>NC_133533.1:47443359-48785234 GCF_048544455.1 Silene latifolia | reverse complement strand
GGGGACGAATTAGGCTTGATTTAGCTTACTTCCACTCGTTCCTACAATAAATCATAGAAAATGCAAAGTAAACCATTTCGGGAGAAATAGTAGCCTCAAGCTAACAATTTTGCATAGAAACACGTGCCAAAACCACAGATAAAGTGTATAGAAAATGCACGTATCAGTCCACTCTATTCATGAGTGCCATCAAATCATTAATACCCGGGGTGTTGAGGATTTCCGGCTCAAATTTGGTATGAGGGATAGGGTATGGTGGGATAGGACATTGGAAGGTGGGCGAATAGGTCTTGCCGGTCCCCCACGAGGCATTTGGCGGGGTGGCTCTTCCCTTGGAGGGGGATTGTCTAGAATTTGGATATCAAGGAGGTAGCTTGGTGGAGGCGAGTATGGGCTCAATCTTGGGTCAATGCCCGGTATCTTCCAACCTTCTAGGATGATTAGAGTGTATCCTTTGGTGTACCACTATACACTCCCGTTTTGAGTGTAATTACACCACCGGTGATGAGTGAAGATGGTGTGCTCATCAATCAAAGTCCTCACCCTCAAGAGGAGTATAGATACCCCGGGCATTGAACCGGGGGCAAAGATAGTTGGCCAAAATAGTAATTAGACCTCCCATTACGAAGGTCTTGAGTTGAGTGGTTCCTTGAGCAAAATCATTGAACCTAGTAAGTATCTCAAGGGGCGTATTGAAATTATAGCGCCTCGTCCCCCTAACATTCAAATAGGACTCAAGAAAAGTTAAGTCAATGAGAGTACACCTATCTTGTTCGTACCTCCCATTAATGGTCCCGACTACAAAGCGCTCGGTGATTCGAATCACCGGATGTTGGATGGCGAAAGTGTAGCATTGCTTTAAACCGGTAAAATTCCTCCCGGAAATAGCCCTCCAAAGTAGGTCCACATCAAAATTATCGGGTTTATCGATATAGTTGGTGGGTACTTCAAGACCGAAAATGTAGGCAAATTCATCAAGTGAAAGATGATGATCTAGTTTGCACAACCTAAACTCCATGCCCACGGTTGTACAGGTATTCGTCACAATGCGAAGGCTACTCAAAAATTCAAGGGTGAGACTAAGGTACGTCTCCTCATGGGCATGGAAAAGTTTTCCAATCCCAAGGCCATTAAAGAACATCTCGGTAGGGTACCTTATCTTATGGATTTCCAACACCCTAGTATCTATGAATTGAGTGGGTTCATAGTTCTTACCTAGCAATTTGACAAAGTTCTTGCGGTGGTTATCGGATTCAAAAAGCACCTCTTGGAAGTACTCAAGTTGTTCGATCCCTCCTCTCATTAAGGGACGGAAGTTCCTTTGTGGCACTATCTCTCGTGGAGTAGAGGAGGATGATCCCTTGCACTTTCTTCCGGTAGATTCAACCAACTTCTTGGCCTTGCCTTTGAGGTTCATCATTTTGGAGTTGAGGAAATGGGGGTTTTGTTGGCTTTTGGAGTGAGGGGAGTGTTGTTGAGGAAGGAGATGAGTGTTTTAGGGTTTGATAAGGTGAGGAAATGAGGGAGAAAGGGGTTGATTTTATAGAAGAAGGGGGAATCCGGGCGGATAAGGGTGGGCCCTGACCGTTTTATCTGAGAAAAAGGGGACAATCCGAGCGTCTTTGCTGCGGGACGGGCGTCTCGTGTTTGTAGAAGACGGGCGGATTCTCATGAATCCGGCCGGATTCTGATGCAGGGACTCTGCTCAGCTGAGAACAGGAAGAAGACGGGCGGATTCTCAGTTGGGACGGGCGTCTTGTGCGGGACGGGCGGATTTTCAAAAATCCGCTCGGATTTCCTGGCAGCTCAAAATCTCGTTTCAGGTGACATACGGGACGGGCGTCTCGTGAAGAACACGGACGTCTTTTCTCAAGACGGGCGTTTTGTGTTGAAACCGCCCGTCTTCTGAGACAGCGTCAACTAGTTATGGGACGGGGGTCTTGGACGGCCGTCTTCGGCTCGGGATGGGCGTCTTCAGCTCCCTTTCTTCTTTTTCTTTCTTTTCCTTGCAATATCATACCCTTTCACCGATATGTTATTCCTCCTTATCTTTTTCTGAAATTTGATCAATAAAAATGTAAGATGACTCTCTCTCTCACCACTCTCATGCAAGAAATTAAATGCAAGTGCAATAATGTACAATATTATACAAAGTAAAGGGTCCAAGAAATATCTTACAAATGGTGGTTTGAGATAGGACTCCACCAAACTAGTTCAAATTGTAGAAATTCTTATCCATAGAGCTCAAGGCTCTTAATAAGAGATCGAAAGCTTGTGAACAAGCTCCAAATAGACACAAATATGGGTTGCTCCATTTGAACATGAAATTTGGCCAAGGAAGCTTGTAAATTGTTCTTTTTCTTTTTGCTTTGTCCTTGGTGCTAGAGCTTTCCCAATGTTGCCAATGAACAAGCCCATGATTCTTGTCAATACTAGGCATGAAGTATGGTTCATTTTCATCCGTAGGCTTCCACTCACCAACTTCTTCTCCTATTCCGGTAATGATGATAGCATTTTGATTTTTCAATCCTTCCAAGGTGGAAGGAGAATTTTCATGGCATTGATGATCGAGTTCCTTAGAAATTGTCATTGAGGGTGCCAAACTTCCATAAGTGGCTTCAAGAGCAAGCCTCTCTTTGAGCTTTTTCACCAAGTAGCTCTTGTATGATACTTTGGCCTTTTGAAGAAGGTCCACCATATCCTCTTCAACAATCATTGGCTCCATGATGGGTGTAAAGCAATCTCCACGGGCAATAGGGAAGGGGCATTTTTCTTCTTCATGATAAGGTATCTCAAATGTCTCAAAAATAGGCTCCTCAAGGAGAGTAACCTCACGAATCTCCGCTCCCTTATCCCACGATTTCTTGTAAAGCACGAATTGATCATCATAGCTATCTTCATATGAATCATAAATGGGGGCTTCACTCCTTTTCACCAACACCTCAACATCCACTTCAAATGATACACTCTCATACTCACAAAGGCTAAGAGTATTTAGCTTACTCAACCTCATGTCTTCTTCATCAAACACCACACTTTCATATTCACAAGAGCTCAATGAGGTTGGCTCTTCCCATTTCTCATCAAAGGTAACTCCTCCAAATTCGCATTCATGATCAATGTCTAAGGAATGGTGAGGAGTAGTTGCTTGGGCTTCTTTCATTTGGGCAATTTGAATCTCCAACTCCTCTCCTTGGGCAACAATGCCTTGAAGATCATTATCCCTCTTTTGGCTCTCCTCTAGCATTTGTTTGAAGAAGTTTTGTTGATCTCCCATCATTTGGAGAATCACATTTTGAATGGGTTCATTTTCTTGTTGTGGGTAGCTGTGAAAGTGGTTGTATTGTGGCATTTGGAATTCATTTTGAAGTGGGTATTGGGTGGGTGGTTGTTGTGGATATTGGATGTGGTGATTTTGGTGGGGAAAGTTGGGGTAGTGGTTAGGATTTTCATTGTACAAATAATAAGGTAGGTTTGTGTTGACTTGCTCCTCAAACTCCCCATACCCATAGTCATATTCAAAAGATCCACCACATACTCCATGTGTCAAGTCTTGAGCCATCATAGCTAAGACAAGGAAACAACTACAAGCATGTAAACTACACAAAAACGTTAAGAACAATCCTTGAGGAACACGTTCCTCAAGGTGAAAGCACAATTAAAATAGACAAACAAGTAAGAACTTAATCACATAGCACCATCCCCGGCAACGGCGCCATTTTTGATGGTTGGCGTGTCGTTGTACACCCAATCAAAACACATTTATAATACTCAACAAACAACTAGTTAGCGGTAAGTCGAGGTCGATCCATGGGACGGTGTGCTTTGGGTTCTAAGTCTATCTATCTCAATTTATGCTAGTGTCATAATTTGTTTGGGTTTTAGTTGTTTCTAAACTAATGCAAGCAATATAGTAAACAAGCAATAAAAGAAGGATGTAAAAAATTAATTAAAAATGCTAGGATATCATGGGGTCATAGGAATTCATGGTTTTGATCATACAAACATGTTTATAATTATATGCAAGCAATTAGTGTTGTGGGGGAACCGAGTTGGTTTATGTCTTACGGTTCATAGGAAGAGTTGGGTCCCGGAGCCGAATCGATTAGATTGTACAACACCTACAAGTCGACTTACTTTCCTCCTATTCAACTTCTATGCATGGTCTAACAAGACTCGAGTTGGTTTATATCTTACAAGTCAAGTTGAGTAGATAAGAGATGGTTGTAAATGCAAGGATTCATAGGCTTAGCATTTCATCAAACATAACATGTGCATAAAGTTGACATCACAACAAGCAAGCAATTTAATCATGTGAACATATTAGATTAAGCATGAATCAATCCCATGTTGGTTTCCCCTAATTACCCACTAATCCTAGTTAAGAGACTACTCACTCATTATCATGGGAAACATGTCATTAATGGTGTCAAACATCACAACAAGTATAAACATGATAATAGAATGAAGAAATGAACAATTAAGATAAAAGGGTAAAGGAATTATACCAAACTTGAGGTGATCCAAATAATAAAGCAAAGAATAGTAGAAGAAACTTGATTGATTGATGAAGGGTTGTCAATCCTCCAATAATAACCCAATAATCTTCTATTACCCAAAAGTAACAAACTTGAATAATAAACTTGAACAATAATTAAGGAGAGATTAATGTGAGATTTGTGGAAAGATTAAAGAGTAATCTATTCTAATCTAATCCTAATCTAATCTAAAGAAGGATTTTCTACTCTCCAAAACTTGATGATTTGATTATTACAAATGGGATATATATAGTGGGGATTCACTAGGTTAACTAAGGCTAAATTAGTAATTACACTTTTGAGTTTAGAGCAGGGAAAAGCCGGTATTTTTGGAAGGATGGACATCTTTCTTGAAGCTTGAAGAAACGAATTTTGACTACCTTCGAATCCGTGCGTCTTAGGCACGGGACGGGCGGATTCGGTGGTCTAGGCCCGGGCGTCTTTGAGAGAAGACGGGCGGATTCTCTTCCAGGGAATTTTCTTGTTTTTCCCAGCCAGAAGACGGGCGTCTTGTGGGGAATCCGCTCGGATTCTCTGGAGGAATCCGGGCGTCTTGATGCTGGGACGCACGGGTTGTCACTGCAAGACGGGTGGGTTCATGGGAATCCGCTCGTCTTCTGTGACAGCATCTTATTTCTTCACTTTCTTTTTATTCTTATGGGATTGGTCTTTAGTTCTTGCTTACTCTTCATACTAGTCCATCAAACATCGTCAAATAGCTTCCGAATATGCACGAAAAAGGGGAATTTCCGCCTTATTGTCTCCTTTTCTACAAAACATATGAAATGCGATAGAAAAGCAAATAAGAAGGTTTTGACGGATAAAATGGCCATAGAATGTTATAATATTATGCAAAATAGGCTCAATTAGGGGACTAAATGTGCGCAAATAATGGTCACATCAGCGAGCATCTTACTTCTTTCTATCTTTTACTATTATACTCACCCTGTGCTTAAATTGAGTGATGGGCGGCCCGTGAGAGTCCGATATCCTTGAGTCTTACAAGGTCGATGGTTCAGTAGTTATGAGACATTGATTTAATTCGTTTTCACTTACCATCTGCCACTTTGTTAGTTGTTGCATTAAATTGGTTTGGGTGGGTGATTTGTAGCTGATGAGTTGGTTCCGTTCCACTAGTTGTCTTTAGTCACATTCTTAGTTTGCTTGGGGACAAGCAAAGGTTTGGTTGGGGAGATTTGATGCGTGTATTTTATATAAGGTTTTTACCTCATTTTTACACACATTTCTGTATTATTTATGTGGCATCTAACTACAAATGCTCCCGAATAGTCTACTTTGGTCTATCTTGTGTAAATTGCAGGTACGGACCAGAAAGGAGCAAAACCGGGCCTAAACTTGTCCCATTTGCATGCATTTTGGAAAATAAGGAATCGGAGCATGGAATCCATCGCTTAAAAGACGCGTAAACTGATCTCGGAAGGAGCCGATGAGTCCAAATGTGCTAATATAGCTCGATCGACCTATTATTTGGTCGATCGAATGCTTTATCCATCACGAGTTACTCGATCGAGTTGTTTATCTACTCGATCGAAATAGCTGATTTGAGAAGTACTCGATCGAACTCCTATTCTATTCGATCGAGCAGAATTTCAGGATTTGTTCTCGATCGTGTGATTTCATTTCACTCGATCGAGAGATTTTCCTTCTTATGCATGTTTTTGCCTATTTTTGAGATGCGCTTTCTAATTAGAATTTAAGCTAGGTTAAAACTACGTGATTGCTCTTCTCTTCTCTCTTAGACCTCGACTCATCTCTCTTCCTCCTTACTCTCTCTCAGACTCTTACTCTAGAATTTTGGCTTGGATCTTGAACTTGGAATCGGTAACTTAATTCTTGTTCTTATTCTTAATCATTTATTGCTCTTTATTTCCTTCCCTCTTTATTTACAATTGCTTTTATCAATCTTTCATTGCTTTGTTATCATGTTTAATCTTTCTTGCTTGTGTATGATTATTGCTATTTCAATGATAATGCATAGCTAAATTTCCCTGCTAAGACATAGGGGAGCCATGATTTTAAGGGAAATGTAAATTGAATTATTAGGTTTAATGAAAATTTAGTCCTTGTTGTTAATCGCTAATGCGTGCATTTTATATAGGTATTTTGTACTTTATTTGCACGCATTTCAATGTATTTTGTGTAGTGTTTAGCAATAAATGTCCCCTGAATTGTCTACTTTGGTTTCTCTTGTATTATTTATAGGTATGAACCGAAAATGAGCGTAATCAAGCCTAAAACATGTCCCTATGCATGCATTTAGGAGATAAGTTGAGTCGAAGCCTTAAGACTACTATTTTGAGATGTGCAAAGAAGTAAGTTAGCTAGGCGAGCAAAGGAAGAACTTTAAATTTCTAGTGCCTACTTTGAAGAGCCATATCTCGAGTTCTACAACTTATTTTCAGGTGATTCTAATTGTATATGAAATTCTGTCCTCTTAACTTTCCAACGCCACTGGAATCGTCCTGTTTGCCCAAGTTACGAAGAAATGGCAGCCATTTGAAGTTCAGTGCGCGAAGCAGGAATTGTGCGCTGGAAAGTACTCGATCGAGTACAATTATGCTCGATTGACTCCTTTTTCTACTCGATCGAGTAGTTGCATTTTAGGTTTTACTCGATCGAGTATTTATTTCACTCGATCGAGTGGTTTGAGCTTAATTTTGCTCGATCGGGTGGTTTAAAATCACTCGATCGAGTGGTTTGCTATTGGGCTCGGGCTTTTTAGTCTTATTTCGCTATTAGGTCAAATAAGAATCCTATTTCTTATAAATAGGAAGCATCAGACGTTATTTGTACTCTGGCTTATCATCTGATACTACAATATATGATACTTTACTTTTCTCTTTTCTACTGTTGACTGCTTCCCTCTCCTTTTCCGGATTCATTTTAGTAATTCTTTCTCCTTTCTCTCTTTATTATTTTGCAATGTTATTTATTTCTTCTTCCTCTTCCTTTGTTTTATTTAGTATGTTTAGCTAATTTACTCTGCTAGGATTTAGGGTAGTCAATGGACAGATGTGAATTGCTAATTAGGTTTACAGATCGTCTATTGTGGTTATGTCTATGTTGTTAATCGCTACAATTAATTGTTCCTGTCTAATTGAGTCGACGCAATTAGTCATTTTATCATATTAAACCTTGACCTGGACCGGAAGGTTGGAAAGGGTGAGACTCGCAGTGAACATTAGGGCACCGTAGTCAGTGCGGAAGCTAAGTTATTTGTGCTTTAGGGCGAATTGAGACCGGAAGGAGATATTCGTTACCCCTTAGACCGACACATCGACTAACCTATGACCTTAACCGCAATTGACGTTCATTGATGACCTGAAATCCTAGTTCCCTCTCTATTCCTTGTTAATTTCTCTTATTCCCTTTTCTCTTGCTTTATCTTATTAGTGTAGTCAAAACATTTCAAACCCCCTATCTTGTGATCGTAGACAGACCGAATAGAGAAGTAGATAGTGACCGCCTCCCTGTGAAGATCGACCCTACTTACAGCTGACTTTTGTTAGTAGTAGCTAGGTATTTATTTTTGGTACTGAAACGACGGTATCAAATTTTGGCGCCGTTGCCGGGGAGGCAACTACTTTATTTATTTGTTTAATTTTGTCTGTTTTTAGCCTCAAGGGATTTTTCCCTTGAGGTCGTTCTAATCTTTTGATTTAGTGCTGTTTTGATAGGCCCTACAGGTCCTACCTAGACAGTTCTAGGTAAAGATCGTCAAAGGGAAGGCTTGAGTACCTTTGACCCGTCACCTATGTTCCATTATATGGCGCAGCAGGTGATTTACTGCGGGTGATGTGGTGCTGCTGGGCACAATGCAGCTATTTGCCCAGCTGAGAATGACGAGGTCTATGCATTCAAGCAGCGTAGACGAGCTAGTCAACCTTTTGTAGTTTTACCGCCACATCTACCCTATCAGCGAGGCTATCAAAAGCCTCCATTTATCTGGCCACCGCAACAACAAGCTCCTCCTCCTGATAAGCGGAAAGAAGAGTTTTCTGAATGATGTCTTTGGTAAAGGCACTTGCACTCAAAAGGCAAGAATATGATAGATAGGTTTGTGCGCAAATTGATGAGCTCGAGTCTGACATAGCTCAGCTAGCTACTGAGTCGAAAATTAGGCAACTAAAGGAAGCATGCGTTACCTACGCAGAGAGCGGTTTTTCCCATGTAGAACCCGTGTTGCCTAATGCTGATGATGATTTTTATGACTCGGATTACGAGGTTCTATCAGATAATGCTGCCTTACACGAGGATTTTAGCACTGTACAACAAAAATCACTCGATCGAGTGAAAAATATTGGTCGATCGAGTGAATTACCTGAAGAATCGTTCGATCGAACTGTGGACAGCGGGGGGCCCACGGGGGCGCTTGGGAGGAAGAAAACAAGCGTTTGCATTTTTGTTGGAGTCGCCACCAATTTTTATGGGAAATTGGAACCGTTCGAATACCTCGTGCCATGTCAAGACACAAAGTAAAGACATGAACACCAAGCAATCGTTACCCTTAGCATTCTATATCTAGAATGACTCTCGTGGATGCCAATGAACACGGATCTTCATAGAGAGCTGGACTAAGGGGTGAGGGTACGTATTAGGAAGCTCTTTTGATCGAACACCTAATCTCGTCCGCCTCGATAGCGGCCTCTACTAATGATTAGGGAAGTTATTCGTACTTGATATATCGTCGATTATATACATGCAATGCAACATCCAAGTTTTAATCCTAACATGTGAGAATTAGGCTAAGTCGGTTGACACGTAATTAGCAAACAATTGGGTCGAAGTAGGATTTAATGTTCAATTACATGTGAAAATACACAAATGATACAAAAAATATGATAAATACAATAAGAAAATTACGTAGACGAAAATTACAATAATTACAACGGATTAGGTGATTTATGTCGAAAATACCTTTAAAACGGATAATTTGAGAAAAAGAATAAAAGAAAGAATTAACGAACAAGTCAGAAGGTGATAATAAGGATAATAGTTGATTATACGTAAGCTAATTAAATTAGGTCAAGCAACAACGGAGTTCAGAGACAGAACTCATCCTGGAACAGGCGCAGCAGGACTACACCCTCTGGAAGAGGCGTTAGCAGATCGCACCCTCGGAAGAGGCGGCAGATTCTTTGCGTCTGCATTCCCAAGGGTGAGTTCTGGCTGTGAAGCCGGAACTGCAAATCGTTAATGTTAATTGGGTTAATTTAATGATTGATTACGATATTTACTCGGATGATAGTGATTTAATAGGTTAATTACATATGAATGAGTCATAAATGCAATAAAACATGGATGAGACGGAATATTACTAATTAATTACATGAACGAATGATTGATTAGTGACATGAGTGAATGAAATAAACTAAACATGATGGATTGATGACAAATTTATGACGAACATGCGATGAATATGACAATAGACAGACAGAAATATATCAAAGAAGTGAATTACAGAAATTCAATACGAAAAAATCGAATTTCTATAACCCGGATTGAATTCGATGTCGAAAACCCGCAAATATGAGATTATAAGGGATTTAAGTCGAATTTAATGATGAATTAAACATGTGAATGAATAATAAATAATATACATGTGAGATTAATATGTTGTATCGAAGAATTAATAAAAACAAATGAAAACAAATGAAGAAAACGAATCACAGAGGACGAAGGAAGAAGAAAGGAAGCAGGAACTGCGGCAGCCTCATGAAGAGGCGCAGCAGGAACTGCGCTCCTTCGAAGAGGCGCAGCAGTTGCTGCGTCCTTTCTCGACGGTCTGTCTTCTGGAAATCCGTAAAAAGAGGTTTTAAAGCACGGTTTTAGAAATCGTTTTTAAAAGGTATTTTCGATATAAACCTTACATTTGTGATACAAAAAGGTAAATAACAATAATAAAAAGAGAGATTTATACACCCTCAGACTTACATGTTTGACGAAACGAGATGAACTAAGATATCGATTAGCGATGCTCGACTCGAACTATAATGCAAATATGAAAGTGCCCTCGTAAGAGGAAAACGATTAGATTAATTAAGTTGATTATTGTGGAGTTGGTCAAATTGGTCGGTCATGCAAACGAGGCTGGTACTCAGAAAGATCCGAGCTTACGTGGTCGAATGTTCAAGCACGTAGATGCCAAAAAGTAAGAACAAAGGTCTAGAATGCAAAGGGAGAAGAGAAGGGCGGACACTCGCGTGAGAAATATGAGGAGCGAAGGCTCCTATTTATACTAATCCGTGAAGGAATTAGGGTTTCGGAGAGTCTTTGGAAGTGAATCTCGGAAAGATATGAAAAAGATACGAAAATTACGCAGAAAAGGACCTGGGAAGAGGCGCAGCAGCCACTGCGTCTCTTGGAAGAGGCGCAGCACCTGCTGCGTCTGTTCCCAAGGGGTTTCCTCCTGTGGAAGAAATATTTCCGTGTTTAAGTTATGGTAGGACGGAATAATTTGGTTTTCCTTAATATCTTATGTCAATATTACGGAAAATTGTTTACCAATGGATAAATATTGTGTAATATTTATAAAATATGGAATAGAAATATCCGGAACATTCCAGAACATTCTGACTCGGGATTTAATAGTTATCAGAAAATGAAGACGGTTTTAGGCCCGGACTCCAAATGTACTCTAATTACTGTCAAAACGACCGTATCGGCACGTAGATGACAACTAAGAGGTAGACATTAGTATTTGAGAAATCACTTGACGATAAACTTACGAACTGTCACAAATCGTTCCGCGTAGCAAACATGCGGCCCAATCATCACCGGGTGGTTTGCGAGAGGTGTAGAAATGAGGTATCTACAGAGCCCCCACTTTGACTGAGGCTTGGACAAGGCGAAAGTCAAAGTATAGCCATCAGGTCAATCGAAGATTACAACTTGACGACTATGGCGACGCGAGGCGGTTCAAGGGGTCTGAACCAAGGACCTGTCGTCGGGAACATTTTAGAGTCTGTCGACTATCGGGGAGGGTCGTTTAAAGTCCATTAGACTACGTAAAGAGGCTCGCCAGCCATAAGAAGAGACCATACCTGAGACTTCTTTCTCGAGATGCTTCCGGAGGTGCATGGGAGCTAAGGTTAAGCGTAGGAGCTAAGGGTAAGACGTAAAAGATATATAGGGATTGTGCTAGGGTATGGGGCCCTAAAGGAAAGCATCGGTGGGAAGGAGGCCCGAGTATAAGTTCAACTTAAGGGTAAATGAGGCTTGCGTACAGGAACTCCATCGGTTTGGGAACTTGTGGAGAACGACACCTTCGTCGCACTCCGAGGGAAAACAAGAAATGTTGTGAGCGGCAGGACACGGGCGGGAACTGCTGGAAGAAATCTGTTCGTGTTTAGCTTCGAACAAACTTCAGAAAAGATAGGGGTTGATGTTGATCTCAACGTCTCGAGAGGGAAAGTCTATCCGCTTACTCTCGTTGGAGAAATATAATGAAGGCGTGTCGAAACACCTGTGAAAGAATAAATGCTCGTTGCGACAAGCAAGGGTCTTGGAAGCAATAAATAATGTGTAATAGTCTGCTGCTGGCCTAGAAATGCGGGCCGGAACGAAAGATAATCGTCAGACGGACCAAAAGGATAAAATAGCATTGGGGAAGGGGCGCACCAAAGATGGGCCCACAAATAACGAACTCATAACGAATTTTTGAAAACTCGTATGGAGGGAACACCAGGAAGAGGCGCAGCAAGAACTGCGTCCCTTGGAAGAGGCGCAGCGCCTGCTGCATCTATTCCCCAAGGTGTATTTTCTGCGTAAATACGCGATAAACAGAGGGGTTGTGTTCATTTGTTCGAAACATAAATCCTCTCTTTCTCTCTCAAAACTTAACTATTTCCGCCAATGTTTGATCCAAAAGCTTGCATTAATCATGAATAATCGAGGTATGTGTCTCATTCTTGCATTAACCTTCTGTATTTGTTCAATTTTGAATCGAAAGAATTAGGGTTTATGACCCAATTGATCGAAAATTTGGGGCTTTTTCCCCAAATGCATTTGCCTTGTGAATTTGGTACTAGAAACGGGTAATTGGTAGTATGAGGAACATAACCATGTATTTGTTTCGAATTTTCGTTGAGTTTTGAGCATTTGAGTAAATTTGAGACGGTTTCACAGCTGAACCGTAAATTGCTTCGAAAATGGCCTTAGGATTGTCCAATTGCGATGAAACTTGATATTTAGGATCCTTGGATGATGGGTAAACTTCCTATCATCTCGAAATTTTGGTTTGTGACAGCTTTTTCAGGACACTTTTCTAGGGCATAATCGCCGTTATAACGAAATGCTGCCGAAATTTTGACTTGAACCCAGAACTAGGCTTCAAATTAGGCTTGACTTGACCCAAATCACCATATGAGTGATCAGTTTTGTGAGAATATGGCCAGATGGCGAGAAAAGAGCGGTTTCAGCGCTTCTAAAGGCTCGAAAATCCCTTAACCAAGGCTCGTCGTCACGTGACGCGGCCTAAATTTGCTTTAATGCTGCAGGTGATGAGGCTTCTACGTCTGGGAGGACTCCCATGGAGATAGCTGCTGCTGTTGTCGAGGAGGCTTTAGAGCAGGCCTTCACCGCCGCGGTGATGGCTCCTGGGGACGAGATCCTTGGGGAGGAGGCTGTTGAGGAGGAGGAGGCCCCGAGACGGGCCAACGTTGGACGAGGAGGTCGTCAGCTGAGAGGAGCTCTCGCGTGGGTTGAGATCTGGGAGAGTAGGCACTTGCTGTGGGCTGCAGAGGGTCACCTGTCCTACAGGACGGTGAAGAGCTTGGTAAATAAGAATTCACTACTCATCACCCATCTTCTTTCCTTCATTTGTTCATATCTCTTCCAATTTTCATTCAAAAAACTAAAGATAGCTTTTGTTTCAAATCCCAATAGGAGGCCGGGAACATCAAGTCGTTCTCGGGCTACACGACAGCGATGGAGTGCTACGAGCGACTGTCGGCGGAGGAGCGGGCCATGATTGAGCGCGGAGCGTTCGGTGCTTTGGTGCAGTCCTGGAGGGATATCGCGAAGAGGAAGCTGCGGGCTAACCTTAGCCTGGTCCGCGCTTTCTTGGACCGATTCTGGGATACGACTTCCACGTTTCACATGCCTTTTGGTGAGGTGGGAGTCACTCTGGAGGACTACGGCATGATTTCTGGTCTGCCGTGCGGGTCTGAGGCTGTGGAGTGGCCGGAGACTGCCATGAGGGTGGACTCGACCGAGGCTAGGAGATTGATCGGCTGGAACTTGTCGCCGAGGGCTGTCATAGTGCCGGGTTTGGTACCCAGCTCCTACGTTCGAGACTACTTTGTGGGAAAGATCCCGGCGCTGGTGGCGATTGAAGGGAGGGAGACGGCTCCTCCTCCCTGTACAGCTGAGCAGAGGGTTCGTTTGTGGCTCTGGTGGTTTCTGTCTTCGATTTACCTCGGAGAGAAGGGAGAGAGGCTGTCGACGAAGCTTCTTCCCTTCCTTTCTGACCTGGGCTCCCTAGGGCGTTGGGACTGGGTCACTGCTGGTTTTACGATCCTCATCCGCTTCATGAGGGCCATGGTTCGTCCGGAGTTGATGGAGAAGGGGACTTCTCGTGGCGCTGTCGGACCTGGACTACTGCTGGAGGTATGAACTTTTATTTAGACCAAAATCAATTCCTTTCTTTATCAAATCACGAAAGATCGTTATTGACTATCTTGCTTTACAGGCGTGGGTGTACTCATACTTTCTGGGCCTCGCGCCCAAGAGGACGGAGCCGCTGGAGAGAGCCTATCCCGTGGTGAGGGATTGGGTGATGTGCAGGACGAAGAGCAAGTGTTCTTCTCACGGTGTCTACCGGCGGGACGTGAACGCTCTTCAGCTAGACAGCGTAAGCATCTTATATTCATTTTCTTCTATATTGCCTTTAAATTGATCATAAGAATGACTCCTTTGTTTATCTTGTCCCAGTGGGTGCCCAGGCCTTGGGCGGAGTACGCTGACACGTCTCCTTTTGTGGTTGAGGTCCTTAGACCCAGGAGCTCGAGCCGGCTGCTGTTGAGGACGTCGATGGGTCCTGTATCGTACTTGGGCGAGCGCTTGGCTCGTCAGTGCTATCGGGACGTCTTGACGGTTCCCGTCGATCCTCCCAGGACGATGTTCAGGGAGCCTTCTGAGGCAGAGAGGGAGGCTGACTTGGCTGGCGCTAGTGGTGAGGCCCTCCTCCTTCCTGGCGAGGACTACTCGGCGTTCCTCTACGGGAGGTTGGCGTACTGGCCGGTAGTGGTGAGCATCTTTACTCTTCCTCTTTACTTGATTTTTTGAGAACTTATGATGAAAGATCATCGATTAATGAGAAATATTTGGTTTTGCAGGAGGATGAGGCGGCGGGCATCGAGCCCCCAGAGTACCCCGAGACCCTCGAGTACACTGACGCGACCGGGAGAACGACGATCTCCGAGCTTCGTGACTTTGACGTGGCTGTGACAGATGCTGGGCTGGATGACTGGCAGCATCTGATTCGGAGGGTAAACCTCTAATTTTGTGTAATTTTTGTGTAAGAACACATTTATTGAGTTTATTCAATTATTGAGGACTTCTTTTTGAAAATGCAGGTTGCGCCGTCTCGGTTCGTGGCGTTATGGAGGGTGGCCAACCGGCTGCGAGCTACTGCCGTCGAGGCACTTATCGGTGGTCGAGGCCGTTAGGTATGAACCTTGTGCCTGTTTCATTTTTGAATTTTGATTTTCCAACTTTTTTTGAAACGATTGACATGAGCCAATTTTGTTGTTTACAGGGGGACCGCGAGCTGGAGCGAGAGTTGACCCAGTCTCGGGAGGAGACAGCTCGCTTGTTGAGGGAGCTAGAGGTTCGAGACGCCGAGATTATTGCTCTTGCGGCAAGGGTTGCAGAGCTGGGGGGCGACCAGCAGTAGTTTTGTTTAGTTTTTGTTTGTTTGTTGGCTGTATTTTGCACATTTGTACATTCGGACCTTCATTTTGAACATTCTGGACTTTGTTTGGGGCTCGAGCCACCAGTTTGTTGTACATTTCCCTTTTTGGTTGTATATAAGATGGCCTGAGTGCCTTTGCTGCTGGGTTGCGTTGCTTGTACCTGCAGGTTAGCTTTGAACAGGTTTGGTAGAGGACGGTTTACGCCGTCATGCCGCCGAAATTTACATAGAAATCACGCAAAACATACATATGCCTTAATTAGCGCAAAACGAATGACTCACAAGAATGCAAAAATGCAAAAAATTTGCCGGAAATGACCGGATGGTAGAGAGGGTTACCCCCTAAAAAAAAGGAAAGAATAGAAATCTATAAGTTAGAAATGAGATGATTAAAAAATGAAATAATTGGAACAAATTTAAATTTAGAGTTATTTCCTAAAATGAATTATAAAAATGAAAATTATTTCCTAAAATGAAAATGTACAAGTGTGCGAAAATGACGAAAATGTCGATGTCGTTTCGAAATGCGTGCCCACGGAAGTTAGGAAACCCGAAATATGGTAACTTCCACGTATTTGCCAAAATAATAACCCGTAGGAATAGGAAATTATTCGTCATAGAATTAGGAAAGATCCAACGCAGAAAATCACAGAAGTTAAGCTAAAAAAGAGGCGCAACATGAGCTGCGTCCCTTTGAAGAGGCGCAACAGGTGCTGCGCCTGTTCCCAGGTTGTTCCGTTCTGGCGGATTTTTGGAAATAGAAATTTGTATAAATAGAGACGTCGATGGATCTTTTATTCACACAATTCTTCCGTCTCTTCTTCGTCTTATTACATAAAACTCTCAAAATAATCCTTCATCATGAATACTTTAGAGGTTCGCTTAAAAGAATGGACCAACGAATTTTCCAACACGGAGAAATATGATATAGGCGCCTATAATCTTGGATCATTGCTGAGTTTGAAGCTTATCAAGGTCGTCAAACCGTTCTTGGATGCTTGTCTTGATTATTGGGACCCGAATTACCATGTTTTTGCGTTCCCTGGAGGCGATATTTGCCCATTTCCTGAAGAAATTGCTGCGAATGGCGGGTGGGATCCTAAATACTTGCCTGCCATTCCTTCTACTTCGCAAGGGTACAAGGGAAAATTTAGAGATTTGCTTGGGTTGAATAGACTCGAGGTGGACCGTCTAGTGACCTCGAAGGGAGTGCGAATGTTGGACTTCATTGACCGATTTATTAACAGGGCTGACTCCACCGTTTCTTATGTTGCCAGGCGAAGGGCATTTGGGTTTTGCTTGTTGCATGTGTATGTATTCCAAGGGCATGTTGATGAAGACTTGAGAGGTGATCCCCGTCTTCTGGGCCTTGTTGAGCAAATGGAGCTGCGCAGGAGCCCAGCTTGTTTATGCTTAAGAGAGATCTTTTTTTTTTCTTTTCCTTTCTTTTTTTTTTTCGTTCGTTTTTTTTTTTTGTTTTTTTTTCGTCTTTTTTTTTTTTTTTTGATGTCTAATACCCGCTTTTGGTAGGTTTGGCTCATGGAATGGCTTCGATTGATCGAGCCCCCAGTTCATGTTCCTTCCTATCATGCTCGTTCAATTGCAATGAGGACCAGGCTTTACATGGTGGACTTCGCCCGAGTCTGCAATTATTGGGAGAAAAAACTGAAGAGTGATGATGGCCCGTTGATTAGGTGGATTGTGCCGTGGTGGCACCTCAAATCTGTCACTGAAGTGTCTTCTTTGGATCATACTCCGTCCGTGCGCATTCCTGGCTTGGAATTGATGGTGTGCATTTTCCCGGAAAGGCTGATGAGACAAGTTGGACTAAAGCAGACGATCCCGAAGCTTGACACCGTCCCGCAGACTGTTGTGGTGCTTACTACAGAGAGCCGAAGGGAGTGGGCCATTAAATGGGCTCAAAGAAATGTATGGTTCTTGAACTCTTCTGCTAATGCCTTATGGGTGTCGGATTCTTATCTGCGATGGAGGAAAGCTACTACTCCGGAAGAGCGCGAGAGATTGAGGAAGCGCGAGCCCGTTGACTACAAGGTGCGCGAGGTGGAGAAAGAGAAAGAAAAGCATTTGACTGAGGGAGAGGAAGAAGCCGGGTTTCGAGTCGTTCATCCTTCGAAGAAACCGAAGACCTCTCCTATCGTAGAGATGGTGATTGGCAAGAATGGAAAGTCTAGGCCCCGAGAAAGACCTTTGGTGATTAGGTCTGAAGTGGCGCAAGAGCGTCCGGCTCGAGGTCATGACAAGAAGTATGAAAAGAATGACAAGGGCAAAGGGAGGATGGAGGAATAGCCCGAGTCTTTATTTATTATTTATTATTATTATTATTTATTGTTGTAATAAAAAGGTGGGGTTTTTAGAATCCTAGCCTATTTTTATTTTTATTATTGGTCAGACTAAATCTTTTCGGTAACTTGTCGTTAGGAGCACCTAGACCAAAACACAATTTATAACTTCACAAACAACTCTACAATTAGTAAAGAGGAAAGTAAAGGTCGGATCCCAAGAGACGGGAATTGAGATGAGATTTCTATTGAAACTAGTGGTGTCTTAGGGGTGTCACAATTTGGGTTGATGTAGAAGGTCACTAAACTAAATAGCAATGAAAGTAAATAAGCAAGATGAATAAAAAGGGTATTAAATAATTGATAAAAAGCACTAGGGTGTCATGGGGTCATAGGGGATTCATGGGAATTGATCATACAAACATGTTCTCAAATTATAAGCAAGCAATTATTGTTGTGATGGATTGAGTTGGGTTAAATCTTACAATCCTAGGAAAGTTTGGGTCCCGGAGCCGAATCGATTAGATTGTACAAGACCTACAAGTCGACTTAGTCTTCCCCACTCAACAACATGCATGGTCTAATGAGACTCGAGTTGGTTTATGTCTTACAAGTCTCATTGAAAAGATAGGTGATGGGTAAAAAATGCAAGGATTCATAGGCTCGCATTTCATCAAACATAATATGTGCATGAGTTGAGATCAAAACAAGCAAGCAAATAAACCATGAAAGCATATTAATTTAAGCATCAATCATTCCCCATGTTGGTTTCCCCTAATTACCCATTAACCCTAGCTAGGTGACTACTCACTCATTATCATGTTGATCATGCTAGCAAGGTTGTTAATCATACCAACAAAATGAAACATGATGAATAAATGAAAGTAATTAACAATAATTAAGAAGGGATTAAGAGAATTATACCTACTAATGATTCCAATAATAATGCAAAGAATAAAAGAAGTACTTGATGCTTGATTGAGAGGTTGTTAATCTCCCAATAATAACCCAAATAATCTTCAATTACCCAAAATAAAGGATGAACAAAAGAGAGATTAAGGAAATAAAACTTGTATTAAAACTTGATTAATTGTTGATTACAAAACTAAAGAGAGATTTGATTGATATTAACTACTCTAAGAATTGATAAGAAGAACATGCTCTTCTAATTAGACTAATGGGGTATTTATAGTGGAAATTAGGTGGATGCATTAGGGTTAACTAAGGGCTAAACTAGTAATTACACTTTTGACATTTCAGCAGGAAAACGCCGGTATTTTTCGAAGGATGGGCATCTTCCATTAAAGCTTGAAGAAACAAAATCTTGCTGTCTTGGAATCCGTGCGTCTTAGGCACGGGACGGCCGGATTTAGCAGTCTCTGCCCGGGCGTCTTCAAGGGAATCCGGGCGTCTTCTAGGCTTGCTGCCCGGGCGTCTTTGGGAGAAGACGGCCGGATTGTGGAGGTGGAGGACGGGCGTCTTCCTGTCAATCCGCACGGATTGCTGGACAGCTTTACTTCTTTCTTCTTTTCTTCCTTTCCTTCATAAAATCCTTGGGGATTTCCTTGGGGATGCAAGGATCTTTCCTCATCGTTGCCCAACTACTATAATATGTACAAAGGCCTTCTAATCTTGTCTCTCCTTGATGCTTGGTCATTGAATTCAATCAATTTAGTCTCATTTTGCCATGAAAATGCAAGGTTTGCACTCCTTTCCTACCAAGGACACAAAACCTCAAAGAATATGCAAAACAAAAAACTAAAGACAATAAATGACCCAAATATGCACTAAAAAGCATGGGAACAAGGCTAATTCGGGGACTAAATATGCGCTAATTATGGTAACATCAAATATCCCCAAACCGAACATTTGCTCGTCCCGAGTAAAGAGGTGACAAAGACTAGGACCATTATTTAAACTAACCTAATAACATAGCCGATATGAGACAATTAGCGGGTCTCACTCCGCCCATTCAACTCACAACAAGACAACCATGAGGTAGGATGCCTTCTTGCAAGGCAAGGTGGGTCTTGCCAAAATGGCGACACATCCAAACATTAAGCACACAAAATCAAATAATGGATGCATCTACAAAAAGGAATAGACACTTCCTCATCAAGTGGCGAATTCAACTAAAAGAGAACAAATTTAAGAGCATATAATCCGCCACAAATACTAGTTCAACAAATCACTAAGGCTAAGAGGATGGCACTAAATCACCTCCAAATGGTGTTAAACTAGACTACTTTCGTCCTCAATTTCCAAATGCTTTCGTCAAGAGCGATCGGATGGTGTGGAATGATGATCCCCATGATGCTAGTAGTATATGACATGACATGTCTCGAGTTCTCTACAAAAGTAAAGGTCATGGATCGTCCCAAGCTCGACAAAGTGGCTTGACAAAAAGGTTTTTTTTTTGGGAATGAAATGCTCAAATCGTTATAAACAAGGGTGGATATGACTAGTATTCAAAAATTGACCTCATTCAACTTTCACATTTCAAAAATTAGATAGGGGTTTGTCCCTTCCGTGCTATTGTCCTTTGCTTTCGCCAATCGCTTATTAGGCAACCGGTTAACCTCTAGACAATAGCTTTTCGGGGTGATAGTCACTCTGTCTCTGGGCGGTTGAATTCACAACCGTGTGGGGCCCAATTCAACGGATCCCTCTCCAAAGCACATCGAAGTGGTACGCCTCCATCAAAACAACTAAAATTCTCAATATTTTAACATTTCATAACATTTGAGGTTTCCTTGGCAATAAAACGTTTCCACATACAAAATATTTGAAATGAGCATTTCAAACTTATTGATAGAAAGTATTTTTGGGTTGCCTTACCACAAGGTCAATCAAGGTCACCTAGACAAGTTAACCAAGTCCACATCGCATCACGGGGTTGGAATAGGGGACTCACATGCAAACCCTTGACTAGGCTTTGGGTCATGGGTCGAAAGACACTAGTATGACACAATCTAGGGTGTTTTACAACCATTCTAGTAGGCGAACTCTTAAGTTGAAAAAGTATTTGTAATGGCTTAGTTGCTCTTGTCAAAGTTCCCAATTAGGCACTTTTCAAAATATTTCATCTAAATGCAACTATATGCCATCATGCAACTATTATATACATCCTAATGCAAGTGATTATACCAACTAATATGACATATAAACTAAATGTAAGTCCTAAGTTCACATTGTTATACCGCATCAATCAAAATAAAGCCACATAGTCATTAACATAAAGAGGAAAAAAGAGATTGGAAATATCATACCATGCGGTCTTCATGATCCTCATGTCTCGGATGTGGCGTAGTCAATGAATGTGAACAAGGATAGAACAAACACAATATATACAATAATATATACATGACTACACTACAAAGGAAATGAACTTGTTTTTGGTTTTTCAAATTTCAAATTTATATGATTTTTTCGAAATTTTTCAATTTTTTTGGATTTTTTGAATAAAAGTTAAGTTAGAATTCCCCATCCCCACACTAATGTGGGCATTGTACTCAATGGCCAAAATGATGGGAAATTATGCAAAAATGATGCATGATTTCTATACTAAATGCAAGCTACACTAATCTACACTACATGATGCATGGTTTTTGTTTATGGCGGAGAGGATAATTTAGATTACCTCTCGTTTTGTATGCATGTACTTCCCCAAACCAAGTTAGACATTATTGCTAATGTCCTAAGGTGGGGTGTAGTTCATGCACACACGATGCAATGCATGAAACTAATTTTGTCATTTTGGATTTTCAAAAGGTGGGAACAATAAAATGAGAACACCTCAATGGGGCCGAGGTGTTAGTCCTCTACGGTGCTAGGACTACTCAACAATGATCAAGATAAATAAATAAAACAAAGAGAGAAATAGACAAACCTCAAGAGGGTAGGAGCCTCCAAAGCTTGCTAATCTTCCATCATATCATCACTATTATCATCTTCCTCACTAGAAGTGGACTCATCACCACTTTCTTCTTCACTTTCTTGTTCTCCTTGCTCATCATCCTCTTCTCCTTCCTCACTAGCTTCTTCATCAATGTTATCATCAACCTCATCATCACCGACAACCTCATTATCACCCGGAAACTCACCCCTAGATGCACTCGGAAAGAAGACTTCCATATCCGCCCAACTAGGCAAAGGACATGAAGGGTAAAGTAGACCTTGCCTAGCTAAGTGAAGGAGGGGTGGATATTGGGCTAAGTAAGCATCTTTCTGATCCTTGAAGGCTTTCTTGTGCATCTCTTGCATAAGAAGAGTCATATAATCATTTCTTGCTTCAACACCTTCGGGCTTGAACTCTTGGTACTCGAAAGGATAGGGTGGTGTGACAATGGAAGAGGAGGGCATTTCAATTTCACCCTTTCGTTGTCGGATAATGTATTCGGCCTCTTTTGAAAGGGGAAGGAGATAGTTGGTCTGGTGGACACTTAAACGACAAATCTTTGCAGGCAAAGTGAAAGATCTAGCGTCACTAGTGAGCCATCCATACTTGGTGTCAAGAGGTTTATGAGAGACCCACTTGTATTTGTTCATCATAGTTTCAATATCAATGAGATGACCACCCTTCTTCGCCACATACTTGTTATCCTTGTTGAAGTTCGGATCAAAGTATTTAGCTAAAATAGTGACTAGACCTCCATTAACAATAACGGTAGTGCCTTGCTTCCCATAATCAACATTTAGCCATCTATCCACCAAAAGCCTTAGAGAGTTGAAAGGCTTGGTGAACTCACTTCCAATGTTCAAGGCCGACTAAAGAAGGACAAAATCGAGTTTGGTGAAATGGTTGGTGTCTTTTCTTGCAATGATGGTGTTTCCTATGACCTTGTGCCACACTCTAATGCCCATATGGTGGACTAATAGAGCGCGACTAGCATGAAAGTTCTCAAATTTCCTTCCGGAAATCGCCTCCCAAAGAGGGTCGGGGTCATACTTGCCAACATTCTTAAAATAACTCGGTGAATCGCTAAGACCCAAAGCTTTCCCCATTTCCTCAAAGGAGATGCGCCTACTAACATTAGCTAGGCGGAACTCGATGGTCTCCATAGTCTCAAACTTGTTAACTTTCAAAGAACTCAAAAATTCTAAGGTAAGGGAGGGGTATGTCAATTCTTTTGATTCAAACAATTTCTCCAACCCCATGGCCTTAAAGAAGGCTCTAGTTTGCTCAAGGACACCTAACTTATCTAAGGCATCTTTACAAATAAACTTGGTGGATAGAAATGATTTTCTAGCAAACTTGGCAAAAGTGTCCCTATGGGATTTGGAAATGAAAACTACCTCCGGATAATTCGAAAGTTGAGCAATTTCCGGAGTAGTAGATGTTGTTGCTTCCATGGGAGGTTGTTCTTGTTGCATTTCCAAGTTTTGGCTAGCTACCACCATAGCTAATGCTTTCTTTGCTTGAAGACTCTTTTGTCTTGATGAGAGTGCCTTTGTCTTTGGTGCCTTTGCCTTTGTTGCTTTTGTTTCTCCCTTCATCCTTGCCATTGATGAATAAACCAAGAAAAGAGTGAAAATATTCAATTTCTAGTGCACCCAAATCGATTTAAAGATGAAAGGCTTTGCCTTTATGAATTCAAAAATCGACTCAAAGGTTGAAGATTTTGTGCTTGGTTTTGATTTTTGTTGAAAGAGGAGTGATTGATTTGTTGTTAAAAGGATGTTTTGATTTAATTTTGGTGAATGTCGTTGAGGAATCTTGTTTTTGTGATGGAGAGGATGAGGGTTTTGGATTTAAGGGGTTTATGGGTAGTGTTTTGAATGAAGAAATGAAAAATGAATGTGGGAGGGGGTTTATAATAAACCCGAAAAATTTGAAATGCAGGGGGAAGACGGGCGGCTTTCCTTCGGGACGCCCGGCTTCTGCCTGTTCTGGGTTTCAGAATTCTCGCCTAAAGACGTGCGGATTTGAACAAAGACGGGCGGATTTGAAAATGCGGGACGGGCGTCTTTCAGAGAAGACGGGCGGATTCCTTTCCAAGGATTTTTCTTGTTTTCCTCAGCCAAAAAGACGGGCGTCTTCCCTTTAGGACGGGCGTCTTTCTGAAGACGGGCGGATTTTCCTGAAACCGCTCGGATTCGACCCCTTTTACCCGGATTCAGTTCCATCCGTGTACTTTGCATATTCCTTGTCATTTTTTTGTCATTCTTCTTCATATCTCGTGTTCTTCATTGTGGGGGCACTACTAAGGCATGGATAGCCTAGGCAATTGCCATCCCCACACTAAGCTAAAACACTACACATCAATTGAAATTATTAGTCCCTCCCTCACTTCTCTCAAACATGATAATTATCTTGATCAAAGTATAAAAATCCAAAGATGACAAAAATGCAATACAAGAATTGAAATGCGAGTTAGGGAGTTAGAAATATTTACTAATGGTGGTTTAGCGAGGACTCCACCAAACTCTCATTCTTGATGAGATGTCAAGGGGGCATGTTCATGGTGTTGTTGATGTTGCTCAACACCTTGAAAAAGTAATCAAAAGCTTGTTCATTGTCATGATAAAGGTCTTCAATAGACCTTGGCCCTTGTTGTCGGTCTTGATCGATGGCATTACCAATGTAGGGATTGAAAATCCCTTCAAATTCGTCGTCCCAAAGACCACATACTTCATTGAGTTGATCATTGAAAATCTCTTGATTTGATGGAGACAACTCTCCCATTTTCTTTTCTTGGCCAATAAGGCCATCTTCTTCATTACTTGACTTTGGTGAGCTTTGCAAGCTCTCTTTGTTACAATTCACTTGCTCTTTGAATGGAGCATCTTCAATTTTCTTCTTCCATTGGAGTTCCGACTTTTTCCTATCATCCTTCCGGCTATAATGATCGATCATAAAACACGGTTCATGTAAACGGGGGGCTCTCATAGTCTTGTCAAGATTAAACGTTATACTCTCATCTCCTACTTCTAGAGTGAGCTCTCCATGTTTTACATCAATCACCGCACCCGCGGTGTATAAGAAAGGTCTTCCTAGAATGATTGGAATGTTGGAGTCTTCTTCCATATCAACAATGACAAAGTCCACCGGGATGAAAAACTTCCCAATTCGTACGGGAACATCTTCCCATATCCCTAATGGTGTCTTCTTCGATCTATCGGCCATTTGGAGTGTGATATTGGTGCATTTAAGCTCTCCCATCCCCAACCTTTTACTCATCGAGTACGGCATAACACTCACACTAGCCCCTAGATCACATAAGGCTTTGTTGATCGTGGTGTCACCAATGGTACACGGTATTGAGAAGCTTCCCGGATCCTTGAGTTTTGGAGGTGAACTCCCTTGAAGTATTGCACTACTCACCTTAGTGAAGGCGATAGTCTCAAGCTTCCGGATCGACTTCTTCTTTGTGAGGATGTCTTTCATGTATTTCGCATAGGCCGGCACGTGATTGATTAATTCCGTGAAAGGAATTGAGACTTCCAAATTCTTCACAATTTCCATAAATTTTCCAAGTTGGTCATCAAATTTGGGCTTGGCTTGACGACTTGGAAAAGGAAGTCTAATCACGATGGGCTCCTTCTCCATGACCTTGTCTTCATTTTTCTTTGAAATTTCGTCTTTTGATGGTTCTCCATCCTTGGAGTTTTGCACAATTTCTTCTTTATCACTAGCTTCCACAACCTCATCCTCAACTTGCTTCTTCGGTGCTTCATACCTTGTACCACTTCTCAAGTGAATGGCACTAACCGTTTCATGTTTTGGGGGATTACTGTGAGGTGGTAATTGCCCCTTTTGTCTTTGTGAGCTTGAAGATGCTAGTTGAGTCAATTGGGTTTCCAACATTTTGGTGTGCGCTAGAATGTTGTTGATGGTGGTTTCCTTTGCTTGACTATCTTTTTGCATTTGGGTGAAAAATTCTTGTTGATTCTTTTGCATTTGGAGGACCGCTTTTTGAACATCAAAACCTTGGTCATTTTGTTGATTGTATGGATTTTTATTTTGGTAACCTTGGTTTTGGTTGTAAAAGGGTCTTTGATTTTGGTTTCTCATAGGAGGTGGGGTGTATTTTGTTTGAGGGTTTTGAACATTTTGGCTTTTGTATGAGAGATTTGGATGGAATTTGGTGTTTTCATTATAATAGTTGGAATAAGGGGTACCACTCTTGTATGCTTGGAAAGCATTCACTTGTTCATTTGTTCCCCTACATTCACTTTGGTCATGTCCCAAAGTTCCACAATACTCACATATCCCACTTGGGATTGATGAAGATGTCGTCATGGCATTAACATGATGCTTTGGTGATTTTGAGGCTTCTTCAAGTCTAGCCATAGCTTTTTCAAACTTCAAATTGATGGTATCAATGTGAGCACTAAGTTGAGCACCCAATTGAGTAACGAAGTCCACTTCATGCTTTCCTCCTCTAGTAGCCTTGCGAGGTCTACTATATTGTGAGTTATGGACCGCCATTTCCTCAATTTTGTTCCAAGTTTGATTATCATCAACTTCAGTGAACATTCCATTTGATCCCATGTTGAGAATGTTCCTTGAATCTTCATATAGACCGTTCCAAAATTGTTGTACCAAGAACCACTCGCTAAGTCCATGATGAGGACACGAGCGATAAATTCCCTTGAACCGCTCCCAAGCTTCATACAAAGATTCTTCATCCCTTTGCTTAAAACCCGTAATTTGAGCTCTTAGCATGTTAGTCTTTTTCGGTGGGTAAAATTTTTTGTAGAAAGCTAGAGCGAACTTTTTCCAAGAATCAATTCCGAGAGTGGCCTTCTCAAGGCCCTTCAACCATTGTTTCGCGGTGCCAATTAGAGAAAAAGGAAATAAGACCCATCGAATTTGGTCTTGAGTTACACCGGTTTGAGAAATCGCATCACAATAGTCACAAAAGTTCTCCATATGAGAATGAGGGTCTTCACTAGGCATCCCCCCAAATTGGCTCCTTTCGACTAATTGGATAAATGTAATACCCGGTATTTTAATATGATATTATATTAGGCCGAGTTACCCGCTGGGTCGTGTAGTGTATTTGTGACTCGGGTAATTATGTGACTCGGGTTTTAATTAATCTAACTAGGCTAGGCCCGTATCGTCTTAATAGCACCTATCCTATATGTATAACCCATCTAACCAAACCCTAATCTCCCTATCACCATATTCATTTTAACCATGATAAAAGAGAGAAAAGAGAGAAGAGGGAGCCGTGTGTGAAGGGAGCCGCATGAGGAATTGCGAGGCGATTTCTCAGCCTATTCTCATCCTATTTCGTAAGTAGACTATCCTATTACCTCTTTATTCAATTATTAGCATAATTATAGTAGTATTGGAATAATTTTCGTAACCCTAGAATTGGTTTGGGGGTTTTTGATTATAAATTGTATGAGATAAATGAATTGAATAGTTACAGCAATTTACAGATTCGTTGGTCTGTGTTATTTGAGTGTTTTACCTGTCTTAAAGCCGTGGGATGCAAAATGTTAAAGAAGAGACTCATGTTTATTCCAAGCCTAGTTTATGCCTGTGAAAATTGGTAGCATTTCAACGTGTAGTTTTTCCTGAAGAAATTATTGGTGAACGTCTATCTAAAAAGTCCGCAAATCAGTAGAGGCTGAAAGATTACTTCTAAAACATAATTTAGATATTGAATTGGTGCTGGGTCTTTTTCATATATTTAATTTAAAGAGTTTAGATGAGTTAGGCGTTGGTTTTACTTAAGAATCATTTGTGAAACTCGTTTTATGAATCAATACTTTTTATGCGACGGTTTCTGTCAGTTTTTGGAAATCAGTCTGAAAACCCTTGGTAAGTTTGGAATTTGAGAAAAACACGTTAGATATAAATTGTAGCTAAGACTCATGGGGTTCCAATTCAATTGGCCTTGCACCAATTCGAATTTTCTGGAATTCGTTATTCATTTTATACCGAAGTCCGCCATGAGCGGAAAATCGGGAAAAGTCGTGTTTGTTCTTTAAATTGATATTCCTATTAAGTTATGATGAGTCTAGGTTATGTGCATGATTAATTGACTGAGTAGATGGTAATTATACATAATTATGTTATGTAGGTGATGGATAAGTGAAGGATCATAAGTGATTGCTTGTGTGTGCTTGGATTGCGAAAAGGTAGGGAAATACACTTGACTTATTATCGTTGATGTTGAATTGTGTTGACTTGTTTGTGTTTCGTATGACCAAAGCGTGAACGTTGACTTGCTTCGTGGCTGTTGATTTACGTTATGATTCATATCTTTGGAAGGTGATTGATTGAATTGATCGTATTGAGTATGTTATCACAACATTTGGTAACAGGCATGATTTTATGATTGATCAGTTCAAAGATATATATATTGTGTTGCATTAATTTCTTTTGAGCATTCATATGCATTGGAGATGGAGGATGTTGTGGTGATGTGGTGTGGTGAAGATGATGTTGTGATAAGGCCCAGGGGTTTCGCAGGACTTGCCCTGGTGTCCTCAACAAGGAAATGGCGAGATCGGCTACGGTCGATATATAGTCTAAGGGGATCGGTATGGTGGGTGTTCGGGTTATGAGATATGAGTTGAGATGGAGATGGAGGTGACGGAGGAGCATGCATATCATATTTTGTTGTTTCATTGTATTCCCTACTCAACCTCGTGGTTGACCCTGTGTATTCGTGAACACCGGTGACGATCCAAATATTGGGGAGCGGGCTTGACGATGGGTTTATGAGATAGGTGGGAGCTTGATGGGCGTGAGACACCTGGATCGGAAGACTTAGTAGCTAGATCATCATTTAGAAGACTTTCACTTTCATTTATGTTAGTTCCTTGTAATTTGATGTAAAAGAGGTTTTGTAATAATTAAGTTAAAGTAATTATATATTTTGCCTTGGAGTTTAATTTGTTATTCACTACCTCGGGAAACCGAGATGGTAATAGTCCGGTTTATTAGGGAATGTCTTGCTAAAGGCTCCTTCATAAATCGGGGTGTTACAAAGTGGTATCAGAGCGAACGATCCTCAGGCCTAAACCAATGAACCCAATGAACGTAGGATGTGTCTAAATAAAATGAACCCCCGGGAATAAAGCGTTAGGAGCTCACAGTGCGGTTAAGAAGGCGCCCTTAATACGTGCTCTTTTGCCCTCTCAGTTTTGAACCAGGTAACCCGAGAGAAAATTGAGTGAATGAGGTAGTTAGAAGGAAAACCTTGGATATAATCGAGTTGATGTATACCTTGAGACCCATATATTCTAACCATTCTGCAGGACAACGTTACGGTAAGTATTTTGTATGAATGATGACGTGATCATATGATGTTGTGGAGATGAGAAATAAATTTTCGTGTTCAGATTGATAATCAATGAAGTGTTGGATTGTGGTAATCGTGAGCGTGAAAATAATTGCGAATTGATGATATTTATCTGGATGGATGTGAATGACGTGTTGATAGTGCTATTATGTCTAGTGATATGCGGTTATGTGATCCCGAAGCCATGCTAGTATAGTATTGTGATAGTAATCAGAAACACTATTGAATTGCTTGTTTCTAGTCATAGCAATCGTGATTTAGATGTAAGGAGTAGATCGAGATGCGAAGGGATTCTATGGGATAGATGTTTACGTAAGTACAAAGTGTGAGATTTAAGTTGGGATGGGTTAGTATACATAGTATGTTCATAAGAGCTTGTAACATAGTAAAGAATGACCTAGTGCTGAAACTCGTTTTGTTTGATTTTACTCTTTAATTGACCTTACTGCCATTTCTTTTCTGTTATTGCCTATGGATGAAAATTTTATGAGAGATAGACTCGTGAGTTAGTGTTCATTTGGCGTTGGTTTCATACTTATAGGATATACGGATTAGGAGTAATAAATATTTTAGTGGGCTATGGTCAGGAAGTTCCTGTGCAGTGATGTTTCGACCAACGATTTTGTAAAAATCCTCATTTAAATTGTATTAATAATTTTTGCATAATTCCAACTCCATCGATCAGAATATTCGCATATGTTTTCAAATTGATAAGCCACGAAAATTCTTGATGTCTATATATTAAATGGTAAGTTTTGCAAACTGACCCAAGTTTCGGACCAATTGTTTGTCACATCTTGGTTTGGACCAACTGAGTTGTAAAATCCTTTAAAAATTGAATTCTTGAGCTTTGGACCTCATTCTTTTTCTCACGAATTATTAACTCTCTGTATGTTATAAAAAGTAATATAACTCAAGTTTTCGTTGAACGGTTATTTATTCGTGATCTTTTTTGGAAGTTACAACGTGAATCATAACTTTTAAAATGTGAATGCTATGTTGAGTTTTCATGCAGTTGTTCGATTATTTCATGAGCCTTATTAATGTGAAATTATAGTGTCCTTATATGATGATAGTAGCACACATATTCATTGGTTATGTATCTTAACTAGTGATAAAAAAAAATTAAAGTTTAGTTTATAACATTGTTGGCATGATAGTATGAGTGAAATTGAATAGCTTAATTTGATTCTTAATCGAGGGTGAAATATTTTATACGAGTCCAGTTGTTTGCATATTTTATGCTTGGCATGTTATAATATCTCTGGTGTGTTCATCATATTTGAATAGTGGTCGGATATATATAAATATAAAACTATATTGTCATATCTTGGTAAAGTTGGTGGCGTTAAATGTTAACTTGGTTGTTCTAATATACTCGCATGAATATTTATAATAATTATGTTTAAATGTTTACACATGGATGGTAGTAATGAGTATGTCTAAATGTTCACACATGTAGGATGTCATCTGAGTTCTAATGTCTTTTATGTGAGTCTGTGTGCCTATAGTTATACTTATTACTTTCATTGCATTAATTTATTTCAGTTGAACCTAAACTTATGATATGATAATAAAATAGTGTTGTTGCTCCTTATTGGATATGTTCATAGTTGTATTGTCATGAAATGCTAAGGTGATTGTTGCAATTGTCACGATATTTGAAATATAGTTTGATATAGTTACGATATAGTTACGATATTTGAAATATATTCTCGAACCGTCGCTATGAATTATAATGAGATAACCCTTTGATGATTCACATGTTATGCGTATGTTTAAATGATAGTCGTTATAGTTACGTTTAATTGAGCCGCGAGTTGCCTATTTGTTCAAACCGTGCAAACCAGAGAACTTGTTCACCTTGCTAATCTTTTGTCATAGATAATGTTTTACAAGTTATATGATGGTATATGTACATGTTTAAGTTGTTTATGCGATATCTTTTATTTTGCTGAAAATGAATTATACTGAGTTGATGGATACAATTGAATGGTATGGTTGCTAAAATGTTAAACATATGTGTGATATGGAAGTAATTTTGTTGTTATTGTGAATCATATAACCATTAATACTCAATTGTAATTTCAGTTGTTTGACTTCTACATCATTAAGTTAATTACTCATGACGCATAGTCGATGGTTCCGTAAGGAGTTTAACAGGGAATTTTATAATGTGCCTCCGATCTAAACTAATAATCTTCTTATATTGACTATATGGTTAGACTCTTGTCTAGTTCTTATGACGTGATAAATCATTTTAAAATTTAACATGTGATTGAGTTGGTACTTATACTTTTGTGTGACCATGCAACCCGTGATAAATAGATCTGTAATAAAGAGGTAAAATTTTGATTGAACACAGTTAATTTGTAGTTACTTGTTTTACATCATGGTACGAATCGTATGCTTTGATGAGACGTCACCAGGGAATGTGTACTATCTAAAAAAGGTCTCCGATTAAATGCGTAGTCGTGTTAGCCGTGAATATAATCGAGTAAAGAAGTGCAACTAAAATCCCGATGTTGAGGTAATAGTCGTTCATTAGTAAAGATAGGATTGAAATGAATAAGATGAACCTGTAAATTACGAAATATGAGTCGACACCTAAGCTCGTATTGTTTGAAGGAATTGAGTTAAGTTTATCCGATTTTGAGTTAAATGGATTCTATGGACGGCTCTGTTATAAGATTTATGGTAAGAAAGTTATTCACCGTCAAAGTATGAAAGTAAAAGTTTTGAAAATGAAGTTAAATTTTTGTCGTGTGAGTATAAATTCGGAATGAGATTTCCGGCCGAGTGTCCGGTTGTATGGTTTCATGATATTTGCTAGTCTGGGGGAATGAAGCTAGAACGGAGTCACAAATAGTGGGTTAATTTAGTCATGTTGTTCGTTCATGTAGTGAATTAGTGGGTTGTGGTTAGTTACGAATGTCAAAACGGGAAATGTAATGTGGTGATTTAAGTGAGTTGTGTGTTAACATGGTATGTTGATATTAGCATGATATGTAATGAATATTTGTAAAATTGGTGTAGTTAAATACATTTAATCTTTTATGTCATGGTGTTGGGTGCGGTTTAAATATATTTAGCACCAAGAATGAAATTTTATGTATGATAGTATTGTATGTTAACTTTTCAATATCATTTGTTTACTCGCTTGACCGACTCGACCAATAAGCTTGTAAAATTTGCCAATCAATGTGCATTCGTCATTCGTCATTCGACCAATATTTCTTGGAAAATATGCTATTTGACATGAACCATATGTGAGCACCTAAGCATCTTCATCTTTGTAACCGGAGTAGTAATGTATAAATTAGATTGACAAGCGAGATCCCTGTGAATGTTATTGCATGTATTGATTGATATGAAGAGTGTTTAGATTAATACTGAAATGTCTTAAGTTATTCAACGTGGCTTTTGCTCCGATCCGTGGCGATGTCTCAGTAGTGGCCCGATAGAATCGTAGCTTCCTTGAGAGAGCTTGTATATTGATTGTCTTTAGTAGGGATTAGTTAACTTGAACGTGAGTTGTGAATCTTTTATCCTCTTTCAGTTGTTAGCAGTAGTTTGAGAACTTTTGTTATAATAATGAAGGTTACGGGGACGTAACCATGTTTAAGGAGGGTAGGATTGTAAAATCTTTATACTTTCATGTGTGATTTCTCAGTTTGGCTATATTGGTTATGCGTTGTGTGGGTTATGTTGGAGTGTTACATGATGTGTTTCTGCTATGGTTAAACTTCGGGACGAAGTTTCTTTTAAGGAGGGTAGACTGTAATACCCGGTATTTTAATATGATATTATATTAGGGCGAGTTACCAGCTGGGTCGTGTAGTGTATTTGTGACTCGGGTAATTATGTGACTCGGGTTTTAATTAATCTAACTAGGCTAGGCCTGTATCGTCTTAATAGCACCTATCCTATATGTATAACCCATCTAACCAAACCCTAATCTCCCTATCACCATATTCATTTTAACCATGAGAAAAGAGAGAAAAGAGAGAAGAGGGAGCCGTGTGTGAAGCGAGCCGCATGAGGAATTGCGAGGCGATTTCTCAGCCTATTCTCATCCTATTTCGTAAGTAGACTATCCTATTACCTCTTTATTCAATTATTAGCATAATTATAGTAGTATTGGGATAATTTTCGTAACCCTAGAATTGGTTTGGGGGTTTTTGATTATAAATTGTATGAGATAAATGAATTGAATAGTTACAGCAATTTACAGATTCGTTGGTCTGTGTTATTTGAGTGTTTTACCTGTCTTAAAGCCGTGGGATGCAAAATGTTAAAGAAGAGACTCATGTTTATTCCAAGCCTAGTTTATGCCTGTGAAAATTGGTAGCATTTAAACGTGTAGTTTTTCCTGAAGAAATTATTTGTGAACGTCTATCTAAAAAGTCCGCAAATCAGTAGAGGCTGAAAGATTACTTCTAAAACATAATTTAGATATTTAATTGGTGCTGGGTCTTTTTCATATATTTAATTTAAAGAGTTTAGATGAGTTAGGCGTTGGTTTTACTTAAGAATCATTTGTCAAACTCGTTTTATGAATCAATACTTTTTATGCGACGGTTTCTGTCAGTTTTTGGAAATCAGTCTGAAAACCCTTGGTAAGTTTGGAATTTGAGAAAAACACGTTAGATATAAATTGTAGCTAAGACTCATGGGGTTCCAATTCAATTGGCCTTGAATCAATTCGAATTTTCTGGAATTTGTTATTCATTTTATACCGAGTCTGCCATGAGCAGGAAAATCAGGAAAAGTCGTGTTTGTTCTTTAAATTGATATTCCTATTAAGTTATGATGAGTCTAGGTTATGTGCATGATTAATTGACCGAGTAGATGGTAATTATACATAATTATGTTATGTAGGTGATGGATAAGTGAAGGATCATAAGTGATTGCTTGTGTGTGCTTGGATTGCGAAAAGGTAAGGAAATACACTTGACTTATTATCGTTGATGTTGAATTGTGTTGACTTGTTTGTGTTTCGTATGACCAAACTGTGAACGTTGACTTTCTTCGTGGCTGTTGATTTACGTTATGATTCATATACTGGAAGGTGATTGACTGAATTGATCGTATTGAGTATGTTATCACAACATTTGGTAACCGGCATGATTTTATGATTGATCAGTTCAAAGATATATATATTGTGTTGCATTAATTTCTTTTGAGCATTCATATGCATTGGAGATGGAGGATGTTGTGGTGATGTGGTGTGGTGAAGATGATGTTGTGATAAGGCCCAGGCGGGTTCTGCAGACTTGCCTGGTGTCCTCCTGCGAGTGGGCGGATCGGCTACGGTCGATATATAGTCTCACAGGGGATCGGTATGGTGGGTGTTCGGGTTATGAGATATGAGTTGAGATGGAGATGGAGGTGACGGAGGAGCATGCATATCATATTTTGTTGTTTCATTGTATTCCCTACTCAACCTCGTGGTTGACCCTGTGTATTCGTGAACACCTGTGACGATCCAAATATTGGGGAGCAGGCTTGACAGGTTTATGAGATAGGCTGGGAGCTTGATGGGCGTGAGACACTGGATCAGAAGACTTAGTAGCTAGATCATCATTTAGAAGACTTTCACTTTCATTTATGTTAGTTCCTTGTAATTTGATGTAAAAGAGGTTTTGTAATAATTAAGTTAAAGTAATTATATATTTTGCCTTGGAGTTTAATTTGTTATTCACTACCTCGGGAAACCGAGATGGTAATAGTCCGGTTTATTAGGGAATGTCTTGCTAAAGGCTCCTTCATAAATCGGGGTGTTACAATAAATGCGGATTTGGCAATAAAATTTCCGGTCAAATGTTGTGGTGTGAGAGTACCATTGGGTAGGTTCTCCCCGGTGGGTACGGAATGTGATGAAAACTTAGGCATTGTGGGTTAATTTTGTGTGGTATATTGTGTTGGGTTCTCCTCACCTTCTCTTGCAATAGGGTTGATGAACTCAATAGTTGGTTAAATATCTACAACCTCACTAATACCTCTCAAATTTCTCCTAGCCAGTCTTCTATTGGTTGTCAAAGTTCTTTCAATTTCACGATCAAAAGGTAACAAATTACCTTGTGACCTTCTAGACATGCAAAATATCAAACAACTTGAAAACAATTAGAACAAACCTTGAGGAGTTTTACTTCCTCCAGGCAAAGAAAGACACAACTAATAACAATATAAGAAAATCTAAATCAAGTTAACACCGTCCCCGGCAACGGCGCCATTTTTGGTCCGACTAAATCTTTTCGGTAACTTGTCGTTAGGAGCACCTAGACCAAAACACAATTTATAACTTCACAAACAACTCTACAATTAGTAAAGAGGCAAGTAAAGGTCGGATCCCAAGGGATGGGAATTGAGATGAGATTTCTATTGAAACTAGTGGTGTCTTAGGGGTGTCACAATTTGGGTTGATGTAGAAGGTCACTAAACTAAATAACAATGAAAGTAAATAAGCAAGATGAATAAAAAGGGTTGTAAATAATTGATAAAAAGCACTAGGGTGTCATGGGGTCATAGGGGATTCATGGGAATTGATCATACAAACATGTTCTCAAATTATAAGCAAGCAATTATTGTTGTGATGGATTGAGTTGGGTTATATCTTACAATCCTAGGAAAGTTTGGGTCCCGGAGCCGAATCGATTAGATTGTACAACACCTACAACTCGACTTAGTCTTCCCCACTCAACAACATGCATGGTCTAATGAGACTCGAGTTGGTTTATGTCTTACAAGTCTCATTGAAAAGATAGGTGATGGGTAAAAAATGCAAGGATTCATAGGCTCGCATTTCATCAAACATAATATGTGCATGAGTTGAGATCAAAACAAGCTAGCAAATAAACCATGAAAGCATATTAATTTAAGCATGAATCATTCCCCATGTTGGTTTCCCCTAATTACCCATTAACCCAAGCTAGGTGACTACTCACTCATTATCATGTTGATCATGCTAGCAAGGTTGTCAATCATACCAACAAAATGAAACATGATGAATAAATGAAAGTACTTAACAATAATTAAGAAGGGATTGAGAGAATTATACCTACTAATGATTTCAATAATAAAGCAAAGAATAAAAGAAGTACTTGATGCTTGATTGAGAGGTTGTCAATCTCCCAATAATAACCCAAATAATCTTCAATTACCCAAAATAAAGGATGAACAAAAGAGAGATTAAGGAAATAAAACTTGTATTAAAACTTGATTAATTGTTGATTACAAAACTAAAGAGAGATTTGATTGATATTAACTACTCTAAGAATCGATAAGAAGAATATGCTCTTCTAATTAGACTAATGGGGTATTTATAGTGGAAATTAGGTGGATGCATTAGGGTTAACTAAGAGCTAAACTAGTAATTAAACTTTTGAGATTTGAGCAGGGAAACGCCGGTATTTTTCGAAGGATGGGCATCTTTCATTGAAGCTTGAAGAAACGAAATCTTGCTGTCTTGGAATCCGTGCGTCTTAGGCACGGGACGGCCGGATTCAGCAGTCTCTGCCCGGGTGTCTTCAAGGGAATCCGGGCATCTTTTAGGCTTGCTGCCCGGGCGTCTTTGGGAGAAGACGGCCGGATTGTGGAGGTGGAGGACGGGCGTCTTCCAGTCAATCCGCACGGATTGCTGGACAGCTTTACTTCTTTCTTCTTTTCTTCCTTTCCTTCATAAAATCTTTGGGGATTTCCTTGGGGATGCAAGGATCTTTCCTCATTGTTTCCCAACTACTATAATATGTACAAAGGCCTTCTAATCTTGTCTCTCCTTGATGCTTGGTCATTGAATTCAATCAACTTAGTCTCATTTTGCCATGAAAATGCAAGGTTTGCACTCCTTTCCTACCAAGGACACAAAACCTCAAAGAATACGCAAAACAAAGAACTAAAGACAATAAATGACCCAAATATGCACTAAAAAGCATGGGAACATGGCTAATTCGGGGACTAAATATGCGCTAATTATGGTCACATCAATTATGTAGCGTATTATTATTAGAAAACGAATGAAATAAAAAAAGGTTAAATGGTTATGAAACCGTTGTGATTTTCTATTTATTATTCTTGTCGAATTCCAAATGCAATGCAAATGTCCTTCTATTTACATTTTAAATATAATGGGTCGTATCCTGTAAAGGATTGCCTACGTATTCATTAAAAAAATGAAATCAAACCCTTGCGCGTAGTTCGAGTAAATGTAAAAGAATAATTGTTCTAAGCAAGAGCTTGTAATGAATTTAGAAAAATAAGTATGAGCTTTTTGCTTACTCTAAAGGTGCAAATTTAGTTTATTTGATGATATGAGGATGACAAATAGTCAAAATGCACGAGCATAGTGATATTAGCTTATTTCAGCCTGGCCAAGGGCCGTTTATTTAGTGCCACAAGAGCGACACGTGAGGTTACGCGAGGCGCGTTTTTGTTCCTATTCTAGGCATAGTACCGTTTTAGTTGGTCAAGGTTTGTCGGGTTGGAAAACTCATTCCCGTCTAGGTCTGTGATTCTAACCGCACCCCCTGGAAGTATGGATTTGACTAGAAATGGTCCGGCCCAATTAGGTTTGAATTTTCCCCGTGGGTCAACAGGTAGAAGAGCTCTAACCGATTTAAGTACTAAGTCTCCTTCCTTGATGTTTCTTGGCCTAACCCTTTTGTTGAAAGCTCGTTTGATACGTGCTTGATATGTTTGGACATTATGCAAGGCGCGTAGCCTACGTTCATCCAGGAGGATGAGTTCTTCATACCTATCCCTCTTCCAATCGGCTTCTGGGATTTAACTTTCGAGTAAAATACGCAAGGATGGTATCTCTAGCTCGACTGGTTGTACAACTTCCATGTCGTAGGTCAAATAGAAAGGAGTAGCCCTTGTGGGCGTCCTAACAGATGTACGATATCCCCACAAAGCAAAGGGTATCTTGCTTGGCCAATCTCGATAGTTGTCAATCATCTTCTTGAGAATTGTGACAACGTTCTTGTTTGCTGCCTCTACCGCGCCATTAGTCTGTGGTCTATAGGGTGAAGAGTGGTGATGCCTAATCTTGTATTTGGCTAGCAATTGCTCAGTCTCAGCTTGGAAATGTGATCCGTTATCGCTAATGATCTCATGTGGGCAACCGTATCGACATATGATGTTGTTTTGTATGAACTTTGCCACATTTTTAGCCGTGAGACTAGTGTAGGAAGCCGCTTCTACCCATTTGGTGAAATAGTCGATTGACACTAGGATGAAACAGTGACCTCCTGTTCCGGCTGGGGTTATCTTCCCGATTATGTCAATTCCCCAAGCAGAAAATGGTCAAGGAGAGGTCATCGTATAGAGCAATGAAGGAGGGACGTGTTGTACATTCCCGAAGATTTGGCAATTGTGGCAATGTCTTACGTATTTGATGCAATAGAATTCCATTGTGGTCCAATAATATCCCAAACGTGTGATTTTCTTTGCCATCATGGGCCCACTCATGTGAGGACCGCATTCTCCATCGTGGACTTCTTCCATCACCTTTCGTGCCTGTGAATGATCAAGGCAACGTAGGATTACACCAAGAGGTGTTCTTTTGTATAACTCTCCTTGCATGAGAACGTATTGGGAAGCTAGTAGGCGTATAGCACGTTGTCCCCTCTTGTCCATATCGGGTGGATAGGTACCATTGAGCTTGAAATTTAGAATTGCTTGGAACCAGGGTTCCTGCGCGATTTCCTCTTCGTCGGTGATTTGGTGTACATAAGCCGGCTCTGACCGTCGTTCGATGCACAAAGGCATTTCCACCATGTCATCTGGCATATTAATCAAAGATGCAAGTTTTGCAAGAGCATCTGCAAATTGATTTTCTTCTCGAGGTAGGTGTAGATATGTCACGTGATCAAAGAATTGGGCAACTTGGTTTATTCTGGCTTGATAAGGTGCTAGGCTTTCGTTTCGAATTTTCCAAGATCCTATAACTTGGTTGATGATCAGTGATGAATCCCCATGTACTCGGAGGTTTTTAATGCCCAAGCTTACTGCCGCTTGTAATCCGATGAGACAAGCTTCGTATTCGGCGGCATTATTTGTCACCTCGAAGTCGAGTTTGACAGCGATTGGTGTATGCTTACCTTCAGGAGAAATGAGCAACACTCATATTCCAAATCCTCTTAAGTTTGATGCCCCATCAAAGTAAAGGTCCCAGGAGTCTACATCAGTTTGGAGTATATCCTCGTCCGGAAATGACCAAGTATCTATTGTTTGTGCATCATTGATGGGATTTTCTGCGAAGAATTCGGCAACGGCGCGCCCTTTTATAACTTTTAGAGGCACGTATTTGAGGTCGAATTCTAAGAGCATCAAGATCCATCTTGCTAGGCGTCCGTTGAGGACGGGTTTCTCGAAGAGGTATTTGACTGGATCCATTTTGGAGTATATTTTGACGGAGTAGCTAAGCATGTAATGGCGTAGCTTCTTCGTCGCTCACACAAGAGCGAGGCATGTCTTTTCGAATTGTGAGTATTTGCACTCGTACTCCAAGAACTTCTTACTAAGGTAGTAGATAGCTCTTTCTTCACTTCCTACGGTCTGAGCTAGCATAGCACCCATGGCTGTTTCGGTTACTGTGAGATATAAACCAAGAGGTTTATCTCGTTGAGGTGGCATGAGCACTGGTGGTTTAGCCAGTATTTCTTTGATTCGGTCGAATGCCTTTTGACAATCATCATCCCACATGGTGTGGTCTGTTTTCTTGAGCTTCTTGAAGATAGGCTCGCAAATCATGGTGAGTTTCGATATGAATCGACTTATATATTGCACTTTTCCCAGGAATCCTCTAACTTATTTTTCTGTTTTAGGTTGTGGCATTTCGATCAGAGCCTTGATCTTGGAAGGGTCTATTTCTATACCTCTTTGGCTAACGACGTATCCCAGGAGTTTGCCAGATGTTACTCCGAATGTGCATTTATGAGGATTGAGCCTCATGTTGTATTTTCGTAGCCTTGCGAAAAATTTGCGAAGGTTCGCAATATGCCCTTCTCTATCCTTGGATTTGACAATCATGTCGTCTACGTATACCTCAACTTCTTTGTGCATCATGTCATGTAAGAGTGTAGTTGCGGTGCGTTGATATGTAGCTCCGGCGTTGATCAATCCAAATGGCATGACCGTATAGCAATAGGTTCCCCATTGAGTGACAAAGGCGATCTTATGCATATCTTCTATGGCCATCTTGATTTGGTTATAACCCGCATACCCATCCATGAAGGATAGCAATGCGTGGTCTGCAGTATTGTCCACCAATATGTCGATGTGTGGTAGAGGGAAGTCATCTTTAGGGCTTGCTTTGTTTAAGCCCCTAAAATCAACACAAACACGGATTCTCCCATCCTTTTTGGGTACAGGTACTATGTTGGCTACCCAGTCAGAATACCCGGAAACTTTGATGAACCCGGCTTTGAATTGCTTATCAACTTCTTCCTTAATCTTGAGAGCCCATTCCGTTCTCATCCGTCGAAGCTTCTGTTTTACAGGTTTGAAACCTGGCTTAATCGGGATTCTATGTTCGGCGATATCCCTGTCGATCCCTGGCATATCTTTGTAGGACCAAGCGAAAATGTCTTTGAATTCGTTTAGGAGGTTTATGAAATCGGCCCTTTCGGTAGAGCTCAAGGTAGTCCCTATCCTAAGTTCTTGGGGTTCTAGTTCGGTTCCTACATTGATGGGTTCGGTGTCCTCTATTACAGGTCCCCCTTCCCCTTCCTGTAGTATTTCTTTGGCTACATAGGAAGGTATTTCGATTGAGTCTGGGTCTTGGTCATCCTCGGTATCATCGTAAACAGAATTGCACTCAAGATAACACAAATAGTAAGCAGAACCTGATTTATTCATATTAAAGTTTGAGTAAACAAAGAAGCCATCTGATCCATGGTCAGTGGCGGCAAAGGGACAGTGGTTGGGACATTTCCCGAACTACTGTGACTACTCGAGGCTAAGCTAGGAGAAACAGAGGGAATGGGGATGACGACAGGAGGAGACTCCCTAATGACTTCTCTAAACTCCGACTCTGACTCCGACTCCGACTCGAACTCATCGTCTTCTGGTTCTCCTTTGAACATTTTTCCTTCTCCAATGGTGAGCTTGAAGAGTCTTCCTTGATTGTTGGTCCACTTGATTGATTTTCTCCATCCTTTCTGCTGACTTGTGTTGATTTCTGTGATTAACGCGGTGGGGTTGAAACGATCGTCTTGAAGTATCATGGTAATGATCTCGTCCTGCGCGGCCCTAACAAATCGATCTTCTCCGAACAATAAACTAACAGCTTGTTCGTCTAAGCAAGGTGCTTGACGGGTTTTGATGGTAGGAACCGTTTCTGGAGGGATGAAGTAGCAATCGTGAAAGATCTCGATTCCGGCTAGCTTCCTCTCGAGATAATGCCAAGGCTCGGGAAATCCGTGAAAGAGTTCTAGACTTCCTTCTTCAACAAAGTACCCATTTAGGGTCGGGAGATAGGGTCGCATTTGGACTCCTACATGCTTACGGTTTTGGACTTGAGCGAGCATTTCGAGAACCTCTTCTTTAGTGGGTTTGTACCGTAGTCCAGGTGGTATCCTCTTTGAGTTGCCTTCCTTGTATGGTGCGAAGGTGTTTCTTCAGGTAGGGTTCAAAGGCATTCCAGGGAAGTATCCCTGGGTTTTGAGTATGTGGTTGACCACCAAGTTGGAGTAGGGATCATAGTATACGGGTGCCAATTCGCTTTCTATGACATTTATGCTTTGGAAACCCCCAAGTTCATATACTGGGTCTGCAAGGACTTGATTGTTCGACTTCTTTTCGATTATTGCCTTGATGGGTGACGAAGTGATCGTCACTACTTTGCCATTTAGTGGGAACTTGATCTTTTGATGAAGGGTGGATGTTACCGCTTTGGAAGCATGAATCCAAGGTCTTCCTAGGTGTATGTTGAAGGAAGCTTCGATGTCCACTGTTTGGAAGTTAACCTTTCGCTCAATTGGCCCTGTGGCTATGGTTAGGTTAACAAGTCCTACCACCTTTCGTCGTGTACCATCATATGCACGCACACCTTGATTGGTAGGGGTCCAATCCGACTCTTTCATGCCTAATTTGTATGCCGTTTTGAGGGGTATGACGTTGACCGCGGAGCCATCATCTACCAAGGTCATTGGGACATTCTTCTTTAGACAAATTACAGTGATGTAAAGAGCTAGATTGTGACTAGCGCCAAAAGGTGGCAAATCTTCGTCTAAGAAAGTAATAGGATTACTTAGCTTTGGTGATTCTTGGGGGACCAAGTTGACTACATCTTCGGGTGTCGAGTTATGTGCTACATTTAGTTGGGCCAAAGCTTGTAGTAAAGCTTGGCGATGTGGGAATGAGCTCGTTATTAATTGCCAGACTGAAAGATCAGCCTTTGTCTTCTGTAATTGCTTGAGCAAATGGTCGGTGGAGTTATCTTCGATAACGTTGGTTGGACCAATTTTGAGTAGTGTTTTGGTATGGACGTCCCGAACGAATTAGGTAGTCCACATCTTGGTCTTCACCATTTTGGACTATTTCTTTGACTAGGGAGTTCTCGATGAGGTACTCGTCCTCATCGTCGTCGGCCCAAACTCCATTGATTGTAGCTAGTTCCCTCATTCTCATGATTTCATCTTCTAGTCGTATGATTTGGTCGACTAGTTTATCAACCATGGCGACTATTTCTTGCATAGTAGCATTTTGAGAGAAGGTTAGTGGCATATGTTCCTCGGGTGTTGCGTTGAGATCACGTAAAGTTGTCACCACGTTTTCTAATTCCCAAACTTGTCTATCCACACTCCTTGCCCATGTGATGAAGTCGGAAATGGTAGGGGAGATAGTAGAATAGAACCCTTCATTTTCGATTGCATGGATTTCGTCTTCAGTTGGAGAAATGAGGTGTGAACAATCTAAGGTAGATTCGTCACTTGTAATCACTAGAACTCCAAGAGGATTCTGAGTGTTGTTGGGTTTACCTCCTGGTGGTATTGGGAGTCGACCATCTTCAATCATGTCTTGAAGCACATTTTTCAACTTGTAGCATTTTTCTGTGTCGTGCCCCTTGCCCCTATGGTATTCACAGTACGAGTTCTCGTCCCAGAATTTGGATTTCCTTTCGGGTTCGGGAGTAGGTCCAATGGGTTGAAGTTTGCCTTGCTTCATTAACCTTTTTAGAGCGTTGGAGTAAGTGTCCCCAAGATTTGTGAATTTCCTTGGTGGGGTACTTTTCTTGGATGGCTCGAGAAGGTTAACTTCATCGGTCTTGCTAGTGGAGCCGTATGAACGACTTGTTGAGCCTTGAAATCCTCGACCTACCGTTTTGGACAAGAGTCCTTTACGGATGTCATCTTCAATCCTTGTCCCTAGTACGGTTAAGTCCTTGAAAGTTTTGATATTTTGGTATCTCAAATGATTGGCATATATGGGTTTGAGATTGTCCACAAACTTCTCCACAAGGGTAGCCTCATCCGGGCGTTCGACTAGTTGGGTACTAGTCTTCCTCCACCTACTTAGGAAGTCGGTGAATCCTTCTTTGTCATTTTGGGTAAGAACCTCTAGAGTGCGCATGTTAACTTGGATCTCGGCATTATCCGCATATTGCTTAGCAAACTCGATTGCGGCATCTTCCCAAGTAGCGACCTTCTTGTGTTCTAAGGAGTAGAACCATTGCTTCGAAATGGTGTCAAGAGATGAAGGAAAGATCCTTAAGAACATCTCGGGTTTGATGCCTTTGATAGACATGTAATCCTTGAAGGCACGGATGTGGTTCAAAGGGTTCTCGTGCCCCTTGAATTTAGGGATATCTGTCATATTGAAGTTGGTTGGCAATTTGGAGTTGACGGCCTCATACTTGCGGTTATTCTCCCTATAAATGTCATCCCCTTTAAGGCACATCAATTGCTTCTCTAAGTATTGGAGTCTTTTCTCGGCTACAGTTAGTCCCATGGGAGGATTTTCGTCCCTGGATTCATCCGCGGAGTCACCTATTACTTCACTTTCATGAGGAGGCAACCTCCCCTCTACGGCATAGATCCGGCCCTCGATGGTCTCAAGGCGATCATGGACTTGGTCTTGGGTAACTTGGATTTGGGCTAGCGCGGCTAGGATTCGATCATTACCATCTTGAAGTTGGTGGAGATTTGTTTCGCAGGATCCAGGCATCTTGAAAACTGGATAAGAGACCGGTGACGAATCAAAACACGATCGACCATTCTAATACACTTGCTAAAAGAAGAAATGTTTTGACTCGTGAAGTGGGTGTATGCCACTTGTGTTGAGTGAGCTTTGAAGAAAGGACGGAAATTTTGAAAATGTGTATCCTAGTAAACTATAGTGTAGTTGTAGGAGTGGACTCGAAGTGAGGTTTTGAAATGAGCTTGTGACCCGGATTTTGACTCGACAAATGGACAGAGCTTCGACTGGGTTTTGTGTTGGAGCTTGTGTCCTCCACAAATTAGTGAGATAACATTTGTAAATCTCTTACAGGTTCACAAGGGTATACTTCGTATATTTAATCAGTTGATTAACGTTTACCTAATAACGGTTGGCTTGCTAGAGAGTTTGACGTTATTATCAAACAGATGGCGGTGATCAACTGGTCCCTAAAGGTCACACCTATAGGACGTATTTGAGAAATGTGGTTATAGAAATATAATTACATTGATGCCCAAAATGACTAAAAAGTTAGTCAATGTGTTGATGAGATAATTATTTAATGAAAATTAAATAATATTAAGTTGAGACGAATTAACTGTCAATTCGTAAATTAAATATAATAAGTTATATTTAATTAAATATATATAAGGTTAGTTTGGACGAATTAATCTGTTAATTCGTAATTAAATATAATCAGTTGTATTTAATATCAACAAGTTGAATGTGTCATAGTGGTAATAGTGAGGGTACACAAGCCAAGAGGTCATGGGTTCGATCCTCACTAGATGACAATTTAACACACTTTATATATTTTTGGAAAGACCAAAAATAAGGAAATTTTATTCCTTATTTCGGTTCACTTGGCCGAAATTAGGGAAAGGTTTTCTTTTCCTAATTGACTTCAAGTTTCGGTCTGTATAAAAGAAAGGTAGAGAATTATTTCTACCCTAATGCTTTTTCTGACCTAGCCTCTCTTTCTCATCACAAGAACACAAAAGACAATTAAATTTTACAGAAAATTTTAGATTGATTTCTAGCATAATCAAAGGGCATATCTCAGATCATCTTGGGTGCAACCAATAGGCGAATACCTACTTTGGTATTGTTCTTAGGCCATATTTGCTAGGACCGGAGGTTAATTCTAAATCTTTTTACTGATGTTTATGTATTTTATTTTATGACCTTAGATCATCTTTATTAAATCGTTATAATCCTTCTAAATTAAGGGGAAGTATACAGATTATTTCCCACAAGTGGTATCAGAGCACTAGGCTACGATTTTAATCTTGATGTTTTTCATAAAAATTGTATGTAAACAATAACCTGATTTTCGAAAAAAAAATTAGGGTTTTGTTTTTTTCGGCCTGTTTTTTTTCTTTCTCCTTTTTCCGTTTTTCCTTTTGTTTGATGATATATAACCAATTTCTATAGATCATATCATTCTTTTAATCGGTTAAAATTATCATATGAAGAATTTGGTAGATTTTGATTTAATGCAGATTAAGTTAAATTACATATAGTATCATCATGTCATTGATATAAGAATTCGTTTTTGCTATATTGGTTTAGCATATACGATTAATCATGTTTGTTAATGTATATGCTAAATCATGTCCTAATAGCAACTTAAACTTTTTCATCATATCTTTGAATTAGGGCATAAGTGCCGCAAAAGAGAAAAAAAAAGGGGGAAGGGCGTTTTTTTTAGGGTTTACCGTATAAAAAAAAATTGTTTTGTTTTTTTTGGTAAACCGAGAGAGAAGAAAAAAAAAAGAATAGGAAATTTTTATTTGCCTTTTTACCGAAATAGAAAAGAAAAAATTATGGAAAGTTTTCTTTGTTTTTCCTATTTACCAAATTAAAATAGGAAAAGGTTTTTTTAAAATATTCAGCCGTGCAGCTGAAACATAAAAAAAAAAAAAAAAAAAATTTTTTTTTTTTTTGACGTGACCAATTTAAAAAAAAAAAATTGGATTTTGTTTTTTTATTTTGGCCAATTAGTTATTGTGAATCGGTTCACAATTTATTGATACCGAGTTATTTTAAAGCATTTTAAAATTTTGACGGATAGAATTCATATTACAAGTTTAATATGGATTATGTATGAATTAATGTGATTAAATTGCGGAATTGTCACTTAATTTAATTTAAATAGGTGGTTTGGATAAATTAATCAACATAATTAATTTATTGTATTATGTATGTTTAATTTATTTTAGTTGATGCTTTTAATTATGTTGAATGAATCGAATGAATGAATTTTATTTACGTATTTAATTTTGCAATCGGTTGTAATTTGTATTACTTAGTGTGGCCTTAGTCAATTATGTTTTCGTAATGAAGGAAACATAATTTTTATGTAATTATGAGATCTCGAATCTCCTTTATTTTAGTTTTGGGTTTTGAAATTAGAATGTAATTAATAGGTCAATTATGTAATTTTAATTATTGTAATTTCAAAGAAGACTAAAGATGAAGATTCAAGCTCACTCCCGCTACATGGATCAAGATGGAACATCAAGACAAGCTTCTCGGGTCCAAGGATGGATTCCAAACTTGTATTTATTGTTCATTTTGATTGGATAGACCACACTAGGACTTTTACTGTTTTTTTTTACGTTTTTCATTTTATTGCTTTTCTTTCACATGCTAGTAATTGCATCATATTCCGCCTAAAACCAAACCACCTACTACTAAAATGCATGAAAATTGACTCATATAGTTGTTTGTTAGTTTTCATGGACATGCAGATGTCACAGTCTATAAGCCATCACTTTAGTTTAAATCATTCACTTAAAATGAATTAAAAATAGTGATGGGATCTTCCTCTAAAACGGAAATTGAGATTAATCTTTATAAGGGCAAACATCTATGAGTCCCTTCTTCGTCGGTAGGCCTAATATGACCCCTTCTACGTTGGGTAAGTAGTTGTGTTGACTTAGTTTACCTCAACATCATAGTCCAAAGAGTTTCTCGTGATTATGATGGACTAAAGATAGAATTTGAGTAAATTTATCGACCGGGAATTCTAACGGTAGAATTAGCTAACAAAGTTAGCTTATCAATTTGAGAGAATTGAGTCTTGGGGTCATTTATATAATTCTTGAGGGAGGTCAATTGTATAAATGTTTTTGAGTCTTCGCGTTATGACATTAGTTCATTAGACTTAAAATAAAAACGATGCATGCTTATTATTTTATTCTTCTTTCGCAGTGTAGAACACGCTTATTATCAATAATCTTTGTTACAACAAATGGCTGGAAATAACGCAATCCCAATGCCTAGTGCCACACTAGATCGTTCGTCCTGGCTAAAAATGTTCATGGACCAAATGAATCAGTCCACTCGACTGAAGAATGATGGGTCCAATTTTGCGGACTGGGAGGCGGCACTATCGAAATGCGCCACATTCGCGACGGTAAGCTCAGGTATTTAATCGAGCCAATACCTGGGTCAACCAGGCCCAAATGCAGGAGCCGACGAGTCATTCTCTTATAGTGACTTCGTTATGGAAGCGGGTGCGATAAAGAATGTACTCATCTTTGCAATGGAAACCAATTTGCAGAGACGCTTCATTGCCCAAGGTGCAAACAAGATTTTCACCACGCTCACTAACGAGTTCTCAAAGGCACCGAGAATCGTTACATATGAGCATACCTGTCGCTTCTTTGATGCGAAACTCCAGAAGGGCCAACCGGTTAGCCCACACATTCTTCACATGATTGAGAATGTCGAGAAACTGGAGTCACTGAATTGTAGAATCAGTGAGAGCATTGTCATTGACCGAATGCTTCATTCTCTTCACGATGGTTTTGCCCTTTTCAGGGCGAACTACTACATGAATGACTTGAAAAAGAGTCCTCATGAGCTACACTCCCTTCTCGTACAGACCGAGAAGGATATGAAATTGAGTGGGAGCATGAAGCAGGATGTTCTCACGATTCACAACAAGAGTAAAGGTAAGGAGAAGGCTCATGGCGACCTAGTTGTAGGTAAGCCAAAGTTTAAGAAGCCAGGAAACGGTAAGAGTGCGCCTGGTGAGACTAGTGGCTCAGAGGGCAAGACAAAGAGCAAGGGCGGTGACATAGAGTGCCACCATTGTCACAAGACTGGACATTGGAGGAGGACCTGTCCCGTCTACCGTGAGGACATCAAGGCAGGCCGCGTCGTTCCTGTTGGTATGTCATCTTATATTCATATGATTGAGATTAACCATGCAAGTTTCGGAACTTGGGTACTAGATACTGGTTGTGGTTCTCATCTGTGTAATCATTTGCAGGGCCTAAAGAACATCATACCTCTCGAAAAAGGTGGTGTGGACCTGCGAGTCGGGAATGGAGCACGAGTAGTTGCTGCCTCGAAAGGAACATATGTAATCCAACTTCCTAGTGGTTTTGAGTTATCTTTAAATAACTGTTACTATGTACCCAGTTTATCTAAGAACATTATTTCTGTTTCCGTACTTGCTAAAGACGGTTTTACATTTTCAATAAAGGATAATAGTTGTATTTTCTCTTTTAATGAAATGATTTATGGCAAAGCAGTTTCCATGAATCGAATTTATATCTTAGATCAAACTAGGGAAGTATTACACATGAATAATAAGAAATTAAAGGTTGGTGACAAAGATCAAACCTATCTATGGCATTGTCGAATGGGACACATAAATGAGAAACGCGTAAAGAAACTCGTCGATAATGGGACTATTCCCTCATTCGGATTTTCTGCATATGGCACGTGTGAATCATGTCTCATTGGCAAGATGACTCGAATTTCCATCAAAGGTGTTGGAATGCGTGCTAGTGACCTATTAGGACTCATACATACGGACGTATGTGGACCTATGTCAATTACCGTTAGAGATGGCTATAGATATTTTATCACTTTCACGGACGATTTGAGTAGATACGGATATGTCTACTTAATGAAGCATAAAAGTGAGTCCTTTGAGAAATTCAAGAAATACCAGAATAGGGTACAGAACCAACTGGGTAGAAAGATTAAAGCACTCCGTTCAGATCGGGGTGGCGAATATCTTTCAAATGAGTTTGATCAACACCTGAAAGACTATGGAATGATTTTGCAGTTAACTCCACCTGGAACACCTCAATTGAATGGTGTGTCCGAACGGAGAAATCGAACCTTACTTGATATGGTTCGATCCATGATGAGTCACACCGTAGTGCCTGATTCATTATGGGGTTATGCTCTTTTGTCAGCTGCTCTTATACTTAACCGAAGTCCGTCTAAAGCTATCGACAAGACTCCATATGAAATGTGGAAGGGAACGGTCCCCAACTTGTCCTTTATTCGGGTTTGGGGCTGCGAGGCTTATGTCAAGTGGAGACACGAGGATAAGCTCGGCCCGTGATCGGTCAAGACATACTTTATAGGTTATCCAAAAGGAACATTTGGTCATTACTTCTATTCGCCTACCGAACATCGAGTTTTTGTTGCGGCTAGTGCGACGTTCTTAGAGAAAGAATTTCTCGAGAACAAGATGAGTAATAGAACCTTCGAGCTGTCGGAGATTCCATAACCAACAACCGAGGAACAGATGGAGGAAGTTGTACCTCCAACTGATGATGCGGTTAATATTCCTGAGGAACCTAGGAGGTCGGGTAGAGACTCTCATCCTCCGGACATATACGTTGGTATGGTCGAGGAGAATGAAGTTTTACTTCTAGAAAGTAATGAACCCGCAACCTATAAAGGTGCTATGGCCTGTTCCGACTCAAAGCTATGGCTCGAAGCCATGCAATCCGATATGGAATCCATGTATGAGAATAACGTATGGGATCTAGTTGATTTACCTAATAAGGTAAAACCTCTACAGTGCAAATGGCTTTACAAAATAAAGCGTTCTGTAGACGCGCAACCAGATATCTATAAGGCACGACTTATGGCAAAAGGTTTCACTCAAGTACAAGGATTGCATTATGATGAGATTTTTACACCTGTAGTCATGCTACGTTCCATTCGGATAATCTTAGCGATTGCCGCATTTCATGATTATGAGATTTGGCAAATGGATGTAAAAACCGCCTTCTTAAACGGTTATTTGGAGGAAGAGTTGTACATGGTGCAACCCGAAGGTTTCATAGATCCTAAACATCCTAAGAAAGTATGCAAGCTTAAGCGTTCCATTTATGGACTTAAGCAAGCTTCTCGGAGTTGGAATCATCGTTTCGACCAAGTGATAAAAGAGTATGGTTTCACTCGATCGGTCGAAGAACCATGCTTATATATCAAGTCGAGTGGGAGCAAGATTGTATTCTTGATATTGTATGTCGATGACATACTCTTGATTGGGAATGACATTCCTCTCCTTTCTTCGGTTAAAGAATGGTTGAAGAACCATTTCCAGATGAAAGATCTGGGTGAGGCACAGCGTATTTTGGGAATCCGTATCTACCGAGATAGATCACGACGGACGTTATCACTTAGTCAGGAGTCTTATCTAGATAAGGTTCTTGAGAGGTTCATCATGACCAACTCCAAGAAGGGGAACCTTCCTATGACGACTGGGATGCAGTTGAGCAAGTCTCAGTCACCCACGACGCCTGAAGGAATTGAGCGCATGAGTCGTGTTCCTTATGCTTCTGCAATAGGATCGATCATGTATGCCATGATATGCACACGTCCAGACGTGGCATATGCATTGAGTATGACGAGTCGGTACCAAAAGACTCCAGGTGAAACACACTGGATAGCAGTCAAAAATATCCTCAAATACCTACGGAGGACTAAGGATTGGGTATTGACTTATGGAGGCGATACTAAGCTATGCGCAACCGGTTACGCAGATGTTAACTTCCAAATGGATCGAGATGATTCAAAATCTCAGTCTGGGTTCGTCTTCACTCTTAATGGTGCTGCGGTCAGCTGGAAGAGTTCCAAACAGAGTGTTGTAGCAGATTCTACTACTGAATCCGAGTACTATGCCGCTTCGGAGGCAGCAAAGGAAGCGATATGGATGCGTCAATTCTTACAAGGGCTTTTGGTAGTTCCTAGTTGAATGACCCGATCACCATCTATTGTGACAATAGAGGTGTCATCTTCTAGGCTAAGGAGCAAAAGTCTAGCAACAAATCTAGACATGTACTTCGGAAGGCTCACCTGATCCGTGATTACGTGGAGCAAGAAGAGATAGTGATTGACAAGATTGCGACGGATGATAACATCGCGGATCCTCTCACCAAACCGTTGAATTATGATAAGCATGTAGGGCATGTTAATTCCATGGGAATTAAACATGTTCCAGAGTTGTAGTACTTGATTATGGATTTGATACATTATCTTTTTCCATATATTATTTATAACTTCATCGTTTTATATATATAATATTTTGTTTTTCATGTGGATTGTACTGACAACATTGAACGTCACAAAGTGAACTGAATTACATTATATTTGTTTTGGTCCGTAATCGCCAAAGTGAGCTGATAACTCCCGGCTATTATATTGTGCAGTCGATTGAGGGTGGGTTCAACGAGCCATAAGTCAAACGGTTGACTGATCGATCACAGATACGAGATTATGACGATACCTCGTAGGACAACTTTTTGTGACAACGTAATGGAGTCCTAAATGTTTAATAACATTTGGTGCCAGGTCGTGGATAGGACATCCATTGTGTTCCTAGAGTCGATTCTTTTGACTATCAACTGTCTCTTGAGATTAAGGCAGTTTTTGGGTGACTTTGGTTTCTTTCTCACGGTCTACCGTAACTAGGGCTAAGTAGATTTTTTCTGGGTCATTTCATACTGTGCTTACGTCTGCAAGATTCGAGTTGAGGAAAATATCCATCCCTTATCAGATATAGTTATTTCTTAGGGCCACTCGAGGAGTTGTAACTGAAATGCATGACCATGCTCGAATGTTGATTCGTTTATCAGTTAAGTTACTCTCTAGTCGGGAAAACCACTCTTGATACTGATCGCTTGTAAAATACGACCTTTGTGAATTCGGATTTGCAAATTGTTTTACATTGAGTGGGAGAAATTTTAAAGGATATGAGAATCGGTTATCGCACATACACTTGTGAGGACAAGTGGGAGTTTGTTGGAGCTTGTGTCCTCCACAAATTAGTGAGATAACATTTGTAATTCTCTTACAGGTTCACAAGGGTATACTTCGTATATTTAATCAGTTGATTAACGTTTACCTAATAACGGTTGGCTTGCTAGAGAGTTTGACGTTATTATCATACAGATGGCGGTGATCAACTGGTCCCTAAAGGTCACACCTATAGGACGTATTTGAGAAATGTGGTTATAGAAATATAATTACATTGATGCCCAAAATGACTAAAAAGTTAGTCAATGTGTTGATGAGATAATTATTTAATGAAAATTAAATAATATTAAGTTGAGACGAATTAACTGTCAATTCGTAAATTAAATATAATAAGTTATATTTAATTAAATATATATAAGGTTAGTTTGGACGAATTAATCTGTTAATTCGTAATTAAATATGATCAGTTGTATTTAATATCAACAAGTTGAATGTGTCATAGTGGTAATAGTGAGGGTACACAAGCCAAGAGGTCATGGGTTCGATCCTCACTAGATGACAATTTAATACACTTTGTATATTTTTGGAAAGACCAAAAATAAGGAAATTTTATTCCTTATTTCGGTTCACTTGGCCGAAATTAGGGAAAGGTTTTCTTTTCCTAATTGACTTCAAGTTTCGATCTGTATAAAAGAAAGGTAGAGAATTATTTCTACCCTAATGTTTTTTCTGACCTAGCCTCTCTTTCTCATCACAAGAACACAAAAGACAATTAAATTTTACAGAAAATTTTAGATTGATTTCTAGCATAATCAAAGGGCATATCTCAGATCGTCTTGGGTGCAACCAATAGGCGAATACCTACTTTGCTATTGTTCTTTGGCCATATTTGCTAGGACCGGAGGTTAATTCTAAATCTTTTTACTGATGTTTATGTATTTTATTTTATGACCTTAGATCATCTTTATTAAATCGTTATAATCCTTCTAAATTAAGGGGAACTATACAGATTATTTCCCACATTTTGCGCTAATCAAATGGCCTTTTTCGAAATTTTGATTAAAAGAAGGATTTTGATTTTTACAAAAATCGTCATGGTTTTGTTTAGAAATGGTGATCACGTAAGGTACAAACATTTATACAAGCATTATAACGGGATGCTGAGTGCATTTAAAAGGGGTTTTGGTTTAAAGGGTGGGTTGCCATACCGAACCATCAAACCCGAAGTCTGTGGAGAGGCTCGTACCAAACAAGAGTAAGGCTGATTCCTAGTCCATTTCCTCAAGTAGTGAAGGCCCTTGATACAAACAAGAGTAAGAATCATGGTAGGGATGACGTCAATCGCTATCCATCCTTAGGCCAAAATAAGAATTAGGACCGTTTAGGCGGGACGATTGGTCGAATGGGTTGGGTTGGGCCTAGGAAGGCCGAATAAACGATCTAGGAAGACCGAGTTATGAAAACCGACAATTGTCTTGTACAAACTATTCCCTAACCTTGTTCAAGTTTCACCCTTGGCTACACGTAAGTGTATTATTCCCAGCGGAGTCGACAAACTGTGGACAGCGGGGGGCCCACGGGGGCGCTTGGGAGGAAGAGAACAAGCGTTTGCATTTTTGTTGGAGTCGCCACCAATTTTTTTGGGAAATTGGAACCGTTCGAATACCTCGTGCCATGTCAAGACACAAAGTAAAGACATGAACACCAAGCAATCGTTACCCTTAGCATTCTATGTCTAGAATGACTCTCGTGGATGCCAATGAACACGGATGTTCACAGAGATCTGGAGTAAGGGGTGAGGGTACGTATTAGGAAGCTCTTTTGATCGAACACCTAATCCCGCCAGTCTCGATAGCGGCCTCTACTAATGATTAGGGAAGTTATTCGTACTTGATATATGGTCGATTATATGCATGCAATGCAACATCCAAGTTTTAATCCTAACATGTGAGAATTAGGCTAAGTCGGTTGACACGTAATTAGCAAACAATTGGGTCGAAGTAGGATTTAATGTTCAATTACATGTGAAAACACACGAATGATACAAAAAATATGATAAATACAATAAGAAAATTACGAAGACGAAAATTACAATAATTACAACGGATTAGGTGATTTATGTCGAAAATACCTTTAAAACGGATAATTTGAGAAAAAGAATAAAAGAAAGAATTAACGAACAAGTCAGAAGGTGATAATACGGATAATATTTGATTATACGTAAGCTAATTAAACTAGGTCAAGCAACAACGGAGTTCAGAGACAGAACTCATCCTGGAACAGGCGCAGCAGGACTGCGCCCTCTAGAAGAGGCGCAGCAGTTGCTGCGTCTGTTCCAAGGGTGAGTTCTGGCTGTGAAGCCGGAACTGCAAATCGTTAATGTTAATTGGGTTAATTTAATGATTGATTACGATATTTACTCGGATGAAAGTGATTTAATAGGTTAATTACATATGAATGAGTCATAAAAGCAATAAAACATGGATGAGACTGAATATTACTAATGAATTACATGAACGAATGATTGATTAGTGACATGAGTGAATGAAATAAACTAAACATGATGGATTGATGACAAATTTATGATGAAAATGCGATGAATATGACAATAGACAGACGGAAATATATCAAAGAAGTGAATTACAGAAACTCAATACGAACAAATCGAATTTCTATAACCCGGATTGAATTTGATGACGAAAACCCGCAAATATGAGATTATAAGGGAATTAAGTCGAATTTAATGACGAATTAAACATGTGAATGAATAATAAATAATATACATGTGAGATTAATATGTTGTATCGAAGAATTAATAAAAATAAATGAAAACAAATGAAGAAAACGAATCACAGAGGACGAAGGAAGAAGAAAGGAAGCAGGAACTGCGGCAGCCTTATGAAGAGGCGCAGCAGGAACTGCGCTCCTTCGAAGAGGCGCAGCAGTTGCTGCGTCCTTTCTCGACGGTCTGTCTTCTGGAAATCCGTAAAAAGAGGTTTTAAAGCACGATTTTAGAAACCGGTTTTAAAAGGTATTTTCGATATAAACCTTACATTTGTGATACAAAAAGGTAAATAACAATAATAAAAAGAGAGATTTATACACCCTCAGACTTACATGTTTGACGAAACGAGATGAACTAAGATATCGATTAGCGATGCTCGACTCGAACTATAATGCAAATATGAAAGTGCCCTCATAAGAGGAAAACGATTAGATTAATTAAGTTGATTATTGTGGAGTTGGTCAAATTGGTCGGTCATGCAAACGAGGCTGGTACTCAGAAAGATCCGAGCTTACGTGGTCGAATGTTCAAGCACGTAGACGCCAAAAAGTAAGAACAAAGGTCTAGAATGCAAAGGGAGAAGAGAAGGGCGGACACTCGCGTGAGAAATATGAGGAGCGAAGGCTCCTATTTATACTAATCACGTGAAGGAATTAGGGTTTCAGAGAGTCTTTGGAAGTGAATCTCAGAAAGATATGAAAAAGATACGAAAATTACGCAGAAAAGGACCTGGGAAGAGGCGCAGCTGCCACTGCGTCTCTTGGAAGAGGCGCAGCACCTGCTGCGTCTGTTCCCAAGGGGTTTCCTCCTACGGAAGAAAGATTTCCATGTTTAAGTTATGGTAGGACGGAATAATTTGGTTTTCCTTAATATCTTATGTGAATATTACGGGAAATTGTTTACCAAAGGATAAAGATTGTGAAATATTTATAAAATATGGAATAGAAATATCTGGAACATTCCAGAACATTCTGACTCGGGATTTAATAGTTATCAGAAAATGAAGACGGTTTTAGGCCCGGACTCCAAATGTACTCTAATTACTGTCAAAACGACCGTATCGGCACGTAGATGACAACTAAGAGGTAGACATTAGTATTTGAGCAATCACTTGACGATAAACTTATGAACTGTCACAAATCATTCCGCGTAGCAAACATGCGGCCCAATCATCACCGGGTGGTTTGCGGGAGGTGCAGAAATGAGGTATCTACACGAACACTTTATTCCACTCGATCGAACTGCTGCTTAGAGGAACTACTCGATCGAGCTGTTTCATGCACTCGATCGAGTGAAAATCAAGAGGAGAGTCTTCGATCGAGTAACATTTCTACTCGATCGACTGATTTGGCCAGTGTGAGCAATAAAACGTCATGTGGGTTTGTTCTAGATGACGATTTTGCTAAAGATAATGGTTACGGTGAATCTCCCCTTTCCAAGGCCGAGCTGGATGCGCTTGAGGCTGCGATTTACGGGACGGATTCCGCTAAGGAAGGTGATGAGAAGACAGTTGAGTCGGTGATTGTTCCTAGCGCGGAAGAGGTTATATCTTCCTTTGTCAATGATTCAATCATTGAGAGCGACCACACCGAGGTAGTTGACGATAATTATATTATTGTTTCTTTAAATAGTACATTGCCTCATTTGACTCGTGCTTCGTATTTTAATACTATACCCCCTCCTAGCTGGACGATTAAGTTAACAGTTTTTCACCGTACTTGTCGTCAGAAATTTGTCAACCTGAATCGGCACCCTAGATTGTTACTAATTGCTCCCGAGCTCCTTTATTTTGTTGACATATTTAGGAGTTCTCATAGGAAATTTGTCAGACTTAAACGTTTATACATGTTATTTTCCTATGTTGCTATTATACTTTGGTGCTACTTATGCTCTTGTGTAGCACATGCGCAGTTACATGATCTACTGTTAAGAGCTTTGAGTTGTTTTGATTCTGACTGACTGGAGCAGCTGTTAAAGAAAAGAAGGTCGAGCTGGGACCTGTCTGAAACTAGTGCTACCCGGGGGTCGGGAGGCAACCCAGAGATTTTATTTTCAGTTGTTTTTCAAACATTACATTTCATTTCAGTTTTGCGTTGTAATAATTGGTCTCCGTACCATAGACTATATCAGTTATGCTTGCTTTGTTAGTTTTGCGGGCTGTTTTATTGCGTCTTTGCAGGAATACACTGAGGATGGCTCGATTGAGTACTTTTTGTACTCGATCGAGAACTTTTGCTGCATATTTCACACGATCGAGTATATATTCTACTCGATCGAGTACCTGCCAAGTAAAACCACTCGATCGACCGTTATTCTTCCTCGATCGAGCAGTTCAAGATGCCCAGTTCACTCGATCGACCACTAAATCCTCTCGATCGAGTACTATCGAGTGTTTTTGCTTGGATTTGCTTCCTGTGACGATGTTCTGGGCTATTTAGCGACCTCCCACGTTGTCGGCTGGTTTGGGGAGGTCCCTTATTCGCGCAATCTTGTGAGCTTTCCGTATTTACTCCCTTTCTCTTTTAGTTTGCATTTCCTTTCCATGTTTTGGTACAATGGGGGCATTGTACGGTTTGGTTTGGAGAGGTTATGCATCCATATCTGTGTCTGCATGTTGTTTTTATTGCACTTATGTTGTCACGTTTAATTTCTGTATGCATTGTTGTTTATTTTTAATAAAAATTCAAAAATCTCATAAAAATTGATAAAAATTCAAAAACTTCACGTTTATTTTTGCATATAGGTTGAGTCGGAACGGTAGATTTCTGTGATGAAACTGCACATTAACTTGTCATTTTTACTTGAGCCTTGCATCTAATTGACAGTTATTAGTTTAGTCCTGCGCATAATCTACGAGTTAATGTCAAAAATTTAGCTGACTGTTTAGACTTTACCTGATAAATTGGCAACCTACTTACAATTTCTGAGTTTTAGAGCTATATAACTGGTGACATTCATGACCGCTTTACATAGGAATTGAGAGTAGTACTCCTTGCATAACATGTTTATCACTTTTGCACGTTTATGAAATTCGATTTCTTGTCAATTGCATACATTCGGGTTTTTTGTTGGTGTCACATGCAGGGAGGAGCTTACAAATTCCCTTTCTTTCATTTTTCACCCATTTAGCCCCGCTTAAGCCAAATTTAGCCTTTTTGACCCATTAGCTACATCCAAAACTGAGCCTGCCTAGTCGAGCTAGTTTAGTTTGTCTTTTGTGGTATATTTTTCCGTCTGCAGTTTGGCATGTGTGTATATTGTTGGAGTTGGTGGAGGATGAAGAAAGGAAGAAAAAAAAAAGAAATTGAAAAAGAAAAAAATTGAGAAAAACGTGAATGAAGAGAAAAGAAAAAAATGAAAAAAAAGATGTGATTCACATTCACAGTGAAAGAAAAAGAAAAAAAAGTTAGAAGTTTTTGTATTTAAGTTTAATTGAGACCGTATATGCTCATTTTTACCTTGTGACGGTCTCACTCCTCCGTTTTATTCCATATTTTTTTAGGAGATAGTGTATATGGATGGTGAGTTGTGTGCCAAATGAAGGGTACTTGTGTTTATTTCTTAGTCAGTTGAGATTCGGACGGTGTTATATGGTCCTGTTTAGGAACTAGCTTGATGTTTTACCTTCACATTTCCATAATTTGTTTTGCCTTTTCTCACCTGAACCTCACTTTCCTATACTACTTGTAAGCCCTCGGCTGGGACGGACATTATTGGTTGGAATGTATGCATTAGTACTCGAATCGTCTATCATTTTTGTTGCATGCATGTTATGTAGGTCGCAGTTTAGGTGAGTGACTGTTTTCTCTTTCTCTCTTATACATATACTTTCACCCTTTGCATCATGAGAGAAGAGTGACCACGTGAGAATCCGATTTTGTTGGTATTGCAAGGTCGATAGGTCAGCTTTATTTATGGACATCTTATAATTCGTTTGTGTAATGACCATTGTAGAAGTAACTGTTGATTTTGTTTGCATTAAATTGGTTCAAGTAGACAAGTTATAGCTAGCTCTGAGTTTTCTTTTCTGTTCCATTAGTTTTGCATTTAGTTTGCTTGGGGAGAAGCAAAGGTTTGGTTTGGGGAGATTTGATGCGTGCATTTTATATAGGTATTTTGTACTTTATTTTCACGCATTTCAATGCATTTTGTGTAGTGTTTAGCAACAAATGTCCCCCGAATTGTCTACTTTGGTTTCTCTTGTATTATTTACAGGTATGAACCGGAAAGGAGCGTAATCAAGCCTAAAACATGTCCCTATTCATGCATTTAGGATAAGAGTTGAGTCGAAGCCTTAAGACTACTATTTTGAGATGCGCAAAGAAGTAAGTTAGCTACGCGAGCAAAGGAAGAACTTCAAATTGCTAGTGCCTACTTTGAAGAGCCATATCTCGAGTTATACAACATATTTTCAGGTGATTCCAACTTTATATGAAATTTTGTCCTCTTAGCTTTCCAACGCCACCGGAATCGTCCTGTTTTCCCAAGTAACGAAGAAATGGCAGCCGTTTGAAGTTCAGTGCGCGAAGCAGGAATTGTGCGCTGGAAAGTACTTGATCGAGTACAATTATGCTTGATCGACTCCTTTTTCTACTCGATCGAGTAGTTTCATTTTAGGGTTTACTCGATCGAGTATTTATTTCACTCGATCGAGTGGTTTGAGCTTAAATGTGCTCGATCGAGTTGTTTAAAATCACTCGATCGAGTGGTTTGCTATCGGGCTCGGGCTTTTTAGTCTTATTTCGCTATTAGGTCAAATAAGAATCCTATTTCTTATAAATAGGAAGCATCAAACGTTATTTGTACTCTGGCTTATCATCTGATACTACAATATACGATACTTTACTTTCTCTTTTCTACTGTTGACTGCTTCCCTCTCCTTTTCCGGATTCATTTTAGTAATTCTTTCTCCTTTCTCTCTTTATTATTTTGCAATGTTATTTATTTCTTCTTCCTCTTCCTTTGTTTTATTTAGTATGTTTAGCTAATTTACTCTGCTAGGATTTAGGGTAGTCAATGGACAGATGTTAATTGCTAATTAGGTTTACAGATCGTCTGTTGTGGTTATGTCTATGTTGTTAATCGCTACAATTAATTGTTCCTGTCTTACTGAGTCAACGCAATTAGTCATTTTATCGTAGTAAACCTGGACCTGGACCGGAAGGTTGGAAAGGGTGAGACTCGCAGCGAACATTAGGGCATCGTAGTGAGGGGCGAAGCTAAGCTATTTGTGCTTTAGGGCGAATTGAGACTGGAAGGAGATATTCGTTGCCCCTTAGACCGACACATCAACTAATCCGTGACCTTAACCGCAATTAATTGACGTTCATTGATGACCCGAAATCCTAGTTCCCTCTCTCTTCCTTGTTAATTTCTCTTATTCCCTTTTCTCTTGCTTTATCTTATTAGTGTAGTCAAAACATTTCAAACCCCTATCTTGTGACCGTAGACAGACCGAATAGACAAGTAGATAGTGACCGCCTCCCTGTGGAGATCGACCCTACTTACCCCTGACTTCCGTTAGTAGTAGCTAGGTATTTATTTTTGGTACTGAAACGACGGTATCAATCGCTACATATAATTGTTCTTGTCTAATTGAGTCGGCGCAACTAGATAATAAATCACGGTAAACCTTGACCTAGACCGGAAGATTGGATGGGGTGAGACCTGTAGCGAACATTAGGGCACTTTAGTGAGGGCGAAACCTAAGCTATATGTGTTTTAGGGCGAATTGAGACCGGAAGGAGATATTCATTGCTACATAGATTATGATTGCATTGCCCTGAGACCTAGATTGCATCACTAGCGAATCATGGTAAACCGATTGTCTTAGCTATTTTCTCTCTACTTGTCTAATTCCAACTCTCTTGCTTTATTTCTCTTCCCTATCTCATTACATTAGAACAAACAATTAAAACCCTCAGAAACTGGTTACATTGACGGACTTAGTTAAAGCTAACAGTTTCCCATCTCCCTGTGGAGATCGACCCTACTTACCGCTGACTTCTGTTAGTAGTACTTAGGTATTTATTTATGGTACTGAAATGACGGTATCAATCATGCCGTAATCCTCCAAAGTGACCTCAACCTCGCCAAAAGGCATGTGAAAGGTCGAGGTCGTATCCCAATACCGATCAAGGAAATCTTGAATCAGGCAAAGGTTAGCCAGAAGCTTCCTTCCCTTGATCTCCCTCCATGCTCCCACCAAGGCTCCAAACGCTCCTAGCTCGATAATGGTCTGCTCCTCCTCCGACAGTCGCCCGTAGGCCTCCATCACCGTCGTGTAGCAAAAAAAGGGCCTCATGTTCCCAGCCTCCTGTATTGATTCGACGCAAAGCTATCTTTAGCTCAAAGCGAAGAAGAAATGAAACGGCAAACAAATAAAGAAAGATGGTGAGAGAATAACAAGTTCGAGACTTACCAAACTCTTCACTGTCCTGTAAGACAGGTGACTCTCCGCTGCCCAAATGAGATGGTGACCATCCCATTTCTCAGACCACTCAGGTGCCCTCGCTAGCTAGCCACCACCTCGTCTGACGTTGGCCCGCCTAGGGGCCTCCTCCTCAGCAGTCTCTTCCCCAGCAGCCTGCTCAGTAAACGCCTCCTCTAACGCCTCCTCAAAAGTAAGAGAAGGGTCAAAGTCAGTGTCCACGTCCATGGGAGCTCTCCCCGACGTAGAAGCCAGGTCACCTGCAAAATTAGAGCAAATTAGGCCGTGTCAAGTGACGACGAGCCTCGGTCAAGGTGAATTCTAAGCCTTTCAAGCTCCGAATATGGCCTTTTCACGCCATCTTTGGCCATTTCTTTCGAAACCCGACTGCTCATGTGGTAAAATGGGTGAAGTCAAGTCAAAGCTCGAGCCTAGTAATGGGTTTGAGTCGAAATTTCGGCAGCATTTCGCTATAACGGTGATTATGCCCTAGAAAAGTGTCCTGAAAAAGCCGTCACAAATCAAAAATCCAAGATGGTAGGAAGTTTACCAGTCACACAAGGCTCCCAAATATCAAATTCCATCATAAATGAGCGATTCTAAGGCCATTTTCGAAGCAATTTACGAAACAACTGAGAAACCGTCTCAATTCTACTCAAATGCTCAATACTCAATGAAAATTCGAAAGAACACATGGTTATGTTCCTTATACTGCCAATTGTCCATTTCTAATATCAATTTCACAAGGCAAATCCATTTGGGGGAAAAGCCCCAAATTTTCGAGTTTTTAGGGTTGAAAACTCTAATCTTTTCGATTCAAATTAAGCAAAATGGGGATGTTAAAGCAAGATTGAGACACATACCTCGATTAGTCATGATTAATGCAAGATTTTGATCAAGTTTTGGCTGAATGTCATCGTAATTTGATAGAGTTTAAGAGAATTTGTGTTTTGTTATTATAAACATAACACGGGCTCTGTCGAGTTTTTACTCAGACAGGGACGAACCCAGGAAAGGACGCAGCAGGTGCTGCGCCTCTTCCAAGAATCACAGCTCTTGCTGCGCCTCTTCCTCAGCTTCCCTCCAATTCAATTTTTAAAAGTTCGTTGTAAGTTCGTTATTTGTGGACCCATCTTTGACTGTGAATCGTCGCAGTACTTTATCAAGACGTTGCTTGCCACAACGAGCAGGTTTTCTTCAACGGTGTTTCGACACACCTCAATTATTTTCCCAGCGAGAGTTCATGACAGTCGATTGCACTTCTCGAGATATGGAGTTCGCTTGAGACTAACGCGAGCAGATTCCACCCAGCAGTTTCTCCCGACGTCCTGCTGCCCCTCAATATTACGTTTTATTTCCTCTTGGAGTTCGAGAAATAAGTCTCAGGTATGGTTTCTTCTTATGGCTGGCGAGCCTCCTTACGTAGTCCAATGGACTTTAAACGACCCTCCCCGATAGTCGATAGACTCTAAAATGTTCCCGACGACATGTCCTTGGCTCAGACCCCTTGAGCCGTCTCGCGTCGCCATAGTCGTCAGGTTGTAATCTTCGATTGACCTGATGGCTATACTTTGACTTTTGCCTTGTCCAAGCCTCAGTCAAAGTGGGGGCTCTGTAGATACCTCATTTCTGCACCTCCCGCAAGCCACCCGGTGATGATTGGGCCGCATGTTTGGTACACGAAACGATTTATGACAGTTCGTAAGTTTATCATCAAGTGATAGCAAAAAATACTTGTGTCTACCCCTTGGTCATCATCTACGTGCCATTACGGTCGTTTTGACAGTAATTAGAGTTCATTTGGAGTTAGGGTCAAAAACCGTCTTCATTTTCTAATAAACCGTTTAAAATGCCGAGTCGGAATGTTCTGAAATGTTCCGGATATTTCTATTCCATAATTTTAAACTTTTCATATTTTGGCAAAAATATATCCCGAAATCATATTTTAAACAATAAGGAAGTTGAGATCTACCGCAATTCCATAACATAAACGCGGAAAGTCTTTCTTCCGCAGGAGGAAACTTCTGGGAAAAGGACGCAGCACCTGCTGCGCCTCTTCCAAGAGCCACAGCAGTTGCTGCGCCTCTTCCCCAGCTCTTTTCTGCGTATTTTAAGATCTTTTCGAGATTTGTTTCCAAAGTTTTCCGTAACCCTAATTCCTCTGTATGATTTGTATAAATAGGGACCTTCGTTCCTCATATTTCTCACGCGAGTGTCCGCCCTTCTCTTCTCCCTTTGCATTCTAAGACCGCGCTCTTTGCTTATTGACGTCTACGTGCTTGAACTTTCGACCACGTAAGTTCGGATCCTTCTGAGTACCAGTCTTGTTTTGCATGACCGACCAATTTGACCAACTCCACTCAATCAATCAAATCAATTTAATTTAATTCCTCTTACGAGGGCATTTTCATCATACATTCGAGTCGAGCAATCACTAATCGTTAACTTAGTTAATCTCGTTTCTTCAAACATGTAAGTCTGAGGGTGTAAATCCCACGTTTTATTATTGTATTTTATTTTTGTATAAATTAATGTAAGATTTACGTCGAAAGCATGTTTAAAACCGATTTATAAAACCTTTTATCAAACCTATCTTCACGGATTAACAGAAGACAGACGTCGAGAAGAAACGCAGCAGCTGCTGCGCCCCTTCGAAGAGTCACAATGATATGGTCGTTATGTACCAAAAATAAAATACCTAGCTACTACTAACAGAAGTCAGCGGTAAGTAGGGTCGATCTCCACAGGGAGACGGTTTACTATCTACTTGTCTATTCTATCTGTCTAATGTCACAATTGGGGGTTTGAAATGTTTTGACTAAACTAATGAGATTAAAGGCAAGGAAGATAAAGGCAAGAGAAATTAACAATAAGAGAAGGGAACTAGTATTTCGGGTCATCAATGAACGTCAGTTAATTGCGGGTAAGGTCACAAATCAGTCGGTGTGTCGGTCTAAGGGGCAACGAATATCTCCTTTCGGTCTCAATTCACCCTAAAATGCTATTAGCTTAACTTTCGCCCTCACTAACGCATCCTATTGTTCACTGCGGGTCTCACCTATTCCAACCTTTCGGTCCAGGTCAAGGGTCACCAATATTAAAAGGCTAATTACTTCGAATCAACTAGCAAGATACAGTTAAGGGCAGTTTAACAACAAAGACTTAAACAACAACGACGAATCTAACAACCTAATCAGCAATTAACATTAATTCATTGACTACCCTAATCCTAGCAAGAGAATTAGCTAGACATAATGATAAAGGAAATAAGAACGAGAGATAAAGAAGAAATAGGCATTAAATAAGAGTAAAGGGAAGAAATAAATTACAGCAATAATGATCCGGAAATAAGAGAAGGAAGAAGCAGAAGAAAGGCAGTAGTAAAAGTAACGTGTGTCCCGGACGAGATTACAAATGACGTCCTAACTTCCTATTTATAAGAAAATAGGAATTATTTAACCTAATGACAGAAATAAACTAAAAAGCCCAAGCCCGTAGGATAAACCACTCGATCGAGTGATTTAGAACCACTCGATCGAGCAAACTCAGGCTCAAACCGCTCGATCGGCCAAGAATTCTACTCGATCGACTAAACACAAATAAGCAACTGGTCGATCGACCATATCAAAGCAGCTCAAAGCGCGCAACATGAGATCATACATCTGCGCATGTGCTACACAAAAATGTAAGTAGCACCATAGTGGAATAAAGAAATAGGAAATAAAAGTATATAAACATTTAAGTCTAACAAATTTCCTATGAGAGCTCCTAAATTTGTCCACAAAATAGAGGAGCTCGGGAGCAATTGACAATAAAGTAGGGTATCGTTTCAGATTAACGAAATTAAAATGATAAGGACGGTGAAAAATCGTTAAATTATACGACCTACTGGGAGGGGGCAAAGCATTGGAACGCGCAGCATAAATTAAACGAGGCAATTTACTATTTAAACAAACAATAAATAAATTATCGTTTACTACCTCGGGTTGGTTGCTCTCAACGATGGAATCATAGATAAAGAAATTTATTACCTCTTCCGTTCTAGGAGCAATTACCGACTTAGCTGCTTCCTCGTCACCCTCCTCAGTGGATTTCACCCCGTAAATCGCAGCCTCAAGTGCATCCAACTCGGCTTTGAATACGGGTGATTCACCGTAACCATTATCATCATCAAAATCATCATCTAGAATGAACCCAAGTGACGAATCAAAGCTCCCACTGGCCAACTCACTCGATCGAGCAGAATTATTACTCGATCGAGTACTTTTCTTCTGCATTTCACTCGATCGAGTAGTATTATCACTCGATCGAGGACTTTCTTCTGGAAATTCACTCGATCGACTAATATAAGTCACTTGATCGAGTGATTCTTCCTGTACATCTCTGAAATCTTCGCGTAAACTACTGAAATATGATAGAAATTCGTCGTCCGAGTCATAAATATCATCCTCAGCATTTGGCAACACGTTTTCTTCATGGGAAAAACTGCTCTCAGTAAAGTACACCTCTTCTGGTTGCCAACTACCCGACTCAGCAGCTAACTGAGCAATTTCAGACTTGAGCTTATCAAATCGCACACAAGTGTGTCTATCATCATCTTGCATTTGGGATGCAAGTGTCTCCAACAGAGATTTCAGCTCCGCAATCTCTTCTTTCTGTATATCAGGAGGTTCTTGTTGCGGTGGCCATTGATAGGGTGGATGTGGCGGCACAACTACAGGGGAATGGCTAACACGTCCCTAATGCTTGAACTCGTAGACCGCGTCATTTTCTGCCATACAAAGAACTGCATTGTGCTCAGCAGAACCACATCTCCCGCAGTAAATCACCTGATGTGCCATATAATGGGACATGGGTGATGGGTCAAAGGTACTCAAGCCTTCCCTTTGACGATCTTTCACCTAGAACTGTCTAGGTAGTACCTGTAAGGCCTATCAAAACAGCACTAAAGAAAAAGATTAGAACGGCCTCAATGGAAAAATCCCCTGAGGCTAAAAACAGACAGAATTAAACAAATAAAAAAATAGTTGCCTCCCCGGCAACGGCGCCAAAATTTGATACGGTCGTTATGTACCAAAAATAAAATACCTAGCTACTACTAACAGAAGTCAGCGGTAAGTAGGGTTGATCTCCACAGGGAGGCGGTTTACTATCTACTTGTCTATTCTATCTGTCTAATGTCACAATTGGGGGTTTGAAATGTTTTGACTAAACTAATGAGATTAAAGGCAAGGAAGATAAAGGCAAGAGAAATTAACAATAAGAGAAGGGAACTAGGATTTTGGGTCATCAATGAACGTCAGTTAATTGCGGGTAAGGTCACAAATCAGTCGGTGTGTCGGTCTAAGGGGCAACGAATATCTTCTTTCGGTCTCAATTCACCCTAAAATGTTATTAGCTTAACTTTCGCCCTCACTAAAGCATCCTATTGTTCACTGCGGGTCTCACCTATTCCAACCTTTCGGTCCAGGTCAAGGGTCACCAATATTAAAAGGCTAATTGCTTCGAATCAACTAGCAAGATACAGTTAAAGGCAGTTTAACAACAAAGACTTAAACAACAACGACGAATCTAACAACCTAATCAGCAATTAACATTAATTCATTGACTACCCTAATCCTAGCAAGAGAATTAGCTAGACATAATGATAAAGAAAATAAGAACGAGAGATAAAGAAGAAATTGGCATTAAATAAGTGTAAAGGGAAGAAATAAATTACAGCAATAATGATCCGGAAATAAGAGAAGGAAGAAGCAGAAGAAAGGCAGTAGTAAAAGTAACGTGTGTCCCGGACGAGATTACAAGTGACGTCCTAACTTCCTATTTATAAGAAAATAGGTATTATTTAACCTAATGACGGATATAAACTAAAAAGCCCAAGCCCGTAGGATAAACCACTCGATCGAGTGATTTAGAACCACTTGATCGAGCAAACTCAGGCTCAAACCGCTCGATCGACCAAGAATTCTACTCGATCGACTAAACACAAATATGCAACTGGTCGATCGACCATATAAAGTGCTCGATCGACTAATTATTGAATCTAAAACCACTCGATCGACTAGTAAAGTGCTCGATCGAGTGAATACTAACTTCAGCAGCTCATAATTCTCGTTAGTTTGACTTTGACTTGTCCTTTTAGCTCCCGAAACAGCTTCACGCATCCCAAGACAACAATATTTCCGCTCCAAATTCACTCTTCCTCCAAATGTATGCAAAACGGACGATAAAAGGCTTGTTTTCACTACTTTCTGGTTCATTCCTGCAAAATAAGACAAAATAACACAAAGTAGCATATTCGGGGCATTTCGTAGCATAAAACTACGATAAAAGCATGGAAATACGTGCATAAAATAGGCCAAAAAGACTATATAAAATGCACGTATCAAATCTCCCCAAACCAAACCTTTACTCGTCCTCGAGTAAACTAAATGCAAACTAATGGAACGGAAAAGATAACTCAGAGCTATCTACAAATGCCCGCTTAAACCAATTTAATGCAAGCAAACTAATACTTACAGCAGACAGTCAAATGCAAACGAGTTGTAAGATGTTTATAATAAAGCTGAACCGTCGACCTTGCAAGACCTTTAATGATGGACTCTCATGGGTCACTCTTCTCTCATGAAGCAAAGGGTGAACATATATATGTAAGAGAGAAAGAGAAAACAGTCGCTCACCTAGACTACGACCCACATAAACATGCATGCAACTAATATGATAGACAATTCTAGCTACCGTACACACATTCCAACCAAACAAGGTCCTGTCACAGCCGAGGGTTTACAAAAATATGGTAAAGTGAGGCAATGGGTAAGAGAAAGGAAAACATTTATGAGAATGTGGAGGTATAGGTGATCAAGCTAGTACCTAAACAGAACCATATAACAACATCCATTTCAACCTCAATTATGAATTAAGCACAATGCCCTTCACTTGGCATAAAACTCACCAAAATGAACTGAAAATACTCCTCAAATGATATAGATAAAGCATAGGAGCGAAACCGATCTCATCAAACAACATCTTTTTTTTTTTCTTTCTATTTTTTTTCTATTTTTTTTCGGTTTCTTCTTTTTTCTTTTCTTTTCCTGTTTTTTTCGAATTCCTTTTTTTTCATTCTTCATCACGTTTTTTTTTTTTCATCATCCTCCCTTCCTTCTTAGATTACCAACTCCGAATCAACAGAATACGAGCCAAACTTGGCACAATATATACCGCAAAACATACACTAAACTAGCTTGACAAGGCAGGCTAAATTTGGGATGTAGTTAAGGGTCAACAGGCAAATTTGGCTAATGTGGAGTTAAATGGGTAAAAATGAAAGAAAGGGGAATGTAAGCACCTCCCTGCATGTGACACCAACCACTAACCCGAATGTATGCAGGCAAAAAGCAATTGAATTTCATATACGTGCAACTTGATGAACATGCTATGCAAGGAGTACTACTCTCAATTCCTACATGAAACCGGTCACAAATGACACCAGTTTATACGGCTCTAAATCCTTAGAAATTATAAGTAGGTTGCCAAAATTTTCAGGTTAAGTCTATTCGTTCAGCTAAATTTTAACATTAACTCGTAGATATGCAAAAGACAAAGCTAAAAGATAACAGTTTAATGCAAGGCTTAAGCAAAAAGACAATTAATAGTGCAATATCATCACTGAAATCTACCGTTCCGACTCAACCTATATGCTAAAATAAACGTGAAATTTTTGTAATTTTTCGAATTTTTCAATTTTTATGAGATTTTAAATTTTATATGAAAAATAAACAACAATGCATACGGAAATAAACGTGATAACAGAAATGCAAATAAAAACAAGATGCAGACACAGATATGGATGCATAACCTCCCCAAACCAAACCGTACAATGCCCCCATTGTACCAAAACATGGAAAGGAAATGCAAACTAAAAGAGAAAGAGAGTAAATACGGAAAACTTATAAGATTGCGCGAATAAGGGACCTCCCCAAACCAGCCAGCAACGTGGGAGGTCGCTAAACAGCTCAAATATCGTCACGGGAAGCGAATCCAAGTCAATAACACTCGATAGCAGTCAAACAGTGGTCGATCGAGTGAACTGGGCGTCTAAAACTGCTCGATCGAAAGGAAACTAGGTCGATCGAGTAGTTCACTCTTTGCAGGTGCTCGATCAAGTAAAATAATCACTCGATCGAGTGGATTTAGCAGCAAAAGTGCTCGATCGAGTACAAAAAGTACTCGATCGAGTAATCTCCAGTAATTCCTGCAAAACGTAATAAAAAACAGCCCGCAAACTAACAAAAACAAGCTTAACTGAATAGTTTATGGTACGAAGACCATTTATTACAACTAAAATGAAATAAAAATGCAAAATAAAAACTTGGGGTTGCCTCCCGGGTAGCGCTAGCTTCAGTCAGGTCCCAGCTCGACCTTCTTTTTCTTCGAGCCTCTCTAATCAGTCAGAATCAAAGCAGCTCAAAGCGCGTAGCATGAGATCATACATCTGTGCATGTGCTACACAAAAATGTAAGTAGCACCATAGTGGAATAAAGAAATAGGAAATAAAAGTATATAAACATTTAAGTCTAACAAATTTCCTATGAGAGCTCCTAAATTTGTCCACAAAATAGAGGAGCTCGGGAGCAATTGACAATAAAGTAGAATATCGTTTCAGATTAACAAAATTAAAATGATAAGGACGGTGAAAAATCGTTAAATTATACGACCTACTGGGAGGGGGCCAAGCATTGGAACGCGCAGCATAAATTAAACGAGGCAATTTACTATTTAAACAAACAATAAATAAATTATCGTTTACTACCTCGGGTTGGTTGCTCTCAACGATGGAATCATAGATAAAGAAATTTATTACCTCTTCCGTGCTAGGAGCAATTACCGACTTAGCTGCTTCCTCGTCACCCTCCTCAGTGGATTTCACCCCGTAAATCGCAGCCTCAAGTGCATCCAACTCGGCTTTGAATAAGGGTGATTCACCGTAACCATTATCATCATCAAAATCGTCATCTAGAATGAACCCAAGTGACGAATCAAAGCTCCCACTGGCCAACTCACTCGATCGAGCAGAATTATTACTCGATCGAGTACTTTCCTTCTGCATTTCACTCGATCGAGTAGTATTATCACTCGATCGAGGACTTTCTTCTGGAAATTCACTCGATCGACTAATATAAGTCACTTGATCGAGTGATTCTTCCTGTACAGCGCTGAAATCTTGGTGTAAACTACTGAAATATGATAGAAATTCATCGTCCGAGTCATAAAAATCATCCTCAGCATTTGGCAACACGGTTTCTTCATGGGAAAAACCGCTCTCAGTAAAGTACACCTCTTATGGTTGCCAACTATCCGACTCAGCAGCTAACTGAGCAATTTCAGACTTGAGCTTATCAAATCGCGCACAAGTGCGTCTATCATCATCTTGCATTTGGGATGCAAGTGTCTCCAACAGAGATTTCAGCTCCGCAATCTCTTCTTTCTGTATATCAGGAGGTTCTTGTTGCGGTGGCCATTGATAGGGTGGATGTGGCGGCACAACTACAGGGGAATGGCTAACACGTCCCCAATGCTTGAACTCGTAGACCGCGTCATTTTCTTCCATACAAAGAACTGCATTGTGCTCAGCAGAACCACATCTCCCGCAGTAAATCACCTGATGTGTCATATAATGGGACATGGGTGATGGGTCAAAGGTACTCAAGCCTTCCCTTTGACGATCTTTCACCTAGAACTGTCTAGGTAGTACCTGTAAGGCCTATCAAAACAACACTAAAGAAAAAGATTAGAACGGCCTCAAGGGAAAAATCCCCTGAGGCTAAAAAGACAATTAAACAAATAAATAAATAGTTGCCTCCCTGGCAACGGCGCCAAAATTTGATACGGTCGTTATGTACCAAAAATAAAATACCTAGCTACTACTAACAGAAGTCAGCGGTAAGTAGGGTCGATCTCCACAGGGATGCGGTTTACTATCTACTTGTCTATTCTATCTGTCTAATGTCACAATTGGGGGTTTGAAATGTTTTGAGTAAACTAATGAGATTAAAGGCAAGGAAGATAACGGCAAGAGAAATTAACAATAAGAGAAGGGAACTAGGATTTCGGGTCATCAATGAACGTCAGTTAATTGCGGGTAAGGTCACAAATCAGTCGGTGTGTCGGTCTAAGGGGCAACGAATATCTCCTTTCGGTCTCAATTCACCCTAAAACGCTATTAGCTTAACTTTCGCCCTCACTAAACCATCATATTGTTCACTGCGGGTCTCACCTATTCCAACCTTTCGGTCCAGGTCAAGGGTCACCAATATTAAAAGGCTAATTGCATTGAATCAACTAGCAAGATACAGTTAAGGGCAATTTAACAACAAAGACTTAAACAACAACGACGAATCTAACAACCTAATCAACAATTAACATTAATTCATTGACTACCCTAATCCTAGCAAGAGAATTAGCTAGACATAATGATAAAGGAAATAAGAACGAGAGATAAAGAAGAAATATGCATTAAATAAGAGTAAAGGGAAGAAATAAATTACAGCAATAATGATCCGGAAATAAGAGAAGGAAGAACCAGAAGAAAGGCAGTAGTAAAAGTAACGTGTGTCCCGGACGAGATTACAAGTGACGTCCTAACTTCCTATTTATAAGAAAATAGGAATTATTTAACCTAATGATAGAAATAAACTAAAAAGCCCAAGCCCGTAGGATAAACCACTCGATCGAGTGATTTAGAACCACTCGATCGAGCAAACTCAGGCTCAAACCGCTCGATCGACCAAGAATTCTACTCGATCGACTAAACACAAATAAGCAACCGGTCGATCGACCATATAAAGTGCTCGATCGACTAATTATTGAATCTAAAACCAGTCGATCGACTAGTAAAGTGCTCGATCGAGTGAATAATAACTTCAGCAGCTCATAATTCTCGTTAGTTTGACTTTGACTTGTCCTTTTAGCTCCGAAAACAGCTTCACGCATCCCAAGACAGCAATATTTCCGCTCCAAATTCACTCTTCCTCCAAATGTATGCAAAACGGACGATAAAAGGCTTGTTTTCACTACTTTCTGGTTCATTCCTGCAAAATAAGATAAAATAATACAAAGTAGCATATTCGGGGCATTTCGTAGCATAAAACTACGATAAAAGCATGGAAATACGTGTATAAAATAGGCCAAAAAGACTATATAAAATGCACGTATCACACAGCATCTGATGCGCCTCTTCCTGAGGCTGCCGCTGTTCCTGCTTTTCTTCTTCTTCCTTTGTTCTCTGTTAATTCGTCTCTTTTGTTTCGCCTTTTCTTATTTTCTTCTTATTTCCTTCGTATGAAGTAATTCTACCCTATTTTAAATATTTATCATGTTCCACTTCCGACTTAAATCCCTAATAATCAATATTTGCGGGTTTTCGTCATTAATCAAACCCGGATTTTTAGAGACTCGATTTGTTCATATCAAGTTCCTGGAAACCGTCTTTTGTACATGTTTTCATTGTTTTTCACATCGTTTCCATCTTCATAATTTAACCTAATTCGTCCTAATTAACTTCAGCTTATTTTTAATTCGTTTTTAATCCGTTTTATCTCGTGTTTTATCGCTTTTATGACAATTTCATATGTAAATAAAATATTAAATCACTTTCATCCGAGTCAAATATCGATAATCAATCCTTAAAATCACCAACGAACATTAACAATAAGCAATTCCGGTTTCACAGCCGAAACTCACCTCAGGAAACAGACGCAGTGACCACTGCGCCTCTTCCAAGGGACGCAGCATTGGTGCGCCTGTTCCGGGTTGAGTTCTATCTCTAAACTTCTGTTCTTACTTTGACCTAATTCGTTAGTTTACGTATGAATTGGCTATTAATCGTATTATCACTATTAATCTGTTCGTATTTTCTAACCTATTTTAATTTCTTCTTTTTCTCAAATTATCCGTCTTAAATGTATTTTTGACGTAAATCAATTAATCCATTGTAATTATTGTAATTTTAATTATTGCACTTATCTATTTATCATGTTGGATGATTTATTTACTGGTTTTCACATGTAATTAATTCTAAACCTTAATTCGACATAATTGTTTGCCTTAAATACGTGTTCACCGACTTAGCTAATTCTCACATGCTAGGATTAAAACGTTGGATATTGAATTTCATGCATATAATCGACAACATATAGAGTATAGATAATTTCCCTAATCATTAGTAGAGGCCACTATCGAGGCGGGCGGGATTAGGTGTTCGATCAAAAGAGCTTCCTAATACGTACCTTCACCCCTTACTCCAGATCTCTGTGAACATCCGTGTTCATTGGCATCCACGAGAGTCATTCTAGACATAGAATTATAAGGGTAACGAGTTCTTAGTGTTCATGTCATTACTTTGTGTCTCGACATGACGCGAAGTATTTGAACGGTTTTCAATTTTCCACAATAAATTGGTGGTGACTCCACAAATGCAGACGCTTGTTTTCCCAAGCGACCCAGTGGGCCCCCCGTGTCCACAATGGGACAAGGTTAAGGTGAGTGTTTTGGAGTTGTATATGAAATAGGGGTTGCCTGCGATACCTTGGGATGAGTTTAAGAGGGCGATGATGTAATACTCCGTATTTATAAGTCTTGGGGTACTCTATCGAGTAGCCCTTACTCTGTCGAGTAAGGGTAAGTTGCGAGATAAAATAGTTTCTGACCTGTTGGGTACTCGATCGAGTAGCTGGGGTACTCGATCGAGTACCTTGGGTACTCGATCGAGTGTCCGGTTTTGCGGGGAGTTTCCTCGGGTTTTGTTAATTATGCGATTAAGGTATTTAAACATAGTCGTCATTGTTTTAAATCACTTTTACAAAACCTAAAACCCTGTTTAAGAGAGAAAGCAACCAGTTCATCTTCCTAATCGCATCCTTAACAATTCCCGGAGTTCAGACGGTCAGTTCTTGTCGTTATTCGTAGCGTTGAGTTCCCTGCGTCGAGGGTAAGCTTCTAATATAATTTTTATAATGTTTTGTTAAGTTTGGTTAAACCCTAATTTAGATATTGGGGGTTTTGTGTGTAGTTTGTGATGTGTAGCCTCTATGTGTTATATGATAGGAGGAGGGTTCGTAGAAGAGACTTTTGATACAAATTTGTTGATACCGTCATTGATTGTGCTTTCGGGTAGGATTTCCTACTCGGTATTAGTCCCATAATGGGATGATTGTTGATGTGTTGAGATTGATTGTTTGATATGGTAATTGTATTGTGGACTATTTGTGATTGTGATTGTGATTGGTTGTCTATGGTTCTCGAGATGCGTTCTCGGCTGAGTGGAGTCACTTGCGGGAGTGGCTTCACGCCCTAGTTTCGCCCTTCGTGGAACCCGCCACGGAAGGGGATGTGCACATTAATGGGACAGGGTTATCGCTCGGTATGATGAGCGGGGCTTAGGTGGGAACGGTGCGGTCCCCCATCGGCGGGTGGTCCGGTGGACGATCAATGATGGAGATGATTGGAATTGGTTGTTTGTGTGTGTGTGTGATTAATCATGTCTGTTTATCTTATTGTTGATGTATGTAGTGAATTGTGTGATTTAATCGACCCGTTTAAATGTTTTAAAAGCGTGGTGATCCATTCGGGGTGGTGAGCGATTATTGAGCGAGTGTGATAAGACGCGTATGGGATAGCTGGGAGGAGTCATCACGTGGCAGTTAGAAGTCTTCATTGTGTGTCGACGAAGTCTAGTAGCTTTGATAGTTTTAGCTGTAGACCGTATGAGAACCTTGTAATTCCTTTTATTAGTTTTGGTTTGAACATGTAATCACTTAATCTATAATTACTTTAAAAGTACGTTTCTTTATTGTCTTATGATATTCAGTACCTCGGGCAACCGAGATGGTAGTATCCTTATACCTGAGTGGTCCTGGTAAGGCACTTGGAGTATGGGGGTGTTACAAATGGTATCAGAGCGACGGTTTTGGAACCTGTAACAAATGAACATAATGAACATAGGGAGTCTAATAAAATGAACCTGGTGTATGTGTAATGGGAGCCCCGGCTGATGCTAGGTTTTGGGTGAGTAGGCGCCCTCACTTCAAAATCTTGGCCCCATGATACTTAAGCCAGTCACATGGTATGGGAACGTGGAGTCCGTGTGTATATGTGCGACGTGTATGTTAATTGTGCTGTATATGGTTTGTTGAAAGCATGTTGCATGATAGTTGGTTGACATGTTGGTTGGAATAGTTGGAAAAGTATATGAGAATGATGAATGATATGGTAGAAAAAGAAAGTAGTTCGTATATGATGATGTGTGATGAAGTGGATTTGTAATGTTGTTGTATTAGCAACATGGAAATAGGATTTGTAGTGTATGGGTGTGGTTTGTGTTATGAAAAGTTATGAAAATTTAAAACATGCGGGTAATACATGATTGAAAGTTGAATGTTATATGAGCATGATAGATGGTAATGTTTGACTTTTGGTAAGTGGTAACATGAAGAATAGAGGTTCAATGATATGTGTTTTATATAACGAATTGGATGAAAAGCATGATGGTTGTTTATAACGTGGCACTTGATAACACGAAGTAGATTATTTTGTTAATTGTATGAGGAGTCGCGCAGATTTGAATGCGTAGTTGTAATCATAATGTTGAAATAATAATGAATGCATAGTACGTTAGGGTATGTGAGATAACATTCGGGTAGTATTCGCGAGTCTGCATGACTCGATCGAGTGGGTTTGATTCGATCGAGTGGGTACTTGTCGTTATTTTGACCAGAATCGTGTTTTTGGGCACTCGATCGAGTACCTCGGGCACTCGATCGAGTATGGGGTCACTCGATCGAGTAGTCGGGCTACTCGGTCGAGTAAGTCGAGATCGAGAAGGTGCTGTTTGGGTTCGAGTCGGGGCACTCGATCGAGCATGTTGGGCACTCGATCGAGTAGCCTCAACTCGATCGAGTAGGTTCTGGTACTCGATCGAGTGGGGTCTGTGCAGGTCATATGCGTATTTCGGGTCATATGTTTGTCTTTTGACATTCGTTGCATATTACGTTTAATTCAAAGGTGTTGTATTACTTCTTTATGCATTGTTTTACGTATGTGTTGGTCCTGAAGCGTAAGTTACCCAATCTTATGATGTAAAGAGTGGCACTATGATGAGTATGCGTTCGGTGGGGAGGACATGAGTTATATGTGATTATGATAGATGGTGGAAAAAGAAAAGGAAGATTGGTATAGTTTATTGAGGCATGGCGCACGTTTTGCGAGACGGGATGAGTGATATGATTGTGTGTAGAGTAATGTAAAAAAATAAGTGAATATAGACAAGGGATTATGTGAGTATAATGAACGTGAGAATGAAAAGATTGAAAGTAAGAATGTGGATAGTGGCAGCTTGAGATGTGTAAAGAGTTAATGAGGGAAATGGTTAGGAGTCGTGTGGGTTATGGATTTATGTAGTGAAAGTTCGTTTAAAGGGGGTTGAGAAGAGTAATATATAGTGAACTTTGTGGAGACATGTCACGAGGTGTATTTGTAGACAGTGAGTGAGTTTGGGAGGTTTGGTTTATTAAAAGATGAAACTACTGTGTGATTTCCTTGGGTAATTAACGGTATTAAATGAATTCTGATTTCTAGAGATGTAAAAAGGGAGATGCAATTGTTTGAACATTAAATGTTGATTCTATGGATAGATTAGTGGCAAGTATGAGTGATAGCATAATAAGAGAAGATCCATGGTAAGAAAGAGTGAGATGATGTCGGTAGAAAATAATGGAATTAAGTTTTGGAGCAACGAAGGGGTAACCAGATTTTTAAAGAGTTAGCTAGAAGGAATAAGGAGTTGAACTATTAATTGGTATTATTGAGTGTAAAGAGGAAGGAAGGATAAAAGTAAGCTGAGAAAAATGTTCACCGGAGCTATGTGATATAAGGTAAGGAATCATCGAAATGTGTGATAGTATCACAAGGATGATAGCTAAAGGTTATATAGGAGTTTCAGGACAACATGATCGATAATGAGTTTCGAGGAATTAAGGGAGTAAGAAGTTGGTGGAGTATTGGCACGATACGAGATATTTGGTGGAGAGTTGGATGACAATACAAATAAGATAGTATTGGGAATAATATTGAGGTAATTTGTGGATGGGTTTGATGTTCGTTATTTGGAATGTTAACCAAAAATAGGAGAAAAACCATGTTATTTTGATATGAGTGTAAGACGTTTGATATACGAGCGGTGGTGGCATTGTGGTGTTATCACTAGTGGTTAAGAGTGTTGGTATATTAGAAAGGTAGCAATTCTAAAGATTTATTTGGTAGGGACCTGATTGTTGTGTATGATTGTGAGAGGGTATAAGATGTGGTTAGATGAGGTGGATGCTAATAGTTGAATAGTAAAGGTATGGTTATATGTGGCAGGAAGTGATGGTTGTGCGAATGGGGGAATATGTTATGAGGGGCATATGAGTTAAACTCGGGCGGCAGGTAACCTTTTTCGAGTGGTAACTTACGTGGTCAGGATTGACTAGTTGGTTGTGATTACGGGTCTGTGATTTGTGTAAATGTTTGTGTGAGGTTCTGACCTCACAAGAAGTGGTATGGTATGATAATTATAAAATTGTTTTATGAATGTTCGGTAATATATATGTTGGACACGGTAATTTAATTTAATGATATCCAAAAAGGTAATAATTTGATTGATTTGACATGGCTAGTTATAATTTTATGTGTATTGATAACACATGTGTATTAGGAAATGGCGGAGAGGATGTTCATGAGATGCTTATCTGTTTATCCATATAATATGTTGCGTGGTGATTTAATAAAGTGGATTTGAGTAAGTTTTTCTTGTCTGAGAAGTTATGCTAAGTAAGTATTTATGGGAATTGTATGCAGTTGTGATGTCTATCGGTGTGGTTGTGGTGCCTCGGGTGGTGATCGGGACACGGTACATATCTTTGTGATGCGGGTATTTTCGCACTACGGTGTGGTGTTGGTGGCGGTGTTGTGATGCCGTCACCGGTTGTGGTGGAGTAGGCGGAATGATTATGATTCGGGTTTCGAAAGTACATACCCGATTATACATAGATTGTTGTTTTGTTTGATGTTGCTCTCTGCGAGGGTCGGTTTGTCTTTGATAGACGGTTGTCTTGCTTATTCATGTTTTCTTTACCAAGTTAAGTTGGGAATGAGGTAGAGTATGATGTGAAATAGAGTTGTATATGTTTCGTTGTTGTCATGGGATAGTGATAATCTATTGATGGGACACGGTTGTGAGAGGTTGTTACGGTAATTTTGATCTTGTTTTCGGATGAGACATCGGTAGACATGGTAATGGAAAATGATTCGTGGAACATGTGTTGTAATGAGTGAAAGCGCGCAGGTAGTTCATAATCTTTTGTTGAGACAAAGTGAGTGTAGGGTGTTGGGGAAATTAGTGTCATGTTAAGTTGTGTATGAATTTTGCGGTAATGAAAGAAAGAACTTGAGGATCTAGTGTGCGTGTACGTAACGAGTGCGGACCATGAGTTATGCTTCTGGGAGATAAGTTCCTTACGTAGAGAGGTATGTTGTTTGGCAGTAATAATGAAGAGTGGGTATGGTGATTTGCTACGAGTTTATGGTATAGGTTAGGTCTTGTTTGCCGAATGAGTTGAGGAATGGGAAATGTTTATGTATGGGAGCCTTGGATATAAGAATGGTGAGTGTTTGGTTTATAGACGGTTATCTTTGACATGTGGTGGTACAGAGGGTAATGAGATAGATATGGTTTGGTATTAGTGAGTTACGAGGACGTAACATTTGTCTTAAGAGGAGTAGGATGTGATAAAACAGATTTTGATGGTTGTACATATGGTAATATATTCGGAAGTTGAGTCTTGATGTAGAATAAAAGATCGATTCGTGTTGTGGGTGATTTTATTAAAGGTCATGACCGTGCTTGTAGTAGCGTGATGTTTAGGAGTGTGAGAATATTTCGCTAGTATTGACAGTTGGATGATGAGGTTACGAGTGTGAGTACACTTCGAGGACGAAGTTCCTTTTAAGGGTGGTAGAATGTAACATCCCGTTTGATGTCTATGAGTGTCTTGGTATTGGATTTGATAGTTGATGATATTATGGAGCTAGCAGCATTAGAGGATGGTAGTTGGTTATGTATGGAGTTGGTGTCGTGAGAGATATATATGTGGTAGATACGATATAGTGAGTCATGTTGGGGAAGTAAACATAGTTGGTGGAGTGGGTGTTAAGAGTTCTTGTTCTATGTTCGGTCGAGTTCTTGAGTCCTTAGCTAAGTTGTTGTGTCTTGGTCGAGTCTGTATGGTTGTTTTTATGTATGGGTTGAACTTCGGGGACGAAGTTCCTTTTAAGGAGGGAAGACTGTAATACTCCGTATTTATAAGTCTTGGGGTACTCTATCGAGTAGCCCTTACTCTGTCGAGTAAGGGTAAGTTGCGAGATAAAATAGTTTCGACTGTTGGGTACTCGATCGCGTAGTGGGGTACTCGATCGAGTAAAGGGTACTCGATCGAGTACCTTGGGTACTCGATCGAGTGTCCGGTTTTGCGGGGAGTTTCCTCGGGTTTTGTTAATTATGCGATTAAGGTATTTAAACATAGTCGTCATTGTTTTAAATCACTTTTACAAAACCTAAAACCCTGTTTAAGAGAGAAAGCAACAAGTTCATCTTCCTAATCGCATCCTTAACAATTCCGGAGTTCGACGGTCGTTCTTGTCGTTATTCGTAGCGTTGAGTTCCCTGCGTCGAGGGTAAGCTTCTAATATAATTTTTATAATGTTTTGTTAAGTTTGGTTAAACCCTAATTTAGATATTGGGGGTTTTGTGTGTAGTTTGTGATGTGTAGCCTCTATGTGTTATATGATAGGAGGAGGGTTCGTAGAAGAGACTTTTGATACAATTGTTTGTTGATACCGTCTGATTGTTGTGCTTTCCAGGTAGGATTTCCTACTCGGTATTAGTCCCATAATGGGATGATTGTTGATGTGTTGAGATTGATTGTTTGATATGGTAATTGTATTGTGACTACTTTGTGATTGTGATTGTGATTGGTTGTCTATGGTTCTCGAGATGCGTTCTCGGGTGAGTGGAGTCACTTGCGGGAGTGGCTTCACGCCCTAGTTTCGCCCTTCGTGGAACCCGCCACGGACGGAGATGTGCACATTAATGGGACAGGGTTATCGCTCGGTATGATGAGCGGGGCTTAGGTGGGAACGGCTGCGGTCCCCCGGGCGGTGGCTGGTCCGGTGGACGATCAATGATGGAGATGATTGGAATTGGTTGGTGTGTGTGTGTGATGATTAAGTGTCTGTTTATCTTATTGTTGATGTATGTAGTGAATTGTGTGATTAGTACTGACCCCGTTTAAATGTTTTAAAAACTGTGGTGATCCATTCGGGGGTGGTGAGCAGTTATTGAGCAGGTGTGATAAGACGCGTATGGGATAGCTGGGAGGAGTCATCACGTGGCGGTTAGAAGTCTTCGCCGTGTCGACGACGAAGTCTAGTAGCTTTGATAGTTTTAGTCGTAGACCGTATGAGAACCTTGTAATTCCTTTTATTAGTTTTGGTTTGAACATGTAATCACTTAATCTATAATTACTTTAAAAGTACGTTTCTTTATTGTCTTATGATATTCAGTACCTCGGGCAACCGAGATGGTAGTATCCTTATACCTGAGTGGTCCTGGTAAGGCACTTGGAGTATGGGGGTGTTACAGATGAGGTGAGAGTTTGTGCCAGAGCATGTGCGTAGTAAGCTGAGAGAGGAGTTTGATGATTTTAAGATGACTTCTGGTATGACAGTTGCTGAGTACTACCACAAGTTTAATTAGAAATCTAGGTATGCTGAGGACATGGGACTGAGCCAAGAGAACTTTGCATTGAGATTTGAGAAGGGGTTGACCCCCAAGATCATGGAAAAGTTACCGGTAGGAGCCCTTACTAATGTTAAGAAGGTTTATGAGCGTGCTGGGAGGGCTGAGAGGTTAGTTGAAATGACCAAGGACAGAGTTTCTGAGAAGAGGAAAGCTGAGAGTGAGGGTGGTGGCCAGTCTAGTTACAAGAAGAGCAGCCATAACCAGGCAAGAGCGTACTCATCAGGTTCGGGGTTTAGTGTTGGAGCTTCTTACGGGCGTGGTCGTGGGGGTGGTAGTAGCAGTTGGGTATGACTTGTTTTAACTGTGGTGGTATGGGCAATAAGAGGCATGAGTGCACCAGTGCTTTGAGTGGGAGTTTCCATAGACCGTCGCAGGGGAGTTTCTCTCAGGGTCCTTCGCAGAGTTATGCTAGTAACAGGCCGGCTGGGTCGTGGAACAACAGAGGTGGCCAGAGTAATAATAATGGTGGGGCTAACCGCAATGGCGATAATTCATACCAGAAACTGGCAACGAACAACAACAACAACCAGGGGTCGGCTGCTAAGCCGTCTACCTCAGCTAGTATTGTGCAGGGAGGTGGGCAGAAGACCAGTGGTAAGTTGTTTATGATGGAGAAGAAGGCAGCGGAGGATGATGCTCACGTTATCATCAGTACTTTTCTTGTTAATGAAGTCTTTACCTTTGTTTTGTTTGATTCGGGAGCATCACAGTCGTTTGTATCATCGAGTCATGCTAAGCGGTTAGGTTTGAGTGAGTATGAGTCTGTAAAGAGGAAGTTTTTATACCTTCGGGTGAGTCTGTAACTTGTGGGCGGTTGTATAGAGGTGTGTCTATGATAGTTGGGCAAGTTGACTTACTAGTGGACTTATTAGAGTTTCCTTTGGAGGGTTTTGAGATGATAGTTGGTATAGACTGGTTGGGTAAGTATAAGGCTAAGATAGATTATCATCAAAAGAGGGTTTCTTTGAGAGGTCCTAAGGGGATTAGTATGTCTTATCGTGGGTTTGTTGTCAAACCCAAAGTTAAGTTGATTGCAGCAGTGACCTTGAAGACCTATCTGAGGAAGGGGTGTCCGTTGATCTTATGCCATGTGAGAGACCATAGAGTGGAGAGTCCGTGAGTTGAGCAGATACCAGTGGTGGGAGAGTTTCCATATGTCTTTCCAGATGAGATACCGGGGTTGCCATCGAAGAGGGAGGTAGATTTCAGCGTTGAGTTGAAACCGGGGACGGGGCCCATCTCTAAGGCACCATACCGTATGGGTCCTAAGGAGTTGGAGGAACTGAATAAGCAGCTGGATGATCTGATTGAGAAGGGATACATTAGACCTAGTGTATCACCGTGGGGAGCACCAGTCTTGTTTGTGAAGAAGAAAAATTGGAGCTTGAGGTTATGCATTGATTATAGAGAGTTGAACAAAGTTACAGTGAAGAACAAGTATCCTTTACCGAGGATAGATGATTTGTTTGATCAGTTGAACGGTGCAGTGGTCTTTTCTAAGATTGATTTGAGGGTGGGTTACCATCAGGTGAAGATTCGGGAAGAGGACATACCGAAGACAGCTTTTACATTGAGGTATGGTCACTATGAATATGTTGTGATGCCGTTTGGGTTGTCTAATGCACCTGCAGTGTTTATGGATTTGATGAACCGGGTTTTCAGTCTGTTCTTGGATCGGTTTATTGTGGTCTTTATCGATGATATATCAGTCTTTTCTAAGACTAAGGAGGAGCATGAGGAGCATTTGAGGATGGTGTTGCAGACTTTGCGAGAAAATCAGCTCTATGCAAAGTTGTCTAAGTGTGAGTTCTGGTTAGAGGAAGTTGCTTTTCTGGGGCATGTGATTTCCAAGAAGGGTGTAGTTGTGGATCCTGCAAAGATTGAGGCAGTTACTAAGTGGGAAGCACCAAAGAATGTGGCAGAGATCAGGAGTTTCTTGGGCTTGGCAGGGTACTATAGACGGTTCGTGAAAGATTTCTCCAAGATAGTCAGACCTATGACAGCTTTGATGAGGAAAGAGAACAGGTTTCGTTGGGATGAAAGTTGTGAGACGGTGTTCCAGACATTAAAGGAGCGTTTGACCACAACTCCAGTCTTAGCATTACCTGAAGGGAGTGAGAACTTTGAGATGTATACCGATGCTTCAAAGAATGGGTTGGGTTGTGTGTTGATGCAGAATGGGAAAGTGAGTGCCTATGCTTTTAGGCAATTGAAGCCTTATGAGGAGAACTATCCAACGCATGATCTAGAGTTGGGTGCGGTTGTGTTTGCTCTCAAGATTTGGAGGCACTATCTTTATGGGGCGACCTTCAAGGTGTTTTCAGATCATAAGGGTCTCAAGTACATCTTCACTCAAAAGGAGTTGAACATGAGACAGAGGAGGTGGATGGAGCTGATTGGGGATTATGACACGGATATTATATACCATGAAGGGAAAGTTAATGTGGTTGCAGATGCCTTGAGCAGGAAGAGTGTGCATTCTCTATGCACAACTATGTCTTTAATGAGGTTGAGAGATAAGGTGGGGAAGATGGGGATACATATGATCCAGAAAGGGGATGCTAGAGGGGATTTAACAGTGAAGCCAGACCTTTATGATGATATTCGCAGGAAACAGGCTTTGGATCCCAAGATTGAGGAGTGGAGAGCTGGAGTAGAGAAAGGGACAGTGTCTAGATTCTCTATTCATACAAATGGTAGTGTGAGACTCGATGGGAGATGGTGTGTTCCTAATGATGAGGAGTTGAAAAAGATAATCATGACATAGGCTCATTGCACACCATATTCGGTACATCCAGGTGGTGACAAGTTATACAAAGATTTGAAGCAGACTTTCTGGTGGCCTGTGATGAAAAAGGAAACAGCTGAGTTTGTCTCTTATTGTTTGACATGTCAGAGAGTGAAAGGGGAGCAACAACAACCACTAGGTAAGATTCAGTCTCTTGAGGTACCTGAGTGGAAGTGGGAGTCCATTTCTATGGATTTTATAGTGGGTTTGCCGAGGAGTCAACACGGTAATAACATGATATGGGTTATAGTTGACCGAATGACTAAGTTAGCTCACTTTGTGCCGATAAAAGATAATTGGACCAAGATACAGTTGGCTTTGGCTTATAGGAAGCATGTGGTTCGTTTGCATGGGGTGCCTAAGGATATAGTGTCCGATAGAGATGCGAGGTTTATATCACGGTTTTGGAAAGAGTTGTAGGAGATGATGGGGACTACTTTGAAGATGAGTACTGCATTTCATCCTGCGATGGATGGCCAGACAGAGAGGACCATCATGACTTTAGAGGACATGTTGCGAGCTTGTGTTATGGATTTTGGTGGTAGCTGGGAGCAGAGATTAGATTTGATTGATTTTTCTTACAACAACAGCTATCACACGAGTATTGGCATGGCACCATTTGAGTCATTGTATGGGAGGAGATGTAGGAGTCCGATTTGCTGGGATGATAGTGCTGAAGCAGTTGTTGTGGGACCACAGATGGTACAGGAGATGGTTGAACAGGTTTAGCTGATTCGACAAAGGATGAAAGCAGCCCAGGATCGACAAAAGAGTTATGCAGATCTACATCGTCGTGACATAGAGTTTCAGGTTGGGGACAAGGTTCTTTTGAAAGTGTCTCCTATGCGTGGGGTCATAAGATTTGGTAAGAAAGGGAACCTAAACCAGAAGTTTATCGGACCTTATGAGATTTTGGATCGTGTGGGTGAGGTTGCTTATCGGTTAGCTTTACCAGCTGCTTTGGATAGAGTGCATAATATGTTTCATGTGTCTCAGCTGCGGAAGTATGTTAGTGATCCATCACATGTGTTAGAGGTAGAGAACATCGAGCTGGATGAGTCCTTATCTTATCTTGAGGTGCCAAAACAGATTCTTGATCGCAAGGTTAGGAAAACTAGACACGGTGAGACAGTGTTGCTTAGGGTTCTTTGGTCTAACCATGAGGTTGACGAGGCTACTTGGGAGGCGGAGGAGGCTATGAGGGAGCGGTATCCATCTCTTTTTTATCAGGTATGTGTGGTTACATGGACGTAACCTTGTTTCTTTTAAGGGGGTAGGAGATGGTCGCATAGAGTTTTTGCAAATTTTTGCATGTTTTATGTTGGTTCTAGTACAGTTAGTAGTTGTCTTGAGTCGGGTTGAGTTTTGTTTTGGGAGGTGTGTTTTGAGTTTTATGGTCAGTTTTGGTTATGTTATTGTGTCGGGGTGATGTTAGTGTGTTTTGTTTTTGTTTGTGGTTTGAACTTCGGGGACGAAGTTCTTTTTAAGGAGGTAAGATTGTAATACTACGGTTTTATGTGTCTTAAGGTACTCTATCGAGTGGGGCCTACTATGTCGAGTAAGTAGCTTTTTACGCAAAATAGTAGACTGCTTGTAGGGTACTCGATCGAGTAAGTTGGGGACTCGATCGAGTAAGGATCACTCGATCGAGTAAGTCACTTACGCGATCGAGTAAGTGAGTTTTACGGGCTGAGTTTTACGGGTTTTGTTAATGATGCGAGATTAGTATATAAAGCTTTCGTCACTTTTCTTAAAACACTTTTACACTCAAAAACCTTTCAAAGAGAAGATTAGAAGTTACGTTGACTGTTCTCGCCGCATTATTAGCAAATCCCAAGGCTAGGAGTGTCAGATTGCATTGTTCTTTACGCCGCTGTGATCCTTGTGTCGAGGGTAAGCTTTTTATATAATTTTTATAATGTTTTGTTAAGATTGGTTAAACCCTAATTGGGTGATATTGGGGGTTTCGGGTGATTTATATGAATGTGGTAGTAATTGCATGTACGTATGTTATAGAAGGAGGTTTCGTTGAGGAAAGATTCTGATTTAGCTGCTTGATCAACTGTTGGTATTTGCTTTCCAGGAAGGGTTTCCCTACTCAATATTGGCTATATAATGTGTGGTGTTTGTGATGGTGATTGTTGGTTAATTATATTGTTGGTTTGATTTTGATGGTTGTTGGTTGTATATTGTTGTTTGGTTGTGTATCTATCTGTGATCTTCGGGGTGCGTTCCTGGCTGAGTGGAGTCACTTGCGGGAGTGGCTTCACGCCCTTGATTCGCCTTCTATGGAACCCGCCATAGAAGGGATGTGCACATTAATGAACTTGGGTTTATCGCTCGATAGAGATGAGCGAGGCTTAGGTGGGAATGGATGCGGTCTCCCACTGGTGGCGAGGAGTACTTGTTGCGATGGGTACTCTGGCAGGGCTACACACTTTAGTGTGTAGTCAGTTGTGTAGAGATTGGAGATGGAGACTGGAGATTGGTTTGAGCTGTTTGAGCTGTTTGTGATATTTTTTCATTGTGGCATTTGTTTTTTATGTAATCAGTACTGACCCCGATAATTGTTTTAAAACTGTGGTGATCCATTCGGGGATGGTGAGCAGTTGTTGAGCAGGTATGATGGCTTATGCGAGGGATAGCTGGGATGGAGTCACCACCGGTCTTAGAGTCTTCCGCTGTGTTTTATTTAGTTGTTTGAGTACTTTGGTTTTTGGAGAACAGTTGTATTCCTTTTGACAGTTTTTGGAACTTTGTTGTATTGCCTAAAATACGTTTCGTTATTGTCTATTTGAGTATCATTGCCTCGGGTAACCGAGATGGTGACGTTTTCATACCTTAAGTGGTCCTGGTAAGGCACTTGGAGTATGGGGGTGTCACAACCAGTTCGAGGAGCTCTTGTCATTTTTGTTGGTGACCTTATGAAGGTACATTTTTTATTTACGGATCAAATATGTTTATTCTTTTTTACTAGAAACAGAGGAATCGAAAACTTAAGCTAACTCTGTTTATATTTTATATGTTTAATTTAGATATTGTCCAATGGTGTTTATAAAAGTGGAATCCATTAGGTCGAAACCTCTACATGCGCCAGGCGAAGAGTTTCAGTACTTCAAACTTTTGCCCCATGTTTCCAAAATGCAACATGCACGTTGATCACTCAGAGTGGCATACCTTTAAAGTTCAATCCAGTGAACATATCTGTGTATGTCAAAGATTTTTTTAATTTAATAATGACTATAAAAAAAATGGTAGGCCGTTATAAAATTCAACCTCCCATCCATGGCCGTCATCAGTCGGAACCAGATACGGAGCTACGCCTAGGCCCACCGGGTGGTATTTAACCTGACTCTTTGCCCATCCATGAAATTTGGTCTCAATGTATACGTACTATGTAGGCTAGTGAAGTAGTGAGTATTTTATTTAGTCACTACAATTAGGACTATTTAGAAGACAGGAATCAGCACATCAATCCCACACCGCTATTGTCCATATCTGATACCTCATTTCTTTTGTTTGTAAAATAGATAGTTCCTTCCATCGACAATGACAGCTGAAGTAAAATCAATTATTATTAAAAAAATTTATTTATGAGGATCTTTATTTTTCCCTATAATTTCCGTAATTTTCTTGTATTTATGTGGTTTTATTGCCTTTCTTGTTTATAAGATGACTTGTATTATTTTATTGTATTTACAAGTTGTTTCCCTTTGCTTTGCAAGTACATTTGCTACATTGTGTTATTATTGAGTGACAAGCGGTTAATAAATTATGTGGATGATTAAGTTACCTTTAAAAATACTCTAATACAAAAAAAGTAAACGACGAGACAATCCTAAAATAAAATAGATATGCAAATGATCCAAATAAGATATTAACATGATGCACAAGACGTTATATATAGTACGGAAAGTTCGCCCTGTTAAAAAAGATAAATAAATGAACGAGACACTCTTAAAATTATGAAATGTAGCGATAAGAAAATAAGAAATCAGTTTTTTGGTTTTTTTTATAACCCTTATTTTTTTTTTTATAATAAATGTCCAAACATTGGAAATTAGTGGACAGTAAAGCAGTAAAAAAACGTGTACTTTGGTCAGTTGTTAAGATAAGTTGGTCTTCTGGTTTACTTTTCCAATTCCTTACTCCTTCATCCTCGCTTCTGATGGTTTGCTCTTTGACTTCATAACCAAACCTAATTTGTTATCCTCCTGTCTATGTTATTCCATTTCTTTCCTTGTAACACCCCCTTCTTACTCGGCCAAGGTAATCGGGAGATGTCACCATCTTGGATTTCGGAGACAGTGAGATCGGAATTATAATTAAGTAACATTTTATATAAGCAACATATTTAATGAATTACATAATGAATAATTGAATAACAAAGGTGAATTATACATTTTACAACTCAACTAAAGTCTGTGTCATCTACCAACTATGCAAAATTTGGTTTGCTCTTATTGGACAGTAATATATTCAGATTTTGCTTCTTTATTAACCAATGACCCGATGGTGGCGATTCACCGGAGCTTTAGTTTGCTCTATTGGACACAGCGATTTCTTCGATTTATTTGGAAATGATGGGTGTTTAATTTGAAATTTAGTTCCGTTAAGTTTCGAGGAAATTGAGTGCTGTCATGGTTGAAGAAAGATTGAAACTTCAAGGAAATTGGGGATTTTGGGATTTTACTGTCTTAATTTTGATAGATAATTGGGTCAAAAGGGTTGATCTTGAAAGTCAATGATTAACATTGACCTTTAACCCTTAGTTATAGGTAAGTAACTTTCAATAGCTGGTCACCAATATGTAGGGTTCGTAGAAGATAGCTTTTAAAGTTGAGCTTATTCTCAAATTATTGTAAGGTCAGCTTATTTAGAGAAGACTGGTTAAAGGTCGGATGGTTTCTGTCAATTGAGGTATAAATGTTGTGTGAGAATGTGAAAGTCTAATACTCTGCAATTAAAATGTTTGCGCGAGAATAATATCAAGAGTATGACTAAGCTTGGTCCTATGAAAACAACGGGAATACATTCTTGTACATGCACATGAGAGATACCAACTACTTTTTGAAACTAGCAGTTCTAGTTGGAATATTAAGGTGTTTCTCAAAAAGTTTAGAGCCTATTTTATATTCACGCTTGAATCGCATTAACTCAATCGATACACAACATGGATTATTTGGAATTTTATCTATCTTTGACAATTATTGCCATGAAAGATATATAGCTCAATGAAAGTAGCATCTTCCTACCACAAAGTCCCTTCAACTTCACCACTTGTCCACTTTCACGATGTATATGCTATTGATACGGTCCGGTGAACATATCTAGTTCAATTGTTATCAATGCATCTATCTATGCACTTAAAAAACATCGCTTTTTGAGTTTAGCAATATACTATTCCCTCCCTCTCAATTATTTATTTGCTTTTGATTAAAATGTATCTTATGAAAAATAAAAAAATAAAATAAATAATTGGAAAAAAGGAGTATCATCATTTAATTTTTTTTCTTAAATAGTGTTGAAACCCAAACTATTTAACAAAATAGTGCATGTTTCAAACTATTACCAAAAATGTGTCAAACGTCATCATTTCTTGTTTTTTTTTAAAAATTTAGAACTAAGTTATCTAGGAGAACGACAAGTTATGTGTCCCAAATTCCAAAACACAAACATGTCTGTTATTTGAGGTCTTAGCTTCTCGTTGGGATAGCGAGAAGTTGCTTAACATAGCTATGTTAAATCATGTTCAAGGGTTTTGCACATTAGTTTGGGTCGAGTTCCATCCAACATTGGAGCATAAATTCGAGCCGGCGAGATTCACGTAAAGTCACAGTGAAATTTTTCTAAAGTTCTTATCGGATTTAACAAAGTCGTGTGAAGCTAAAACAAAGCTTTTCGGGCAAAGTTAAAGAAAACTCGGTCCATCGGTGGTAGAATGTGTGTGTCAAGATTAGTTTTATAATAAAGATGCTACTATTATTGGAGTCCTAGAACGGTGCAAAAGCCATAAGAAAAAAAGAATAGAAAATATAAGAAAAAAAGCAAACATGGAATAAATGGCAAATATTGAATTCAATGAAATTCCAGTTAGAAAGTTCAACATACAAGACACTCAAATTCAGCCATGTAAATTATGCCTGATGGTTTAATCATGTCAAGGATAAGATTGCAAGGAATTAGCGTTATGCAAACATATCAACTCGGAATCGGAATCTCCCTTAGACGGTGTTGTGTGGAGCTCCTGACTCATCCATTTACGGGACAGAACATTATGCAAACATTATCAAAATGTCATCTGATGTACGATAGGGTAGTTAGATATTGTGTACTTTATCCGTGCTCAAATTTTGGTATAGTAGAAAAGGTAACAAAGATATTGAATTGACCCCTCAAATCGTGCAATTTTCGTAGTTTGGAAAGCAATTTCAATCAGACAGAGTATGTAGCATCGAAACGAATACAGATGTAAAAAAAACGTGACACGACAAGCATCCCATAAATTGTACGCTAGATCACAAAGGCTCGTTATGCAAACACTTGGTACCTATTGTAAAAAGTTAATATTTTGATATTAATTACTAACTATTTATTGATTATCAAAAAGAGGACTAAAATTGGTAATGTTTACTCTCTCTGTCCCGGTCATTTGTTGTTCTTTTCCATTTTGGGGTGTTTAAGTCAATTGTTGTCCTTTCTATTTTAAGAATGGACTTAATGAGCAATATGATCATTTACACTCAAATTATTTCACTTGTCCTTTGGTAATTGACTCCCTCCTCTTTCCTTGTTTTTTTGTGCCAAAATCAAAGGACAACAATTGACCGGGACGGAGCGAGTATCAGTTTACCCTTTAAATTATTTAAAAAAATATGAGCATGGGTCATGTTAATAATTAAAAGTAAAACTTGAAAATTTAAAAAAAAAAAAAAAGTCTTTTGTTAAATTTGTCAACCTTAGATAATTAGTTGTCAATTACCACATTTTCTTTGTCTATAAACAAGGGAGTTTAGTTAATTCAAGTGATCATACAACCAGCGAAACAACTAACACATACACTTCATTTACTCTTTCTCTAATTCTAGAACTTTAAAAAAAACTAAGATGGTCCATCAAATCAATGAAATTTATGAACAAGCTCAATTTCAATTAATTCGACTCCCCCATATTCATACCTCTTCTAAGGTATTTTATATGTTCCATGCAGTTTCATGTAACGAAATTTAAAGAAATATAATCATTATAGTTTTGTTGAGTTGGTTTGTGTATTTCTCAAAAAAGAGTTCTAGTTGGAACAAATTTCATTATAGACTTATGTGAAAATAGTCCTCGGTGGTGACTGACTGTAAAACGGACGAGAGACATGAGGTAAATTGTCGGCTAACCATTTTATATCAAGTTTTTTTTCGTCAAATTTCTTTGCCCATTTCATTTTATCAGATTCGGCGGATGATTCACCACTAAAGAAATTGTTGTTTCTACCGGATGATTCACCAACAAAGAAATGGTTGTTCCTATTAACAACCATTATAGATATAGTTTATGGATTTTTTTTATACAAATTTTCATCTTTGACAGCACCACCCGTCGCAAACTTGCGACGGGTCAAATACATATCATATTGCATGGAACGAATAGCAGGTAGAATATAATTTTTGTAATATAAAACAGGCAAGTGGGGGTATGAGGAGCATGTGGCTCTACACTTTCAATACTTTTTAATTCTTTTTTATTATTTCTTATACCAATGTGGGGGTCCGCCACTTTTTTTGTATCATCACTTTCTATCCTAACAACGACATTCCCATCCACCATTTCATTTTTCTTTTATTCATCATCTACTTCATCTCCTTTATCCATTAGCCAATATTCATCTCATTTATTATCACCATAAAATTCATTATTTCATTAACTTTAATAACATTGATATCTCATTCCAAAATTATGTTATGTTTTTCATATCTTCTCTATTTTTACCCAAAACACTCACTTTCTAATCAAACATTTAAACTCTATTTTTACACCACATCTTCATCTTGTTCGTTATAACTTAAGAAAAACTCAAATTAATACCACTTTTATTAAAATTTATAACACATGGTAAGGAAAAAAGTAGCAAAAAAGACATCACCTAAGAAGAAAGCAAAACGACACATGCAAGTTTTTTGTTCTTAATTTTTTATTTTAATGTTCTGGATTTTTGATTTTATTGTTAGGTTGTTTTTTTGAGGTTTGTTGTTATTTGTTTGTTTTGCATCCATTTTATGTTTCTTTTAAATTTAAAAATTTGAGTTTGCTCTATTTGTTTTTTTTTAATGTCTATGGGTTTTATCATTTTGTATATTGTTTAATTATCTTTTATAGAAATGTCTATATTTTTCATTATAATGTTACCATTACAATTTACACAGATATTGAAATTTCAAAGTTTATAATTATGAATGTTTGAATCAATTCATAAGATTTTTTAATTGTTTTATAAAGTGACATGAACGAGCGACGTTTTTTCAGTATTTTATGATGAATCAATATATAGTTATTTGTCATCTGAATATGTAGGTAGTTATCATCTGAATATGTGTAGTTTTGAACTTATTGTTGCCCTGTCAACCTGCCTTTATTGCCTTTGTGGCTAGTGCATGTACTTTTATTTTGTATTGTGTATTTTTTTCTTGTAGTATAATGCATTTAGTTAGATAAACATTTTATGTTTACAATTATGTGAATTATTTTTACAGTTTATGCTAGTGTGTAGCAACATTCTCAACTGTTTTCGATTTATGTTCACATCTATATTCAGAATGTCACCGTCCTTTGTTTGATAACATATGATTCATTAATATAAACATGGTTTTTATATGTGAACATAAACATATGGTGTTTCTGTCATGTGTATGTGATCATAACTTGTGTAACAGTTTATGTTACTATAATGCTTTTAGTTTGGTGAACATGTAATGTTTACAATTATGTGAATTATGTTTACAGTTTATGATAGTGTGTAGTAATATCCCATCTTCCTTTGATTTATGTTAACATTCTTATTGAGAATGTTGTCATCCTTTCTTTGGTAATATATGATGCATTAATATAGCAATTTTTTGGCTAAAAATATAATCATTATTGATAAAAATGTGAACAATATTTTTCGAAACATAATAAATGAATATGTAAACTTTTTTCAAATATGTTAACAGATTCGTCGGATGATTCACCACTAAAGAAATTGTTGTTTCTACCGGATGATTCACCAACAAATAAATGGTTGTTTTTATTGAAGGTAAAACAAAGCTTTTCGGGCAAAGTTAAAGAAAACTCGGTCCATTGGTGGTAGAATGTATGTGTCAAGTTTAGTTTTGTAATCAAGATGCTACTATGATTGGAGTCCTAGGACGGTGCAAAAGACATAAGAAAAAAAGAATAGAGAATATACAAAAAAAAAAGCAGACATGGAATAAATGGCAAATACTGAATTCAATGAAATTCCAGTTAGAAAGTTCAACATACAAGACACTCAATTTCAGCCATATAAATTATGCCTGCTGGTTTAATCATATCAAGGATAAGATTGCAAGGAATTAGCGTTATGCTAACATATCAACTCGGAATCGAAATCTCTCTTTGACGGTGTTGTGTGGTGCTCATGACTCATCCGTTTACGGGACAAAACATTATGCAAACATTATCAAAATGTCATATGATGTATGATAGGGTAGTTAGATATTGTGTACTTTATCCGTGCTCAAATTTTTGTATAGTAGAAAAGGTAACAAAGATATTGAATTTGTAACACCCCGGCCCAAACCGGGTCGGGAGCGGTTACTTATGATAGCTCACCAGGCTGTGTACATGGCTCACTGATCAACACAGGTCTTTTATAGCGCATTTTGTCCTCACTCATGCGCATCTCGAGAACCTTCGCAGGAGGTCACCCATCCTAAGACTACTCCCAGCCAAGCACGCATAACTTTGGAGTTCTTTTGCATGGATGACCATAAAAGAAAGTGCACTTTGTTGATATGAGTAGTACTTCCAATCCCTTTAAGCACTAGTCATTTAAGCCTATCACTAGACCTCTTTAATTAACATGGGGTGTTACAGAATTGACCCTTCAAATCATACAATTTTCGTAGTTTGGAAAGCAATTTCAATCAGACAGAGTATGTAGCATCGAAACGAATACAGATGTAAAAAAAACACGTGACACGACAAGCATCCCGTAAATTTTACACTAGATCACAAAGGCTCGTTATGCAAACACTTGGTACCTATTGTAAAAAGTTAATATTTTGATATTAATTACTAATTATTGATTATGAAAAAGAGGACTAAAATTGGTAATGTTTAATCTCTCTGTCCCAGTCATTTGTTGTTGTTTTCCATTTTGGGGTGTCTAACTCAATTGTTGTCCTTTCTATTTTACAAATGGACTTGATGAGCAATTTGATCATTTACACTCAAATTATTCCACTTGTCATTTGGTAATTGACTCCCTCCTCTTTCCTTGTTTTTTGTGCCAAACCAAAGGACAACAATTGACCGGGACGGAGCGAGTATCAGTTTACCCTTTAAATTATTGAAAAACATATGAGCATGGGTCATGTTAATAATTAAAATTAAAACTTGAAAATTAAAAAAAAAATCTTTTGTTAAATTTGTCAACCTTAGATAATTAGTTGTCATTTGCCACATTTTCTTTGTCTATAAACAAGGGAGTTTAGTTAATTCAAGTGATCATACAACCATCGAAACAATTAACACATACACTTCATTTACTCTTTCTCTAATTCTAGAACTTTAAAAAAAACTAAGATGGCCCATCAAATCAATGAAATTTATGAACAAGCTCAATTTCAATTAATTCGACTCCCCCATATTCATACCCCTTCTAAGGTATTTTATATGTTGCATTCAGTTTCATGTAAGGAAATGTAAAGAATATAATCATTATGGTTTTGTTGAGTTGGTTTGTGTATTTCAGAAAAAAGAGTTTCTAGTTGGAACATGTTTCATTATAGACTTATGTGAATATAGTCCTAAGGGGTGACTAACTGTAAAATGGACGAGAGACATGAGGTAAATTGTCGGCTAACCATTTTATATCAAGTTTTTTTTCGTCAAATTTATTTGCCCATTTCATTTTATCAGATTCGACGGATGATTCACCACTAAAGAAATTGTTGTTTCTATCGGATGATTCACCAACAAAGAAATGGTTGTTTCTATTGACAACCATTATAGATATAGTTTATGGATATTTTTTAAAACAAATTTTCATCTTTGACGGCACTACCCGTCGCAAACTTGCGACGGGTCAAATACGTATCATATTGCATGAACGTATACCGGGTAGGATGTACTTCTTGTAATATAAAATAGGCAAGTGCGGGTATGAGGAGCATGTGGCTCTACACTTTCAATGCTTTTTAATTCCTTTTTATTATTTCTCCTATGAATGTGGGGTCCGCCATTTTTTTGTATTATCACTTTCTATCCTAACAACGACATTTCCATCCACCATTTCATTTTTCTTTTATTCATCATCTACTTCATCTCCTTTATCCATCAACCAATATTCATCCCATTCATCATCACCCTAAAAATCATTATTTCATTAATTTTAATAACATTGATATCTCATTCCAAAATTATGTTATGTTTTTCATATCTTCTCTATTTTTACCTAAAACACTCACTTTCTTGTCAAACATTCAAACTCTATTTTTACACCACATCATCATCTTCTTCCTTACAAATTAAGAAAAACCCAAATTAATATCACTTTTATTAAAATTTATAACACATGGTAAGGAAAAAAGTAGCAAAAAAGACATCACCTAAGAAGAAAGCAAAACGACACATTCAAGTTTTTGTTCTTAATTTTTGATTTTATTGTTCTGGATTTTTGATTTTATTGTTAGGTTGTTTTTAAAGGTTTGTTGTGTTATTTGTTTGTTTTGCATCTATTTTATGTTTCCTTTAAATTTAAAAATTTGGGTTTTTTCTATTTGTTTTTTTTTAATATCTATGGTTTTTATCATTCTGTATATTGTTTAATTATTTTTTATATAAATGTCTATATTTTTCATTATATTGTTACCATAACAATTTACGCAGATATTGAAATTTCAAAGTTTATAATTATGAATGTTTGAATCGTTTCTTAAGATTTTTTTAACTATTTTATAAAGTGACATGAACGAGCGATGTTTTTTCAGTGTTTTATGATGAATCAACATATAATTATTTGTCATCTGATTATGTAGGTAATTATTATCTGAATGTGTATAGTTTTGAACTTTTTGTTGCCCTGTCAACCTACCTTTATTGCCTTTCTTGGCTAGTACATGTACTTTTATTTTGTATTGTGTAATTTTTATTGTAGAATAATGCATTTAGTTAGGTAAACATTTTATGTTTACAATTATGTGAATTATTTTTACAGTTTATGTTAGCGTGTAGCAACATTCTCAACTGTTTTCGATTTATGTTCACATCTATATTCAGAATGTCACCGTCCTTTGTTTGGTAACATATGATTCATTAATACAAACATGGTTTTTATATGTGAACATAAACATATGGTTTTTCTGTCCTGTGTATGTGATCATAACTTGTGTAACAGTTTATGTTACTATAATGCTTTAAGTTTGGTAAACATGTAATGTTTATAATTATGTGAATTATGTTTACAGTTTATGGTAGTGTGTAGTAATATCCCATCTTCCTTTGATTTATGTTAACATTATTATTGAGAATATTGTCATACTTTCTTTGTTAATATATGATGCATTAATAAAGCACTTTTTTTGCTAATAATTTAAACATTATTGATAAAAATGTGAAAAATATTTTTGGGAACATAATAAATGAATATGTAAACTTTTTTCAAACATGTTAACAGATTCGTCGGATGATTCATCACTAAAGAAATTGTTGTTTCCACCGGATGATTCACCAACACTTAAATGGTTGTTTCTATTAAAGGTAAAACAAAGCTTTTCGGGCAAAGTTAAAGAAAATTGGGTCCATCGGTGGTAGAATGTATGTTTTAAGTTTAGTTTTGTAATAAAGATGCTACTATGCTTGGAGTCCTAGGACGGTACAAAAGCCATAAGAAAAAAAATAAAGAATATATGAAAAAAAGCAGACATAGAATAAATGGCAAATAGTGAATTCAATGAAATTAAAGTTAGAAAGTTCAACATACAAGACACTCAATTTCAGCCATGTATATTATGCTTGCTGGTTTAATCATGACAAGGATAAGATTGCAAAGAATTTGCGTTATGCAAACATATCAACTCAGAATCGGAATCTCTCATTGACGGTGTTGTGTGGAGCTCATGACTCATGCTTTTACGGGACAGAACATTATGCAAGCATATCAAAATGTCATCTGATGTATGATAGGGTAGTTAGATATTGTGTACTTTATCCGTGCTCAAATTTTTGTATAGTAGAAAAGGTAACGAGGATATTGAATTGACCCCTCAAATCGTACAATTTTCGTAGTTTGGAAAGCAATTTCAACCAGACAGAGTATATAGCATCGAAACGAATACGGATGTAAAAAAACACGTGACACGACAAGCATCCCGTAAATTTTACGCTAGATCACAAAGGCTCGTTATGCAAACACTTGGTACCTATTGTAAAAATATATTGATATTAATTACTAATTATTGATTATGAAAAAGAGGACTAAAATTGGTAATGTTTACTCTCACTATCCCGGTCATTTGTTGTTCTTTTCTATTTTGGGGTGTCTAACTCAATTGTTTTCCTTTCTATTTTACAAATGGATTTGATGAGCAATTTGATCATTTACACTCAAATTATTCCACTTGTCATTTGGTAATTGACTCCCTCCTCTTTCCTTGTTTTTTGTGCCAAAACCGATTGACCGGGACGAAGCGAGTATCAGTTTACCCTTTAAAGTATTGAAAAAAATATGAGCACGGGTCATGTTAATAATTAAAAGTAAAACTAGAAAATTAAAAAAAAAAAAAAAACGTTTGTTAAATTTGTCAATCTTCGAAAATTAGTTGTTAATTGCCACATTTTCTTTGTCTATAAACAAGGGAGTTTAGAGTTAATTCAAATGATCATACAACCACCAAAACAACTAACACATACGGTATATGGTTATTTTGGAAAGAGTCTATCTCCATGAATTTTTCGTTAAATATCATATTTAAGTCGAAAAGATTCATTGCTTGTGAAGTGTGTGACTTAACGAAGAATGTTAATTTTTGCCTCATTTTTGTTTATGCTCCCGCTCAACCGGCTGAAAAGTCAGATTTTTGGGATGAGATTCAAAGTTTTGTCCTTAATCTTGATTTGCCTTTCTTATTATTAGGGGATCTTAACGAGATTAAGAGTCCTAGTGAAAAAGAAGGAGGTACAAAGGTTACCAATGCGCGTTGTTTAAGATTAAATAATTTCTTAAGTAATACTAATTGTGTAGATCTCCCCTTCTCCGGTAATTTTTTTACTTGGAGAAAAAAGAAAACTGGTTCTGATAATGTTTTTGAAATCCTTGATAGAGCCTTAGCTTCTCCTATTTGGATGAGTGTTTATCCAAACATTGCAGTTTATCCACCATGCTTTCACTAGCTCAGACCATTGTCCGATCTCGGTGAAGCTTCAAAACCAAAACCAAAGTCACAAAAAAGCCCCTCCTTTCCGTTTTGAACTTATGTGGACTCTTCGGAATGATTTCAGTAAAATGGTCAAAAGTTGTTGGCAATATCAGTTTCATGGATCGCATATGTTTTGTCTTTCTCAAAAATGCAAATTTTTAAAACAAAAGGCTAAGAAATGGAATCAGTCTACTTTTGGAAATATTTTTAGGCAACTTTCAATTGCTGAAAAAAGTTAGAAAATATTCAACAACAACAAGGCTCTTCTCATAGTGCTAATTTAGAAAATGCGCAATTGAGATGGCTGAAAAAGCGTGATGCACTTCTTGACTATAAGCGTGTCTATTGGCAACCAAAATCTCATATAAACAAAGCGAATTTTGGAGATAACAACACCAAGTTTTTTCAAAGTTATGCCACGATTAGACGTAGTAGAAATGGTATTAAGCAGTTTATTAATAAGGATGGTGCTTGTATTACTGATCAAAACCTCATTAAGCAAGAAATATCCGAGGAGTTTAAACTTAGGTTTGCGAAAAATCATCTCTGTAATTTCGACAAGAATGAGGATTTTAAGTCTATTTGTGGATTAATTACAGACGAAGATAACAGATTTCTTACAGGTAATATTAGTAGGGAAGAGGTTAAACAAACTGTGTTTAGTTTAGCCACTGATAAATGTCCAGGTCCCGATGGATTTCCTGCAGAGTTTTTTCAAAAATACTGGGATATTGTAGGAAATTCTGTCACTAATGCAGTTTTAGCATTTTTTCATTCCGAGAAATTACTAAAAGAAATAAATCATACTTTCATAGCAATGATTCCTAAAATTGAAAATCCTCAAACAGCAAACCATTTTCGCCCGATTAGTCTTTGTTCAACAATTTATAAAATTATTGCAAAAATCTTGGTTAACCGTCTTCGAAGTGTCTTGCATAAGATTATACATCCTTTTCAAGGTGCTTTTACACCTAATCGATTCATCCAAGATAATATTCTTTTAGCACACGAGATTTTCAACTCGTTTAAACGTAAAAAGGGCAAAGGAGGTTGGATTGCAATCAAACTTGATATGGAGAAAGCATACGACAGACTAGAATGGAATTTTATCGAAGAAACTTTTAAGCAAATGGGTTTTAATGCTAAGTGGATTTCATGGATTATGGCATGTATAAACACTGTTTCTTACTCAGTGTTAGTAAATGGAACACCGGGAGACGTTTTTAGACCCACTCGAGGTATTCGACAAGGAGACCCACTTTCGCCATATATATTTATTATGTGCGCCGAGATTTTAGCAAGATCTCTACAAAAAAATAGTGATGTTAGCTCTAGTGATATTGGTATTAGAATTGGATCCGGGGTGGAGAAAATTCCGTTTCTCACTTTTGCGGATGACACTATCATTTTCGCTAAAGCCTCTAGCCAGAGTTGTAGAACTATTAAGGCTATATTAGATAAATTTTGCACGATTTCCGGGCAATTTGTTAACTTTGACAAATCCACCTTTCAATGCACTAGAAATATTGAGCGTCTCTTCATGAATCATTTAAAGGCATTCTTCATATGAATGAGGAAGCTCATTTGGGTAAGTATTTAGGATGTCCAATAATTGATAGCAGAGTGACTAAAAATACTTTCGAAAACATTATTCAATCTTCTTGCACTCAATTATCGAAATGGAAAGCGAATTCTCTATCTCAAGCAGGTAGACTAGTTCTTGTCAATGCTAATTTAGCCGCGAAGGGAACTTTTCAGATGCAAAGCTTCCTCCTCCCTTCATCGATCAATAATAGATTAGATAAAATTAATAGAGACTTTCTTTGGAATAAGAATCCTTCCCAGCGTTCTCCTAATTTGGTTGGTTGGCATAAAGTTTGTTTACCAAAGTCGGTTGGTGGTTTAGGGATTAAATCTTCTGAAGCAGTTAATAAAGCTCTTCAAATGAAACTTTTATGGAAAATTCTTATGGATAAGGAAAGTATATGGGTCAAAGTGGTATCTAAAAAATACTTGAGAAATTGTTCACTCTTTGATCATAAGCCTAATTCAGCCTCTTCTTGGCAATGGCGTAAACTAATGAGTCTTCGGACTCTATTTAGAAAAGGACTGAGATGGCAGGTTGGTAATGGTAGCAACATTAAGTTTTGGTTTGATAATTGGGTTTTTTCACACCCGCTTACAAGCAGTATGGTTGATGATGATAGTAACCGTGATCTTAATCTTTTGGTTAAAGATTTCATAACCTCAGACAAGCAATGGGATGTTTGTAAATTATCCAGTTTAGTGAATAACGATATTGTTAATCAGATTACTAACATTCCAGTGCCACATAATGATATTCCAGATACCCTCATTTGGGGGTTGTCCGTAGATGGAAATTTCTCTACCAAAACAGCAACTTGGTTAGCGCAAGGTTTGTTCGATCAAGCTCTTGACAAATGTGAATTTCAGTTGATTTGGAAATTGAATATTCCTCCTAAATTGAAATTTTTTCTTTGGAAAGCCTGTGTTGACGGCCTTCCAACGAAAAGTAGACTTCTTAAGAGTCATATTGATGTCCCACCTCATTGTGTTCTGTGCAACAATCCTATTGAAAACAAAGATCATTTTTTTTACGAATGTCCCTTGATTGGGTCTGTCATCCAAGACCTGAACATTATTAGTTTCAACGAGTTTTTGTCAAATTATGGTACTATTACAAGTCAAAGTTTTCTAACGAAACTTAATTATCTCAAGGATTTAATTCCAAAAGATGACTTTATAAAGATTATTTTTATTTGGTGGAATGCATGGTTCCATATAAATGATATTATCTTTAATAATGTTAATTTAAGTATCAGCAAACTTATTACTTTATGTAATAATAGCACTAAGACATGGAATGTGACTAGATTTAAGGATCTCAACAATCCCGAGGTAGAAGAGTCGGCTAGAAACAATTCTAGTAAGGAAGAGATTTGGTGGGAAAAACCTACAAACGGTTTCCTAAAGCTAAATTTTGACGGATCGAGAATAGAAGGTAATAAAGCTGCTTTAGGATATTCTATAAGAGATCACAATGGTAAAGTCGTTTTGTTGGGAGCAAAAAAGTGCGGATCCAATAGTATCCTCGTTGCGGAAGCACTTGCTTTAAAAGAAGGTATTTTAGCAGCTAAATATTTAGGAATCTCAAAGTTAATTGTGGAGGGTGATAACTTATGTGTTATTAACTCGATTCGAGGTACTTGGCAAATTCCGTGGGAAATTTCTAGTATTATCAAGGATGTGAAATTAGACCTTCATTTTTTCGATGAAGTGATAATTAAACATTGCTTTCGTGAAGCCAACAAGGTTGCTGACTTCATGACTTCTGTTGGACATTCATGTCCAACTCTTTCGAGGAGGTTTGATAGCCGGTGGCTTCAACTTTCCTCCCTCAAGGATGAGATAGGTTGGTCCTACCCTAGAGGATCAACCTAGTTTTCTTAAAAAAAAAAAAAAAAAAAAAAAAAAAAAAAAAACATACACTTCATTTACTCTTTCTCTTATTCTAAAACTTAAAAAAAAAAAAAATAAAATAAAATAAAAAACTAAGATGGCCCATCAAATCAATGGAATTTATGAACAAGCTCAATTTCAATTAATTCGACTCCCCTATATTCATACCCCTTCTAAGGTATTTGATATGTTGCATCCAGTTTCATATAACGAAATGTAAAGAAATATAATCATTATGGTTTTGTTGAGTTGGTTTGTGTATTTCTCAAAAAAGAGTTCTAGTTGGAACACATTTGATTATAGACTTATGTGAAAATAGTCCTGAGGGGTGACTGACTGTAAAATGGACGAGTGACATGAGGTAAATTGTCGGCTAACCATTTTATATCAAGTTTTTTTTGTCAAATTTATTTGCCCATTTCATTTTATCAGATTCGGCAAATGATTCACCACTAAAGAAATTGTTGTTTCTATCGGACGATTCACCAACAAAGAAATGATTGTTTCTATTGAAAACCATTATAGATATAGTTTATGGATATTTTTTTACACAAATTTTCATCTTTGACGGCACTTATAACAACCCGACCCACCACGGTCGTAACACACCCCCACATAAATATGGGATGTTCACCTTTGGGCCCGTTTTGTCATCACTTAAGCCCAAAAGCACAAGGCCTTGTTACTAAGTGGTGGGTGGAATCCCTTATAAACATATCACAACCTCCTCAATTCACCGATGTGGGACAACCTTACTCTCAATAACTTGGGGTGTTACAATCTCCCCCACTTAAAGAACACAACTTCCTCGTTGTGCCTCCAACTTGACCGCAGCCAAGCCCAGAATCCTCCCCCACTAGGTGTGTGACCCGGGTACTCCCCACCACGGGCTCACCACACGGTCGCAGGGTCGCTCTGATACCATTTATAACAACCCGACCCACCACGGTCATAACACACCCCCACATAAATATGGGATGTTCACCTTTGGGCCCGTTTTGTCCTCACTTAAGCCCAAAAGCACAAGGCCTTGTTACTAAGTGGTGGGTGGAATCCCTTATAAACATATCACAACCTCCTCAATTCCCCGATGTGGGACAACCTTACTCTCAAAAACTTGGGGTGTTACAGCACTACCCGTCGCAAACTTGCGACGGGTCATATACATATCATATTGCATGAAACGAATAGCGAGTATAATATACTTCTTGTAATATAAAATAGGCAAGTGGGGGGTATGAGGAGCATGCGGCTCTACACTTTCAATTCTTTTTTATTATTTCTCCTATCAATGTTGGGGTCCGCCACTTTTTTTGTATCATCACTTTCTATCCTAACAAAGATATTCTCATCCACCATCTCATTTTTCTTTTATTCATCATCTACTTTATATCCTTTATCCATCAACCAATATTCATCTCATTCATCACCACCATAAAATTCATTATTTCATTAACTTTAACAACATTGATATCTCCTTCCAAAATTATGTTATGTTTTTCATATCTTCTCTATTTTTACCAAAACACTCACTTTCTAATGAAACATTCAAACTCTATTTTTACATCACATCTTCATTTTCTTCCTTACAACTAAAGAAAAACCCAAATTAATATCACTTTTATTAAAATTTATAGCACATGGTAAGGAAAAAAGTAGCAAAAAAGACATCACCTAAGAAGAAAACAAAACAACACATGCAAGTTTTTTGTTGTTAATTTTTGATTTTATTGTTCTGGATTTTTGATTTTATTGTTAGCTTGTTTTTTTTTTAAGGTTTGTTGTTATTTGTTTGTTTTGCATCCACTTTATGTTTCCTTTAAATTTAAAAATTTAGGTTTTTTCTATATATATATATATATATATATTTTTTTTAATATCTATGGTTTTTATCATTTTGTATATTGTTTAATTATTTTTTATATAAATGTCTATATTTTTCATTATATTGTTACCATTACAATTTACGCAGAAATTAAAATTTCAAAGTTTATAATTATGAATGTTTGAATCGTTTTTTTTAACTGTTTTATAAAGTGACATGAATGAGCGATGTTTTTTCAATGTTTTATGATGAATCGATATGTAGTTATTTGTCATCTGAATATGTAGGTAATTATCATATGAAAGTGTGTAGTTTTGAACTTTTTGTTGCCCTGTCAACCTACCTTTATTGCCTTTGTTGGCTAGTGCATGTACTTTTATTTTGTATTGTGTAATTTTTATTGTAAGATAATGCATTTAGTTAAGTAAACATTTTATGTTTACAATTATGTGAAATATTTTACAGTTTATAATAGCGTGTACCAACATTCTCAACTATTTTCGATTTATGTTCACATCTATATTCAGAATATCAACGTCCTTTGTTTGGTAACATATGATTCATTAATATAAACATGGTTTTTTATGTGAACATAAACATATGGTGTTTCTGTCCTGTGTATGTGATCATAACTTGTACAACAGTTTATGTTACTATAATACTTTTAGTTTGGTAAACATGTAATGTTTACAGTTATGTGAATTATGTTTACAGTTTATGATAGTGTGTAGTAATATCTTATCTTCCTTTGATTTATGTTAACATTCTTGTTGAGAATGTTGTCATCCTATCTTTGGTAATATATGATGCATTAATATAGCACTTTTTTAGCTAGAAATGTAAACATTATTGATAAAAATGTGAACAATATTTTTGGGAACATAATAAATGAATATGTATTTTTTCAAACTTGTTAACAGATTCGTCGGATGATTCATCACTAAAGAAATTGTGGTTTCTACCGGATGATTCACCAACAAATAAATGGCTGTTTCTATTGACAACCCATTATAGATATATTTTACGGATATTTTTACACAAGTTCTCATTTTTGACGCCACTACCCGTCGCAAACTTGCGACGTAACAAATACATATCATATTGCATGAAACGTATACCGGATAGGATGTACTTCTTGTAATATAAAATAGGCAAGTGGGGGTATGTGAGACATGTGGCTCTACGTTTTCATTGCTTTTTAATTCTTTTTTATTATTTCTCCTATCAATGTTGGGGACCGCCACTTTTTTTGTATCATCACTTTCTATCCTAACAAAGATATTCTCATCCACCATCTCATTTTTCTTTTATTCATCATCTACTTTATATCCTTTATCCATCAACCAATATTCATCTCATTCATCACCACCATAAAATTCATTATTTCATTAACTTTAACAACATTCATATCTCGTTCCAGAATTATGTTATGTTTTTCATATCTTCTCTATTTTTTACCCAAAACACTCACTTTCTAATCAAACATTCAAACTCTATTTTTACACCACAACTTTATCTTCTTCCGAACGATTTTTTAAAATAATGCTCATTAAATATTTATCGTTTTGGGTTGGTTTTGAAACTATTTATCAAAATGTTGTCCACGTAGGCTCGGAAATTCCGAACCTAAAACACGAGATAGACACGCCATCTACAATGGCGTGTTTAGGGTAAAACTAGAAATTGAAAAAAAAATTAATAAGAGTAATTTTTAGAACACGCCGTGCGTGTCTACTTTCCTTTATTCTTGCTGTACACCACGAAACAACACCTTCACCATAGCCAGTTGTCTCTAATGGTTTTCACAACCTAATTTTCACAAAGGCTTTCGTCGACCTGGTAGTGTTGTACGAGTTTATATAGCTGAAAATTTGAGTAAGAGCATGAATAACTGGTGGAAAAAGATGATAATTGTTGCATGATAATATGATTTTTGATAAAGCATGTTGTATGATGGAAGATATTTTATAATGTTGTTATGCTAGTAACATGTGAATAGGAGACTTGATGTGATATATTTGTGATTTTGTTTACGTAAAGTTATAGAATAAAAACATGTAGGTAATACATGCTTGGTAAATTGAATGATGCATGTGCATAATGGGTGTTGTTTCTTGGCTTTGGAAGATAGTAACATGTGGTTAGGGATATTGGTTTTATGAGCATCGAGTTGTTTTTGTTTACCTTGTTTTCGTTTAAGTTGTTTGGAAGTAAAATCAAGTAGTTGTGTTTTCGATTATAGAGAGGTTGTCTTTAAACTGTTATAACTTGAGATGCATAAATGATTTTAATGTGATTTCAATTGGATGTGATATCTTGTTCTTTTACGATTCTAACGATAGGTCACACGCCCAAAACGACCAAGAAACGAGTGAGTTATGACCGTTTTTCGAAAACTGGACAGTGCTGAGAAATGCGTAGGGTACTCGATCGAGTGGCCCTCACTTGATCGAGTGCACCTTGGTACTCGATCAAGTACCCCTTACTCGATCGAGTAGCCTTGGTAGTTTGTTTTACGTGTCTCTGACCTTCACCTACTCGATCAAGTAAACCACTAACTCAATCGAGTGATCTGTACTCGATCTAGTGACCCCTGTTGTGGGTCATATGCTTATCTTTTGACTTCGTTGCATATTATGTTTAATTCAAAGGTGTTATATTGCTTCTTTATGCATTGTTTTACGTATGTTTTGGTCCTGATGCGTAAGTTACCCAATCTTGTGATGTAAGGAGTGGCACCTATGGTGAGTATGAGTTCGGTGGGAGAGGACATGAGTTATATGTGGTTGTGATAGATAGTGGAAAAAGAAAAAGAAGATTGGTAAGGCTTATTAAGATATGGAGCATGTTTTGTGAGATGAGATGAGTGATATGATTGTGTGTTGAGTAATGAAAAAGGTAAGTGAATGTGGGCAAGGGATGATGTAAGTCTAAGGAACGTGAGAGTGGAAATGTTGAAAGTAAGGATGTGGATAGTAGCAACTTGAGACGTGTAAAGAATTATGGAGGGAGATGGTTAGGAATTGTGTTGGTTAAGAATGTATGTAATGAAAGATCGTTGTAGAGGGATGGAGAAGAGTGGTATATAGTGAACTTAGTGGAGACATGTTGCGACGTGGATTTGTAGATAGCGAGTGAGTTTGGGAATTTGTAGTGTCAAGAGGTGAAACTAGTGTGTGATTTCCTTGGGCAAGTAACAGTATGAAATGGGTTTTGGGATTTTTTTTTAAAAATAAAGGGTTGATTGTAGAATAGTGTGAGTGATAGCATGATATAGCATGAGATGGCCTGGACCGATTGGTGATAAGTGTGAGTGATAGCATGATAAGAGAAGATCCATAGTAAGAAAGAGTTAGATGATATCGATAAGAAATAACGGGATTTGAGTTTTGGAGCAATGAGAAGGTAGCCAGCGTACTAAAGAGTTAGGAAGAAGTAATAAGGAGTTTTATGGTTAATTAATTTTGTCGAGTGTAAAAGAAAAGAATGAGGGGAGTAAAACTAGGAAAATGTTGACCGTAGTTATGTGATATAGAGGTAAGGAGTCGTCGAGATCTGTGATACCAACCATGAGGATGTTAGTTAATGGTTATATAGGAGTTTCAGGACAACATGATTAGTCTTGAGTTTTGAGGAATTAAGGAAAGTAAGAACTTGGTAGAATATCTGCATGATATGAGATTTTGGTGGAGATTTAGATGATGATACAATTAAGAATAGTATTGGAAAGAATGTTGAAGTAATTTTGTTGATGGATTTGATGTTCGTTATTTGGGATGTTAACCAAAGATAGGAAAGAAATCGTGATGTTTAGAGATGAATGTAAGAGGTTTGATGTCCGGACAGTGGTAGTGTTATGGTTTGTGACTAGTGGTTGATACGTGCCTAATGTATAGTCTTTTTGGCCTATTTCAGCACGTATTTCTATACATTTCTATACTGTTTTTATAGTATTTTGCCCCGAATTGGCTACTTTGGTGTATTTTATCCTTTTTGTAGGAATGATCGCGGAAGTAGCGGAACCATACTCCTTTTCGTCCTTTTTGCATGCATTTAGAGGAGACGAGATTGTCCCAGAGTAAGACATTGCACTTGGAAGTGTCGTTGCACGCATTACGAGGCGTTTGGGTGGAGACGTGAGCTGAATTGAAGATACAGGTGCTCGATCGAGTTGTTTGCTGGTCGATCGAGTGGTTTCTAGGCTCCCTGAGGCTCGATCGAGCTTTTCCTTACTCGATCGAGTAAGCTGCACATGACAAGTCCTCGATCGAGTACCCATTTGGTCGATCGAGGGACTTCTGCTGAGATGATGGTCGATCGAGTGGTGTAACCCACTCGATCGAGAGGTTTTCACAGGCGTGGGCTTTTAATTAGTCCGTGGATGTTTTATTTCGCAAGTTTTTCAGTTTTACTTTCTATTTAAAACCTAAGTAATTTAGGTTAATAGACATCTTATTATCTATTATCTCTTTTACTATCTTTCACATTAGAGAACTACTGTTATTTTTCCTACGTTACTTTTACTTCGACTGCTACTCTTACTTTCGGGATTGCTTCATTGGATTTCGTGTTCTTTACGCCGGAATTTGCTTGGATTGTAATCTCCTCTCTTCCCTTAATAATAATTAACCTTCTTGTTGCCTTTTAATTCTTGTTTATGTTATCGTTCTTTCTTGCCCTAATTCCTGTTATTGAATTTTATTATTATTGCATTATGTCATCTGCTGGGAAATTGTTTGCTGTTAGTTTTATTAAGAATATGAGTAGCTAAACTCTTTCATGTTGGGATTAGGGGATCTGCGGTAGGAAAATGACGACGTAGTAAATGAATTAAACGGATTAATCACGAGACTCTGTCACTATAGCAATTTAACTGTAATTCCCGACCTAGTTGAGTGCACGCTTCTATGTCACCCATTAATCTGGCTAAATTTAATCCTGGATCGAAAGATTGGACTAAACAGGCCTGCTATAAACAGTAGACTACCCTAATGAGGACGAAAGTTAAGTTAGTGGTATTTTAGGATAGAAAGTGGACCGAAAGGACCTTTTAACATCCGTCTCACACCTAGTTCGTCTGAATCATTTACAGCTGAGTCACAGGACTACCGTAGTGAACCGAATTCCCGACATGTTCCCCTCTTATTGATAGTTTTAAATCACCTTCCTGCTTTACTGCTCTCTATTTTATTTCTCTTCTCTTTTAACTCCGTAGTTTAGAAACCAAAAATTCAATCAACACCAACTGTTACCATAGGATTAGAAATAGATAGCTGTAGTTGCATTACCTCCCTGTGGATTCGATACTCGACTGCCTCTGCTACATTTTAGTTGAGACCGTTAGGTTTTATTTTTGACAGGTACGCGACAAACGTGTCAAATTTTGGCGCCGTTGCCGGGGAGGCAATTGTTCAATTTACTAGCTGTTTTATTTTTAATTCTTCTCTTAGTTTAAGGAACATCGTTCCTTAGACTATTCTTATATCTTGTCTGTAGTTTCTTCTTATGCGCAGGTTGCAAGGTGGTCCACTACTACCTTTTGATCCCGAGATTGAGAGATCTCTGCACGTAAAAAGGAGACTATTTCAAGAACAACAGGCAGAGGAAGAGCCTAGTTCTCGTGGTAGCTTTTACGAGAACGAGCTTTTCGAGGACAATCCACCGTCTTCTCCAGTTTCCCATTCATCAGTTGAATCCATTACTTTCCCAGATTTTCCCGAAATGGCTGAGGAAGCAACCATTGCAAGTCACTCCGAGCCCACGGCTGACAATCTCTATAAGGGGTTCGAATTACCGGGAGATGCTAGGAAGTTCGAGCCCAAGCCTGCATACATCAATATGGTCGAGAAAAATCAGTTCGGGGGAGCTGCAACTGAAGATGCAGCTCAGCATATGGAGACCTTCATTGATTTATCACGCTCCATACCTCCTCCTACCGGCGTGACAGCTGATCAGATAAAAGAAACCATGTTCATCTTCTCACTCCGCGATGCTGCAAGGGAGTGGTATAGGGATTTGGACCGAGCTGCTCACGGCATAACGGATTGGAATTCGCTAGCATTAGCGTTCTATAAGAAGTATTTCTCTGCTTCGAGAACCATCGCCATTAGAGCTCAGATAACAAGTTTCAAACAAGGGCCTGATGAGAACTTCCACGAGGCATGGCTTGGATTTAAGAAACTGGTGCGGACCATACCGCATCATGGTTTCGAAAAATGGAGTTTGTGCAACCATTTTTACAATGGTTTATATGATGATCAGAGGGCCATTTTAGATCTTTGCACAATGGTCGATTTGTCGACAACTTGGGAGCAACCAAAGGGTGGAAGATTATAGATGATTTAGCCACTCATAGGGCTGAATATGGGAATTCAAGAGGAAACCAAAGGAGAGCCGCTAAATCCTCTTCAGTAGCCGCATTAGAAGCCCTTACCGCGAGGTTTGACAAGTATGAACTAGGGGGAGCTCTCAAGGGAGGGATGTACCAGGTTAATGCTATGACAGACGGTCCTTTCGTCTGTACAAGGTGCGGGGTAGATGGACATGTCTCTGATTATTGTCCTAGTCCTTATGAGCAATGTGCTTCCTTCCAACACTACAGGCAAAACAACACTCATTACGAGCCGAATATCCACCCTAATTTGAGGTGGAGTAACCAGAACGTACTCAACCCCACCGCCCCTCCAAATCAGCAGCAGCAGCCGTATATTCCACCCCATAAGACTCAACAAGGCTATCAGAAGCCTCCGTCTTTTAACCCTCCTAACCACGGTTCATCTTCAAGTGGAGTGAGTGAAATGGGCGAGTTAAAGTCTATGATGCAAGCCATTACAAAGCAGCTTCATGCGAGTGATCAACAAAGAAGCACAAGTGATCAACAGAGAGATGCGTCCATAAAGGCACTTGAGACTCAAGTTGCCCAACTCGCCGCGAATCAATCCTCGAGGAAGCCGGGTCATTTACCAACTCAAAATGAGAAGAACCCAAATGAGACGGTACATTTGATAGAATTGAGAAGCGGTCTTTCTTATGAGGGACCGGAAGTACGTAAATCGGACCCAGGAAGTCATCGGCGATGGTGAACAGTGTTCTGTTAAGAGAAAAGGACTCACGACAAAGGAGTTACTCGATCGACTGAAATCTGGAGCTCGATCGAGTGGAAATGGTGAAGAAGGCCCTCGATCGAGTAGTCTTTCTGCTCGATCGAGTGAACAGGAAGCTGAAGATGGTCGATCGAGGGGGAATGTTGCTCGATCGACTGATGTTGATGAAGAAACTGCTCGATCGAGTGAGCACATTGCTCGATCGAGTGATATTGATGACGGGAAGCTTATTCGAGAGCCTGCTAGTGCTCGTTTAAGCGAGGAATTACCAGAAAGGCCTCGTTCGAGAGGTAAGAAGCGTCCAAAGGATACCGAACTTGCTCCGGAAGACACTTTGGAAGCGAGAAACAAGGGGCTCGAGATACCAATCACGGTTCCCTTCCCGAGGCGGCTGCAGAATACCAAGGTTAATCAACAATTTGGTAAATTCGTTGAACTCTTGAAGAGTTTGGAAGTCTCCGTGCCGTTCACTGAATTGCTGACTAAGGTACCCTCTTATTTAAAATTTATGAAAGAGATTTTAGCACGTAAGAGGACTATAAATGATAATGAGACCGTAGCTTTGACTGAGATGGGGACAGCCCTATTTCAAAATAAGCTACCTCCTAAGCAATCAGACCCGGGTAGTTTTTCGATCCCTTGTCACATCGGTATGCAATTGATTGATAATGCGCTATGCGATTTAGGCGCTAGCGTAAGTGTTTTACCTTTGTCTCTAGCAAAGAGACTTGGTGTGACAAAGCTGAGTTGCACCAACATGACTGTCCAGATGGCCGACCGTAGTTTATCGCGGCCACTAGGTGTAGCAGAAGACGTACCTGTTCAGATCGGGAAGTTCTTTATTCCCGTTGATTTTGTCGTCTTAGATATCCCCGAAGATGCACACACCCCTATCATTTTAGGGAGACCATTTTTGTCCTTTGCCCGTGCGGTAATAGACGTCGGGGGAAGACTTTGACATTTCGGGTAGGGGACGAGGAGCGACTTTTCATCGGTCCAAGTTCGGAGGGCTCCATGCAAGCTCGGCCTTGCAATGCCCTCTCTTGTTGACCCTATCATTGACACTCCGGATGAAAATTTGGGGAATATTCTTTGTCATTGCTAACCCTCCGCCTTATCCGAGAGCATAAAGGAGGAAAGTTCGTCTGTTGTCCTTACTGCAGTGCGAGATGAAGGCAAGAAAGGAGTGTCAAGGGACATGGTGCAACCATTATCAATCAAACTGGAGCCAAGGATGCCAAAGAAGATGACGAGAGGGCGAGAACGAAGACAGTTCGAACCTACATAGATTGGAACTATGTTCCTCCTCCTCGTGCAAACAAATAATTCAAGCTCATGGAAATCAAAGAGGACGGTCGGTATTCGAGGTGACGTCCTCGGTCGAAAGCCCACGAAGGGGCTCTTTGAAAGTCGATGGGAATTAAACGGGGAAATGTCCGTGTAACAAATTGTAATAGATATTTGTTTGAATTTCTTTTGAATTTCTTTATTACGTTTTTAATTAGGACAATTAGTTTAGACAATCCTTTAGCTTAGACTGAGACTATAGACTGTGTTTTCTGCGTATTTGGTATTTTGGGATGTGTTTGGATATGTTTTACGCAGGTTTGGGGAAGATTCACGCAATTCGAGGAAGAAGGGACGAAATTCAAAGAGTCTGCACGAGGAAGTCCTCGATCGAGTACTTTTTGTACTCGATCGAGTGGAAAATGGGTCGATCGAGCCGTCTGGTTACTCGATCGAGAAAAGCCAAAGAGGAACAGGTCGATCGAGAGGGTTCTTACTAGATCGAGCAAAGGGGACAGCAAAAGTCCTCGATCGAGTGATTAAAACCACTCGATCGAGTGAAATGAACAGTGGACGGGAGTTTTCTTTCTTAAAACTCTTATTTTCCTAATTCTATTTCATTTCACTTCTAATTTCAGTCTAACTCCCCCTTAATGTGCGATTGATTTCACCCCAAATCCCCAATTTTCTTGCCCATTTTACCAACTCCGCCACCTACAATCCCTTCATAGCTAATTAATCTTCAATAGCCCCTTATTTTCCCCCTCTTTTGTGCTCGTTTTCGCTGCTTTTAAAGGGAATTAGGGTTTGCGGTTTTTCGATCAAAATCCGCCTTCATTGCTTGTTTAATTGAAGTTTAGTTGCTATTATAGGATCATCATCACCAAGTAAGTGTTTCTTTCACACTCTTTGAAATTTCTCTTCATTTATTTCGAATTTCATGAGGTGAATTTGAATTAGGGTTCGAAAATCCATGTCTAGTCGATTTTGTTTCGATTTAATTGTGTTTATATGCCCTTAATTAGCTTGTTGATGATCTTATCCCTATTCCTCACTGTTTCTACATGTTTAATTCGAATTCGCACAAGATTTCCGCGATTAGGGTTCCTGTAAGTCGAAATTTGTCGACTATCAGACGGTCTTATGTTGCCTTGTTGTGTTTAACTTCAGTCCATGCTTCCTTGCTGCTGTTGTTAACCTTTTTCCCGTCCCCTGTCGTTTTTACATGCTATAAACTGCTGGAATTCTTGTTCTGTGAGTCGACTTTTCCGCCTGCTAGTAGTCCTATACGTTGCCATATGCAGTTCTCTTGTTCATTTAGTCCCTGTTAGCAGTGATCACTATGTCACCTTATCACCACTCACATGCTGCTTTTCGAATTTTTTGAGGAATTATTGGGTTTTGCTTGCTGTAAGTCGATTTTTTTCGACTAATAGGGCCATTATTCGCTGTCACATGCTGGTTAACGCTTCATTTTAGCCACGGTTAGCAGCCATTCTTTCTTATTAAGCCCTTTATTTGATTGCAGGATGGACGCCAATTCTTTGCCTTCTGCGAGTTCATCCTCCAGCCCTTCTTCGAGCGAGTCAGTGGTCCCTGCTGTTGCCACTAGCTCCGCCTTGGTCACCACCGCAGCACCAGTTATCCTTGTCTCATCTGCAGGGACAGTTTACGCCTCAGCTGGCTCAGCCGGGAGCTCAGTTCAGGTTACACCGGCCACTACTCCTACCAGGCCTTTTTCCCTGCTGGACTGCGGATTCACCCCCCGTTTCCCGCAGCCTGGTATGCTGCCACCGAGGCCGAACCAGCAGGCTAGCCAGTTAGCCATCACTTCCAGCCCTTCTGAGGCTGTTGTTGCGGGCTGAGCAGGCAGCACAGCGAGCTGTCAGAGAGGAGGAGAGGGATCCCTCGTTTACACCGACCGCGAAGGACTTGACTGGAGGTGACGACTAGAGGCCCCCCCTTGTTTGTTGCTGGTTTGGAGAGCCCGTTTTGTTGAGTCGGAGTACCTGGGAGACGGCGGTGCCGACGACGAGTAGCTATCTTGGTCTACTCACTTCCCATTTTCATTTGGTTTGGGGAAGTTCGTGTTTTGTATGTTCTCTTACTCTTTTTATTTCGTCTCCTTTATTTTTCTTTTATTGGTTGTATACTCCCATCCCCTATTTTTCTGCTGGTGTATGCTGAAGGACAACGAGGGCGTTGTCCATTTTGGTTTGGGGAGGGTATTGCATCCTTTTGAGTCTGCATCTGCATTTGTCTTGCATTCACGTTTAATTTTTCAGTTTGCATCGTTGTTTATTTTCAAAAAATCAAAAATCCAAAAAATTAGAAAATGTCAAAATTCAAAAAATTTCACGTTTATTTTTGCATTTAGGTTGAGTCGGAACGGTAGATTCCCGTGATGAAATTGCACTATAACTTGTCAATTTACTTGAGCCTTGCACTTTATTGATGGTTTTTAGCCTTGTCATACGCATAATCTACGAATTTCTGTTCAAATAATAGCTGACTGTTTAGACTTGACCTGATAAATTGGCAAACTACTTAAAAAATTCTGAGTTTTAGAGCCATAACTGGTGCCATTCATGACCAGTTCATTAGGAATTTTGCACATTTATGACATTCAATTTCTCGTCAAATGCACATATTCGGGTTTGTGGTTGGTGTCACATGCAGGGAGGGTCTTGCAAATTCCCCTTTCTTTACATCTTTCACCCATTTAGCTCCACATTGACCAAAACTTGCCTTTTTGACCCATTAGCCACATTCCAAACTAAGCCTGCCTAGTCAAGCTAGTTAGTCTGTCCTTTTGTGGTATGTTTTCCGTTGCAGTTTGGTCCGTAATTCCCGTTTGGAGTTGGTGTTTGTATTAAGGAAGGAGGAAGAGAAAAAAAAAAGTATTGAAAAAGAAAAAAAAAAAAGAAACGTGAAAGAAAAAAAAAAGAAAATGAAAAAATGATGAGATTCACGTATACAGTGAACAAAAAGAAAGAAAGAAAAAATTGTGAAAAGTTGTACCCTCTTGTCAGAGTTGAGAAGATGTTTGAGGATGTACAATTGAAAAAGGTTGTTTGTTCCAGTTAGTATCTTCAGACGGTGTTTAAAAAAGGGAACTTTGTGACCGTCTGACTCCTCCACTCTTATTCTATATTTTTTTTGAGGAGATTGTGCTTTCAGTCTAGTGAGTTATGTGCCAAGTGAAGGGCACTTGTGTTTAGTCTTCAGTCAGTTGAGATCCGGATGGTTTATTATGGTCCTGTTAGGAACTAGCTTGACGCTTTTACCTCCACATTTCCATAACTTGTTTTGCCTTTTCTCACCTGAACCTCACTGTTCCCATATTATTTGCAAATCCTCGGCTGTGACGGACATTATCGGTTGGAGTGTGTGCATTAGTACTTGAATTGTCTTTCATTTTTGTTGCATGCATGCTATGTAGGGTTGATTAGGTGAGTGACCGCCTTTTCTTCTCTCTTTTACATATAACATTTACCCTTTGCTTCATGAGAGAAGAGTGACCACGCGAGAGTCCGATTTTGTTGGTCTTGCAAGGTCGATAGGTCGCTTTATTTCGAACGACTTATAATTCGTTTGCGTATTGACTACTTAGCTTTAACTGTTGATTTCTGTTGCATTAAATCGGTTCGAGTAGACAAGTTAAGCTAGCTCTGAGTTATCATTTCCGTTCCATTAGTTTAGTTTTGAGTTTACTCGTGGGCGAGTAAAGGTTTGGTTTGGGGAGATTTGATACGTGCCTAATGTATAGTCTTTTTGGCCTATTTCAGCACGTATTTCTATACATTTCTATACTGTTTTTATAGTATTTTGCCCCGAATTGGCTACTTTGGTGTATTTTATCCTTTTTGTAGGAATGATCGCGGAAGTAGCGGAACCATACTCCTTTTCGTCCTTTTTGCATGCATTTAGAGGAGACGGGATTGTCCCAGAGTAAGACATTGCACTTGGAAGTGTCGTTGCACGCATTACGAGGCGTTTGGGTGGAGACGTGAGCTGAATTGAAGATACAGGTGCTCGATCGAGTTGTTTGCTGGTCGATCGAGTGGTTTCTAGGCTCCCTGAGGCTCGATCGAGCTTTTCCTTACTCGATCGAGTAAGCTGCACATGACAAGTCCTCGATCGAGTACCCATTTGGTCGATCGAGGGACTTCTGCTGAGATGATGGTCGATCGAGTGGTGTAACCCACTCGATCGAGAGGTTTTCACAGGCGTGGGCTTTTAATTAGTCCGTGGATGTTTTATTTCGCAAGTTTTTCAGTTTTACTTTCTATTTAAAACCTAAGTAATTTAGGTTAATAGACATCTTATTATCTATTATCTCTTTTACTATCTTTCACATTAGAGAACTACTGTTATTTTTCCTACGTTACTTTTACTTCGACTGCTACTCTTACTTTCGGGATTGCTTCATTGGATTTCGTGTTCTTTACGCCGGAATTTGCTTGGATTGTAATCTCCTCTCTTCCCTTAATAATAATTAACCTTCTTGTTGCCTTTTAATTCTTGTTTATGTTATCGTTCTTTCTTGCCCTAATTCCTGTTATTGAATTTTATTATTATTGCATTATGTCATCTGCTGGGAAATTGTTTGCTGTTAGTTTTATTAAGAATATGAGTAGCTAAACCCTTTCATGTTGGGATTAGGGGATCTGCGGTAGGAAAATGACGACGTAGTAAATGAATTAAACGGATTAATCACGAGACTCTGTCACTATAGCAATTTAAGCGTAATTCCGACCTAGTTGAGTGCACGCTTCTATGTCACCCATTAATCTGGCTAAATTTAATCCTGGATCGAAAGATTGGACTAAACAGGCATGCTATAAACAGTAGACTACCCTAATGAGGACGAAAGTTAAGTTAGTGGTATTTTAGGATAGAAAGTGGACCGAAAGGACCTTTTAACATCCGTCTCACACCTAGTTCGTCTGAATCATTTACAGCTGAGTCACAGGACTACCGTAGTGAACCGAATTCCCGACATGTTCCCCTCTTATTGATAGTTTTAAATCACCTTCCTGCTTTACTGCTCTCTATTTTATTTCTCTTCTCTTTTAACTCCGTAGTTTAGAAACCAAAAATTCAATCAACACCAACTGTTACCATAGGATTAGAAATAGATAGCTGTAGTTGCATTACCTCCCTGTGGATTCGATACTCGACTGCCTCTGCTACATTTTAGTTGAGACCGTTAGGTTTTATTTTTGACAGGTACGCGACAGACGTGTCAGTGGTTAAGGGTGATGGTATATTAGAAAGGTAGCAATTCTAAAGAGGTTGATTTTGTAGAGACCAGATTGATATGTATGGTTGTGAGAGAGTATAAGATGTGGTTATATGAGGCGGTTGTTAGTAGTATAGTATTAATGATATGGTTACATTTGGCAGGGGGTGATGGATATGCGAATGGGAGAATATGTTATGAGGGGTAGAGTTAAGCTCGGGTGAGTGGTAACTTTTATCAGGTGGTAACTTACGTGATCAGGATTGACTGGTTGGATGAGATTATGGGTCTGTGATATATATAAATGTTTGTGTGAGGTTCGGACCTCACAAGAAGTGGTATGGTGTGATTATTATAAAGTTGTTATTTGAATGTTTTGTAATGCATGTTGGGCACGCTAATCTAATTGAATGATATTCCAGAAAGGTAATAATTTGATTGATCTGGCATGGTTAGTTATAATTGTACGTGTATTTATAATACATGTGTATTCCGTGAAATGGTAGGGATGATGTTCATGAGGTGCTTATCTGTTTATTCATATAATATCTTGCGTTGTGATTTAGTAAAGTGGATTTGAGTAAGTTTTCTTGTCCGGGAAGTAATACTGAGTTAGTGCTTATGGGAATTGTATGTGGTTGTAATGTTTCTCGATGTGGTTGATGTGCCTCGGGTGGTGATCCGGGTACGGTACTTCGTGTTGTGATGCGGATATTTTCGCGCTGCGGTGCGGCCGTTGGTGGCGGTGTTGCGATGTTGTCACCGGTTGTGGTGGAGTATACGGGGTGACTATGATTTGAGTTTTGAAAGTACATACTAGTTATGCACAGATTATTGTTTTGTTGCTGTTGTTTCTTGTGAGTTTCGGTTGGACATATAGACTGTTGTTCTGTTTGTTGATGTTTCTTGCTAGTTTCAGTTTGGGAGTAAAGGTAGAGTATGATATGGAAGAGAGTTGTATATGTTTTCGTTGTTGTCATGGTATAGTGATATCCTGTTGGTGGGACACAGTTACAAGAGGTTGTTGGAGTACTTGTGATCTTCTTTTAGAGGAGGCATTGGTTTACATAGTAATGTTGCGTGATTTGTGGAACATGTGTTGTACTGATATGGAAGCTGCAAGTGGTTCATAATCTCTTATTGGGATAGTGAGTATAGGGTGTTGGAAGTTAGTATCATGTTAAGTGATGAATGAGTTTTGTGGTAATAAAAGAAAAGAAATTGAGGATCTAGTGTGAGTGTGCATATCAAGTGTGGACCGTGAGTTATGTTTATGGCGATAGGTGTTTTATCTAGAGAGGTATATCGTGTTGTGGTAATGTGGAAGAGTTGAAGTATTGGTTATGCTAAGGATTTTGTGGTATAGGTTAGATGGAGTGCAGAATGAGTTGAGGTATGAGAAATGTTTATGTAAGAGAGCCTTAGATATAGGAATGGTGAGTGTTTAGATTATAGGCGGTTATCTTTGACATGTGCTGGCAATGAGGATAATGAGAAGATGTAGCTAAGGATTTAGTATTAGTGAGTTACGAGGACGTAACATTTGTCTTAAGAGGGGTAGGATGCGATAAAAGAGAGTTTCACGGTTGTGCATATTGTAGTATAATTGGAAGTAGAGTGTTGGTGTAGCATAAAGGATGGATCTTTGTTGTGGTTGATATTGGTAAAAGGTCATGGCCATGCTTTTAGTAGTTCGATGTTTAGGAATGGGACAATATTTCGATAGTGTTGACAGTTGGATGATGATATTTATGAGTTCGATGGAGTTGACAGTTGGATGGTGATGTTATTGAGTAAACTTCGAGGACGAAGTTCCTGTTAAGGGTGGTAGAATGTAACATTCCGTTTGATGCCGATGAGTGTCTTGATATTGGATTTTCTAGTGGATAATATGTTAGTAAAACGGAGCTAGAAGCGTTTGTGGATGGTAGTTGATAGTGTATGGAGTTAGTGTCGAGGGAGACTATAATGTAGTTGATACGATATCGTGAAACATGTTGTGGAGGTAGGCATAGTTGGTTTAGTTGGTGTTAAGAGTAGTTCTTGTTTGATAGGTGGGGTTTCGTTTTGAGTTCCTAGTTGCGTTGTTGTTTCTTGATCGAGTTAGTATGTTTTTTTTTTTATGTATGGGTTGAACTTCGGGGACGGAGTTCTTTTTAAAGAGGGAAGACTGTAATACTACGGTTTTCTATGTCTATGAGTACTCTATCGAGTGGGGCTTACTCTGTCGAGTAAGTATGTTTTTATACGAAACAGTAGTCTGTCTGATGGGTACTCGATCGAATAAGGGGCACTCGATCGAGTAAGTTACTTACTCGATCGAGTAAGTGTGTTTTACGGGTTTGTTTTGACGGGTTTTGCTAATAACGCGAGATTAATATAAAAGGCTTCCGTCATTTTCTTTAATCACATTTCACCTTTCTAAACCTTTCAAAAGAAAAAGAAGTTACGTAGTTCTCTCTCGTCGCGTTGTTGGCAAATCCTAAGGGCTAGAGTCATCGGATCGTTGTGTTCTTTAGGCCGTTGAGACCGTCGTATTATGGGTAAGATCCTAGTATAGTTTTTATATCGTTTTTATTGATTTTAGTTGAAACTCTAATTGAGTAATTTGGGGGATTTGGGGAGTATGGTTGATGTTAGATTGTGATTGTATGATTGTGTGTTTATAGAAGATGATTTCGTTGAAGAACGATTGTGATTAGCTGATTGTGACGATCTTCGTGATTGCTATCCGGGTAGGGTTTTCCTACTCGGTATTAATTATATGATGTGTGTGTTGTTGTATTGTTATTGTTGAATTATCATACTGCTGGTGATTGTGACGGTTGTTGATTAATATCGTTGATTGTTGTTGTTGTTGTTGTTGTTGTATCTGTCTGTGATCTTCGGGGTGCGTCCCTGGCTGAGTGGAGTCACTTGCGGAAGTGGCTTAACGCCCTTGATTCGCCTTCTGTGGAACCCGCCACAGAAGGGATGTGCACATTAATGAACATGGGTTTATCGCTCGATGGTGATGAGCGGGGCTTAGGTGGGAACGGCTGCGGTCCCCCACTTGCGGTGTGGAGTATCTGTTGCGATGGGTGCTCTGGCAGGACTACACACTTTAGTGTGTAGTCAATTGTGTGGAGATTGATTATGGAGACTGGGGCTTGATGTGACGCTTGAGCTGTTTGACATTTGTTTTATTGTGATTTGTATTGTGTAATTAGTACTAACGCCATTGTTTGTTTTGTAAAACTGTGGTGATCCATTCGGGGATGGTGAGCAGTTGTTGAGCAAGTTTGATATGATGCATTTGGGCTAGCTGGGACGAGTCATCACTTGGCAATTAGAAGAGTCTTCCGCTGTGTCAGACGATGTCTGTAGTTGTTTAGTTTTGCTAGTAGACAGTTTTGGTTTTGGATTATATTTGATTTAACAGTTCTGGTTTGAGACATATAATCACTCAAAACTATATTTACTTTTAAAGTACGTTTCTTTATTGTCTTATGATTATCATTGCCTCGGGTAACCGAGATGGTGACGTTCCTATACCTGAGTGATCCTGGTAAGGCACTTGGAGTATGGGGGTGTCACATTACTTACCATTACTTACCATGTTAAGAATAATATCAAGGATGCTTTTGTTTCGGCGATTAGGACTTTGATTCGGGTAAGAGATAGACAAATTGAGGTGATTAATGTTGGGTTTAATCAAATCTTTATCATCGATTATTAGGGTTATGAAGTAAAGAGTATGATTCAACATGAAATGGTATGTCAACGTCGGAAAGTTGACTTTTTTTGCTGAAAGTGGATTTTTGGCAGTTGTGACACCCCCATATACCAAGAAGCCTTACCAAGACCTTCCCTAGCATATAAAGGCACCACCATCTCGGTTGCCCGAGGACAGTAATCATCAAAAGTCGATAAAAGAACAATTACAGTTTATTACAAGTGATTAACAAAACTACTAATATAAAAGATACAACTCAAAACCACTATGTGAACTACTTCTGTCGTTACTCGTGAAACACTCGTCCCGCCAAGCCCCCAGCTAACATCCAGATCACAACCTGCTAAGACTGACTGCTCACCATAAGGGATCACGGTAGACACAACAGAAACAACAACAAGATAAACCACACGAGGTCAGTAACTGAGAAAGACACACCGACAACTGCCATCATAATACAGACACAACAAAACACACACAGGCCACAACTCCTCCAATCAGTCACCGTCACCTGACTGTCCACTGGACCAGTCCTACCAGTGGGGGACCGCAGCCGTACCCACTAAATCCCCGCTCATCATACCGAGTGATAACCCTGTCCCATTAATGTGCACATCCCCTCCCGTGGCGGGTTCCACGAAGGGCGAAACTAGGGCGTGAATCCACTCCCGTAAGTGACCCCACTCAGGCAAGGACGCACCTCGAAAACCAAGGACATACAAACACCATCCGCTGCACCATAACAACGATAAAAGAAACAACACAACACCAACCAAATTACCACAATCAATCAACCACACCGTCACTACAACCAGTCCACATCAAAAGACAATCAAGACAATCAACAGTACTGAGTAGGCGAACCTACCTTTAGCCAACTGCATCGATTCCACATCTAATCACATGATATCAATCAACCAAGCAATGCACCTATACAAAAAGTAGAATTACCTATTACTATTATCACAACCCTAACTGAACCAACAACGACAATGATGACGATGATGACATACCTATGCATAGCATTCCGGCATCAAGACTGCTACCCGACTCAAGCAACCCATCCCTATGGCACAAGCATCCTCAAAGGCTCCCATGGAAGGGACTATGGTGAAGGGAAGGAGGAGAGACGACATTTAGGTTTTTGGGAAGAGGCGGAAATAATTTGGGATTTCACGAAATACGATATATAATTCCCCGCCGTAAACACGTTACTCGATCGAGTAACTGACTTACTCGATCGAGTGACCTCTACTCGATCGAGTAGCCTCGACTAGATCGAGTATCCCACAAACAAAGCTTACCACGTCATAAGATATCGCTGGTATTGTTTCCAAAGGTCAAGACATGTATCTAAGGATGGTCAAGGTTGGTCAACGGGTCCCTAAAAGGACGGGTATTACAGTCTTCCTCCCTAAAAAAGAACTTCGTCCCCGAAGTTCGACTCATCCTCTCCCGCATCACCCAACAAAGACACTAAGGCCATCACCGCCTTCTCACCCGACACAGGTTAACATAACTGTTTTGAATTACCATTCCACTACGTATGTTCATCAAACATCATCATCGTCCACCTTAGCACATCATCCACAACACGACTCTCAGCTAAACACAAACTTCCCTTTGAACCACTGAACGCGTACCACACGTGAACGATTAATTCTACTACCACCTGCACTTACTACATACTATTATTCAAACATACACCAACATCACTATCAGACTCTATACTTTCATTCATGACTTGACACAATAACCAACTACGAAATACACAAAGCAACGATCCTATCATTGATTCACAACCACATATGTTTCATTCCACTCTATTATTTTAACCACACAGCACAATTATGCTAAAGCTAACCCCACTATTGCTAACAACATGTCATTCTCATGACAATATAACAAATAGTTACTGAAAATAAGGTACACAACATGCTATTTTATTCAACAATTATAAATTCTTACTCAATTGCACCATAACTACTATGAAACTATCCAAACAATCATATAAAGCTACTCACACGATCATTCTCATTCTTTAAAATACCACAAAAATACTGTAAAGTTGTTATAATTACATCATTTTTCTTTTGCGACATTACTCTTCCCCTCTTAAAGGAACTTCGTCCCCGAAGTTCACCATCGAACAAATTCCCTGTCCCGCAACCCGATATATATTATATCGTTTTGACATTACTCATAAACCACTAAACAACATTGATTCACACCAACATACCAATTCCTTGACAATACCCAATTACAACGCATAGAAACGGAAAATAACCGAAATTAGGTAGCACACCGCAAGGTATATTCTTACGAAGTAGCAGCAAATTCACCAATTATTTGTTATTCGGTCACATAAATTATGTTACAACATTATAACCATTGTATTCCACTTATCCAATTTGACTTGATATAGACTACAAAGTTATACAAATACTACCAAGAATTGTACAAATTGACCAAGATGCACATTCGACTCATGACAGCAACGATACTTTCCTGAAATTATACAAACATGACCCACACGATACATATGTATATGAAATTATGTCAACTTTGAACAACACCACCGCACATTATATTACTTACCTCAATGTGAATTATCGTTCCGACTAATATACATAGCATTGAAAATTTCATCTATAACACGACTACATGCAACTATATAATCAACGGTGAAGCTAAACAATGTTACTAAACACCCACAATAAGGATTAATATAAAATCATCCAAAAATACGATGATTCAAACAACTCTCAATCCGAAAAGTTCCTGTAACAGTGACACTCGATCGAGTTGGTCAGGCACTCGATCGAGCTGGCCTTACTCGATCGAGCTCATCAGCTACTCGATCGAGTAGGCTGAGGTCAGAATACTTCTTCAAGGTCACACCGGCAGCTACTCGATTGAGTGAGGGGCACTCGCCCTCACTCGATCGAGTTGCCACCGGTCCAAAAAGTCACCTAAACGTCAAGTTAAACCAAACGAACATATAAACATGAGTCGGGACGCTCTCTCGACCCTAAAATCCTGCATAACAATTCTAAAAAATACTCAAAGTACGGCCTTATGGCCAACCATACAAACCAAAGATCCAATAAAATGTCAACCGAAATCAAATACTATCTGCTACAAACCATGAAACAAAAGAAGAAGAAAAGGAGTATCATCACTCCCCATGCTGCTCATCCATGAACTCATCACCACCACCACCACCACCTCCAGATGTGCCCGCTCCAGCCGCATCATAACCCGCATCACCACCAACGCCGGCATCTGCTCCCATGCGCCAAGGGGCCAAACAACCATAGGGGTACGACTGAGGCTCTCCCCAAGTAGACCTATCCACACCAAAAGAATGGAAGATGCCACTGTCATCCCAAATACCTCTCCACCACACCGGCTGAGCTCCCGTGGTCCTAATGCCCTGCACATATGCCATCTCATGAAGGTTCCGGAGGGTCAAGGTAGATGACATGCTCTTCATGAGGTCGCTCACTCGCATCTCCGGGCCATAGAATGGATGGTAACCGGGATACTTGTACTGTGGAGGCATTGGCTGCTCCGGCTGAGTCTCAGCCACCCTCTCCCTCACTCAGCGTGGTCCCCTCACCACTCTGGGTTGGACATCCTCAAGCCTCACATTCTCCCCCTTCCTCGGCTCGGGCATCACCTGTAGAATCTCTGGGTCAATGAGGTACGTCTGCCTCGCTGGACGCTCCTCCTCCTCCTCGTCAGAATCGGCAGACACCACTGCCGCTGGTAAAGGCTCTGTAGATGGGAGGTGCTCGGGAGCTGGTATGCGCATCCAACTCATGCCCCATACTCTCTATGCCAACCCACCACCCTCCAACGTTCTCAACCATTTCTGGTCGAGGAAGTACTCACGGTCCAAGGTGGGTACCGTGGTGGTCAAAGGAGTATAGGCCGAGGAGGCCTCAAAGGATGTCAGCCTCTCTGCCAACCGGGTTGCAATGTCACCACAACTCAAAAATCTGGTGTCAGACGAGGCCATAAGGGCCAAGCTGGCACAAACAAAGGCAGGGGCACTAAAGGTAACTAGCTGAGACCGGGCGGGGTTAAGATAAGACACTAGAAGCATCAACTCATGTGAGTTCAGCTTACTCACATCCTTCCTCTCGTAGAGCAGACATGTCAAAACACGGAGAAAGATCTTCAAAGTGACATGTTGAATATCATTGATCAACATGTTACTCGAAGTAGGAGCTGGTTTATCGGTGAAGCATGGCATGAGGCTACTAACCCCACACTTAGACGGAATATCTCGGAGAGCTCCCTTGGCGGGTTTAGCCAAGCCAAGGTGAGCTGCAAACATATCCATTGTCAACAGAAAACTTGTGTTCATAAGGCGGAACTCCACAGTTTGTTCCACCGCATCATATTTAAACGAACTCATGAATTCAAGGGTCAAGAAAGCATAAGAATGTTTCCGAAGCCGGTATAACCCGGTCATCCCCAGAGTCTCAAAGATATGCCTAACGTCGGTTTCAATCCCCAAGTCAGCCAAGAGTGTTGTGTCTATACAACGGGTAGGTCTCATCTTCCGGTTCTGCAAGGCCACAAAATTAGCCATTTGTGTAAAGTCCACAAAGACTACCGACGGGTACTCGGGTACTCGGGTACCGCCGGGACCGTAGGTCCACTCCCCTCTCCTACCTCGGGCTCAGAAGCCCTTCCCTTCTTACTCTGTCGGGTTCCCACGGTTGGTCTCGGCATCTGTTTTCAACACATGACTTAAATCACTACTACAGATATAGGGTATAACAACGGTTAAAGACCGTTGTTATATAAAAAAGCGGACGTTGTTAAAGCGGACGTTGTTAAAGGTTTTAACAACGGTTGGTTTTTATAAGAAACCCGTTGTGAAAACTATTAAAAACGGTTAAAAACCGTTGTCGTTACGAGTCATTCGTTGTGGAAAATGTGACTAATTTTTGGTGGGAAATTTATAACAACGGTTACAATAGAAAAAACCGTTGTTATAACTAAAGACAACGGTTTTTTTTAAATAACCGTTGTGGATAGTGTGACTAATTTTTGGTGGGAAAGTTATAACAACGGTTACAATAGAAAAAACTGTTGTTATAACTAAAGACAACGGGTTTTTTTTTTTAAATAACCGTTGTTATTAGTTTTAAAAAAATAAAAAATAAAATAAAAATACAAAGCATTACTGCCAAAATCCCTCCTGCATCAATTAATTATATATTACTAGATGCATGCATTATTATTGCCAAAATCCTTGCATGAAAGGACACAATATATGGAATGCGAAGGGTTATAAGATTTGAAGCAGGGATATGGCACAACTTCCTAAACAAAATTCGTATTAATTTAAGCATCAAAATCTAAACATATTAATTAAAAAACAACTCAAACGACACATTACTAATTATAAATTCATTCCACTATCTCAATAACCAATCCATTATATCACTATCTCCACCCTAAACTCCAAACCTTAAATCTTTAAAATCTAATAAACTCCAAACTTCCTTCAACAATGAATGATAACATTCGTTTAACGTGCATTATGACTGAGTACAACAAAAGTTTCATACGCCGCTTGCAGGAAATCGAGAGGAAGTACAGGCTCTTCCTTGAGGATGCTCGGATCGCACTCAAGGATGCCAAAAAAATGGCTTGTTAGAGCCGCAAACAATGCAGCTATATGAAGATATAGCATCTGCGGAACGAAACCTCCAAATAGCAAAGGAGGAGAGGATGAATATCATAGAAGAGAATGCATCCCTATATGAACATCTAAGAATTGTATTTTTAGCAATGCATTAAGTTTATGTATATATATCAATTAATTAAGTTTATGCATGTTAAATGTGGATTTGTTTTACTATCCTCCATCATCTTCTTTGTTTTATTTTATTTAATTTGTTTTACTAATAAACGCAGAAAAACTAAGCGAATAATAATTAGAGAAAGAACAATGACGGAGAAAAACACATGCAAATAAAATAATTAGAGAAAGAACAATAATGACGGAGATGACAAAATATAAAACCATAAAGCGATAGATATATACCTGATAATTAGAGAAAGAAAGAGACGATGACAACAATAGTGACGGAGATGATAAAGCGACGATGAGAAAGAGACGATGAGAAAGAGTGTAGTTGTGTGTTTGTGTTTGTGGCTGTAGCTGATCTGTGTTTGTGTGGTATATATTGTGGTAAGTATTGACAACGGTTATTACACATAAACCCGTTGTCATTAGATAATATATTAACAACGGTTCCTTTGACAACCGTTGTTAAAAATTATTAACAACGGGTTCTAATATAACCGTTGTAATTACTTTTCACTAATTTTGCGCCAAATTATTAACAACGGTTATAATGTATTACAGAGTAAACTGTTGTTATTAGTTTTTATATTAACAACGCTTGTGCAAGTTTGACCCGTTGTTAAAACCAATAACAACGGTTAACAACACATGACCGTTGTAATTAAGTTTAGTAAAATTTCGCGCAAAGATAATTATCCATTCTACAACGTCTTTTGGTGATTTTCGTGAATAATATAAGCGTTGTTAATGGGCCATTGTGGTTGCCTGGATTTGTAGTAGTGAATACACAAACCACATATACTTGAAAACATGTAAAACAATCATGTATGATCATGGAAAAGAACTACTAAGTATACACTTTCACCAACAAGCCAGAAATTATGAGCATAAACTCTCAATTTTACTATCAGACGATCTCACAGCTGCAAAAATTTTGACATGTAAGGCACCAATTAACATCATTACTATCACTTTGAAAAATATACCTTCAAAATAACTTCATACATAACCAAATTTCACAATAATATAAGACGAATTTCAATTTAGGGCACTTTTAAGGCGGAGTTTTAAGGCAAAATTTTGAGTGAAAATCATCGAAATCAACTCTAACATAGTATATACAACATACATTACTCAATTTTCCCCCCTTTTACATACAAAAGACAACTAAACTTCAATTCAAATTCTCAAACCCTAGAAATTTCGAGTCATATAAATCCTCTTTTTGACTCGAATTTTGCATAACCAATGTCAATAATCAACAAATTGAAGCAATTAGATCTTATTACAACAATTATAAGCAAGATTTACCTCATATAAATCAATTTTCCAGCAATTTCCAACATCCTGCATGCTTCTAATTAATCAAAAACATCAAAATAGGATAAACTTTCATACCTTGATTGATTAGCAAGCAAAAAGAACGAATTAAGCAAAGAAATCACCAAGATTCAAGCATAAAATCACCAAGAACAAGGGTACTTTGAGAGAGATATAGAATTAGGGTTTTGATGAGTGAAAGAATAAGGAAGAAAGAATTAGAGAAAAGGGTATAAGACCCCGTGTTTCAACGGCACTGTAGCAGCTTACTCGATCGAGTAAGTATGTTACTCGATCGAGTGGTCTCCACTCGATCGAGTTGGAGCTACTCGGTCGAGTTTTCGCAGGAAATTCCAACTTTTTCGACATAATAGCTTCCTAACTAGATCGAATGAGGTCTACTCGGTTTAGTAGGCACTCGTACTTGGTCAAGTAAGGCTAGGTACATGACCAGAGATTATGAGATTAACTAAAGATTCATGCAAAACAGCAACGCGTGTCGATTCCAAAATGAATTCGGAAATCGTCACAGATTATTATACTCATTCACGACAAATTACTATCACAAAAATACAACGTATCAATTCTAACAAACACATTACTTCATTCAACTCTTTCATTTCATTCTATAACAACCATTACGCAACCAAAAGATTACACTTTTAGCTTTCTCACGTATACTTTCAATACGTTTCTTTACTTATGATCATGCATTTGTAACTTTGACAATACAACTTATAATATATCACTCTTAAGCATTCATCTAGCATTAAGCTATGACTTACCGTTCAAGCTCACTAATAACTTAACCATGTCACAATAAATATCATCTAGCTTTCTCAACTTAACTATGCTATATCACGTAAGCAGTCAACCATTCATCCATTATATTCTCCAAGTACTACTTTGACAACTGCTACAACTCATTCAAAACTTACTAATTACCATCATTACCACATACCATACTCACAATTTCTTTCATGTCAAATACTAATACCAACTATTTGGAACAAACATTACCACCATCACATCATACACGCTGTCACGTATTATAAACATATCACCACTTCCATTGCTACTCAACTATAGATTCTCACAGTTCTAATCACAATTATACACACTAGCATCCATAAAGACTCTATCACAAACATCCCTAACATCACTATTATACACACTAGGCACATTATTCCCGACTCGATATCCCCATAACCGGTGACTGGCTTAAGCATAATGGGGCCATGATTTTGAAATGAGGGCGCCTACTCACCCAAAATCAAGCATCAGCTGGGGCTCTCAATACACATACACCAGGTTCATTTTATTAAACTCACTACGTTCATTAGGCTCATTTGTTACAGGTTCCAAAATCGTTGCTCTGATACCACTTTGTGACACCCCCATATACCAAGGAGCCTTACCAAGACCGTCCCTAACATATAAGGGGACCACCATCTCGGTTTCCCAAGGACAGTAATCATCAAATGTCGATAAAAGAACAATTTCAGTTTATTACAAGTGATTAACAAAATTACTGATATAAAAGATACAACTCAAAACCACTATGTGAACTACTTCAGTCGTTACTCGTGAAAGACTTGTCCCGCCAAGCCCCCAGCTAACATCCAGATCACAACCTGCTAAGACTGACTGCTCACCATAAGGGATCACGGCAGACACAACAGAAACAACAACAAGACAAACCACACGAGGTCAGTAACTGAGAAAGACACACCGACAACTGCCATCATAATACAGACACAACAAAACACACACAAGCCACAACTCCTCCAATTAGTCACCGTCACCTGACTGTCCACTGGACCAGCCCTGCCAGTGGGGGACCGACGCCGTACCCACCAAATCCCCGCTCATCATAGCTAGCGATAACCCTGTCCCATTAATGTGCACATCCCCTCCCGTGGCGGGTTCCACGGAGGGCAAAACTAGGGCGTGAAGCCACTCCTGCAAGTGACCCCACTCAGCCGAGGACGCACCTCGAAAACCTAGGACATACAAACATCGTCCGCTGCACTACAACAACAATAAACGAAATAACACAACACCAACCAAATTACCACAATCAATCAACCACACCGACACTATAACCAGGCCACATCAAAAGACACTCAAGACAATCAATAGTACTGAGTAGGCAAACCTACCTTTAACCAACTGCAGCGATTCCACGTCTGATCACATGATATCAATCAACCAAGCAATACACTTATACAAACAGTACAATTACCTATTAGTATTATCACAACCCTAACTGAACCAACAACGACAATGATGATGCTGATGATGACATACCTACGCATAGCATTCCAGCGTCAAGACCGCTACCCGACTCAAGCAACCCATCCCTATGGCACAAGCATCCTCAAAGGCTCTCATGGAAGGGACTATGGTGAAGGGAAGGAGGAGAGATGACATTTTGGTTTTTGGAAAGAGGCGGAAATGATTTGGGGTTTCATGAAACACGATATATAATTCCCCGCTGTAAACACATTACTCGATCGAGTAACTGACTTACTCGATCGAGTGACCCCTACTCGATCGAGTACCCAAGCTACTCGATCGATTAGCCTCGACTAGATCGAGTATCCTACAAACAAAGCTTACCACGTCAAAAGACATCGCTCGTATTATTTCCAAAGGTCAAGACATGTATCTAAGGACGGTCAACGTCGGTTAACGGGTCCCTAAAAGGACGGGTATTACAGTAGTCTTTTGCAAAATGAATAAATGAAAGGTAATTGAAAGCCAAAAATAAAATGAAAGGTAGTTGTTCACAAATGACCCTAAATAAAAGGTATTTTCTGACAAAAAAACCTTTAAATTAATTGAGAAATAATATAACATAAATTAAAACTAATAATAATAGCAAGAGAAATATATATGAGATTAACAAGGAAGAGCAAAAGGGAAAAGAGGAATTAAAATTACCATTTGCAATCCAAGTATGAGCAATAGAGAAGAAGGGATAAATTAATTCTAGATCTAAAGTTTTAGAGAAGAGAGTAGTAATTATGTTTCTAACTGTCTTGCTTGCATGAAGTAAAGTGTACACCTAATAGAAAAATACAAGAGCTTTTATACTAAAGCCCAAAACATTAAACAAACTAAACACAAAACTCGAGTATCCATGTACTATGTCGATCGACAATGGGGCTTGGTCGATCGACAGTGTCTATATGGTCGATCGACAAGAGCACAAATCTCCAACATTGTTCCTCCTGTGTCGAATGACCATTGTCTATCGACATATAGAGCAAGTGGTCGATCGACATAGAGGCTTGGTCTATCGACATTGAGCAAAGCCTTCAATATAACGTGAATCTGTGTCTAACGAAGGTGTCTATCGACATAGTGCAGCAAGTCTATCGACAATGGAAGCAAGTCTATCGACAATGTGTAGGGTGGTCGATCGACACTTAGCTGAATGTCGATAGACAGAATATAGGTGTCAATAGACAACATGCATGTTGTTAATAGACAAAGAGTAAAAACTTCAATCTTTGATGGAGTCTGTGTCTATTGGCAATGTCTAACGATATATAAACCCCCGTCTATCGACAATAGCAGCAAGTCAATAAACATCATGTATAAAACTCCATTCCTTGCTCTCCTAAGCTCGTCTAAACACTTTCAAGCTTCTCTCTTGTTCCTTTACTGAACAGATTTGGCTTCTAAATGTATAAGTGGGTCTCAGACCTACAAGAGACATGAAACATACCCAAAGTGACAAATACAAGAGGAAATGGAATAAAATAATCAAATAAGCATATAGAAATGCGTGCCAAACATGTGAATGAACGCATACAAAAGGCACGCATCAAACCACCCCAAACCAAACCTTTGCTTGTCCCCATCAAGAAATAGACACAAGACACAGAAAAGGGAACTAATGGAGTGGCATATAACTCAGAGCTAGCTATACAAAAGACTCGTTAAATCAATTTAATGCAAGAGACTACTCATGCTAAATAAGGAATTCCAAATCTATAAAGCAAAAAAATCCAAATGCAAACGAGTTGAACTAATGACCGAAAACTACCAAACCGTCGAACTTGCAAAACCATCTATGTCGGACTCTCACGGGTCACTTACCTCTCATTTAAGAACATGGTGAATACAAATTTTGTAAGAGAGAAGGAAAATAGCCACTCATCTAACTACGACCTACAAAAGTATGCATGCAATCTAACATGATAGATATCTCTAGCTACCGTACACATACACTACAATCAAACGAGATCCAAAACACATGCCGAGGACTTACATATGAAGGTGAGGTGAGGTAATTGGGTAAGAAGGGGCAAAATAGTTTGGATATGTGGAGGTAAAAGCCAAGCTAGCACCCAACACAACCAAAAGTAGCCATATCCCGCTTATAAACACAACTTGAAGAACCAAGCACAATGCCAAGTATGGCATAAACTCACTCATAACAACAGTCAAACTCTTCAGATAATATGGTATAAAAACATAGGAGTAATATGAATCTCCATCTTTTTCAACTTTTTTTTTCTTATTTTTTTTCTTTTTCTCTTTCTTTTTCATATTTTTTTTCACAACTTTTTTTTGGTTCTCTTTCTTCACCTTTCTTCCAACACAAAAGCATTCTTCATAAAATGACCACAACAAGGCCTCCAAAACTTACCAACAAGACTAGCTTGACAAGGGTAGGCCATATAGGAATGTATTTGAATAAGTTGGTCAAAACAAGACAAATTTGGCTAATGTGAGGCTAATAGGGGTAAAACATAAAGGAAGGGTCGCCTCTCCACATGTGTCACCACCACAAACCCGAGTGTATGTAGGCAATAAGAGACAAATTTCATGCTTATGCAAATTGATGTTACATGCCATGTAAGGAGTACTACTCACATCCTAAATGAAACCGGTCATGAATGTCACCGATTTATTAAGCTCTAAACCTTAGAATTTGTAAGTAGTTTGCCAACATATAAGTCAAGTCTATTCGTTTGGTAGAAATTATCAAAAACTCGTAGATTATAAAAATGAATTTCTCAAAATAAGGTGTCAAAAATGCAAGGCTTAAACGAGTTAGCAAGAGTATAAAAACAATGTCATCATCATTATATAGCCACTCCGACTCAACCTAAGACTCTACCTAAATGCAAACATATTTTTGTATTTTTCTGAAAATTTTCAAAATTTTTTGGTAGTTTGAAATAAATGCATGCGGAAATGCAAGAAATATGCATATGGATGCAAACAGACATATGTATACCCTCCCCAAGCCAAATCATACAATGCCCTCATTGTATTCAGCAAACAACAAAAGCATCAAACATATAGGGGAAAGGATATACGAACAAGATGAATGCAAATGAATAAAAATTAGGAAAAGAGAACTCACAATTGTTGCAAAATTGACCTCCCCAAACCAGCATCAAACATAGGGAGGTCATGGCTAGCTACCACCAATCAACACCTGTAAAGTTCGGGTCTTCAGCATTAATCTCTATCACGCAATATAAGGACCTGCGTTAAACTCAGATGAAAATTAAGTCTCTTCCCAAAATTATATTCATTAAAACCACACTAACATGCTCATTAAAAACTGAAATAAAGCACACTTGTACAAAAACTTTTACAATCTGGGTTGCCTCCCGGTTAGCGCTGGTTTATATGGTCCCGCTTGACCTCTGTCACCTCATTTACCAAAACAACTGAACAGCCCACAAGATGGCTGCTGACTGAATGAGGTACCCTCAGCATTCTTGATCTTGGCCTCAGGCCACTACTTTACCTTTTCTGCAGAAATAGAAGGGCATACCGTCGCGCAGGCTAACTCACTACACTTAGCCCTCGGGTGTTCCTTCTTTGCACGCGGTACCGAATCTCTTGGCATTCCGCCATAATCAACATCTCCAGCTATAAACTTTGGATCCAAAGCACCAATTCCATCTCCCAAATCCTTGTAGGAGTTTAACCTGTCATGTCCTGGAGAGAGAAACAACAGTATGGTCCTCCATTTTGCTCCCAACATGGGACGGAGGTGTCACAGCAATAACAAGACATGACTCAACTATAGGACTATCAGCTATCCTATCAGATTATACAGGGGAAACAACATGACAAGGTACGACTTGCATAGGTGCCCTACGAACATTAAACTGCATGTATGCCAATTTCTCACCCCCCCCACCATAAATGTCAGAGTCCTGGCTCCTACGTCAATAATTGCACCAGCAGTGTGCAAAAATGGTATCCCTAAGATAATAGGGGTATGGGTATCCTCGAGAATGTCCAACACAAAAATCAAAGGGTATAAAGAACTTCCCAACCCGCACGGGAACATCTTCTAGGATACCCAAAGGTCGAGACAAGGAACGGTCTGCCATTTGGACAGTCATATTGGTGCATTTAAACTCGGTTAAACCTATCTTTTTAGCTAAAGATAAAGGTAAGACACTGACACTGGCGCCTAAGTCACATAAAGCATTATCTATAGTATGGGTGCCAATGGAACAGGGGATAGAAAAACTACCTGGGCCAGCTAACTTAGGTGGAGATTTGTTTTGTAGGAGTGCACTACACTCCTCTATAAAAGCAATAGTCTCCACCTCATCAAAACTTCTCTTACGAGTCAAAATTTCTTTCATGAATTTAGCATAAGAAGGTACCTGAGTAATGAGTTCTGTGAATGGAACGGATACCTGGAGATTCTTGACTAGCTTGATGAACTTCCCAAATTGTTGCTCAAGTTTGGTATTCAGCTGTCGGGTTGGAAATAGGAGCTCGATCACAATTGGTGGCTCAACAGCTTTCTTCACTTTATCAGCATTTGACTTCTTAGCAGTACTAGAAGTCGAATCATCAGCAATAGGCAATGGATCAACAATCTTGTCATTGACATTCAATTCTTCAATAACCAAGTCAGCATCATCTTTAGGCATCTCCGGTCCGTCATAGGTAAAACCACTCCTTAGGTTGGTAGCATTAACCGTCTCATATGGTTTATCTAGATGAGAAGGCAAGGCACCCGGCTGCCTACTTGAATTTTGGCTTGATAATTTAGCAACTTGATTGTCCAAAGTTTTATTGTGAGCCAACAATTGATTAATTAGAGCCTCCTGCTTCTGTGAAGCCGCCATTTGTTGTTGTAACATGGCATTAATGTCCGACATATCATTGTTTGAAGCTTGAGGAGGAGGCTGCATCTGTTGAAACTGTTGTTGAGGCGGCCTATTAAAGTTCCCTTGTGGTTGATTACCACGATTCTAAGGAATAAGATACGCATTGGTCAGCGGCGGGGTAGGATTTTGCACATTGTAGAAATTGGAGTACGGGCTACCTTGCTTGAAAGACTGATAGGCATGAACTTGTTCTATAGTACTCATACATCCAGCTGCAACATAACCATTAGTACCACATCTCTCACAAGGGACCTCTTGTTAAACCAAATTATGGACTGTCTGTTGTTTACCCAAAGATTGGGTAGTCTTTAGCTCTGCAATTTATGCAGTCAATGCCTTAAACTGAGCTGCAAAGACGCCATCTGAACTACCCCCTCTTGTACTACCTCTGGGGTTACCATACTAAGCAGTGTGAGTAGTTATCTCATCGATCAATTTCCAAGCGTTGGCATCAGTAGTGTTGTTTTGAAACCTCCCATTGGCAGAAGAATCAAGTAAGGCTCTATGGTCGTCATACAACCCATTATAAAACTGATTGCATAGAAACTAGATCTAGAAACGATGATGGGGAATAGAGCGGACTAGTCTCTTGAAGCGAACCCATGCCTCATTGAGGTCTTTAGTGGGGCCCTGTTTAAAACTCGTGATTTGGCTTCTAAGAGCATTTGTCTTCTGTGGTAGAAAATACCTCTTGTAGAATGCAAGAGCGAGTGTATTCCAGTCACTAATAGCATTTGCTTCCATGTCCAAATCACGCAACCACTCTGCATCACCATCTCGCAGAGAAAAAGGGAATAAAACTTGTTTTACTTGGTTCTGCGTTACTCCGACAGTCAAAGGAATTGAGAAGCAGTATGTAACGAACTTCTCCATATGTTTGGCAGAATCTTCAGTAGCTCCTCCTCCAAACATAGTCCGCTCTACCAGGTTAATATAGGACAGGCGGATTTCAAAGGTACCATCATCGGTGGTTGTCAACTTGAATAACTTAGGAATGGATGCAAGGTGGGCTCTTAATGGCTTGATAATATAGCCATGATCGTAGTAGGGGCAGAAGTAGACGTGTCTTCCTCTAAAGATTGATTTTCTGCAATAAAAGCGGCGTAAGCTGAATCAAGCGTACTCAAGTCTTCTGCTTGATATATCTCCTTCCAAAAGTTTCGTCTAGCACGGAGAGTCCTCTCTGTTTCTGGATCAAACGGTATGAGCTCAGCCCTAAAACACCTGGGCATAAAAAAAACTAGCACTGAAAGGTGAGAAACGGCCTCAAGGAACACAAGTTCCTTAAGACAAGAGACAAACTAAAATAAAACAAATAGAAAAAATGTGTCGCCTCCCTGGCAACGAAGCCAAAATTTGATTAGGTTGTCGCAACCTATCAAAAATAACCCAAAGGTCTCTAACTAATATAGCTAGGGAAAGTCGGGGTCAAATCCACAGGGAGGCTATTAGCGTTCTACTTGTCAAATTAAGTCTGTCTAAGTAACCAAAAGGGGTTTGTTTGATTTGTGTTCTAAACTGGTCGGACTATCGTGTTTTCGGTTACTTCTCGTTAGGAGTACCTAGACCAAAACAATATTTATAACTTCACAAACTACTCTACTATTAGTAAAGAGGTAAGTAAAGGTCGGATCCCAAGGGACGGGTATTGATGTAGGATTTTCGATTGCAAATGGTCGTGTCTAAGGTTGTCACAATTTGGGTTGAGATAGGAGATCAACTAAACTAAATAACAATGTAAATAAACAAGCAAGATGATTAAAATAAGATGTACACAATTGATTAAAAGCACTAGGGTGTCATGGGTTCATAGGCGATTCATGGGATTTGATCATATAAACATGTTTTCAACTAGATGCAAGCAATTATTGTTGTGATGGGATCGAGTTAGTGTATATCTTACAATCCCTATGAAGGTTTGGGTCCCGGAGCCGAATCGATTAGATTGTAAAACACCTACAAGTCGACTTAATCCTCCCTATCCAACTATATGCATGGTCTAATGAGACTCGAGTTGGTTTATGTCTTATAAGTCTCATTGAAAAGATAAGTGATGGGTAAAAATACAAGGATTCATAGGCTCGCATTTCATCAAACATAACATGTGCATAAGTTGAAATCACAACAAGCAAGCAAATTAATTATGAAATCATATTAGATTAAGCATGAATCATCCCCCATGTTGGTTTCCCCTAATTACCCATTAACTCTAGTTAAGATGACTACTCACTCATTGTCAAGTTTAACATGCTAGCAAGGTTATGAATCATACTAGCAAGACAAAACATGATGAATAAATAAAGATGATTAACAATAATTAAAAAGGGATTAAGAGAATTATACCTAATGATGATTCCAAAATAATAAGCAAAGAATAATAGAAGTACTTGATGATTGATGGAGGGTTGTCAATCCTCCAAGATAAACCCCAAATAATCTTCAATTACCCAAAATAAAAGATGAACAATAAAGAAATTAAGGAAAAGATTAAGAGATGAGATTTGTATTAATGCTAAATTAAGAATTGATTACAAGATTAAGATGAGATTAAGATTGCATAAGAAGAACATAAAAAGAGCAAAATAATCTAATTAGTACAATGGGGTATTTATACTAATGATTAGGTACATAAATTAGGGTTACTAAGGGCTTAAATGACGATTAAGTCCCTTAATAAAAGTTGAGGAAGTTCTCCTCTCGAAGGAGATGCTCATCTCCGCTTTGCTAGTCTTCTTGAAATATGCTCATCCCGAGCGGCTTGGCTGAGGGACGGACTGCACTGGAGAGGAATCTGAGCGGATTGGGGAAGGCGACGCTCGGATTGTTAGGGACCAGGACGAGCGTCTTGGCCACGGGACGCTCGGATTGTGGCAGGCCAGGACGCTCGTCTCGTGCACTGCGACGCACGGATCAGCAGCCAGTCACATCTTCTTCTTTTCTTTCTCTAATAATCCTCAAGGATCTTGTTGGAAATGTAAGGATCTTCCCATCATTGCCCATTTAATTCATTATTTACATAGGCCTTCTAGTCTTGTCTTCCCTTTGATGCATGGTCATTAGATTCGATCAATTTAGCTCCATTTTGCCATGAAAATGCAAGGTTCTTACTCCTTTCCTATCAAGGGATCAAAACCTCAAAGAGTATGCAAAACGAAAGACTAAAGGTAGTAAATGACCCAATTATGCACTAAAAAGCATAGAAACGAGGCTAATTCGGGGACTAAATATGCTCTAAAATGAGTCACATCAAATATCCCCAAACCGAACCTTTGCTCGTCCCGAGTAAAGAGGTGACAAAACTAGGACCCTTATTTAAACAAACCTACTAATATAGCCGATGTGAGACAATTAGCGGGTCTCACTCCGCCCCTTCAACTTACAACAAGGCAACCATGAGGTAGGATGCCTTCTTGCAAGGCAAGGTGGGGCTTGCCAAAATGGCGACACATCCAAGCATTTAAGCACACAAGATCAAGTAATGGATGCATCTACAAAAGAATGGCCACTTTCCTCATCTAAGTGGCCGAAATTATCTAAAGGGGAAGCAATCTAAGGGTACACATTCCATTATAGATATGGTTTCTTCAAACTACTAAGCCTAGAAGGATACCAATAAATCACCTCCAAGTTGTGTCAAGCTAGGGTACCTTTGTCTTCAATCGGTAAATGCTTTTGTCAAGAATAGACTCCCTATGGTGTTAGAAACATTGGAGGATCGCGGAATTCCCCTTCTTGCCTAGACAAGAAGAAGGATCGTCCCCTCTCTACCATGCACAAAAGTGGATACGATGGAAAAGGGATCAATAGTATTTGAGTTTCATTTGGGAGTTTTCTTTGTTGTTGTCCCCCCCCCCCCCCAAATTTCTTGTGGCATTTGACATTTGAGAACATTTTCTTTTTGCCATTTCTTTTGATATTTGGCATTTTTCAACACTTGACAATTTTCAACTTTTCTTTGCATTTCTTTTGAACATTTTCAAAATCACCCCATTTGTAATGAGGGTGCTTATATTTGAAGCATTAGGAGTCTATTTTTGCTCCTCTTTTCATTTTGATGCAATTGCAAACTTTTTCACTTTTCATTTCAATTCTTGAACTCAAATTTTTGAACAATTTTTGTGCCCATTCCCTTTGATGACAAAAATATGGTAGAACATGGATGATGGATAGTGTCATGGTTTCAAGGGTCACCTTGGAATAAATGGTAGCCAAGGAGTTATCACACCACAAGGTACTCTTGACTAGGCCTTAATCCATGGGTCAAAGGATACTAGCATGACACATCCTAGGGTGTTTTATAAGTATTCTAACAAGCAAAGTCTTAAGAAGAAAAAGTATTTACAAGGGCCTCTATACACTTGTCAAGCTTCCCAAATAGTCGGTTTCACAAAAAATTTCTAAATGCAACTACATGCTATGATGAAACTAATATTTATACAACCTAATGCATATGCTTCTACAAACTAGTATGCCAAATAATCTAGATGCAATCCTAATTTCACATTGTTTATACCGCATCAATCAAAATAAAACCACATAGTCATTAATATAAAGAGCAAAAAGGAGATTGGAAAGATCATACCATGCGGTCTTCTATATCCTCATGTCTCGGATGTGGCGTAGTCGATCAATGTGAAAAAGGATGAACAAACACAATATATACAAGACTACACTACAAAGGAAATGAACATGTTTTGGATTTTTCAATTTTCAAATTTCTATGTATTTTTCGAAATTTTTCAATTTTTTCAATTTTTGTTTAAAAAGTCAAGTTAGAATTTCCCATCCCCACACTAGTATGGGCATTATCCTCAATGGCCAATACGATAGGAAATTATGCAATCTATATGAAAATGCATGATTTCTAAACTAAATGCAAACTAGACTAAACTATACTACATGATGCATGGGTTTTTGTTATGGTGGAGAGCATAATTTAGATTAGCTCCCAATGCATATGCATAAACTTCCCCAAACCAAAATAGACACTATTTCTAATGTCAAAAATTTTGGGGGAGTTCATGCACAAAAATGCAATGCATGAAACTAGAATTTGTCATTTTGGATTTTGAAAATGGGAACAATAATATGAACACCTCAATGAAACCGAGGTGTTAGTCCTCTAGATGATGCTAGGACTCCACAAATCATGATCAAGATAAAAAAATTATAAAAAAAACAAGAGAAGTAGAACAAACCATAAAGGAAGTGTAAGAATGTAGAATCATCCCAAGAGTTTGCTAGTCCTCAATCTTGGCCCATGGCGTCATCATCATCATCATCATCATCATCATAAACCTCCTCACTTGAGGCATCATCAACCTCCATGGATGTAGAGTCATCACCACTCTCACTTGCACTCCCCTCTTCTTCCTCTTCTTCTTTCTCTTCTTCTTCACCTTCTTGCTCATCACTCTCATCAATAACCATCTCCTCTTCACCCGATCTACCACTTCTAGAAGTGCTAGGAAAGAAGACCTCCTTATCCGCCCAACTAGGCAAAGGACAAGATGGATCGAGAAGTCCTTGCCTAGCAAGATGTAGGAGGGGCGGATATTGTGCTTTGTAAGCATCGACTTTATCTTCATAAGCTTGTTTGTGCATTTCCTTCATCAATAGAGTCAAGTAGTCGTCTCCCGCCTTAGCACTTTCGGGTTGAAATTAGTGGTAGAGGAATGGGTAAGGTGGGGTGATAATGGAGGAGGAGGGCTCGGCAACTTCTTCCCCTTGGTGTTGTATAATATATTCGGCTTCCTCGGAGAGTGGGAGAAGGTAATTCGGCCTATGAACATTCAAGCGGCAAATCTTTCTTGGCAATGTGAAGGATTTAGCATCGTTTGTCAACCACCCAAATTTGTTATCAAGAGTATCATTCTTGACCCATTTGAACTTTTGAACCATGGTGTGCAAATCAATGATATGGCCTCCCTTTACCGGTTTATATGTATCATCCTTGTTGAAATCCCGGTTAAAGTGCTTAGCCAAATAAGTTACTAATCTTCCATTAGCAATAAAGGTCGTGCCTTCTTTGCCACAATCAACATTGAGCCACCTTTCAATCAAAAGTCGTAAAGCGTTGTACCTCTTGGTGAACTCTCTTCCAATGTTCAAAGTCGACTCGAGAAGAATAAAGTCAAGTTCGGTAAGATGATTTGTACCTTTCCTAGCTATCAAGGTATGCCCAATAACCTTATGCCATACTCTTATGCCCGGATGATGGACTAGAAGAGCTCGACAATCATGGTAGGATGTGAATTCTTTTCGGGAAATGGCCTTCCATAAAGGATCAAGGTCATACTTGGTCGGCTTCTTTGTGTAAGTCGGGTCATCACTAAGGCCAAATATTTTACCAAACTCTCCATAAGACAAACATCTATCAACATTCTCGAGACGAAACTCAATATTGGTTCGAGTCTCCACCTTGGTGACTTTCAAAGAGCTCAAAAACTCTAAGGTGAGCGAAGAGTAGGTCAATTCTTGCATTTCAAACAATGTACTCAATCCCATAGACTCGAAAAAGGTCTTTGTTTGCTCTAGGACACCCAATTTCGACAAAGTCTCTTGACAAATGAACTTGGTGGGCAAGATAGTTTTCTTAGCAAAGGAAACAAATTTCTTCCTATGAGAGTCGGAAGTGAAAATTACCTCCGGATAATCGGCTAGTTGTTCAACAACCGGAGTATTAGAAGTAGTAGCTTCCATAAGAGGATTTTGCTCTTGAATTTCCAACCTTGTATTATGAACTACCAATGCCTTTGATGCTTGAATAGCTTGAAGAGCTTGTTGTCTCTTAGAAAGGTTCTTCTTTTGGGGTGGCTTACTTCCACCTTTTGTTCTTGCCATGCTCCTTTATGTAGTAACACCAAAGATAGGCTTGATTTATTCAAATTTCAATAAGATCTAAATCGATTTAGGATAGTTGAATGTTGCCTTGTATCCCAAATATCGACTCAAACTTTGAAGATGTTGGTGTTTTAATCACTTTTTGTTGGTAAAGGAGTGATTTAATTTTGTTTTGGGGAAGTTTGGATTTGATTTGGGTGATTTTGGTTGAAAAATTTGATGTTGGTTGATGGAGAGAATGAGGGTTTTGGGTAGTGTTTATGTTTGAATGAATGAAAAGAATTGGGAAAGTTGGGTTTTAAAACCCGTTGGATTTGAAAATCAGAGGGGGAGACGAGCGGATAGCAGTCGGGACAAGCGAATTCTGCTGTAGATGGCTTCAGGAAAAAGTAACTCTGGGACGAGCGTCTTATAGGGAAGACGAGCGTCCTTCTTGACTGGGACGAGCGTCCTAAGTTGGAGACGCTCGGATTCCTTTCCAGGGAGAAATCCCAAAATTTGCCAGTGAAAAGATGAGCGGATTTCCTCTGGGACGGCCGTCCTGGCTGAGACGAGCGGATCCTCTTGTGGGACGCTCGGATTCTCAGTCAGACTCAAAATTTTCTTTTCCAGCTTCACAGGATGAGCGTCTTTGACCCTGAACGCTCGGGTTTTCTTCAGGACGAGCGGATCCTCGTCGGGTCGCTCGGATTGTCCCTTTGCTACACAGATTCAGGTCCATTCGTGGGTGCTTCGTAACCCGTGTCATTCATTCTTCATTTCTTGTGGTCTTCATTGTGGGGGCACTACAAAGGCTTGGACAGCCTAGGCAATTGATATCCCCACACTAAGGCAAAAAACTACACATCAATAAACAATTGAGTCCCTCCCTCACTTTTCTCAAAATGATGAAAATATTGATCAAGGCATAAAAATATAAATCCAAAATTGACAAAAATGCAATACAATAATTAAAATGCAAGTTAGGGAGTTAGAATATTTACAAGTGGTGGTTTAGGGAGGACTCCACCAAACTCTCATCCGATAATGAGATGTCAAGGGGGCATGTTCAAGGTGTTGTTGATGTTACTCAACACCCTGAAGTAGTCGAAAGCTTGTTCATTGTCATGATAAAGATCTTCAATAGACCTTTGCACTTGTTGTTCTTCATGGTGATCTTGGGTCATAGCATTACCGATATAGGGATTGAATATCCGCATACTTCGTCTACTTGATCACTAAAAATGTCCTGAGTTGATGAAGACAACTCTCCTTCTTTCTTGTCTTGGCCAATGACCCCTTCTTCTTCACTTGTCATGAGTGAGCTTTTCAAGCTCTCTTTGTTGAAACTTCCTTGCTCTTTGGATGGAGCATCATCCACTTTCTCTTCCATTGAAATGCCAACTTCTTCCTATCATCTTGCCGGCTATAGTGATCAACCATAAAACATGGCTCATGTAGTCGTGGAGCTCTCATTGTCTCGTCAAGATTGAAAGTGACTGTTTCATCTCCCACTTCAAGGGTGATCTCTCCATGTTTTACATCAATCACCGCTCCCCCGGTGTGCAAGAATGGTCTTCCTAAGATAATAGAAATGTTGGAGTCTTCTTCCATGTCAACAATAACAAAATCCACCGGGACGAAGAATTTGCCAATTCTTACGGGCACATCTTCCCATACCCATAAATGTAACACCCCCATACTCCAAGTGCCTTACCAGGACCACCCAGGTATAAGGATGCTACCATCTCGGTTACCCGAGGCAATGATAATCAAATAAACAATAATGAAACAACATTTAAATAGAAATACTTTAGCGAAAGGTTACAATCTCAAAACCAAAACCAAAATACGAATACATGTTTCAAACCAACTGTCTAATCAGCTAACTGAAATGTTTATTAAACTACTAGCTACAACGGAAGACTTTTATCGTCAGACCGTGGCACATCCCAGCTATCCCAGTAACTCGACTCATACCTGCTCAATAACTGATCACCATCCCCGAATGGATCACCACAGTTTTTAAAACATTAAACGGGGTCAGTACTAATCACACAATTTATATAACCAACAAGATACAAAGTAAACAACACAAATTGCTCATAAAGTCACACACAATCACCCACTCCAATCAATCTCCGTCACCGACTGTCCAATGGATCAGCCCTGCCAGTGGGGGACCGCAGCCGTACCCACCAAATCCCCGCTCATCATACCGAGCGATAACCCTGTCCCATTAATGTGCACATCCCCTCCCGTGGCGGGTTCCACGGAGGGCGAACCTAGGGCGTGAAGCCACTCCCGCAAGTGACTCCACTCAGCCGAGAACGCATCTCGAGAACCAGAGACAAACAATCACAACCATCAACAGCAATCAATCAACAACCGTCATAAAACCAATACAATAATAATCAGCAATTACACAACACCAACAATGCATTATGGGACTAATACTGAGTAGGGAAACCCTACCTGGAAAGCACAACACAATCAGACGATCTCACAGCTGATATCAAACGCTTCCTCTACGAATCCTCCTCCTAACATACAAACATATAATCACTACCAATCATACAAAACAACAAAACCCCCAAATCCCAATATTAGGGTTTAACCAATTTTAAAGAAACATTATAAAAACGGTACGTAGGTCTTACCCTCGACGCAAGGATCACAAAGGTATCAAGAAAGGTAAAATCCGACCTTCCAAGCTCCGGGATTTGCCAAGAATGCGATTAAAGCGAATGACGTAGTTTGATTTCTCTTTTCACAGTAATTAGGTTTTAAAAAGTGTTTAAAGAACAATGACGGAAGTAATATATACTCTAATCGCATTATTAACAAAACCCGAGAAATCATCCCCCGTAAACCGGCTACTCGATTGAGTAGCTAAGGTACTCGATCGAGTGCCCCCTTACTCGATCGAGTATCCACGTTACTCGATCGAGTACCCAACAGGTCAGAAAATATTTTAATCTGCAACTCGCCCTTACTCGACAGAGTAAGGCCTACCCGATAGAGTACCCAGAGACTCATAAATCCGTAGTATTACAGTCTTCCCTCTTTAAAAAGAACTTCGTCCCCGAAGTTCAAACCACAACAAAACAAAGACTCACACTACGACACTCTCGACTCAACAACCAAAACAAACTCAACATAAAACATGTTATTAACCCAAACTGAACCCGACTCAACGACAACAACCATACCGACACAACATAAAAAGGGTATAAAAACTCTTAAAAACTCTTTGCGATCATCTCCTACCCCCCTAAAAGAAACAAGGTTACGTCCCCGTAACCGTACATACCTGATCAAAAAGGAAAGGGTAACGCTCTCTCATGGCATCCTCTGCCTCCCATGTAGCTTCCTCAGTCTCGTGGTTAGACCAAAGGATCTTAAGCAAAACTGTCTCACCACTCCTAGTCTTCCTAACCTTCCGGTCAAGAATCTGCTTAGGTACCTCAAGATATGATAAGGACTCATCTAGCTCTAAGCTCTCTGCCTTTAACACATGTGACGGGTCACTCACATACTTCCGCAGCTGCGATACATGAAACACATTATGCACTCTCTCTAACACAGCCGGTAAAGCCAGACGATATACAACCTCCCCAACTCGCTCTAAGATCTCATAAGGCCCGATGAACTTCTGACTCAGCTTGCCTTTCTTCCCAAATCTCATAACCCCACGCATAGGAGACACTTTCAGAAGAACCTTATCCCCAACCTGAAACTCTATATTCCGGCGATGTAGATCTGCATAACTCTTTGCCTATCCTGAGCTGCTCTCATCCGTTCCCTGATCATCTTAATCTGTTCAACCATCTCATGTACCAACTCGGGTCCTAGAACCACTGCCTCAGCACTGTTGTCCCAACAAATCGGACTCCTGCATCTCCTCCCATATAAAGCCTCAAACGGTGTCATGCCAATACTATTGTGATAGTTGTTGTTGTAAGAAAACTCTATCAAATCCAACCTCTTTTCCCAGCTACCACCAAAGTCCATCACACAAGCTCGTAACATATCCTCAAGAGTTTTGATTGTTCTCTCAGTCTGACCGTCTGTCGCAGGATGAAAAGTTGTACTCATCTTCAAAGTTGTTCCCAAAGATTCCTGCAACTCTTTCCAAAACCTTGAGATAAATCTCGCATCTCTGTCAGACACTATGTCCTTAGGGACTCCATGTAACTTTAGCACATTCTTTCGATAAGCCATAGCTAATTGTGCTTTAGTCCATGTATCTTTCATTGGTACAAAGTGAGCTGACTTGGTCAGTCGATCCACTATCACCCATATCATGTTGTTACCCTATTGACTCTTTGGAAAACCCACGATAAAATCAATAGAAATGGATTCCCACTTCCACTCAGGTACCTCTAAAGACTGAATCTTACCTTGTGGTCGTCGCTGTTCCCCTTTAACTCTCTGGCATGTCAAACAACGGGCCACAAACTCAGCTGTTTCTTTCTTCATCCCAGGCCACCAAAACGTGTTCTTCAAATCCTTGTATAGCTTGTCACCACGTGGATGTACTGAATACGGTGTACAATGTGCCTCTGTCATGATTGTCTTTTTCAGCTCCTCATCATTAGGGACACACCACCTACCATTGAACCTCAAACTACCATCTGTATGAATAGAGAATCGGGACACTGTCCCTTTCTCTACTCCAGCTTTCCACTCAACCATCTTAGGATCTAAAGCCTGTTTACCTCGAATATCATCATAAAGATCAGGCTGTACTGTCAAATCTCCCACAGCATCCCCTCTCTGCGTCATATGTATCCCAAACTTCCCCACCTCATCTCTCAACCTCATCAAAGATAGAGCTGTACACAGGGAGGTAAGCATCTGCAACAACATTGGCTTTCCCTTCATGGTAGATAATATCCATGTCATAATCGCCAATCAGCTCCATCCACCTCCTCTGTCTCATGTTCAACTCCTTTTGAGGGAAGATGTACTTGAGACTCTTGTGATCTGGAAATACCTTAAAGGTCGCCCCATAAAGGTAATGTCTCCAAATATTGAGAGCAAACACCACTACACCCAACTCTAAATCATGTGTAGGATAGTTCTCCTCATACGGCTTCAATTGCCTAGAAGCATAGGCAATCACCTTACCGTTCTGCATCAACACACATCCCAACCCATTCTTTGAGGCATCTGTATAAACCTCAAAGTTCTCGATCCCCTCAGGCAATGCTAAGATAGGAGCTTTGGTCAAACACTCCTTTAATGTTTGGAACGCCTTCTCACAACTCTCATCCCAGCGAAACCTGTTCTCTTTCCTCATCAAAGCTGTCATAGGTCTAGCTATCTTGGACAAATCTTTTAAGAACCGTCTGTAGTATCCAGCTAAACCCAAGAAACTCCTGATCTCAGCAACATTCTTTGGTGCTTCCCACTTTGTCACTGCCTCAATCTTCGCCGGATCCACAGCTACTCCCTCCTTAGAGATCACATGCCCTTAAAAGCAACTTTCTCTAACCAGAACTCACACTTGGACAGCTTAGCATATAACTCATGCTCCCTCAAAGTCTGCAACACAATCCTCAGATGCTCCTCATGCTCCTCCTTAGTCTTAGAGTAGACTAAGATGTCATCGATAAACACCACCACAAACTTGTCCAAAAACTGTCTGAAGATTCTGTTCATCAAATCCATAAACACAGCCGGTGCATTAGATAACCCAAACGGCATCACCACATACTCATAATGGCCATACCTCGACGTGAAGGCTGTCTTTGGTATGTCCACCTCTCTAATCTTCACGTGATGGTCTTCCGACCTCAAATAAATCTTAGCAAAGACTGATGCACCACTCAACTGATCAAACAGGTCGTCTATCCTTGGCAAAGGATACTTGTTCTTCACCGTCACTCGGTTCAGCTCCCTGTAGTCTATGCACAATCTCAAACTCCTATCTTTCTTTTTCACGAAAAGAACTGGTGCTCCCCACGGCGATACACTAGGTCTAATGTATCCCTTCTCTATCAGATCATCTAACTGTTTCCTGAGCTCCTCCATCTCTTTAGGACCCATCCGGTAAGGTGCCTTAGAGATTGGCCCCGTCCCCGGTTTCAACTCAACCGTGAAATCTATCTCTCTTCGGTGGCAACCACGAAATCTCCTCTGGAAAAACATCTGCAAACTCTCCCACCACTGGTATCTGATCAACCGTCGGACTCTCTATCCGGTCATCTCTCACATGGCACAAGATCAAAGGACATCCCTTCCTCGGATAAGACTTCAAGGTGTTTGCAATCAACTTAACTTTGGGTTTGACTAGAAACCCACGATAAGACACACTAACACCCTTAGGCCCTACGAAAGACACTTTCTTTTGATGACGAGTCTATCTTAGCTTTATACTTTCCCAACCAATCCATCCCGACTATCATCTCAAAACGATCAAAGGAAACTCTAGCAAGTCTACGGGTAGATCAACTTGCCCAACTATCATAGACACATCTCTAAACAACCTCCCACATGATACAGACTCACCCGAAGGTATAAAAACTTTCTCGCTTACAGACTCATATACCCTCAAACCCAACCGTTTAACATAACTCGAAGATACAAACGACTGAGACGCCCCCGAATCAAATAAAACAAAGGTATGAATACCGTTAACAAGAAAAGTACCAGTGATAACATGTGTATCCTCCTCAGCTGCTTTCTTGTCCATCATGAATGACTTTCCATCGGTCTTCGTCCACCTCCCTGGACAAGATCTTGGCCGATGTGGTCGGCTTAGCACCGACGACGATTGTTGTTCGTAGCTGGTTTCGATAAGAATTACCGTCATTGCGGTTACCTCCACCCCGATAGCTCTAACTTCCCGGTTAGACCATGACCCAGACGGTCTATTGCTCGCATAACTCGTGCGGGTCCCCGAGAATAGCTCCCGAGCCGATCCCTGAAAAGCTCCAGGCATACTCGTGCACTCATGTCTCTTGTGGCCTACACCGCCACAGCCATAGCAGGTCATCCCCCAACTACCACTACCACTCACACGGCCACGCCCAAAGGAAGCCCCAGCACTGAACCCTGACCCAGAAGAAAACCCTTTAGCTTGATTGTGGTTGCCTTTCTTGTGACTAGATTGGCCTCCACCCTCACTCTCAGCCTTTCTTTTCTCAACACCCACGCTCTCCTGAGCCATCTCCACTAAACTCTCAGCTCTCCCAGCCCTCTCATAAGCTTCCTTAACATCAGTAAGGACTCCTACAGGTAGCTTATCCATGATCTTAGGGGTCAACCTCCTCTCAAACCTCAGCGCCAGGTTCTCCTCACTCAAACCCATATCCTCAAAGATACCTAGACCTCTCATTGAATCGCTTATAGTACTCAAAGAATCGACATATCGGATGTCATCTTAAACCCATCAAACTCCTCCCTCGCCTTACTCCTCACATGCTCCCGGTACAAACTCTTTCCTCATAGCCCTCCGAAACTCTTCCCAAGGTATAGCGGGTAAGCCCTGGTTCGCATACATCTCCCTAGCACTCACCTTCACCTTATCCCACCACTCTTGTTGCTTCCCTCGGGTAGAACGCAGCTTGCTCTACTCTCATCTCATCAGGACAATGAACCAGGTCTAGTATATTCTCCATCTCACGATGCCAGTTGTCAAGAAGGTTTGGTTCCCCGGTCCCTTTGTACTCTTTTGGGTTGAACCTCGCTATATAGAGGCTGATCTTAGAGTGATCAACCTCCTTATCCTTATCCTTTCCCACTTTATTTAAGGCCTAAGAAAGAGCATCTTGATGCTCCAACATCTTAACGATATCATCCATGTTCATGGTCTCAGCTCTCGCATAATAAGCGTTTCTCTTCGGCGGCATCTTGAAACTATATAAGAAAGGGTAGACATAAACATACGTACTAAAACCTCAAAACACGAAAGCGGACTGCCCAGAACACACTCGATCGAGTGTCTAACCCTACTCGATCGAGTAAGAGGTTACTCGATCGAGTGCCTCGACATCAGACCCCAAACAGACCTTCTGATCTCTAACATACTCAACCGAGTAGCCAGGCTACTCGATCGAGTGACCCCCTACTCGATCGAGTGCCCGAGGTACTCGATCGAGTGCCCAAAAACACGATTCAGGTTGCAAAATCGTCAAATACCCACTCAATCGAGTCAGACCCACTCGATCGAGTCATGCTAACTCGAAGATGCTACCCGCATGTTATATCATACCCCAACATATTATATGCAACTTTATAACTCGACATATAAAATAGCTAAGCATGCACTTCTACCAAGCTTTTCATATGATCAACAAATCAACGATATCATATTGTCAAACGCCACATAGTAAACAACCAACATGCTTCTTGTTCAAACAACAGTTCTATATACTTCACCAACTTTTCATGCACAAACTCAACCTTCTACTCCAAACATCCAACAATTACAGCATACATCTCCACATTCACATACAAACTAACAAACATCACATACGACCTTGACATATACCCCCCATGTGACCGGTTCAAAATTGTAGGGCGAGTTCGCGACTTTAGGACGTCTCCTAAGCCTTTGCATTAGCTCCTACAACCTTTACCCTGGGTTCATTTTAATTGACTCCCTATATTCATTAGGTTCATTGGTTACAGGTTTCAGGATCGTTGCTCTGATACCATTTTGTAACACCCCCATACTCCAAGTGCCCTACCAGGACCACCCAGGTATAAGGATGCTACCATCTCGGTTACCTGAGGTAATGATAATCAAATAAACAATAATGAAACAACATTTAAATAGAAATACTTTAGCGAAAGGTTACAATCTCAAAACCAAAACCAAAATACGAATACATGTTTCAAACCAACTGTCTAATCAGCTAACTGAAATGTTTATTAAACTACTAGCTACAACGGAAGACTTCTATCATCAGACCGTGGCACATCCCAGCTATCCCAGTAACTCGACTCATACCTGCTCAATAACTGCTCACCATCCCCGAATGGATCACCACAGTTTTTAAAACATTAAACGGGGTCAGTACTAATCATACAATTTATATAACCAACAGTACAGTAAACAACACAGCTCAAACAATCACACACAATTACCCACTCGAATCAATCTCCATCACCGACTGTCCACTGGACCAACCCTGCCAGTGGGGGACCGCAGTCGTACCCACCAAATCCCCGCTCATCATACCGAGCGATAACCCTGTCCCATTAATGTGCACATCCCCTCCCGTGGCGGGTTCCACGGAGGGCAAAACTAGGGCGTGAAGCCACTCCCGCAAGTGACTCCACTCAGCCGAGAACGCATCTTGAGAACCAGAGACAAACAATCACAACCATCAACAGCAATCAATCAACAACCGTCATAAAACCAATACGATAATAATCAGCAATTACACAACACCAACAATGCATTATGGGACTAATACTGAGTAGGGAAACCCTACCTGGAAAGCACAACACAATCAGACGATCTCACAGCTGATATCAAACGCTTCCTCTACGAATCCTCCTCCTAACATACAAACATATAATCACTACCAATCATACAAAACAACAAAACCCCCAAATCCCAATATTAGGGTTTAACCAATTTTAAGGAAACATTATAAAAACGGTACGTAGGTCTTACCCTCGACGCAAGGATCACAAAGGTATCAAGAAAGGTAAAATCCGACCTTCCAAGCTCCGAGATTTGCCAACAATGCGATTAAAGCGAATGACGTAGTTTGATTTCTCTTTTCACAGTAATTAGGTTTTAAAAAGTGTTTAAAGAACAATGACGGAAGTAATATATACTCTAATCGCATTATTAACAAAACCCGAGAAATCATCCCCCGTAAACCGGCTACTCGATCGAGTAGCTAAGGTACTCGATCGAGTGCCCCCTTACTCGATCGAGTATCCACGTTACTCGATCGAGTACCCAACAGGTCAGAAACTATTTTAATCTGCAACTCGCCCTTACTCGACAGAGTAAGGCCTACTCGATAGAGTACCCAGAGACTCATAAATCCGTAGTATTACAATAAAGGTGTCTTTTTTTATCTATCCGCCATTTGAAGCGTGATGTTGGTGCACTTGAGCTCTCTTATTCCTAGCCTCTTGCTTACCGAATATGGCATGACACTAACACTTGCCCCAAGGTCACATAAAACTTTGTTGATCGTAGTGTCACCAATAATGTATGGAATGGAGAAACGTCTCGGATCCTTGAGCTTTGGAGGTGAACTTCCTTAAAGAATAGCGCTACACACTTTAGTGAAAACAATAGTCTCAAGCTTCCGGATGGATTTATTCTTTGTAAGAATATCTTTCATATACTTTGCATAGGCCGGAACATGATTGATCAATTCCGTGAATGGAATCGAGACTTCTAAGTTATTCACAATCTCCATGAATTTTCCATGTTTGTCATCAAACTTAGGCTTAGCTTGACGACTCGGGAATGGAAGTCTAATCACAATAGGCTCCTTCTCTTTGGCCTTTTCTTCATTCTTCTTCGAAACTTCTTGAATGGTGGGTTCTTCTTCCCTAGAGTTTTGCACAACTCTTTCCTTATCACTAGTCTCCACAATGTCATCCTCAACTTGCTTCTTTGGCCCTTCATAACTTGTACCACTCCTCAAGTGGATGGCACTCACTGATTCATTTCTTAGGGGATTACTTTGAGGTGATAATTGCCCCTTTTGTCTTTGAGAGCTAGAAGAAGCTAATTGAGTCATTTGGGTTTCCAACATTTTTGTGTGGGCTAGGATGTTGTTGATGGTGATGTCTTTTGCTTGACTATCTTTTTGCATTTGAGTGAAAAATTCTTGTTGGTTCTTTTGCATTAGGAGGACCGCTTTTTGAACATCAAAACCTTGGTCATTGGATTGGTTGTATGGAGTTTGATTTTGGTAACCTTGATTTTGGTTGTAAAAGGGTCTTTGATTTTGGTTTCTCATTGGAGGTGGGGTGTATGTTGTTTGAGGGTTTTGGACATTTTGGCTTTTGTATGAGAGGTTTGGATGGAATTTGGTGTTTTTATTGTAATAATTAGAATAAGGGGTACCACTCTTGTATGCTTGAAAAGTATTCAATTGTTCCCCTACATTCACTTTGGTCATGTCCCAAAGTTCCACAACTCTCACATACGCCACTTGGAATTGATGAAGATGCCACCATGGTATTAACATGTTGCTTAGGTGATTTGGAGGCTTCTTCAAGCTTAACCATAGCCTTCTCAAACTTCAAGTTGATGGTATCAATATGAGCACTAAGTTGAGCACCCAATTGAGTAATAGAGTCCACTTCATACTTTTCTCCTCTAGTAGCCTTCCGAGGTCTACTATATTGTGAGTTATGGACCGCCATTTCCTCAATCTTGTTCCATGTTTGATTATCGTCAACTTCGGTGAACATACCATTTGATCCCATGTTGAGAATGTTTCGAGAGTCTTCATAAAGACCATTCCAAAATTTTTGTACCAAGAACCACTCGCTAAGTCCATGATGAGGACATGAGCGACAAGTCCCTTTGAATCGCTCCCAATCTTCATACAAAGATTCCTCATCCTTTTGTTTAAACCCCGTGATTTGGGCTCTTAGCATGTTAGTCTTTTCCGGAGGATAGAACTTTTTGTAGAAAGCAAGTGCCAATTTCTTCCAAGAGTCAATACCATGAGTAGCTTTATCAAGGCTCTTTAACAATTGTTTCGCGGTACCAATCAAAGAAAAAGGAAATAAGACCCATCGAATTTGGTCTTGAGTCACCCCGGTTTGAGAAATCGCATCACAATAGTCACAAAAAGTCTCTATGTGAGAATGAGGGTCTTCACTAGGGATCCTCCCCAAATTGGCTTCTTTCGCCTAATTGGATAAATGCGGATTTTGCAATGAAATTACCGGTCAAATATTGTGGTGTGGGAGTACCATTTGGAAGGTTCTCCTCGGTTGGTACGGAATGTGATGAAAACTTAGGCATTGTGGGTTGATTTTGTGTTGGGTTATCCTCTCCTTCTCTTGCAAAAGGATTGATGAACTCAATATTGTTTGGTTGAATATCCACAATCTCACCAATACCTCTCAAAGTATTTCTAGCAAGTCTTCTATTGTTGGTCAAAGTCCTTTCAATTTCAAGATCAATGGGTAACAAGTTACCTTGTGATCTCCTAGACATGCAAAATATCAAACAACTTGAAAATAATTAGAACAAACCTTGAGGAGTTTTACTTCCCCAAGGTAGAGAAAGACACAACTAAAAACAATCAAAGAAAATCAAATCAAGTTAACACCGTCCCCGACAACGACGCCATTTTTGGTCGGACTATCGTGTTTTTGGTTACTTATCGTTAGGAGTACCTAGACCAAAACAATATTTATAACTTCACAAACTACTCTACTACTAGTAAAGAGGTAAGTAAAGGTCGGATCCCAAGGGACGGGTATTGATCTAGGATTTTCGATTACAAATGGTCATGTCTAAGGGTGTCACAATTTTGGTTGAGATAGGAGATCAACTAAACTAAATAACAATGTAAATAAACAAGCAAGATGATTAAAATGAGATGTAAACAATTGATTAAAAGCACTAGGGTGTCATGGATTCATAGGGGATTCATGGGATTTGATCATACAAACATGTTTTCATCTAGATGCAAGCAATTATTGTTGTGATGGGATCGAGTTAGTGTATATCTTACAATCCCTAGGAAGGTTTGGGTCCCGGAGCCGAATCGATTAGATTGTACAATACCTACAAGTCGACTTAATCCTCCCTATCCAACTATATGCATGGTCTAATGAGACTCGAGTTGGTTTATGTCTTACAAGTCTCATTGAAAGATAAGTGATGGGTAAAAAATGCAAGGATTCATAGTAAGTTGAAATCACAACAAGCAAGCAAATTAATTATAAAAGCATATTAGATTAAGCATGAATTGTGAACCCCCGCTATAACGCGGAAAATATAACTTATAAATTCAAGCGGAAATTAGGAATTTTTTTGAAACTTTTAAAGTTTAAAGCGCGGGTTCATTAAAACGTAAAACATAACTAGAGAATGCAGAAATAAATATTTAAATTATACAAACGTGGTTCAAGGTGAGGGAAAATATATCCCTCGAATGACAAATGATAGAAGGTGAGTATAAGCAATTCTACTAAACCGACTACTAGTTCAAGGTGCTCGCTAGCTCACACGTCTAAACCCCACAAATGCATCTTCACAAACCTGTCATTCATGTAAACATGAAAGCCACAGTCAGTGGGGAGTAACTCAGGGTTCTCCCAGCCACATTATGTCAAAACGAACATAATAAAGAACATGAACAAATAATCATATTAGATAAGTTATGAGTGAATCGACTTATAACTAAATATGGGATCATACGTGTTTAAACCAACAAGGATAAAAGAAATGATGGAATAAACAAGTAAGTAAGGCATAAGCAACAATAAAATAAATGGAGAAGAAAGACAAGGAAACAGACACGACCACTTAGCCACGAGCACGTATTTCAAGTAGATATGACCAAAGTAACCATCTAAATCATGCAAGACATTTACTACTCTTAGACTATAATTTCCCCGGGTAGGATTACGATAATGATACGATCCTAGTCTAAATCTGTAGATTCTCGGGTGTACATCCCAATTCGACGTGCGCCAGCACAGCACGCACCCAAGACTCGACTACTCATGGAGACCGAGTACCCCAATCGCGGAAACAAAGACGAAAGTGGCGGAAAGACTAAGATAAGACTCACTTGCCAAAGACAGAACAAGTGGCCCAAAACCACACTTACGTAAAAAGACAAGTAGGCCAAACCCGTACTTGCGAACAAAGACAAGTAGGGCGTAAATGCATGTCAAGCACATACGATGGTATTATGGCATTTCTACAAGAATACGACTCACAAGTGTAAGACCAACACAAAGTGTAGACGGAGTATCCGACTCAGAGGCTACCTTGAAAGCATGTCCGAGATACCACACACAAGACTACATCCTAGACTCCAACCTCCTGGTAGGACGACGATCATATCGCAACTAGAGGGCTTATAGCTCACCTCTAGTATCCGATAGGACCAAGACTCCGAGACGGGATTATTAATGTCACATTCATACTTATGGCTTGTGTCTCACCATAAGTACGGATGGGAACATCAATCCCGACGATCATATCGTAACTAGAGGGCCTATGGCTCACCCCTAGTGTCCGATAGGACCAAGACTCACACAACCGAATAATACTAGACATTATTAAGAATACGACTCACTACAAGTAACTATTTATAATAAATATCTCATACTTGCATTATGTTAATCGATATTTCATTTTATAATTTAACATGCCGGTTAAATACAATATAATAAGCGATAATGACTAATTTATGTTATGTGAAATTTATAGGATAAATGTGACCAACTCAAGCGACTCATTTATGAGCCCATCAAACAAGTCATAAAAACCCAATACTTGAAGTGACAGGAAATCCATCAAGTTAATCATGCAAAGTCCAACCATGTAATCATGTGAAGTCCAACATTTATAACATAACAAGCTCAAAAGAAGGAAGTATGTAAATTCCCCATAAAAATTATAGTGAACCCAATCTATAAAATATAATGAGCGGTAATGAATAAACGTTTCATTTCTCATTTACATGTTACTTGAACAAAGTATAAATAACCGATAACAAATGAATTAACTAATACGGAACACGAGGCAAAACGTAAACAAATCAAAATCCGAACCACCCATAAGCATATACGAGTCAACAAGGGAAAACTTTGGTCATGATATGAATAAAAAGCATAAACAACCATCATACACAAAGGATATATATATTTATAGAACTTGAAACGGTAAAAGGGCGCCATTTACTCATACGGACTCCGAATCGAGTGGATTCAAGTGGCTAAACCACCTAATTTTTCGACACTGGTCCATTTGTCATATTTTCAGTGGCATTGGAAGTCACACCGGTCAGATACGATGGGTTCCAGGCCAACACGGGTCACCCAAAATAGTCTAAAAAATGCAACTTTAGCAAGCTAAATGGAACCGTCTCAAAACTGAAACTTTAAGCAAGTAATGATACTAGTGACATATAACAACAACCACATCTAATTACCCGTCTCATAAGAAAGCCAAAGATACCATCTTTACTCAATTTAAGTAAGTAAAACCTTGTATAAATCCATCTTAAACAACTACACATATAATCTCATAAGAATCACAATTACTAGCTTATAACAACAAAACATAACATATAAACATACAAATGACATAATACCGAGTAACCCATCACCGTTACCTCATTCTTTCTTCAAAATGCAAGATTCCAACTCAAAACCATGTCGGTTGCCCAAAAGGAAGCTCAAGAACCGAGTTTCCAAGTAAGACCTCAAAAAGCGTGCCACAAAAGTCACGGCCAGCAGCAAGGGTGAGGGAAAGTCAAGATCTTTCTTACCTAGGAAGATGTAGGGCGAGGAGAGGAAGAGATAGGCGTGAAAATCGTTGAAAACCGATAAGAAACGGAGGTTTTATGGCCATTTTAGTGAAGGAGGTGGAAGTTGTGTAACAATGGGGTTGTAGTTGTGTGTTTGTTGCTGAAAAATGAATGGTGGAGGGAGAAGATTCAAGATAGGGTTTAAGCGCTTATATGGGTGGAGGGAAAAGAGTAGGATGAAGGCCCAAAGTTATCTTAGGCTCAAACTATCATTTTAAGTTGATTTTACCCTAAAATACAACCCGAACCTACTACAAATTTATGACGGATATATTTTTTTTTTATCAACATTAATATTATTTTACATGTAAAGCCGCATTTTAATAAAAACGGTTTTAAAATAAAAATAAAATAATAAAATAGCTAATTAAATTATAAATGCCAACACGGAAAATTCGTGGGTGTTACAAGAATCATCCCCCATGTTGATTTCCCCTAATTACCCATTAACCCTAGTTAAGATGACTACTCACTCATTATCAAGTTTAACATGCTAACAAGGTTATTAATTATGAAGATGATTAACAATAATTAAAAAGGGATTAAGAGAATTATACCTAATGATGATTCCAAAATCATAAGCAAAGAATAATAGAAGTACTTGATGATTGATGGAAGGTTGTCAATCCTCCAAGATAAACCCCAAATAATCTTCAATTACCCAAAATAAAAGATGAACAATAAAGAAATTAAGGAAAAGATTAAGAGATGAGATTTGTATTAATGCTAAATTAAGAGTTGATTACAAGATTAAGATGAGATTAAGATTGCATAAGAAGAACATAAAAAGAGCATGATAATCTAATTAGTAAAATGGGGTATTTATACTAAGGATTAGGTACATAAATTAGAGTTACTAAGGGCTTAAATGACGATTAAGTCCCTTAATAAAAGTTGAGGAAGTGCTCCTCTCGAAGGAGATGCTCATCTCTGCTTTGCTAGTCTTCTTGAAATATGCTCATCCCGAGCGGCTTGGCTGAGGGACGGTCTGCACTGGAGAGGAATCCGAGCGGATTGGGGAAGGCGACGCTCGGATTGTTAGGGACCAGGACGAGCGTCTTGGCCACGGGACGCTCGGATTGTGGCAGGCTAGGACGCTCGTCCCGTGCACTGCGACTCACGGATCAGCAGCCAGTCACATCTTCTTCTTTTCTTTCTCCAACAATCCTCAAGGATCTTGTTGGAGATGCAAGGATCTTCCCATCATTGCCCATTTAATTCATTATTTACATAGGCCTTCTAGTCTTGTCTTCCCTTTGATGCTTGGTCATTAGATTCGATCAATTTAGCTCCATTTTGTCATGAAAATGCAAGGTTCTTACACCTTTCCTATAAAGGGAATAAAACCTCAAAGAATATGCAAAACGAAAGACTAAAGATAGTAAATGACCCAATTATGCACTAAAAAGCATAGGAACGAGGCTAATTCGGGGACTAAATATGCTCTAAAATGAGTCATATCATAAACTAAAGCAATAAAATAAAAGGTTTAAAGAGAGAAATTAAGTCGAGAAAAATATAAGAGAAATGAGCTAGGACATCGCTTCACCATGGATTATTACGGGTCATAGGTAGGGTCAAAGGTCAGTCTCAATTACCGGTCAATAGGGCAGTGAAAGGGTCCTCTCGGTCCACTATTCGCCCTAGAATGCTTATAGCATGCTCTCGCAACTTACTAGGGCACTCTAAAGTTTGTGACAGGTATAACCCTTACCAGACTTTCGATCTTAGGTCGGGGTTTACCAACTTAATTAATTAATTACGTCGACTTAACCAATTAATCACAATTAAATGTCACAATTAACAACATAGACCAATTATATCGACTAATCTAATTACCCAATTAATACCCCTTAATCCATGGCTCCCCTAAATCCTAACAAAAGGAGATTTAGCTACTCATAATGAAATTTGCAATAATAATTGAATAAGACGATAAAGGGAAAGAATTCATAAATAAATTAATTGAGAAATAATATAACATAAATTAAAACTAATAATAATAGCAAGAGAAATAGATGAGATTAACAAGGAAGAGCAAAAGGGAAATAGGAATTAAAATTACCAATTGCGATCCAAGTATGAGCAATAGAGAAGAAGGGATAAATTAATTCTAGATCTAAAGTTTTAGAGTAGAGATTAGTAATTATATTTCCAACTGTCTTGCTTGCATAAAGTAAAGTGTGAAAGTGTAAACCTAATAGAAAAATACAAGAGCTTTTATACTAAAGCCCAAAACATTAAACAAACTAAACACAAAACTCGACTATCCGTGTACTATGTCGATCGACAATGAGGCTTGGTCGATCGAGAGTGTGTATATGGTCGATCGACAATGGGGACTTGGCCGATCGACAAGAGCAAAACTCTCCAACAGTGTTCCTCCTGTGTCGAATGACCATTGTCTATCGACATATAGAGCAAGTGGTCGATCGACATAGAGGCTTGGTCAATCGACATTGAGCAAAGCCTTCAATATAACGTGAATCTGTGTCTAATGAAGGTGTCTATCGACATAGTGCAGCAAGTCTATCGACAATGGAAGCAAGTCTATCGACAATGTGTAGGGTGGTCAATCGACACTCAGCTGAATGTCGATAGACATCATATAGGTGTCAATATACAACATGTATGTTGTCAATAGACAAATAGTAAAAACTTCAATCTTTGATGGAGTCTGTATCTATTGGCAATGTCTAACGACATATAACCCCCCGTCTATCGACAATAGCAGCAAGTCAAAAGACATCATGTATAAAACTTCATTCCTTGCTCTCCTAAGCTCGTCTAAACTCTTCCAAGCTTCTCTCTTGTTCCTTTACTGAACGGATTTGGTTTCTAAATTCATAAGTGGGTCTCAAACCTACAAGAGACATGAAACACACCCAAAGTGGCAAATACGGGAGGAAATAGAATGAAATAATCAACTAAGCATATAGAAATACGTGCCAAATATGTGAATGAACGCATAAAAAATGCATGCATCAGTGCTTGCTAAAATGACGGGAAAAATCCTCAAAATGCTTAGATTCCTAGAAAATGTAACAAATACAAGCAATACACCTAGAATACAAGATTAGCTCACAAATATACTAATTAAAGTATGATATGCAATCAAAACCGAGCTAAAATAAGGGGTAAAATTATATATAAAATGAACACATCAAACTCCTCAGTTTGTCCCCAAGCAAAACTCTTGCTTGTCCCAAGCAAGAAACCATATCCCATCAATTGCAATATCCTAAAACAAGCTAAGCATAAGGATTCAAAATCCGAGACAACATGGGCATAAGGAATAATGCAAAAATATGGATGAGATTTACACGACGGCGTAGCATGAAAGACTTTTAATGAAGCTTTAAGCTCTTGCATGATGTTTTGACTAATGGACTCTCACGATGCACTCAAACTCATTTGTATGTAAGGACATTTTTGTGTGAAAATACTCACTTATCCTCGACTCATGAGAATGTGTCCGCAATCTAATATGGTAATCATTTCAAAACTACAAGCCAAAAACAATCATATACAAGCATGAAAAAGAAGCCAAATGGGTAAGAAGAAGGATAAAAGACATGGGTGTAAAGGGGAACAAATGTATTATGGAAATGTGGAGCTTAAGTTAAGCTAGCAACTATCCAAAATGAAAGGATGCTCAATCCCGAAACTAACCCAATAATTCTGATACAAAGCATAAGAATTCTCTCCAAAATATATGAATAAGACATGAGAGTTTTCTTACACCAACCTCTTCTTCTTCTTCTTTCAATTCAAATCATACTTCTTCTTTTTTCATTTCATGCTTTTTTTTCATCTTTTCTTTTCTTTCTTTCATTTTTCATTTTTCATATTTTCAAATCTTTCTCTTTCATTTTTTTCTCTTTTCTCATTTCTTCTTCAAGAGCATTAAGACCAAGCTTACAATGATATTTTAAAATAAAACAAATCCCAAATGAGCACCCAAACACAACTAATCAAAGCTACTAGCTCAACAAGGTAGGAAATTTTTATATGTAGCTAGGGATCAATTTTGTAAAGGGGTTCAAAAAGGCAAATTTAATCATGTGAATGGCTCCTAAATGCTAACAACATATGAATGCATGCTTATAAAGAGATGAAATGAAGACCATACTTGTGCGTTTTGATGAAACACACACCGTAAGGAGACCTACCCTCACCTAAAAGAGACCGAATATGGATGCATCGGTCCAAAGAAGTTCTACCTTACCATTTTGTAGCTTGCAAATAGTCAAGATCGAGCCTATTCGGTTCATTTTTCATCTCCCACCTACTATGTCAAGACATCCCCATGTAGCAATTATCCCATTATATAAGAGTAAATCATTAGCTATAAGCTATCATTAGGATAAGTAAGAGGGAAAGTAGGCCAAAAGCAAGCAAAAACACACAATTTCTCTCAAAATTTTCAAATTTTTCTATATGCAAACTACACTACAATGCAAATGCAATACCCCCCCAAGCTAAACACAATATTGTCCTCAATGTGCCCACAATCAAATCTCCAACTAAACTATTAAAATGGCTCAAAGCACATAAACAAGAAGGATAAGGGGTCATATTTAATGGGTTGCGAGAAATAAACTAAAGTGCAAAACAAAGAAAACTTACTAGACTAACTAGCCTCCCCCTAAGCTAGTATGTATACGGGGGACTCTTCCTTTCATCATTCATTTAAGAAAAGGGCCAAAAGTTGAACCCCTTCCTTCCTTTCTTCTTACCATTACCACTTCCGGATGCTTTACCTTGATGACCACTTCCACTAGAATCATCCCCTTGGAGAAGAGTGACATATTCACCAATGTTTTGGCCACTACCAAGTCCATATCCATAACTACTATAACCATCATACCCACCATAGCCACTATACCCTCCATATCCTCCATTAAATGTCTCAACTCCATAATCCGAGCCACAAAAATAGTGACCGGGAGCATATGTAGTATAAGTATCTGCATCATGGTTAGAAGGGGGAGGAGGAGAAGGAATCCACCCGGGGATAAGTATAAAATGAAGGGTGTAGCCCCTCGAGTCGAATTACTCCTTGCCTAACAAAATGATCATATTTGGGACGCAATGCAAGTCTTTGGTCATCACGAATGGTACTAATGTTAAGACTAAGATCACGCATCATGTCCATCATGTCATTACTAGAGGTGGAATGGGGTGCTTAAGAGGGATGGCCTCTCTCATGTCGCTCAATGGTAGTAGGTGCCTCACCTCGTAGAGGCAAGTGATAAATCGTAGGGGTAAAGGGGCACTCCCATGATAGGGTTTGGTATGGACTAAGGCCTTGATTTCTTTTTTCTCTTCCGGCAAATTAAGTGAATCTTGTCTACCAATTTTCCAAACCATGTCACTACTATGAAAACACGGGTTACTGACGGCCAAAATTAGGCCGTACTGAATGCTTTTCTGTCAGTTTTCCCATTTCCTGACGGAAATTCCGTCAGGAATCAGGGTTAGCAATTTTCATCACTAAAATCACTGTCCTGATGGAATTTCTGTCAGTAAAAGGAAATACTGACAGATCACTGCCAGAATTACCGTCGTCCACTAGCAGCAGGTGACTGAAGGAGTTTCCATCAGTACTCTGCTTCTCTGACGGAAATTTCGTCAAAGAGTACGACACGTGGCATTTTTGGTTGGTAATCTGGAATTCTGAAAAAATAGGCCCCTGACAGAAATTTCGTCAGTATTTTTGACTTTACTGACGGACTTTCCGTCACTAATCTGATATGTGGCAGTAAACTGGAAACCCAGATTCTGCGCATATGACGGATCCATTCCGTCAGAGGCACACTTACCCAGTCAATAATTCACCCAACAGTCACACGTCACAATAAGTGAGTATCTGACGGAATTTCCGTCAGTAATTGGCTAGTACTGACGGAATTTCCGTCATATACTAAATTATTGTGACAGCTGGGTTGTACAATCACTTTGAAATATCTAATCCATCTTACGGAATTTCCGTCAATAAAGTGGTTTTACTAATGGAATTTCCGTCAGATGTCCAGTTACTTTACAGCTGGTGTGCACCCCACTATGTGGGAATCATCTGACGGACAATCCATCAGTAATACCACTTTACTGATAGAATGTCCGTCAGATATTTTTTACCACCATTGACTTTGTCAACGCGCCAATATTATCTGACGGAATTTCCGTCAATATTTGTTACTAACGGAAATTCCGTCAGGAAACCGCCAGTATCCCGTGTTATCCGACGACTTGTTTTTTTCGTCCGTGTGCCCGTCACTATCCCGCGTTTTCATTGTAGTGTGTTAGGATGAGAATCTCGAAACCAATTGCAAGATAAGAAGTATTCATAGTCAAGTCCAACCCCTTTTTCCTTAGTGATAAGTAGTGGTCTCAAGTCGGTGTTCTCTTGGTTAAAGCGGCATAAGTGGTGAGCCATTTTTGTAACCAATCCACCTAAGACAATTGAACTATTTTTCAGGTTACATTGCTTTGTTAGATATACCGCAAAGTGGTAAGGGGTGTTTATACCCCATTTATCATCACCATTGACATTAAGAAAGGCACCCAAAATCTCAATCTTTATCTTCCTAACTGAATTTGGCTCACTTCTCCCAAAGAATGTCCAACCCATAAACCTTTGCCAAACACGAATGTCGGGGTAGTGAATGTATTGGTGAGGGACATGATCCCAATCTTTAAAAGGTAGGTGAGAAATGGAATTCCATGTAATAACCGGGTTGTAAGACTCGGGTGATTCAATGGGCAAGTTTTGATGAGGCAAATGGAAAATGTTAGCAAATTCTGCTAGGTCCAATCTATGATCATTATTAGGGATGTCAGTGGGGCGGGTATTGGCGGGTCTCGCCTCACACCCGCCCCACTTGGGGCGGGTGCGGGTAAGGATTTGATGGGTCATGGGGCGGGGATGGGTTTCAAAAGTGTCATTCATCGCGGGTCGTGGGGCGGGTGTGGGTATCACGTGAGACCCGCCCCATATCCACCCCGCCTCGCCTCGCATGTCCCCGCTCCGCTTATACCCGCCTTACTCATAAACCTAGACAACTTTGTAATATATAAAAATAAAATTTATAACTTACATACAAAGCCTAAACCATTTTTTCATAAACCTAGACAAATTCCATCTACTTCTTAATTCTTACCCGCCCAAATACCCAACACTGAACTCCCCCCAAAAAAAAAAAAAAAAAAAAAAAAAAAAAAAGAAACGCTAATCCTCAAACTATTTCGTGGTTTGAAAAACTTGTTTACTAGTTAATTGAATGTTAGAGCATTTTGCGGAAGTTTATTTGTATAAGATGTACGAGAGTACGAGACTAGTATGTTTTAGATTCAATATTTATATTTTTAAAAATTATTTTGTGAGGAGATAGGTAATTTAGCGGGTCAACGGGTCCCCGCGGGGCGAGGACGGGTTTGAAAAGTTTAACCTGCTGCGGGTCGTGGGGCGGGTGTGGGTACGCATTATAGTTCGCGGATGCGGGTGCGGGTTACCCCTCCTCCGCACCCACCCCGCCCCATTGACATTCCTAATCATTATTAAACAACCGAAAAGTTACAAAATGTATAAAACCTTCTCTTCTTGACCTATGAAATTCAAAATATCTCAAGTGTGAGTTCATGATGTAACAATGCTTCATACCAAGGTTCTTAAAAAATGCCTTAACATTCGTTTCTATACCAATATTGTTTAAAGAAGCTTGATTAATGAACTTAGTCGGTTTCATACCTTTGTTGCGTAAGATGACCCAATTGTCCCATTATTGTTTACAATTAAAGATCACACCGGGAAATTACGGATCGTACCATTTTGGTACCTCTTCTATTTGAACATCCTCCGCAGCCCATGAGGATTCCACATCACCTCTTCTTTTGTTGTTCTAGCAACTTGATAGCGGATCGTGCTAGTTGAGCCATTTGTTGTTCTAGCAACTTGATAGCGGCATTGTGAGCTTGATAACTCTTTTGTATTTGAGCCAAAAATTCCCTTTGCATTTGTACCATCAAAGCTTCAAGTTTTCCCCCGCCTTGGTTATTTTGTTGGCCATTTGGTGGTGGTGGACCTTGATTTTGTTGGTAATTTTGTTGAGGTGGTCTTTGTTGTTGGTTTTGAAAACCCGGTGGATGATTATACTTTTTGTTGTTGAGGGACAAAGTTATTTTGTGGTTGGGGCACAAAATTTTGTTGGGGTTGAGGGTTTAGCACATTGTTGCTTGTGTAAGACAAGTTCGGATGGAATTTTGAGTTCGGGCTGTATGTATTTGAAAATGTACCCGGTGGATAAGAACTTTGTCTAATAGCTTGATAAGCACATACCTCCTCCATAGTAGCTTGACAATGAGCGGTATAATAACCCATACCCCCCGCAACCTTCACACACAATGATTTGACTAGATGAGGACACATCATTGAGTTGTTGGAGAGAATCCCTAGCATCTCGTTCTGCCAATTGTTATTGGAGTAAGGCAATTTGAGCTAGCACGACGGGATTGTCGGAGGATTATTCCTTACCCTTGAGTGGCACACGTTGGGAATTGACATATTGCGCGTCATGGATCGCCATGGATTCGATTTTAGCATGAGCAATATCGGTGTCAATTTGATCAAACCGCCCATTGTGGGCGGAATCAAGAATCCTTCGGGACTCGGCACAACATCCATTGTAGAATGTTATAGCTAAGAACCAAGCATCTAACCCATGATGTGGACATTGCCTTTGCAACTCCTTGTACCTCTCCCAAGCCTCATATAAGCTCTCAAGAGCTTGTTGACGGAATCCGGTGATTGGGCTCCTTAAGGTTTGAGTTTTCTCCGGTGGAAAAAAGTTTTGATAGAAAGCAAGAGCCATTGTCTCCCAATTTGTGATTCCCATAGCGGTGCGATCAAGGCTATTGATCCATAGCTTTGCCTTGTCCTTCAAAGAGAAAGGGAAAAGTATTTCCCTAATTTGGGCTTGAGTGATGCCCGTTTGCCGAATCATGGAGCAATAATCACAAAAGTTTTGCACATGCAAATTGGGATCCTCCAAAGGACTTTCCACAAATTGCTTCCTCTCCACAAGGCTAATGAAAATCGGTTTGATCTCAAATTCCGGCGCAGTAATTTGAGTAGTTGTAATACCGGTCGGAAGCATAGCCACGGTGGGCTTGGAATGATCGGAAAGTTTCATCATCTTTTTAGTTGGAGATGGTGGTGGTGGTGGAGATGAACTAGAAACATTCTCTTCTTCAAGAGCTTTAAGATCGTCTAAGAAAGACTTTCTTTCACTTTCAACTTGTACGGGAGAAGCGGCTTCTTTCACTTCTTTCCAAAAACATCGTCTTCTCCGAAAGGTTTTCTCGGGCTCGGAATCCCGTGAAAGCAAATCTCCACTACGAGAAGACCTGGGCATAAGATAACAATCTCTAGAAAATGATAAGTAACGGTCTCAAGGAACAAGTGTTCCTTAAGACAAAAGAAAATAAGATAGAAATCGACAAATCTAAACGCAATAAAACCGTGCTCCCCGGCAACAACGCCAAAATTTGATAGGCTATGTCGCACACCTAACAAAGATAATTTCCCTAGACACAAATTAATGTAGTAATAGGGGTCGAACACAAGGAGACGGGAATTGCGTTATGAAATGCTATGAATAGATTTCTATCAAGGTCGATTACGATTGGTTTGGTTTGTTGGTTGGTTGGTTTGATGATTAGCAAATAAAACGATGTAAACTATATGATAAAAGGAGTTTAGGGGAGTCGGGTCACACTTGCAATTGTAAATATATATTCATACTAAACTCGGAAATAATAACATTGTCAATTGTTTAGGCTTAAAGACACCCACCTCACGATATTAGCGTTAACCATAGATCAGGTCCTATAGAAACTCCCGTTTATGACTAGGTCGTCCTACTACACACGCTTAGTCTAATCCGATTCCGTGCCTCTCGACTTATAGAACGAATTAGCAAACTTAAGCAATGAATAAGACCTCTAAACAAAGATTAATCGTGACGATACAAACATGTGATAGAAACAATTAGACAATATTATATCAACCTAATTTATCATTTTACATATATTAGTTATTGCATGGCTTCCCTAGTCCCTAGACTAAGGTAAATTAGCTACTCATGTTGAAATGTAATTTACAAACTTTGATGTATGAAATGCGAGACATGATTATAGAAATGATATAAACTAAATGGTGAATCATAAAATGTAATATTAAACTATGTGATATAATTGAAACACTAATGACGAAACTATGTGATAACTAATAATGAAAACGTAAACTAAATAAACTAGAATTAGAATTACCGAAATAGAAATGGAACTTGTAAGGAAGAACAATTGAGAACCAAATGCTTGAATTAATTAGAACCAAATGTTTAACAAGTATCAAATGCTTAACAATATTAAAACTAAAATGAAAACTAAGAGAGAATTTTGTGTTTAAGGCTAATAGAGAGTGAAATAGTGTATGAAAGACATATGAAAGATGTCCCTAATGACGGATTAAGGCCCTTATTTATAATAAAATAGGGGCATAACGTCAAGGTCCAAGAGGGGGTCAACCCTATCCAAAGTTTGCGATAAATGTCCCTTAATGCACCCGGGTAAATGCTTAATCTAACAACTTAAGAGCTTCCAAAGAGCATCCTAAGCTTGATCTTTTCCACGTGAATTTGGACTTCTCATTGGGCTCTTTGTATGATCATTTGAATTTATCAATCCATTGCTCCATACTTTCTTCCTTGGGCTTGGAAACACATTTTCCATGGTCATACTTGGTCCATCTTGTTTCCACTTAGCTTAGTGAACTCGGTGCTTGCTAAAATGACGGAAAAAAGCCTCTAAATGCGTAGATTTCTATAAAATGTAACAAATACAAGCAATACACCTAGAACACAAGATTAGCTCACAAATATACTATTAAAGTATGATATGCAATCAAAACCGAGCTAAAATGAGGGGTAAAAGTATATGTAAAATGAACACATCAGTATAATATAGTTAAATACAAGATTTTTTTTTTGTTAAAAACTACCTTATATTTAGGGATAAAGACTACCTTATAGTATTTTTCTTTTTTTAGACTACCTTTGTTTTCTCTTTTTTTGGGTCAAAAACTACCTATGCTGAAAATATGGCGAAATTTAATGAAATTAACCTATTTCACATTACTCTCTTTAACACCAAACAACAATGATCAAGTGCGTTCAAACCACAATTTAACTTCAAATAAGCATGATTTATGTTTTCACATTTCAATAATAACTACGAACATCTCTTAAATTTAAGCGTAAGTACATCATGACTCCCCAATATAGCTAAATACTCCCTCCAATTCACAATAAACCTCTAATTTCATTTTGGCACAAAAATTAAGGAAACACACTACCCCACCATATAATTAAATTTGGACCACACAAATACACTACCACACCATACAATTAAATTTGAACCACACAACCACTTACCAAAATAGGAAATAGGGAGGTTATTGTGAATAACCGAAAAAGGAAATAGGGAGGTTTATTGTGAATTGGAGGGAGTATATTACATAATCGACCCTAACAATATCCTTCCAAACTAATACGAGTATTAAATACGAATAACGTGATAAATAAGTGAATATTTCCCGAAAGATAACAAATAGAAAATGACCTAACCCAACCCAATTAAACTTGGCAAATGAACCAATCGAATCGGGTTATAAAACATTACTTATTAGTTTAGGTAACCAAGTTGCTATTCATTCGTCATCGACAAATTTCTAATTTTCGTTAACAAATGTAATAAACTGCCCTCCCATCCCAAGCACTTCAATTTAATAAATTGACAAGCAATTTAATTGACAAATTTAAACTAAGAACTAATAACTCATTGATTTTTTTTTTTCGTTATTTAAATAATTTGATTGGTTTAATGCTATTTGGATTACTTTAATTGGATTAGTAAATTGTTTTTTAATTATTTTGGATTAAATCATTATCGTTTGTTGCTAGTAATTCATTAATTCGATTAGTTTAGTTGGTTAATTTGTTTAATTTTAGTTTATTAATTCGATTAATTTTGGTTTGTTAATTCGATTAATATTAATTGATTCGTTAATTCAACTAGTTTTGAAGTGGAGCAGAGAGAAGTAAAAATTAGAGAGACGTTGAGTTTATTTTGTAGGCAGAACGAGACAAAAATTGTCCATTTCGCTAATTTTATCAACGATGAATAATAACCTCCTCTTAGAAAATTGGACCAGTTTTACGAGAGTTTTTTTGTCAGAAACTACCTAAGATTTGTCTTACTTGCAAATACACTACCTATTATTTTATTTTTTGCAAGATAATACCTTTAATTTTTTAAGTGTTGTTGAAAACTACCAAAACCTATTTTTCGACCAAATTTTGGACAAGCTCTGTCATTGACCTTACTTACTCCAATTGTCACATGAGAACTTTCTTATTTTCTCATTTTTTTTCCCCTCATTCCTATTTTACCATAGTCCCCATGCCTATTTCCCTTTCTCTTCTTTTACCTTACCTGATTTACTTTCCCAATTACTCATTCATCCTTCACCTATTTAAGATTGGTGAATTTTATTGTAATCCCATATCCACTATTTTGTAATGACAAAATGTAAGCAATGCAATTATGCAATTAAGAAAAACCAGTATCTGAGTACATTACATTGCATTTCATGTCAAATTAACTTGAGATAACATTTATTTGAAGTCTACAATAGCAAGCATTGAAATACATTGGAAACAACATTGAAAACACCAATCCTATGAATATCTTAGCTTTTTTCTTCTATGACCTCAACATCTCCAACGCAAATCTTCATCTCATCATATTTCACTTCAAGCTCCTTCAAATGCATCTTCTCCTTAACTCCTTGCTTAAGTTGATCAACTTTTCTCATCATACGACACTTCAAGACGTTTTAAGTGCAACATGGATTCCACAGTTGCATACCTTTCTTCTAGTTCAGGTTTTCGTGGATATTATTGAGCTACTTGACATTGGGCAAAACCAGAAATGGAGATAAGAAGAAAGATAAGGAGGTATGAGAATAAGATGGTTGTGAACGAGAAGAGCGAGAGAAAGAGAAGGGGTTAAATCAGGACAAGAAAGAGGAGGGAAGAGAGGGTGTTGAATTTTTTCAAGGGAAAATATAATGGAAGGGTAAAAAAAAAAAAAAAAGTTCCTACGTGAAAAAAAGGAGTAAACAAAGTCAATACCGGAGTTCGACCAAAATTTGGCCGAAAAATTAATTTTGGTAGTTTTAAACAAAATTTAAAAAATTAAAGGTGGTGTCTTGCAAAAAAAATAAAATAATAGGTAGTGGAGACAAATATTAGGTAGCTTTCAAAAAAAAAAAAAAAATAAATAAATAAAAAACTTTTACGAGATCCAAACTCGAACCCAAAATACCAATATCGTAAAACCGAAGTACCGTTTACCTGAACAACACATACTTGGCTAGCAGCAGTCACAAAAGTTGAAGAAAAGATGGGAGGAAAAGGGCAAAAAAGGAGAGAGAAAAACTACCTAAAGTCCCATGGCGGCGACAAACGGCTTCCTCCGCCACCTGAGATGTCTTCTATTCACGCTATTCCTTCTAAACTTCGCAAACTCATGTCTTACTCTTCTTCCCTAGGTTACTTTCCTTTTCTTTTTCTTTTTTGTATTTTCATTATTATTAGTTTATTCTAGATTATGATGGAATAAATCAAAATAGCTCGTAAACTGATACCGTGCCAGTTTTATTACTAGTTTAGCCTGGGCTACAATAGCGGTCATTCAATGCAATTCTCGAATTTAATTTTTAGTTGGGTCATTTAGAATCAGTCACCTAGTGTTACTAGCATGATGAGGGTAAGACTGTGTACATCTGACCAGTCCTTGCAATTTACTTTTGGTGGTTGTTAATGTTCAGGGAACGAAGCTAATTTAGAGAGTGCAATTCAATTGAAAGGCAAGAAAAGGGATGCTTCTCAAAATGTATGTATGCCAACATTTTACTGTATTTATTTTTTGTGTCAATTGTGTGTTTGTGGATGCTTTATGTATAGTTCATCCGTCCCAATTGTTGGAAATATAGTACCCCTATAGGGCGAAGATATAATTAGAGAATATTTGTTGTTGTGTCGTGGTATGGAGGCCACTGAATGAGAAACGAAATCGCCCGACTACGGTACAAATCGATATAGGCGTCTTCCCCCAAGGTCAAACAACACTCCTAAAAGTTGTGTACTCAACCATTAGGAGTGGAACTCATATGGTATGCTCAAAATTATCATAGAGAAGTAGTAGAGATATATGGAAGATGTGTATCTCAAATGACTACACTTTTCATATTTATAGTGATTAATTAACATCATAATCACAAAGATAGTGGCATAACTCCACCATAAACATGGCAATAAACATGGAGTTAGTGGCTATAATTATGCAAGTAGTTATGAGATGCTTTTACCAGGTAATGGAAGACATCTCTCTAATACAATGTATTTAGACGACATTGCTAGCCTTAGCATTACTTCCAACAATCCCCCACTAATGCAAAGGATAGACAAAAATTTTGAGCACATTAATAAGGATTGATACTTAAGTATTAGTGTCTTTCGACTTAAACTAACACATTAGTGAAATGGAACAATTCTTTCATCATCTAGAGAGTGAACGAATCTTGAACTCCTAGACTCCGGGGTAAATTCCAAACACATACCTCACCTTAAGTTCCGAACGAGTTCCGCGATACAATTCAACAAATTTATGGCCAAATGAACCTTGGGATTCTCACGAATGCTCTAGAGAGATAGCCTAGTCTCTCATATAAGGAGGCCAATCCTTCACACTCACGTAGGTGATTCCAACAAGTCTATCTCCATATAAACCACTCACGCATGAGCTATAGAATCATTAAGAGCTCTAAGGCTCAACCTCTCAACATAGCGGTGAACCATCAAGTCCTTCTCAATAAGACCACCCAAATAAAGGGATATAGATTCATTAAAAGCTCTAAGGCTTACGCACATAAAATCAATCATAATCTCATATAGTGTGGTGTAAGCAAAGTATAACATAAATAATTGAACCTTACGCAACCATTATTTATTGACATAGCCATTAGCCAACAAATTAATACTTCTAATTTTGGTTCAATTATTCACATATAAAACATGCGATTATCATTTTCTCTACACCCTCACAATCAAAGATATACATACTCTTCACAAATTATAAGATATTAACTCTAAACTTGATGAATAAATTTATCAAATAAGTTGTACGTCTTCCCTCACATATTGTCACGCCACAAATTAGTGACAAACATAATCGTTCAAACAAAATATAGACATTATTCATTCATTCCTTCATCATCTGATAATCATTGACAAATAATATTCTCCATAATCTACTTTTATGAAGCTTTGACAAATAATCATTTCCAATTTTTTGTCACATATATCCAAGATACTATATCAATTTAAAACAAAATATTTAACCCCCACATTTGGTTCATAACTCAAATATCAATTTTAGTTCATCTCATAATCAAAACTAAATAATCAATCCAAATGTGTGAAATATTTTGCTTGATAAACATATAATAGACATAACAATATCTTGGTCACTCAATCATTCTAGCTACTTCTCATTCAAAATCTTAGAACAATTTCATTCACATAATCTCGAAATCAATTAACAAGTAATTTTATCAAGATTATAGACATTACCAAATAAACTAGTAGCTTAAACATATGAACGATTAAGGCATATATAATTTGACCGAACCTTCATATTTATCATCATAAATATTTGTAAAGGAAATTCACGGGAACATACATTAATCACAAGAATGAATTGAGCAATAAAATTATACTCCGTAGATAATACCATTCTTTTATGAGTTTTCATAAAAACTTTCAGCATACTACCATGACATTGTTGTCCAATTTAAGGATGGTAGATGACCGAATCTGCTCACGGCTTCAACTACAAAGTTGTAGCCCTTCTTCTTAGCTTTCCAACGCCATCTTACACGCCTCAAACAAAGCTCTAGAGACCGAGTTATGGCCAAAATACCAAACTGCTGTCTCACTCTCCGCGGCCTGATTCTTATACACGAAGAACAATATTTCTGGCCAATAGAAATAATTCCAATGACAAAAATAATGAACACAACAACAAAAATAGCGATAAAATTTCGTTTCTCAATTGTTGGAAATATAGTATCACTATAGGGGCGAAGATATAATTAGAGAATATTTGTTGTTGTGTCGTGGTATGGAGGCCACTGAATGAGAAACGAAATCGCCCCGACTACGGTACAAATCGATATAGGCGTCGTCCCCCAAGGTCACACAACACTCCTAAAAGTTGTGTACTCAACCATTAGGAGTTGGAACTCATATGGTATGCTCAAAATTATCATAGAGAAGTAGTAGAGATATATGGAAGATGTGTACCTCAAATGAGTACACTTCTCATATTTATAGTGATTAATTACATCATAATCACAAAGATAGTGGCATAACTCCACCATAAACATGGCAATAAACATGGAGTTAGTGGCTATAATTATGCAAGTAGTGGTGAGATGCTTTTACGAGGTAATAGAAGGCATCTCTCTAATACAATGTATTTAGACGACATCGCTAGCCTTAGCATTACTTCCAACACCAATCATTTGTCTACCTTCGATTAAAATACCCCTCACAAACAATAAAAGAAGTTAGACAATGATTGGGTCAAAAAGGGAGTAGCTTTTAAGCAGCTATTTCGCCTATCGGTAGGATGTTTGACGATGTGTTTGGTGTTTTTTATGCGTTTCTTGGATATCAATTAGTGGTCTATGTTAGTAACCATGTAGCATAAATCAGAGTGATGCCAAATTAGACGGAGTTAAGTTCAAGTTTGAGCTTATTTTGCCTGGAAAGAGTGAAGCTTTTCGATTTCAGAGTAAAGAAAAGGTTTAGAGTGGCACTTGCTCTAGGATGACATGCGTGTTTCAGCTAAAAATGGAACTTATGCTCTTGATTTGCTCAAGCATTGGTCGATAGAAACGACTAGTGGACTAACGTAGCATTTGATTGATATGGCTTGGAAGTTTGGCTGTCCTTAAAACTCGACCAGTGGTGTTTTATTATTATCCCGTCAAGGCACTCTTGTGGTTTATTTGCTCTAAGATTGCAAGTTCTGTTGTTGACTTGCTCAAGGATAACTGATATAGTGGTGAGTAATTATTGGAAGATGTGATACGAGAGCCTTACGAGGTAAAATGTGCAAGTAGGAAAGTTTTGCGTTTTACTCTTAGTCTGGGAAGGGATTATATTACTTTTCTTTTAAATCGTATTTTTTCTTTCTCAACTTTTTCATCGTTTTCTAACTTGGTTTGACAGTTCCCTACAAGTTTACGATGATCTATTTTAACTGTCTCCATATCATTTTTTGATGATCTATGTAAACTGTCCATATTTTCAAACTAAGACTTTGTTGTCTCTTACATGGTCTATTGTGTCATCCTTCTCGATTTAATAAGCTCTAGAGAAGTACGTTGAACGAAACATGCACAGGCCTATGATAGGGTGAGAGGGTTGGATGTACACGCCCTTACTCAATAGTCAATACAAAGAGGTTGTTTTCGAAAACTGAATGAAAATTGCAGCGAAACCGCAATGACTGAGTTGATGCTTCACAATATAAGATTCACAACTAGTTTAGTGAGACTATTTGCTTTTACCCTATTATATTACAACACTAAAATATAATGGATCTTTGGCTCTATTGGAAATTGGAAAAGTAATAAGAAACTTTCTATAAATGGAAGGAAAGACAATTTGTTGCCTTCGGGAAATGATCGAACCTAAGAGGAAACAGTGATGTTGATGCTGGGATCCTTTCTCTCTGCTTTCTAAATGCTAAGAAATGTTTGACTTAGCAGTCAGTGCCTTCACTGCCTTCGATAGACATTGCATTCCAAAATTAACCTCAGCGGTGGGTGTATAGTTCTTAATGCTTTACTGTATTTTTCTTTATAGAAGCCTCAGTCTGTAGTTGAAAATGAGCCTAAAAGCGCAAGTATTAGCGCCAAGATCGAGAAAATGTCAGCAATGCTTGAGAGCGAAGAAAAGATAAACCCTGGTGTGGATGATGATAAGAAGAAGAAGAAGAAACGAAAGCGGAGAGAGGTGAATGACTTACGGTTTGCGGCAGAGATGGAAAAATTGGGTGTTACTTCTAAACGAAAGCAGCGTAAAAAGGAGTAAGCATTCTCATCTTGGTTAAAACGAATAGGCAGGTGGATGAATATTTTAGCGTACATGAGTAATTTGCATCTGATGTCTGGTGTCCATTAGTGGTATTTTGTTTTCCTTTGGTTGGTAATTTGCTAAGAGATCCCTCGTTTCTTGTCAGAAGTAACGCACTATGAAAACATTTCTAATGAAATTATCAGTGTATCCTTTGACAAAGTGATCATTTTGCCTTTCAAGACATATTTTGTACTGGATATGGTCTGTTACGTTGACTCTTTATTTCTGTGGTCATACGTCATACCTATGTCCAAGACGATCCCCAAAGGATATGGGAATCCACTCCCGACACTTACCAATCCTACACTTGTCCTAGAATAACCATAAATGGACGCCTATGTAACACTTGTAGAAGAAGACAACTGTGTATGAAATATTTAAGGATTTAAAGCCTCGTCAATATTTCTTTATTTAGTTGAAAAATCTAAATATCTCTATTTATAAGCATATTTATGTTTCGTTTGCGTATTCTAGTACCTGTATCCTCAACTTAGTAAGATGAGTCATGCCGAGTCGGACTCTTGAATATGTTACCCCAGCGTTTGAAGCTTGAGTAATATGCATGTGCATGAACTTCTGTTGATCAAACTCCCTTCTGGCTTCATCCGGTACAGGTTTCTAAAGAACAAGAAAAAGAACCAAAAGAAAGGAGGGCCTGAACAGACACTAGACCTTCCAAAGCGTGATGAAGTCAAATTTGGGGATGTTGTTCAAGCTCCACCAAAGTTGGATGTAGTTCCTAAGGTACCCATCTTTTGTATTTTTTGTTTGCAGCTGTTGATCAAGTGCAACAATTTATTAAACAAATAAAATGTCATTTTTTTTTGTACAGGCACCCAAAAAACCTATGAATGCTTCACAGGAGAGGCTCAGATTGCAGGCTATTGAGGCGTATAGGAACCGTAGAGGGAATAATAGGCTGGGAATTCAACTTCCTTCTTTGAATCCATCCTCAGAGGAGCAATGAAATCTGCTCTTATGTACTTATGTGAGATAGGATCATCATCGGAGGCTTATCTTGCCGAGAGAACGTGCAGGTGACAAGCTGGTCAAGTCGTTGAGTGGGGTTTGTATGACCTGAGTTCAGAATCCATCTGCATCAGAACTGTCCTTGTCGCATCTTTTACGCAACACAATTTACATCCAAAAGAAGTTGTAATATCTATATTCTATCAAGTAAAATCATCTTTTTTTCTCCCCAAGATTTGTGCCCCTTAGCCCTTAGGCATAAGTGCGGAAGCCAGACTTTTGTGCCTCTATTGAGATTTACAGTTGTTATTAACACGGTGTCACGTCCTTGGCGGGTGACAACGGGGATTTCATTATCTGAGCTACACATGTATCCAAAGCAGGCCTCATTTTACATAAATCTTCATCATTGTGAGTTGTGACATTGTTTTGCCGATTTTTCAATAAAAGTCGCCTTCAATATGGATGCTTATCTTAGCTCGATAATTTTGGTGTTGGGTTAGCAATAAAAAATCCAAGTTGAACAACATTTGAGTAATCGCCATTAGTCTATTAGCAGTAGGGTTCTAGGAGCTAGATGTAAGAAACACCAGAATTATAATCAACACACTTATAATTTAGTTGAACTTAATAATATACATTATTTTCGTGGAAGAGCTCGAACATGTAAACCGCCATCAATATGGAGGTTTATCATTGTTCTGTAGTTTACAATGCTTTCTTCATCACCGAGTTTGAAAACAAAGTTGCTCAACAGAACCGCAGAAAAAATCTTCATCTGCCTGTATGCAAATTCCTTCCCAAGGCATATTCGTGGACCTGCCTGTTTAAGCAAACATACTCTTATAAGAGTCGGAAAACTCATATGGAACAATCTAGCGGACAATACTGGATTTAACGACTATAGTTAAATGGGGACTTTATAAAGATTGTGATTATACGCATATATGTGAGACCGTCTTATAGAAGACTCATTCTATTAGAATTGGGAGTTTTAAACGATATCAAAAGAAATTGAATGACGTAAAGTAAAGAGTGTCATGATAATTGGTACCTGAAATGCGGTGAATTTGAAGGGACTCTGTGGTTGGAAGATCCCATCTTCATCAAGCCATCTTTCGGGGTGATAGTCCTCGGCATTATCTCCCCAAATAAAACGCATCCTTCCCATTGCGTAGGGTTGGTATGCGACCATGTCTCCTTTCTTCACACTATACCCATCAGGCAGTGTATCATCAGAAAAACATATCTTGGCATCCTGTAGAACCAGCAGAAAAAATTAATTTTGATGTCGGTAAACCAAGAAAGTTGGTCGGAGTACTGATGTGCAGTGTCAGCACTCATATATGAGTGTCAGTTGGTCAGCCCTAGGTACTTGTGGAGAAATGAGGATTCAAAAACAACATAGGTTATTTAAATTTTAGTTTACCACAGGAACAGCAGGATAGAGTCGGAGAGTCTCAGTCAAAGCTGCGTGTAGGTAATGCAACCTTTCAAGTGATTCTTCTCTCAAATTGGTAGTAAGTTGTTCATAATTAACGCCGCTTTCCATGCTTGTAACATTTCTTAGCTCTTCTGCCACCTTCTCCTGCACTTCTGGGTGTTTACAAAGCATGTAAATGAACCAAGATAGTGTAGCTGCTGTAGTGTCTTTGCCGGCTATCACGAAGTTCAAGATTATGTCTCTCAGATATTTAGGGTCAGTGTTGTCAAGCTGCAAAAATCTCGACAATATATCGTCTTTCTTCATCTGCATTTACCCATTCAAGAACAATTTAAATCAAGAAACCTTGAATAAATAATGAAAAGGTGTGATGATTGCATGCATCAGAATCACATTGTTTTCCAAAATCGAATAATCAGGAGTATTTGGCTAAAAGGTTCAACTTACGGAAGGAGTGCCTTGTGACCTTTTCATTAACTCAACTTTGTTGCTGATCAACCTGTATACAAAATCATTGATAATTCTAATGTCCTGCTTAAGTTTAGCCTCCAAACCAATGTTGAGAAACCTCTTAACAGGCCAGAGGATATCCACATAACGATACAGTGATGTAGCACTGGCATCATCGAAAGCTTGGCTAAATCTTATCCCTTCTTCATTTGAGCCACACATACTATCTAACTCAACTCCGAATGCAACTTTGAATATTGAATCCAATGTCGATTTCATGAACAAATCCTACACAACCTAAGTCTAGTTAACATCTCAAACAATTGTCACTACCAAAACTAACCATAACCAATAAATAAACATCTTACTTGGATGTCCATGATATGGTCAGACTTTACAGCATCTGAAATTACATTAGCCAATTTCACAGCATTTTCACGGAAAATTGTGCTGCTAAAATCTCGTAAAACCCTAGTCGAAAACTCATAGCTAGAGACTTTCCGTTGGTTTCTCCATTTATGCCCATCCACTGCAAAAATGCCATCACCCAGCAGATCACTCACATTGTCATATGTATAATCTCCCTGAAATTTGTATACATTCATATATCAGCAAGTATAGAGACATTATTCAGAAATTTCCAAAAAGTTATGGTCACACATTAATATCCCAACAGTATATAAAGGCTGTACACTCCTTTCCATGTCAACAAAGTTTTGCTTGAGTCATGTCCACCGATGGGTGTACCACGTCACCGTACACTCGAGCCAATAAGAAAATTGGAATCGACAACATTAGCCATAAATAACTAAGCAGTAATCATAAACGAAGCCCATGATTACCAATGGACTAATTATATCTTAAATGATTATCCCATTTTCATCTAAATTCAACATTCAACCCATCAAAATTGGCAACTTTTATCTCTATATAACTGATTGCTACTCCGTATATACATACAATCACTCCAAAGTCAAAGATGCATAATTTTTGCAGCAAAAAATGAATCTGAAGCATGCAACCAATAATTAACAGCTCATGTAATTAAGAGAAATTAAACAAACTGTATCTAATTAGCCACAGCCTACAATTACAGTGACGGCCTTATGGGCGCGAAAGATCTCAACAAGGGCGAACGAGTAATAAATGGCACCTCTATTAACCCCCCCTAGATCCACCACTGCCCGCGAACATTAAAAAAGACAAAAAAATGATAGATACCTTGCCAAAATTATCAAAGTTGGTCTTGAGAATATACTCAACATTAGCAGGATCACAAGTATAAACTTCATTTCTAAAAGGGTTTAATAATCTGTAAGTTTTATGTTTGGTAGCAAGATGAGTCATGTAATGATGAAGCCTCTTAAAATTAAGCAACTGGTTGAACATTGTTCCTGCAATTGGTGGGTAAATTTTATGCCCATGTTTCTGAAATAGCTTGATTTTAACAAATTTGAAGAACAGAAGAGCTAGGATTGTTGGAACAATGACTGTCAAAGTTGTGTTGATGAAGTTGGAGTTTTGGTATTCCATTAGGCATTAGTTTGGGTGTGTGAGTTGTGCAGGATTAAGTTATTGTAGTAATTGACTAATTGATACCTGTAATAGTAAAATACTATGTACTCCTAGTTTGCTACCCACTCCCCCACTCTACTTTCTGTGTCATAAATAGAATAATTACACAACTGTCTCAACCACCCTTTCAAAATCTGTCTTGATCAGTTGATAAATGCGAACTTGATATGCATAAATCTTGAACCCGATTTCAGATTAGCCCCAAGTCGGTGTAACCCGCTATTTCGATCTACGGATAATTTCTTTTACTGTTTCTCTCCATAATTTTAAAACAATAATATTCATATTCGGTTCAGGCGAGCGGGTTACGAGTCCGGGCATTCGGCCTTTCTTTTGCATAAAAAATAAGTTTCTCTCCATCTACTCATGACCAGGATTCACAAATTCACAATCGCTCTTGTGACACAAAAAAAGTCAAAGTGGACAATTCTTTGCATTCAAGTTCTACCTCCTTGGCTTTTCATTATTGAAACTATAGCTGAAGATAATTCAATTCTTATTGTCAATATAGAGAGTAACTTTTTTCAAACATCCTAGGTGGACGCTTATTAGCAACACACTATTATAGAGATTACACAAAGTTGGCTTATATTCGACGAGAAACTCGTACTTGTAACCCACCATCGATTTGAAGTGTTATCATTGTTCTGTAGTTTACAATTGTCTCTTCCTTGTCGAGTTTGAAGACGAAGTTGCTGAACAGAACAGCGGAAAAAATCTTCATCTGCCTGTAAGCAAATTCCTTACCAAGGCATATCCGCGGACCTGCCTGTTTACAATAAGTGGTACATGAGACAGTGGCCGCATAAAACTGAAACTGAAACTGAACGGACGCTTTTGTTATCGTTGCTATACGCTCACTAATGATTTATATGACTAGTTTACCTGGAAGGCGGTGAACTTGAAGGGACTTTGTGGCTGGAAGATGCCATCTTCATTGAGCCATCTTTCAGGGTGATAATTGGGTGCATCATCGCCCCAAATTGAAGGCATCCTACCCATCGCGTAGGGTTGGTAAGCCACAGTGTCCCCTTTTTTCACGCTGTACCCATCAGGAAGTGTATCATCTGAAAAGCATGTCTTGGCATCCTGTCGAAACAATAGATGGTTCTCATTGTGGATTCTGCTACCAACATTACAAGAATACAAATGAACCTGCTTGATCAATTTAGGTCAGCGGGAAATTACCACAGGAACAGCAGGATAGAGTCGGAGTGTCTCAGTAACAGCAGCGTGTAGGTAATGCAACCTTTCAAGTGATTCTTCGCTAAATCTGGTGGTTAATTCTGCACAATCACCGCCACTTTCCATGCTTACGACTTTTCTTATTTCTTCAGCCACCTTCTCCTGAACTTGTGGGTGCTTACAAAGCATGTAAATAAACCATGACAATGTAGCTGCTGTTGTGTCTTTCCCCGCTATCACAAAGTTCAAGATTATGTCTCTTAGATACTTTGGCTCAGTGTTGTTCTGCTGCAAAAATCTGGATAATATATCGTCTTTCTTCATCTGCATTACCCATTCATCAAAAACTACTTCATAGAAATTTAGTTTAATGAGAAAATTGAACTTACTGAATGAGTGGCTCCTGAGTTTTTGAGTGACTCAGATTTGTTGATAATCAACTTGTATACAAAGTCATTAACTATTCTGATGTCGTGCTTGAGCTTAGCCTCCAAATCGATATTCAGAAACTTTTTAATCGGCCAAAACACATCAACATAACGATAGAGTGATATAGCACTAGCATCATCGAATGCTTGCGTAAATCTCTTGCCTTCTTCATTTGAGCCAAACGTCGTATCCAAATCAACTCCAAATGCCACTTTGAATATTGAATCTAAAGTTGATCTCATGAACAAATCCTACAAAAGTTCAACTACTCGTCACACAGCGGTAGAGTTAAGACTTAAGATTCAAAGTTTTTGGAGTTAAACCATAGATGGAATGTACTGCAGTAACTTACTTGGATGTCGATGCTGTTACCAGACTTAACAGCATTTGAAATAACATTAGCCAGTTTCATAGCTTTTTCACGGAAAATTGTGCTGCTAAAATCTCGTAAATTCCTAGTCGAAAACTCATAGCTAGAAACTTTCCTTTGGTTTCTCCATTTATCCCCATCCACTGCAAAAATCCCGTCACCCAGCAAATCACTCAGATGCCCATAGTTGTAATCTCCCTGAATTTTTAACAACATTCATATCACTATATCAGTAGAGAAATTTAACAAAGTATAATGGATTACTGGTCAGTAAAAAAATGGCAAATAAATGATACCTTGCCATAGTTATCAAAGTTAGTCTTGAGGATATACTCAACATTAGCAGGGTCAGAAGTGTAAACCTCATTTCTAAAAGGGTTTAATATTCTGTAAGTTTTATGTTTGGTAGCAAGATCAGTCATGTAATGATGAAGCCTCTTGAAATTAAGCAGATGGTTAAGCATGGTTCCTGCAATTGGTGGGTAATTTTTACACCCATCTTGCTGAAATAGCTTGCTTTTAACAAATTTGATGAACACAAAAGCTAGGATTGTTGGGACAATGAATGTCAGAGTTGTGTTCATAAAGTTGGTGTTTTGGTATGCCATTATTTTGGGTGTGTATGTGAGAAGCTAGATGATTAAGTTATTGATTGATCATTGGTGGTACTATATATAATACTCATATATGAAGTACGTCGGGTTTGGGTCGGGTCATTTTCGGTTTGCTACATACATTGTATTGGGTCAATTCATTTTGGTTTCAGGTCATTTCAGGTTCAGGTCTGGTTATTTTAATCGGGCAACTACAGCCCGTTGGTTTTGGTTCGTGTCGGGGCAACAACGGGACAAACAAGGTTCGAGTCATGTCAATCGAGGTTTCTAATTAATTTCGGATTTCGGGCCATTCTTAGCTATCACTCTATGAGTTCATATTGGGGCAACCCTTCCATGTGTAATAGTGTAATGCTCCCTAAATAATTTTGTTTTATCTAGTCAATAATCTACGTATTTAATTGTGGTTGGTATGATAAGCCAATGGTTTACGCTTACTTTTGCACATTGATATAATCGGGGGTGATGAAAATTGGGTTACTTGTCAAAAGTTTAATTAGGTTAAACTTTTTATCGGTTGCGGAACGAGTGACACTTACACAATCAGTTTTAAGTAAAACTGGCTCTCTTAGGCTCAAATGTGCAATCCAAAAATCAAAGAGGGGATTTGTCTCCACATCAAATTTAGTTAATTATGTAAAACATCAATACCTTGTATTGATGTAATTGATGAATATGATTTTTATTCAATGTAAACTTGTATATTACAATATGATATGAGCTGATATTTATAGCCCATGAATCAACCGACCTAACTAACTATTAACCACCTAACCATAGTTAGTCTAACTAGTCTAGTCTGTTAGGAAGTTAGTTAATTATAACTAACTTCTATTAACTAACTTATATGTCGATAAATTAGACTCTTTTTTTTTTTTGCAAACTGGGATGGCGCATTACTAGTGGAGATGAGGCTTTGTGGATCAAGGTCGTTGACTAACAATCATCTTTTAGGGAAATCCAAACAACAATATTTTCCTGGTTGGTAAGGGTGTTTATCACGGGCTAGATCATCAAAATTTACCGTTGGAAATGATGAACGTAACCACTTTTGGACTGATCCATGGGTGGATATATGTCTTAGATTCTTTTGACTCTGATCTCTACCCGAAAATATTTATAATTTGTTTTGCCTTACGGAACATGGAATTTGTCACTTTTTGATAGCAAGCGGCCTCATAAAGTGATTATAAAATTGTTGGTGTTCCAGTCCTTGTATTAGATAGTGTTGACTCTGTTGAGTAAGAAAGTCTGATCTGGTCCGAGATATCTTCCAAATTCTTTTCCGCCGCGTCAAATTACAAGCTTATTTTCAACTCGGTTTCAAATAATTTTCAATTTTTGTGCGATGTTATATGGAAATTGAGAGTGTCACAAAAAATACGCTTACTGGCCGGAAATGATGGGTAGGCTACCCACTAACAAGCAACAAGTTAAGCATGGGATTTCTTTCCAGTCGTAGGTGTACTTCTGAACCTAAAAGTGTTTGCCATGTGCTATTTGAGATCAAATTTTAACATGGATTAGTCAAACCATATTTTATACCGATACTTTTTATACTTGGATCTAAAATAATTTGACATTAACTGGCTTTAAAATGCAGGATATATTGTGGAATATTTTTTTAAATTACCTCTTGGTGGTCGTGGCTATAGAAGTGGTGTTGCTATTCAATTTTCCAGTCAACCAAAACTCATCATTTTGATGTTTGGAGGTTCATGCTTTCACAAGCAAGAAAAGTGTTTAAAATGTGGATTTAATACAATTAAGTTTATATGCATCGTAATTCGTAACATAATATCAACTAAGAGCAAGTGCAATGAAAGAACTTCACATAAAGTTCTTCCTATTTCCAAATCATTTTTTACTAATTACTAAGTTTAAGAACTTAACACCACAATGAAAGAACTTTTTCTAGTTCTTAATTTAGACCCACTATTAATTATCTTATCTCTATCAGCCTATTTAATTTTTTAGAATTAACAAAGAACTTGGTTCTTAAATAAGAACCAAGTTTTTATTTTGACAAACTCAATGTCATCCACAATGGGAAGAACTTTATTTTTGAAGTTCTTAGGCCCTGTTCTTTTGGACTGAAATAGATCTTATCTGAACTGAAGTGAACTTATAGGATCTGAACTGAGCTGAACTGAACTTATAGGATCTGAACTGAACTTAAAGGATCTGAACTTTTCTGAACTTATAACATCTGAACTTAACTGAACTTATAGGATCTGAACTGAACTAGACTTATAGGATCTGAATTGAACTGAACTTATATGATCTGAACTGAACTTATAGGATCTGAACCGAACTTACAGGGTCCAGATTTAAATTAACTTGAATTAATTTAACTTAAATTAAATTAACTTAAACTAAATATTATTATTATTGTTGTTGTTGTTGTTGTTGTTATTATTATTGTTATTGTTATTGTTATTTTTTATTATTATTATTATTATTATTATTATTATTATTATTATTATTATTATTATTATTATTATTATTATTATTATTATTTATTATAATAATTATTATTATTATAAAAAACCGCAAATTTTTATTGAGATTAAACAATTTTTTTGTAAGAAATTAGTGGGCAACAAAGAGAGAACATTGATAATAAAATATAGTCTAAAACACAAGATACGATAATAATATTTTTTACTTTATATACATTGGTTTGTTCATACATTATACTACGATTACATTACGATAAAAAATAATGAGAGGAGTGATAATTTTGTTTTAAAAATAATAATGTATATTATGTATCAAATAATTAATGTCAAATATTTTTACATGAGTTTTTAAAAATAATACTCCGTATATAAGTTTTCTAAACTGAATTTATAAGATCTAAACTTATAGGATCTGAACTAAACTGAACTTAGAGGATCTGAACTGAACTGAACTGAACTTATAGGATCTGAACTGAACTGATAGGATCTGAAGTGAACTTAAATTAAGTGATTTTAAGTCCAAAAAAACAAAGCCTTATTGACAAACTCAAGAATAAGAACTCGCATTGCAATTGCTCTAAGATTATATGGGAACCTCCTCATTGTCACAAGTTTCAGACCCTTTTTTTCCCCCTTTTTTGGCGCAATTTTCACTCCCCTTGTCACAAGGATAGTGGCAACTGGCAACTGGCAACTGGCAACCTAACTAGCTAGTGTGCAACTGTGCAAGGGACAACACACACGACTCTTGTTCGAATTTGGCACCCGACCATCCTAAGTACTGTGTTATAAATGTAGACACTATATTTGGTTTAATAGTTGTACTATTTGGAATTATTGGTTGATTACATGTTGAGAGTTTAGAATTCTAAGTACCTAAGAGGGGGTGAATTAGATACTATTTTTAAATTTTCAACTTAGTCTTTATTGTTTTAAAGTAAGTTGATTAATATGAAGAGCAAATGGATACATCAAATAAATTGAATGATTAAAAGTGTATCACGAAAGCCTAAGGAGATTGTTGAAGTTTGGGAGCGACAGTTGTTCTGACTGTTACTTGTTTGTCTTAGCAAGTGAAGTAAAGGCTGCACTGTAAGACGAAAAGATATTGAACTTTGCTAGCTAAAACGTAAATGAAGAACAATTAAATAAATTGCAGCGGAATTAAAAGCGAAGAGAGATCAACACAACGATTTTTGAATTGGTTCGGCCAACAGTCTAAGGGCCTACGTCCAATCTTCTTTTTACTGATTAGATAAGTGATCTACTCCGACTACTTAAAACCCTTACAATAAAAAGGACCAACAACCTACTCCGGTTGCGACAAGAGTTCTAAGACTACTCCGTCTAGGAACTCGACACTCTAACTAGAATGTTTACAAGACCAAGTTTCCTCAAACTGATTCTTTAAAAGAATTGAGAAGGACAACTTATTGGTTCAAACGATTCTAGATGAGAGAGTACAATACTATGATGCAATAGTGGTTACAACTGTGACACTTGAAGGCTTAGAAGATTTTTGCAAAGAAAAAGCTTTGAGTTCTTAAAAACTTATTTTGCAAAAACATTTTGATTTCTCAGGAAAAATCTTGCTTTCAAAATGAAGAGAAGTGTTCTTTTTATAGAGGGAGCACACAAGAGGAAGCAAGCTAGGGTTTATGAGTCAAAGCATTTGATAAGAAACCAAGAATTTGACCCTCCCATGTTTGCACCAAAAGGGCTAACTTATAAGAAGAGAAAAGAGAAAAAGAGGATTTGTAGTTTTCAGCCCGAGCTGTTCACTCTCTACGGTTCAAAATTGCCTCTCGAAACTTGCTATTAAACCTAAGAGTGATTTGGGTAACTATTTGGGTCTCCCAACGGCAATGGGTGCTTCAAAAAAGGTGTTTTTTCAGTTTGTTATCGAAAGTGCAAAGGGGAGACTTTCCTCATGGAACAATATTCTTCTTTCTGCTGCTGGGAGATTGACTCTTATTCGATCAGTTCTTTCTTCACTATCTATTTATTCTCTATCGGTATTTCGTATACCGGTAAGTGTAGCATCGAAGTTACAGGCTTTGATGGTGCATTTTTGGTGGAGGGGGGCTGAGGATAGGAGGGCAGTTCACTGGTGTAGTAAGGGTTTATTGAGTAAGCCGGTGGGGGATGGTGGATTGGGTATTCGTAATGTGGTATGTTTCAACCAGGCTCTTGTGGCGAAAGTTGCTTGGAGGGTCTGCTTTGATTCTGATAGTTTAGTTAGTAAAATTATTGGACCAAAATTAGGTTTAGGAGTGCCTATGACTGATCTTTTTTCTTGCAAGGCTCCGACTGATTCCTCTTGGCCTCTCAAAAGTCTCTATTGGGGTTTGGAACTTATTAGGGCCAATATTGCTTGGAAGGTAGGTTTCCCTTCTAAGTTAAGAGTTTGGAGGGATAGGTGGATTGAAGGTGAGTGCTTGTCTCAGCTTGTTGATGCCCAGTTCCATGATCGTATTGATAATTCTCTTGTTGTGGGGGAGCTGCAAAGTAATTCTAGGGAGTGGAATCTTTCGGTTTTTGGTTTCGATTTGGGTATGGACGTAAAAAAGAAGATTAATGCAACTTTCATTCCATTGAGAAATACTTGTGATTCCGCCTATTGGAAATTGACCAAGGAGGGTGAGTATTCGGTTAAAACTGGATATTATGCTGCCCTTGCCTCCAACTTGAGTAGATCTTCGACTAGGACTGATTTAGATCGAATGAATCCCCATATTGTGTCGTTTTGCAAGGGTAGATTATGGAAATTGCCGATTTCCTTGAAGTGGCGTCTGTTTATTTGGAAGTTTTTGGCAAATGCACTCCCGTTGGGGATTGGCTTTCTTAGGAGGAAGTTGAATTACAATTTTTTCTGCCCCCTTTGTCGGTCGCCTGATGACATGGTGGAAACAGCCAACCATCTGTTCATGGAATGTAGGTTTGCGCAATCTCTTTGGTTCGGTTGTCAGCTTGGTCTGAAAATTCCTGCAGGGATTGACATTGATGTGCGAGTTTGGTTCATTAATTGGATCAATTACTTTGTTAAATGTGACAATTCGAGGTCGCTCATCTTTACCCTTGTGGCTACTTTGTGGAGGATTTGGTGTTGTCGAAATGATATGGTGTTCAGGAAACATTGCCATTCTCCTTTGCTTGCGCTAAGGTGCGTGAATGAGGATGTGCAGGGTATGCATGAGGCGGCAGAATGGAAGCTGAATTCTGGGGGGTCTGTTGAAGGGAGGAATGGTACTCCTATGGATGATAATAATAGGATGGGTCTCTTAGGGACGGATAGGGCTCAAATGTGTAGAAATTGTTACCCGTTCTGGGTTGTGGGAAAGTCGGGTTGTGATTCTGTCTACCGTATGAAGTGTGATGCGGCCTGGAAGGATGATAGGAGTGCGGGGCTGGGTTGGTTTATTTTGAATAAGAATGGTGTTCGTTGCGGGGAAGGTTCTCTTCCTTTTATGGCGTTTTCTCCTCTTCAAGCTGAAGGTGTTGCTATGCTTCATGGTCTAAGATGGGCTAGGGAGAAGGGTATTTTGCATATCCACTTGGATACGGACTGCCTCAATCTTGTGCTCCAGATGATCGAAGTGGATTTACCTGATATCGGTATTAGGTTCCTGTTATATGAAATTAAGTTAGAATTAGCTTATTTTCACTGTTGCTCTCTTAGCTACTGCCCTAGGGGAGTTAATAGGATAGCTCACTCTCTTGCTCAGCGAGCATTGTTGTAAGTTATTCTATGATTATCTGTCAAAAAAAAAAAAAAAAAAAAAAAATAGGCTTTGGCTTTTTCAGAAACAAAGAGGAAGGATATTCACAACAAAACAAATCTTGAGAAGAAATGAGATAAAAGCAAACTTTGTTTTACAAAAGTCAAAGATAAGTTTTAACACATTTGAGGAAAACTTTTGAAGTGAAAATTAGCATATCCTTTTTCAAAGACCACCCTTTAATATTTTAAGTTTAAAACTTCTTTTAAAACTGATGCATGAAAAGCCATTTTGATTATAAAAGAAATCTCGAAATTGAAAGACTTGCTTTAAGTGTAACAGACCAAAAGTGACAGTCAAGCATATTGTTACCAGCGAGAGTAACGGTAGGCTTGACTGTTACCATTGAAAGTATTTTACTCTTTCACCTTTACATTAGTTGACACAAACGACTCTAAATCTTGGGTAGCAAACGTTCGAAGATTCTTGATTAAGACTTTCAATTGATCGATTAAACCTGAAATGAAAAATTAAGAAAATACATGTTAAATGGGCATGTTATCATCAATTAAGAGAACCCAACACATGTCATATCAAATTATCATTATCATTAAAAACAAGTAGGGGAAAATAATGCAATTAAATAAAGTACGTAGAGAGTAATACGCCCTTAATAAAAACGTAGAGTAATATGAAGTACAAGAGAGAAATAATTTGTCAGCTTCTATAATTATGGGTTATTAATTACTTATGGTATAAGGGAAAATCGATAATAGTTATTGATATGAGTACGGAAGCGATAATAAACAACAGACGTTGCTGGGGTAAGAGTCGAACTCGGGACCTTGATTCACAAAGGGACGAGATCGTTCTCGATGGGATATATATTTGACTAAAAGTCCGCCAAGACTTTGAGTCAATGGGATATTTGGGTCGAACATCCGTCGAGACCTTGATACAATAATGGGTGTTTAAAATAAAGACGTCGATCTTAATTTTAAACGAGAATACCGCTGGCATAAATATTTTTTCCCAGGATGAACAGTACACGTGAATAGTAAAACTTTTTTTTTTGCTGCCACGCCTCGAATAACAAGTTACTAGAACTGCTCCTGAGATGAGTAATCAAAACCGATTAACCCTCGAACTACCTGCTCAAGTTTAACCCTTGAATTCCAATCGCAATCAAAAATTCAACTAACAACTTGGTTTGACACGCCTAGGACCGTCTAGATTTAGGAAAATCAAGAGCCAAAGCTCAGATACCATATGATATGAGTACGGAAGCGATAATAAACAACAGACGTTGCTGGGGTAAGAGTCTAACTCGGGACCTTGAATCACAAAGGGACGAGATCGTTCTTGATGGGATATTTGACTAAAAGTCCGCCAAGACTTTGAGTCAATGGGATATTTGGGTCGAAAATCCGCTGAGACCTTGATCCAATGGGTGTTTAAAATAAAGACGCCGATCTTAATTTTAAACGAGATTTGAAAATACCGTTCAAACCTTGGTTGGTGATCAAATCATGATCGAGTTTTTCTAAAATTTTATTTATAACTTGTCTTAATATGCCTAATAACTAATACAAAGCATTTTATTTATAGTACCTAATTACGTTTCTAACTAGAAATAAGACAACTAATTTAACCAACTCCTATATCTGTCAACTACTAAAAACTTCTAATGACATAACAACTGCCTTATTTTATTATATCCTAGTAATTGTAGATAACTAATCAAAGAGTCCTAATTGAGCTAGTCTTGCGCATCCAAAATCGTATCATCCCCTCCCTCTTCAAAAGGAATTGTCCTCAATTCTTCAAGTGCTTCAAGTCCACCTGGATCAAATACAAATCTCACAAGCCTAGATGCAAAATTGACTATCAGCAACAATGATGAATTTGTACACAGTGCCGAATCATCTTTTAGTTCATCATCTTCGATGCAAACTTCAGGCTCATTCATTTTGTTTAATTTCAAACCTTTCTTGTGCCATATAAGTTTGTGCCTTCCACACCACCACCCTCCTTGCACGAGAATAACTTCATCATTAACCTCAATAGTTTCCTCTTCATTATAATAATCAAACATAGAAGGCGATTTCGGATCAAACTTAACCTTCTCCTCATAGAAGCTTTCAAACGAGAATACCGCCGGCATAAATATTTTTTTCCCCGGATGAACAGTACACGTGAATAGTAAAAAAAAAATTTTTGTACTGTCACGCCTCAAATAACAACTTACTAGAACTGCTCCTGAGATGAGTAATCAAAATCGATTAACCCTCGAACTACCTACTCAAGTTTAACCCTTGAACTCCAATCGCAATCAGAAATTCAACTAACAACTTGGTTTGACACGCCTAGGACCCTCGAAAATCAAGAGCCAAAGCTCTGATACCATATGATATGAGTACGGAAGCGATAATAAACAACAGACGTTGTTGGGGTAAGAGTCGAACTCGGGACCTTGAATCACAAAGGGCGAGATCATTCTTGATGGGATATTTGACTAAAAATCCGCCAAGACTTTGAGTCAATGGGATATTTGGGTCGAAAATCCGCCGAGACCTTGATCCAATGAGTGTTTAAAATAAAGACGCCGATCTTAATTTTAAACGAGATTTGAAAATACCGTTCAAACCTTGGTTGGTGATCAAATCATGATCGAGTTTTTCTAAACTTTTATTTATAACTTGTCTTAATCTGCCTAATAACTACTACAAAGCATTCTATTTATAGTACCTAATTACGCATCTAACTAGAAATAAGACAACTAATTTAACCAACTCCTATATCTGTCAACTACTAAACTTCTAATGGCATAACAACTGCCTTATTTTATTATATGCTAGTAACTGTAGATAACTAATCAAAGAGTTCTAATTGAGCTAGTCTTGCGCATCCAAAATCGTATCAGTTCTTCTATAGTTTGGTCAAAAAAAAAACTTATAAACTTTATATTCCTGAATTTCTTAGAATAGCCACCACGATAAATTGTTTTATAGATACAAACATAATTATTGAAAACTTTCTTGTTTTCGATTCATACAAATAAATAGTGTTACAATCTAAAAATCCCTTTTAATATTTATGTCTAGTATTCACTTATCCACCAAAACAAATTTTGAAAGCCCCAATAAAGGTTAAATTAACATATACATGGTTTTATTAACTAAAATTTCTTTGTTTTTAAAAGATAACTCCGTAAAATTTTTCGTAAAATACATTACAAGGAAAGTAAATTAAAATACAACCAAATATCAACTAACCTCTAGTTAAACCACTAGATTTAAATATCTTCGACTACAAGCTCCGTATTTCTTAGGCACGTGAATAGGGATGTTATTGGGGGCGGTGTGGAAATATAAAACCGTACCCACCCCAACGAGTGGAAATATAAAACCTTACCCGTCTCACTTCCCCATTAACCCGTTATACCATAATTTAATTCGATAAAAAAATTCGTAAAAGTTGGTTTAATCATTATTAATTTCCAATTTTTTTGAATTTTCTTCATAATTTTAGTTTTCACCAAAAAAGTTAGTGAAAAACTTTATAAAATAGCTATTATTACCTTATATCTTAATTGTAACAAAATTAAAGTTTATAAAATCATTACTATAAGGGTTTTTTATCAAACACAACCTTTAAAAAACTTTTTTTTTCAAACACAACCTTTAAAAAAAAAGTTTGTGAAACACAACCTTTAATAATTTTTTTTTTGTTAAACACGACATTTTGGCTAGAGTTTGAACACTTGCAATGGGGTGACTTTGAGTCGATGTTTGAGATAGCAAACGGGGTCGGTTTGAGGTGTTTTTAGACTCGTTGGAAAGGTGGGAGTACAAGCTTTCCCGACATTATCAATACGGCGGTGATAGGTGGCCTTATGCGGGGTTTATTAGTGTGTAAAGTAAGGTTGGTCAAGGAGTGAATTGGTGTTTTTCTGATTTGTTTCTCTCTCCAATTCACTCATTGACCAACCTTACTTTACATACCAATAGACCCCACATAAACCCACCTATCACCGCCGTATTAGTAACCATTGGAAAGCTTGTACTTCCACCTTTCCAAAGAGTCTAAGAACACCTCAAATGGAACTCGTTTGCTACCTCAAATATCGACTTAAAGGCACCCTATTGCAAGTGGTTAAACTCTGGCCAAAATGTCGTGTTTTACAAAAGAAAAATTATTAAAGGTTGTGTTTTACAAACTTTTTTTTTAAAGGTGGTGTTTCGAAAAAAAAGTTTTTTAAAGGTTGTGTTTGACAAAAAACCCTTACTATAATGCTATTATTTTTTTTAATGATTGGCAGTTTAGCGGTATGGTATGTAACATGCAAAATCCATCCCGTCACTACCCATGACAGACCCACACCCGTCCCACCACCCGTAAACTCTGCCCATACCCGCCCAAATTGAGGCAGATGCAAAGTAATATCCACTTATATCCGCCCCAGTGACATCCCTATACGTGATACACTTTCCTTCCGTATATAGTGAACCAAACACTAGAAACCTTAAAAGGGCGTAATTATTGACACTAGGATTGATCGTCTAACATGTACGAATTGTACAGTACGTCCGTAAATGACTACATGCCAATATACAATCAAGAGACGGTTACACGCCATAAATTCACATTGTACTTGTCACATGGCATGTATGAGAATGTATTGCCCATTTCCACCCCAAAATTTAAATACATCATGAATATGGTGCAGAATCGGTTTGATCAAAACTCGGTAAAAACTGCATCACAGAAGCATCGGAAAGTAATCGTAACCTATGAAGAAAAGAATGTATGGCTACTACTGACTAAGAAAATACTAAATGCCTTACATTTGTTCCTGAGGGTGCATTAAGAGTTGGTATCCCTTAAAACGGGCTATTTTTGTATGAACAATTAGACGGATTCTTTAAATCATTTAACAGTTAAATATGACCATTTTTGGAAAAAAAAAAAAGTTATCAATAAGTTGTAACACTTGTTTGACCATTGTGTTTACATTTAACCATAAAATGGTCGCAAACCCCGTCTTATTATTTCATAAGAAATAACCCGTCTGAAACAACAATTTTTTTTTTTAAAAAAACAAAGCATTTGTAGAATTAAAAAATATATATTGCAAGCGTACTGTGTGTCGGTGTCGGTGTCGGTTATAGTGCTCACGGGTTTTCGGGAAAGTAAAGTCAAGTATTAGTCGATTATAGAATTTACCAAAAAGTGATCATTATTTATCAAAATGAAGTCACATTTTTCTCATCGTACGTACAATAGAATTGCGTTGTAAAAAAAAATCATATCATTGGTATTAGTCTCGGTCCTGACATGCATGCTTTAGAGTTTAGATTAAGCTATACATCAACTGTGAATGACCAAGATCAGCCCAAAAACCGATTATGAGATTAAGTTTCCAACCGAGATTTAGGTGTTGTTTGGCCAAGTTTAAAAAGTGATTTTGTAATTGAAAAAGTAGTAGTTTGGCCAAACATGGTAAATTAGAGAGTTTTAAAAGTGCTTTTGAGAAGTCAAAAACTGATTATTCACCCCCAAAAGGAGAAGTATATATTTACTACTTCTACTTTTTACATAAAGAACCAAATAAGCAAACAAAAGTTGTATTAACGTAGTTAGGCCAAACATATAAATTTTGTGACTTTTACAAAAGTATGGCCAAACAACTAAAATATTTCTGAAAAGTAATTTGTGAATAAACTCCTTTTAAAAAAGGAAAAGTCATTTTCCATAAAGCAAAGCCAAACAGCACCTTAATGTCACGTATGCATACATTGGAGGGTATATCCATCACTAGTCAGACGCACGACAACAACATCACTAGCCGTAAAGACCCGCCGGTGACCTTAATTATTCAACCAAGTAAATCGGCACCAACACCTTCAGGAACCGAGCAAAAGATCACCACACAAACGACCATACCAGCATAGAGCGACAGAGATCACAAGGAATAACAAGCTACGGAGTACATAATAAAAAAAAAATGTTGTCGGGGATTATTGAGATTATGACTCGAGATAACTAATCCAATTCTCATTGTTTTTTACATAGAATAAGAGAATCGGAGATAAGATACAAGAGAGATTATTAATATAGTTATTTAATTTTCTTACTTGGGACTTAAATATAAAGTTGTCTTATTTTCGAGGAAGAACTCGAACATGTAAGCCACCATCAATGTGAAGGCTAATCATTGTTCTATAGTTTACAGGGGTCTCTTGATCATCGAGTTTGAAGACAAACTTGCTCAATAGGACAGCCGAGAAAATCTTCATCTGCCTGTAAGCAAATTCCTTTCCAAGGCATATTCGCGGGCCTGCCTGTTTACAATAAGTGTAGTTGTGTGAGGATGTGAGACAGTCATCCTTCCACGGTCAATAACAAAATGGTGACTGACTAATTACCTGGAAGGCGGTGAACTTGAAGGGACTTTGTGGCTGGAAGATGCCATCTTCATTGAGCCATCTTTCAGGACGAAAATCTTGAGCATCGTCCCCCCAAATAAAACGCATCCTTCCCATGACGTAGGGTTGATAAACCACCATGTCGCCTTTCTTCACGTTGTATCCATCAGGCAGTGTATCATCTGAAAAGCATATCTTGCTATCCTGGGAATACACGTACTGAATTATTTCAGATTGGTTTGTGATCAATTTTTTCTATGTTGCTCCCACTCGACAACAAGTATCAACATAAGTAACTATTTACATGTTGGATTAGGCTACTTCGTAGAAAAGAAACTCTGATTTGGCATAAAATCAGGGTCATTTACCACGGGAAGTGCAGGATAGAGCCTGAGTGTCTCGGTCAAAGCAGCGTGTAGATAATGCAACCTTTCGAGTGACTCTTCTCTTAAACTGGCAGTAAATTCTAAAAAATTACCACCACGTTCCATGCTTGTGATGACGTTTCTAATCTCTTCACCCACCTTCTCCTGCACTTGTGGATGTTTGCAGAGCATGTAAATAAACCATGACAATGTAGCTGCTGTAGTGTCTCTGCCAGCTATCACAAAGTTCAAGATTATGTCTCTTAGATACTTTGGCTCATTGTTTTTCTGCTGCAAAAATCTTGACAATATGTCATCTTTCTTCATCTGCATTATCCATTCATCAACAAATTATGTAAACAATGCGTAAATATAAAAAACATTTATTCCAGTGTCTTAAAAACTCTCGAAAGTGAGAGCAGTGGTGGAGCCAGGATTATTCGAACTTAGCGAGACCGAAACATTTCAACAGGAGCGAACAGGTAATAGTATAAGATATGTTTGAAAAAAAGTTCAACATTAACGTTTATATTTTTCTATAAGTAATATTTTAATTAAAATTAAACAAATGATGGGTAGAGCAGAGAAAATACAATTTAAAATTAAGCTTGAACTTACTGAATGAGTGCCTTGGGAGTTTTTCATTAACTCGGTTGCATTGATAATTAACTTGTATACAAAGTCATCAACAATTCTAATGTCGTTCTTGAGTTTAGCCTCCAAACCGATGTTGAGAAACCTTTTAATCGGCCAAAAAACATCAACAAAACGATAGAGTGAAGTAGCACTAGCATCATCAAATGCTTTTGTAAATCTCTTTCCTTCTTCATTTGAACCACACGTACTATCCAAATCAACTCCAAATGCTACTTGAAATATTGAATCTAAAGTTGATCTCATGAACAAATCCTACATACAAAAGTTAAACCAACTTAATCTTAATTTAATTAATAACGACTAAACATAAAAAATTCACCATAATGGAGAAAGTATAAAATGGAGGTTTTTAATAAAAATTGTAATTCCGTACCAAAAACTAAAAATTTTTATTCATGACGTAGAGACCTAGTTCGAACCCAGGTAAAACTAAAAATGTGTTACGAGACTCTCTTTACAACGAGTGGAAAAACCTTACTTGGATGTCGAGGATGTTACCAGACTTGAGAGTATTTGCAAATACACTAGCCAGTTTTATAGCGTTTTCAAGGAAAATTGTGCTGCTAAAATCTCGTAACTTCCTAGTTGAAAACTCATAGCTAGAAACTTTCCTTTGGCTTCTCCATTTATCCCCATCGACTACAAAAATCCCGTCACCCAGCAAATCACTCATAATGTCATACATGTAATCTCCCTGAAATTTTCAGAAATTTATGAGCAGGGAAATAAAGTAATCGTCACCAAAATAAATAAAGACAAATAAAAGATAGATACCTTGCCAAAATTATCAAAGTTGGTCTTGAGGATATACTCAACATTAGGAGGATCACAAGTATAAATTTCATTTCTAAAAGGGTTTAATAATCTGTAAGTTTTATGTTTGGTAGCAAGATCAGTCATGTAATGATGAAGTCTCTTGAAATTAAGTAACTGATTGAACATTGTTCCTGCAATTGGTGGATAATTTTTATGCCCATCTTTCTGAATTAGCTTGGTTTTAATAAATTTGATGAACAAAAGAGCTAGGATTGTCGGAACAATGATCGTCAAAGCTGTGTTCATGGAGTTGGAGTTTTGGTATTCCATTATTTTGGGTGCTGTAGTCACCATGACTCTCGTTCGAGTTTGGTACACGGCTATCTAGCTCAATCGTATGCGGATTAGGGGTAATAAGTGTAGTCACCCTATTAGATATCATAATTGTAATATTTAGTGTGGAGCACGAATATGTTGATTAAATACTCTATTAATAATGATTGTGGTTAAGTGCTGATTATTTTGGAAATTTACATACTACGAAGAAAAACCAAATGCAGGCAGATAAATAAAGAGTAGAAGAAAGAAAAAAACTGTCAAGTTTGATAACTAAAGTAGATTCGACAATCCAACAGCGATCGTCGAATTGATCCAACTAGAGGTAAATGGCAAATATGCATAAATAAATAAATACACGCCAAATATTCGAATTTACCCATCATGTGTCATGAATGAGAGAATATACTGTGTAGAGTGTGTACATTTCCACATCTGAGAAAGAAATATTACCAAAATGGCATACTTTGGTCTAAGTTCGATCAAGGTATGCGGTTAAGGAAAGCAATTGTAACCTTGAGGAAAACAGACATACATATTCGCGGTACCAGGTACTGAAATTAAGGAAATCGTATGCGACTTCAAATATTAAATGTGCGAAAAATTTCACCTTCGACTTAAATTACAATAAACATCAGCTAGCTATTGTGTCCTCTACAAATATCTTTCCTCACTCTAAATGACACCTAACTGAAGTAAAATAATGCACAATAACTAACTCAAGACTCTGCTTCATTTGGTGGGACCCCAACTCACTGGCCGAACGGTGCATGCAATGCTACACTTGTTCCTCAGGGTGCTGTAAAAGCCATCCTTGTTGGATAAGTCTGTTTGGGAGCAGCTAAAGTTTAAGGAGCCGATGTACTCAGTGGTGGAGCCAATGTACTCTGTGGTGGAGCTGATGTACTCGGTAGTGGAACCATCACGTCAGTAGGCACATTCACCACTTGTAGAGCAGTTAAAGCTGAAGATGAAGTCATATTCATAGTTGAGAGTTCTTCTAGTTGTTGCAATGCGGTCAATGCATCAGGTGCGCTCAGAGTAGCTATATGAGGCCTTAGTACTCCAACAGCATCTCGGAGTTTTGATTGCTACAAGGAAAAATTATTAAAGGGTAAACATAGATTCAGCTGGAATATGTAATTAATATACGAGTTAATGAGTAATTATAAGTACACTTTACCATATCCTCTAAATTTCTGAGGAGTTCTTCATTGGCCACCTCTTGTCCATGCGAATTCTAGCAACCGAAACAAGAATAGATTCTTAAGATAGTTCGGAGGGTTGACAGCAAATTAAAACGGTCACATACACCCACATAACCATTACTACAACAACAAACACACGGAGCCGACAATCCAACATGAATCATTATCTAATACCTTTAAGGGGTCGTTTGGTTCAGTGCGTAAGAATGAAATGGAATGGAATGAGAAACCATAGTTATATGGGGTTCTAATTTCATTCCTTTAAAAACTTGTTTGGTTCATTGTAATAATAAGCATGGAGGAATGTGGTTGGAATCCAAGGAGGGGAGGTGGGTATGAGATTCCAAGGGGTTGGAATGAAGTTAGAATCCATAGGGTATCTAACTCCATTCCAAAATGCTTCAACCAAACACCGGAATGGATCAAAAATCCATTCCAATCCATTCCCATGGTGCCAACCAAACACCCCATATAAAGTATATATAATAATGAGACAAGGAAAGAAAAGCTCAATCAAAAATAGACAAAAATAAGGAAAAAAAAATGTCAAACAAGTGTGTAGCATCAAAGAGTTAGATAAATAATACTCCACTATCCCGGTCATTTGTTGTCCTATTCCATTTTCGGGTGTATTTGATGACCAATTTGATCATTCACACACAATTTGGTCCACTTGTCATTTAGTAATTGGCTCGGCTCCCTCCTCTTTCCTTGGTCTTTGTGCCAAAACCAAAGGACAACAATTGACCGGGACGGAGGGAGTAATAATAATGATGAAAGAAAAAAAAAACTAAATCAACATAAATGTAACAAAAACATTAGCAATGATATTCACCATCGTACATTTAAAATTTTCATCGAGCACGCAATAGTAGACAAATTACCCTTAGTCCCTCAAATCTCTCTGCCTAAGCGAGCAAGAGTAGGATGTACCCATGTGAGTATGTAAAGTTGCGTGTATGAGCAAGCAAAATATCTAAATGTGCAAAAACTAAAAAGAAGAGTGTTAGATACAATATGGGTAGCTGAATGTCAATCTCATTTATCATGCATTACTCATTCCCAAAGCTAAGCCCTGCAATCCTCCTATCAATTTATTTCATTGCAACCCATGCTGTTTTTTGCACAAATTGCACGAAAATCTACATTCTACAAAATTGCACTTTTATATATCAAAGTTCACTCACAAATTTTAATGCACAGCACACAATAACATTTTAAAGAGTAGTACCCACATTCTCCAAAACACCAAATAAGAACTTCAAAATATAACACCTAATCAAATGGGGCTAATTGCCTAATGGTGTTAGATAAAGTAACTAAAGTGGGCAACGCATTTGTCGAAAGAAATTTTCATGCAGACAAAAGCACGGGTAATGGTCGACTCATCATTAGAGATCTTTTTTTCCAGGATTAAAGTTGTAGAAATCAAGGCAATATCATAAAAGAAAGTACGTGAAATTTGCCAAGAATTACCAGAGAAGTGCTCATTGAATGTACATAAAGATGCACACACTCCATTTTTTGTTGCTTCATCACTAATGTCCCATTCAGGCACATTAAACAAAGTGCATAATTATAATTGGAAGTACTAGTCACTTCTGATTATAAAAACCGAAAATTTAACAGTAACTTTTAAGTTTGACAGCTTTCTGGTGGAAACAAAAATTTTAGGTTAGCGAACATGATACTAGGAAGTTTGTGTTCATGTAGAGCATGACCAAAATCGTAACTTCAGAATTGTAAGGGCACTTGAATAGAGAATTGAAGAGTGTGAGTATTATAAGGGGCTATAGACAATTAGACGTGGGCAAATTTAAACTGATTGAAAAGGTTCATGTAGAGTAACACTTTCAAGTTTAAGAAACATTAATATAAAGTGTAATTAATAACTATATCAAACCTTACATCTACACTAGGTTAGAAGACAAATGAGATACTAAAACCAAAGATTATCTTCAAAATTCAGTGGGATAAACTTAAATAGCTACACAATATCGAAAATTGGTTGGTATGAAATATTTACATTCCTTGCTTTTAAACATAGAAAGGAGATTGAAGAGATTGTAGCTACATTCCTTGTTTATAAACATTAGAAAAGAAATCGTAGCAAACAGATTTAATACCATAATAAGAACTCCACATTATTATTTTCGCCGATCATTAAACTCTTAAAAAAATTGTAGTTTGATCGTCTTTGATTCATCTTTGTTTAGTATTTCCTGATTTTATATTTATACAACGGCGATACAATGTCCTACATTAGTAGACTCTAAATCTTTTGGGCTTGAGGTTTTGTTGTTGTCACTTGTCAATGTAGTGACCACTCAAAAAAATTAGTTCAGCAATTAAATACGAAGCCTACAAACTGAACTCTATAAAACAGCACTAATACACAAATTCAAATTGTAAACTAACACACACTGAGGCCTTGTTTGGCTAGCAAAATAGGAGGGAAAGGGAGGGGAGGGGGGTGAAAGGAAGAGAAAGGGAGGGAATGGTGATGGGAAGCGAGAATGGGGCGTGAGTGTGTGGATACAATTTCCCTCCAAATCTTTCCTATTTTGCCTTGAAAGAGCGAAAATGGATCCCTCCAAATCCATCCCCCTCTATTTCCCTCTACCCTTATTTGCTATACAAAAAATGGATTGTAAATCCCCTACTCTCCCTCCCTTTCCGTTCCTTCCAAATCCTTCCATCGTAACACACCCTAATACTATATAGATGATAAAGTAGATGACAATGATTGTAATCATGTATAGAGTACATCATTAGTGTGAAATGATAGCGGTACAGAGCTTAGCACACAAACATGTTAACCTAAAAGAATGATATTTTGTAAGCACATAAACTCTTCTAAATTTTTTAAAAATTTCAGTGTAAAAAAAGTATCACCTATATATTTGAACAGAGCTAGTATTCACATCCAATACAATGGTTCAACATTCTACGGAGTATTTTTTATTTCACCATCTAAAAGCATCTCGAAAAACATAATTCACCAAGCAAATTTAATATTTAGCCAAAAGGCTCAGACTGAATATTTTTTCTAGAAAAAAAGATCACATTCTAGTTGTAAATCTAAACCAAACTAATAAAAACCCTTAGGAAGCATAATTAGTGTCACTCATTCTAATAGAGTCAACAATACTACCCTAAATCTCCAAAGTTCTTGCCAATTGCAGGGTAGGAGGGCAAATATATGCAACACAAAGGCCTTTTCAAATAAGCAAGGAATTGACCGATTTGGACAATATAAGCCACATAGAAACTTAGAGATACTATAGTCAACCGCCAAAAAGAGTGATAATATTGTAGAGAACAATGACATTAGTGGGAAGTGTAATCATTACTCATATCTCATACTATCAAGCTTCATATAACCAGCGATAGTGGTATTAGCAATCCATGTTTTCACCCAAGGAAACATTAGTATACACATTAACCCAATTTACCTTCAAATTTCACTTGTCAGAGAATCCAAGTAGCAGCAGAACTATTCAAATTTGACTTATTGGAACATTTGCAGATTTTATTCCATGTAATTGTAGTACTAGGCTTTCCATTTATTTATAGTTCAACTATTTTGGCAAATAACAACTGTCATACTGTTGTATGCATTACAAAAAACCAATTTCAAGCTATATATGGTATAAAAGTTTTAACATCGTAACATACAATGGCATCAAACAAGACTAGCCCCATATTCCAAAATAAGAAATCGGGCAACTTGACATAAATGAAGGGGAGTATTTTCTTTGTTTCAATTTCTCCTATATTGCACACCACACTCCTATTATAAACCGATGTTCAACTTCTTAAATAGTATATTCCTATTCCAAATACAGAAAGCACAATTTAAGTAAAAGTTCAATTATCACCAATTAATGACTTCTAAACAAACTAAACCTACTAACTAAATTAACAACATTCAATCCAAATTTAAAGCACGCAAAAAGCAAAATTTGGAGGGAAAAATAACAGCTAACAACCACTAACCTTTTTTGGTCTCCCTCTAGTCTTGCCAGTATACACCTTCTTCCCCACCATTCCCACACTCCCCTTTGGTTTCCTACCCCTCCGCCTCACACCACTCACAGCCATGGCAACAACCCTCTTCCCCCTTGGCCTCCCAGCCGGCCACCCCCGCTTCTTCCTCTTCTCTACATTGTCCGAAACAAGCCCTGTAGCATTATTACCATTACCATTAACATTATCATTCTCATTATAATTAACAACCTTCTTCGGCCTCCCTGCCCCACGCTCCACCACATCCACCGGTTGCACATTGTCCGAAACCAGCCAATTAGCATTATTATCATTCTCATTCTCATTATAATTAACAACCTTCTTTGGCCTCCCCGCCCCACGCTTCACCACATCCACCGGCTGCACATTTTCCAAAACCAGCCCATTAGCATTATTATCATTCTCATACTCATTCTCATTCTCATTATAATTAACAACCTTCTTTGGCCTCCCCGCCCCCCGCTTCACCACATCCACCTGCAGCACATTTTCCAAAACCAGCCCAGTAGCATTATCATCATTATCATTATCATTCTCATTATAATTAATAACCTTCTTCGGCCTCCCAGACCCCCGCTTCACCACATCCATCTCATCCACCGGCGCTTCCTCCACCTCCACCTGAAACATCGGTTGCGGCTCTACAACCACTCTCTCATCCATTTCCACTTCTTGTTGCTTCTGCTTCTTTTTTGGACGGCCCCTTCGCTTCACCGAGCTTCCCTCCTCAACCTGCCCATTACTAACCCCTGCAGAAGGGCTCGAAAGCACCTGCTCAAGTCCCACTTCAGGTTCTGCTTGCGAAAGCGGCACCACCACTTTTGCAGGCCGTCCTCTCCGCTTCTTCCCAGTCAATGGCTCCGAACCCATATCCTCACTTTCAGGTTTGGCTTGGGGTACGTTTTCAGCTCCAAAATCGGGTTGTTTAACCTTGGGAGGTCGACCAGGTCTCCGCTTAGTGCTCGGAGACGGTTGCTCCATCAAAGTAGTTGGCGAAGCCTGCGGAAACTGCTGCTGTGGCGACGGCGGAATCGCGGATACAGGAGAAGGTTGAGGAGCAGACAAAGAAGACAGTTGATAAGAATTCTTAATCATAACGAGTTGGCCCGAGTTCTTAAGTCGAATTAAGTGGTGAGTCAGTAAGGCCGAGTGAGTGGGTGGTAGATTGGAGTAAACTCGGTCTATATACTTAGCTATAGCTCTCTTGCTCGATCCGCCTTCCTTCCCTTGCGAATTCTCCCACAGTATCGCGGCCGTAATCATCTGCAAGTTCAGTCAAATATATTCGTCTTAAATCTAAAACGGGACAAAATAGGATAGAATGTATTTTTAAGACCGATATGCATGTCTTAACAAATCATAGTACAATAATTATACTACTGCCTACGTCTCAATCATTTATTTAATTATTTAGTCTGTGAGCGGTATTTTACTTTAATTAATCGGGAAGAAGGGAGTACTAATATAGAAATAATATCGGGGAAGAGTCGATTTTGTTTACCTCGGTGTAAGAAGGGTGAGAAGGAACGGGGTTGGAGGACGGAGAAGGAGCGGGAGCCGGAGCCGGAACCGGAACCGGAGAAGGGTGGACATAGGCGGCGGAGAAAGGTGGTTGCGGTGGCGGTTGCAGTTGTGGTTGCGGCGGTGGCGGGGAAGAGAGTGGTGGTTGAGAGTGGAAGTGAGCTGCATAAGCAGCTACTTGTGATGGATCCATGAACGAGGAAGACAAGGAGTATGGAGTTTATGGATGAGACGAAAACTTAGGGTTTTGAATTTTTCTTTGGTCCAAATTGATTTTTGGGATCTTTTTTGTCCAAAGATAAAAATGTTATAGGTGAGCCTATTGAATTGGGGTTGGAACACGATGTAAATTGGATCAGATCGGATTATTAGGATTAAACCGAATTGTATTTTATTTGATCCGATCCATGATAAATTTATTTACTCTACTTTGATATTCGTTCCAGTCATTAACCAAACTGAATGGATCGCAGACCGAATCATAGACCGAACTTATATAATAAAAGAATCTTTAAAATTGTAATATTATTGATTGATTTTATTTCTTAATTTGCTTACACGTGTTACAAGATACTAGTTATTATAAGAATCTCCGCGCGTCGTAGCTCAAGATAGTTATTTCTTAATTTGCTTACACATGTTACAAGATACTAGCTCATGAATACTAGCTCATGAAAATCAATATAAGAAACACGAGCAATGAAAACGACTTTTTTTGTGACCATCTCTAGAAAAGACCTCAAAAACGCAATTTTGTTATAGAGTATATTATTTGTGAAAGGTTAGATCCACATTAGTTAAGGTTGGAATCAATTCATTACAGACCCGATGTACCTTTTTTAGTGATGTAATTTTATTAAAAGCAAAGGAAACCCCATGATATTTTATCATTGTTTGAAAAAAAAAAAAATTTGCATTCAATTAAAACGATTTGCTTATTGTAATTTTTTCAACAAAAAATTACCTTGTCCTATTGACTGAAATTATCTTGTTTTGTTTATTTCAAAAACAATGGTTCTTTTAGTTGTACCGCACACGTTCGCGTGTGATACCACAAGATACTACTATTTTCAAAGTAACATATGCTTATGGCTTTGCGGGACGATACCCAAGAATTTGTGAAGAACCAAAATTACACATAACATGTTGATGAATCACGAGTTTTGAATGCCAGAGGAGAATAATAAGAGATTTGTTTACGTACTATCGACTTATGGAGACAAGGTAAATTTGACAGCACTGAGTATTGCTGAAGATGTCTACACCGCAACAACATATCTTATTTATTTAACAAATGAAATAGTTGAAAATGTCAACATCACAGCAACAAACTATTTGTAGTAGTAGTAGTTAACGACAAGGTGGGTAACCGCTCTTCATGCCTTCATAAGCTCGTACTTCATTATCTATCTTTGACGCTCTGTATTAGAAAACAAATTGGATGTCATTGACACGGCTGTCACAACCCTATCAAAAATAAAACCAACTGACTCTACTAATGCAGCAGAGGTAAGTCGAGTATCGTATCCACAGGGAGGCGGTCACTATCTACTCGTTATTTGGTCTGTCTAAAGTCACAAAACGGGGGGTTTGAGGTGTTTAAACTAAACTAATAAAAGCAAGGGATGAAATAGGAGATTAATCAGATAGAGAGAATTATGTCAGGATGTCGGTTCACCATGATACTACACAAGTCAGCTAAAGGTAGGTTAGTCGGTCTGATGTGAGAAGGGTAAAGGAAAGGTCCTCTCGGTCCGTTATCCGCCCTAAAATACTACTAGCTTAGCTTTCACCCTCACTAGTGTAGTCTATTTTTCATAGCAGGTCTGTTCATTCCAATCTCTCGATCTAGCTCTGAATTTAACCAGGTTAACTATATCAGTTCCATGAATTCAACCAAACGATTACATTTATATTGCTAATGAATCAATTCTCACAACAAAACCTTCTAAACCAATTAAAGCATCATTGATTAACTATCATGGCTCCCCTAATCCTAGCATTAAGGGATTAAGTACGCATAATATCTAATAAAACAGTAACAAAGGATATAATAATAGACATGATAAAAAGATATAAGCAAAAGAGAATTAGATTAAACGAGAGAGAGAGAGAGAGAGAGAGAGAGAGAGAGAGAGAGAGAGAGAGAGAGAGAGAGAGAGAGAGAGAGAGAGAGAGAGAGAGAGAGAAAGAGATTACATAAGACAAAATCCGGAAAAGTAGAGAGCAAAAGTAACGTTGAACAGTACATATATGAGATGAGAGATACCTAAACCTAATTACGTCTCTCCTATTTATAGGAGAGACAATTATTAAACCTCAGACACAATATTAAGCTAAAAATATCGCGTCCATAGCAAGTTACTCGATCGAGCACTTTGGAAACGTTCGATCGAACAACATCCAGCAAAAACCACTCGATCGAGTGAAAAGACTACTCGATCGAGGATCTCCAATTTAGCACCCCTCGATCGAACACAATAGATCGAGGTCTTCTCCTCTTCTTAGGCATTCGATCGAACATAAAAGCTCTCGATCGATGATTCACCACTGAAGTCAGCTCCTTTGCTCGTTGAATTGCTTCCAAGACGACTTCACGCATCCCGAGGCAGCATCGTTTCCGCTCTAAATCCACTCATCTTCTAAATGCAAGCAAAAGAGACAATTCCAGGCTCAATTCTGCTACTTTCAGGTCTGTTCCTGCAAACAAAGCAAAAAATACCAAAGTAGAATATTCAGGGCATTTCGTAGCCTAAAACTATGAGAACCGCATATAAATACGTGCATAAGAGGCTTAAAAAGGCTATATAAAATGCACGTATCAAATCTCCCCAAACCAAACCTTTTCTTGTCCCCAAGCAAATATACGCAAAACTAACTAATGGAACGAAATAGATAACTCAGAGTTAGCTACAAATGCCCACTTAAACCGATTTAATGCAAGCAAACTAAAACTTATACCAAAACTTGTCAAATGCAAACGAATTATAAGATGTTCATAATAAAGCTGAACTGTTGACCTTGCAAGACCTTTGATAATGGACTCTCACGGGTCACTCTTCTCTCATGAAGCAAAGGGTAAGCATATGAGTGTAAGAGAAGAAGAGAAAAGTCGCTCACTATGACCGACATAAACATGCATGCATATAATATGATAGATAATTCTAGCTACCGTACACATACATTCCAACCAAACAAGGTCCGTCACAGCCGAGGGCTTACAAAAATATGGTAAAGTGATGTAATGGGTAAGAAGAGACAAAACATTTTTGGAAATGTGAGGGTATAGGCGGCCAAGCTAGTACCTAAACAGAACCAAATGACAACATTCATCTCTTATCCATCAAAATTAAGCACAATGCCCATTAATTCGGCATACAAACTCACCAAACGGAATAAAATCAACTCCTCATAAAATAAAGATAAAGCATAGGAGCAAAACCGTCTAATTTCATCATTCTTTCTCCCTTTTCACGATTTTCTGATTTTTCTTTTCTTCTTTTTTTTCCTTTCTGTTTTTTCGATTTTTTTTTCTTCTTTTTCAACTTCATTTTTTTTCTTTCCCATCTCCTTCTCCATATATTACCAACTCCCAATAATCAAATACAAACCAAATTCGGAACAATGGTAAAATATCGCAAAACAATCACTAAACTAGCTTGACAAGGCAGGCTAAATTTGGGATGTAGTTAAGGGTCAGAAGGCAAATTTGGCTAAATGTGGAGTTTAATGGGTAAAAATGAAAGAAAGGGAAATGTAAACACCTTCCTGTATGTGACACCAACCACTAACCCGAATGTATGCAGACAAAAAGCAATTGAATTTCATATACGTGCAAATTGATGATACATGCTATGCAAGGAGAATACTACTCTCAATTCCTATAAGAACTGGTCGTAAATGACACCAGTTAAAAGGATCTAATACTTAGAAATTATAAGTAGTTTGCCAAAATCTTCAGGTCAAGTCTATTTTTTCAGCTAAATTTTAACATTAACTCGTAGATATGCAGAAGACAAAGCTAAAAGATATTAGTCTAATGCAAGGCTTAAGCAAAAAGACAAATCATAGTGCAATTTCATCATTGAAATCTACCGTTCCGACTCAACCTATATGCAAAAGTAAACGTGAAATTTTTGGATTTAATAAAAAAAAATTTTTTTTATGAAAATTTTGACTTTTTGTAAAAATTAAAGAACAATGCAAACAGAAATTAAACGTGACAACAGAAATGCAATAAAAACAACATGCAGACACAGATATGGATGCATAACCCTCCCCAAACCAAACTGTACAATGCCCTCATTGTACCCAAAAAAGGGAAAGGGATTGCAAACTAAAAGAAGAGTGGAGCTGCAGAAAACTTACAAGAACACGCGAAGTAGGGACCTCCCCAAACCAGCCAACAACATGGGAAATTGCTAATAGTTCCAGAACAACGTCACAGAAAGCAAATCCAAACAACGAACGCGATGGTACTCGATCGAGAAGATATAGTACTCGATCGAGTACAGTGGACTGCAAAAGTGGTCGATCGAGGAAAAAAGATTACTCGATCGAGTTGTCAGTTTCTGTGGGTGCTCGATCGAGGAAGATAAGTGTTCGATCGAGGGAGTCAAACACTCGATCGAGTAGAAAATTGTTCGATCGAGAGCTCCCTAATGCGCGAACTCCTAGGCGTCAATGAAACACCATCAAAGACGCAAATAGCAGCCAAAAAAATGACCAAAAACCAAGCCTAAATTGTTCACAGTCTATGGTTGTAAAAACCAATTATTACACACACAACAAAAATTAAAAGGTTCGTAAATCAACTAAAAAACTTAAACTCCGGGTTGCCTCCCGGTCAGCGCTAGTTTCAGACAGGTCCCAACTCGACCTTCTTTTCTTCATCTAGTTGCTCCAGTTGGTCACAATCAAAGCAACTCAAAGCTCTCAGCAACCGATCGTAAATCTGCGCATGTGCTACACAAAAGCATAAGTAGCACCAAAATAGAAGAGGAGTATATGAAAGCAAACTAAAGTACCGTCTCAGCCTAACAAATTTCCGATGACAAATATGGTGAAACATTATTAGCTCATTTGTCCAACAGGGAGATGGTGGAGCATCAAAACAAAAAGAAGAAGTCACATGAGGTAGTTTACTATCAGTCGTACCAATAATAATGAAATTACCGTTAAAGGTAGGTTAATCGGTCTGATGTGAGAAGGGTAAAGGAAAGGTCCTCTCGGTCCGCTATCCGCCCTAAAATACTACTAGCTTAGTTTTCACCCTCACTAGTGTAGTCTATTGTTCATAGCAGGTCTGTTCATTCCAATATCTCGATCTACGTCTGAATTTAACCAGGTTAACTAATTCAGTTGCATGCATTCAACCAAACGATTATATTTATATTGCTAATGAATCAATTATCACAAAAAAACCTTCTAAACCAATTAAAGCATCATCAATTAACTATCATGGCTCCCCTAATCCTAGCATTAAGGGATTAGTTACGCATAATATCTAATAAAACAATAACAAAGGATATAATAATACTATAATAGACATGATAAAAAGATATAAGCAAAAGAGAATTAGATTAAACAGAGAGGGAGTAAGAGAGGGAGATTACATAAGATGAAATCCGGAAAAGTAGAGAGCAAAAGTAACGTTGAACAGTACAAAGAGCAGAGGAAAAAGTGATATGAGATAAGAGATACCTAAACCTAATTACGTCTCTCCTATTTATAGGAGAGACAAATATTAAATCTAAGACACGATACTAAGATAAAAATCCCGCGTCCATAGCAAGTTACTCGATCGAGCACTTTGGAAATGCTCGATCGAACAACATCCAGCAAAAACCACTCGATCGAGTGAAAAGACTACTTGATCGAGGATCTCCAATTTAGCACCCCTCGATTGAACACAATAAGTATTCAATCGAGGTCTTCTCCTCTTCTTAGGCATTCGATCGAACATAAAAGCTCTCGATCGATGATTCACCACTGAAGTCAGCTCCTTTGCTCGTTGAATTGCTTCCAGGATGACTTAACGCATCCCGAGGCAGCAACGTTTCCGCTCCAAATCCACTCATCTTCTAAATGCAAGCAAAAGGGACAGTTCTAAGCTTAATTCTGCTACTTTCAGGTTCGTTCCTGCAAACAAAGCAAAACAGACCAAAGTAGAATATTCGGGGCATTTCGTAGCCTAAAACTACGAGAATCGCATAGAAATACGTGCATAAAAGGCTTAAAAAGGCTATATAAAATGCACGTATCAGTCATTCAACAAAAAAAAATGTCACATTATAGTGCAAAGGTAATTGTGTCATGAGAGTTCCATTGAGGTTTAGGTATTGGTTAAAAAGGAGTTGTCCCGAGTTTTTTTTTTCGTGAAAAATAAACAATAGACAAACTTGCTTCTCTACGAAAATGGTTATTGAAATTTCTTTTATGCACAATTTATCATATTTATGAGGCCAATCAAGAACTATTGTTGAACAAGTCGTTTTTTGGATTTTTTTTTTATTTTTGATAGAGACAAGCGTTTACCACCAAGTTCGTTTAGTACTGCAAACCTATATACAACTATTCTCTTTTAATTCAAGAATGGTTACTTTTTCAGGTTAATAATTGACCATAATTAAGTAGCCTCACTCCAGCTATATATTAAACCACACGAATTTCAGCACAAAGCAATATCACCTACTATTAGTGTACCTTAATCTTGGAACGCCTTTATGGCAGCGTATACATGTTTCAAGGGGTGTCATTGACAAACATGAGACATTGTATAACCTGAAATCAAATAGATAAAGGACCATCAGAAACCAGTAACCAAGGGCTAAAAGTGAAAAAGGTTGAGGAAATAGGGAAGGGGGAAGTACGAAAATCAATGAATTAAACAAAGTCGAAGAATGAGGATATTCCCTCACCCCCATAATATGTCATCTTCTCTCCTCAGCCCTCCCCCCTCCCTCTTCCTTCAACAATATGTCATGCCCTACTCTTCCCCCATGCTCTCTTCCCTTAGCTAAAAAATAGACATTACTTACTACCCACCTCCAAGCTCATTTAGCACCTATAAATTCATTTATGTAATACCTCAGGTATTCTGGTATTTGAGTACTCTATCGAGTTGGGGGTACTCTTTCGAGTAAGTTGTATTCAGATTCTGGAGTACATTCTACTCAGGGTGTACTCGATCGAGTAGTGGCAACTCGATCGAGTAGGTGGTACTCGATCGAGTACTTTAGTTACTCGATCTAGTGTCAGTGTTTTTTCGGGTTTTTGTTACAGTTTGATGGTAAAAGTGGAAGAGGTATTTAAAGGCTAAGTGTCAGTTACTTTCATTTTACTCTTTATTCTCAAAAGGTTTTCATAAAAACTTCAACGACGTTCAATCCTCTCCATTCTTTACCATCAAATCAAGGCTAGGGTTCTTAGTTTTCAAAGATCTTTACATCATTGCGATCATCTGTAATTGGGCAGATTTCTGTGTTGTCCTTTTGTTGATTTACTAAGTTTTGTCAAACCCTAATTTGGGTGATTTGGGGGTTTAGGGTAGAAATCAGTTTATGATGTGTAGTTGTTGATTATTGTTGTAGGTGACGATGTGGTACTCTTGTACCTTGTATGATTGGTTGCAAGTATGGCAGACTGCTAAAAGGTAGAGTGTAATACCCCGTATTTTATAATTATATATTTTATATTGTTTATACGAACTGTGTATGAGAAGGAAAAATAAAATAATAATAATAATAATAATAATAATAATAGTTATTGTAAGAGAGTAATGGTAATAATAATAATAATAATAATAATAATAATAATAATAATAATAATAATAATAATAATAATAATAATAATAATAATAATAATAATAATAATAATAATACGCATATACTTATACCATACTAACTAACATTATATATACTCCCCACCTCATCCACCCATCTTACCCATACTATATCCAAACACAATCTGATTTCCACCACACAATTTAGAAATAAATCTTAGAGAGAAAGAATAGAGAAAAAGAGAAGAAAAGGGAGAAAAAGGGAAGATCGTCTTTTGTTCCTCCGCCTCAAGATCATAAGGTAAACCGTCTTAAACCAATTTATATATTATTTAATTAATACCCTTGACCCGCCCTGACCCCGACTCATCTCCGACCGTCTTTGACCGAGCCATTGACTACCGTTGACCACCAAATCTCGAGTTTAACTGAGATTTTTATGGTGTTTTGTTGCTATTTTTGTAGCCATCTTTGGGCTAGGTTTTAACCCTATTTTCGTGGCTGGCCTAGGCGGTTAAGGGGTGGTGGTTGTTATGGGTGGAGAGGAGAGTTGAGTGATGGTCTAGGTGGTGTTTTGGGTGGTGTTAGGTGGTAGAAAATGGGGGTTTTAAGGGGGCATACGTGATTGTTGGTTATGGGTGTCGTGTTTGTGTCGGTGTTGTTACGTCGGCTGCTTGGTGGTTGTTGTCGGGTTTGTGGGCTAGTCGTCGGACCCACCGTGGTCAGGGGTGCCTCGGTGGTGGTTGTTTGGTGGTGTTTTAGTGGGTGTATGTCGAGTTGTGTTGTTGTTGTCAGGCTGTTTTGTTGCGGCTGTTTGTCGGGGTTGTAGCCACTATTTGGGGGCCGTGGGTGGTTTATGTGGTGGGTGAGTGTGGTGGTGTATAATGGTGGTGTACGGTGGTGGTGGTGGTCGTGGTCGTGTTTGTGGGCTGTTTTGGGGGTGTTTCGGGGGTGGTCCAAACACGAGTTCAACCATGTATTATCGGGGTTATGGATAGTGTGTTTAAGACGAGTTTTAATTATTGTGCAACGGGTTGAGTCAGGATTTGAACCAAGTAGTTGACAGGTAGTTGAGTCAGGACTTGAATTTAATTATATTAAATTATATAATCGTAATTTAATTAGATTAGTTAATAATTAAATATATTTAATTATTGTATTTAGGTGACGGTTTTTGTGGAAGATTATTATTATTTGTATTGCATATGGAGATTTTCTAAAAGGTAGGTTTATCCTACTCTGTTTCAATATTGTGTTTATTTGCTAAATGAGTCATTGGTCATCAATTTCATTGAATGAGTCGGTAATTTGCATGCTATACGGTATCTTGCATTTATTGTATTGTCTTGTATGTCGGAGGACATGGTGGAATACTTGTTGTTATGGAGACGTAAGGCGGTTGGGAGACCGTCTTACGCTTGAGTCGCCTCTTAGAGCTTCCCACTCCAAGAGGGATGTGCACATTAGTGGCTTGAGTTACGGAGGGACTCGTGTGGTTGAGACACGACGTCTCGTATGGTATCCGGTTGGCTTCCGGACCCGGTACGTCTTTACGTGTCCCGGTAACTATTTGTGGTTGTTGGTATGTCTAGGCGTTTCTCGGTACCAGTGTGGTTGTCGGTATGTCTGGGTGTGTCTCGGTACTGTGGTGGTGGTTGTTTGATAGCATGTCATTCATATCAGTCATGTTGTATAGTCACACACTTTGGGTTGAGTCACACTTTATTTATTTATTGAAACTGACGTTTGTGTGTTTGTGTAATTGTTACCTATTTCTGGAGTGGCTTGTGTCGATACATATGATTTCTGATCATATGGGGAGCAGGTTGAGTACAGGTTTGCTTGTTGACGTGATCGGCATTTGGGCCGCGCCTTGAACTCGGAGTCGAGTAGTGTAGCATGGATGACATAGTCATAGATGAGTTGTATTTCATTTATCATTAGTTTATGTTTGTATTAACTAAACTTGTTATTTATTAAAGAGTTTCATAATTGTAATTACGATTTCACTGCCTCGGGAAACTGAGACGATAACATCTTCCAATTACCTTGGCTGGGTAAGAAGGGGTGTTACAAAGTGGTATCAGAGCGACGATTTTGGAACCTAAACCAATGAACCAAAATGAACATAGGCGTGTCTAATAAAATGAACCCGACATGAGTACAACAGGAGGTCGGTTTTGGGTGAGAAGGATCCCGCATTTCAAAATTTGATCTTATTGTTTCGGTTGGTCACTACGTGCATGGTTACGAGTCAGAAAACATGACGTGATATGTTGCATGATTATATGCATGATATGATTTTTTTTAGCATCTTGCATGATTTACTTACTCAAATGAAATGTTGTGTGATTACATGTAGTTTTGATCATGGTTAAGTACCTTGCATGATATGTTGGTTCATTTGATGCATTATTATATGTAAAATGTGGCGTGATTACGTGTTTACTATAACAATCACTCGGTTTCTTGCATAATACCGTTATTTATGATGTGGTGTATCGTATCATGTGATAATGTGCCTCTCTTTAGGCGTTTTAATATCGTATATGTTTGAACTTCATTAGTGTTATAGTTAGAATGTGATTAGTAATGATTGTTAGTAGATTAGTCATTAGTGTAAAATGATATTTGTTAGTCGGGAATTGCAAACCATAGAGGGACACCGAACCGGGTGCGAGCTAGTACTCGGCCAAGTACAAGTCACTCGACCGAGTGAACCCTATCACTCGACCGAGTGGACCATTTTCCAGAAACTTGAAAAATTTCTGGAAGTGGGTCACTCATTCGAGTGAAGAAGGCACTCGACCGAGTGGACTCAGCACTCGACCGAGTGCCAATTTATGGGTTGTGAGTTTTGTAAAAATTGTGTTATTGCCTTACTTTATCTCTTTTATTTGTTGCCCGAATTCAAGTTTTTACTCTATTACTAGTCCTTTAATTTGACTAGTTTCACCATGTAAGTGGCGTTTTCTTTCCTCTTATCCTTCCAATTTGATTTTTGGTTAAATCCATGCTTATTCCATCGAATCTTATCAATTAATGGCATGTTTTGTTCGATTCATGATATTAATCACCTTTTTACGTCAACGACGATGTCAAGTATACAAAAAAAAAATCATGGTAAATTTTGCCTAAAAATCTTTTCGGACTCGAAAATATGTGTTATTGCGTCGATAATTTGATTTTGTATTCGTTGCATGGTTAATTGTTTAACAATGACCAAAGCGTGGTTGTTATTGCTAACTTTTGTCGTATATTTGCAACTTGTCTTGAAATTTTTTTCCTAAAATTTCGAAACTTTGATGACCGTGCTTAAGTTTTGTTTTTGTATTTGAAACTTAATTTAATTAACTAATGAGGCACTATCTTTGTTGATAATGGCATGTATCATCTTGAATTAAGATTTTTTTTAAGATGTTGCCCAAATCTTTTGAAATTTCATCTCAAAATGAATAATTTTGATCTTTGCTTTCAAATGTGACCTAATTATTCCTTGGTGCTTAGTCCTTGTTGATGTAGTATTATGTTGATCCAAATGTTGTTTGAACGATGTTAGGTTCTTAAAATTGAAGATTTTGTTTTAAAGTTTTCTTGACATAATTGAGTGATATGACTTCAATTTTGTTAATAGTTCTATACATTGCTTTAATTTGAAGCTCTTATCTTAAAATTTAGCCAATTTGTTTTTATATACCCTAGGGTATATGATTAAATTTTACATGTTCATATTTAAAACATGGTTTCCTTGTTTCATAGTGTTGCAATTTTGCTAATACTGTGTTGTGGTGAGTCATGGGATGAATACTATTGGTTGAAACCTCGAATAATATGTTAGAGATAATTTGAGTTTGGTTAAGTAGTAGTGTAAGTATTGCGAGTAAGGAATATTGAATGGAAATGAGTGGTATATGAGTTTATGTTGACAAAGTAGTGACAGGCTAATCGTATACTTACCAAAAATAACCAACTGGTCTCTAACTAATATAGCTAGGGAAGTCGGGATCGTATCCACAGAGAGGCTGTTTGCAATTCTAAATGTGAATTCAAGTCCGTCTAAGTCACAAAATTGGGGGTTTTGAATTAGGTTTGTCTAATGACTAAGGTAGCTAACAAAAGAAAGTAAATAATAAACGATTTCAAATAAGAGAGAAATAGTTAGGATAGTCGGTTCATCGCGGTTACAACGATCTAAGGTAAGGTCAACGGTCAGCAATAAACGGTTTGAAGGGTACTAAACAGGTCCTCTCGGTCCACTGTTTGCCCTAGAATTCTAATGTAGCTCTCGCCCTAATTAGAGTATCCTATTGGTCGTAGCAAGTCTTCGCCTTTTCCAATCTCTCGATCCAGGTTAAGGTTTACCAAGATGGTCAATTAATTACGTGCACTTAATTAATCTAACCGCTATCAGAAGCTACGATTAACAATTCAGGTGGAGTAAATCACTAAACCTAATAACCTAGAACAATGTGGACAACAGGGGGCCCACGGGGGCGCTTGGGAGGAAGAGAACAAGCGTTTGCATTTTTGTTGGAGTCGCCACCAATTTTTATGGGAAATTGGAACCGTTCGAATACCTCGTGTCATGTCAAGACACAAAGTAGAGACATGAACACTAAGCAATCGTTACCCTTAGCATTCTATGTCTAGAATGACTCTCGTGGATGCCAATGAACACGGATGTTCACAGAGATCTGGAGTAAGGGGCGAGGGTACGTATTAGGAAGCTCTTTTGATCGAACACCTAATCCCGCCCGCCTCGATAGCGGCCTCTACTAATGATTAGGGACATCATTTATACTTGATATATCATCGATTATATGCATGCAATGCAACATCCAAGTTTTAATCCTAGCATGTGAGAATTTAACTAAGTCGGTTGACACATATTTTAGCATACAATTGGGTCGAAGTAGGATTTAATGCTCAATTACATGTGAAGACATACAAATGATACAAAATTCAATGATAAGTACAATAGGAAAATTACAATAATGAAAATTACAATAATTACATAGGACTAGGCGATTTATGTCGAAAATACCTTTTAAACGGATAATTTGAGAAAAAGAATAAAAGAATGAATTAACGAACAAATCAGAAGGTGATAATACGAATAATAGTCAATTATACGTAAGCTAATTAAACTAGGTCAAGCAACAACGGAGTTCAGAGACAGAACTCAACCTGGAACAGCGCAGAGATCGCGCCCTCGGAAGAGGCGCAACGATTCTTTGCGTCTTTCCAAGGGTGAGTTCTGGCTGTGAAGCCGGAACTGCAAATCGTTAATGTTAATTGGTGATTTTAATGATTAATAATATTTACTCGAATGAAAGTGATTATCAGTTTAATTACATGTGATTGATGGTCATGAAATCAATAAACATGGATGAGACAGATGCAAACGAATTATTTACATGAATGAAAGAACGATTGATTAGTGACATAGGTGACCTAATTAGGTTAAACATGGCAAATTAATGACGAACAGATGGAAAATATATCAAAGATCGAATTCCAGAAACTCAATATGAACAAATCGAATTTCTACAACCCGGATTGAGTTTAATGACGAAAACCCGCAAATATGAGATTATAAGGGATTTAAGTCGAATTTAACGATGAATTAAAACATGTTAATGATGATAATTAATATACATGTGAAATTATTATGCTATTATATCAAAACATTGAAGAACAAACGAAAACAAACGAATTGATAACGAATTGTCAGAGGACGAAGGAAGAAGAAAGGAAGCAGGAACTGCGGCAGCCTCACGAAGAGGCGCAGCAGGCGCTGCGTCCCTTCGAAGAGGCGCAGCAGGCACTGCGTCCCTTCGAAGAGGCGCAGCAGTTGCTGCGTCCTTTCTCGATGGTTTGTCTTCTGGAAATCCGCAAAAAGAGGTTTTAAAGCACGGTTTTAGAAATCGGTTTTAAGAGGTATTTTCGACATAAACCTTACATTAATGATACAAAAAGTAAATAACAATAAATGAAAGAGAGATTTACACCCTCAGACTTACATGTTTGACGAAACGAGATGAACTAAGATATCGATTAGTGATGCTCGACGCGAACTATAATGCAAATATGAAAGTGCCCTCGTAAGAGGAAAACGATTAGATTAATTAAGTTGATTGATTGTGGAGTTGGTCAAATTGGTCGGTCATGCAAACGAGGCTGGTACTCAGAAGGATCCGAGCTTACGTGGTCGAAAGTTCAAGCACGTAGACGCCAAAAAGTAAGAACAAAGGTCTAGAATGCAAAGGGAGAAGAGAAGGGCGGACACTCGCGTGAGAAATATGAGGAGCGAAGGCTCCTATTTATACTAATCACGTGAAGGAATTAGGGTTTCAGAGAGTCTTTGGAAGTGAATCTCGGAAAGATATGAAAAAGATACGAAAATTACGCAGAAAAGGACATGGGAAGAGGCGTAGCAGCCACTGCGTCTCTTGGAAGAGGCGCAGACCGCGCGCGTCTGTTCCCAAGTGGTTTTTCCTCGCGGAAGAAAGATTTCCGTGTTTAAGTTATGGAAGGACGGAATAATTTGGTTTTCCTTAATATTTTATGTGAATATTACGGGAAATTGTTTACCAAAGGATAAAGATTGTGAAATATTTATAAAATATGGAATAGAAATATCCGGAACGTTCGCAACATTCGACTCGAGATTTAACGGTTATCGAAATGAAGACGGTTTTAGGCCCGGACTCCAAATGTACTCTAATTATCACAAACGACCGTATCGGCACGTAGATGACAACTAAGAGGTAGACATTAGTATTTGAGCAATCACTTGACGATAAACTTACGAAATGTCACAAATCGTTCCGCGTAGCAAACATGCGGCCCAATCATCACCGGGTGGTTTGCGAGAGGTGCAGAAATGAGGTATCTACAGAGCCCCCACTTTGACTAAGGCTTGGACAAGGCGAAAGTCAAAGTTTAGCCATCAGGTCAATCGAAGATTACAACCTGACGACTATGGCGACGCGAGGCGGCTCATGGGGTCTGAGCCAAGGACCTGTCGTCGGGAACATTTTAGAGTCTGTCGACTATCGGGGAGGGTCGTTTAAAGTCCATTAGACTACGTAAGGAGGCTCGCCAGCCATAAGAAGAGACCATACCTGAGACTTCTTTATCGAGATGCTTCCGGAGGTGCATGGGAGCTAAGGTTAAGACCTAAAAGATATATGAGGGTTGTGCTAAGGTGTGGGGCCCTAAAGGAAAGCATCGGTGGGAAGGAGGCCCGAATATAAGTTTATACTAAAGGGTAATCCAGGTTTGAGTGTAGGAACTCTATTGGTTTGGGAACTTATGGAGAACGACACCTTCGTCGCACTCCGAGGGGAAGCAAGAAATGTTGTGAGTAGCAGGACACAGGCGGGAACTGCTGGGAGAAATCCGTTCGCGTTCAGCTTCGAACAAACTTCGAAAAGGAACAGGGGTTGATGTTGACCTCCATGTCTCGAGAGGGAAAGTATATCCGCTTACTCTCGTTAGGGAAATATAATGAAGGCGTGTCGAAACACCTGTGAAGGAATAAATGCTCGTTGCGACAAGCAAGGGTCTTGGAAGCAATAAATAATACGCAATAGTCTGCTACTGGCTTGGAAAATGCGGGCCGGAACGAAAGATAATCGTCAAACGGACCAATAGAAATAAAATAGCATCGGGGAAGAGGCGCACCAAAGATGGGCCCACAAATAACGCACTCATAACGAATTTTTGAAAACTCGTATGGAGGAAACACCAGGAAGAGGCACAGCAAGAGCTGCGTCTCTTGGAAGAGGCGCAGCGCCTGCTGCGTCTATTCCTGAAGGCGGCTTTTCTGCGTAAAAACGCGATAATCAGAGGGGTTGTGTTCATTTGTTTCGAAACATAAATCACACAATACTCTCTCAAATCTCAAACATTTCCGCCAAGGTTTGATCCAAAAGCTTGCATTAATCATGACTAATCGAGGTATGTGTTTCATTCTTGTATTAATCTTCTGTATTTGTCCAATTTTGGATCGAAAAAATTAGGGTTTATGACCCAATTAATCGAAAATTTGGGGCTTTTCCCCCAAATGCATTTGCCTTATGAAATTGACATTAGAAACGGGTAATTGGTAGTATAAGGAACATAACCATGTATTTGTTTTGATTTTTCGTTGAATTTTGAGCATTTGAGTGAATTTGAGACGGTTTCACAGCTAAACCGTAAATTGCTTCGAAAATAGCCTTAGGGTTGTCCATTTGCGATGAAACTTGATATTTGGGATCCTTGGATGACGGGAAAACTTCCTACCATCTCGGAATTTTGGTTTGTGATGGCTTTTTCAGGACACTTTTCTAGGGCATAATCGCTGTTATAACGAAATGCTGCCGAAATTTAGACTCGAACCCGAAACTAGGCTTCAAGTTAGGCTTGACTTGACCCTAATTACCACATGAGTGATCGGGTTTGTGAGAATATGGCCAAATATGGCGAGAAAAGAGCGATTTCAGGGCCTCCGAAGGCTCGAAAATCCTTTAACCAAGGCTCGTCGTCACGTGACGCGGCCTAAATTTGCTTTAATGTTGCAGGTGATGAGGCTTCTACTTCTGGGAGGACTCCCATGGAGATAGACACTGCTGTAATTGAGGAGGCTTTAGAGCAGGCCTTCACCGCCGCGGTGATGGCTGCTGGGGACGAGGTCCATGAGGAGGAGGCTGTTGAGGAGGAGGAGGCCCCGAGACGGGCCAATGTTGGACGAGGAGGTCGTCAGCTGAGGGGAACACCCGCGTGGGCTGAGACCTGGGAGAGTAGGCACTTGCTGTAGGCCGCAGAGGGTCATCTGTCCTACAGGACGGTGAAGAGTTTGGTAAATACAAATTCACTACTCATCACTCATCTTCTTTCATTCATTTGTTCATATCTCTTCCAAAATTTTCAAAAAAAAAAAAAACTAAAGATAGCTTTTGTTTCAAATCATAATAGGAGGCCGGGAACATCAGGTCGTTCTCGGGTTACACGACATCGATGGAGTGCTACGAGCGGCTGTCGGCGGAGGAGCGCCCCATGATCGAGCGTGGAGCGTTCGGTGCCTTGGTGCAGGCCTGGAGGGATATCGCGAAGAGGAAGCTGCGGGCTAACCTTAGCCTGGTCCGCGCTTTCTTGGACCGATTCTAGGATACGACTTCCGTGTTTCACATGCCTTTTGGTGAGGTGGGAGTCACTCTGGAGGACTACGGCATGATTTCTGGTATGCCGTGCGGGCTGAGGCTGTGGAGTGGCCGGAGACTGCCATGAGGGTGGACTCGGCCGAGGCTAGGAGGTTGATCGGCTGGAACTTGTCGCCGAGGGCTGTCACAGTGCCGGGTTTGGTGCCCAGCTCCTACGTTCGAGACTACTTTGCGGGAAAGATCCCGGTGCTGGTGACGATTGACGGGAGGGAGACGACTCCTCCTCCCTGTACAGCTGAGCAGAGGGTTCGTTTGTGGCTCTGGTGGTTTATGTCCTCGATCTACCTCGGAGACAAGGGAGAGAGGCTGTCGACGAAGCTTCTTCCCTTATTTTCTGACCTGAGCTCCCTAGGGCGTTGGGACTGGGTCACTGCTGGTTTTGCGGTCCTCATCCGCTTCATGAGGGCCATGGTTCGTCCGGAGTTGATGGAGAAGGGGACTTCTCCTGGCGCTGTCGGACCTGGACCACTGCTGGAGGTATGACCCTTCATTTAGACCAAAATCAATTCCTTTCTTTATCCAAACACGAAAGATCGTTATTGACTATCTTACTTTACAAGCGTGGGTGTACTCCTACTTTCCGGGCTCGCACCCAAGAGGACGGAGCCGCTGGAGAAGGCCTATCCCGTGGTGAGGGATTGGGTGATGTGCAGGACGAAGAGCAAGCGTTGTTCTCATGGTGTCTACCGGCGGGACGTGAACGCTCTTCAGCTAGACAGCGTAAGCATTTCACTTGTATTCATTTGCTTCTATATTGCCTTTAAATTGATCATAAGAATGATTCCTTTGTTTATCTTGTCCCTGTGGGTGCCCAGGCCTTGGGCGGAGTACGCTGGAGCGCCTCCTTTTGTGGCTGAGGTCCTTCGACCTAGGAGCTCAAGCCGGCTGCTGTTGAGGACGTCGATGGGTCCTGTGTGGTACTTGGGCGAGCGCTTGGCTCGTCAGTGCTGTCGGGACGTGTTGACGGTTCCCGTTGATCCTCCTAGGACGATGTTCAGGGAGCCTTCTGAGGCAGAGAGGGAGGTTGACTTGGCTGGCGTTGGTGGTGATGCCCTCCTTCTTCCTGGCGAGGACTACTCGGCGTTCCTCTACGGGAGGTTGGCGTACTGGCCGGTAGTGGTGAGCATCTCTGTTCTTCTTCTTTACTTGATTTTTTGAAATTACGATGAAAGATCACCGATTACATGAGAAACATTTGGTTTTGCAGGAGGTTTAGGCGGCGGGCATCGAGCCCCCAGAGTACCCCCAGACCCTCGAGTACACTGACGCGACCGGGAGGACGACGATCTCCGAGCTACGCGACTTTGACGTGAGCGTGATGAGATCTGGCTGGACAAGCGGCAAGATCATCGATTCGGAGGGTAAACCTCTAATTTTGTGTGATTTTTGTGTAAGAATACATTTGATTGAGTTTTTTCAATTATTGAGAACTTCTTTTTATGAAAATGCAGGTTGCGCCGTCTCGGTTCGTGGCGTTATGGAGGGTGGCCAACCGGCTGCGAGCTACTACCGTCGAGGCACTTGTCGGTGGTCGAGGCCGTCAGGTATGAACCTTGTGCCTGTTTTATTTTTGACTTTTGATTTCCAACTTTTCTTGAAATGATTGACATGAGCCAATTTTGTTGTTTACAGGGGGACCGTGAGTTGGAGCGAGAGTTGGCTCAGTCTCGGGAGGAGACAACTCGCTTGTTGAGGGAGCTCGAGGTTCGAGACGCCGAGATTGCTGCTCTTGCGGCAAGGGTTGCAGAGCTGGAGGGTGACCAGCAGTAGTTTTGTTTTAGTTTTTGTTTGTTTGTTGGCTGTATTTTGCACAGTTGTACATTTTGGACCTTCATTTTGAACATTCTGGACTTTGTTTGGGGCTCGAGCCCCCAGTTTGTTGTACATTTCCCCTTTTTGGTTGTATATAAGATGGCCTGAGTGCCTTTGTTGCTGGGCTGTGCTGCTTATATCTACAGGTTAGCTTTGAACAGGTTTGGTAGATGACGGTTTACGCCGTCATGCCGCCGAAATTTACATAGAAATCACGCAAAACATACATTTGTATATATACATGGCCTGAATTAGCGCAAAACGATTGACTCAAAAGAGTGCAAAAATGCAAAAATTTTGCCGGAAATGACCGGACGGTAGGGAGGGTTACCCCCTAAAAAAAGAAAAAATAGAAATCTATAAGTTAGAAATGAGATGATTAAAAAAAGAAATGAAATAAATTTAAATCGAAATGAGAATTATTTCCTAAAATGAACTTGTACGAGTGTGGTGAAATGACGAAAATGTCGATGTCGTCTCGAAATGCGTGCCCGCGGAAGTTAGGAAACCCGAAATATGGTAACCTCGACGTATTTACCAAAATAATAACCCGTAGGAATAGAAAATTATTCGTCATGGAATTAGGAAAGATCCAACGCGGAAAATCACAGAAGTTATGCTGAGGAAGAGGCGCAGCATGAGCTGTGTCCCTTTGAAGAGGCGCAGCAGGTGCTGCGCCTGTTCCCAGGTTGTTCCGTTCTGGCGGATTTTTGGAAACAGAAATTAGTATAAATAGAGACGTCGATGGAGTTTTTATTCACACAATTCTTCCGTCTCTTCTTTGTCTTATTACATAAAACTCTCAAAATAGTCCTTCATCATGAATACTTTAGAGGTTCGCGTAAAAGAATGGACCAACGAATTTTCCAACATGGAAAAATATGATATGGGCGCCTATAATCTTGGATCACTGCTGAGTTTGAAGCTTATCAAGGTTGTCAAACCGTTCTTGGATGCTTGTCTTGATTATTGGGACCCGAATTACCATGTTTTTGCGTTCCCTGTAGGCGATATTTGCCCATTTCCTGAAGAAATTGATGCGATTGGTGGGTGGGACCCTGAACACGTGCCTGTCATTCCTTCTACTTCGCAAGGGTACAAGAGCAAATTTAGAGACTTGCTTGGGTTGACTAGACTCGAGGTGGACCGTCTAGTGACCTCGAAGGGAGTGCGAATGTTGGACTTCATTGACCGATTTATTAACAGGGCTGACCCCATCGTTTCTTATGTTGCCAGGCGAAAGGCATTTGAGTTTTGCTTGTTGCATGTGTATGTCTTCAAAGGGCATGTTGATGAAGACTTGAGAGGTGATCCCCGTATTCTGGGCCTTGTTGAGCAAATGGAGTTGCGCAGGAGCCCAGCTTGTTTATGCTTAGGAGAGATCCTGTTGGGCTTGGATAATAGGAGAGCCAATCGTGACCTACCGTATTTGGGAAGTCTCGTCATTCTGCAAGTAAAAGAACATTTCTTTCTTTTTTTTGTTTCTTCTTTCGTTTTTTTTTTTCTTTTTTTTTTTGTTTTTTTTTGATGTCTAATACCCGCTTTTGGTAGGTTTGGCTTATGGAACGGCTTCGATTGATCGAGCCCCCAGTTCATGTTCCTTCCTATCATGCTCGTTCAATTGCCATGAGGACCAGGCTTTACATGGTGGATTTCACCAGAGTCTGCAATTATTGGGAGAACAAACTGAAGAGTGACGATGGCCCGTTGATTAGGTGGATTGTGCCGTGGTGGCATCTCAAATCTGTCACTGGAGTGTCTTCTTTGGATCCTACTCGGTCCGTGCGCATTCCTGGCCTGGAATTTATGGTGTGCGTTCTCCCGGAAAGGCTGATGAGACAAGTTGGACTAAAACAGACAATCCCGAAGCTTGATACTGTCTCGCAGACTGCTGTGGCGCTGACTACAGAGAGCCGAAGGGAGTGGGCCATTAAATGGGCTCAAAGAAATGTATGGTTCTTGAACTCTTCTGCTAATGCCTTATAGGTGTCAGATTCTTATCTGCGATGGAGGAAAGCTACTACTCCGGAAGAGCGCGAGAGATTGAGGAAGCGCGAACCCATTGACTACAAGGTGCGCGAGGTGGAGAAAGAGAAAGAAAAACATTTGACTGAGGGAGAGGAAGAAGCCGGGTTTCGAGTTGTTCATCCTTCGAAGAAACCGAAGACTTCTCCTGTCGTAGAGATGGTGATTGGCAAGAATGGGAAGTCTAGGCCTCGAGAAAGACCTTTGGTGATTAGGTCCGAAGTGGCGCAAGAGCGTCCGGCTCGAGGTCGTGACAAGAAATATGACAAGAATGACAAGGACAAAGGGAAGATGGAAGAATAGCCCGAGTCTTTATATATTATATATTATTATTATTATTATTATTATTATTGCCTACGTATTCACTTAAAAAAATGAAATCAAACCCTTGCGCGTAGTTCGAGTAAATGTAAAAGAATAATTGTTCTAAGCAAGAGCTTGTAGTGAACTTAGAAAATAAGCATGAGCTTTTGCTTACTCTGAAGGTGCAAATTTAGTTTATTTGATGATATGAGGACGACAAAAAATTGCCAAAGTGCAAGAGCAAAGTGACATTAGCTTATTTCAGCTTGGCCAGGGGCCGTTTATTTAGTGCCACAAGAGCGACACGTGAGGTTACGCGAGGCGCGTTTTTGTTCCTATTCTAGGCATAGTACCGTTTTAGTTGGTCGAGGTTTGTTGGGTTGGAAAACTCATTCCCGTCTAGGTCTGTGATTCTAACCGCACCCCCTGGAAGTATGGACTTGACTAAAAATGGTCCGGCCCAATTAGGTTTGAATTTTCCCCGTGGGTCAACAGGTAGAAGAGCTCTAACCGATTTGAGTACTAAGTTTCCTTCCTTGATGTTTCTTGGCCTAACCCTTTTGTTGAAAGCTCGTTTGATACATTCTTGATATGTTTGGACATTATGCAAGGCGCGTAGCCTACAATCATCCAGGAGGATGAGTTCTTCATATCTATCTCTTTTCCAATCGGCTTCTGGGATTTGACTTTCGAGTAGAATATGCAAGGATGGTATCTCTAGCTCAACTGGTTGTACAACTTCCATGCCGTAAGTCAAATAGAAAGGGGTAGCCCCAGTGGGCGTCCTAACAGATGTACGATATCCCCATAAAGCGAAGGGTATCTTGCTCGGCCAATCTCGATAGTTGTCAATCATTTTCTTGAGAATTGTGACAACGTTCTTATTTGCTGCCTCTACCGTGCCGTTAGTCTGTGGCCTATAGGGCGAAGAGTGGTGATGCCTAATCTTGTATTTGGCTAGCAATTGCTCAGTCTCAGCTTGGAAATGTGATCCATTATCACTAATGATCTCATGTGGGCAACCGTATCGACAGATGATGTTGTTTTGTATGAACGTTGCCACATTTTTAGCCGTAAGACTAGTGTAGGAAGCCTCTTCTACCCATTTGGTGAAATAGTCGATTGCCACTAGGATGAAACAGTGACCTCTGTCCGCTGGGGTTATCTTCCGATTATGTCGATTCCCCAAGCAGAAAATGGCCAAGGAGATGTCATCGTATAGAGTAACGAAGGAGGGACGTGTTGTACATTCCTGAAGATTTGGCAATTGTGGCAATGTCTTACGTATTTGATGCAATCGGATTCCATTGTGGTCCAATAATACCCCAGACGTGTGATTTTATTTGCCATCATGGGCCCATTCATGTGAGGACCGCATTCTCCATCGTTGACTTCTTCCATCACCTTTCGTGCCTGTGAATGATCAAGGCAACGTAGGATTACACCAAGAGGTGTCCTTTTGTATAACTCTCCTTGCATGAGAACGAATTGGGAAGCTAATAGGCGTATAGCACGTTGTCCCCTCTTGTCCATATCGGGTGGATAGGTACCGTTGAGCTTGAAATTCAGGATTGCTTGGAACCAAGGTTCCTGTGCGATTTCCTCTTCATCGGTGATTTGGTGTACATAAGCCGGCTCTGACCGTCGTTCGATGCACAAAGGCATTTCCATCATGTCATCTAGCATATTAATCAAAGATGCAAGTTTTGCAAGAGCATCTGCTAATTGATTTTCTTCCCGAGGTAGGTGTAGATATGTCACGTGATCAAAGAATTGGGCAACTTGGTCTATTCTGGCTTGATAAGGTGCTAGGCTTTCGCTTCGAATTTTCCAAGATCCTGTAACTTGGTTGATGATCAGTGATGAATCCCCACGTACTCGGAGGTTTTTAATGCCTAAGCTCACCGCCGCTTGTAATCCGATGAGACAAGCTTCAGATCGGCAAGCATTGTTTGTCACCTCGAAGTCGAGTTTGACAGCGATCGGTGTGTGCTCGCCTTCAGGAGAAATGAGCAACACTCCTATTCCAAATCCTCTTAAGTTTTATGCCCCATCAAAGTAAAGGTCCCAGGAGTCTACATCAGTTTGGAGTATATCCTCGTCCGGAAATGACCAAGTGTCTATTGTTTGTGCATCATTGATGGGATTTTCTGCGAAGAATTCGGCAACGGCGCGGCCTTTTATAACTTTTCGAGGCACGTATTTGAGGTGAAATTCTGAGAGCATCAAAGTCCATCTTGCTAGGCGTCCGTTGAGGACGAGTTTCTCGAAGAGGTATTTGACTGGATCCATTTTGGAGTATATTTTGACGGAGTAGCTAAGCATGTAATGGCGTAGCTTCTTCGTCGCCCACACAAGAGCGAGGCATGTCTTTTCGAGTTGTGAGTATTTGCACTCGTACTCCAAGAACTTCTTACTAAGGTAGTAGATAGCCCTTTCTTCACTTCCTACGGTCTGAGCTAGCATGGCACCCATGGCTGTTTCAGTTACTGTGAGATATAAACCAAGAGGTTGATCTCGTTGAGGTGGCATGAGCACTGGTGGTTTAGCCAATATTTCATTGATTCGGTCGAATTCCTTTTGACAATCATCATCCCATATGGTGTGGTCTATTTTCTTGAGCTTCTTGAAGATAGGCTCGCAAATCATGGTGAGTTTCGATATGAATCGACTTATATATTGCACTTTTCCCAGGAATCCTCTGACTTCTTTTTCTGTTTGAGGTTGTGGCATTTCGATCAGAGCCTTGATCTTGGAAGGGTCTATTTCTATACCTCGTTGGCTAACGACGTATCCCAGGAGTTTGCCGGACGTTACTCCGAATGTGCATTTCTGAGGATTGAGCCTCATGTTGTATTTTCGTAGCCTTGCGAAAAATTTGCGAAGGTTCGCAATATGCCCTTTTCTATCCTTGGATTTGACAATCATGTCGTCTACGTATACCTCAACTTCTTTGTGCATCATGTCATGTAAGAGTGTAGTTGCGGTGCGTTGATATGTAGCTCCGGCATTGATCAATCCAAACGGCATGACCGTATAGCAATAGGTTCCCCATTGAGTGACAAAGGCGGTCTTATGCATGTCTTCTATGGCCATCTTGATTTGGTTATAACCTGCGTACCCACCCATGAAGGATAGTAATGCGTGGTCTGCAGTATTATCCACCAATATGTTGATGTGTGGTAGAGGAAAGTCATCTTTAGGACTGGCTTTGTTTAAGTCCCTAAAATCAACACAAACCCGGATTCTCCCATCCTTTTTGGGTACAGGTACTATGTTGGCTACCCAGTCAGAATACTCGGAAACTTTGATGAACCCGGCTTTGAATTGCTTGTCAACTTCTTCCTTAATTTTGAGAGCCCATTCCGTTCTCATTCGTCGAAGCTTCTGTTTTACAGGTCTGAAACCTGGCTTAATCGGAATTCTATGTTCGGCGATATCCCTGTCGATCCCTGGCATGTCTTTGTTGGACCAAGCAAAAACGTCTTTGAACTCGTTTAGGTGGTCTATGAAATCGGCCCTTTCGGCAGAGCTCAAGGTAGTCCTTATCCTAAGTTCTTGGGGTTCTAGTTCGGTTCCTACGTTGATGGGTTCGGTGTCCTCTATTACTGGTCCCCCTTCCCCTTCCTGTAGTATTTCTTTGGCTACGTAGGGAGGTATTTCGATTGAGTCTGGGTCTTGGTCATCCTCAGTATCATCGTAAACAGAATTGCACTCAAGATAACACAAAGAGTAAGCAGAACCTGATTTATTCATATTAAGGTTTGAGTAAAGTTGAAACAAAGAAGCCATCCGATCCATGGTCGGTGGCGGCAAAGGGACAGTGGTTGGGACATTTCCCGAACTACTGTGACTACTCGAGGTTAAGCTAGGAGAAATAGAGGGAATGGGGATGACGACAGGAGGAGACTCCTTAATGACTTCTCTAGACTCCGACTCTGACTCCGACTCTGACTCGAATTCATCATCTTCTGGTTCTCCTTTGAACATCTCTCCTTCTCCAGTGGTGAGCTTGAAGAGTCTTCCTTGATTGTTGGTCCACTTGATTGATTTTCTCCATCCTTTCTGCTGACTTGCATTGGTTTCTGTGATTAACGCGGTGGGGTTGAAGAGATCGTCTTGAAGTATAATGGTAATGATCTCATCCTGCGCGGCCCTAACAAATCGATCTTCTCCGAACAAAAGACTAACAACTTGTTCGTCTAAGCAAGGTGCTTGACGGGTTTTGACGGTAGGAACCGTTTCTGGAAGGATGAAGTAGCAATCGTGAAAGATCTCGATTCCGGCTAGCTTCCTCTCGAGATAATGTCAAGGCTCGGGAAAGCCATGAAAGAGTTCTAGACTTCCTTCTTCAACAAAGTACCCATTTAGGGTAGGGAGATAGGGTCGCATTTGGACTCCTATATGCTTACGGTTTTGGACTTAAGCGAGCATCTCGAGAACCTCTTCTTTAGTGGGTTTGTACCCTAGTCCAAGTGGTATCCTCTTTGAGTTGCCTTCCTTGTATGGTGCGAAGGTGTTTCTTCGAGTAGGGTTCAAAGGCATTCCAGGGAAGTATCCCTGGGTTTTGTGTATGTGGTTGACCACTAAGTTGGAGTAGGGATCATAGTATAAGGGTGCCAATTCGCTTTCTATGACACTTATGCTTTGGAAGCCCCCAAGTTCGTATATGGGATCTGCAAGGACTTGATTGTTCGACTTCTTTTCGATTATTGCCTTAATGGGTGACGAAGTGATCGTTACCACTTTGCCATTTAGGGGGATCTTGATCTTTTGATGAAGGGTGGATGTTACCGCTTTGGAAGCGTGAATCCAAGGTCTTCCTAGGAGTATGTTGAAGGAAGCTTCAATGTCCACTATTTGGAAGTTAACCTTTCGCTCAATTGGCCCTGTGGCTATGGTTAGGTTAACAAGTCCTACCACCTTTCGTCGTGTACCATCGTATGCACGCACACCTTGATTGGTAGGGGTCCAATCCGACTCTTTCATGCCTAATTTGTATGCCGTTTTGAGGGGTATGACGTTGACCGCAGAGCCATCATCTACCAAGGTCATTGACACATTCTTCTTTAGACAAATGACGGTGATGTAAAGAGCTAAATTGTGACTAGCGCCAAAAGGTGGCAAATCTTCGTCTGAGAAAGTAACAGGATTACTTAGCTTTGGTGATTCTTGGAAGACCAGGTTGAATACATCTTCGGGTGTCGAGTTATGTGCTACATTTAGTTTGGCCAAAGCTTGCAGTAAAGCTTGGCGATGTGGGAATGAGCTTGCTACCAATTGCCAGACTGAAAGATCAGCCTTTGTCTTCTGTAATTGCTTGAGCAAATGGTCAGTGGAGTCCTCTTCGTTATCATTTGGTGTGACAACGTTGGTTGGACCATTTGGAGTAGTGCTTTGATATGGGCGTCCCGAACGAGTTAGGTGGTCCACATCTTGGTCTTCACCATTTTGGACTATTTCCTTGACTAGGGAGTTCTCAATGAGATACTCGTCCTCATCATCGTCGGCCCAAACTCCATTGATTCTAGCTAGTTCCCTCATTCTCATGATTTCATCTTTTAGTCGTATGATTTGGTTGACTAGTTTATCAACCACGGCGACTATTTCTTGCATAGTAGCGTTTTGAGAGAAGATTAGTGGCACATGCTCCTTGGGTGTTGCATTGGGATCACGTAAAGTTGTCACCACATTTTCTAATTCCCAAACTTGTCTATCCACACTCCTTGCCCATGTGATGAAGTTGGAAATGGTAGGGGAGATAGTAGAGTAGAACCCTTCATTCTCGATTGCATGGATTTCATCTTCAATTGGAGAAATGAGGTGTGAATAATCTAAGGTAGATTCGTCATTTGTAATCACTAGAACTCCAAGAGGATTCTGAGTGTTGTTGGGTTTACCTCCCGGCGGTATTGGTAGTCGGCCATCTTCAATCATGTCTTGAAGCACATTTTTCAATTTGTAGCATTTCTCTGTGTCATGCCCTTTGCCCCTATGGTATTCACAATACGAGTTCTCGTCCCAGAACTTGGATTTCCTTTCGGGTTCTGAAGTAGGTCCAATGGGTTGAAGTTTGCCTTGCTTCATTAACCTTTTTAGAGCGTTGGAGTAAGTGTCCCCAAGATTTGTGAATTTCCTTGGTGGGGTACTTTTCTTGGATGGCTCGAGAAGGTTAACTTCATCGGTCTTGCTAGTGGAGCCGTATGAACGACTTGTTGAGCCTTGATATCCTCGACCTACCGTTTTGGACACGACCCTTTACGGATGTCATCTTCAATCCTTGTCCCTAGTACGGTTAAGTCCTTGAAAGTCTTGATGTTTTGGTATCTCAAATGATTGGCATAAATGGGTTTGAGATTATCCACAAACTTCTCCACAAGGGTAGCCTCATCCGGGCGTTCAACTAGTTGGGTACTAGTCTTCCTCCACCTACTTAGGAAGTCGGTGAATCCTTCTTTGTCATTTTGGATAAGAACCTCTAGAGTGCTCATGTTAACTTGGATCTCGGCATTATCCGCATATTGCTTAGCAAACTCGATTGCGGCATCTTCCCAAGTAGCGACCTTCTTGTGTTCTAAGGAGTAGAACCATTGCTTCGGGATGGTGTCAAGAGATGAAGGAAAGATCCTTAAGAACATCTCGGGTTTGATGCCTTTGATAGACATGTAATCCTTGAAGGCACGGATGTGGTTCAAAGGGTTTTCGTGCCCCTTGAATTTAGGGATATCAGTCATATTGAAGTTGGTTGGCAATTCGGAATTGACGGCCTCATACTTGCGGTTATTCTCCCTATAAATGTCATCCCCTTTAAGGTACATCAATTGCTCCTCTAAGTATTGGAGTCTTTTCTCGGCTACAGTTAGTCCCATGGGAGGATTTTCATCCCTGGATTCATCCGCGGAGTCACCTATTACTTCACTTTCATGAGGAGGCAACCTCCCCTCTACGGCATAGATCCGGCCCTCGATGATCTCAAGGCGATCATGGACTTGGTCTTGGGTAACTTGGATTTGGGCTAGCGTGGCTAGGATTCGATCATTACCATCTTGAAGTTGGTGGAGGTTTGTTTCGCTGAATCCAGGCATCTTGAAAACTGGATAAGAGATCGATGACGAATCAAAACACGATCGACCAATCTAACACACTTGCTAAAAGAAGAAATGTTTTGACTCGTAAAGTGGGTGTGTGCCACTTGTGTTGAGTGAGCTTTGAAGAAAGGACAAGAATTTTGAAAATGTGTATCCTAGTCAACTATAGTGTAGTTGTAGGAGTGGACTCGAAGTGAGGTTTTGAAATGGGCTTATGACCCGGATTTTGACTCGACAAATGGACAGAGTTTCGACTGGGTTTTGCGCTAATCAAATGGCCTTTTTCGAAATTTTGATTAAAAAAAGATTTTGATTTTTACAAAAATCGTCATGGTTTCGTTTAGAAATGGTGATCACGTAAGGTACAAACATTTATACAGGCATTATAACGGGATGCTGAGTGCATTTAAAAGGGTTTTGGTTTAAAGGGTGGGTTGCCATACCGAACCATCAAACCCGAAGTCTGTGGAGAGGCTCGTACCAAACAAGAGTAAGGACGATTCCTAGTCCATTTCCTCAAGTAGTGAAGGCCCTTGATACAAACAAGAGTAAGCATCATGGTATGGATGACGTCAATCGCTATCCATCCTTAGGCCCAAATAAGAATTAGGACCGTTTAGACGGGACGATTGGTCGAATGGGTTAGGTTGGGCCTAGGAAGGCCGAATAAAACGGTCTAGGAAGACCGAGTTATGAAAACCGACAATTTTATTGTACAAATTATTCCCTAACCTTGTTCAAGTTTCACCCTTAGCTACACGTAAGTGTATTATCACCAGCGGAGTCGCCAAAGCGTGGGAGGGGGGCCACGGGGCGCTTGGGAGGAAGAGAACAAGCGTTTGCATTTTTGTTGGAGTCGCCACCAATTTTTATGGGAAATTGGAACCGTTCGAATACCTCGTGTCATGTCAAGACACAAAGTAGAGACATGAACACTGATACCCATCGTTGTGAGTACCAAAGATAAAATTTATAATTCCTATTAAGACTAACCTAGGCTAGTGGTAACAGGGTCGAACCACAAGGAGGCAGATGTAAATTTTAGTTGATTTAAGTTGATCCGAGGTAACTATTGTGGGGGTTGAATTGAATTGGTCTACACTAAAAGTGAACAAAGATAATAAACTAAATAAACGATTTAAACAGATAAAAGAAGGGTACTAGGATGGTCGGTTCATTATAGCTTCGGCAGCAAAGAAACTAAGTCGGTCTCAATCAAACACGGGTAAGGCGGAAAATAAAGAGGTCCTCTCGGTCCACTCTTAACAAATAGCATCTTTCGATCTCGCTATAGGTCCCTAATGTCACTAATACTAACTTTCGTCCTGAAAAGTGACTAACGGTCTAAACTATACCTATCTTTCGATCTTAGCACAGTTTAGTCGATTTAATTGATGGTCAAATAACTTTCCCTATCTTTCGATCTAACGGGTCGGTCACAAAATAGGTATATAACTGGTCGCATGCATTCGATTGGTTAAATACAAGATTAAATTCAATTAAAACGAAGGAAAACCCTATTTAGGTCGATCGATCGATGACAATGTCGATCGATCGACCAACACGCGAGACATCCGTGTCTAATCTAATGCCGCCTTTGCCATAAATCGCCTACATCCTAGCACTATAGAATTAGCTACTCATGATGAAAGTGATAACAACAATAAAACTAATAACGATTACTGAATTCATGCTTAAAGTAAATAACAAACAACGATAATACGATAATTGGCTTTCGGGATACTAACTAGCAAATCTATACTAATGATGAAAGTAAAACAATAAACTGGAATTAGGGCAGAAGGAATACCGAGATTTCAGAGGAAAGATTAAGAACAAGAACAGAATTCCAATGCTAAAACGATGTTCCAAACCCTAATTACTCGAATGAATAAAACTGAAAATTACTGTGTGAAATTGTGATAAAAACTTCGATCCTAAACTGAATGTTTTATGTTACGTTATATAGCAAATAACGTAACATCTTATTTCCTAAACCTAGCATCATGGGCTTGCGCTTTCTCGGTCTTCTAATTCTGCCTGGAATAGCAATCGTCGATCGATCGATAAGGTGGTCGATCAATCGCTCCTCGAAAGAAACAATAGCTTCGGAACCCGAACATTGGTTGATCGACCGAGGGTGATGGTCGATCGACTAATGGAGCCGCTACTTGACTTCTTGAAACTCGTGGACTTGTCTTTTGGGCCTTGGATTGCGCACCAAGCTCGTTCCTTAAGTGATTCCTTTACGTCATTTGCAATGCGGTTTACTCGGGGATGGATTTGGCTTGATTTCCCGTTGAATTCTTCACATTTCTGCAATAATGTAAAAAAATACGGAAGTAGACGGAAATAGGGAGAAATGTAGCACAAACTACAAGAATGAGCTCTGAAATGCGTGTAAAATGGGATGTAAAACATCATATAAATAACACGCATCAAACTTCCCCAAACCAAACCCTTGCTTGTCCCCAAGCAAGAACTAGACTCGATCTAATGACCTAATGGAACGAGTTCAATCTCAGAGCGAAATGCAAACTGTTAAGCCTAAACCAATTTAATGCACAACCAACAATCAACTAGTAACGTGAATCATGCAAACGAGTTATGAGGTCGTTAAAGATCGCCGAGTCGTCAATCGTAGAGACTTATCAAATTGGACTCTCGCGGTCGCTCAAATCACTCAATAAGCACAGGTGATATATATGTAAGATAGAAAGAATTAATTTTGTAGTGACTCTCACCTAACTACGACCTATGAAAACATGCCAGCAATAAAATATGAAAATGACCTCTACGACCGTACATACGCATTCCAACCAAACAGATGACCAATGACACATGCCGAGGTATATATGGGATATGTGAGGTATGGGTAAGAAGAGGCAAAACATTTTATGGTAAAGTGGAGGTACAGGTGATCAAGCTAGTACCAAAACGGAACCAAGTGGCAACATCCAGCTTCTTGCTCATAATCAAGCGAAACGGTGCTATAGCAAGCACAAAACTCACAATCTCCAAACTATCAAATCAATAAACTCCCCATAGGATATCAATGAAACATGGGAGCAAAAATCGCCAAAAGACAAGGATTAAATTATGCGAATTGACTTCTTCCTCGAATCTCAGTCGACCGACCATATTTGGCAGTCGATCGACTGCTTAAACAGTACAGAACCTCTTTTTTTTCATTTTTTTTTCGAATCATTTTTTTTCATTTTTTTTTCTTTCTTTTTCTTTTGTTTCTTTCTTTCCTTTTTCATTTTCCAATCATCATCTCAACAGAGCATATGCCACCAAAAACGAGTAACAATCCCAAGAACACAGACTACTAGCTTGACAAAGGACATGCTAAATGTAGGATGTAGTAAATGAGACAAAAAGGGGTATTTTTGGCAGTGTGAAGCTTTATGGGTATAATGGGAAAAGGAAACCTCTACCACATGTGTCAACAAACCACAAGCCGAATGCATACAGGTATTAAGTAGATCAAATTCATATTCATGCAAATTAAGGAAACATGTCTCATAAGGAGTACTACTCACATTCCTAATTAAACCGGTCATGAATGTCACCAGTTATAGGCTCTAATTCTCAGAAATATGATGTAGTTTGCCAATTTTCTAAGTCAAATCTCAAGTTCAGCAAGAATGTAACGAAAACTCGTAGATATGCATTTACGATTCTACTAATAACATGTTGATCTAGCAAGGCTCAGGCGAAACAGGTGCAAATGCAAAATCAACCTAGAAATACTACCGTTCCGACTCGACCTATATGCTAAAATAAACGTGCATTTTATGGAATTTTTTTGAAATTTTTCAAATTTTTTGAATTTTTCTGTATATATAAGAGAAGTGAAATAAACAATGCAAAACAAAATTGAACGTGAATGCAAGCAAATGATATGCGACGCAAAACCCTTCCCCAAACCAAATCGCACAATGTCCCCATTGTGCAAAATCATGTAATGAAGGAAAGAGAAATGGAATTTTGCGAGAAAATAAACAAGCAAGACACAAAGGAAAGATATGGAACTCACAAGACTTTAAGCGCAGCAAAGGAAACCTCCCCAAACCAGCGTGAGCTAGGAGGTTTCGATGAGCTAGATGCTACCAATAAGAGTGCCTGAAAGACAGAAAATACCACGCATAAGACTGAGAAAACAATTTTTGAAACGGTAAAATTGTGCACAAATGAGAAAATAGAAGAGATAAATAATTTGACGGAAAATAAAGTGGAGTAGAAAACTCCCTTAAGTCCGCAAATCGACCAAACACAGCAGGGGAGAGGTCGTGAACAGGTACAGCAGTGTCTACGGTCGATCGACCTATAGGGGTAGTCGATCGACTAGATGAACAGGAACAGAAGCTCCTGGAAAGCGCAACTCAGTCGATCGACCATGATGGTCAGTCGATCGACTGAAAGTACTGCTGTACTCCTTATTTCTTCGTTTTTGCTCAATGATTTGAGCTAACAAGCTCTAAACACCTGCAAGTGCACAATAATACGCGCCCAAAATTTCGCAAAACCCAGAAAAAAGTCTAAAGTACTTGAAAATCCTAAGCAAACAAAATAAAAGCGAAGTTTTCGCGCACACAAAAAACAATAAAAATGTCTTAACAAAGCAAATAAAATGAAGTTTATAACGAGATCGATCAACTAATAGTTGATCAAGAAGGACCACGGTATGGCCCACTTCGGCTTCGGCTACTAGAGGTAGCCTCAATGGTGCTCATCTCATCACCGCACCCTTCTTAACTTCGACAAGTCGGAGGGCTCAACGGATCAACTTTGTCAGCTCCCCAATCAAGAATTTCGTTGGGTTCAACGGAATCCAAGTCAGACCGTCTCACCTTGGTTGGCTCATCTTCCACTTCCTCATCAGTCCCATAACTTAGGCATCCAAGGCCTCCTCTTTGAATGATCGGCTTCTTTACAGCTGGCACAACTTGTAGCACTTCCTTCCCCAAACCAGCTCCTGCATTATCCAAAACAACAGATTCTTCCTCCTTCTTGCTCCCAATCTGGGGCGGAGGGGTTAACACAACAGTAGTGATAGGGACAGGCAATTCAGGAAGCACAAAGTACGACTTCTTTTCAGAGACCGTATTACAAGTAACATGCCACATGGGATCCTTCTTTTTAGCAGGTTGGGCAAAAATGATAGAATGTTTCCCAACTTTGAAGGTCAAAGTTCCGGAGCCTACGTCAATAATCGCACCAAATAGTGTGCGAAACGCCTACCTAGGATGATCGGTATATGGGCATCCTCAGGCATGTCCAGGACAACAAAGTCAACAGGGAAGAAAAACTTCCCTATTTGGACGGGTATGTCCTCTAGGACTCCTATAGGCTCGACCGCAGATCGGTCAGCCATCTGAACTGTCATGTCTGTGATAGCAAACCGGGTCAACTTAAGCCTCCTAGCTAAACTCAAGGGCATGACGCTTATGCTGGCCCCTAGGTCACACAATGCCTTCTCAATTGAGAAGGTACCTATTTTGCAAGGAATAGAAAAGCTACCCGGGTCCTCTAACTTATGGGGCGTGTGAGAGAGATAGGAGCAAGACTCCTTGGTGAGTGCGATAAAGTGTGCAATCGTTTCAAGTGACCGCTTTTTGGACAACAGTTGTTTCATAAATTTAGTATAAGCGGGCACTTGGTTAACTAACTCAAGGAAGGGGACTTGTACATTCAGACTACGGATAACTTTCTCAAACTTACTGAAAGATACCTGTTCCTTCGTCGGCACGAGTCTCTCCGGATATGGGGCTGTGAGGAGTACCTTAGCCCTCTCCTCCAATTCACGCACGCCGGCGTCCTTGGACTTAGGCTGAAAGTCCGTCACCTTCTCTTTGTTGAAGCTAGACCCCTCCTCAGACCGTCTCAAATGAGAACCATTAACCGCCATTGGGTCGAACTTCGGGACCGGGACTGACCCATCAGCACTCGGGTCTTGTCCTAAAATCTTCGGGACCGTGGTACCCCGAAACTAGTGGTCTCGTAGGTTATTTGGCGTTAAAGGACGAAATTCTTGAGATCGCAGCGATCTCGCCGATCGACCACTCTCCTCGCCGATCGACCGAGATGTACGATTCGAAGCTCAGTAACCCGTGCTTGATCGATCGACTAGGTATATTAGTCGATCGACTGAAATACCTGGCAGACGTCTTTTCCTTTGATTTGTTCGTTGAAGCTTTCTCTTGACTTGTTTTCGGCTCATCTTTTTCAACAGCGTCCTCGACCATGGCAGGACCATCAAGGGTGGACCCGCTCCTCAAAGTGATGGCATTTAGGGTCTCCTTTTGTTCCGGTTGAGTAGGTAAGTGTCCGGGAGCTCGAGTGTTACTTTTGCTAGCCAGTTGAGTAATTTGGCTCTCTAGTAACTTCATCCCGGCCTCTCTTGCTTGGGACTCCTTTAGCAACAGGTTCTTAAGCTCGAAAATTGAGTCTCGCGATTGTTGTTCTTTGTGGCACATAAGGAGGTTTCGATATTGTTGTTGCTTTTGATGAGGGGGTATATAGGGTTGTTGCTGCGGCGGAGCTTGAGTTGGGTTAAGGACATTTTGTCTCCTCCAACTCAAGTTCGGATGGGTGTTCGGCTCATAGTAGGTGTTGGTCTGCCTATAGTGTTGAAAGGCAGCACAAGATTCAAAGGGACTAGGCGTTTTTCGAGACATGGCCCTCACCTCCACACCTCTCACAGACGAAGGGACCGTCGACACAAAGATTGACTTGGTACATCCCACCTTCGGAAGCTCCTCCTAGCTCATACTTGTCAAATCTCGCGGTAAGAGCCTCAAGCGCAGCGACAGAGGAGGATTCAGCAGACTCTCCTCCGATTCCCTCTAGAATTCCCATACTCGGCCTTGTGGGTAGCTAGATCGTCAATGATCTTCCACCCCTTGGTTGCTCCCAAATTTTCAACAAATCTCCCGTTGGCTGCAAAGATCCAAAATGGCCCTCTCGATCGTCGTACAACCCATTGTATAAATGATTGCACAAACTCCATTTTTCGAACCCATGGTGCGGTATGGTTCGCACCAACTTCTTAAATCGGACCCATGCTTCGTGGAAATTCTCATCTGGCCCTTGTTTAAAGCCCGTGATTTGAGCTCTAATAGCGATCGTCCTTGAAGCAGAGAAGTACTTCTTGTAGAACGCCAATGCCAATGTATTCCAATCAGTGATCCCTTGAACGGCTCGGTCCAGATCTCTATACCACTCCCTTGCAAAGATCGCGAAAGGAGAAGATGAACATAGTCTCCTTGATCTGGTCTTGGGTCACGCCGGCTGGTGGGGGTATGGAACAATGATGAGTCAATAAAGGTCTCCATATGCTTAGCTGCATCTTCATTTGCAGCTCCCCCAAACTGGTTTCTCTCAACCATAGTGATGTAGGCAGGCTTTGGTTCGAACTTCCTCGCATCACCTGGTAGCTCGAACCCCTTATATAAGTTATCGGCTGTCGGCTCAGAATAACTAGCTATACTTGCTTCCTCGGCCATGACTGGAATTTCCGGAGAAGTAAATCGTCTCTCGGTGAAGAAGTGGAAACGGGCGAAGATGGTGGATTATCTTCGAACAGTTCGTTCTCGTGATAGCTTGACAGAGTACTCAACTCTTCCTCTGTCGATAGTATCCTTTGTGTTCGTCTCAACTCGCGCAAGGATCTTTCAAGCTCAGGGTTCAACGATACTAATTCTCCACCCTGTGACCTACGCATAAGAAGAAACTACAAAAAGAATATAAGAAAAGTTTAAGGAACGGATGTCCCTTAAACTAAGAAAGACTAAAAATAAAAACAACTAAAATTAGGACTATTGCCTCCCAAGAACGGCGCCAAAATTTGATACCCGTCGTTGTGAGTACCAAAGATAAAATTTATAATTCCTATTAAGACTAACCTAGGCTAGTGGTAACAGTGTCGAACCACAAGGAGGCGGATGTAAATTTTAGTTGATTTAAGTTCGATCGAGGTAACTATTGTGGGGGTTGAATTGAATTGGTCTACAGCTAAAAGTGAACAAAGATAATAAACTAAATAAACGATTTAAACAGATAAAAGAAGGGTACTAGGATGGTCGGTTCATTATAGCTTTGGCGGCAAAGAAACTAAGTCGGTCTCAATCAAACACGGGTAAGGCGGAAAATAAAGAGGTCCTCTCGGTCCACTCTTAACAAATAGCATCTTTCGATCTCGCTATAGGTCCCTAATGTCACTAATACTAACTTTCGTCCTGAAAAGTGACTAACGGTCTAAACTATACCTATCTTTCGATCTTAGCACAGTTTAGTCGATTTAATTGATGGTCAAATAACTTTCCCTATCTTTCGATCTAACGGGTCGGTCACAAAATAGGTATCTAACTGGTCGCATGCATTCGATTGGTTAAATAAAAGATTAAATTCAATTAAAACGAAGGAAAACCCTACGAGGTCAGTCGATCGACTGACATTGTCAGTCGATCGACCAACACGCGAGACAGTCCGTGTCTAATCTAATGCCGCCTATTCCATAAATCGCCTACATCCTAGCACTATAGAATTAGCTACTCATGATGAAAGTGATAACAACAATAAAACTAATAACGATTACTGAATTCATGCTTAAAGTAAATAACAAACAACGATAATTGGCTTTCGGGATACTAACTAGCAAATCTATACTAATGATGAAAGTAAAACAATAAACTGGAATTAGGGCAGAAGGAATACCGAGATTTCAGAGGAAAGATTAAGAACAAGAACAGAATTCCAATGCTAAAACGATGTTCCAAACCCTAATTACTCGAATGAATAAAACTGAAAATTACTGTGTGAAATTGTGATAAAAACTTCGATCCTAAACTGAATGTTTTATGTTACGTTATATAGCAAATAACGTAACATCTTATTTCCTAAACCTAGCATCATGGGCTTGCGCTTTCTCGGTCTTCTAATTCTCGCCTGGAATAGCAATCGGTCGATCGATCGCTCCTCAAAGCAAACAAGTAGCTTTCGGAACCGAACATTGGTCGATCGATCGAGGGTGATGGTCGATCGACTAATGGAGCTGCTACTTGACTTCTTGAAACTCGTGGACTTGTCTTTTGGGCCTTGGATTGCGCACCAAGCTCGTTCCTTAAGTGATTCCTTTACGTCATTTGCAATGCAGTTTACTCGGGGACGGATTTGTCTTGATTTCCCGTTGAATTCTTCACATTTCTGCAATAATGTACAAAATACGGAAGTAGACGGAAATAGGGAGAAATGTAGCACAAACTACAAGAATGAGCTCTGAAATGCGTGTAAAATGGGATGTAAAACATCATATAAATAACACGCATCAAACACTAAGTAATCGTTACCCTTAGCATTCTATGTCTAGAATGACTCTCGTGGATGCCAATGAACACGGATGTTCACAGAGATCTGGAGTAAGGGGTGAGGGTACGTATTAGGAAACTCTTTTGATCGAACACCTAATCCCGCCCGCCTCGATAGCGGCCTCTACTAATGATTAGAGACATCATTTATACTTGATATATCGTCGATTATATGCATGCAATGCAACATCCAAGTTTTAATCCTAGCATGTGAGAATTTAACTAAGTCGGTTGACACATATTTTAGCATACAATTGGGTCGAAGTAGGATTTAATGCTCAATTACATGTGAAGACATACAAATGGTACAAAATTCAATGATAAGTACAATAGGAAAATTACAATAATGAAAATTACAATAATTACATAGGACTAGGCGATTTATGTCGAAAATACCTTTTAAACGGATAATTTGAGAAAAAGAATAAAAGAATGAATTAACGAACAAATCAGAAGGTGATAATACGAATAATAGTCAATTATACGTAAGCTAATAAAACTAGGTCAAGCAACAACGGAGTTCGAGACGTAACTCAACTGGAAACAGCGCAAAGCAGATCGCGCTTTCGGAAGAGGCGCAGCGATTCTTTGCGTCTGTTCCAAGGGTGAGTTCTGGCTGTGAAGCCGGAACTGCAAATCGTTAATGTTAATTGGTGATTTTAATGATTAATAATATTTACTCGGATGAAAGTGATTATCAGTTTAATTACATGTGATTGATGGTCATGAAAGCAATAAACATGGATGAGACGGATGCAAACGAATTATTTACATGAATGAAAGAACGATTGATTAGTGACATAGGTGAACTAATTAGGTTAAACATGGCAAATTAATGACGAACAGATGGAAAATATATCAAAGATCGAATTCCAGAAACTCAATATGAACAAATCGAATTTCTACAACCCGGATTGAGTTTAATGACGAAAACCCGCAAATATGAGATTATAAGGGATTTAAGTCGAATTTAACGATGAATTAAAACATGTTAATGATGATAATTAATATACATGTGAAATTATTATGCTATTATATCAAAACATTGAAGAACAAACGAATTGATAAAGAATTGTCAGAGGACGAAGGAAGAAGAAAGGAAGCAGGAACTGTGGCAGCCTCACGAAGAGGCGCAAAGAAAGGCCGCTAGCGTCCCTTCAAGAGGCGCAGCGATTCTTTGCGTCCTTTCTCGACGGTTTGTCTTCTGGAAATCCGCAAAAAGAGGTTTTAAATCACGGTTTTAGAAATCGGTTTTAAGAGGTATTTTCGACATAAACCTTACATTAATGATACAAAAAGTAAATAACAATAAATAAAATAGAGATTTACACCCTCAGACTTACATGTTTGACGAAACGAGATGAACTAAGATATCGATTAGTGATGCTCGACGCGAACTATAATGCAAATATGAAAGTGCCCTCGTAAGAGGAAAACGATTAGATTAATTAAGTTGATTGATTGTGGAGTTGGTCAAATTGGTCGGTCATGCAAACGAGGCTGGTACTCAGAAGGATCTGAGCTTACGAGGTCGAAAGTTCAAGCACGTAGACGCCAAAAAGTAAGAACAAAGGCCTAGAATGCAAAGGGAGAAGAGAAGGGCGGACACTTACGTGAGAAATATGAGGAGCGAAGACTCCTATTTAAAATAATCACGTGAAGGAATTAGGGTTTCAGAGAGTCTTTGGAAGTGAATCTCGGAAAGATATGAAAAAGATACGAAAATTACGCAGAAAAGGACACGGGGAAGAGCGCGCGAGCCCTTTGAATCTCTTGGAAGAGGCGCAGCACCTGCTGCGTCTGTTCCCAAGTGGTTTCCTGCGGAAGAAAGATTTCCGTGTTTAAGTTATGGAAGGACGGAATAATTTGGTTTTCCTTAATATTTTATGTGAATATTACGGGAAACTGTTTACCAAAGGATAAAGATTGTGAAATATTTTTATAAAATATGGAATAGAAATATCCGGAACGTTCCAGAACATTCTGACTCGGGATTTAACGGTTATCAGGAAATGTGTAGACACCTCGTTTCTGCACCTCCCGCAAACCACCCGGTGATGATTGGGCCGCATGTTTGATTCGCGGAACGATTTGTGACAGTTCGTAAGATTATCGTCAAGTGTTTGCTCAAATATTAATGTCAACCTCTTAGTTGTCATCTACGTCCTGATACGGTCGTTTTGGCAGTAATTAGAGTACATTCGGAGTCGGGTCAAAACCCGTCTCCATTTTCTAATAATCTGTTAAATCCCGAGTCGAGAATATTCGGAATGTTAGGATATTTCTATTCCATATTTCATAAATTCTATCTTTTGGCAAATAATATCCCGTAATATTCAAAAGATAGTCGAATTATTTCCGTCCTACCATAACTCAAACACGGAAATCTTTCTTCAGCAGGAGGAAACCTCCTGGGAATAGACGCAGCAGGTGCTGCGCCTCTTCCAAGAGACGCAGTGGCTGCTGCGCCTCTTCCCAGGCCCTTCTTTGCATGATTTACGTATCTTTTTTATATCTTTCCGAGATTCACTTCCAAAGAGTCTCCGAAACCCTATTCCTTCACGTGATTAGTATAAATAGGAGCTTTCGTTCCTCATATTTCTCACGCGAGTGTCCGCCCTTCTCTTCTCCCTTTGCATTCTAGACTTTGTTCTTACTAATTGGCGCCTACGTGCTTGGACTTCCGACCACGTAAGCTCGGATCTTTCCGGGTACCAGCCTCTCCGTTGCATGACCGACCAATTTGACCAACTACACCAATAATCAACTTAATCAATCAATCGTTTTCCTCTTACGAGGGCACTCTCTTTGCATTCGCGTCGAGCATTCACTAGTCGATTCTTAGTTCATCTCGTTTCGTCAACATGTAAGTCTGAGGGTGTATAATTCCTCTTTTATTTATTGTATTTTACTTTTCGTATCACCATTGTAAGATTTATGTCGAAAATACCGTTAAAACCGATTTCTAAAACCGTGCTTTAAAACTCTTTTTTACGGATTTTCCAGTAGACAGACGTCGAGAAAAGACGCAGCAACTGCTGCGCCTCTTCGAAGGAGCGCAGTTCCTGCTGCGCCTCTTCGTAAGGCTGCCGCAGTTCCTGCTTCTTTTCTTCTTCTTCGTCCTCTGTAATTCGTCTTCGTTTATTTGTTCTTCACTTGTTTTTCTTAAATAATTCGTTCATCATTATTAATATTCACATGTATATTGTATCATAATTCATCATTCATCCACATGTTTTATTCAAATCCGACTTAAATCCCAAATAATCCATATTTGCGGGTTTTCGTCATTAAATTCAAACCCGGATTTTAGAGATTCAATTTGTTCGTATTGAGTTTCTGGAATTCGTCATTGATATAGTTCTCATCTGTTCATTCACATGTGCGTCATTAATTTGTCATTAATTCGTCATGTTTAGTTTGTTCTATTCACCGATGTCACTAATTAATCATTCATTAACATCGCCCCTTCACATAATTAATCCATCTTAATTCCGTCTCATTCATGTTCTACTGTTTTTATGACCCATTCATATGTAAATAACATGCTAATCACTTTCGTCCGAGTAAATAATTTAATTGATCCCTAAAATTACCAATTAATATTAACGATTTGCAGTTCCGGCTTCACGGCCAGAACTCACCCTTGGAACAGACGCAGCAACTGCTGCGCCTCTTCAGGGCGATCTCTGCTGCGCTGTTCGAGATGAGTTCTCACTCGAACTCCGTTTTCGCCTTGACCTAGTTTGTTTAGTCTACGTATTAACTAACTATTATCCGTAATATCACTAATTCTCGTTCGTTTATTTCATTAATTTTGTCCTTTTATTCTTTTATCCCTTTTTCTCAAAATCATCCGTTTTAAAGGTATTTTCGACATAAATCGCCTATCTCAATGTAATTAATGTATTTTCTATTATTGTATTTCTTTTATTTCTTTTATTGTTTGTTTGTTTTCACATGTAAATGAACTTAAATTCCTACTTCGACCCAATTGTTTGCTAAATTACGTGTCAACCAACTTAGTTAATTCTCACATGCTAGGATTAATCTATGGATGTTGCATTGCATGCATATAGCCGACGATACATCGAGTACGAACAACTTCCCTAATCATTAGTAGAGGCCGCTATCGAGGCGGGCGGGATTAGGTGTTCGATCAAAAGAGCTTCCTAATACGTACCCTCACCCCTTACTCCAGATCTCCGTGAGCACCCGTGTTCATTGGCATCCACGAGAGTCATTCTAGACATAGAATGCTAAGGGTAACGATTGCTTAGTGTTCATGTCACTACTTTGTGTCTTGACATGACACGAGGTATTCGAACGGTTCCAATTTCCCATAAAAATTGGTGGCGACTCCTTACAAAATGCAAACGCTTGTTTTCGCTCCTCACCAAGCGCCCCCGTGGGCGGCCCGCTGTCCACAGTTTGGCGACTCCGCTGGGGAATATTACACTTACGTGTAGCAAGGGTGAAACTTGAACAAGGTTAGGGAATAAGTTTGTACAAGACAATTGTCGGTTTTCATAACTCGGTCTTCCTAGACCATTTTATTCGGCCTTCCTAGGCCCAACCCAACCCATTCGACCAATCGTCCCGTCTAAACGGTCCTAATTCTTATTTGGGCCTAAGGATGGATAGCGATTGACGTCATCCATACCATGGTACTTACTCTTGTTTGTATCAAGGGCCTTCACTACTTGAGGAAATGGACTAGGAATCGGCCTTACTCTTGTTTGGCACGAGCCTCTCCACAGACTTCGGGTTTGATGGTTCGGTATGGCAACCCACCCTTTAAACCAAAACCCTTTTAAATGCACTCAGCATCCCGTTATAATGCTTGTATAAATGTATAAACCTTACGTGATCACCACTTCTAAACAAACCATGACGAATTTTCAAAAAAAATCAAAATCCTTATTTTCAAAACAAAAATTTCGAAAAAAATAGGCCTTTAATTAGCGCAAAATCCGGTCAAAACTCTGTCCGTTTGTCAAGTCAAAATTCGGGCCACAAGCCCATTTCAAAACCTCACTTCGAGTCCACTCCTACAACTACACTACAGTCGACTAGGACACACATTTTCAAAGACCTTGTCTTTCTTCAAAACTCACTCAACACAAGTGGCACACACCCACTTCACGAGTCAAAGCTTTTCCTCTTTTAGCAAGTGTGATAGAATGGTCGATCGTGTTTTGATTCGTCGCCGATCTCTTATCCAGTTTCCAAGATGCCCGGATCAAGTGATGAAACAAACCTTCAGCAAATTCAAGAAAGTAATGATCGAATCCTAGCCGCGATAACCCAAATGCAAATCACTCAAGAACAAACCTATGACCGCCTTGAGCTTATCGAAGGCCGTATCTTTGATGTAGAGGGAAGGTTGCCTCCCCTTAAAGGTGAAGTACTACAATTTTCCGATGACGAGTCTAAGGATGAGAACCCAGTCCCAGGGATAACCGCAGCTGAGAAGAGACTCCAATACCTAGAGGAGCAATTGATGTACCTTAAGGGGGATGACATCTACAGGGAAAACAATCGCAAGTATGAAGCCGTCAATTCCAAATTACCCACTAACTTTAGCATGACGGATATCCCTAAGTTTAAAGGACATGAGAACCCTTTGAACCACATCCGCGCCTTCAAGGACTACATGTCTATCAAAGGCATCAAACCCGAGATGTTCTTAAGGATCTTTCCTTCATCTCTCGACACCATCCCGAAGCAATGGTTCTACACTTTAGATCACAAAAAGGTCGCTACTTGGGAAGACGCCGCAATCGAGTTCTCAAAACAATACGCGGATAATGCCGAGATCCAAGTCAATATGCGTACTCTAGAGGTTCTTACCCAAAATGACAAAGAAGGATTCACCGACTTCCTAAGTAGGTGGAGGAAGACTATTACTCAACTAGTTGAGCGCCCGGATGAGGCTACTCTTGTGGAAAAGTTCGTGGATAATCTTAAACCCATATATGCCAGTCACTTGAGATATCAAAACATCAAGACCTTCAAGGACTTAACCGTACTAGGGACACGAATTGAAGATGACATCCGTAAAGGACTCTTGTCCAAAACGGTAGGTCGAGGATATCAAGGGTCCACAAGTCGTTCATACGGCTCTACTAGCAAGACCGATGAAGTTAACCTTCTCGAGCCATCTAAGAAAACTAGCCCACCGAGGAAGTTCACAAACCTTGGGGACACATACTCCAACGCTCTAAAAAGGCTAATGAAGCAAGGTAAACTCCAACCCATTGGACCTACTCCCGAACCCGAAAAGAAGTCCAAGTTCTGGGATGAAAACTCCTACTGTGAATACCATAGGGGCAAGGGGCACGACACAGAAAAATGCTACAAGTTGAAACACGTGCTTCAAGATATGATCGAAGATGGTCGACTTCCAATTCCACCAGGAGGTAAGCCCAACAACACTCAGAATCCTCTTGGAGTTCTAGTGATTACAAGTGACGAATCTACCTTAGATTGCTCACATCTCATTTCTCCCACCGAAAATGAAATTCATGCAATTGAGAAAGAAAGACTCTACTCTACCATCTCCCCTACCATTTCCGACTTCATCGCATGGGCAAGGAGTGTAGATAGACAAGTGTGGGAACTAGAAAACATGGTAACGACCTTACGCGATCCCAATGCAACGCCTAAAGAACGTGTACCATTGACCTTCTCTCAAAATGCCACTATGCAAGAAGTAGTCGCCGTGGTCGATAAGCTAGTCGATCAAATCATACAACTAGAAAGTGATATCATGAGGATGAGGGAACTAGCTGCAATCAATGGAGTTTGGGCCGATGATGATGAAGACGAATATCTCATTGAAAACTCCTTGGTCAAGGAAATAGTCCAAAATGGTGAAAACCAAGATGTGGATCACCTAACTCGTTCGGGTCGCCCATATCAAAGCACCACTCAAAACGGTCCAACCAATGTCATCACACCAAATGACAACGAAGACGACCCCACTGATCATTTGCTCAAGCAATTACAAAGAACCAAGGCTGATCTTTCAGTCTGGCAACTAGTGGCAAGCTCATTTCCGCATCGCCAAGCTTTACTGCAAGCTTTGGCCAAATTGAATGTAGCGCATAACTCTACTCCCGAAGATGTAGTCAACTTGGTCTTCCAAGAATCACCGAAGCTAAGTAATCCTATTACTTTCTCAGATGAAGACTTGCCACCTTTTGGCGCTAGTCACAACCTTGCTCTATACATCACCGTCGTTTGTCTAAAGAAGAACGTGCCAATGATTTTGGTAGATGATGGCTCCGCGGTCAACGTCATACCCCTCAAAACGGCATACAAACTAGGCATGAAAGAGTCGGATTGGACTCCTACAAATCAAGGTGTACGTGCGTATGACGGTACACGACGAAAAATGGTTGGACTTGCTAGCCTAACCATAGCCACGGGACCAATCGAGCGAAAAGTCAACTTCCAAATAGTGGACATCGAAGCTTCATTCAACACACTTCTGGGAAGGCCATGGATTCACGCTTCCAAAGCGGTAACATCCACCCTTCACCAAAAGATCAAGATCCCACTAAATGGCAAAGTCGTGACGATCACTTCGTCACCCATCAAGGCAATAATTGAAAACCAATCAAACAATCAAGTCCTGGCGGATCCCATATACGAACTTGGGGGCTTCCAAAGTGTGAATGTCATAGAAAGTGAGTTGGCACCCTTATACTATAATCCCTACTCTAACTTGGTGGTCAACCACATACTCAAGTCTCAGGGATACTTCCCTGGAATGCCTTTGAATCCAATTCGGAAGAACACCTTCGCACCATACAAGAAAGGTAACTCGACAAGGATACCACTTGGGTTAGGATACAAGCCCACAACTGAAGAAGTTCTCGAAATGCTCGCTCAAGTCCAAAATCGCAAGCACGTGGGAGTCCAAATGAGACCGTATCTCCCCACTTTAAATGGATACTTCGTTCAAGAAGGAAGTTCGGAACTCTTCCATGGGTTTCCCGAACCTTGGCATTATCTTGAGAGGAAGTTAGCCGGAATCGAGATCTTTCATGATTTCTACTTCATTCCTCCCGAAACGGTTCCTACCGTCAAAACTCGTCAAGCACCTTGCTTCGATGAACAAGCTGTTAGCCTATTGTTTGGAGAGGACCGATTCATTAGGGCCGCGCAGGATGAGATCATTACTATGATACTTCAGGACGATCGCTTCAACCCCACCGCATTGATCACAGAAATCGACACAAAGCAGCAGAAAGGATGGAGAAAATCTATCAAGTGGACCAACAACCAAGGAAGGCTCTTCAAGCTCACTACTGGAGAAGGAGAGATGTTCAAAGGAGAACCAGAAGACGACGAGTTCGAGTCGGAGTCGGAGTCGGAGTCAGAGTCAGAGTCTAGAGAAGTCATTAGGGAGTCTACTCCTGTTGTCATCCCCACTCCCTTCGTTTCTCCTAGCCTAGCATCGAGTAGTCACGGTAGTTCGGGGAATGCCCCAATTACTGTTCCTTTGCCGCCACTGACCATGGATCAGTTGGCTTCTTTGTTTCAACTTTACTCAAATCTTAATATGAATAAATCAGGTTCTGCTTACTCTCTGTGTTCTTTCGAGTGCAATTCTGTTTATGATGATGCGAGGATGACCAAGACCCGGACTTGACCGAAATACCTCCTTACGTAGCCAAAGAAATATTACAAGAAGGGGAAGGGGAAAGGGGACCAGTAATAGAAGATACCGAACCCATCAACGTAGGAACCGAATTAGAACCCAAAGAACTTAGGATAGGGACTACCTTGAGCTCTACCGAAAGGGCCGATTTCATAGACCTCCTAAATGAATTCAAAGACGTTTTCGCTTGGTCCTACAAAGACATGCCAGGGATCGACAGGGATATCGCCGAACATAGGATTCCGATTAAGCGGGTTTTCAAGCCCGTGAAATGAAGCTTCGACGAATGAGAACAGAATGGGCTCTAAAGATTAAGGAAGAAGTTGATAAGCAATTCAAAGCCGGGTTCATCAAAGTTTCCGAGTACTCGATTTGGGTAGCCAACATAGTACTGTGCCCAAAAAGGATGGGAGAATCCGTGTTTGTGTTGACTTTAGGGACTTAAACAAAGCAAGTCCAAAAGATGACTTCTCTCTACCTCACATTGACATATTGGTGGACAATACTGCAGACCACGCGTTACTATCCTTCATGGATGGATATGCGGGTTATAACCAAATCAAGATGGCCATGGAAGATATGCACAAGACCGCATTCGTCACCCAATGGGGAACATATTGCTATACAGTAATGCCATTCGGATTGATCAACGCCGGAGCTACATACCAACGCACCGCAACTACACTCCTACATGACATGATGCACAAAGAAGTTGAGGTATATGTAGATGACATGATCGTCAAATCCAAGGAAAGAGAGGGACACATTGCAAACCTTCGCAAGTTCTTCGCAAGACTACGAAAGTACAACATGAGACTCAATCCTCAGAAATGCACATTCGGGGTAACATCCGGAAAACTCCTGGGATACGTCGTTAGCCAACGCGGTATAGAAATAGATCCCTCAAAAATCAAAGCTCTGATCGAAATGCCACAACCTCAAACAGAAAAAGAAGTCAGAGGATTCCTGGGAAAGGTACAATATATAAGCCGATTCATATCAAAGCTTACCATGATCTGCGAGCCTATCTTCAAGAAGCTCAAGAAAACAGACCACACCATGTGGGATGATGATTGTCAAAAGGCGTTTGACCGAATCAAGGAAATATTGGCTAAACCACCGGTGCTCATGCCGCCACAACAAGATCAACCTCTTGGTTTATATCTCACAAGAATCGAAACTTGACCATGGGTGCTATCTTTGGCTCAAATGTAGGAAGTGAAGAAAGAGCTATTTACTATCTAAGTAAGAAGTTCTTGGAATATGAGTGCAAATACTCGCAACTCGAAAAGACATGCCTCGCTCTTGTGTGGGCAACGAAGAAGCTACGTCACTACATGCTTAGCTACTCCGTCAAGATATATTCCAAAATGGATCCAGTCAAATACCTCTTCGAGAAACCCGTCCTCAACGGACGTCTTGCAAGATGGACCCTGATGCTCTCAGAATTCGACCTCAAATACGTGCCACTAAAAGTCATAAAAGGTCGCGCCGTCGCCGAATTCTTCGCAGAAAATCCTATCAACGACGCACAAACCATAGACACCTGGTCATTTCCCGACGAGGATATACTCCAAACGGCCATAGACTCGTGGGATCTATACTTCGATGGAGCATCCAATTTAAGAGGATTCGGAATAGGAGTGTTGCTCATTTCTCCTGAAGGTGAGCATACACCGATTGCGGTCAAACTCGACTTCGAGGTGACAAACAACGCTGCAGAGTATGAAGCTTGTCTCATTGGACTTCAAGCGGCAGTAAGCTTAGGCATCAAAAACCTCCAAGTACATGGAGATTCATCGCTGATCATCAACCAAGTTACAGGATCCTGGAAAATCCGAAGCGAAAGCCTCGCACCCTATCAGGCCAGGATAGATCAAATCGCTCAATTCTTTGATCACGTAACCTACTTACACCTACCTCGAGAGGAAAATCAATTTGCAGACGCTCTTGCGAAGCTTGCATCTTTGATAAATATGCCAGACCACATGATGGAAATGCCCTTGTGTATCGAACGACGATCAGAACCGGCTTATGTCCACCAAATCACCGATGAAGAAGAAATCGCACAGGAACCCTAGTTCCAAGCGATCCTGAATTTCAAGCTTAATGGTACCTATCCACCAGATATGGACAAAAGGGGGCAACGTGCTATACGCCTACTAGCTTCCCAATACATTCTGATGCAAGGAGAGTTATACAAAAGAACACCTCTTGGTGTAGTCCTACGTTGCCTTGATCATTCACAGGCACGAAAGGTGATGGAAGAACTCCATGACGGAGAATGCGGTCCTCACATGAGTGGACCTATGATGGCAAAGAAAATCACACGTTTAGGGTATTATTGGACCACAATGGAATCTGATTGCATCAAATACGTGAGACATTGCCACAATTGCCAAATCTTCGGGAATGTGCAACATGTCCCTCCTTCGTTGCTATATACGATGACATCTCCTTGGCCATTCTCTGCATGGGGAATTGACATAATCGGGAAGATAACCCCAGCCGGAACAGGAGGTCACTGTTTCATTCTAGTAGCAATTGACTATTTCACCAAGTGGGTAGAAGCAGCTTCCTACACCGCTCTCACGGCTAAAAATGTGGCAAAATTCATACAGAACAACATCATCTGTCGATACGGTTGCCCACATGAGATCATCAGCGATAATGGGTCACACTTCCAAGCCGAAACCGAGCAATTGCTAGCCAAATACAAGATTAAGCATCACCACTCTTCGCCGTATAGACCACAGACTAACGGCGCTGTAGAAGCGGCAAACAAGAACGTTGTCACAATTCTCAAGAAAATGACTGACAACTATAGAGATTGGCCAAGCAAGATACCCTTTGCTTTATGGGGATATCGTACATCAGTTAGGATGCCCACTGGGGCTACTCCTTTCTATTTGACCTACGGCATGGAGGCCGTACAACCAGTCGAGCTAGAAATACCATCCTTGCGTATTCTACTCGAAAGTCAAATCCCTGAAGCCGATTGGAAGAGGGATAGATATGAAGAACTCATCCTCCTGGATGAACGTAGGCTACGCGCCTTACATAATGTCCAAACATATCAAGCACGTATCAAACGAGCTTTCAACAAAAGAGTTAGGCCAAGAAACATCAAAGAAGGAGACTTAGTACTCAAATCGGTTAGAGCTCTTTTACCTGTCGACCCAAGGGGAAAATTCAAACCTAATTGGGCCGGGCCATACCTAGTCAAATCCATACTCCCAGGCGGAGCGGTTAGAATCACAGACCTAGATGGGAATGAGTTTTCAAACCCCACAAACCTTGACCAACTGAAACGATACTATGCCTAGAATAGGACAAAAAACGCGCCTCGCGTAAACCCATGTGTCGCTCTTGTGGCACTAAATAAACGGCCCCTGGCCAAGCTGAAATAAGCTAAGTGTCACTATGCTCTTGCATCTTGACAAGACTGTCATCCTCATATCACCAAATAAACTAAATTCGCACCTTGAGAACAAGCAAAAGCTCATGCTTATTTTCTATGTTCATTACAAGCTCTTGCTTCGAACAATTATTCTTTTACATTTACTCGAACTACGCGCAAGGGTTTGATTTCGCTTCTTTTAAGTGAATACGTAGGCAATCCTTCACCGGATTCAACCCAATATACCTTAAATGTAAATAGAAGGACATTTGCATTGCATTTGAAATTCGACAAGAATAATAAAAGAAAATCACAGCGGTTTCTTAACCATTTAACCTTTTTTATTTCATTCATTTTCTAATAATAATAGTACGATACATAATAAAAAAAATAGTAGAATAGGCTAGGATTCTAAAAATCCCTCCTTTTTATTACAACAATAATAATAATAACCAAATAATAAATAAGGACTCGGGCTATTCCTCCATCTTCCCCTTGCCCTTGTCAGTCTTGTCATACTTCTTGTCACGACCTCGAGCCGGGCGCTCTTGCACCACCTCAGACCTAATCACCGACGGTCTTTCTCGAGGCCTGACTCTTCCATTCTTGCCAACCACCATTTCCGCAACAGGAGTAGTCTTTGATTTCTTCGAAGGATGAATGACCTGAAATCCCGCTTCTTCTTCTCCTTCTGTCAGATGCTTCTCCTTCTCTTTCTCTCCCTCGCGCACCTTGTAGTCAACAGGCTCGCGTTTCCTCAGTCTTTCGCGTTCTTCCGAAGTTGCAGCCTTTCTCCACCTCAGATAGGAATCCGACACCCACAAAGCATTGGCGGAAAAGCTCAAGAACCACATGTTCCTTTGGGCCCATTTGATAGCCCACTCTCTTCGGCTCTCGGTGGTAAGCGCTACAGCAGTCTGCGGAACGGTATCAAGCCTCGGGATAGTCTGCTTCAGCCCAACTTGCCTCATCAACCTTTCCGGAAAGATGCGCACCATGAACTCCAACCCCGGAATGCGCACGGACCTAGTAGGATCCAAAGAAGACACTCCAGTGACAGACTTGAGATGCCACCACGGTACGACCCACCTAATCAAAGGGCCATCATCACTCTTCAGCTTGTTCTTCCAATAGTCGCAGACCCGAGTGAAGTCCACCATGTACAACCGCGTCCTCATCGCAATCATACGGGAATGATAGGAAAGTGCATGAACTGGGGGCTCGAGCAGTCGGAGCCGTTCCATAAGCCAAACCTACCAAAAGCAGGTATTAGACACCCAAAAACAAAAACAACAAAAAACAAAAACGAAAAAAAAAAAAAAAAACGAAAAAAACAAAAACAACAAAAAAAAAAAAACAAAAAAAAAAAACGAAAAAAAAAAAAAAAAAAAAAACAAAAAAAAAAAAAAAAAAAAAAAAAAAAAAAAAGAGGTGTCTTTTACCTGTAAGATAACGGGACTCCCCAAAAATGGAAGATCGCGGTTGGATTTCCTATTATCCAAACCCAAGATAATCTCTCCTAAGCATAAACAAGCTGGGCTCCTGCGCAGCTCCATTTGCTCGATTTGACCCAAAAGACGGGGATCACCTCGCAAATCTTCATCAACGTGTCCATGGAAGACATACACATGAAGCAAACAGAAGCCAAATGCTCTCCTCCTAGCAACATAAGAGACAGTGGGGTCAGCCCTGTTAATGAATCGGTCTACGAAGTCCAGCATTCTCACGCTTTTCGGGGTAACCAAACGATCCACCTCGAGTCTAGTCAATCCGAGCAGGTATCTGAATTTTGTCTTATACCCTTGTGAAGTGGAAGGAATAGCGGGTAAATGCTCGGGATCCCACCCACCAATAGCAGCAATTTCCTCCGGAAAAGGACAAATATCACCTCCTGGGAACGCGAAAACATGACAATTTGGGTCCCAGTAGTCAAGGCAAGCATCCAAGAACGGTTTTACCACCTTAATGAGTTTCAAACTCAATAGAGACCCAAGATTATGAGCACCCATGTCGTGCTTCTTAATATTCGAGAATTCATTAGTCCATTCCTTCAAGCGGATCTCCAAAGTATTCATGATGACAATTTTTCTCTTGAAAATTTATTTTGGGAGTTTCTATGAGATTAACGGAGAAAAGACGAAAGAATTATATGATTTAAAGCTTCGTCGACGCTTCTATTTATACTAATTGCTGTTTCCAAAATCCGCCAGAAGAAACGAGCTTGGGAACAGGCGCAGCTCCTGCTGCGCCTATTCAAAGCGACGCAGCTCATGCTGCGCCTCTTCCCCAGACTAACTCCCTGCGATTTCCGCATTTGGATCTTTCCTAATTCTACAACGAATAATTTCCTATTCCTACGGGATTTTATTTTGGTAAATACGAGCACTTTACCATGTTTCAAACTTCCTAAATTAGCGGGCACGCATTTCAAGGCGACGTCGACACCTTCGCCATTTTCATCGTACTTAATTCTTTTTTCTATTTTTATTTTAATTCATTTATCTATTCTTAGGAAATAAAATTTCATTTTAATTAAATTTCATAAGTTTCATTTTAATTTTAATTTCATTTTTTAGGAAATAATTCTCTTTTGTTTTCATTTCAACATTTTCATTTCTACACTTACAGATTTCTTTTTTTTTCTTTTTTTAGGGGGTAACCCTCCCTACCGTCCAGTCATTTCCGACAAATTTTTTGCATTTTTGCACTTTTTGTATCCTTTTGAGTCTTTTTTTTTTTGCGCTAATTAAGACCATATGTGTATAAAATGTATGCTTTGGCGCGATTTCTATGTAAATTTCGGCAGCATAACGGCGTAAACCGTTGTCTACCAAACCTGTTCAAGAACTAACCTGCAGGTACAAGCAACACAACCCAGCAGCAAAGGCACTCAGGCCATCGTATATACAAATGTACAAGCAAACTGGGGGCTTGCGCCCCGAACAAAGTTCAAATTCCAGGCAAACTGGGGGCTGGCACCCCGAAACAAAGTCCAAAAATGTTCAAATCAGAAGCCCAAATGTACAAGTCTACAAAACTATACCAAACTACTGCTGGGCACCCTCCAACTCAGCAACCCTCGCCGTAAGAGCAGCGATCTCGGCGTCCCGAAACTCGAGCTCCCTCGACAAGCGAGCCGTCTCCTCCCGAGACTGAGCCAGCTCTCGCTCCAACTCACGACCAGCCTGTAGACGACAATAAATTGGCTCATGTCAATCAACTCAAACAAAACTGAAAATCAAAAATCAAAAGAAATCAAACGAGGTTCATACCTGACGACCTCGACCACCGACGAGTGCCTCGATGGCGGTAGCTCGTAGCCGGTTGGCCACACTCCATAGTGCCACGAACCGAGATGGCGCGACCTGCATTTCAAAAGAAATTCTCAGTGAATTGAACAAGTTCGAATCAAATGTGTTCTTGCACAAAAGGTATACAAGCTGGAGGCTCACCCTCCGAATTAGATGCTGCCAGTCGTCTAGGCCAGCATCCGTCACAGCTACGTCAAAATCACGCAACTCGGAGATCGTCGTCCTCCCAGTCGCGTCAGTGTACTCAAGGGTCTCAGGGTACACTGGGGGCTCGATGCCCGCCGCCTCAACCTCCTGCAAAGACAGATAACTCTCATTAATCGACGACCTTTCGTCGTAATTCCCAAAATCAAATCAAGAAAATAAAAGATACTCACCACTACTGGCCAGTACGCCAACCTCCCGTAAAGGAACGCCGAGTAGTCCTCACCAGGCAGAAGAAGGTCGTCGCCACTGGCACCTGTCAGGTCCGCCTCCCTCTCAGCCTCAGTAGGCTCCCTGAACATCGTTCTCGGAGGGTCAATGGGAACCGTCAACGCACCCCGAGAGCACTGACGAGCCAGACGCTCGCCTAGATACCACACAGGACCCATCGACGTCGTCAACAGCAGCCGACTCGGGCTCCTAGGTCGAAGGACCTCGGCAACAAAAGGAGGCGCTCCAGCGTACTCCGCCCAAGGTCTGGGCACCCACTGTGACAAGATAAGGCAAAGATCATTCCTATGATCAATCAAAAGCAAAGGACAAGAAATGTAAATGAATGCGAGTGGGATACTCACGCTGCTCAGCTGAAGGGCGTTCACTTCCCGCCGGTAGACATTGTGAGAAGAGCGCTTGCTCTTCGTCCGGCACATCACCCAATCCCTCACCACGGGATAGGCCTTCTTCAGCGGCTCCGTCCTCTTCGGCGCGGGACTCGGGAAGTAAGAGTACACCCATGCCTATAATATAGAATAGTCAACAACGATCTTTCGTAGTTCGATAAAGAAAAGAATTTACTTTGGCCTAAAGGAAGTTTCATACCTCCAACAGTAGTCCAGGTCCGACAGCGCCAGGAGAAGTCCCCTTCTCCATCAACTCCGGACGAACCATGGCCCTCATGAAGCGGATGAGGACCGCAAAACCAGCAGTGACCCAGTCCCAACGTCCTAGGGAACTCAGTCGAAAGGAAGGGAAGAAGCTTCGTCGATAGCCTCTCGCCCTTGTCTCCGAGGTAAATCGAAGACAAGAACCACCAAAGCCACGGGGACGAGCCCTCTCGTCACCAGACATGAGGAGGAGGAGCGATCTCCCTCCCATCGATCGTCACCGACTCCGGGGTCTTCCCCATAAAGTAGTCTCGGACATAGGTGCGGGTACCAAGCCCAAGATCGCAACACCTTCGGCGATAAGTTCCAGCCGATCAACCTCCTCGCCTCGGCCGAATCTGCCCTCATGGCAGTCTCCGGCCACACCATCTCCTCGGTCCCACACGGCAGACCAGAAATCATGCCGTAATCCTCCAGAGTAACTCCCACCTCACCGAAAGGCAGGTGAAACGTGGAAGTCGTGTCCCAGAACCAATCCTAGAAAGCACGAACCAGGCTAAGGTTAGCCCGCAACTTCCTCTTCACGATATCCCTCCAAACCTGAACCAGAGGACCAAACGCTCCGCACTCGATCATGGCCCTCTCCTCCGCCGACAGCCGCTCGTAGTGCTCCATCGCTGTCGTGTAACCTGAGAACGACCTGATGTTCCCGGCCTCCTATTATGATTTGAAACAAAGCTATCTTTAGCTTTGAATGAAATTTGCAAGAAATTTGGACAAAAAGAATGAAAGAGAATAAGTGATGAGTAGTGAATTCTTATTTACCAAGCTCTTCACCGTCCTGTAGGACAGGTGACCCTCTGCAGCCCACACGAGGTGCCTACTCTCCCAAGTCTCAGCCCACGCAGGAGCTCCCCTCAGCTGACGACCTCCTCGCCTGACGTTGGCCCGTCTCGGGGCCTCCTCCTCCTCCGCCTCCTCGTGAGCCTCGCCTCCAGTGGCCATCACCGCGTCGGTGAAGACCTGCTCCAAGGCCTCCTCGACAGCAGCGTCTACCTCCATGGGAGTCCTCCCAGAAGTAGAAGCCTCATCACCTGCAACGTTAAAGTAAATTTAGGCCGCGTCACTTGACGACAAGCCTTTGTTAAGGAGTTTTCGAGCCTCCGGTGCCCTGAAAACTGTCCTTTCTGGCCATCTTTGGTCATATTCCCGCCAACCCAATCACTCGTGTGATAAATTGGGTCAAGTCAAGTCCAAGTCAAGGCCTAGTCCCGGGTCAAGCCGAAAATTCGGCAGCATTTCGTTATAACGACGATTATGCCCTAGAAAGGTGCCCTGAAAAAGTTGTCACAAATCAAAATTTCGAGATGACAGGAAGTTTACCCATCATCCAAGGATCCCAAATATCAAATTTCGTCGCCAATGGACAATCCTAAGGCCATTTTCGAAGCAATTTACGGTTCAGCTGTGAAACCGTCTCAAAATTCGCTCAAGGGCTCAAAATTCGATGAAAATTCAAAGTGAATACATGGTTATGTTCCTAACATTGCCTACTATCCATTTCTAACATCAATTTGGCAAAACAAATCCGTTTGGGGGAAAAGCCCCAAATTTTCGATCAAAAGGGTCGAAAACCCTAGTTCTTGCGGCTCAAAATTCGACAAATGTAGATGATTAATGCAAAATTAAGACACATACCTCGATTAGTCATATTTAAAGCAAGCTTTTGAATCCAACCTCGACGGAAATGGTGAAGATTTGAGAGAGAAATTGAAGGAAATGAGTTTCGAAATAATGAAACATAAACCTTCTGATTTCGCGTTTTTACGCGGAAATTGCCAAATTGGGGAAAAGACGCAAGTGCGCGCGCGCCTCTTCCAAAAGACGCAGCTCTTGCTGCGCCTCTTCCTGGTGTTCCCTCCATACGAATTTTCAAAAATTCGTTATGAGTTCGTTATTAGTGGGCCCATCTTTGGTGCGCCTCTTCTTCAACGCTATTATATTCTTTTGGTCCGTTTCGACGATTTTCTTTCGTTTCGGTCCGCATTTTATCCAGCGCAGCAGTATTTTGCAGTATCGCTCAACTCATTTCATCCGGCGCAGTAGTATTTTGCATTACTGCTCACTCAAGATTTCTTTCACGACGATCAAGATGTTCCTAATCGTCTGTCCCCAGCGCAGTAATATTTCGCAGTACTGCTCACTCGAGATTCCTCTCACGACGATCAAGATGTTCCTAGTCGTCAATATTTCCCCAGCAAGAGTTTGTTTGAGACCAACGCAAGCAGATTCAACCTCAAGTTTTTTTGCCAGAGTTCGTTTGAGACCGACGCAAGCGGGTTCCCCCAGCAGTTTCTACCGACGTCCTGCTGCTTTCAATATTTCTTGTTTCCGCATGAGTCCGACGGTGTCGTTCTCCGAAGTTCCTATACCCAAAACTTAATTACCTCTAGGTTGAACTCATATTTGGCCTCCTTCCCGTCAATGCTTTCCTTTAGGGTCCCACACCCTAGCACCAATCCTTATATATCTTTTAGGTCTTACCCTTAGCTCCTACGCTTAACCTTAGCTCCTATGCACCTCCGGAAGTATCTCGAGAAGAAGTCTCAGGTATGGTCTCTTCTTATGGCTGGCGAGCCTCCTTACGTAGTCTAATGGACTTTAAACGACCCTCCCCGATAGTCGACAGACTCTAAAATGTTCCCGACGATGGGTCCTTGGTTCGAGACCCCTTGAACCGCCTCGCGTCGCCATAGTCGTCAGGTTGTAAATCTTTGATTGACTGATGGCTATACTTTGACTTTCGCCTTGTCCAAGCCTCAGTCAAAGTGGGGGCTCTGTAGACACCTCGTTTCTGCACCTCCCGCAAACCACCCGGTGATGATTGGGCCACATGTTTGATTCGCGGAACGATTTGTGACAGTTCGTAAGATTATCGTCAAGTGTTTGCTCAAATATTAATGTCAACCTCTTAGTTGTCATCTACGTCCTGATACGGTCGTTTTGGCAGTAATTAGAGTATATTCGGAGTCCGGGTCAAAAACCGTCTCCATTTTCTAATAACTGTTAAATCCCGAGTCAGAATATTCTGGAATGTTCCGGATATTTCTATTCCATATTTCATAAATTATATCTTTTGGCAAATAATATCCCGTAATATTCAAAAGATAGTCGAATTATTTCCGTCCTACCATAACTCAAACACGGAAATCTTTCTTCAGCAGGAGGAAACCTCCGGGAATAGACGCAGTCTTTGCGCCTCTTCCAAGAGACGCAGTGGGCTGCTGCGCCTCTTCCCAGGCCCTTCTTTGCATGATTTACGTATCTTTTTTATATATTTCCGAGATTCACTTCCAAAGAGTCTCCGAAACCCTATTCCTTCACGTGATTAGTATAAATAGGAGCTTTCGTTCCTCATATTTCTCACGCGAGTGTCCGCCCTTCTCTTCTCCCTTTGCATTCTAGACTTTGTTCTTACTAATTGGCGCCTACGTGCTTGGACTTCCGACCACGTAAGCTCGGATCTTTCCGGGTACCAGCCTCTCCGTTGCATGACCGACCAATTTGACCAACTACACCAATAATCAACTTAATCAATCAATCGTTTTCCTCTTACGAGGGCACTCTCTTTGCATTCGCGTCGAGCATTCACTAGTCGATTCTTAGTTCATCTCGTTTCGTCAACATGTAAGTCTGAGGGTGTATAATTCCTCTTTTATTTATTGTATTTTACTTTTCGTATCACCATTGTAAGATTTATGTCGAAAATACCGTTAAAACCGATTTCTAAAACCGTGCTTTAAAACTCTTTTTTACGGATTTTCCGAGAGACGACGTCGAGAAAAGACGCAGCAACTGCTGCGCCTCTTCGAAGGAGCGCAGTTCCTGCTGCGCCTCTTCGTAAGGCTGCCGCAGTTCCTGCTTCTTTTCTTCTTCTTCGTCCTCTGTAATTCGTCTTCGTTTATTTGTTCTTCACTTGTTTTTCTTAAATAATTCGTTCATCATTATTAATATTCACATGTATATTGTATCATAATTCATCATTCATCCACATGTTTTATTCAAATCCGACTTAAATCCCAAATAATCCATATTTGCGGGTTTTCGTCATTAAATTCAAACCCGGATTTTAGAGATTCAATTTGTTCGTATTGAGTTTCTGGAATTCGTCATTGATATAGTTCTCATCTGTTCATTCACATGTGCGTCATTAATTTGTCATTAATTCGTCATGTTTAGTTTGTTCTATTCACCGATGTCACTAATTAATCATTCATTAACATCGCCCCTTCACATAATTAATCCATCTTAATTCCGTCTCATTCATGTTCTACTGTTTTTATGACCCATTCATATGTAAATAACATGCTAATCACTTTCGTCCGAGTAAATAATTTAATTGATCCCTAAAATTACCAATTAATATTAACGATTTGCGATTCGGCTTCACGGCGAACTCACCCTTGGAGCAGACGCAAGCAAGAATCTGCTGCGCCTCTTCCAGGGCGCGATCTGCTGCGCTGTTCGAGATGAGTTCTGTCCCTGAACTCCGTTTCTGCCTTGACCTAGTTTGTTTAGTCTACGTATTAACTAACTATTATCCGTAATATCACTAATTCCTGTTCGTTTATTTCATTAATTTTGTCCTTTTATTCTTTTATCCCTTTTTCTCAAAATCATCCGTTTTAAAGGTATTTTCGACATAAATCGCCTATCTCAATGTAATTAATGTATTTTCTATTATTGTATTTCTTTTATTTCTTTTATTGTTTGTTTGTTTTCACATGTAAATGAACTTAAATTCCTACTTCGACCCAATTGTTTGCTAAATTACGTGTCAACCAACTTAGTTAATTCTCACATGCTAGGATTAATCTATGGATGTTGCATTGCATGCATATAGCCGACGATACATCGAGTACGAACAACTTCCCTAATCATTAGTAGAGGCCGCTATCGAGGCGGGCGGGATTAGGTGTTCGATCAAAAGAGCTTCCTAATACGTACCCTCACCCCTTACTCCAGATCTCCGTGAGCACCCGTGTTCATTGGCATCCACGAGAGTCATTCTAGACATAGAATGCTAAGGGTAACGATTGCTTAGTGTTCATGTCACTACTTTGTGTCTTGACATGACACGAGGTATTCGAACGGTTCCAATTTCCCATAAAAATTGGTGGCGACTCCTTACAAAATGCAAACGCTTGTTTTCGCTCCTCACCAAGCGCCCCCGTGGGCGGCCCGCTGTCCACAAAATGAAGACGGTTTTAGGCCCGGACTCCAAATGTACTCTAATTACTGTCAAAACGACCGTATCGGCACGTAGATGACAACTAAGAGGTAGACATTAGTATTTGAGCAATCACTTGACGATAAACTTACGATCTGTCACAAATCGTTCCGCGTAGCAAACATGCGGCCCAATCATCACCGGGTGGTTTGCGAGAGGTGCAGAAATGAGGTATCTACAAACAATACCATCATACAACCGCGGATCCCCTAAATCCTAGCAAAAAAGAATTAGCTATGCATAATTAAATGAAAGACAATAATTGGAGTAGAAGAGAAAACTAATAATTGCATGACGAAATTAAATAGATATTCGATTAACATAAAACGAAGTAAATAAGAACAATAAATGAACAATAATAAAAGTAAAGAATGAAGAACAAAATGAAATTACCGAAATGGGGAAAGAAAGATTACAAGTTTTGATCCGGAAAATTGAAAGGACAAATTAACGTAAAACTTGGTTTTTAGCAGTGTGAAAGATGCCCTAATAAATTTCTCAGCTTCTGTTTATATAGAATTAGCTGATAATTATTAATTAAACGACTAATGGGCCGAAATACAAACTAAGCAAACACGGCCTTGTGACAAAAATAGTCGATCGACCAGAATTTCAGTCGATCGACCAGAATTTCCAGTTGATCGACTAATGGGTCGATCGACTTTTCTAGGTGAACAGCAGCGTCAATCATCACTTAATCATGCTTCCTTTCGTCTTCACGCATTCCAAGATGATCATTCCCGAGCCTAACTTCACTAGTATCCATAATGCAACTCCAGGGATGGGTTTTGGCTTGTTTAACACTCCTTTCGGGTCCATATCTGCACGAAATACAAAATATCCCAAAGTAGCCGATTCACGGGAGAATAGTAGCCAGTCGCTACTAAATAAGCATAAAAATGCGTGCAAATGAGTAAAGTAAATGTACGAAATAGGCACGCATCAAACCTCCCCAAACCAAACCCTTGCTTGTCCCCAAGCAAGCAAAGACTAAGGACAACAACAACTAATGGAACGGTAGACAAGCTCAGAGCTAACTATGCTTCATACGCCCAAACCAATTTAATGCACGTAGCCAAAACCAAAGTACATAATCGATTGCAAACGAGTTATACATATGAAATAACTTACTGAACCTTCAACCTTGCAAGACTCATATATATCGGACTCTCACGGGTCGCTCATCACTCGTTAAAGAACATGGTGAGTATATAATGTAAGATAGAAAGAAATAAGACACTCACCTAACTGCAACCTATAAGAACATGCATGGAGTCTAACATGATAGTCATCTTTACCGACCGTACATATGCATTCCAACCAAACAGGACCAAGTCACATGCCGAGGACTTATAAATATGGTTAAGTGAGGTATTTGGGTAAGAAGGGGCAAAACATTTTTAGAAAAGTGGAGGTAAGAGCCAAGCTAGTATCAAACAGAACCAAATAGTAAACTCATCCGCCTCATAACCCAACTTAAAAGAGTAAAACAGTGCCAATGCGGCATAAACTCACTCATACCCTTAAAACACGACTCCCCATAATATATAAAGACAACAATGGGAGTGAAAATCAATACAAATTCTTTTTTTTTTCAGTCGTTCATTTTTTTTTTCATTTCTTTTTCATGCTGATTTTTTATCTTTCAACTTCTTTTTTTTTTCTTTTATCCCTTTTCTTTTCAACCCTCTTCTCATTCTCAAAATGCAAATACTAAACTGACGAGCAACACATACCCACAATTAACAAATAAACAAGCTTGACTAAGGTAGGCTAATTTTAGGATTGTAGTTAATAAATGGGTCAAAATAGGTCAATTTGGCTAGTGAAGTTCAAGGGTAAAAAGACGAGAAAAGGGGATTTGCCTCTCCACATGTGTCACCGCCACAAACCGAATGCATACAGGTACTAAGAGACAATTGTCATGCTTATGCAATTTGATGTTACATGCCTTATAAGGAGTACTACTCTCATCCTAGAATGAAACAGATCATGAATGTCATCAGTTTAGAAGGCTCTAATTCCTTAGAAATTTTGAGTAGTTTGCCGATATTAAGTCAGGTCTATTCGTTCAGAAAAGTTGATCACAAACTCGTAGATTATGCAACGATCGTACAATATTGGCAAAGCAAGGTTTGGGCTAAAAATAAAGCACAGAAGCAATTTCATCATTGTTATCTAACTGTTCCGACTCGACCTAAAATGCAAAATAAAACATGTTTTTGTATTTTTTCAAATTTTTCAATTTTTTTGATTTTTTATAGTGAAAAAGGAAAAACAATGCATACAGAAATGCAATAAACATGCAAACAGAAATGCAGTAAAAATGCAGATGGATTCAAATAGACAGATGCATACCCTCCCCAAACCAGATTACACAATGCTCTCATTGTGTTCGGCAAACAACCATCAGCAGCATCAAAATATATGGGAAACGATACGTGAAACGAGATGAAAACAAGTGAAGGAAAGTGGAAGGAAATAGGAGCAGCGGGAACTTACAATTTAATGACCTCCCCAAACCAGCAAAAAACAAGGGAGGTCGTGGCCATCAGTTTCTAATCATAACCCACAGCAAAATCGGGATCATCATCTCCTTAAATAACGTGCTGATTTCCAGGAAAAGTCGATCGACCAACTTCACCAGTCGATCGACTAACAGTCCCAGTCGATCGACTAAAACAACCAGTCGATCGACTTTTCTACTCTTTATACGCAGCACAAACACGTCTTTCATGCGTAGTTCGCCAAGACGACTCGCCTCTTTGCCGGGTGCACCTGAAAATAAAGCACATATCTCCCAGCAAAAACCAAAGCACGTGTCCCAATTGTCTCAGTAGCAAATGGAAATAAATCTTAATTACAACGCAAATAAAGCAAACGATAAACTAAATTAAAATGTCCTTTGCTAAATAAAGTTTATTCAATCCGGGTTGCCTTCCGATCAACGCTGGTTTTTGAGGTCCCGCTCGACCTTACTTCATAAGTCATCAACAATCAGGCGGCACACAACTCGGCCGCTGACTAAATGAAGTCCCCTTAGCATTCTTCACTTTGGGCCGCCAGTCAAACATGGCTTTGAAAATAGAAGGGCGTCCCGCAGCATAGGCCTCCTCACAACACTTAGCCTCTGGTCGTTCCTTCTTTGCACGCGGCAAGGGATCTCCTTTTTTGTACACCATAATCAGCATCGCCAGCCTTAGAAAAAGCACCCAACGCACCAATTCCACCTCCCGAACCCTCATGGTAGATCAACCTGTCATGTCCTGCAAAAGGAGATACGAAAGCATGATCCTCTATCTTGCTCCCAGCATGGGGCGGAGGTGTCACAGTAATAGCAAAACAAGATTCAACTGTAGGACTATCAACTATCACATGGCAAGGTACGACTTGCATAGGTGCCCTGCGGATACTAGATTGGGTGTAGGTTAGTGTCTCACCCCCTACTTTAAAGGCCAGAGTTCTCGCTCCCACGTCAATAATTGCACCAGCAGTGTGCTAGAATGGTCTCCCTAAGATAATAGGGGTATGGGTATCCTCAGGAATGTCCAAAACAACAAAATCGATGGGTATAAAGAACTTCCCTACCTGCACAGGAACATCCTCTAGGACCCCTAGTGGACGCGACAAGGAACGGTCGGCCGTTTGGACAGTCATATTTGTGCATCTAAACTCAGTTAAACCTATCTTTTGAGCTAAAGACAAAGGTAAGACACTGATGCTGGCACCCAAATCACACAAAGCATTATCAATATTATGGGTGCCTATAAAACAGGGGATAGAAAAACTACCTGGGTCAGCCAATTTGGGTGGAGACTTATTTTGTAGAAGCGCACTACACACCGCAGTAAAAGCAATAGTCTCTACCTCATCAAAATTCCTCTTACGAGACAAAATTTCTTTCATAAATTTAGCATATGAGGGGATTTGAGTGTTAAGTTCAGTGAATGGTACCATTATCTGCAGATCCTTCACGACTTTCAAAAACTTCCCGAATTGCTGCTCAATCTTTGTATTCGGCTGTCGGGCCAGAAAAGGAAGCTTAATCAGAATAGGTGGCTCGATAGCTTTACTCTTCCCTTCATCCGAAATGGACGCCTTATCAGCAGTTGAAGGTGTTTTACAACCAGTAGACGACGAATCAGCAACTCCATCTGGCAAATTAGTCGATCGACCACTTTGGCCAGTCGATCGACTAAAAGGACCAGTCGATCGACCACTTATTTCAGTCGATCGACTTTTTTCAGCTTTGTCAATGTCCTGTTCTGCTGTTTTAGTCGATCAACCACTTTTTTCAGTCGATCGACTTTTTTCAGACGTTACAACAACTTCGCCAGCACTTTCATCTTCCGCATCAACATCCAGATCTTCAATAATAACCTCGTTATTCACCCGGGACATATCTGGTCCATCATATATAAGACCACTTCGTAGATGTATCGCATTAACGGTCTTATGAGACTTATCAGCCTTAGACGACAACGCACCCGGCTGCCTACTTGTGTTTTGGCTCGATAGCTGGGCAATTTGAGTGTCCAAGACTTTATTGTGAGCCAACAATTGAGCGATTAAAGCCTCCTGCTTTTATGAAGCAGCCATTCACTACTACAATTCTAAGCTAAGAGAACGGTCACTAACCGTTCTTAAAACAACTTTCAACCGTGCTGTGGCCAAGCGTTCTCTTTGACATAAGAGAACGGTTAACACGAAGTCAAACCGGTCTCTTTGTAACTACAACGAGAACGGTTCTACACTACAACCGTGCTATTATCATATTACAAAGAGAACGGTTACATATGGACCCGTTTTCTTTGTAAAGACAGAAAAAGCGCCAATTTGGTAAAATGAAATTTGGCGCCGCGCCAGTTATTTTTTTCAAATTTGGCGCCATTATAGTATTAGAGGTTCAAGGAGAACGTGTATTGCATGAACCGTTCTCTTTGATTTTTGTTTTTTTTTTTAAATATTTTTTTGAAACCCTACACGATTAAATCGTATAGCTTATAGGAATTCTATATATACTTGCAATTCAGAAACTTCACAAAGATGTATTACGGAACAAAAACCAAGCTTTTTATTTAATTTGAATTCATGACTATAATTCCTTACAAAAATAGACAAAATCCTATCCAAGTGCAAAAGTAAATATACGTATAAATATCGAAAAAATGTATAAATAAAAATCTTTCAATCCGCATCACTTATTTCTATCCAAGTGCAAAAATAACTATACGTAAGTAACTGGTAATCATCGTCTTCATCCACCATTACTTGTCGGCTTAAAATTGAGTGTGAATTCAGCCCAAATATTTCGCACCTCGTCAATTTGCTCAACCGTATATGTCGTTGGGGCGGTTAACATGAACTGTATACATACACCCAAAACTTCACTTAATACTAGCTTGTTACGTAAAATAATTACCAAGACGGAACGAATAAAACAAAGAGATGAAAATGATTGAAATGATAAGAAAAAATACATACATTATGGGCGACATTAACATATCTTGTTTTGATAAGCTCCAACATAATATCCGCATAATACGGTCCCAACCGGCTGCCGAGGACACTAAATTAAAAACCACAATGAGTTGATGAGTTCTTTGCAAGTACATGATCAAAAGTTCAAGAAAATGTCAGAAAATCCAAGAGAACACGCTTTTCCAATCAAGTCTAATTCAAGGTATATAAGTTGGAAATACCAACACTGGAAGAAAAAGGTTCCAGTAGAGATTTGGTATTGCAAGAGATTTGGTCATATGGAAAATGAGTGCAGACAAAAGCGAAAAATGAGACCAAGACACAAGCAAGCCAACTTCTCAAGCATGAAAAACTTCCCACAGTTAATAAATTTCCAAAGCTCTATAACCTGTACCAAAATTACCGGATAATCCATATTCCCTAATTAGGTGAGACCTTAATACCAATAATTTGTGCCCCAATTCAATGACCGAAATATGACAGCAAACCTGAGTTGAACCATTTCTACTTCACCTGAGCTGACCTACACTTGGACTCAACTGATCTTAAAACATCCGAAACTCGAAAAAACCGAGTCCGCCAAAATCGAACCCGAAATAGCTGGACGGATGACTGAAGGCCAGGTTGAAATAAGACTAACAAAAAGTTTGTACTTTGTAGTAATTTTCTAGATTTACTCCAAGTTTGTGATTTCGAGTTTTATTTTGTGATGTTCAAATGAAGGATATGGGCAAGGTACCAGTTGGCTATATATTTGGAGCCTTCATTCGGCATTGATGGTGGCAGGACTGTACTTCTTTGACCATAGTGTTGCTTCACAACTTGCACAGCAAAAGGAGTTCAATTTGAAAAAGCCTTCTGCTTACCATTATGATATCTTGTTGCTTGGATTCATGGTATGTAATGGACCTACTTTAGTTTTCTTAACCGGCCTCATTACAGGCGGCAAAATGACAGCAAAATGAGACCAAGACACAGTCCAACTGTTACTATCAGAGGTGGCTAATCGATTTCAGAGAATGAATACCAGCATATTGAAGCAAAATGACAGCAAATGGATTAATAGCATTCACTAATTGACAGGCCTGATATGATTATTTCAGAGTTGAGTGCCTAGACTCAAGAAGAGGTTTATCAAAACTGGATGCTACACTGCAGAATGCCTGCATTTATACTATCTAATCATGGGCAGATGCATCAATCGAATCAAATTACCCTAAGTTACTCAGATCGGAATTTATATATACTATCTATTCATAGGCGATTGGAGAATTGCTTATAGAGACCGGACTTGCTTGTTACTCAGATCAAGAATTTAGTCATGGGCAGATGCATAAATCAAATCAAATTACCCTAAGTTAACCTTAGTCTGTAGTGTAGCATGGCTAGACAGAATTAGAGGCAGAATTATACCTTAATAATTTTCCAAGAAAGCGGTTTTGCGTCGAACCCGGCAAGTGGATCAATAGAGTTTCTTTTCTCGAATGCTCTGTATTTCAATTAACTAAAATAAGTACTTACATCAAACATAATTCAAACCACAATAACTAGTGTCTCAACCATTTTCTAACCTAGTAATTGTGTCCACGAAAAATCGGCGAGGCTCCGTATATGCAGCAGGATCACACCAATACACAATATTATCAGATGGACTAATCGCAGCCAACATCCAATGATCACTTCGATTATAACAAGGGAACAATGAGAATATCTTCACGGAGTTAACAACATCTTTTTCATTATGATCCCCATCTTTTTAATTTTTTTTTCCTCAAAACAGTTAGCATTTATAACCACTCAACATCTGTCACTTACTCCCTCCCTGCCTCTTGGGCTTGTTACCATTTCTTCCCTGGCTCATGGGATTTCTGAGTGTACTGATTTGTCTGAATTCGGGTTTGACATGGCCAAAAGCGACCCTTATGACAAGGATATTAATCCTAATGGGATAATGCAGCTTGGTGTGGTAGATAATTTGCTACATTAGATTTTAGATTATAGTCTGACATTAGATTTTGTCATAGTGATAAAAAGGGAAAGGACATCTATTTTTTCTGAAAAGTCGGATGTTCTTAAAAGTTGAAAGATTACACCAGCAAGAACTTAAGGAGGTGTTACAGTAACTTCTAAGCCAATTATTTAAGACACAAATCCTTACAGTTGTATAAAATTTCAGAATAGATAATGTTAACATCCACTAATACATGGTGAATACCACAAAATTAGAGCTATGCGTAGGGATACATACAGTGCGAATTGCTTCCAGTAAAGCCGTAAAATTAACAATAACACCATTAACTCCCTCATTGTTCACCTGCAAAGCCCACAGGGTTATTCTGATTAATGTGATCGTATCTAAATCTAATGACCAAAGAAAAAGAAAACATTTAAGATGATGAGTACCAAGATATCAAGCTTGCCAAATTTAACCTTGATGAAATCGGTCAGAGCAGTAAAACTAGGTGGGTCAGTAACATCAAGCTGATGATATTCAAGATATCCACGCTTTCCTTAGACTGATCAGGAAGAGGATGAATTTTGTAAGTTGAAGTATATGCACACTGCAAAGGCAGTAACCATTAATAAGACAAAATTGAAGTCATGTTTATTCACAAATCTAAAAGATAGATTCAAATTTGATGACCGGCCATCTGCAAATTATGATCTGAAAAAGAACAACTAAGCCTCAGTCAGTCAGTATTATAGTGTTACTGGCTGAAGGCAAAAAGATTAAAAGGATACGATTCATCAGGGCCAAACAAGAGCTGTCGATATTTCCCTATCATGTAGCTGGTGAAAGTGACTTGTTCAATTCCAATTCCAAATGGATTGACTCGATTTCTGAGGCAACAAAGAGCACAACAAAACATGAGGCGTCGTACCCACATTGCATTGAACTGAGCTGCCCTTGCTATTTGAAGATCCTGATCCCAAAGTCGCCTACAATTTGTCATTGAGACAAACCCGATTATCAAACAAGAATACCCTTTTATTGTTCAAACATTTTACAAAAAATCAATTTTATTCACTAGAAATGATTTTGAAGTGTGAACCCAAACACAAATCCAGTAAACCCTTTGTCACCATCAACCTAACCATATCCCTACCCCAAACCGTCAATTACTAAGAATTAAGTGAACCGTTAACTAAAATCGCTACCCTAACATCACTAAATACTAACCCTAACATCAACACAAATTGAATTAATTATACATGGGGTTCCATGTTTAAGCCATGGATATTGTTTTAAAGTAGCAATTTAATGAATTAAGTGAAAAATATAATGTCGATTGTAGTATTATCTTAAAGCTAACATTAAAAAATAGTGAAAAATGGTCTTACCAGCAGTAAGAACGATCAGCAACGAGAAAGGCGAGCGACCGGGGACAACCAGGTGGCCGGTGGCCGGAGTACGAGCGACGGCGGAGAACAAGGGCGAGACCGTGCTAGATAGGGCAAACGCAATGATTGTCTGTGTTTGAGAGAAAGCAATGACGAATTGTGTTTGAGAAAGCAATGGAAGTTTGAAGGTTTAGTATTTCGCGGATTTACAAATAGAACGGTGATTAAAAAGGACCGTGGTCTTTGTATTTACAAGGAGAACGGTTCTAGCTATTAACCGGTCTCTAAATTATTTTAAGACGGTTGGTCAAACCTAACCGTTCTCTTTGTTAATTTACGAGCACGGTTCAAAGAAATAACCGTTCTCTTTTGGAGTCATATGTGAGCACCATATCTAAAAATAAGAAACACACCGGTTCCGCTATCAACCGTTCTTTAAGTGGCGTTCTCGTAGCCTTAAATTGTAGTAGTGATTTGTTGTTGTAACATAGCTTTAATGTCCGACATATCACTGTTTGGAGCCTGAGGAGGAGGTTGCATCTGTTGAAACTGCTGTTGAGGCGGCCTAATAAAGTTCCCTTACGGTTTATTACCACGATTTTGAGGGATGATGTAATGATTGGCCGATGGAGGAGTAGGTTGGTACACATTCTGATTTCTCTCAGCAAAGAAATTGGAATACGGAGTACCTTGCTTGAATGATTGATAGGCATGAACTTGTTCCAAAGTACTCATACAACCAGCTGCAACATGACCATAAGCACCACATCGCTAACAAGGAACCTCCTGCTGAACCAAAGCATTATCTGTCTGCCGATTTCCCAAGAACTGAGCTGTCTTTAGTTTGGCAATCTCGGCAGTTAGAGCCTCTAACTGAGTTGCAATTTCACTATCCAAGCCTCCTCTTCTTTTGCTACCTCTTGGATTACCGTACTCAGCTGTGTGAGTAGCTATCTGATCAATTATTTTCCAGGCATTGGTATCATTAGTGTTGTCTTGGAATCTCCCATTGGCAGCTGAATCAAGTAATGCCCTATGATCATCATATAGCCCATTGTAAAATTGGTTATAGAGGAACCAGATCTGGAAACCATAATGTGGAATAGAGCGAACTAGTCATTTAAAACGAACCCACGCCTCATTAAAGTCCTCATCAGGGCCTTGTTTGAAACTCGTAATTTGGTTTCGGAGAGCATTAGTCTTCTGGGGTAGGAAGTATCTCTTGTAGAAGGCAATAGCTAATGAATTCCAGTCCGTAACATCATGAGCTTCCATATCCAAGTAACGCAGCCACTACGCTGCATCATCTCGCAGGGAAAAAGGGAAAAGTGTCTATTTGACTTGCTCTTGAGTCACCCCCGCAGTCAAAGGAACAGAGCAACAGTAATTAACAAACTTCTTCATGTGTTTAGCTGGGTCCTCACCAGCTCCCCCTCCAAATAAATTCCGCTCCACCAGATTGAGATAGGATGGGCGAATTTCAAAAGTACCCGTGTCCGCAGTGGGGAGCTTAAATCCCTAGGGAAGAGAGGAGGGTAGGCTCAGAGTGACTTGCTAAAGTCGGCATAATTGTAGTAGGGGTAGAAGTAGATGTGTCTTCCTCTAAAGACCAATTTTCTGCAACAAATGCGGCGTAAGCTAAATCAAGCGTACTCAAGTCTTCTGCTTGATATATCTCCTTCCAAAAGTTTCGTCTAGCACAGAGAGTCCTTTCTAGTTCTGGATCAAAGGGTATGAGTTCAGACCTGAAAGACCTGGGCATAAACAAAACTAGCACTGAAAGGTGAGAAAAGGTCTCAAGGAACACAGGTTCCTTGAGACAAGAGACAAACTGAAATAAAACAAAGAGAAAAATGCATCGCCTCCTCGGCAACGGCGCCAAAATTTGACAGGATAATCGTATACCTACCAAAAATAACCAACTGGTCTCTAACTAATATAGCTAGGGAAGTCGGGATCGTATCCACAGAGAGGCTGTTTCCAATTCTAAATGTCAATTCAAGTCCGTCTAAGTCACAAAATTGGGGGTTTTGAATTGGGTTTGTCTAATGACTAAGGTAGGTAACAAAAGAAAGTAAATAATAATCGATTTCAAATAAGAGAGAAATAGCTAGGATAGTCGGTTCACCGCGGTCTACAACGATCTAAGGTAAGGTCAACGGTCAGCAATAAACGGTCTGAAGGGTACTGAACAGGTCCTCTCGGTCCACTGTTTGCCCTAGAATTCTAATGTAGCTCTCGCCCTAATTAGAGTATCCTATTGGTCGTAGCAAGTCTTCGTCTTTTCTAATCTCTCGATCCAGTTCAAGGTTTAACAAGATGGTCAATTAATTACGTGAACTTAATTAATCAAACCGCTATCAGAAGCTACGATTAACAATTTAGACGGGATAAATCGCTAAACCTAATAACCTAGCACAATACCATCATACAACCGCGGATCCCCTAAATCCTAGCAAAAAGGAATTAGCTATGCATAATTAAATGAAAGACAATAATTGGAGTAGAAGAGAAAACTAATAATTGCATGACGAAATTAAATAGATATTCAACTAGCATAAAACGGAGTAAATAAGAACAATAAAAGAACAATAATAAAAGTAAAGAACGAAGAACAAAATAAGATTACCGAAATAGGGAAAGAAAGATTACAAGTTTTGATCCGGAAAATTGAAAGGACAAAGTAACGTAAAACTTGGTTTTTAGCAGTGTGAAAGATGCCCTAATAAAGTACTCAGCTTCTGTTTATATAGAATTAGCTAATAATTATTAATTAAACGACTAATGGGTCGATCGACTTTTCTAGGTGAACAACAGCGTCAATCATCACTTAATCATGCTTCCTTTCGTTTTCACGCATTCCAAGATGATCATTCCCGAGCCTAACTTCACTAGTATCCATAATTCAACTCCGGGGACGGGTTTTGGCTTGTTTAACACTCCTTTCGGGTCCATATCTGCACGAAATATAAAATAACCCAAAGTAGCCAATTCACGGGAGAATAGTAGCCAGTCGCTACAAAAAAAGCATAAAAATGCGTGCAAATAAGTAATGTAAATGTACGAAATAGGCACGCATCAAGTAGAACATGGAAATCAAGAGACATGAAAGGGTTATAGTGTAATACTACGGTTTTATGTGTCTTGGGGTACTCTATCGAGTGGGGCTTACTCTGTCGAGTAAGTAGTTTTTGACGCAAAACAACAGTCTACCTGTAGGGTACTCGATCGAGTAAGTTGGGTACTCGATCGAGTAAGAGGCACTCGATCGAGTAAGTCACTTACTCGATCGAGTAAATGAGTTATCGGGTGATTTGCGACGGGTTTGTTAATAATGCGGATTAATATATAATGTTTCGTCATCTTTTTTCTAAAACACTTTTCATGACCTAAATCACACAAAGAGAAGATTAAAGTGACGTTGCTTCATTCTCATCGCATTATTAGCAAATCCCGGAGCTAGGAGTGTCGGTTTTCATCGTTCTTTACATATTCGTGATCCTTGCGTCGAGGGTAAGTCTTACATATTTTTTTTATATTGTTTGGTTAATGTTGGTTAAACCCTAATTGGGCGATTTGGGGGTTTTTGGTGGTTATGTGGTTATGGTAGTAATAATATGTGTGTATGTATAGGAGGAGGGTTCGTTGAGGAGAGATTCTGAGTCAGCTGCTTGATCGTCTGATTTCGTGTTGCTTTCCAGGTAGGGTTCTCCTACTCAATATTAGTTACATAATGTGTGGTGATGGTTGTTGTGATTAAATATTGATTGTATTGTTGAGTTGTTAAACGGTTGTTGTTTTCATACTGTTGATTGGTTTGTATCTGTCTGTGATCTTTGGGGCGCGTCCCTGGCTGAGTGGAGTCACTTGCTGGAGTGGCATCACGCCCTTGGTTCGCCCTCTGTGGAACTCGCCACAGGAGGGGATGTGCACATTAAGGAAACTTGGGTTTATCACTCAGTGGTTGATGAGCGGGTATTTGGTGGGTATGGCTGCGGTCTCCCACTGGCGGTGTGGAGTACTTGTTGCGATGGGTACTCTGGTAGGACTACACACTTTAGTGTGTAGTCAGTTGTGTGGAGATTGATTATGGAGTTTGGAGGATTGCTGTGTTGTTGAGCTGTTTATGTAATTGTTTCATTGTGGATTGGTTATGTGTAATTTTTACTGACCCCGTTTAAATGTTTTAAAAACTGTGGTGATCCATTCGGGGATGGTGAGCAGTTGTTGAGCTGGTATGACATGACGCATATGGGATAGCTGGTATGAGTCATCACGTGGCAGTTAGAAGTCTTCCGCTGTGTCAGACGATGTTTAGTAGTTTTGATAGTTTTATCAGTAGACCGTTTTGAGTACTTTGTATTTCAGTTTAACAGTTTTGGAGTTGTCATGTAATCACTTTAAACCATATTTACTTTTAAGTATGTTTCGTTATTGTCTTATGATTATCATTGCCTCGGGTAACCGAGATGGTGACGTTTCCATACCATAAGTGGTCCTGGTAAGACACCTGGAGTATGGGGGTGTCACAAAATGATATCAGAGAGATGATCCTGAAACCTGTAACCAATGAACCTAATGAACATAGGGAGTCAAAATAAAATGAACCCGGGGTAGAAGTTGTAGGAGCTAATGCAAAGGCTTGGGAGACGTCCTAAAGTCGCTAACTCGCCCTACAATTTTGAACCGGTCACATGGGGTACGTGTCGGGTTCGTTATGTGTTATCTTCTTATTTGCATATCTATATAATAACATGTATTGTGAATCGGTGGATGCATGAATGTTGAGGATAAGAGGTATGGAATAAAAAGGTGATGATTATGTGATTTGTATGTTGGATGATTGAAGGCATGATGTTTGATTTATAACGTGATATGTTAGAAATATGGGAGTAAAGTTGTTTTGTTTGAGTATATAAAGAGTTGCGTATATATATATATATATATATATATATATATATATATATATATATATATATATATATATATATATATATATATATATATATATGTATATATATATATACGTATATATATATATATGTATACGTATATATATATATACGTGTATATATATATATATATACGTATATATACATATATAGAATCAGGATCCTGTACGAACTAAATTATGGTGCGAACTGTACGAACGAACGAAAACAAATTGACTACGGCATTTTCAACCAAAATGACACGCGTATATCTACTTTCCCCATTCTCTCTCCTCTCCTTATCACACAACAACCAGCCAACTATCATTCTTTGCCGCTCGCAATTCGTCTGTCGCCGGCCACCCACTCCGACGGCGACGGCGATAACGACCACCAATTACTCCGGCGACTTCTCTTATATAAAGCTTATCTCACCTCTCCCTCCAACCCAACTCCTAATTTCTGTCATTTTTATCCAATAACCACTACTATCAGTCTACCACCAGTGGCAGTAACCGACGACCTTGACGTCGTATGCGACCGTCATATTGTGCCAGAAACCGCCGTCCTTTGTTAGCCATATTGACACCGCAGGAAAGCGCCGTACTTCATCGTCCTATCATTTGCCGATGACGACTTTAAACGACGAGTTGCAGGCCTCTTTTCGATTTTAAACTACTCTACAATGTCGCCAATGCGGTTGATTTTTTATAATTTCACTTTCGTTGTTATAAATCTACAATTTGACAATTGAAATGTGGTGTTTATAAACATTTTGTGCTGTTAGTGCGGTGTTGCGTTGCCGGAAATATGGTGCCGTCGCCAGGTTCGTTTGTGTAGTCAGGGGCAGTGGTGGTGTATGGGTGCGTCGTGGCGAAGGGAAAGAGGATTAGTTGAGATCGACATACAAATTGTGTAGTCGTCGTGAGGGGAAGACTTGAGGTGGTCATAGATGCCGCTTCTATTTGTGGTCGTGGTGGTGGTATGGTGTTGGGCAGGTTGCAGTTGTGTGGTGGTGGTAGGCTTGCGGTGGGGAAGGTGGTTGAAATTCCCATTACTAGAGACTAATGCTTGTGGGTCTTTTTTAAATTGAGTGTTTGTGATTGAATCAGAAGTAGTAGAAGCAAACCTGATTTAGCTTGTGTATGTCAGCGAAGGGTGGTAGGCGGTGCTCTGTGGATACATTTAATATCAATCCAGATACGTTAGTATATTGCTCTAGATACACAAATTAGCTTGTGTATGTTGGGGTACTAGTATGTGTATCTGGGGGGGTACTAGTATGTGTATTCGGCTAGTTTGCTAGCTGCACTTTGTGCATCAGGCGCATCAAGACACCTTAGTTGGATAGCACTTCAGTAGATCCCGACTCCGGCACCCGTCATGTGTATCTAAAGATGACCTTTTCTATAGCGCTATTAGTTATTCATAATTGCATTAATTCATTGTTATATTATGATATGTAATGAAAAGAATTGAAAATATGGGATGATTCAACTATATTATCCATGATCAAGCTCCATGGGCATTTTACTTATTAGTTTTAAAAGTTGATATATATAAACTTATTTGAGGATATGGTGGTGGAAATTTTAAGACACCAGTGATAGAATACAAACTGACTTTCATTGTAGATGGGAAATGAATTATATGACCTTGAAGTATTTTAAAGACCACCTTTTTCACAATATCCTTAATCCTTGAAGCAAAGCGATAATGTTGTACAAGCTTAACCTCATTACATCATTCATCAACTGAAATACTACCGCTTACTCATTTCAACGAAATCAATAGACAAAAATAAGAGATAAATTATACTCTAAAATAATGTTGCTGATCTTAATACTACTGTTAGGAGTAGGTGTATATTTTACTATGGTGCAGCAATCTTGGCCAAAGAACTGAAAGTACTCTGCGATTAGAATAATCAACGAGGCACAACAAAATTTGAATTCCACATGGAGCATTTCTAAGAAGTATCTTGCGGTAAGTTCATCCACTTCTCGAGTCTTGGCCACATGCACACCACATCTAGCAGCAATCCCCTCTACAATGACTTGACCGGATACGCCAGCTGAGATTTGGATTAATAGAAAGTCAGTAAAGTGTTGTATTAACTATTAAGCCAGTTTGTCAAGCCCATAGCACTTGCAACTTTCAAAGAACCAATAATGGTGGAATCATGATTCACATAAGCTTTCTTTCCCTTTCATAATCATTCTCAGACTTGAGTAGTTGATTGATACATGACCAAGAAATCAACTTCAAATCATTGTCAACAGTTGGTCGTGATCCCTCGTGAGGGTTTAGTTTTCAGTACTTGTCGTTAGGAGCACCTAGACCAAAACACAATTTATAACTTCACCAACAACTCTACAATTAGTAAAGAGGCAAGTAAGGGTCGGATCCCAAGGGACGGGAATTGAGATGAGATTTCTATTGCAACTAGTGGTGTCTAAGGGTGTCACAATTGGGGTTTGAAGTAGAAGATCACTAAACCAAATAGCAATGAAAGTAAACAAGCAAGATGAATTAAAAGGGATGTAAACAATTAATAAAAGGCACTAGGGTGTCATGGGGTCATAGGGGATTCATGGGAATTGATCATACAAACATATTCTCAAGTTATAAGCAAGCAATTATTGTTGTGATGGATCGAGTTGGTTTATGTCTTACAATCCTAGGAAAGTTTGGGTCCCGGAGCCGAATCGATTAGATTGTACAACACCTACAAGTCGACTTAATCTTCCCTACCCAACTATATGCATGGTCTAATGAGACTCGAGTTGGTTTATGTCTTACAAGTCTCATTGAAAAGATAGGTGATGGGTAAAAAATGCAAGGATTCATAGGCTCGCATTTCATCAAACATAACATGTGCATAAGTTGAGATCACAACAAGCAAGCAAATAAACTATGAAAGCATATTAATTTAAGCATGAATCATTCCCCATGTTGGTTTTCCCTAATTACCCATTAACCCTAGCTAAAGAAACTACTCACTCATTATCATGTTGAACATGCTAGCAAGGTTGTCAATCATACCAACAAAGTGAAACATGATGAATAAATGAAAGTGATTAACAATAATTAAAAAGGGATTAAGAGAATTATACCTACTAATGATTCCAATAATAAAGCAAAGAATAAAAGAAGTACTTGATGCTTGATTGGAAGGTTGTCAATCTCCCAATAATAACCCAAATAATCTTCAATTACCCAAAATAAAGGATGAACAAGAGAGAGATTAAGGAAATAAAACTTGTATTAAAACTTGATTAAATGTTTATTACAAGATTAAAGAGAGATTTGATTGATATTAACAACACTAAAGATTGCTAAGAAGAACATGCTCTTCTAATTAGACTAATGGGGTATTTATAGTGGGGATTAGGTACATAAATTAAGGTTTACTAAGGGCTTAAATGACGATTAAGTCCTTGAGGAATCGCCGGTCTCTAGGGAGACTCCGGTCTCTTTTTCGTCGGTCTTAGAAAAAGATGTGCATCCTTTCTTGAAGCTTGTAGAAGACGAAAGTACTGTCTGGTAATCCGGGCGTTTTTGGCATGGGACGGGCGGATTTGGGAGCTTCTGGACGGGCGTCCAGAGGGGGAAGACGGGCGTCTTGTGGAGGTTTTGCCCGAGCGTCTTCTGGAGGAAGATGCTCGGATTGTGGGTGGTGGACGGGCGTCTTCAGGGCAATCTGCATGGATTGTCAAACAGTTTCATTCCTTCTTCTTTTCTTCCTTTTTCTTCATAAAATCCTTGAGGATTTCCTCGGGGATGCAAGGATCTTTTCTCATCATTGCCCATCTACTATAGTATGTACAAAGGCCTTCTAATCATGTCTCTTCTTGATGCTTGGTCATTGAATTCAATCAATTTAGCCTCATTTTGCCATGAAAATGCAAGGTTTGCACTCCTTTCCTACCAAGGACACAAAATCTCAAAGAATATGCAAAACAAAGAACTAAAGACAATAAATGACCCAAATATGCACTAAAAAGCATGGGAACAAGGCTAATTCGCGGATTAAATATGCTCTAATTATGGTCACATCAAATATCCCCAAACCGAACCTTTGCTCGTCCCGAGTAAAGAGGTGACAAAGACTAGGACCATTATTTAAACTAACCTAATAACATAGCCGATATGAGACAATTAGCGGGTCTCACTCCGCCCCTTCAACTCACAACAAGACAACCATGAGGTAGGATGCCTTCTTGCAAGGCAGGGTGGGTCTTGCCAAAATGGCGACACATCCAAACATTAAGCACACAAAATCAAGTGATGGATGCATCTACAAAAGAATAGCCACTTTCCTCATCTAAGTGGCTGAAATTATCTACAAGGGAAGCAATTCAAGGGTACACACTCCTTCATAGATGCAATTTCTTCAAACTACTAAGCCTAGAAGGATACCAATAAATCACCTCCAAGTTGTGTCAAGCTAGGGTACCTTTGTCCTCAATCGTTAAATGCTTTTGTCAAGAATAGATTCCCTATGGCGTTAGAAACACTGGAGGATCGCGGAATTCCCCCTCTTGCCTAGACAAGAAGAAGGGTCGTCCTCTCTCTACCATGCAAAAAAATGGATACGATGAATAAAGGGATCAATAGATATTTGAGTTTCACTTTGGGAGTTTTCTTTTGTTTTTGTTTTTCCCCCCAATTTCTTGTGGCATTTGACATTTGAGAATACTTTCTTTTGCTATTTCTTTTGATTTTTGTCTTTTCAATACTTGACAACTTTTCAACTTTTCTTTGCATTTCTTTTTGAACATTTTCAAAGTCACCCCATATGTAGTGAGGGTGGCTTATATTTGAAGCATTAGGAGTCTATTTTTGCTCCTCTTTTCATTTGATGCAATTTTTGCAAACTTTCTTTCACTTTTCATTTCATTGAACTCAAATTGATTTCTTTTTGTGCCCATTACCTTTGATGACAAAAAATGTGGTAGAACATGGATGATGGATGGATGCATGGTTTCAAGGGTCACCTTGGAATAAACGGTAGCCAAGGAGTTATCACACCACAAGGTACTCTTGACTAGGCCTTAATCCATGGGTCAAAGGATACTAGCACGACACATCCTAGGGTGTTTTACAAGTATTCTAACAAGCAAAGTCTTAAGAAGAAAAAGCATCTACTAGGGCCTATATACACTTGTCAAGCTTCCCAAGTAGACGGTTTCACAAAATTTTTCTAACATGCAAACTACATGCCATGATGCAACTAGCATATAAACATCCTAATGCATATGCTTCTACCAACTAATATGACATATAAACTAAATGTAAGTCCTAAGTTCACATTGTTATACCGCATCAATCAAAATAAAGCCACATGGTCATTAACATAAAGAGGAAAAAGGAGATTGGAAAGATCATACCATGCGGTCTTCAATATCCTCATGTCTCGGATGTGGCGTAGTCAATCAATGTGAACAAGGATAAAGCAAACACAATAAATACAATAATATATACATGACTACACTACAAAGGAAATGAACTTGTTTTTGAATTTTCAAATTTTTCAAATTTTTATGGTTTTTCGAAATTTTTTGATTTTTTTTGGATTTTTGAATAAAAATTAAGTTAGAATTCCCCATCCCCACACTAATATGGGCATTGTCTTCAATAGCCAAAATGATGGGAAATTATGCAAATATGATGCATGAATTCTACACTAAATGCAAGCTATACTAATCTACACTACATGATGCATGGGTTTTTGTTTATGACGGAGAGCGTAATTTAGATTACTTCCCGTTGCGTATGCATGTACTTCCTCAAACCGAGATAGACATTATTTCTAATTTCCTAAAGTTGGGGGTAGTTCATGCACACAAGATGCAATGCATGAAACTAAATTTGTCATTTTGGATTTTCAAAAGTGGGAACAATAAAATAAGAACATCTCAATGGGGCCAAGGTGTTAGTCCTCTATGTTGCTTGGACTCTCCAACCATGATCAAGATAAAATAAATAAAACAAAGAAAGAAGTAGACAAACCTCAAGAAGGTAGGAGCCTCCAAAGCTTGCTAGTCTTCCACCATATCATCATTGTCATCATCTTCCTCAATAGAAGTGGATTCATCACCACTTCCCTCTTCACTTCCTTGCTCACTTCCTTCATCATATTCTTCTTCTTCATTAGCCTCTTCCTCTTCATTTACCTATTCATCAATGCTTTCATCAACAACCTCATCACCGACAACCTCATCGTCACCCGGTATCTCACCCCTAGATGCACTTGGAAAGAAGACTTCCCTATCCGCCCAACTAGGCAAATGACATGAAGGATCAAGTAGTCCTTGCCTAGATAAATGAAGGAGGGGTGGATATTGGACTAAGTATGCATCTTCCCGATCCTTATAAGCTTGTTTGTGCATCTCTTGCATAAGTAGAGTCATGTAGTCATTGCTTGCTTTAACACCTTCGGGTTTGAACTCTTGATACTTGAATGGATAGGGTGGTATGACAATGGAGGAGGAGGGCATTTCAATTTCACCCCTTTGTTGACGGATGATGTATTCGGCTTCTTTTGAGAGGGGAAGAAGGTAGTTGGTCCGATGGACACTCAAACGGCATATCTTGGAAGGCAAAGTAAAAGATCTAGCATCATTGGTGAGCCACCCATATTTGGTGTCAAGAGGGTTATGAGTGACCCACTTGTACTTGTTAATCATGGCATCCATGTCAATGAGATGACCCCCTTTTTTCACCACATACTTGCTATCCTTGTTGAAATTCAGATCAAAGTACTTAGCCAAAAGAGTGACTAGACCTCCATTTACAATAAAGGCGGTGCCTTGCTTTCCACAATCAACATTGAGCCATATTTCCACCAAAAGCCTTAGAGAATTGTAAGGCATGGTGAATTCCATTCCAATATTTAAGGCCGACTCAAGTAGAATACAATCGAGCTTGGTAAAGTGGTTAGTGTCTTTTCTTGCAATGATAGTATTCCCGATGACCTTGTGCCACACTCTAATGCCCGGATGGTCTGGACTAATAGAGCGCGACTAGCATGATAGTTCTCAAATTTCCTCCCGGTAATCGCCTCCCAAAGAGGAGCGGGGTCATATTTTTCGGGCTTCTTGTTATAACTAGGTGAATCACTAAGACCTAATGCTTTACCCAATTCATCAAAGGTGATGCGCCTACTCACATTGGCAAGGCGGAACTCGACGTTTTCTCTAGTCTCTACCTTAGTAACTTTCAAAGAACTCAAGAATTCTAAGGCAAGGGAGAGGTATGTCAATTCTCTTGTAGCAAACAATTTTCCCAACCCCATGGCTTCAAAGAAGGCTTTTGTTTGTTCAAGGACACCCAATTTGTTCAAGGCATCTTCACATATGAATTTGGTGGGTAAAAAGGATTTTCTAGCATACTTGGCAAATGTATCCCTATGGGAGTTAGAAATGAAAATTACCTCCGGATAGTTCGATAATTGAGCAATTTCCGGAGTTGTTGAAGTTGTTGCTTCCAAGGGAGTAATTTGTTGTTGTTGAACTTCCAAGTTTGAACTAGCTACCACCATAGCCAATGAGGCTTTCTTTGCTTGAAGACATTGTTGTCTTGTTGAGAGTGCCTTTGCCTTAGGTGCCTTTGTTGATCCTTTTGTCCTTGCCATTGATGATAATACCAAGAAAAGAGTGAAAATCTTCAATTTCCAAGTATACCCAAATCGATTTTAAGATGAAAGGCTTTGCCTTTGTAATTTCAAAAATCGACTCAAAGGTTGAAGATTTTGGTGCTTGGTTTGATTTTTGTTGGAAGAGGAGTGATTGATTGTTGTTAAAAGGAAGTTTGGATTTGATTTTTTTGAATTTGGTTGAGGAAATCTTGTTTTGGTGATGGAGAGGATGAGGGTTTTGAGTTTTGGGGTTTATGGGTAGTGTTTTGAATGAATGAAGGAAGAAATGAATGTGGGATGGGGTATTTAAATTACCCGAAAATTTTGAAACTGCAGGGGAAGACGGGCGTCTTTCCTTCGGGACGCTCGGATTCTGCCTAATTTGGGTTCAGGATTCTCGCCTAAAGACGGGGGCCTTTCAGCAAAGATGCTCGGATTCTTTAATTGCAGCACGAGCGTCTTCTGCTGAAGACGGGCGGATACTGAGACAACAAGCTTTCTTGTTTTTCACAGGCAAAAAGACGGGCGTCTTCCTGCAAAGACGGGCGGATTTCTGAAGACGAGCGTCTTCTCTACCAGGACGCTCGGATTCTTCGACAGTCCCAAAATTTCAAATTTTCAGTTTAAAGTGGACGGGCGGATTTTGGCAAATACGCTCGGATTTCCTGGAGACGAGCGGATTCCCCTTGAAGACGCTCGGATTATCCCTGTTTTACCCGGATTCAGTTCCATCCATGTACTTGCATATCCCTTGTCATTTTTCATTCTTCAAATCCCGTGTTCTTCATTGTAGGGGCACTACTAAGGCATGAATAGCCTAGGCAATTGCTATCCCCACACTAAGCTAAAGCACTACACATCAATTAAATCATTAGTCCCTCCCTCACTTCTCTCAAAAAATGATAATCATCTTGATCAAAGCACAAAAATCCAAAAATGACAAAAATGCAATGTAAGAATGATGGGACAAGAGTTGGTCGTCACACATCCAATCAAACACAATTTATAATACTCAACAAACAACTAGTTAGCGGTAAGTCGGGGTCGATCCATGGGACGGTGTGCTTTGGGTTCTAAGTCTATCTATCTCAATTTATGCTAGTGTCACAATTTGTCTGGGTTTGTAGTTATGTCTGGACTAATGCAAACAATAAAGTAAAGCAAGCAATGAAAGGGAGGATGTAAACAAATGATTAAAGGCACTAAGATGGCATGGGGTCATAAGGGATTCATGGTGTTGATCATACAAACATGTTTACAATCATAAGCAAGCAATTAATATTGTGGAGGAACCGAGTTGGTCTAACTACAAGTCGACTTACTTTCCCCCTATTCAACTTCTATGCATGGTCTAACAAGACTCGAGTTGGTTTATATCTTACAAGTCAAGTTGAGTAGATAAGAGATGATTGTAAATGCAAGGATTCATAGGCTTAGCATTTCATCAAACATAACATGTGCATAAAGTTGACATCACAACAAGCAAGCAATTTGATTATGAAAACATATTAGATTAGGCATTAATCAATCCCATGTTTGTTTCCCCTAATTACCCACTAATCCTAGTTTAGTAACTACTCACTCATTATCATGGAGAACATGTCATTAATGGTGTCAAACATAACAACAAGTGTAAACATGATAAGAGAATGAGGAAATAAACAATAAAGAGTAAAGAGTAAAGGAATTATACCAAACTTGAGATGATCCAAATAATAAAGCAAAGAATAATAGAAGAAACTTGATTGATTGATGGAAGGTTGTCAATCTCCCAATAATAACCCAATAATCTTCAATTACCCAAAAGTAACAAACTTGAATAATACACTTGAACAATAATTAAGGAGAGATTAATGTGAGATTTGTGGAAAGATTAAAGAGTAATCTATTCTAATCTACTCCTAATCTAATCTTAAAGAAGGATTTTCTACTCTAAAAACTTGATAAAAGGATCCCTCTTTGATTATTTACAAGTGGGGTATTTATAGTAGGGATTCATTAGGTTAACTAAGGCTAAATTAATAATTACACTTTTGAGTTTTAAGCAGGGAAACGCCGGTATTTTTCGAAGGATGGGCATCTTTCACTGAGCTTGAAGAAACGAAAGTTTGCTGTAAGGTAATCCGGGCATCCGAGGGGGAAGACGGGCGGATTGTTGAGGTGGTTCACGGGCGTTTTCATGGGAATCCGCTCGGATTCTCTGGAGGAATCCGGGCGTCTTGATGCTGGGACGCACGGGTTGTCACTGCAAAACGGGCGGGTTCGTGGGAATCCGCTCGTCTTCTTTGACAGCGTCTTATTTCTTCACTTTCCTTTTATTCTTACGGGATTGGTCTTTAGTTCTTGCTTCCTCTTCATACTAGTCCATCAAACATCGTCAAATAGCTTCCGAATATGCACGAAAAACGGGAATTTCCGCCTTATTGTCTCCTTTTCTACAAAACATATGAAATGCGATAGAAAAGCAAATAGGAAGGTTTTGACGGATAAAATGGCCATAGAATGTTATAATAGTATGCAAAATAGGCTCAATTAGGGGACTAAATGTGCGCAAATAATTTTCACATCAAATATCCCCAAACCGAACCTTTACTCGTCCCGAGTAAAGAGGTGACAAAAACTAGACCTTTATTTAAACTAACCTACTAATATAGCCGATATGAGACAATTAGCGGGTCTCACTCCGCCCCTTCAACTCACAACAAGACAACCATGAGGTAGGATGTCTTCTTGCAAGGCAAGGTGGGTCTTGCCAAAATGGCGACACATCCAAACATTAAGCACACAAAATGAAATAATGGATGCATCTACAAAAGGAATAGCCACTTCCTCATCAAGTGGCGGTGGCAACTAAAAGAGAACAAATTTAAGAGCATATAATTCGTCACAAATACTAGTACAACAAATTACTAAGGCTAAGAGGATGGCACTAAATCACCTCCAAATGGTGTTAAACTAGACTACTTGCGTCCTCAATTTCCAAATGCTTTCGTCAAGAGCGATTGGATGGCTATGGAATGATGATCCCCATGATGCTAGTAGCATATGACATGACAAGTCTCGAGTTCTCTACAAAAGTAAAGGTCATGGATCGTCCCAAGCTCGACAAAGTGGCTTGACAAAAAGGCTTTTTGGGAATGAAATGCTCAAATCTTTATAAACAAGGGTGGATATGACTAGTATTCAAAGTTTGACCTCATTCAACTTTCACATTTCAAAAATTAGAGATGGGGTTTGTCCCTTCCGTGCTAATGTCCTTTGCTTTCGCCAATCGCTTATTAGGCAACCGGTTAACCTCTAGACAATAGCTTTTCGGGGTGATAGTCACTCTGTCTCTGGGCGGTCGAATTCACAATCGTGTGGGGGCCCAATTCAATGGATCCCTCTCCAAAGCACATCGAAGTGGTACGCCTCCATCAAAATAACTAAAATTTTCAACATTTCAATATTTCATAATATTTGAGGTTTCCTTGGCAATAAAACGTTTCCACATACAAAATCTTTGAAATGAGCACTTCAAACTTATTGATAGAAAGTATTTTTGGGTTGTCGTACCACAAGGTCAATCAAGGTCACATAGACAAGTTAACCAAGTCCACATCGCATCACAGGGTTGGAATAGGTGACTCACATGCAAACCCTTGACTAGGCTTTGGGTCATGGGTCGAAAGACACTAGTATGACACAATTTAGGGTGTTTTACAACCATTCTAGTAGGCGAAGTCTTAAGTTGAAAAAGTATTTGTACTGGCTTAGTTGCTCTTGTCAAAGTTCCCAATTAGGCACTTTTCAAAATATTTCATCTAAATGCAACTATATGCCATGATGCAACTATTATATACATCCTAATGCAAGTGATTCTACCAACTAATATGACATATAAACTAAATGCAAGTCCTAAGTTCACATTGTTATACCGCATCAATCAAAATAAAGCCACATAGTCATTAACATAAAGAGGAAAAAGGAGATTGGAAAGATCATACCATGCGGTCTTCAATATCCTCATGTCTCGGATGTGGCGTAGTCGATCAATGTGAACAAGGATAGACAAACATAATATATACAAAACAATATATACAAGACTACACTAAAAAGGAAATGAACTTGTTTTGATTTTTTTCAATTTTGCAAATTTTTATGGTTTTTGTTTTTATGAAATTAAAAGACATATTTTTGTGATTTTTTTGAAATTTTTCAATTTTTATGCATTTTTGGAATATAAATTCCCATCCCCCACTTTATTTTGGACATTGTCCTCAATGTACAAGTAGGAGTAAGAATAAAAAGGAGATACATGTTTTTGGATTTTTGATTTTATGGAAATTGAAGTTCAAATGCAATGATATGATATGAATGAATGCATGCTCTAACTAAATGCAATTCTATATGACATATATAACAAATGAATGCAATTTAATCTATACTATATGATGCATGATTTCTATTATGGTATGGTCACCTATGATCAAACCTCCCCAAACCGATTTAAACACTATTTCTAGTATGGAAAAGGAATAGGTTTGGTCATTAGTGATTATGCGTGAATTCTAGTCTATATGCAACTATTTACATGAATCATGTGAGATATATTATAATGCAACTATACTATATGAACTAACTAATGCAATTGAAGTATGATACAAATGCATGTGAGAACTACACTAAATGCAATGTATATACAAAAGAGAGAGGGAGAGATGGGTATCATACAAATGGGGGTGGTGAGGTAGGCCTCTTTCACTCGTCATCCTCATCTTGATCATAGCCGTATCGATGAGAACTCCCGGCTTGGTCATACCCGTTTGCTTGGCCCCAATACCCTCCTTGGTCAAATTTTCCTCCTTGACCCGAGTATCCTCTACCTTGGCGATCCCAAGCTTGGCTCCCTTGATTAGGGAACAAGAGTTCCGGTTGGGCCCATTTGGGCAAAGGGCCATTAGGGTCAACATACCCTTGTTGAGCCATGTTATAGTATTGGGGATAAAGGGCCAAGTAGTTGTCGACCCTCCCTTCATGTACCCCGAGGTCCACTCTATTCATGAGTGCCATCAAATCATTAATACCCGGGGTATTGGGGATTTCCGGCTCAAATTTGGTATGAGGGATAGGGTATGGTGGGATAGGCACAAAGGAAGGTGGGCGAATAAGCCTCGCTGGTCCTCCACGAGGTATTTGGTGGGGTGGCTCTTCCCTTTGAGGGGGATTGTCAAGAATTTGGATATCAAGGAGGTAGCTTGGTGGGGGCGAGTATGGGCTCAATCTTGGGTCAATGCCCGGTATCTTCTAACCTTCTAGGATGATTGGAGTACATCCTTTGGTGTACCACTCTACACTCCCGTCTTGAGTGTAATTACACCACCGGTGATGAGTGAAGATGGTGTGCTCATCGATCAAAGTCCTCCCCTCAAGAGGAGTATAGGTCCCTTGGGCATTGAACCCGGGGCAAAGATAGTTGGCCAAAATAGTAATTAGACCTCCCATTACAAAGGTCTTGAGTTGGGTGGTCCCTTGAGCAAAATCATTGAACCTAGTAAGTATCTCAAGTGGCGTATTGAAGTTATAACGTCTCGTCCCTCGAACATTCAAATAGGACTCAAGAAAGGTTAAATCAATGAGAGTACACCTATCTTGTTCGTACCTCCCATTGATGGTACCGGCCACAAAGCGCTCGGTGAACCGAATCACCGGATGTTGGATGGCGAAGGTATAGCATTGCTTTAAACCGGTAAAATTCCTCCCAGAAATAGCCCTCCAAAGTAGGTCCACATCGAAATTATCGGGTTTATCGGTAAAGTTGGTGGGCACATCAAGACCGAAAATGTAGGCGAATTCATCAAGTGAAAGATGATGGTCTAGGTTGCACAACCTAAACTCCATGCCCACATTGGTCCTAGTGTTTGTTACAATGTGAAGGCTACTCAAAAAATTCAAGCTTGAGACTAAGGTATGTCTCCTCATGGGCATGGAAAAGTTTTCCAAGCCCAAGGCCATTAAAGAACATCTCGGTAGGGTACCTTATCTTAAGGGTTTCCAACACCCTAATATCTACGAATTGAGTGGGTTCGTAGTTCTTACCTAGCAATTTGACAAAGTTCTTGCGGTGGTCATCGGATTCAAAAAGCACCTCTTGGAAGTACTCAAGTTGTTCGATCCCTCCTCTCACTAAGGGACGGACGTTCCTTGGTAGTGCTACCTCTCGCTGAATTGAGGAGGATGATCCCTTGCGTTTCCTTCCGGTAGATTCAACCAACTTCTTGGCCTTGCCTTTGAGGTTCATCATCTTAAAGTTGAGGAAATGGGGGTTTTGTTGTTGGCTTTTGGTGTGAGGGGGGTGTTTTTGAGGAAGGAGATGAGTGTTTTAGGGTTTGATAAGGTGAGGAAATGAGGGAGGAAAGGGGGTGATTTTATAGAAGAAGGGGGAATCCGGGCGGATAAGGGTGGGGCCTGTCCGGTTTATCCGAGAAAAAGAGGACAATCCGAGCGTCTTAGCTGCGGGACGGGCGTCTCGTGCTTTTAGAAGACGGGCGTCTTCTCACAAATCCAGGCGGATTCTAATGCAGGGATTCTGCTAAGCTGAGAGAAGGAAGAAGACGGGCGTCTTCTCAGTTAGAATGGGCGTCTTGCTCGGGACGGGCGGATTTTCAAAAATCCGCTCGGTTTTCCTGGCAGCTCAAAATCTCGCTTCAGATGACATTTAGGACGGGCGTCTCGTGAAGAATACGGACGGCTTTTCTCAAGAAGGGCGTCTTGTGTTGAAACCTCCCGTCTTCTGAGACAGCATCAACCAGTCATGCGACGGGGGTCCTGGACGGGCGTCCAGGCTTCGGGACGGGTGTCTTCTGCTTCCTTTCTTCCTTTTCTTTCTTTTCCTTGCAATATCGTACCCTTTCACTGATTTGCTATTCCTGCTCATCCTTTTCTACAATGTGCTCAATAAAAATATAAGATGACACTCTCTCTCATCACTCTCATGCAAGAAATCAAATGCAAATGCAATAATGTACAATTTTATACAAAGTAAAAGGGTCTAAGAAATGTCATACAAATGGTGGTTTGAGATAGGACTCCGCCAAACTAGTCTAAACTGTAGAAGTTCTTATCCATAGAGCTCAAGGCTCTTAATAAGAGATCAAAAGCTTGTGAACAAGCTCCAAATAAGCACAAGTATGGTTTGATTAACTTCAAGACGAAGCTTGGCCAAAGGAATTTTTCATTCATTGTTGTTTTCTTCCTCTTCTTGGCACTTGGATATTCACGATGTTTCAAACCAATTAGCCCATGATTCCTTTCATCATTAGGTATGAAGTATGGTTCATTTTCATCCGTAGACTTCCACTTACCACTTTCTCCTTTACTTTTTGTGATGATGATAGCATTTTGATTATTTAATCCTTCCAAGGTAGAAGGAGAATTTTCATAACATTGATGATCGAGCTCCTTAGAAGTTGGCATTGTGGATGCCAAATTTCCACAAGTGGCTTCACGTGCAAGTTTCTCTTTGAGCTTTTCCACCAAGTAGCTTTTGTATGATGCTTTGACCTTTTGAATAAGGTCCACCATATCCTCTTCAATGATCATTGGCTCCATGATAGGTGTCAAGTGGTCTTCATGAGGAATAGGGGAAGGACGCTCTTCTTCATGATAGGGTATCTCAAATGTCTCAAGGATAGGCTCCTCAAGCAAGGTGATATTATGAGTCCATCCTCTAGGCTCATCATCATTGTTGCTATCTTCATACGAATCATAGATGGGGGCTTCATTTAACTCTTTCTCCAATGTCTCAACATTCACTTCAAAGGACACACCCTCATACTCACAAAGGCTAAGAGTACTTGGCTTACTCAACCTCATGTCTTCCTCATCGAACACAACACTTTCATAGTCACAAGAGCTTAAGGAGATTGGCTCTTCCCAATCTTCATTCTCCATGTCAAAAGTTACTACTTCAAATTCGCATTCATGTTTAATGTCCAAAGAATGGTGGGAAGTGATTGCTTGGGATTCTTTCATTTGGGCAATTTGAATCTCCAATTCCTCACCTTGGGCAACAATACCTTGAAGGACATTATCCCTCTTTTTGCTCTCTTCTAGCATTTGTTTGAAGAAGTTTTGTTGATCTCCCATCATTTGGAGAATCACATTTTGAATGGGTTCATTTTCTTGTTGTGGGTAAGTGTGAAAGTGGTTGTATTGTGGCAATTGAAACTCATTATGAAGTGGGTATTGGGTGGGTGGTTGTTGTTGATATTGGATGTGGTGATTTTGGTGGGAAAAGTTGGGGTAGTGGTTAGGATTTTCATTGTACAAATAGTAAGGTAGGTTTGTGTTGACTTGCTCCTCAAACTCCCCATACCCATAGTCATACTCAAAAGATCCACCACATACTTCATATGTCAAGTCTTGAGCCATCATAGCTAAGACAAGGAAACAACTACAAGCATGGAAATTACACAAAAACGGTAAGAACAATCCTTGAGGAACAAGTTCCTCAAGGTGAAAGCACAATTAAAATAGACAAACAAGTAAGAACTTAATCACGTAGCACCATCCCCGGAAACGGCACCATTTTGATGGGACAAGAGTTGGTCGTCACATATCCAATCAAACACAATTTATAATACTCAACAAACAACTAGTTAGCGGTAAGTCGAGGTCGATCCATGGGACGGTGTGCTTTGGGTTCTAAGTCTATCTATCTCAATTTATGCTAGTGTCACAATTTGTTTGGGTTTGTAATTGTGTCTAGACTAATGCAAACAATAAAGTAAAGCAAGCAATGAAAGGGAGGATGTAAACAAATGATTAAAGGCACTAAGATGTCATGGGGTCATAGGGGATTCATGGTGATGATCATACAAACATGTTTACAATCATAAGCAAGCAATTAATGTTGTGAAGGAACCGAGTTGGTTTATGTCTTACGGTTCATAGGAAGAATTGGGTCCCGAAGCCGAATCGATTAGATTGTACAACACCTATAAGTCGACTTACTTTCCCCCTATTCAACTTCTATGCATGGTCTAACAAGACTCGAGTTGGTTTATATCTTACAAGTCAAGTTGAGTAGATAAGAGATGGTTGTAAATGCAAGGATTCATTGGCTTAGCATTTCATCAAACATAACATGTGCATAAAGTTGATATCACAACAAGCAAGCAATTTGATTATGAAAACATATTAGATTAGGCATTAATCAATCCCATGTTTGTTTCCCCTAATTACCCACTAATCCTAGTTTAGTAACTACTCACTCATTATCATGGAGAACATGTCATTAATGGTGTCAAACATAACAACAAGTGTAAACATGATAAGAGAATGAGGAAATAAACAATAAAGAGTAAAGAGTAAAGGAATTATACCAAACTTGAGATGATCCAAATAATAAAGCAAAGAATAACAGAAGAAACTTGATTGATTGATGGAAGGTTGTCAATCTCCCAATAATAACCCAATAATCTTCAATTACCCAAAAGTAACAAACTTGAATAATACACTTGAACAATAATTAAGGAGAGATTAATGTGAGATTTGTGGAAAGATTAAAGAGTAATCTATTCTAATCTACTCCTAATCTAATCTTAAAGAAGGATTTTCTACTCTAAAAACTTGATAAAAGGATCCCCCTTTGATTATTTACAAGTGGGGTATTTATAGTAGGGATTCATTAGGTTAACTAAGGCTAAATTAATAATTACACTTTTGAGTTTTAAGCAGGGAAACGCCGGTATTTTTCGAAGGATGGGCATCTTTCACGGAGCTTGAAGAAACGAAAGTTTGCTGTAAGGGAATCCGGGAGTCCGAGGGGGAAGACGGGCGGATTGTTGAGGTGGTGCTTGGGCGTTTTCATGGGAATCCGCTCGGATTCTCTGGAGGAATCTGGGCGTCTTGATGCTGGGACGCACGGGTTGTCACTGCAAAACGGGCGGGTTCGTGGGAATCCGCTCGTCTTCTTTGACAGCGTCTTATTTCTTCACTTTCCTTTTATTCTTATGGGATTGTTCTTTAGTTCTTGCTTCCTCTTCATACTAGTCCATCAAACATCGTCAAATAGCTTCCGAATATGCACGAAAAACGGGAATTTCCGCCTTATTGTCTCCTTTTCTACAAAACATATGAAATGCGATAGAAAAGCAAATAGGAAGGTTTTGACGGATAAAATGGCCATAGAATGTTATAATAGTATGCAAATAGGCTCAATTAGGGGACTAAATGTGCGCAAATAATGTTCACATCAAAGAATTAAAATGCAAGTTAGGGAGTTAGAAATATTTACAAATGGTGGTTTAGAGAGGACTCCACCAAACTCTCATCCTTAGTGAGATGTCATGGGGGCATGTCCAAGGTGTTGTTGATGTTTCTCAACACCTTGAAGAAGTAGTCAAAAGCTTGTTCATTATCATGATAAAGATCTTCAATAGACCTTTGCCCTTGTTGTCCTTTATGTTGGTCTTGATCGATAGCATTACCAATATAGGGATTGAAAATCCCTTCAAACTCATCATCCCAAAGACCACAAACTTCATCTACTTGATCACTAAAGATCTCTTGAGTTGATAGAGACAACTATCCCACTTTCTTGTCTTGGCCAATGAGGCCATCCTCTTCATTGCTTGACTTTGGTGAGCTTTTCAAGCTCTCTTTGTTACAATTCACTTTCTCTTTGAATGGAGCATCATCGATTTTCTTCTTCCATTGGAATTCCGACTTCTTCCTATCATCCTTCCGGCTATAATGATCAACCATAAAACATGGTTCATGCAAACGGGGAGCTCTCATGGGCTTGTCAAGATTGAAAGTTATGCTCTCATCTCCCACTTCTAGAGTGAGCTCTCCATGCTTAACATCAATCACTGCACCCGCGGTGTGTAAGAAAGGTCTTCCTAGAATGATTGGAATATTGGAGTCTTCTTCTATGTCAACAATGACAAAGTCCACCGGGATGAAAAATTTCCCAACTCTTACGGGAACATATTCCCATATCCCTAATGGTGTCTTCGTCGATCTATCGGCCATTTGGAGTGTGATATTGGTGCATTTAAGCTCACCCATCCCTAACCTTTTACTCACCGAGTACGGCATAACACTCACACTAGCCCCTAGATCACATAAGGCTTTGTTGATCGTGGTGTCGCCAATGGTACACGGTATTGAGAAGCTTCCCGGATCTTTGAGTTTTGGAGGTGAACTCCCTTGAAGGATTGCACTACTCACCTTAGTGAAGGCGATAGTCTCAAGCTTCCGGATCGACTTCTTCTTTGTGAGAATGTCTTTCATGTATTTTGCATAGGCCGGCACGTGATTGATTAATTCCGTGAAAGGAATCGAGACTTCCAAATTCTTCACAATTTCCATAAATTTTCCATGTTGGCCATCAAATTTGGGCTTGGCTTGACGACTCAGAAAAGGAAGTCTAATCACAATGGGCTCCTTCTCCTTGACCTTGTCTTCATTTTTCTTTGAAATTTCTTCTTTTGATGGTTCTCCATCCTCGGAGTTTTGCACAAATTCTTCTTTGTCACTAGCTTCCACAACTTCTTACTCAACTTGCTTCTTTGGTGCTTCATACCTTGTACCACTCCTCAAGTGAATGGCACTAACCGTTTCATGTCTTGGGGGATTACTTTGAGGTGGTAATTGGCCCTTTTGTCTTTGTGAGCTTGAAGATGCTAGTTGAGTCAATTGGATTTCCAACATTTTGGTGTGAGCTAGGATGTTGTTGATGGTTATTTCCTTTGCTTGACTATCTTTTTGCATTTGAGTGAAAAACTCTTGTTGATTCTTTTGCATTTGGAGGACCGCTTTTTGAACATCAAAACCTTGGTCATTTTGTTGATTGTATGGAGTTTGATTTTGGTAACCTTGGTTTTGGTTGTAAAAGGGTCTTTGATTTTGGTTTCTCATGGGAGGTGGGGTGTATGTTGGTTGAGGGTTTTGAACATTTTGGCTTTTGTATGAGAGATTTGGATGGAATTTGGTGTTTTCATTGTAATAGTTTGATAAGGGGTACCACTCTTGTATGCTTGGAAAGCATTCACTTGTTCATTTGTTCCCCTACATTCACTTTGGTCATGTCTCAAAGTTCCACAATTCTCACATATCCCACTTTGGATTGATGAAGATGCCGTCATGGCATTAACATGATGCTTTGGTGATTTAGAGGCTTCTTCAAGTCTAGCCATAGCTTTTTCAAACTTCAAATTGATGGTATCAATGTGAGCACTAAGTTGAGCACCCAATTGAGTAATGGAGTCCACTTCATGCTTTCCTCCTATAGTAGCCTTGCGAGGTCTACTATATTGTGAGTTATGGACCGCCATTTCCTCAATTTTGTTCCAAGTTTGATTATCATCAACTTCGGTGTACATTCCATTTGATCCCATGTTGAGAATGTTCCTTGAATCTTCATAAAGACCGTTCCAAAATTGTTGTACCAAGAACCACTCCCTAAGTCCATGATGAGGACATGAGCGACAAATTCCCTTGAATCGCTCCCATTCTTCATACAAAGATTCTTCATCTCTTTGCTTAAAGCCCGTAATTTGAGCTCTTAGCATGTTAGTCTTTTCCGGTGGATAGAACTTTTTGTAGAAAGCTAGAGCCAACTTCTTCCAAGAATCAATTCCGAGAGTAGCCTTATCAAGGCCTTTCAACCATTGTTTCGCGGTACCAATTAGAGAAAAAGGAAATAAGACCCATCGAATTTGGTCTTGAGTTACACCGGTTTGAGAAATCGCATCACAATAGTCACAAAAAGTCTCCATATGAGAGTGAGGGTCTTCACTAGGCATCCCCCCGAATTGGCTTCTTTCGACTAATTGGATAAATGCGGATTTGGCAATAAAATTTCCGGTTAGATGTTGTGGTGTGGGAGTACCATTGGGTAGGTTATCCTCGGTGGGTACAGAATGTGATGAAAACTTAGGCATTGTGGGTTGATTTTGCGTTGGATTTTGTGTTGGGTTCTCCTCACCTTCTCTTGCAAAAGGGTTGACGAACTCAATAGTATTTGGTTGAATATCTGCAACCTCACCAATACCTCTCAAAGTTCTCCTAGCAAGTCTTCTATTGGTTGTCAAAGTCCTTTCAATTTCGTGATCAAAGGGTAACAAGTTACCTTGTGACCTTCTAGACATGCAAAATATCAAACAACTCGAAAATAATTAAAACAAACCTTGAAGAGTTTTACTTCCCCAAGGCAAAGAAAGACAACTAATAACAGTACAAGAAAATCTAAATCAAGTTAACACCGTCCCCGGCAACGGCGCCATTTTTTGGTCGTGATCCCTCGTGAGGGTTTAGTTTTCAGTACTTGTCGTTAGGAGCACCTAGACCAAAACACAATTTATAACTTCACCAACAACTCTACAATTAGTAAAGAGGCAAGTAAAGGTCGGATCCCAAGGGACGGGAATTGAGATGAGATTTCTATTGCAACTAGAGATGTCTAAGGGTGTCACAATTGGGGTTTGAAGTAGAAGATCACTAAACTAAATAGCAATGAAAGTAAACAAGCAAGATGAATTAAAAGGTATGTAAACAATTGATAAAAGGCACTAGGGTGTCATGGGGTCATAGGGGATTCATGGGAATTGATCATACAAACATATTCTCAAGTTATAAACAAGCAATTATTGTTGTGATGGATCGAGTTGGTTTATATCTTACAATTCTAGGAAAGTTTGGGTCCCGGAGCCGAATCGATTAGATTGTACAACATCTACAAGTCGACTTAATCTTCCCTACCCAACTATATGCATGGTCTAATGAGACTCGAGGTTGTTTATGTCTTACAAGTCTCATTGAAAAGATAAGTGATGGGTAAAAAATGCAAGGATTCATAGGCTCGCATTTCATCAAACATAACATGTGCATAAGTTGAGATCACAACAAGCAAGCAAATAAACTATGAAAGCATATTAATTTAAGCATGAATCATTCCCCATGTTGGTTTCCCCTAATTACCCATTAACCCTAGCTAAAGAAACTACTCACTCATTATAATGTTGAACATGCTAGCAAGGTTGTCAATCATACCAACAAAGTGAAACATGATGAATAAATGAAAGTGATTAACAATAATTAAAAAGGGATTAAGAGAATTATACCTACTAATGATTCCAATAATAAAGCGAAGAATAAAAGAAGTACTTGATGCTTGATTGGAAGGTTGTCAATCTCCCAATAATAACCCAAATAATCTTCAATTACCCAAAATAAAGGATGAACAAGAGAGAGATTAAGGAAATAAAACTTGTATTAAAACTTGATTAAATGTTGATTACAAGATTAAAGAGAGATTTGATTGATATTAACTACACTAAAGATTGCTAAGAAGAACATGCTCTTCTAATTAGACTAATGGGGTATTTATAGTGGGGATTAGGTACATAAATTAGGGTTTACTAAGGGCTTAAATGACGATTAAGTCCTTGAGGAATCGCCGGTCTCTAGGGAGACTCCGGTCTCTTTTTCGCCGGTCTTAGAAAAAGATGTGCATCCTTCCTTGAAGCTTGTAGAAGACAAAAGTACTGTCTGGGAATCCGGGCGTTTTTGGCACGGGACGGGCGGATTTGGGAGCTTCTGGACGGGCGTCCAGAGGGGGAAGACGGGCGTCTTGTGGAGGAAGACGCTCGGATTATGGGTGGTGGACGGGCGTCTTTAGGGCAATCCGTACGGATTGTCAAACAGTTTCATTCCTTCTTCTTTTCTTCCTTTTTCTTCATAAAATCCTTGAGGATTCACTACAAAAAAAACGTCTCGATGCGACGGACACGATGCGACGGAATAATAATCCGTAGCAAATTTAAACCTGCGACGGACGCTGCGACGGGCCTTATAACCTGTGACGGACTTGCGACGGACTTTCCGTTGCAGCCTAATTTCCCATACCGCCAAATTTTCTGACATGGCGGGAAGGTCTGCGACGGAATTTCCGTCGCTATATTAAAATAATATTAAAATAATATTAAATTTCCATCGCAGACTTTCTAAAGTGTCCAGCTGTACACCTCTATACAGGCTGGAAAAAATAATATTTTTTTATTCCTGCGACGGAATTTCCGTCGCAGAATTTAATATTATTTTAATTTTGCGACGGAAATTCCGTCGCAGGAATTCTTTATACGGGCTGCAGTCAGCCTTCTCCTTCACTATCGCTCATCAATTATTTCGTCTCCCTCACTCCCAAAACTCCGTCTCCCTCAAAAAATATCACCACCACTCCCACCACCACCACTCCTACCACCACCCTATTTCCCAAATCACTCCTATTTCTCCTTTCCCTTGTCCCTTTTCCCCTTTCTTCTTCTTTCCCCTTTCTTCTCCTTTCCCCTTTCTCTTTTTTTTTTCTGCCGCCGCCGCCCCTTCCTGCCGCCGCCGCCCCTTCCTGCTGCCGCTCCCTTCCTTTGTCTCCTTCTCTTAATTAATATAAGGGTTGTTTAATTAATTTTACTTTTGATTAATTAGGGTTTATGGTTATTGTTTTGATTAATTATGATTAGTTTAGGATGCTTAGTATTATTAGGATTGTTTAGTGTAATTGAAAGCCAATTTAGGATGTTTAGAATTGTTTAGTTTAGTTGAAAGCCAATTAAGGATGTTTAGGATTGTTAAGTTTAGTGAAGTTTAGTTAAAAGCCAATTTAGGATATTTAAATCAATTTTATAATGCTTAATTATGTTTTAGGGAATTATATTTTTGGTTTGCATGAAGTGAGCTAAGTATTTCAAAGCTCTTTTAAATCGATTATAGTTGATGGTAGTCAAATTTTGATGTATATAATTAAATAAAATGAGGCTAGTCGACATTGAAGCAATTTTGAATTCTACTATTTCTCATAAAAATAGAGAAAAAATTTCATAAAAATGTTAGAGTAGTTAATTTAGTTTAGTTAAAAGCCAATTTATGATATTTAAACCAATTTTAGGATGCTTACTCTACTTTTGCTTAGTTTTATAAGGTTTATTAGTAATTATTAAGTTTGTTTTGATAAGTTGTGTTTTTTTGTGTCATGTTTATTTTTTTTACAAATATTAATTCATCTTATGCTTGTGTTGTGATTGTTAATATATTTATGACCTAGTACCCGTTCAGGGATTACACATTAGGTGTAATTCTTGAATAGTCCCCGTTTTGGGACTGTCTTTGAATCTTTTATGCCATTTAGGTGGTAAATACTCAATATTTTTCTTGATTGTTATGAGACAAAATTTGGTTGACATTTCCTTTAATGTTCTCCGAATACATATGTAGAGTGAGAATTCATTCTAAATAATGTATTTGGAGAACTGTAAGGAAGTGCTGCCAAATTTTTGTCTCATTACAATCAAGAAAAATATTGAGTATTTACTAATGGTATGAAAGATTCAAAGATGGGTTTAGGTTGGAGAGATAAGGACCCCAATACTGAAAGTATTTTTTTGCAGGTTGTGGTTGTGGTTGTTGTTGTTGTTGTTGTTGTTGTTGTTGTTGTTGTTGTTGTTGTTGTTGTTGTTGTTGTTTTTGTTGTTGTTGTTGTTGTTGTATGAAAAATTCAAAGATAAGTTTATGAATGCTCTTACCATTTTTATTAATAATTTTTATTTACTAATATATATGTAGATTTGCAATGAAGAGATTAGAACGAAACTGGATGTATGAAAGGTTGGATTCCAATAAAAAATTAAGGAAGGAATTTGTAATAGGGGTTAATAAATTCATTGATTATGTTAAGCAACAAGACGAATTCATTAGAAATAAAGAAATTAGGTGTCCATGTAGTAAGTGCAAAAATAAAAAGTTTTTAGTTGAACAAGAAGTACAAAAACACCTTGGTCTAAAGGGTTTTTGTGACAACTATTATGATTGGGTGTGTCACGGAGAGAAATTTCCCGTTGAGGAAGAGGAAATGGCAATGCCCTCTGACAATCCTTATAGGGATATGGTAGAGGATGCGTTGCGCGATAGCATTGATCAAATTAGGGAAGAAGCTCTTAATGCCGAGGTGGTTGATGAATCTCCAAATCCCAATGTATTACCCTTTTTTCAAATGTTAAAACGTCGAGCAACCTTTGTCTACGAGGGATGTCGGCTCTCATTGCTACGATCGGGCTGCAAGGCTTGTCTCTCCGAAATGTGAATACAACTTAGCCCATAAATGTGTAGATGGTTTCACGTCACTCATGGGAGTCCTTCTTCCTCAAGATCATATTTTGATGCGTAACTTCTATGAAACCAAAAATGTTCTCAAAGCTCTTCAACTTCCTCATGAAAAGATAGATGCATGTTTTAATGGATGTATGCTTTTTTGGATGGACGACGCTCTTCTCGACAATTGTAGAAAATGTGGTAGAGCTAGGTACAAAAGTGCAAAGAATGCAAATGGCAAAAGGGTCCCCGAAAATTTCTTAAATTATTTCCCAATAGGGCCACGTTTGCAACGAATTTATGCCACAAAAACCTCGCGGAACAAATGCGTTGGCATTATGAAAACCCCCGAGTTAGTGGGACAATGTCTCATCCAAGTGACAAGTGAGGCGTGGAAACATTTCGATCATCTTCATCCTTCTTTTGCATCCGAGCCTCGGAATGTTAGACTTGGACTTTGCACCGATGGTTTCTCGGCTTTTGGGCCATTCGGGAACACATATTCATGCTGGCCGGTGATGCTTACACCTTACAATTTACCACCTTGGCTATGCATGAAAAGACAATTTATGTTCTTAACATTAATTATTCCTGGACCAAAGAGTCCCAAACAAAACCTTGACGTCTATTTACAGCCTCTAATTCACGAGTTGAAGCAATTGTGGGACACGGGATTGTTTACATATGACGTGTCTAGGAAACAAAACTTCGACTTAAGAGCCGCACTCCTATGGACGATCAACGACTTTCCTGCTTATGGCATGTTATCCGGTTGGTCAACCGCCGGTGAGAATGCATGTCCATGTTGTACGAAAAAGAGACTAAATCGACTTGGCTTCAAAGATAGCGAGAAAATGGAGTTGGTTTGATTGTCATAGACAATATTTAGACATTGATCATACTTTTCGCAAGGATAAAGTCCACTTTCGAAAAGGAAGAATAGAGAACGATGTTCTTTGGAACGAGGTTATCGGGCGAACAAGTGTGGGAATGTGTGAAAGATTTACCAAAAATCGTAGATGCATCTGACCATGAATTGAAGACGGTTAAAGCGAAACGAATTGGGTGGTGGAAACAAAGTATTTTTTGGGAGCTTCCATATTGGAGCACACTACTAATTCGACATAACCTTGATGTCATGCATATTGAGAAAAATTTTTTCGAACAACTAATTCACACGGTGATGGATAGAAAAGACAAGACAACCTTGAACCCAATTGCACAAAAAGACATCTTACAACTTTGTTCAAGGTCGCGAAAGGTGGATTCAATCGTTTTGAAAAAGAGCGAGAAGAAAGTGTTGTGTGATTGGATATGTAATTTAAAGTTTCAGATGGCTATGCTTGATTTGAGAAGATGTGTCGATATGAATGAGTTGAAGCTACATGGCTTGAAAAGCCATGACTGTCATGTGTTTATGGAGCGTTATCACGGTTGCTTTAAGGCACCTTCTCCCTAAAAATGAGTGGAATGCCATAACTGAGATTAGTCAATTTTTCAGAGACTTGTGCACTTCATCAGTACAAATTGAAAAAATAACAAGTCTCGAGAAAAATATTGTCGAGATAATCTGCAAATTGGAAAAAATACTTCCACCTTCATTTTTTAACTCAATGGAACATCTGCCAATTCATTTGCCATATGAAGTGAAAGTGGGTGGTCCTGTGCAATATAGGTGGATGTATCCTTTTGAGAGGTAATATCAATATCTTTTACGAAGCCTTTTAAGGTTAATACTTAATTTCATTCATTCTTAACCAATTTTTTTGTAGGTTCTTGAATCATCTAAAAAAAAAAATTGGAAATAAAGCTCGTGTTCAAGGGTCATTATGCAACGCATATTTGCTTGAAGAAATAGCAAATTTTTGTTCTTTTTACTTTGAAGATCATATAGACACAAAGGCAAAAGACCTTGACATAGGTCAGAAAAAGGCGAAGTATTCTACCTTGCCCGAGCTATTTCAAGATCATGAGGGCACTACTTCTGGAAAATGTCGTGAAAGATTTTTGGAAGATAACGAATATGAACGTGCACACCTCTATGTTTTATCTAATTGTGATTCTGATGAGTTGAAACGTATGGAAAGGTTGTTTGAGGATTACATCAAAAGAGAATATCCTGAGATTTCTATGGCCGAGGATATTTGGAACAAATTTGAAACAAAATTCCCTAACTGGCTTAGAGGTCAAGTAAGTAAATAATATATATTCTATAATGCTTATTTAAATTATATTATTATTTGGTAAATAATTGGTTCTTTATCATTAATTCTAGGTAAATAATTTAAAAGATCCAGTTGTAGTTGCCTTAGCAAATGGACCTTCAAAAAAGTAAGAACATGGAAGCGTTATTCAATCAATGGATACAAATTTCGAGCTTTCATAGATGGGAAAGATTTGGAAAAGTCTACAATTAACAATGGAGTGTGTGTGAGTTCGACTGAAGGAGCTGACTACTATGGAACCCTAAATGAAGTTGTTGAGTTGTCTTATCGGCGAGAAAAACCCTTACAACGTTATTTTATTCAAATGTAATTGGATAGATAACTCAGAAAGAGGAATGCAAGTACATAAGGAATATAAACTTGTGGATGTTAATCGGAGCAAAAAATTTCCAAAATATGACCCATTTGTATTAGCATATCAAGTGGAACAAGTTTGCTATGCTCCTTATCCAAATATCAAAAGAGATAAAGAGTGGTCGCAGATTTAAAATAAAGGCAAGATCACAAGTGGATGCTCCTACTGATGAATCTATCTTTCAAGAAGATGTTAATGGTGATACAACATTGACAATAATTGAAATAGAGGATGAGAATGAAAATGTGGAGGAGGAACAAGAAGAAACGCAAGGAGATGAAATGCAAGTGAGAATGATGCTATGCAAGAGGAGGAAGATGAGGAAGAGTTAGGAGAGGAGGCTTTGAAGAAGTATTTAGAAGAAGATGATGATGAGGATTTTTTAGAATCGCTTTTTGAAAGCAACGAAAACACTAATTTAGGTGATGATGATGATGATGATGATGATGATGATGTCTAGGATTTATATTAGTTGTAGATGTTTTGTACCCTTTCTTTCAATCTTATTACTTTGTTGGTACTATTAGTTGTAGATGCCGTATGGCTTCATTTAATGAAATCTAGTTTGTTTTCATTCACTCTTACTTTGCCAATTTCTTATTTGGTAGCTATTATTTGATTATTTGATTTCTTACTTTGGCAATTTCTTATTTTGTTGCTATTATTTGAAGCTTTGATTTCTTACTTTGCCAATTTCTTTTTTTGTTGCTATTATTTGATTATTTGATTTCTTTCTTTCCCAATTTCTTACTTTGTTAATTTGTTATTTGGTTGCTATTATTTGATTTCTAACAATGTTGAAGAATTTAGTTGGTTTCTATGGCGTCGAGGAGACGAAGAGATGGTAGTAATAGTAATGCAGGAAACCAAGGACAGGGAAACGAGAATGAAGAAATACCAAAGATTGACAAAATTCCTCTTGATTCTCTTGAGCAAGAAGGCGTTTGGTAAGTATGTTATTTTTTCGTAATTAATTATTTTTATAACGATTTATATATATATATATATATAAATATTTATTATCTTCTCATTTTTTTTTTCAGGTTTAGTAATGACAAAGTTGTGAACTTGATATCGGATAATATTGGATGCAACTACAAAGAACATGCTCCTAATTGGAAATCGGCGTCATCTACTCTAAAGAAGGATTGGTGGAATTGGTTTGAGGTATTAGCAATTGTCATTTAATTTAATACTAGGTATTTTATTCATTTATTTTATATTTATTTACAATAAAGTTTATTTTCTAACTTTATTTTTTATTGAACAGTGGCGTGTTAGTTACGATCCCCGTGACAAGGCAAGGGTTAAGAAGGCTTGGGAAGATGCCATGAAGACCCGTTTACGGCAAATGATTTATCGAGCTTATCATAAGGAAGAACATGAAAAGCCGGATTGGATTAGTGTTGAGTTGCACCGTCAATTGAAGAATAGACCACTTGAAGATCCTACTTTCACGCCAAGATCATAGCAGAATTCGGCCAACCGTAGGTCGGGAAGTGACGAGAAAGGGAAGGCGTTGGCTACTCACGTAATGGGTCAAAAAAACACTTTGCAATATATGGACTCAATGGTAATTTCTTCACTTTTTTTTTAACTTAGTACCTTTTTTTTCTTTAACTTTTTTTCTTTAACTTTATTTAAAGTTAGTAATTACATTTAACAAATATCAAAATTGCAGATTGATAAAGATGGGAAAGGAGATATTCCGTCCGCTTTGCAAGTGTTGGAGAAAACAAGGAAGCATGGCACAAAAGGATGGTTATCCAAAAAAACTGGTCAACTCTTTGTAAGTTACTAAAATTATTTAATTTTTAACTCATTTTTTCAATCATGATTATTTAGTAGATCGTATCTAATCTTTCGTTTTTTATTGATATAGGGTAAAATCGTCTCCAAGAAAACTCAGCTTCAGAGTCAAGGGGTCGAGAACATCGATGATAATGAGATTTATATTGAAGAACATGGAGGATTTGATAAGAAAGGTAGAGTACTTGGCGCGGGAAATGCAGCACCACAAATTTGGGAGCACCACCGCCGCTCGACTGGTAACCTCTTTTCTACTCCTCATACTCCGGGTTTTGTTGGTAGAGTCGCAAAAGAGAATGCCCGACTTAAGCAAGTCGAGGCCGAACAATCTCAAAGGCTTGCGGCAATAGAGGAGTTCTTGAGCCAACAAGGTTTTACCACTCAAACTTGTAACCCGGGAGGTCCATCTGGAGCTAGAAATGACTTTGATGATGATGGTGGCGACAATGCTAGGCCTACTCCTACTCCCACTCCCGTGTATTGATGTAGTTATTTGTTGATTAGAAGTTATCATTCCTACCCCGTAGTTTATGGACTTATTTGGCTTTCTTTGTTGAACAATTATTGTACTAAACGGTTGTAAACCTTTTATTTTAAGTTAATGTGAAGACGTTGTTTGGAAATCTCGTCTTGAACGAGTTGTGAATTTCTCAATTGCTGGATTTTCTGAATGTTTGTAGGAAACCGGGAGTATATGTAATTGCTTTCAAAGCAATTTGGCCGCTGGAAGAACGCTGTAAACCCACTGGGTATTTAATCCCTGCGACGGAATTTGCGACGGAAATTCCGTCGCAAGGTTTGACTTTCTGTTTGACTTTAGGGCCACGTGTCCCATATGAACAGTGATCTGCGACGGATTTTCCGTCGCAGATTTTGACTTTCTGTTTGACTTAAGTGCCTACGTGGCCTGTATGAACAGTGATTAGCGACGGACAATCCGTCGCAGATTTTGACTTCCTGTTTGACTTTGGTGACCACGTGGCCTTCAATGAACAGTGATATGCGACCGAAATTCCGTCGCAAGTCAATGTTTTGCGACGGGTATTTGCGACGCACTGATCCATCGCAGGTATTTAGCAGCGACGGAATTTCCGTCGCAGAAACAAAATTTGCGACGAAATAGAGCGACGGATTAAATCCGTCGCAATTCCGTCGCAAGATCTGTTTTTGCGACGCGATTGACATATTTGCGACGGAGGTTTCCGTCGCTATGGAACCTTTTTTTTGTAGTGATTTCCTCGGGGATGCAAGGATTTTTTCTCATCATTGACCATCTACTATAGTATGTACAAACGTCTTCTAATCATGTCTCTCCTTGATGCTTGGTCATTGAATTAAATCAATTTAGCCTCATTTTGCCATGAAAATGCAAGGTTTGCACTCCTTTCCTACCAAGGACACAAAACCTCAAAGAATATGCAAAACAAAGAACTAAAGACAATAAATGACCCAAATATGCACTAAAAAGCATGGGAACAAGGCTAATTCGGGGACTAAATATGCTCTAATTATGGTCACATCAACAGTCTAGAAAGCTTTACTCCTCAGGACAGAAAAAGAATGATAACCACCATCCATTCAGAGAGAGATTAGTAGGATATGAGTAACAAATTAATCTTATCATGTACAATTAATTAAAATAATATTGTACATGACAATGACTTAATAACTAGCATAACAACATCGACGATGTTATCAACATTCCCTCGTGGATCTCTCAGAGAACATCCAAAACAACACTTCAATGGCTCAAGAGCAAGGGTGGAGATGTATGCAGCCTTTTAACAGCACTAGCTATGTCGTTAAGAAGATTAAGCAAGTATTCGTACATGAAACGGTTCAAAAGTTATCGTGTGTCTTCAAAATAAACCTTCTAAACTCTAACTAATTTATGGCTACATAGTTATAAGGGTTACTATTATTTTAACTCTGAATGTTGCTTTCTGTCTCATACGCTATTATTCAAAAGATCGACATACCACGATAAATTCTAAGGCAGTCCAAAGGCAGAAACCAGTCTTTGCCAATGCAGCAAGGGAGTCATAGTCTTGTACTCCTGTGAATAAGATATAATCAATATAGTTATCATAATCACAATAAAAAAAGCAGTATGTGGGAGTTAAGTTTAGGCGTTAAATGATAATGAAAAACAAAAGAAATCGTTACGAAGTGCCATCACATCATGAAGGCAACAGGTGGATAGGGGTCATTCATGATGTTGATATTACATAGTACGACATAATCAACACTGGATTGTAGTAGATTTAACTGTTTTAACACATCTTTTTTCCCTCCATAATTACGAATAGATTGACGGATAAACATGGCAAAAGATATGCAATAGAGAAAGCACTTAGCAAGTTGCAAACCAACACAGTTAAGAGGCTGTGGCTACTCGATTTACAGTTATCAGAGCCAAAGCCACAGATGCAATAGTATAGTTACTATAGTATGATGTTACAAAGTATCAACCACCTCACTTTTTCACCAATTGTTAAGCATATTATCACAGCGGCGATTGAATTTGAGTTGTTCGCTTGTTCATGAGCAGAACAACCCATTGGACCAGCCCCTCTTTCTGGCTAAATAACTGATCATGGAAAATTTATTTTCGGAAATTTTAAATTTACATAGGCTCGTCGCTAACTACCCTTGAATGTCTGTGGGCCAAATAGTTTCGTTAGTCAGCTTTTGATCCCCTGTAAATTGAATGTAAGAGGTCCATCTACCAAGTCAGTGAGACTAAAATCACAAGAACTAAAACTGTAAATTTTTATTCCTGCATTTTTCGCATTTATTTGCAGGCCAAAAAAAATTTTTTGGATTATTTTTTACTGGTAATGTACTTGCCAAAGAAGCTTCTACAGTAAGACTAAAATCACTAGTATTCGGTAACTTTTTACTGTTAAAGTTTTTAGCTTTCGAGTTTCAACATCTTATACTAAAACCCAAATCACAGATAATAACCAGTAGCTATAGAGTCAAGGTTATACAGTAAATAACAATAATTATGTAGATGTTGGACATACCACACCGCCACAATGATATATGGGATTCAATGGCCCGAAAATCCCAAAGTGTATCAAGGGACTACCTTCCTCGAGCTCAAATTGCTAGCAGCGCTTAGATATTCTTGGCATCGCACACTTCTGCTTTCGATCATGAAAGAGCCTCAGGATGATTGCTGCACTCTCTTCAATGGCTTTGCTAGTCACCTCTACAGGCAAAATAATAAAATGTATGATGATGTTCAAATGTAGTTTTTAAAATTTTTGATTACATATACAACAAATACATATGTTACTACCACATACACATGATATTACTGCCAGATACACATGATATTACTACTAGATGCACAAATCGATTTGTGTATCTAGTAGTAATACCACGTCTATCCGGGATGCTATTTTGTGTATCCACGTTCTAAAGATCAACTACGACTACGAACCAGCACTATCTACCGCTAGCAAAACCACCACCATCATCCCTAAACTCATAAACTTTAGATAATGATACTATACTGCTAGTTGAGGAAAGTCAGGCCGAGGAAAATCTTGTGACCATCATAAATACTAAGGGAAAAAACGTAGTCAGTAAATATGACATCCTCGGAGTTCAATGCTTCTGATACGTGCATTTTATATAGTCTTATTAGCCTATTTTATGCAAGTATTTCTATGCTTTTATCGTGGTTTTATGCTACGAAATGCCCCGAATATGCTACTTTGGTGTATTTTGTCTTAATTGCAGGAATGGACCATAAAATAGTGAAATCAAGCCATTTACCGTCCGTTTTGCATGCATTTGGAGGAAGAGTGGATTTGGAGCGGGAATTATAGCTGTCTTGGGATGCGTGAAGCTATTTCGGGAGCTAAAAGGACAAGTCAAAGCTGAACTAACGTGATTAATGAGCTGCTGAAGTTAGTTTCCACTCGATCGAGTGGTTTTAGGTCTAATAAACAGTCGATCGAGCACTTTAGTCATTCGATCGACCAGTTCAATAATAGCATTTACTCGATCGAGCTCTATTCTTGGTCGATCGAGCAGTTTTTGGCTGAGTTTGCTCGATCGAGTGGTTTTATTCCACTCGATCGAGTGGATTTGTCTATGGGCTGGGCTTTTTAGGTTTAATTCCGTCAATTAGGTTAATGATTCCTATTTTCTTACAAATAGGAAGTTAGTATGTCATTGAAAACTCTCTCTCTCACTCCCTCGGTCCTTGGACCTCAGACGTTATTCCTTGCTCTATCATTATACACTGTTACTTTTGTTCTTGCTTATTTCCGGATCATTTAATTCAGTAACTTCTCTTCCTTTTTCTCCTTAATTACTTAATGTTTATTATTGTTCTTCCTTTATTTCTTGCTTCCCCTTTAATCATGTCTAGCTAATTTCCCTTAATATGTTAGGATTAGGGAAGCCGAGGTAGCAATATGATAGGATTGACTTGATTAGATTAGTCTTGCGATAAGAATTGTATTAGGCAATTTAATTGTTATTAGGTCAAATGAATGCATGCAGGAGACCAATTTATCTAGTTAACCCCGACCTGGATCGAAAGATTGGAAGGGAAGGCTTGCTTAATTACTATAGGTAATAACTAATTAGGGCGAAAGCTAAGTTAGGAGACCATAGGGCGGTTTAAGGACCGAAAGGTGACGACCATAGCTCTTCTTATCAATAGTTTAATCGACTCAGTTGACCCGATAGTGTAGCTGCCACGGTAGACCGACTCCTAGCATATTTCTTTCTCTTTCTATTAATTTCTTACATTCTTTTCTCTCTCGCCTTAGCTTCATTAGTTTATTACAACAATCAAAACCCCCATTTCTGTGACACCCTGACATACCGAATTAGACAGATAGATAGCAATTTAGCCTCCCTGTGGAGATCGACCCTACTTACCGCTGACTTCTGTTAGTAATAACTTAGGTATTTATTTTTGGTACAAAACGACCGTATCGAATTTTGGCGCCGTTGCCGGGGAAGCGACGCTTTTTATCTGTGTTAATTTTGTCTGTTTTTCGCCTCAAGGGAAGACTGAGTACCTTGAGGCCGTTCTAATCTTTTTCTTCAGCGCTGTTTTGATAGGTTTACAGGTCTATTAATCAGTTTTTAGAGAAAGATTGTCGAAGGGAAGGCTTGAGTACCTTCGACTCTTTTGCCAAGATGACGTCCGTCTCTCGACTTATTGCTCAGTTTGAGCTTCAAACTGAAAGATCTACTAATTGGGAGAGGAAAGAATCTTGGAGTTGTGGTAATCACTACATCAACACCGACACCATTCCGTCTCATGAAGAACCCGTGTCACCCAATGTTGAGAATGATTTCTATGACTCGGATGACGAATTCCTATCGTACTTCAAGAGTTTATGCGAAGATTTAAGCCCTGTACAGGAGGAATCACTCGATCGAGTGACTAACATTAGTCGATCGAGTGATTTTCCAGGAGAAAGTGCTCGATCGATTAGTAAATCTGCTCGATCGAGTGGAATTCAGGAGGAAAGTGGTCGATCGAGCAACAATTTTGCTCGATCGACTGAAGACGAAGGGGAAACAGTTCGATCGACTAATAGACATGTTCGATCAACCCCAGAAGCTGCGGAAACTGTTAAATCGTCACCAACGCCTATTCCAAGTGACGATACAAAGGAACATACGGTCAACTCCTATTCTGTTCAAGTTCCTTATCCACAACGGTTGCTTCCACACCGTAAATTTCTGGACCGCATACGAGCTTTCAATGTCGCTGCTCATTACGATGAGATGATCACTCAGGTACCTAATTATGCTAATTTTATTTCTCAAATTGATTGGTCTGAGAGGGATGCCAGTGAGACGATAATGAATGTAGCTATGACTGAAGAGTGTAGCACACTTCTTCGGAATGGGACCCCCCCTAATATGTCTGACCCAAGTCGTTTTCTTATTCCGTGTTCTATAGGGACCCATTCGTTTGATAATGCTTTATGTGACCTCGATTCTAATGTCAACATTTTACCTTTGTCGCTGGCGTTGAAATTGAGACTAACTAAGTTTATGCGCGCTTGAACGACTATCCAGTTGGCTGATTACTCTTATGTACGGGTCAAAGGAGCTTTACATGACGTACCTGTTAGGATCGGGAATTTCTATATTCCCGCAGATTTTATTGTCTTAAACATACCCGAAGACCGCAAGGTTCCCATTATTTTGGGACGACCATTTTTGTGCACTGCTGGCGCAATTGTTGATGTCGGGGTAGGGACACTTACCTTTCAGGTCGGAGGAGAGGACTTGGTTTTTACTAAGTCCGATGACCCTAGGGAGTCCATACCTATCATACCTTGCATTGATATTCCCCTTGTAGACTCCGTTGACATTCCGTCTGAGCCGTCTTTTTAGTCACATATTGTCATTCTTGTTGTAACACCTCCGCCCCATTCGGGAGCGGGTGGAGGGACATTGTTTTGTTTCTCTTCTTACGGGTCTTGACAAGTTCACAGACCGAGAGGCGAGATGGGTGCTCCGAGTCCGGAATCCGGGAATCGCTGGATAGACGACCCAGGAGGAGGTGTTGATAAAGCTACACCGCCTAGGAAGAAGCTGCGTGATGAGACAATAGTTTGGGACCCGGATCTTTGTGGGAAGTCGTTGTTCTTACATTGCCAAGTGTGGAGGCCGGATGTCCGCTTGACAATTCTTTGAAGCTACCGCGCGTCCATCGAGGCCTAGTAGTGGGCCAATGATCTGTCTTTGTTGGATGATGAGAAGAAGGTCGAGCTGGGACTGCCGTCTGGGTTAACGCTACCCGGAGGCAACCCGACGATTTTATTTTGCTTTTTATTTAATTTCGATTTGCAATAAATGGTTTTTATACCATAAACTATTTTAGTATGCTTGTTTAGTTAGTTTGCGGGCTGTTTTTCATTGCGTTTTGCAGAGCACATTGAGGATCACTCGATCGAGTAGTTTTCCTACTCGATCGAGTACTTTTTCTCATGAATCCACTCGATCGAGTAGAATTTCTACTCGATCGACCACCTGCAAAAAGAGAAACCACTCGATCGTTCGCTATTCCCTCGATCGAGCGGTTTTGGATGCCCATTCTACTCGATCGGCCCTTTGTTCATCCGCTATCGAGTGTATTTGACTTGGATTAGCTTCCCGAGACGGTTTTCCGGGCCTTTTAGCAACCTCCCATATTCATGGTCGGTTTGGGGAGGTCCCTTTATTCGCGTATCTTGTAAGTTTTCCGCGTTTATTCTCCTTCTCTTTTAGTTTGCGTTTCCTTTCCATGTTTTGGTACAATGAGGGCATTGTACGGTTTGGTTTGGGGAGGTTATGCATCCATATCTATGTCTGCATCTTGTCTTTAATTGCATTTATGTTATCACGTTTAATTTATGTATTGCATTGTTTTTATTTTCATATAAAATTTAAAATCTCATAAAAATTAGAAAAATTCACGTTTATTCGGAACGGTCTATTTCCAGGTTGAAATTGCACTATATTTGTCTTTTTGCTTAAGCCTTGCAATAAACTATATATTCTTTTAGCTTTGTCTTATTGTATAATCTACGAGTTAATGTTTAATTTAGCTGAACGAATAGACTTGACCTGAAAGTTTGGCAACCTACTTATATATTCTAAGGTTTAGAGCCGTATAAACTGGTGTCATTTATGACTAGTTTCATGTAGGATTGTGAGTAGTTACTCCTTGCATAACATGTATCATCAATTTGCACGTATATGAAATTCAATTGCTTTTTACTTTCATACATTCGGGTTACTGGTTGGTGTCACATGCAGGGAGGTGCTTACAAATTTCCCTTTCTTTCATTTTTACCCATTAAACTCCACATTAGCCAAATTTGCCTGTTAACCCTTAGCTACATTCCAAATTTAGCCTGCCTTGTCAAGCTAGTTTAGATTGTTCTGCAGTATAATGTCTTTTGTATCAAATTTTGGCGCATATTCTGTTTATTCGGAGTTGGTAATTTATGAAGAAAAGGAGGATGATGAAAAAGATGTGAAAAAGAAAAAAAAAAAGTTGAAAAAAAAAGGAATTCGAAAATGAAAAAGAAAAAAAAATTCGAAAAAGAAGAAAAGAAGAAACCGAAAAATAGAAAAAGAAAGGAAAAATTTGAAAAAAGAGATGTTGTTTGTTGATTAGTCGGTTTCTGCTCCTATGTTCTATCTTATATTATTTGAGGAGTGTTTCTAGTTCGGTTTGGTGAGATTTTATGCCAAATGAAGGGCATGTGCTTAATTCATAATTGAGTTGGAATCGGATGTCGATATATGGTTTTGTTTAGGTACTAGCTTGATCACCTATACCTCCACATTTCCATAAACGTTTTGCCTTTTCTTACCCATTGCCTCACTTTACCATATTTTTGTAAGCCCTCCGTGATGTGGGACCTTGTTTGGTTGGAATGTGTGTACGGTAGCTAGAATTGTCTATCATATTAGTTGCATGCATGCTTATGTGGGTCGTAGTCTAGGTGAGCGACTATTTGTCTTTCTCTCTTACAAATATATGTTCACCCTTTGCTTCATGAGGGAAGAGTGACCCGTGAGAGTCCATTTTTAAAGGTCTTGCAAGGTCGACGGTTCAGCTTTATTATAAACACCCTATAACTCATTTGCATTTGACTGCTTAGCTATAAGTGTTAGTTTGTTTGCATTAAATTGGCTTAAGTGGGCATTTGTAGCTAGCTCTGATTATCTTTCCCGTTCCTTTAGTTGCATTTTAGTTTACTCGAGGACGAGTAAAGGTTTGGTTTGGGGAGATTTGATACGTGCATTTTATATAGTCTTTTTAGCCTATTTTATGCACGTATTTCTATGTTTTTATCGTGGTTTTATGCTACGAAATGCCCCGAATATGATATTTTGGTGTATTTTGTCTTAATTGCAGGAATGGACCATAAAATAGTGAAATCAAGCCATTTACCGTCCGTTTTGCATGCATTTGGAGGAAGAGTGGATTTGGAGCGGGAATTATAGTTGTCTTGGGATGCATGAACCTATTTCGGGAGCTAAAAGGAGAAGTCAAAGCTGAACTAACGTGATTAATGAGCTGCTGAAGTTAGTTTCCACTCGATCGAGTGCTTTTCTAGTCGATCGAGTGGTTTTAGGTCTAATAAACAGTCGATCGAGCACTTTAGTCATTCGATCGACCAGTTCAATAATAGCATTTACTCGATCGAGCTCTATTCTTGGTCGATCGAGCAGTTTTTGGCTGAGTTTGCTCGATCGAGTGGTTTTATTCCACTCGATCGAGTGGATTTGTCTATGGGCTGGGCTTTTTAGGTTTAACTCCGTCAATTAGGTTAATGATTCCTATTTTCTTATAAATAAGAAGTTAGTATGTCATTGAAAACTCTCTCTCTCTCACTCCCTCGGTCCTTGGACCTCATACGTTATTCCTTGCTCTATCATTATACACTGTTACTTTTGTTCTTGCTTATTTCCGGATCATTTAATTCAGTAACTTCTCTTCCTTTTTCTCCTTAATTACTTAATGTTTATTATTGTTCTTCCTTTATTTCTTGCTTCCCCTTTAATCATGTCTAGCTAATTCCCCTTAATATGTTAGGATTAGGGAAGCCGAGGTAGCAATATGATAGGATTGACTTGATTAGATTAGTCTTGCGATAAGAATTGTATTAGGCAATTTAATTGTTATTAGGTCAAATGAATGCATGCAGGAGACCAATTTATCTAGTTAACCCCGACCTGGATCGAAAGATTGGAAGGGAAGGCTTGCTTAATGACAATAAGTAATACCTAATTAGGGCGAAAGCTAAGTTAGGAGACCCTAGGGCGGTTTAAGGACCGAAAGGTGACGACCATAGCTCTTCTTATCAATAGTTTAATCGACTCAGTTGACCCGATAGTGTAGCTGCCACGGTAGACCGACTCCTAGCATATTTCTTTCTCTTTCTGTTAATTTCTTACATTCTTTTCTCTCTCGCCTTAGCTTCATTAGTTTATTTCAACAATCAAAACCCCCATTTCTGTGACACCCTGACAGACCGAATTAGACAGATAGATAGCAATTTAGCCTCCCTGTGGAGATCGACCCTACTTACCGCTGACTTCTATTAGTAGTAACTTAGGTATTTATTTTTGGTACAAAACGACCGTATCAGCTTCTTTCTTTCAATCTTTTGACACGCCAACATTAATGCAATGCTCACTAATCTGTGAACCTATACTGCAGGCTGTCACTACTGTGCAAAATCCATTCAGGTATGTAGCTAAGTATTAGATTTATGGTACGGATTATCTAACTAAAAGCACATATAAATATATAATGACAACTAAAAGCACTTGAGTCACTAAAAGAGCATAGAAGGAGAAAATACCCATTGAAGCTTATATACTTTAACATTCAAGCATCCTACATCTATAGGAGAATAATAAACTCAAATTGTATTATCTTTTCACTTGTGGTGACCATGAAAAGTCAAATAGTTTAAAAGTTTTTGGTACTTGGGTTGGAGACTTGGAGGGCTATAAAACATGCTCCTATCTATCCTTCATCGCCCCATAATATAGCCCAAAATATACTGATAATGTTTTAGCTAAAGTCGAGGCCGCCATTATCAGAAAAATGGTAAGACAAAGTACATCATATAGAAAATACTCCGTACCATAAATCTAATAGTTAGCCTTTAGATTGATAGATACACTCTTTTACCTTACTAGATACACTCCTTTATATTGTTAGATACACTCTTTTAGATTTCTAGATACACAACTTTAGATTACTAGATACACATCTCAGGCAAGCTAGATACACTCGTTTACCTTGCCAGATACACATCTTCGGCAAGCTAGATACACTCCTTTACCTTGCTAAATACACATCTCTAGATTGCTAGATACCCCCTGCTACCTAAGCCCCTTGCATTTTCATTCAACCATGGCAAAAATGTTAATTTAATAGTCAACTTCCTCCGTAATTTCCATTATATATTAACCCGATTCACCATTTCAGCCACCAAACTGTGACCTCCAAATAATGGTAAATCAGCTACAAACAGAATATCGTAATGCTTGCCAAACACAAATAACTTGGTTGCTGGCCATAGGAGCGACAAAAGAATGGTGAATCAAAAGCACCAATCTTGACAAAAATTACAATTTATTACCTCAGAATTGACAAAAATTACAATTTATTACCTCAGAATTGATAAAAATTTGGGAATGAAAAACACTAACCGTGATGTTAGAAAATCAGTGGCGAAGGGGTTTATCAGATTACAGGAGAATCTAGACTCCGTAGTGAGTCAAGTGTCCATCCCCGCAGGCCCTCGCAGTTCCACTATTACAGGAGTTGAACAGGAACGCAATGCCTTTGGCTCAAATGAACAGTCAGCAGGATCATTTGAAATCATAAGTGAGGCCTCTGAAACATCTGAGTTGGGTGAAAAAGAAGGCCAGAAGGCATGCATAAGTGAGGTTCCTCCGAGTTAGTCACCTAAAAGTCAAGATTCCAATAGAGAGGAACTCGGAAGAGAATCTCACAATGAAGTGCCACCAATCAGAAGCTCTTCAGAATATGAAGTGTCGGGGTTGTGCTTGGAGAAGAAAGAGGGAGAGGCTGACGAAATTATAGCTCCTGCGGAAGACCCTTCAATGGAGATTCAGGTGGACCTACCAACCGGTTTAAAGGATACTCCAGGACAGTTTAGAGACAAAGACCAAGAAGGAAGCCTGGATGCAGAAGCACCTGATGAAAATGTCGAGAATGATATTCGGAGGATGGAGTGGGAGTGTGATTTGGGAGCTGTTAAGACTGACCAGGAAGTATATCGAGGAGGAGCAGGAGAGGTTTCCAAAGAAATTGAGGAGCAGATTGAAGATAAGAAAAAATACATTGTGATATACAATTAAAAAACGAAATTTGTAATGACCAATTTTTATAAACGCGCATCACTTATGTTTGACTACTTACATCTCCCAAACTTCACGATAAAGTATTTAATATAATCTATTAATCTATTTACTGCATATAATTCATTAAAGGAACATCTAGTAGATGACTAAAAGAAAAGCATAGAAGTAATTACCAATTTCGCGCTTGCCATTGTCATGGCTATCACTTCCATGAATCACATTCCTGCAATTACAAGTTTAAGTTAAAATTCACGAAACGAGCATACCTGACAAACCATAACTCGTAACTCGCAAGTTTTGTAAACATTGCTATGACTGTAAAGTCAAGGTCTTCCGGGAACTTGTATCTTTAACCACAAGAGACTAACCTTCCGGTTTGGACAGCACGATCTCCTCGAACAGTTCTAGGTTCAGCTTGAAGAGGGTCAGTAGCTCATATTAGCTTGCGCGATGATGCAACAACGCTAACAGCTTCCCAGGCCTAGCAAAATTCAGTAGCTCCTATTACCTTCCATCATTCTTCAAGTATATAATACAGACACACAGACCTTAATTTGTAAACTGTAAAACGCAGAATCACACAACACTCAGAAAGCTATCAAGCCATACATCTAGCAATGGTGGCACGAACAAGAGCTCGAGCTATAATAGCTCTCTTCTGGTGCTTATCTTCGCCTAACCTTATCACATATACTATTACTCTATCCAGATCCAGATCTGATCCCTAAAGAGCTGCCATGAGCAACAATCCATCCAATAAAGTAGTCCTTTGGTAGACGGGACTTGTTCCAAACAAAATGGAACCAGACAACTTTGGTATCAGTTGCGCCCAGCCATTGATAACCTTGATGTATAGTATAAGCATTGCCATTTTTCATCCACCAATTTCCACAATATCCAGATTTGATCTTCTCCTTAACACCACATAATTTCCTCCAAGACCAACTAGCCCGAGAATTAGGTTAGACTAATAATCAAATAAAAATCGTTGAGCGCGAGCACTTTCAGAGAAAGTGTTGAGGCTCCTACTCAAAAAATGTGAAGACTGCATAAAACAAATCTTAGAGGATACACTCCCTTAAATTGCTAGATACATACCTCTAGCTAGTTATATACACTCATTTAAGTTGCTAGATACACTCCTTTAATTGATAGATACACTCTTTTACTTTGCTAGATATGCAAGATAGATACACTCATTTACTTTACTAGATATACATCTATTGCATGCTAGATACACTCCTTTAGATTTCTAGATACACACTTTTACCTTACCACATACACATCTATGGCATGCTAGATACACTTTTTTACCTTACTAGATACACATCTTCGGCATGCTAGATACACAAAAATTTTAATCCACAACTAGCACAATAATCAACGATGAAACACAAAAATTGTGAAATAAAGGAAAATTCACAATTCATAAACTACCTCTTATTCCAAATTCAAATATCCAATTAAGGCCATAAAATGTTACAGCCAATGAGTATCATAAAATTGACAGGTAACATTCTAAACAAGTTCTAGCTTTGAAAATACTCAAATTTTCTGACCAAGGGTTCAAGGGGGCCACGAACATAGACAATTCCCGAGGATATTTGCATTATATATTATGTTAAAATGGGTACTGGGTTTTTATCCAAGTATCGAAGATCCAATTTCGGCTATCATCAGTGATTATGATGGTGTAGTAGGAAAAAGCTGAAGTGTCACAATTTTGGATTTCATATATTCCAGACATGAACACTTGTGTTATACAATTAAGATGACAATTCTTAAATAAACACACTTACCCGTTAGCTTAAGCTTTCTTAGAGGATACAACATGTTTATTGAGCTCATCTGCGACAAAAAATGATGAAAACAATTGTGTTGCTCAACTGAAAATTCTATACAGGCGACTGAAGTCGTGTGAAATGAATAAAGAATTAAATCTGGGAAGTGGCCTCAAAGTGAAGGAGATCGCGAGCGAGGGCAGAGAAACCGACAGTCTGGGAAGAGACACATACTCCCCAAATGCTTCCGGCGACGGTGCCCCAGATAACTTTAGAGACCACACTGACCATCCCATACAACACCACAAACCCGAATCACTAACATAGCCTTCACCACGCCATCTCAGCACGACAATTTATCACCCTAAATCACCCACGCTTTCGAAATCCAAGTCGCCGGCGCTTTTCTTTCAGAAACCCCAATTTTGAATGCATATGAAGCTCCTTAATACCCTTGGAATCAGGATGCTATTCCTTGTACGTCTTCCTGAAATTCTCCCTGTAATTACCAATTACAAACTAACAATTAGAAACACATCTCCAGCACATAGATAGACGTATAGAACATAACTCAAACATATAGCAATTTGGAATATAAACCATGGAAGTCGTCTTAAAAAGTACCAGATACAATAGATACCCATGGTATTACTACCGGATACAAATAGTATTACTACTAGATACACAAATCGATTTGTGTATACAGTAGTAATACCATGTGTATCCGGGCTAGTATTTTGTGTATCCACGATATAAAGATTAACTACGACAACCAAACTGGACACCACCACACCTACTACCAGCACCACACCAGCAGCATCCCTGAACTAACTCCACAACCCCACGAAATTTGACCAATTTTTATAAACCCTAATTTTTAATTAGAATTCATACTACAAATCAATTTTTTGATTAAATCTTATGTTTTCTCATAAAACCACTTCTTAAATCTTCACAATGGAATAGATTCAAAATACTAAATAAATTTTCAGAGATTAAAATAAGAAATGAAACTAACCTTTCTTCTATAATACACTGAAATGCGTCCTTGGGAATGGTGGTAGAAGCGGCGGTGGAAATGGCGGTCGACGGTGGAACTGGCGCTGACGGTGAATGTGTGAGAGGCGATGGAAGTAGAGTATTTATGGTGGGTTTGTGGTGTGAGGGTGTTGAATTGTTTTAGTTGGGCAGATAAATAGGAAAGTGCGCCTGAGAATGACTTTAATTGATTAGTTCGTACGGTTCGCACCGTAAATCAGTTCGTACCTGAACCGCCCCTATATATATGTTGTTGTTGTCATTTTGCTAATAGTATAGAAGGTTGGGAAAGTAAGATGAACATGCGGGTAGTGTATACGAGTCTGCATGACTCGATCGAGTGGGGGGCACTTGATCGAGTAGGTGAGAGGCTCGATCGAGTGGGTTTGACTCGATCGAGTAGGTGAGAGGCTCGATCGAGTGGGTCTGAGTCGATCGAGTAGGTAGTTCTGCGTTCTCTGGGCAAAAGCAAGTTTTTGGACGCTCGATCGAGTAAGTGGGGCACTCGATCGAGTGGGGTCAGCTCGATCGAGTGGGTTATAGGCTCGATCGAGTATGTTTTAGAAAAGTTTATGATCAGGTTCTGGAGTCGAGGCAGTCGATCGAGTAGGAGAGGCAACTCGATCGAGTGACCTCAACTCGATCGAGTGGGTTAAGGGTCTCGACCGGGTAGGTTCTATACAGGTCGTATGCGTGTTTTGAGATGTGGGATGAGTGTTTATGTTTACCTTTCTCTTATATTGTTTCAATATGCCGCCAAAGAGGAACGCTTTGTATGCTAGAGCAGAGAGTATGGCCGTTGATGATATAGTAAAGATGTTGCAGCACCAGGATGCTCTCACCGATGCTTTGAAAAGAGTGGGAAAGGACAAAGATGTTGATCACTCCAAGATCAGCATTCACATAGCTAGGTTTAACCCTAAGGAGTATAACGAGACAGGGGCGGCAATTCTGCTGGATAATTAGCATAGAGAGATGGAGAATATTCTTGAGTTGGTCCATTGCCCGGAGGAGTTGAAAGTGGAACAAGCTGCATTCTACTTGAGGGAAGCGGCCAGTGAGTGGTGGGATAAGGTTAAAGTGAGTGCTCGCAGGAGATGTATATGAAGCAGGGACTACCTGCGATACCTTGGGATGAGTTTAGGAAAGCGATGAGGCGTGAGTTTATGCCAAAGCATGTGCGTAGTAAGTTGAGGGAAGAGTTTGATGATTTTAAGATGACATTCGAGATGACAATGGCTGAGTACTACCGCAAGTTTAATGAGAAGTCCGGGTATGCTAAGGACATGGGGCTAAGTGAAGAGAACTTGTCATTGAGGTTTGAGAAGGGGTTGACCCCCAATATTATGGAGAAGTTACTGGTGGGAGTTCTTATAGATGTGAAGGAGGTCTATGAGCGTACTGGGAGGGCTGAGAGGTTAGTTTAGATGACCAAGGAGAGGGGTGCTGAGAAGAGAAAAACTGAGAGCGAGGGTGGTGGTCAGTCCAGCTATAAGAAGGGTGGTCATAACCAGGTAAGAGCATATTTATCGGGCTCGGGGTTTAGTGTTGGGGCTTCTTAAGGGCGTGGTCGTGGAATTAGTGGTAGTAGTTGGGGTATGACCTATTATAACTGTGGTGGTATGGGCCACAAGAGGCATGAGTGCACCAGTGCGGTGAGTGGGGGTTTCCAGAGACCGTCAGAAGGGAGTTTCTCACAAGGTCATGCACAGAGCTACGCTAGTAACAGGCCGGCTGGGTCGTGGAACAACAGGGGAGGTCAGAGTAACAACGGTGGGGCTAACCTCAATGGCGGTAATTCATATCAGAGACCGGCGATGAACAACAACAACAACCAGGGGTCGGCTGCTAAGCAGGCTACCTCAGCTAGTACTGTCCAGGGAGGTGGGCAGAAGACCAGTGGCAAGCTATTTATGATGGAGAAGAAAGCAGCTGAGGATTATGCTCACGTTATCACCGGTACATTTCTTGTTAATGGAGTTTTTACCTTTGTTTTGTTTGATTCGGGAGCATCACAGTCGTTTGTATCGTTGAGTCATGTTAAACGGTTGAGTTTGAGTGAGTATGAGTTTGTAAGAGAGGAAGTTTTTATACCTTTGGTGGAGTTTGTATCTTGTGGGCGGTTGTATAGAGGTGTTTCTATGTTAGTTGGACAAGTTGATCTGCCAGTAGACTTGTTAGAGTTCCCTTTAGATGGTTTTGAGATGATAGTTGGGATGGATTGGTTGGGAAAGTACAAAGCTAAGATAGATTGTCATCAAAAGAAGGTTTCTTTGAGAGGTCCTAAGGGGATTAGTGTGTCTTATCATGGGTTTGTTGTCAAACCCAAAGTTAAGTTGATTGCAGCAGTGACCTTGAAGTCTTACCTGAGGAAGGGGTGTCCGTTGATCCTGTGTCATGTGAGAGATAACCGTATGGAGAGTCCGGCAGTTGAACAGATACCAGTGGTGGGAGAGTTTTCAGATGTCTTTCCGGAGGAGATACCGGGGTTACCAATGAAGAGGGAGATAGATTTCATCGTTGAGTTGAAACCGGGGACGGGGCCAGTCTCTAAGGGACCGTACTGTATGGGTCCTAAGGAGTTGGAGGAACAAAGGAAGCAGCTGGATGATCAGATTGAGAAGGGATACATTAGACCTAGTGTATCACCGTGGGGAGCACCAGTCCTGTTTGTGAAGAAGAAAGATGGGAGCTTGAGGTTGTGCATCGACTATAGGGAGCTGAACAGAGTGAAGGTAAAGAACAAGTATCCTTTGCCAAGGATAGATGATTTGTTTGATCAGTTGAGCGGTGCAATAGTCTTTTCTAAGATTGATTTGAGGTCGGGTTACCATCAGGTGAAGATTAGGGAAGAGGACATACCGAAGACAGCTTTTACATCGAGGTATGGTCATTATGAGTATGTGGTGATGTCGTTTGGTTTGTCTAACGCACCTGCATTGTTTATGGATTTGATGAATCGGGTCTTCAATCAGTTCTTGGATCAGTTTGTGGTGGTTTTCATAGATGATATCTTAGTCTATTCTAAGACTAAGGAGGAGCATGAGGAGCATTTGAGGATAGTATTGCAGACCTTGAGAGAGAACCAGTTATATGCAAAGTTGTCCAAGTGTGAGTTCTGGTTAGAGGAGGTTGCTTTTCTGGGGCATGTGATTTTAAAGAAAGGGGTAGCTGTAGATCCAAAAAAGATTGAAGCGGTTACCAAGTGGGAAGCACCAAATAATGTGGTAGAGATCAGGAGTTTCTTGGGTTTAGCAGGGTATTATCGACGGTTCGTTAAGGATTTCTCCAAGATAGCTAGACCTATGACAGCTTTGATGAGGAAAGAGAACAGGTTTCGTTGGGATGAAAGTTGTGAGACGGCGTTCCAAACCTTAAAGAAGCGTCTGACCACAGCTCCAATCTTAGCATTACCTGAAGGGAGTGAGAACTTTGAGGTGTATACAGATGCTTCAAAGAATGGGTTGGGTTGTGTGTTGATGCAGAATGGGAAAGTGATTGCCTATGCTTCTAGACAGTTGAAGCCTTATGAGGAGAATTATCCTACGCATGATCTAGAGTTGGGTGCAGTTGTGTTTGCTCTTAAGATTTGGAGGCATTATCTATATGGGGTGACCTTTAAGGTGTTTTCAGATCACAAGAGTTTCAAGTACATCTTCACTCAAAAGGAGTTGAACATGAGACAAAGGAGGTGGATGGAGTTGATTGGGGATTATGACATGGATATTATATACCATGAAGGGAAAGCTAATGTGGTTGCAGATGCTTTGGGCAGGAAGAGCGTGCATTCTCTTTGCACGGCTGTGTCTTTGATGAGATTGAGAGATGAGGTGGGGAAGTTTGGGATACATATGATCCAGAAAGGGGATGCTATGGGGGATTTGACAGTGGAGCCAGACCTTTATGATGATATTTTTATGAAACAGCATTGGATCCCAAGATTGAGGAGTGGAGGGCTGGAGTAGAGAAAGGGACAGTGTCTAGATTCTCTATTCATACAAATGGTAGTGTGAGGTTTGATGGGAGGTGATGTGTTCCTAATGATGAGGAGTTGAAAAAGATAATCATGACAGAGGCTCATTTCACACATAACTCGGTACATCCAGGCGGTGATAAGTTATATAAAGATTTGAAGAAGACCTTCTGGTGGCCTGGGATGAAGAAAGAAATAGTTGAGTTCGTGGCTCGTTGTTTAACATGTTAGAGAGTGAAAAGGGAGCAGCGACGACCACAAGGTAAGATTCAGTCTCTTGAGGTACCTGAGTGGAAGTGGGAGTTCATTTCTATGAATTTTATCTTGGGTTTACCGAAGATTAAGCTGATCAGACAGAGGATGAGAGCGGCCCAGGATCAACAAAAGAGTTATGTAGATCTGCATCGCCGGGATATAGAGTTTCAGGTTGGGGACAAGGTTCTTTTGAAAGTGTCTCCTATGCGTGGGGTCATGAGATTTGGTAAGAAAGGGAAGCTGAGCCAGAAGTTTATAGGACCATATGAGATCTTGGATCGTGTGGGTGAGGTTGCTTATCGGTTGGCTTTACCGTCTGCTTTGGATAGAGTGCATAATATGTTTCATGTGTCTCAGTTGCGGAAGTATGTTAGTGATCCATCACATGTGTTAGAGGTTGAGAACATCGAGCTGGATGAGTCCTTATCTTATCTTGAGGTACCAAAGCAGATTCTTGATCTAAAGGTTCGAAAAAACTAGACATGGTGAGACAGTGTTGCTTAAGGTTCTTTGGTCTAATCATGAGGTTGAGGAGGCTACATGGGAGGCGGAAGAGGCTATGAGGGAACGGTATCCGTCTCTTTTTGATCAGGTATGTATGGTTACGGGGATGTAACCTTGTTTCTTTTGGGGGGTAGGAGATGGTCGCATAGAGTTTTTACATGTTTTCATAGAGTTTTGCATGTCTTATGTTGGTTTTGGTACAGTTAGTAGTTGCCTTGAGTCGGATTTAGTTTTGTTTTGCGAGGAGTGATGGGAAGTTTGGTGTTGAGTTTTGTTTATGTTGTTGTGTCGGGGAGGTGTTAGTATGTTTGTTTTTGTTTGTGGTTTGAACTTCACTAGCATCCATAATGCAACTCCGGGGACGGGTTTTGGCTTGTTTAACACTCCTTTCGGGTCCATATCTGCACGAAATATAAAATAACCCAAAGTAGCCGATTCACGGGAGAATAGTAGCCAGTCGCTACAAAATAAGCATAAAAATGCGTGCAAATAAGTAAACTAAATGTACGAAATAGGCACGCATCAAGTAGAACATGGAAATCAAGAGACATGAAAGGGTAATACTGTAATACTACGGTTTTATATGTCTTGGGGTACTCTATCGAGTGGGGCTTACTATGTCGAGTAAGTAGTTTTTGACGCAAAACAGTAGTCTGCCTGTAGGATACTCGATCGAGTAAGTTGGGTACTCGATCGAGTAAGGGGCACTCGATCGAGTAAGTCACTTACTCGATCGAGTAAGTGAGTTATCGGGTGATTTACGATGGGTTTGTTAATAATGCGGATTAATATATAATGTTTCGTCATCTTTTTCCTAAAACACTTTTCATAACCTAAATCACACAAAGAGAAGATTAAAGTTACGTTGCTTCATTCTCATCGCATTATTAGCAAATCCCGGAGCTAGGAGTGTCGGCTTTCGTTGTTCTTTACATATTCGTGATCCTTGCGTCGAGGGTAAGTCTTACATATTTTTTTTATATTGTTTGGTTAATGTTGGTTAAACCCTAATTGGGTGATTTGGGGATTTTTGGTGGTTATGGTAGTAATAATATGTGTGTATGTATAGGAGGAGGGTTCATTGAGGAGAGATTCTAAGTCAGCTGCTTGATCATCTGATTTCGTGTTGCTTTCCATGTAGGGTTTCCCTACTCAGTATTAGTTACATAATGTGTGGTGATGGTTGTTGTGATTAAAGATTGATTGTATTGTTGAGTTGTTAGACGGTTGTTATTTTCATACTGTTGATTGGTTTGTAACTGTCTATGATCTTCGGGGCGCGTCCTTGGCTGAGTGGAGTCACTTGCGGGAGTGGCTTCACGCCCTTGGTTCGCCCTCTGTGGAACCCGCCACAGGAGGGGATGTGCACATTAAGGAAACTTGTGTTTAACGCTCAGTGGTTGATGAGCGGGGATTTTGTGGGTACGGCTGCGATCTCCCACTGGCGGTGTGGAGTACTTGTTGCGATAAGTACTCTGGCAGGACTACACACTTTAGTGTGTAATCAATTCTATGGAGATTGATTATGGAGTTTGGAGGATTGCTGTGTTATTGGGCTGTTTATGTACTTGTTTCGTTGTGGATTGGTTGTGTGTAATTAGTACTGAACCCGTTTAAATGTTTTAAAAACTGAGGTGATCCTTTTGGGGATTGTGAGCAGTTGTTGAGCAGGTATGACATGACGCATATGGGATAGCTAGGATGAGTCATCACGTGGCAGTTAGAAGTCTTCCGCTGTGTCAGACGATGTTTAGTAGTTTTGATAGTTTTATCAGTAGACCGTTTTGAGTACTTTGTATTTCAGTTTAACAGTTTTGGAGTTTTCATGTAATCACTTTAAACCATATTTACTTTTAAGTATGTTTCGTTATTGTCTTATGATTATCATTGCCTCGGGTAACCGAGATGGTGACGTTTCCATACCTTAAGTGGTCGTGGTAAGGCACTTGGAGTATGGGGGTGTCACAAATAGCGAAATAATGAACGTTGGAGGAATAAAAATTTTATGCTAGTAGTGGTGTTGGTGATCAAGAGAGTAATGTTTCGTTGTCTAGAAGTGTTAATGTATTTAAAGGGGTTTAAATGAAGGATTTAAGTGTGGAATTATATATAAACATCAAGTTTTAGAATTTGAGACCACTAGGAAGATGAGTTAGCCTATACAAAGTTGTGAGTGAGTGAGTTAATTACATTAGATGACCTTGTGAATAATAAGACAATGAGTGGTGATATTTTGCAATTTGGGAAGTACTATTTTACGATGCAAAGTTATGAATGCGTGTAGTAGATTAAAGGGATAAGTTGGGTCGTGATTTTGTGTGTGATTTATGTTTGGAAATTGGGAATACAAGAAGGTGACTTAGCTTGCGTAAGGTGTCTTAAATTGAGTAAGATGATTATATGAGGCAATTTGTAGATAATGAGTGATGTGTGATCTAAGTTGAATATGATTTGAAAACCTTGGTGGAACAATGAGAAAGTAATTGAGGTACCTAAGGGTGAAATTAGATGATAACTCGGGTTGTTCATAATTGTAGGAATATGTAAATCGAATTCAAGGTTAATGGGAATTGAAAGATGGTAACATGAATTCATGGAATAAGAATATAAGAGGGTATCAGATGGGACTTGAGGTAATCAATGAGATTGGATGGTGAAAGATGTCTAGTAAAAGTCGTAGTAACAAATGAATAGCGAAACTATTTGGAAAATATTGTACGCGTGTGATATGGTAATTGATGTTATTTTGTGAGGTAGAGTTGTAGATGTAGCACTACCAAATTGGTCTCCATGGTTATGAATGTTAGAGTGCGATATGTGATGCATGTGGGCCAATTGTGTGGTCAAAGTATTTTGATTACTTGCGTTGTATCGTATGACCGTTTAATTTGAGTAGGTGTGTATAAGTATGAGAGTGGTTATGTGAGCCTTTGACCCTATGAGTGGTAGTATAGATGTTGTTGTAAAGTTGCCTCCCAATCGTCAACTAAAGCGTCCGTGGTATACATTGTGATCTTATTGTAGAGTCCATTTGAGGGGTGTTGTTGTTATTATTCCTTGAGAATAATGAGTGGTTAGGCCGTGTCCATGAAATAGTATGTTGTGTTGGTAGTATGTCTCGAATATTTCATCTTAATCGTGTAATAATGATGGCTATAAGGCTAAGGCCCTGTTCTTTTGGACAGAAATTGTCTGAACTGAACTGAACTTAATGGAACTGAACTGAACTGAACTTAATGGAGCTGAACTTAGTAGAGCTGAACTGAACTGAACTGAAATAATAAGAAAAAGATTATACTAATAATAATAACAATAATACCAATAATAAGAATAATAAATATTATAATAACACTAAATATTATAATAATACTAGGTAGTATTCCGCGTTTCGCGCGACCTATTTTAAAATTTTATTATTATAATTGAAGATAAATAATATAATTTATATATGACTTTTAATATTTTCAATTATAAATATAAATGTATTAATTTTTATTAAATTTAATTTTTTTTAGGTTTCCTTTTATAAAATATTTAACTAAAACTCATATTAACTCCTATTCCGAATAACTCTCCCCATTGGAGGGTGGCACGAGAATTAAGGGTGTTTGAATTAAATAAGCTGAGTATTGTGGTAAGGTGAGATAATTGGAGAGAGGTAAGGTAGTGTGGGGTATTATTGTGGGGTGAGGTGATTAAAATAAGTATTGTTGTGGGGTGAGGTGATTAAAATAAGATAAAGTATGATATTGTGGAGTATTGTTGTGGGGTGAGGTGATTAAAATGAGTATATAACTTTAATAAAAAAAAAGAAATGGGGAGAGTATTGTGAATTAAAGAATAAGAAAAGGGGAAAGTGTTTTAGCATATTAGGGAGTATTTAGTTAGTCATAACCAATATGTTATGCTTGAAATATACATATTTAATTGAAGATATTAATAAAATTATAACATGTTTTCTACTTTTTCATATCGTTTATAATATTATATTACTTAATAATCATTACTTTTAGTTTTGATTATTTAAATCCACTCGCGATCATTGTGTACATACTTACATACTTGTACACATACTTGTTATCACACTATTTAGGCTCTGTTCTTTTGGACTGAAACGAGTCTGATCTGAACTGAACTGAACTTATAGGATCTGAACTGAACTTAACTGAACTTATAGGATCTGAACTGAACTTATAGGATCTGAACTGATCTGAACATATAGGATCTGAACTGAACTGAACTTATAAGAGCTGAACTTTTCTGAACTGAACTTATAGGAGCCGAACATAACTTAATTATATTATATTTTATTTTATTTAACTTAACTATTATTATTATTAATATATTATTATTATTATTACTTGCCAAGAGAGAACATTGATAAAAAAAAATTATAGTCTAAAACACAAAGTAAAATAATAAAAATTTTCCCCTTTATATGCATTGGTTTGTTCATACATTATACTACGATTACATTACGATAACAAATAAATCACATATTATCTCTTTTTTTCTAACCATTTATTTCTATATTATCATAATTCTCATCACTTTCATCTTCACTATCACTCTCAACAACGGATCCATTGCCTCGCCAAATGTTTTTGACTATGTTGTTTCGTACCTAATACATGGCCTTATTCCACTTTTTATCAAACATGCCCAAATCTATTGTGACGCTGAAATTATTAATGCGAGGAGTGATTTTTTTTTTAAATAATAATGTATGTATCAAAAAATTAATGTCAAATATTTTTGTATGGGTCTTTAAAAATAATACTCCGTATATAGCTTTTCTGAACTAAATTTATAGGATCTGAATTTTTTTGAACTGAATTTATAGGATCTGAACTGAACTTATAGGATCTGAACTGAACTTATTGGATCTGAACTAAACTGAACTTATAGGATCTGAACTGAACTGAACTGAACTCGTAGGATCTGAACTGAACTTATAGGATCTGAACTGAACTAAACTGAACTTATAGGATCTGAAGTGAACTGAAATTAAGTGACTTTAAGTCCAAGAGAACAGGGCCTTAAACCTATCAAAATCTCATATGTATTCAATTTCTCGCAATATAATTTTTTTTTCATTCTAACGTTATAAAAACTTATCTCCTAGTAGTTTTTTTAAGTTATGTTTTTAATACATACAATAACTCTTCAAAATATATTTTTCTTAATGATTTAGTGGTCTAATTTGTATAACTTTTTCAAAATGTTTTTTTTTTACGTAAATGTAAAATATTGTGAGACACTCAGTTTGATCATATCTACATATCAAAATATTTCAATAAATATAATGAAAATTATACTCAATTGAAAGCATTTTTCGTAATGAACGTAATTATTTACATTTTAGAATTGTTATCAAAATATTTCTTTAATAAATTTAGAATCAAATCATCGTAATTGTTATATGTAATTTTATAATATATTTATTATACTCTAATTAATACTTTGCTGAGATATATGCAATATTTATTATGTTTATATTTAATGTTCGGCTGTAAATAATGCTTATATTTATGGCTGGGTTGACACGTGGCGCATCCACACATGATTCAACCTTGTTTTTTATATAGATATATATATATATATATATATATATATATATATATATATATATATATATATATATATATGAGTGAAGTTCTTATGAGTCCACCTAAATCTTTGAGTCCATAAGTCCTCTCTACATCCCTTAGATCTTCCACTAAGGATGGTTGAGATTGAAAGCAAAAAAGCATACTTAACACTAATGAGTTTCTTATACACTAATTAATCCACTTTCTCTCTCTAGCTTTAATTATACATTCACTAATGGATTAATTATACACAAAAAAAAAATTTTGAGCAGAATTTTTTTTTTTTGGAATGAAACTTTATACAAATGTTACTACACTTTTACTGTTTTAAAAATGTAATTTCAACGGAAAAAAGTGTAATTTCAACAAAAAAAATTGCGGTTTGACGGATTTTATTTTGAAATTTGAAAATTTGAAGCAAATTTACAATATATTTTGCGTTTTACGAGTGTAACTCAATTTTTTCGACAAATATGATTTTGAATTTTTCCAATTTTAACACAACTCATTGTGAATTGAGTGACTTATAAGTGTAACTTTAGTCTTTTAAAAGTGTAATTTTAGTCCATTAAAGTGTAATTTTAATCCATTAAAGTGTAATTTTAGTCCATTAAAGTGTATTTTTAGTCCATTGAGAGTGTATCTTTAGTCCATATTAAAAGTGTAACTTTAGTCCATTAAAGTGTAATTTCAGTCCATTGAGAGTGTAACTTTAGTCCATTGAGACTGTAACTTTTGTCCATATTAAACATGTAACATGAGTCCATATTAAACATGTAACATGAGTCCATTGAGAGTAAAACTATAGTCCTTGAAAGTGTAACTTTAATAGATATAAGTGTAACTTTAGTAGAGAAAAATGTAACTTTAATAATAGAGAAATCTGTAATTTTAATAGAAAAAAGTGTAATTCTAATAGAAAAAAGTATAATTTTAACAGAAAAAAGTGTAATTTTAATGAAGAAAAGTGTAATTTTAACAGAAAAAAGTGTAATTCTAACAGAAAAAAGTGTAATTCTAACAACAAAAAGTGTAATTTTAGTCGAAACAGGTGTTATTCTAGCAAAAAAAAGTATAATTTTAACAGAAAAAAGTGTAATTTTAATGAAGAAAAGTGTAATTTTAACAGAAAAAAGTGTAATTCTAACAGAAAAAAGTGTAATTCTAGCAAAAAAAAGTGTAATTTTAACGGAGAAAAGTGTAAATTTTAACAGAAAAAAAGTGTAATTCTAACAGAAAAAAGTGTAATTCTAACAACAAAAAGTGTAATTTTAGCCGAAAAAAGTGTTATTATAGCAGAAAAAAGTATAATTTTAATGGAAAAAAGTGTAATTTTAACAGAAACAAGTGTAATTCTAACAGAAAAAGTGTAATTTTAACAGAAAAAACTGTAACTTAACAAAAGTAAGAGAAAAAGACGAGATCTTGAAAGAAAAACAAAAAGCGTGTTATTCATCTACAAACCAAAACAAACAAATATGACACAAACAAATATGACACAAACAGACGGAGGGACATAAATATGACATAAAACAAAAACAAAAAAACAAATCTAAAACTTAAAACAAAAACTTGAAAAAATAAAATAAAAACAAAAACAAAAAAGGAAAGAAAAATAAAACAATACGGAGTACAAAACACAACATATTCAATTTCAGTCGCAAGTAGCAGCCATTCTGGTATTAGATCATATATACTGGCTATAAGTTTCATGTAAAGCCATCCTATCTGTAAAAATCAAAAATCATATACTTGATATACTCCTATTAAAGACGTTCACCACTGATTTGTTTTTTTACAAGTGCAATATCATTTTTCTGAACTATTTAAAGGCGAGCATGAAGTATTATTAGATTGGGTAAGTTGAGCCTGAGTTTGTTAACGCGACAAATTGTTGTCACTACAATAAACTCTGACAATTTTGACTCGGCGTGGCAGCAGGTGCAAGGAGGACGGAGCAGTGTGGTCGGCGTTGTCGCGGATGGAAGGAGGAGAGGCGGCAAAGGAAGGAGAGGGTGACGGTGGCAGTGGTGGGGGTGTCGTGGGTGGTGGTGGCGTCAGATGGTGGTGGTGTCGGGTGAGGGGGTGGGTGGGTGAGGAAAAGAGGGGGAATTTTTTTGAATTTTTAGGTTTTGAATTTATTGGGTTTTTGATTTAATTGGGTTTTTGATAGAGAAGGTGAATGAATTGTGTGAGATGAGAGATAAATGGATGTGATGATAAATTATATATAGTGGAATTAGTGATAATTAGGATGGATTAGTTAAGGTAGTGAGAGAGAGTGTTTATTTAGCTAATTAATCACCTTTTTGTGCTTTGATCTCCACCACCCATCTTCCCCATCCAATGGCTTGGATGAGGACTTATGGACTCACACTTAGAGCATGGACTTATTTGATCTTTACACTATATATATATATATATATATATATATATATATATAGAGGCGGGATCTCGTGAGTTTGGTTCTTACGGTGAGTTGTGAGTTTGTGTGCTCACAAATCTCAGCCATTGAATAAAGGGAAATAGATGGCTAAGATTGATACACTAAACAAAATTAAAAAAATTTAACAGAGACATGGCAGATCACTTTCCTCATCTATAATCTAAATAATCCAAATCTAGAGAAGCCATTAAAATCCTCTTATACATACATCTAAACAAAAAATCCAAATCACCATCAATACACTTTCCTCGTCTCCTCCAACTACCACAGCTGATTCGACCTATAATCCCCATCAATACACCCATAGGCGACATCACTGATCAAAGCAGACGGCACCAGAGACATCACCGGAGATCACCAGCTGCGCCGACAATAATTGTATAAGTCGCCTGCACACCGCCACTCCGCTAGACGCTAGATATTTGTGGGACTTGATGATGATTTGGGGGAATTGATCGGAAATATAGATTCTTGATTGATGAATTTGGGAGAATTGATCCACTATTTTGCGACGCGACGGTACTCGATGATAGGCGACTGTTTTTAGTGGTAGTGATCGAATTGGCTATGAATTCGTATTTTGGTGAATATATGCAAAGCCTTTAATGGATATGATCTGGTTCAGAGTCTTGAACGATGTTTTTCGATGATTATTTATTACTGTACGGAAAATTCTATGTTTTTTTTTATCAAGTATGCTCTTGTGAGATGGCTGACATATTGCTAAGGAGTAGTTGGTTCATATAATAATTGATGTGTTTTAGTCGAGTGTCAACGAGACGGGTTTGTTTGAAACGGTGATGCAGGTTATTGGTGTTGGTATCTGATCCAGGGAGAATGCAGGTGGATATGGTGATGAATGATGGTGAAGTCGGAGGATGAAGGGGATGAGCTGCTGCTTTAAATGGTGGTCGTCGGGTTTAAGGTGAGTTGTGAAGATGATGAAAGGTGGTTGATGCTGCGGGTGCGTATTACTGATGGTGATGGTGGATGAAAAGTAGGGGATCGAAAATGGTGATGGTAGACTATGACAATGGAGTTGGAGGTTGGTGCGTAGGCTGCTGGTGTTGCCGTGGTTGTCGAAGGTGGAGGGAGTTGCTGCTGGTGGTTTAATGCGAGGTTGATGGCGGGTGGTTATGGTGGTTTGGTGTAGTGGTGATGTCGAATGGAGATGAAGATGCAGTGGTGCTTGTTGCGTTCGTCGGATGTAGGGTGTTGTTGCTGCCATGGTGACGGAAGCATGAGCAGGGCAAATGCAGGGGTTTAATGGTGATGGAGCTCGGGTTGAATTGCAGGTCTGGTGACGACGAAGGTGCAGGGGATGGAAACCGGTGATGAATGATGAAGATGACGATGGTAATGGCGGGTTTGGTCGAATTGCGGGGAGTAGCAGATGATGAAGGTAGGTCAAAGGTTGAAGATGGTGAAGGTGAATGATGAAACATGAAAGTGATGAACTGATTGGGTTTGTGAAGTCAAGAGCTGACTTTGACAAAGTCAAAGGCTGACTCCATTCATGCCATATTTTATTTCGTCCCAAATTCCGTCTCGCCTTACTTTTGACTCGCTTCACTTTATTTTCCTCCTTGCTTTCCGTCTCACCTATACATAATAACAACATAATAACACTACAATAACAACACAATCACCCGGGGAAAAAAAGAATAAAAAAAATTAAAGTAGTAAAAAAATCAAATGACAGGAATAACATCACAATAACACTGCAGAATAAAAGACAATAACATGCGGTAAAAAAAAAGTAAAAATCAAAGTAGTAAAAAAATTAAAGTGACACCGGAATAACATCACACAATAACAAATGAGAATAATGAGTAGAATAAAAGACAATAACACGTGGTAAAAAAAAAAAAAAAAAAAAATCAAAGTCGTAAAAAAATCAAAGTGACAGTAGAATAACATCACAATAAATGAAGAATAACGGTAGAATAACAAAGACAATAACACGTGGTAAAGAAAAAAAAAAAAAAAAAAGGTCGTAAAAAAAATCAAAGTGGCACTTTGGAATAACAAAGACAATAAACATAAAAAAAAAGAGTAAAAAAATCAAAGTAGTAAAAAAAATCAAAGTAGTAAAAAATCAAAGTGACACTGAAATAACATCACAATAACATGTGAGAATAAATGAAATGTGAACAAAGACAATAACACGTGGTAAAAAAAAAAAAAATCAAAGTCGTAAAAAAAAATCAAAGTAACAACAGAATAACATCACAATAACAGCGGAATAACAATAACATGTGGTAAAAAAAAGAGAACAAAAATCAAAGTAAAAAAAGCACAATAACAGCATAATAACACGAGGTAAAAAAATAAGAGAAAAAAAATTCAAGGAAAAAAAAATTTGGTACAAAAAGAGAAAGAAAAAAAGGTAACATAATGAGAAAATTAGAGAAAAACATAAGAAAAAAAAAATCAAAGTTGTAAAAAAAAGCATAACAACACGAGGTACAAAAGGAGATAAAAAAAATTTAAAAAAAAAAAAAGAGTAACACTAGAAAAAAAGAGAAAATAAGTAAATGACAGTGATTTTATATGACATGTAAGATTAGATCTTGGCCATTCATCTCGAATATAATCTAGTGGCTGAGATTTTCCAAACTCACAACTAGTGGATGAGATTCCCCCAACTCACAACTCACCATAAGAACCAAAATCACAAAATCCAATCTCTATATATATATATATATATATATATATATATATATATATATATATAGCGACGGGTTCAAGTACGAACTGCCTTAACGTACGAACCGTACAAACTAGCTTATTTTGACCATTTTTTTTTTCCAGATACACTTTATTTCTTTACTACATACACTTCTTATTAGATACATTTTATTACATATATAAATGCAAATTTTTCAACACTAAAATTATAGATGCACTTTTACACTTTTTTAAACTAATTTTTTTACGGATACATTTTATTTTTTTTGCGGATACACATGACATTAATGTCAGATACACATTATAATATTTCTGGATACACAAGTCTATACTTCCGGATACGCATCATATTAATACCAGATACACATGGTTATCTTTCACTTAGGATACACATGTATCTCGTATTAATACCGTGTGTATCTAGGGTGGTATAATACTTCTCAGATACACAGTATAATACATCTAGATACACAAGTTCATACTTCCGGATACACATGGTATTACTACTAGATACATGTGTATCCGGTAGTAATATGAGATGTATCCGGTAGTAATATGAAGTGTATCCGTTGTGGTATTTTGTGTATCCACTACCCCACCTTCACCACCACCACCGCTGCCGCCATCATTACACCGCCGCCACCAGTACACCGTTGCCGCCGCCATCCTCACCACCATTCACCCATCACCACCATAAACACCCACCACCATCAGCTATCGCCGACGACGACCAATACTCAAGCCAGCACTACCACGGCCAACCAGGCGACATAAAATGACATCACCATAACCGACATACGACGCCGATGAGATAATCAGAACTATGACACTGCCATCACTCACCCGTGACTACCACTAGATCCACCACATCACTGTCGACATCATAAACCAACCTAAACAGCACCAACATCACAACCACCTGAAACTCTCGCCGTTTCCACCACCGTCACGTCTAAAATTGAGATTTAAAGCCAAATCTACAACTCACGTCAACCTCCATCTCTATAGCACCAGCAACTAAACGGCAACTCCATCAATATCCATCTCCATGGCAGCAGCTCCACCGTGCCCGGATCACGACTCCCCTGCTCATGAAACCACCATCAACAATCGACAAGCAGCAGCCCGACATCCCTAATTCATCACCGGCAGCAGCAAACAACACCAACGAACCACCCCACAACCACCGTGGTTTCTTCCTTTGCCTCTCATCACCTACATCATCATCACCAATGTACCTCTTATACATTCATTCATCACCATCAATTCAACCATAAACACCAATATATTGTCCGTCACCATGACAACCATTTCGACCTCCACAACAACTCAAGTCAACCATCTGCTCATCCTCGCAACCAATCCAACTCCGTTGCACCTGCAAACCGCCATCCATGAACCGTCGCGGCGCCGTCTTGATCCCCTGCTACTGCCGCTATACCAACACCACCCCCAATCCCTATGATTACCACCACCAGTACTGACCAACTTAAACACGCCTAGCACTAGACTGACCATCGCCTATCACTAAGGCAAACACCACAACGCCACCAACCACCACGAACCACACAAGCCACTCAACCTCTTAGTTACCCCCATTTCGTATCACTACCACTAAACCACCACGTCCAACGCCTCTCCTCTATCCACCACACCCGAAAACTCTGTTAACACAAGAAGCGTTGACGATCCCACCACAACACCCACTACTCACCTTATCAGCACTCATCCACCGTGGCCAACCACCATTGCTGAAATTTTGTAGATCTGGAATTTTAAAATAATTTTTTGTAGATGTAGAAGTTTGTCGAGGGTATAATAGGTGATGCTCGTCGTTGTGTGCACCAAAGATAAATCTATAATACCTATTAAAACTAACAGAAGCTAGTGGTAACAGGGTCGAACCACAGGGAGGCGATGCAATTATTAGTTGTCTAATTTTAAGTCCAAGGTAACAAATGTGGGGGTTTGATTTGATTTGGTCTAAAGCTGAAGGCAATAAAAGAAAGATAAACTAAGCTAATAGATGAAAACAGATATTAAAAAGGGTGCTAAGATGGTCGGTTCACTATAGTTTCAAGCGGACATACTAGGTAGGTCTAAAACAAACAGGTGAGACGGGAAAATAAGAGGTCCTCTCGGTCCACTCTCACAGGTAGCATCTTTCGATCTCGCTACAGGTCCCTAATATCACTAATACTGACTTTCGTCCTGAAAAGTGACTAAAAAGGCTAAACTAACTTGTATTTCGATCTCGTTAATCTAGTCGTCTTAATTAGGTAAGTTATCTCCCTTCCCTATCTTTCGATCTTTATTGGGTCGGTCAAATCCTAAACATTCAACTAGTCGCGTGCACTCGATTCGTCAAACATAGAAATTAAATTAATTAAAACGAAGGTAATCTCACGAGGCCGGTCGATCGACCAGGAAGCCCAGTCGATCGACCACGGCGCGCTCTAGGTCGTCCTATTCTAATGTCGCCTACGCTACAGATTCCCTACATCCTAGCACAGGGGGGTTTAGCTACTCATACTCATTATAAAAACAGCAATGAACTTAACAATTAAAACATTCGAAATCATGCTTAAATTATCTAAACAAGCGATTAACATAAAGCGATAAATTGGTTTCGGGAGATCTAACCTAGCAATCCTATAGTACGAATGAAAGCAACAAATTGAATAATAAAACAGAAGAATACCGTGTAAAGGAAATGTAAAGGGAAGATCATAACCGAATGCAAAACAGAAACTTTATTAAAGAACGAACTAAACTATGAATGTTGAATTGTATCTCGAACTGAATGATAAAAACTTGATAGAAAACTCCCCCCTTGTTCTGAAAACCTCAGTTACGTTATATAGCAAATACACGTAACACTTATTCCTTAACCTAATATACAATGGGCTTCTTAATTCTCGATTTTCTTATTCACGTCAGAATTAGCGGCTTGGTCGATCGACCATGCAAGGCGATCGATCGATCGCTCTTCTTTGAAACGAGCCTCTGGGACTCGTGGGTTGGTCGATCGACTAAGGGCGTGTCGATCGATCAAGTAGCGATACTTGACTTCTAAATTCTCGTGGATTTGTCTTTCGGGCCTCGAAATGCGCACCAAGCTCGTTCCTTGAGTAAATACTTCACGTCAAATGCAATGCAAGATACTCGGGGACGGATTTAGCTCAATTTCTACTCAATTCCGCATAAATCTGCAATATTACATAAAAATACGAAAGTAGACGAAATGGGGCAAATAGTAGCATAAAACTACATAATTGAGCTCTGAAATGCGTGTAAAATAGGGTGTAAAACATCATATAAATGACACGCATCAAACTTCCCCAAACCAAACCCTTGCTTGTCTTCAAGCAAGAGCTAGACTCGATCCTAAGACCTAATGGAACGAGTTCAATCTCAGAGCGAAATGCAAACCGAATAGCCTAAACCAATTTAACGCATTAACTAACAATCAACTAGCAATATGAATTATGCAAACGAGTTATGAAGTCGTCAAAAACTGCTGAACCGTCAACTATAGAGACTTATCATTATGGACTCTCACGGGTCGCTGAAATCACTCAAATAGGCGCAAGTGGAAATATGTAAAAGATAGAAAGAAGTAATTTTTGTAGTGACTCTCACCTAACTACGACCTATAAGAACATGCCTGCAATCTAATATGAAAATAATCTCTACAACCGTACATACGCATTCCAACCAAACAGATAACCATGACACATGCCTAGGTAAATATGGATATGTGAGGTAATGGGTAAGAAGAGGCAAAACATTTATGGGAATGTGGAGGTATAGGTGATCAAGCTAGTACCTAAACAAAACCATATGACAACATCCAACTTCTTGCTCAAAATTAACAATAAAACGGTGCTAATGGCAAGCACAAATCTTGCAATCTCCACAATAAATCAACTCCCCATAAGATATGAACGAAACATGGGAGCAAAAATCGCCATATAATAAAGACTTTGAATTATGCGAATTGATTTTTTTCTCTTTTCTTCTCGGGCTGCAGTCGATCGACCAATGAGGCCAGTCGATCGACCTCCCTCTACTGTATCGTATGCATTTTTTTTTCTTTCTTTTTCGAATCATTTTTCTTTTCTCTTTTTTTTTCTTTTGTTCCTTTCTTCCCTTTTTCATCTCTTCCCAACATCATCTCAAAGTGAGCATTAGCTACCAAAAATGAAGTAACAATCCCAAGAACGTAAACTATTAGCTTGACAAGGGCAGGCTAAATGTAGGATGTAGTAAACGGGACAAAAAGGCTATTTTTGGCAGTGTGGAGCTTATGGGTAAAATGAGAAAAGGGGACCTCTACCACATATGTCAACTAACCACGAACCGAATGCATACAGGTATTAAGTAGATCAAGTTCATATTTATGCATATTTATCTAACATGTCTCATAAGGAGTAACTACTCACAATCCTAGATGAACTGGTCATGAATGTCACCAGTTATAGGCTCTAAACCTCAGAAAATGATGTAGGTTGCCAAAATTTGAAGTCAAGTCTCAAGTTCAGCAAGATAATTAACGAAAACTCGTAGACTATGCATATATGATTCTACTAATAACATGTCAATTAGCAAGGCTTAGGCAAAAACAGATGCAAATGCAATGTCATCATTGAAATACTACCGTTCCAACTCGACCTATATGCTAAAATAAACGTGCATTTTTTGAATTTTTTTCAATTTTCAATTTTTTCTGAAATTATTTTTGTATATATAAGGGAAAATAAATAACAAATGCAAGACAAAAATGTAAACGTGAATGCAAGCAAATGAAATGCAACGCAAAACCATTCCTCAAACCAAATCACACAATGTCCCCATTGTGCAAAATCATATAATGAAATAAAAGGAAAACGGGAATTTGCGATAAATTAACTAAACAAAACATGAAGTAAGAACTCGGAAACTCACAAGACTTTAAGCGCAGCAAAAGGAAACCTCCCCAAACCAGCGTGAGCTAGGAGGTTTCAGTAGCCAGCAGTGCTACCATAGGTACCTGAAAAGACAAACAATACCACGCATAAATCCGAGAAAGCAATGTGGAAGCGGTAATTATGTGCAAAAATTAAAAACGGAAGAAAACAGAAATATGGCGGAAAATAAAGAGGAGGGAAGACTCCCTCAATTCAGCAAAACGACCAAACACAGCAGGGGAAAGGTCGTGAACAGGTACAGCAGCGACAATGGTCGATCGACCATTGCAGGCAGTCAATCGACCGGAATGAACAAGAACAGAAGCTCATGGAAGTCACAGCTCAGTCGATCGACCATACTGGCCAGTCGATCGACTGCAATACCTGCTGTAAGTTCTGAATTCTTCTAATTAACTCAATAATTGAGCTATCAAGGTCTATAAACCCTGCAATTACACACAATAACGCGCCCAAAATTGCGCACAACCCAAAGCAATAGTCCAAAGTGTATAAAATCCTAAGCAAACTTATTAAAATGCGAAGTCTCGCGCACACAAAAGCAATAAAAGGAGTTTAACGAAAGCAATAAAATGTCTGTAAAGTCTTTGATCAACTAATAGTTGATCAAGAACGGCCACAGAATGGCCCACTTGCTCGCTTCCGGCTACAACAAGAGGCGATCTCTACAAAGTGCTCATCTTCTCTTTTGCACTCTTCTTAGCTCCAACATCCGCAGAACTCAACGGATCAACATGTCGGACATCTTCCCACTCAATGACCTCCTCTAACTCGCCAGAATCCAAATCGGACTCCGTCGCTTTGACTGGCTCATCGTCAGACTCCTCATCAGTGCCATAGCTAAGGCATCCTAGACCGCCTCTTTGAACGATTGGCTCCTTCGCAGCTGGAACAGCATGTAGCTCTCCCTTCCCCAAACCAGCTCCTGCAGTATCCAAAACAGAAGAATCTTCCTCCAATTTGCTCCCGATCAGGGGGGCGGAGGTGTTATAGCAGGAGTAGGAACAGAGATAGGCATATCAGGAAGTACAAAATAAGATTTCTTTTCAGAAACCGTATTGCAAGTTATTGGCCACATGGGGTCTTTCTTCTTAGCGGTCTGAGCAAAGACGATGGAATGTTTCCCTACCTTAAAGGTCAAAGTCCCAGAGCCAACATCAATAACTGCACCAGCAGTGTGCAGAAATGGTCTACCTAGTATGATAGGTATGTGGGCATCTTCGGGCATATCTAGCACAACGAAGTCAACAGGGAAAAAGAACTTTCCTATTTACACGGGAATGTCCTCTAAGACTTCTATAGGCTGGACTGCAGATCGGTCAGTCATCTGTACTATCATGTTGGTAACTGCAAACCTAGTCAATTTCAGCTTTCTAGCAAGACTCAAGGGCATTACACTAATACTGGCTCCTAGGTCACACAAGGCCTTCTCAATAGAAAAGGTGCCAATACTATATGGAACGGAAAAGCTACCTGGGTCTTCTTGCTTATGGGGTGCAGTGTGGGTCAAATAAGAACATGACTCTTCAGTGAGTGCGACAGTATGCACAGTTTCAAGTGACTTCTTCTTAGACAATAATTGCTTCATAATTTCATGTAAGCAGGCACTTGATTAACTAATTCAAGAAAAGGAACTTGTACGTTTAAGCTACGAACAACATTTTCAAATTTATTAAACGATACTTGTTACTTCGTCGGCACCAATCTCTCCGGATAGGGGGTTGAAAGTAGCAACTTAGCCCTCTCCTCTAAATCTCTCATGCCGGCAGAGGTGGATTTAGGCTGAAAATCCACTACCTTCTCTTTGTTGTAGCTTGACCCCTCTTCAGACCGTCTCAAAAATGATCCATTAATCGTCATCGGGTCATATTTCGGAATCGGGACTGACCCATCGGCATTTGGGTCTTGCCCCAATATTTTCGGAGTTGTCGTACCCCGAAACAAGTAATCCCTCAAGTTATTTGGCATTGGAGGACGAAAAGACTCACTCTCAAAGAAGACTTGTCGATCGATCGATCGGGAATGAATGTCGATCGATCGATCGACTTCTACAGAACGAGAGTGTAACTTTTCGCGGATCGGTCGATCGATTGGGTATGTCGATCGATCGACCGACATACCCGATCGATCGTCTTTTTCTTGCTATTGTTCGTCACTGTCTTCTTCTTACTTGGTTCCGCCTTATCTTTTCCAGTAGCTTCCTCGACCATAGCGGGCCCATCAAGGGTAGACCCACTCCTCAAAGTAATGGCATTAAGGGTCTCCTTTTGGTCCGTCTGCGTCGGTAAATGTCCTGGAGCTCGAGTTGTATTCTTGCTTGCCAATTGAGCAATTTGGCTCTCCAACATCTTCATCCCGGCCTCTCTAGCTTGAGATTCCTTCAGCAACAAATTTTTCAATTCGGCAAATTTGGAACCTTGGGATTGCTGCTGCTGCTGAGGAACATACGGAGGCTTTTGGAACTGTTGTTGCTTATGAGGGGGCACATAATTCTGCTGCTGCTGCTGCTGTGGAGGTTGAGTCGGATTCAAGACATTTTGGCTACTCCACCTCAAGTTCGGATGGACATTCGGCTCATAATACGTGTTTGTCTGCCTATAATGTTGAAAGGCAGCACAAGACTCAAAGGGATTAGGACAATTGTCTAAAACATGTCCCTCAGCTCCACATCTTTTGCAGACGAAAGGACCGTCTGAAAAGCATTCACATGATAGATCCCTCCTTTTGAGGCTCCTCCCAACTCGTACTTATCAAATCTGGCCGTGAGAGCCTCTAGTGCAGCTACAGAAGGAGATTCAGCATTTCTCCTTTGATTTCCCCTGGAATTCCCATATTCAGCTTTATGGGTGGCCAAGTCATCGATTATTTTCCACCCCTTAGTCTCTCCCACATTCTCCTGGAATCTGCCACTAGCTACCGCATCCAGGATAGCTCTCTGATCGTCATAGAGCCCATTATAGAACTGATTGCATAGGCTCCACTTCTCAAACCCATGGTGCGGAATGGTTCGCACCAGCTTCTTGAAACGGACCCATGCTTCATGAAAGTTCTCATCCGGACCCTGTTTAAAGCTCGTGATCTGAGCTCTAATGGCATTAGTCTTCGAGGCAGAGAAATACTTCTTGTAGAATGCTAGGGCCAAAGAATTCCAGTCAGTGATCCCATTAGCAGCTCGATCCAGGTCTCTGTACCACTCCCTTGCAGCATCACGAAGGGAAAATATAAACATAGTCTCCTTCACCTGGTCCTGGGTCACACCGGTTGGTGGGGGTATGGAACAACAGTAATCAATGAATGTTTCTATATGCTTGGCTGCATCTTCATTTGCAGCTCCCCCGAATTGGTTTCTCTCAACCAAGTTAATGTAAGAAGGCTTCGGCTCGAATTTTCTGTCTTCCCCTAGTAATGCTAATCCTTTATAAAGATTCGCAGCTGTCGGCTCCGAGTAAGTGGCTATACTTGCTTCTTCAGCCATGACTGGAAAATATAGAGATGTGACGGTCTCAGCTGAAGAAGTGGAAACAGGAGATGAATGTGGATCTTCCTCAAATAGCTCATTCTCGTAGTAACTAGACAGAGTACTCAGCTCTTCCTCTGTCGGCAATACTCTAGTTGATCGTCTCAACTCACGCAAAGTCTTCTCAATCTCGGGATTGAACGGTAGTAATTCACCACCCTGTGACCTGTGCATAAGAAGAAACTACAAATAGAATATCAGAATAGTTTAAGGAACAGATGTCCCTTAAACTAAGAAAAAGACTAAAAATAAAACAACTAAAAATTTTAAACAATTGCCTCCCCGGCAACGGCGCCAAAATTTGATGCCCGTCGTTGTGTGCACCAAAGATAAAATTTATAATACCTATTAAAACTAATAGAAGCTAGTGGTAACAGGGTCGAACCACAGGGAGTCGATGCAATTATTAGTTGTCTACTTTTAAGTCCAAGGTAACAAATGTGAGGGGTTGATTTGATTTGGTCTAAAGCTAAAGGCAATAAAAGAAAGATAAACTAAGCTAATAGATGAAAACAGATATTAAAAAGGGTGCTAAGATGGTCGGTTCACTATAGTTTCGGCGGCAGCATACTAGGTAGGTCTAAAACAAACAGGTGAGAGGTCCTCTCGGTCCACTCTCACAGGTAGCATCTTTCGATCTCGCTACAGGTCCCTAATATCACTAATACTGACTTTCGTCCTGAAAAGTGACTAAAAAGGCTAAACTAGCTTATCTTTCGATCTCGTTAATCTAGTCGTCTTAATTAGGTAGGCTATCTCCCTTCCCTATCTTTCGATCTTTATTGGGTCGGTCAAATCCTAAACATTCAACTAGTCGCGTGCACTCGATTCTTCAAACATAGAAATTAAATTAATTAAAACGAAGGTAATCTCACGAGGCCGGTCGATCGACCAGGAAGCCCAGTGGATCGACCACGGCGCGCTCTAGGTCGTCCTATTCTAATGACGCCTACGCTACGGATTCCCTACATCCTAGCACAGGGGGGTTTAGCTACTCATACTCATGATAAAAATAGCAATGAACTTAACAATTAAAATATTCGAAATCATGCTTAAATTATCTAAACAAGCGATTAACATAAAGCGATAAATTGGTTTCGGGAGATCTAACCTAGCAATCCTATAGTACGAATGAAAGCAACAAATTGAATAATAAAACAGAAGAATACCGTGTAAAGGAATTGTAAAGGGAAGATCAGAACCGAATGCAAAACAGAAACTTTATTAAAGAACGAACTAAACTATGAATGTTGAATTGTATCTCGAACTGAATGATAAAAACTTGATAGAAAACTCCCCCCTTGTTCTGAAAACCTCAGTTATGTTATATAGCAAATACACGTAACACTTATTCCTTAACCTAATATACAATGGGCTTCTTAATTCTCGATCTTCTTATTCACGTCAGAATTAGCGGCTTGGTCGATCGACCATGCAAGGCAGTCGATCGACTGCTCTTCGCTGAACAGTAGCTACTGGGACTCGTGGGTTGGTCGATCGACTAAGGGCGTGATCGATCGATCAAGTAGCGATACTTGACTTCTAAATTCTCGTGGATTTGTCTTTCGGGCCTCGAAATGCGCACCAAGCTCGTTCCTTGAGTAAATACTTCACGTCAAATGCAATGCAAGATACTCGGGGACGGATTTAGCTCAATTTCTACTCAATTCCGCATAAATCTGCAATATTACATAAAAATACGAAAGTAGACGAAATGGGGCAAATAGTAGCATAAAACTACATAATTGAGCTCTGAAATGCGTGTAAAATAGGGTGTAAAACATCATATAAATGACACGCATCAATAGGCTTGAGGTGGTCGCCGACGGGAAAGGAGGTCGAACGGGGTGATTTATTGTCGTCGGCACCGGCGATGGTGATTTAATGTCGTAAATAGGGTGGTAATGCGGTGTAGATGTATAAGGGAGATGATGAGGTGTGATAAGAGGGCGATAATTAGAAGGTTTTATTCGGTGACGGAGGTAAGTGGTGGCCGGTAAAATGTTGTCGGCGACGACGGAAGCGACGGAGTCAGTTGATCTGAGTGAGTGATTGAAGAGTCATGTGAGCTCGTGAGGATAGTGTGGGGTTATTGGGATAGTGTACTGGGTTGGTGGTATTAATAAGTATGATTACAGGAATGTCGGGCTTTTTTCTTATCCGCAAATAATTGGGCTTAGATATTTAGGTCTGACCTTAGTTCGTACGGTTCGCACAATAATTCAATAATTTAGTTCGCACGGGATCCCGATTATATATATATATATATATATATATATATATATATATATATATATATATATATATATATATATATATATATATATATATATATATATATATATATATACATATATATATACATATATATATACATATATATATATATATATATATATATATATATATATACATATATATATATATATACATATATATATATATATATATATATATATAGAGGAAGGATCAACTAAGGCCACTTATATATTTGAGTCCATAAGTCCTTCTAAGGGCCATTGGATGGTGAAGATGGATGGCCAAGATCAACCTCCAAAAAGTGTGTTTATGGACTAATATCACTCATTCTCTCCTCCTTCACTAATCCTTCTAATTAATCACTAATTCACTATAACTTCTTTTCCTCTCATCCACTTCTCTCACATATCACACAACTCATCTTCTCTCTAAAATCCCAAAAAATAAAAACCCAAAAAATCCAAATAAATAAAAAACCCCAAAAACCAAATAAATAAATAAAACCCAAAAAATCCAATTAAATCAAAAAATCCAAATAAATCAAAAAACCCAAATAAATCATTCATTCTTCTCTTCCTCATTCACCACCACCCACCACTATCCCACCCGACACCAACTTACCACCCACCACCGCCGCCACCGCACCGCCGCCACCTGTTTTTTTTTTTTTGTTCACCTCGGTTTTTTTTTTTCTTTTTCGTTTGGTGTTTATTTTTATGTTTTGAGTTGTTTTTTCCATTCATTTTTTTTGTTGTCTTTTATTTTCTTTTATTTTGTTACTTCTCGTTTTTTATTCATTTTCTCAAATCTCTTCTTGTTATACTTTTTTTTTTAAGATTTCGGGTTTTAAATCTCGTTTTTTTTTATGAGATACTTTTTTTTCATCTAAGATCTACTAAAATATTTTTCATAAAATTTGTTGTTTTAATCTTAGCCATATAAAAATTCTTATAATTTGTTGATTTTAATCTTATAATTGACTAAAGTTATACAAAAATGGACTAAAGTTATACAAAAAAAGACTGAAGTTATACAAAAATTGACTAAAGTTATACAAAGAATGGACTAAAGTTATACAAAAATGGACTAAAGTTATACAAAAATGGTCTAAAGTTATACAAATATGGACTAAAGTTATACAAAATTGGACTAAAGTTATACAAAAATGAACCAAAGTTATACAAAAATGAACCAAAGTTATACAAAAATGGACTAAAGTTATACAAAAAAGGACTGAAGTTATACAAAAATTGACTAAAGTTATACAAATATGGACGAAAGTTATACAAATAAGGACTAAAGTTATACAAAAATGGACTAAAGTTATACAAATATGGACTAAAGTTATACAAATAAGGACTAAAGTTATACAAAAATGGACTAAAGTTGTACAAATATGGACTAAAGTTATACAAATAAGGACTAAAGTTATACAAAAATGGACTAAAGTTATACAAAAATTGATAACTTTAGTTATACAAAAATCGTATAATTTTGTATAACTTTAGTCCAAAATCGTATAACTTTAATCCAACTTTGTATAACTTTAGTCTATTTTGGTATAACTTTAGTCCATTTTTGTATAACTTTAGTCAATTTTTGTATAACTTCAGTCCATTTTTGTATAACTTTAATCCATTTTTGTATAACTTTAGTCCTTATTTGTATAACTTTAGTCCATATTTGTATAACTTCAGTCCATTTTTGTATAACTTTAATCCATTTTTGTATAACTTTCGTCATTTTCGATAAATTAATTGGAGTTTTATATAACTTTAGTCCAAAATTTGTGTAACTTTAGTCCAAAATTGTGTAACTTTTTGTATGAATTTAGTCCATATTTGTATAACTTTACTCCATATTTGTATAACTTTAGTCCATATTTGTATAACTTTAGTCCATTTTTGTACAACTTTAGTCAATTTTTGTATAACTCTAGTCCTTATTTTGTATAACTTTAGTCAATTTTTGTATAACTCTAGTTCTTATTTTGTATAACTTTAGTCCATATTTGTATAACTTTAGTCCATTTTTGTATAACTTTAATCCAAACTTGTGTAACTTTACTACAAAATCTCATAACTTTAGTCCAAAGTTGTATAACTTTAGTCCAAAATCGTATAACTTTAGTCCAATATATAACCGAAATCCTAAAAACTACCAATACTAACTTTGAACCAACAATACTAGATCAAAATGTCAAAATGTAATATAAGACATATAAAAATGTGAACAAAAAAAACCAATTAGTCAAAAAAGTACGATAAAAAAACTTCAATAACAATAATAAAAAATTAACCAAATAACAAAAAAAAAACCAAATAACAAAAATAAAATCAAATCACAAAAAAAAACAAAAACCAAACCACACAAAAAAACGAAACAAAACAAACTTGAATGGTTGTGTAACTTCAATTTATACAATGTATAACTTTAGATGTTAATAGTGTAACTTTAATGGTAAAAGAGTATAACTTTAGTCGTAAATAGTATAACTTTAATGTTTTAAGGGTATAACTTTAGTCATAAAATGTATAACTTTAGTCGTAAATAGTAAAAAAATCAAACAATAAAAAAAATAAAATCAAAACATAACACAAATCATAATGTTTCAATGGTACAACTTTAGTCGTAAATAGTATAACTTTAATGTTTCGAAGGTATAACTTTAGTCGTAAATAGTATAACTTTAATGTTTTAAGTGTATAACTTTAGTTGTAAATAGTATAACTTTAGCAAGACAGATTTGAAAAAATATAAAACATGATATCTAAAATATACAAATAACATAAAATCAAACAAATAAAAAAACTTGAATAACAATAATAAAAAACTAACCACTAAATCAACAAAAACCAAATAACAAAAAAATAAAAAAATAAACCAAACAAATAAAAACCAAAAACCAAATCACAGGAAAACAAAAAAACAAAACAAACAAAAAAGTAACCAAATCACAGGAAAACAAAAAAACAAAACAAACAAAAAAGTAAATCTGAAAAGTGAACAAAAAAAACAAGAACTGGGGAGAAGAAGAGGAGGCTGCCGCGACAGAGGGGAGAGGAGGAGGAAGGCGGCAGAGGCTGTCGTGGAGGCCGCAGAGGGGGTGGGTTTGTTGTTGGCCTGTTGGTTGTCGTGATGGTCGTGGGTCAGCGTGGGGGTGGGGGTGGGTTTGTTATCGTGGTGGTTGTGTGACGGTTGCTGGTGTGAGGTGGTTCGTGAGTGGTTAGTGAGGCCGTGGTCGTGGGAGTTGGTGGTCGTGGTCGTGGGGGTCGGGTGGGCTGCTGTTGGGTGGTGTCGAAAAAACCCACCATACCGGGTGGTGTGTGGCGGTGTGTGGCGGGTTGTGGGTCGGCTGTGGTGTGTGGTGGGGTTGTGGTCGGTCGGGTGTGGTGTTTGGAGGAGGTGGGGTTGTGGTGGGTCGGCTGTGGTGTGTGGCGGTTTTTTTTTTTTTAGTTTGGTTTTTATTTTGTATCAACTTGGGTTTTTTTTTTTGGTTAGAGAGGGTGGGAGAAAATGAGAGAGAAAGAGTGAATGTGAGAAATGAGAGAGGATGAGTGAATGAGAAAGTGAGTTGGGAGATTAGAATGATGGAAGAGTTGTACAAAATTAGGTGGAGTTGTACAGAATTAGGGAGGGAGATTAGGGAGGTTCATTTGTGACCCTTGAATGAGATGTAATTTCATCCCTCCATTCCTTCCATCCAAAGGCCCTTATAAGGACTTAGGGACTTATTAGATGTAGTGGCCTTACTAGAACCCTTCTCTCTGGGACTTATTAGATGTAGTGGCCTTACTAGAACCCTTCTCTCTCTCTCTCTCTCTCTCTCTCTCTCTCTCTCTCTCTCTCTATATATATATATATATATATATATATAGATAGAGATCTCTCTCTCTCTCTCTCTCTCTCTCTCTCTCTATATATATATATATATATATATATATATATATATATATATATATATATATAGAAGGGTTCTTATAAGGCCTTCATACCATATAAGGCCCTAAGTCCTTATAAGAACCCTTGGATGGAAGGGATGGAGGGATGAGATTTCATCTCATTGAAGGGTCACAATTCTCCCTCCCTAATCTCCCTCCCTAATTCTTGTATAACTCTTCCTAATTTGTACAACTCTTTCCCATTCTAATCTCCCACCCACTCCCCCATCCACTTTCATTTCTCATTTCTCATTTCTCATTCATTTTCATTTCTCATTCTCTCTCAATAAATAAACCCAAAAAAAAAAAAAAAAAAAAAAAACCCACCCCGCCAACCCGCTGGACCACCATTCCCCACACTTCTTCCTCCTGCTGCCCGACCACCACCGTCCCCCCGCCAACCCGCCACACCCACCAACAACCTCCCTCCTTTACTCCACCCGACCACCACCGTCCTCCCTCCTTTACTCCACCCTTACCCGACAAACCAACCCGACTACCCCCGACAAACCCACCCGACAAACCCACTAGATCTCAACGTCATCCCGTCATCGCTCACCACCACCGTCACACCTCCCCTTTCTCCCATCTCACGACAGCAACGACAACAACAACAACCAACAACACCACCGACTCCTCATTCCCAACCGTCCTTTCAGATTCATTTTTTTAAAAAAAATTAAAGGGGTTGGTGTTTGTGTCGGTGGATGCGGGTGTTGGTGTTGGTCTCGGTGGGTCGTGTGGTGGCTGGTGTTGGTCTCGGTGGGTCGTGGGGGTCCTCCTTCCTCCCGTGCTTCCTTCCTCCCCTTTTCCTCTTCCTTTTCTTTTTTTCAATCCATCGTTCTTGTTTCTGTTTTTCTGTTTTTTTGATTTTTTGTTTTTTTTTTGTTTTTTTTATATGGGTTTTGTTTTATATGGGTTTTGTTTTTTTTGTATGGGTTTTGTTTTATTTTCATTGTCCATATTTTTAATTTTTTAGATTTACTTTATTTTGTTCTTTGGTTTTTGGTTGTTGGTTTTTGTTATTTTGTTTTTTTTTGTGTTGATTTAGGTTTGTTGATTTTTGTTTGGTTTTGATTTTTCAGATTTGTTTTGTTTTGTTTTGTTTGTTTTTGTTGTTTATTAATTTTTTGGTTTTGGTTCTTTGTTTTGTTCCTTCCTTCCTTCCTCCTTGATCTTGCGTTTTTCTTTTCTTTTTTTCTTTTTTTTTTGTTTTATTTTTGTTCTTTGTTCTTTGTTTTGTTTTTGTTTTGGTTTTTTTGTTTTTATTTTTTTAATTGGTTGTTATTATTATTTGATTTTTTGGACTAAAGTTATACATCTTGTCTATTAAAGTTATACACTCCGTGCATTAGAGTTATACACACGATATTTAAATTTGGTTTTGTTATTTGGTTTTTTATTTAGATTTTAGATTTGGTTTTTTGTGATTGTTATTTTTTTTGTTTTTTTGTTGTTATTTTTTTTTTTGACTAGAGTTATACATCAAAGGCCTAAAGTTATACATTGTATGTCTAGAGTTATACAGATTGTGACTAGAGTTTTACATCTTTTGACTAGAATTATAAATACTGTGACTAGAGTTATACATTAAATGCCTAGAGTTATACATTATATGCCTAGAGTTATACATCATATGCATAGAGTTATACATTATATGACTAAAGTTATACAATTTTGGACTAAAGTTTTACAAATATGGACTAAAGTTATACATATGAAGGACTAGAGTTATACAAAAATGGACTAAAGTTATACAACTATGGACTAAAGTTATACAAAAATATGGACTCAAATATATAATGGACCTTAGATTTTTAGATTTGTTTTAGATTTTTCATATTATTTTTTTTGTTTTTTTGTTGTTATTTTTTTTTTTGACTAGAGTTATACATCAAATGCCTAGAGTTATACAGATTGTGACTAGAGTTTTACATCTTTTGACTAGAATTATAAATACTGTGACTATAGTTATACATTAAATGCCTAGAGTTATACATTATATGCCTAGAGTTATACATCATATGCATAGAGTTATACATTATATGACTAAAGTTATACAATTTTGGACTAAAGTTTTACAAATATGGACTAAAGTTATACATATGAAGGACTAGAGTTATACAAAAATGGACTAAAGTTATACAACTATGGACTAAAGTTATACAACTATGGACTAAAGTTATACAAAAATATACCAAAGTTGTATAAAAATGAACTAAAGTTATACAAACATGAACCAAAGTTATACAAAAATAGACCAAAGTTATACAAAAAAAGACTAAAGTTATACAAAAAATGGACTAAAGTTATACAAAAAATTGGACTAAAGTTATACAAAAATGAACCAAAGTTATACAAAAATGAACCAAAGTTATACAAAAATGAACCAAAGTTATACAAAAATGGACTAAAGTTAGTCCATATTTGTATAACTTTAATCCATATTTGTATAACTTTAGTCCATATTTGTATAACTTTGGTCCATTTTTGTAGAACTTTGGTTCATTTTTGTATAACTTTGGTCCAATTTTTTGAATAACTTTAGTCCAATTTTTGTATAACTTTAGTCTTTTTTTGTATAAATTTGGTCTATTTTGTATAACTTTGGTCTATTTTTGTATAACTTTGGTTCATTTTTGTATAACTTTAGTCCATAGTTGTATAACTTTAGTCCATAATTGTATAACTTTAGTCCATTTTTGTATAACTCTAGTCCTTCATATGTATAACTTTAGTCCATATTTGTAAAACTTTAGTCCAAAATTGTATAACTTTAGTCATATAATGTATAACTCTATGCATATGATGTATAACTCTAGGCATATAATGTATAACTCTAGGCATTTGATGTATAACTCTAGTTTTAAAACTCATAATAACAAAAACAAAAAACCAAATAACAATAATAAAACCAAAAAACCAACAACCCAACCAAACCCGAAATCTAAAATAAACCAAATAACAAGTTTTAAAACCCGAAATCTTAAAAAAAAGTATAACAAGAATAGATTTGAGAAAATGAATAAAAAAGGAGAAGTAACAAAATAAAAGAAAATAAAAGACAACAACAAAAAATGAATTGAAAAAACAACTCAAAACATGAAAATAAAGACCAAACAAACAAACAAACAAAAAAAAAAAAAAAAAAAAAAAAAAAAAAAAAAAAAAAAAAAAAAAAAAAAAAAAAAAAAAGTTGGGGGCCGTGCGGTGGCGGCGGTGTGGTGGCGGCGGTGGTGGGCGGTGAGTTGGTGTCGGGTGGGATAGTGGTGGGTGGTGGTGAATGAGGAAGAGAAGAATGAATGATTTATTTGGGTTTTTTTATTTAATTGGATTTTTTGGGTTTTTTGATTTAATTGGATTTTTTGGGTTTTATTTATTTATTTGGGTTTTGGGTTTTTTATTTATTTGGATTTTTTGGGTTTTTATTTTTTGGGGTTTTAGAGAGAAGATGAGTTGTGTGATATATGAGAGAAATGGATGAGAGGAAAAGAAGTTATAGTGAATTAGTGATTAATTAGAAGGATTAGTGAATGAGGAGAGAATGAGTGATATTAGTACATAAACACACTTTTGGAGGTTGATCTTGGCCATCCATCTCCCTCCATCCAATGGCTCACAATAGGACTTATGGACTTATTTTATCTATGGACCTTAGTTGATCCTTTCTCTATATATATATATATATATATATATATATATATATATATATATATAGAGAGAGAGAGAGAGAAGAGATCAACTAAGGCCAAAATATATATTGAGTCCATAAGTTCTATTATGAGCCATTGGATGGAGGGAGATGGAGGGATGAAATCAACCCTAAAAAAGTGTGTTTATAAGCTAATCTCACCATCTCTCTCCTCCTTCACTAATCCACTCTAATTAATCACTAATTTAATATATATTTGTTTTCCACTCATCCATTTCTCTTTCATCTTACACAATTCATTTCTCTCTTCTCTCAAACTCTAAAAAAAACCCAAATAAATAAAAAAAACCCAAAAATCCAAATAAATAAAAAACCCAAAAAATCCAAATAAATCAAAAAACTCAAATAAATCATTCATTCCTCTCTTCCTCATTCACCACCACCCACCACCACCCCACCCGACACCAACTAACCACCCACCACCCCCGCCGCCGCCACCCCACCGCCGCTGACTCGTATTTTTTTTTTTTCGTTTTGTGTTAATTTGTATGTTTTGAGTTGTTTTTTCCATTCATTATTTTTTTTGTCTTTTATTTTATTTTAGTTGTCTTTTGTTTTGTTTGTTCTCATTTTTTATTCATTTTCTTAAATCTCTTCTTGTTATACGTTTTTTTTAAGATTTCGTGTTTTAAATCTCGTTTTTTTTTTTGTGAGATACTTTTTTTTCATCTAAGACAAAAATGGACTAAAGTTATACAAAAATGAACCAAAGTTATACAAAAATAGACCAAAGTTATACAAAAAAAGACTAAAGTTATACAAAAATTGGACTAAAGTTATACAAAAATGAACCAAAGTTATACAAAAATGAACTAAAGTTATACAAAAATGAACCAAAGTTATACAAAAATGGACTAAAGTTATACAAATATGGATTAAAGTTATACAAATATGGGCTAAAGTTATACAAATAAGGACTAAAGTTATACAAAAATGAACCAAAGTTATACAAAAATGAACCAAAGTTATACAAACGTGAACCAAAGTTATACAAACCCAAAATGGACTAAAGTTATACAAACATGATCCAAAGTTATACAAAAATAGACCAAAGTTATACAAAAAAAGACTAAAGCTATACCAAAAATTGGACTAAAGTTATACAAAAATGAACCAAAGTTATACAAAAATGAACCAAAGTTATACAAAAATGGACTAAAGTTATACAAATATGGATTAAAGTTATACAAATATGGACTAACTTTAGTCCATTTTTGTATAACTTTGGTTCATTTTTGTATAACTTTGGTTCATTTTTGTATAACTTTAGTCCAATTTTTTGTATAACTTTAGTCCAATTTTTGTATAACTTTGGTCTTTTTTTTGTATAACTTTGGTCTATTTTTGTTTAACTTTAGTCAATTTTTGTATAACTTTAGTCCATATTTGTATAACTTTAATCCATATTTGTATAACTTTAGTCCATTTTTGTATAACTTTGGTTCATTTTTGTATAACTTTGGTTCATTTTTGTATAACTTTAGTCCAATTTTTTGTATAACTTTAATCCTTATTTGTATAACTCGACGGTCATTTTTTGTATAACTTTAGTCCAAATTTGTATAACTTTAGAACTATAAATTCAAATTTGAAACAACACATAAGAAGATGATATTAAAAAAACCAATAAGTCAAAAAAGTACAATAAAAAAACCTCAATAACAATAATAAAAAATTAACCAATAATTAAAAAAAAAAAACAAATAACAAAAAAAAATCAAATAACAAAAAAAAAAAACCAAAACCAAACCAAACAAAAAAACCAACAAAACCAAAAACAATATATACAAAATCTAAAATAAATGATCACTGAAGTTGCACATAAGAGCATTGAAGTTGTACACAATGACCACTGAAGTTGTACGAAATCTGAAATAACAAAAAAATTTATATATCGTGTGTATAACTTTAATGCACGCAGTGTATAACTTTAATAGACAAGATGTATAACTTTAGTTCAAAATTTGGGTAACTTCAATTTATACAATGTATAACTTTTAGACATTAACAGTATCACTCTATTTTGATTATTGTATAACTTTAGCCCAAAATTTGAAATTTCAAAACAACAAAGACCAAAAATTAAGGAAATACAATACAATACAATAACAATAATTGAAATCAAAAAACGTCAGTGAACAATAACAACCAAATAACAATAACCAAATATCTAAAAATTTAAATATCGAGTGTATAACTTTAATGCACGCAGTGTATAACTTTAATAGACAAGATGTATAACTTTAGTCCAAAAAATCAAAAAACAATAACAAAACCAAATAACAATAACAAAATAAAAAAAATAACAAAAACAAAGATCTGAAGAATGAAGTTATACAAAAATAACAATAACAACCAAAATTACAAAAATAACAATAACAACCAAAATTACAAAAATAACCAAATAAAAAAATGAAGAACAAAAAAATGAAGAACAGAAAAGAAAAAAGAAAAAGTGAATCTGAAAAAGGGAATTTGAAAAAAACAAATGAAGAACAACAAACAAATAACAAAAACAAATGAAGAACAAAGAACAAAAAAAAAAAAAAAAAAAAAAAAAGTGAATCTGAAAAAATGAAGAACAAGAAAATGAAGAACAGTGGTGGTGGCGGAATGAGGGTGAAGCGTGAATGGTGGCGGCGGGGTTGTTGTCGTGGGTTTTTGTCGTGGTTTTGTCGTGGGATGGTGGTGGTGTGATACGGTGGAGGTAGGCGGCAGTGGTGGTGGCGGAATAATGAGGGAATAAGGACGGGGGAGTAGGAGGGTGGCGGTTGTGGTTCGTGGTAAGGGAGGGTGGCGGTTGTGGTCGTGGCAGGTGTGGTCGGGTGGAGGTAGGCGGCAGTGTGGTGGCGGTTGTGGTTCGTGGCAGGTGTGGTCGGGGTGTGGTGGTGGTAAGGGAGGGTGTGGTCGGGTGTGGTGGTTCGTGGCGATTTGGTTTTTCATGGTTTTTTTTTTTTTTTTTGTTTGTTTGGTTTTGTTTTGGATTTTTTTTTGGTTTGTCAGGTATTATGAGAGGAAATGTGAGGGAAATGAGATATAGAGAGAGGGAGGGGATTATGATTATGGGAGGAGGATGAGTGGATTAGTGAGAACTTTAATTGCAATGAGGAGCAAATTAGAGTAGATTGGTTAGTGGCCATCCATTTAGATGTAATCTCACCCCTCCATCCCTTCCATCCAAGGGTTCTTATAAGGACTTAGGGCCTTATATGGTATCAAGGCCTTATAACAACCCTTCTCTCTCTCTCTCTCTCTCTCTCTCTCTCTCTCTCTCTCTCTCTCTCTCTCTCTATATATATATATATATATATATATATATATATATATATATATATATATATATATATATATATATATATATAAGATTATTCATTAATAATAATAATAATATATTAATATAATATAATAATAATAATAATTTATTAAGATATATAAAAAATAAAATAGTACTTGCTCCCCTAGTGTTTTTGGGTCTGTCCATCTTCCTTTTGATGCCGCTCTGCGTTCTAGCTTGGAACGTATTGTCACCGAGTCAGGGCCGGGTTTTGGGGATTGGCAGTGGCGCCTTGCTACATTCCTTTTTCATCTTGGTGGCCTTGGTGTTTATGCGGTGGGAGATGTTTTGTTATATGCTTTTATTGCGTCCCGCTTGCAGTCTGCTGGTTTGCAAGCTAAGCTCCTCGGCTCTTCTGGTGTTGTAGCTGCTGGCCCTGCTTTTGATGATGCCGCGCAGGTGTTTACGGCGACTACATGTTCTGATATATTAGCTCACCCTAATGAAATTGCTGCCCCTAAACTTATGAAGAAATTGGCAGACATTTATTTCACGACGGTTATTCTTTGCCTCGAGTCATTTTCTCTTTGACACCACGCCGAGATCGCTTTATGGCGAGTCTCGCAGAGTTCTCACTCCTACGATTGGTTACGTGCGGTTCCTATCTCGGGGTTGGGGCGGACTATGAACGGGAGGACTTACCGTAGTGTCTTTGGGGTATCGTGCGGGTGTTCCGTTATTCACGGTATCTAGGCCCTGTTACGCTTGCTCTCGGGTTTTTCTTTGGGGATGTTTTTGGGGACCACGCTGTTTCTTGTCTTTGCATCTTGTGGGCGTTAAACATCGGCATAACCTTGTCCGGGACACTCTTTTCGACATCTGCTATAGATCTGGTATTTCTGCAGGGAAGGAGGTTGATATCAGTTTGGTTGATGGGCATGGTGGCTCTCTTCGTCCTGCGGATTTATTACTTTATTCTTGGGACAGGGGGCGTGATGTGTGCGTCGATCGGCGGGTTCTTCACCTTTGACTCGGACCGGGTTGGCGATTTTGTGCGGGCGGGTTGTCGCCCGATCTTCGCTCGGCGAAAGTATGCTAAGTATGGGGATTTGTGCGCGGTAGCGGGTTATGGTTTCCTACCTTTCTCTTTCTCTTCACTTGGGAGCGAGTTCGGATCTTTGTTGCCTTGCTCAGCGGATCAGAAATTCTCGGTATCTCGGGATGTTGGGGCTCGGGTAGCCGCTTACATTTTTACTCGTCTTAGCTTTACTATTGCTAAGGGTGTGGGAGCCCAGATTGTCTCTCGGCTCCACACCAATTTCATGTAATCTTTTATTTTTTATGTTAATGAAAGCTGCGCGCATCCCTTTATAAAAAAAAAAAATAAAAAAATAAATAATAATAATAATAATAAATATTTTATAAAAAAAAATCAATTTCATGTAAACTTTTATTTTTCATTTAATGAAAGCTGCGCGCATCCTTTTATAAAAGAAAATAATAATAATAATAATAATAATAATAATAATAATAATAATAATAATAATAATAATAATAATAATAATAATAATAATAATAATAATAATAATAATAATAATAATAATAATATTAATAATAATAATAATAATATATTAGTAATATAAATGATTACATTATCCTAATAATATAATATATTAATAATAATAACTAAAAAATAATCAATAATAATAATAATAATAATAATAATAATAATAATAATAATAATAATAATTATAATAGTAGTAGTAGTAGTAGTAGTAGTAGTAGTAGTAGTAGTAGTAGTAGTAGTAGTAGTAGTAGTAGTAGTAGTTCTAATATAATAACTTATTAATATAATAATATTAAATATAATAATAATAATAATAATAAATATGTTATTAATAATATTAATAATAATGAATATATTTATAAATTAATAAATATAATATAATAACATATTAATATTAATATATTAATAAATAAATATGTTAAATATAAATATAATAATATTATCATTAATCATAATAATATAATAATAAATAAATATATTAAATATAAACATAATAATATAAACAATATGAATTAATTAATAATAAATATAATAGTAATATAATAAATATAAAAATAATATAGTAATAATAATAATAACAAATACTAAAAATTCTCTAAATAAATCTAAAGCACGAATTCGTCTGTCTTTTAGTAATTTGCGTGATCTTTCGTTGGGTTTTTCGCCGAAAATGGATTCCACTGCTTCATCTTCGAGTACTGGTATTCCAGATTCGGCTCAAGCTAAAAGTACTAGAGAGGTTAGTGAGCTTGTTGGTATCCCTGAGGTTGATTTGGAGAATCTCGGGGAAGAAACACGGGAAAGTGACCACCTTGTTGAAGATGCTAGTGAAGTTGATGCAGAAGAGGAAACTGATGAGGGTTGGACAGAGGTCAATCGTTCTGGTAAGAAAAAATCCTCTCATGTTTCTACTAATACTACCCTTCAATTTACGGTGGAAGATGTGTAACCTGAGATTGAATATTGGAGTACTGCTGTGATTTGCTATGTTCTAGGGGCTAATCCACCTTGGGAACTAGTGTTTGGGCATATAAAGAGGATTTGGGGGGGTGTATAAGTATGACAAAACCTCCTTTTTACCCAATGGTGTCTTTATTGTGCGCTTTCCTACCATGGAAGGCAAGAACTTGGTCCTCCAGCAAGGTTACCCTATGTATGATAATAAGCTTATTGTAGTTAAGCCTTCGACAGAAGATGCTTCCTTAACCAAGTCTAAAGTCAAGGAGGTTCCTATTTGGATTCCCCTCTGTGGTTTGGGATTAAAATTTGGAGGGGGGGGGGGGGAATGTTTAGTTAAGCTTGCTGCTTTACTTGGGAAGTATGTCAAGGCTGATACTGCCACTTTGGATAAGACTCGTTTAGGCTATGCAAGGTTGATGGTGGAAGTGCAGGTTGGTCAGGATTTCCCTGATAAATTGTATTTTAATGATGAACATGGACATCAGAACTGTGTACTGGTTGAGTATGAATGGAAGCCTCTTATTTGTACGATGTGTAAGGGGATTGGACATCATCAGAGTGTCTGTAGGAAACCTGTTATCTTATCTGCTCCTAAGGTGACTCGGGTTTGGAGGCCTAAGAATGTGTCTAAACCTAACATTCCTCAAGATGTACCTACTAACACCTGTGTGTCCCCTCCCAAAGTGACTAGACGTCATGTGGTCACTCCAGTGGATAGACATGAGACAATGGTGGGGGGGGATTAGAGAAAATGTGTCTTATGCTGTTGCTCTTACTTCACCTACTAAAACTACAATGGCTGCATTATCTAAGGGCAAAGGTATTCCATCTGAGGAACAAGAGAATGGGGGAACTGTAGAGGTCTCACTCATATCTGAACATGGATAATTTAGGTTGTTGGAATGTAAGAGGTATGAATAATATTAATAAGCAAGGTGATATAAAATAGTTCTTGCATCAGAATAAAATAGGTCTTTATGGTTTAGTTGAAACAAAAATTAAAATAGCTAATTTTGATTCAGTTTTGAATAATCTTGGTCAAAGGTGTTATGGTATCAATAATAATGTGCATCATCCTGGGGGAAGGATTTGGATCATTTGGTTACCTCAATTTTTTCAAGTTCAACTTCTATTCTCTTCTCAACAACAAATAACTGTTTCTGTTACTGAGATTTGTTCTAGGGATACTTTTTGGTTCACTATGGTATATGGTTCAAATTCTGATACTGATAGGATTCAGTTGTGGCAAGAGTTAAAGGATATCAAGGATAACTGTCATGAGGCCTGGTGTGTTGGAGGAGACTTTAACAATCTTTTACATTTTAATGAAAGACTGGGAAGCCCGATTCTCTGGAGTGAATTAGAGGATTTCGGGAAGTGTGTTGATTATTGTGAATTGTGGGATATTCAGGCTAAGGGTTCTTTTTATACCTGGAATAATAAACAGGCTCCTAATACTAGAGTATTTTCCAGTATTTGACAGATTCCTTATCAATCATGAGTGGTTGAGACAATATCCTGATGGTTATGCTTTTTTCATGAATGAGGGACTATTTGATCATAATCCATGCATTTGCTATAGAAGACCTAATACTGTAGTGAGGAAGTCTTCTTTCAGATACTTCAACATGTGGGGACAAGCTAGTGAATTTCTTAATATTGTTCAAACTGAATGGAGCAAAGATTATGGGGGTGTCAAAATGTTTCAAGTGGTTAACAAGCTGAAAAATCTCAAGAAGCCTCTCAGGATGTTAAATAAGGCTAAGTTTTCTAACATTGAGAATGCTGCTGAACTGGCAAGATATCTCCTGGATTCCATTCAAACTCAGCTTCATCTAAAGCCTAATGATCTTACCCTTAGAGAAGCTGAACAGAAAGCTGTTGCCAACTATTTAACCCCCCATAAAGCTCAATTGACTTTTTTAAGACAAAAGGCTAAAGTTGACTGGCTTAAAGAAGGAGATGAGAACACTGGTTTTTTCCATAGGCATATCAAAGCTCGTCATATTCACAATAAAATTTTGACTATCCAAGACATTCATGGGGTGGTCAAAGTGTTGGGAAATGTGTCCTCAACAATAGTGCGATCACATGATTTAAATATCATTATTAAAAATCTCATTTTAATGAATACAATTGGGAAGTAATTTTGTTACTGTCAACTGGTCAACATATATCGGTAATGATTGGCTGACTAGAGTTTGACATTACTGTCGTGTGACGGTGGTGATCAGTTGACCCCCTAGGTCATACCTAAAGGGCAATACTCTTAATTGATTATTTAATTAATCGTATAATGTTGCGAGTTAATTAAATTACTTGAAAATTGACGGACGATTTTGGAAGTGAAATTTACGTATCAAATTGAAATGTGATTAAATGAGATACGGTCTGAGTAATTGAATTGTATCATTACTCAGATGAAATAATTGTTTAATGTAACAATTAAATTTGAATGAATTGTTATAAATACAACCGGTTGTAATTTATAAATGGTAAAATATTTTGGCACAAGTAATTATGAAATTACTGAGTCGATTTTTGTATATGACGTATTTTTTAATAATACGTTGATTTTTAATATGTTAAAAATACATAACAAATTTATATCACATATGACATGTGACATATTGACAATTGACAAAAATAATATGGAATCCATATTACCAAGTGGGCCGAAATTTAGAGGGTTTATGAGCTAATTATATGTTGATTGTAATTAGTGGAAGACATGATGATTACACTAGTCACTAGCCATGCAAGCCTATTGTTCATTGTGAAGAACAATTTTTTCATGCATTGGCTCTTCTAAAGCCCTCCTCTTACACGGTTTAGGGAAGACAAAACCCATGATGGTTTTCTCATATTTTTACCTAATAATATACAAAATGTTTTGTATCTTCATTCATTCACTTGCTCATCCAAAAATAAGATTTCTAGAGAGAATAAAATCCCCTCTTCTTCTCTCATCAAACCGAAAATATTCAAGTGTTAGAAAATATTTTTGGTTCAATTTTCTACTAGATTAATATTATACTAGATCAAATAATATTAATTAGATTAAGAGAAAGCCTTGGGTATAAAGCTTTGGGAGAGATCTTATACTTAGATCTTGTTCATCCATAAGGAAAGCTCAAGAACAAAAGAAAAGGAGATTTCTTTTGTGCCCTATAAAACCGAAATACCCATTGTAAGAACATGATTTCTCCTCTATTTATATTAATGTTTGCATGCATAAAATCCGTCTTAATTTTATGACAAATTAATTTAGACATATTTGAGTATGTTAATATGTATATGAATCTACATTTCCTTCAATTGGTATCAGAGCCACGGTTGTTTGCATGCAAATTGGTTAAAAGTTTTTCCGAGTTATATGAATAACAAATAAAACTTGTAAAATTTGTGTTATTATGATATATCACGAAATAAATACATGCATGTTAATATTTCTGGTCCTAAAGTGTTTTAGGATATTTTGGTTAATTTTTCGGATTTTTATTGTTCATAATTTACAATAATGGCATTTAAATGTGATTTTATGAGTAAAAATGTCATTTTTGGTCTAAAAATAGCTATACTTCGAATTTTCACTTGGTTTTTGGATATGTTGTTATATATATTATTTTGAGATAACCTGTAAAGTTTCATAATTTTTGGACTTGTTATGCTCGAAAAATGAATTTTTCATTATTAAATTCGGATTTAAGTGAAAAATAGGTTAATATGAGTTAAATTTCGAATCTGGTCATAGAAAATTAATATGTTGTCACATGCAATTTTACAAGATGTGTGTAAAATAATTGGCTATAAAGAAGTCTTTTTGCATGATTTATGAATTTTTGAAGAAAAATAGCATAAATAGTGACATTATTGGTGGAAAATTAATAAAACATAATCTATGACTTAGGAAAAACGTCTAATGTTGCATTTTATTATATGTTTCAGATCTAAAATTGAAAAGTTAATGAAAATAATTTTTCCATATTTTTATGATTATTTTATTATAAATTGATAAACCGCAACATTGTTTTTCCGGAAAAATTTCGAAATTTTTAACCTATGATTTTGAACATTATGAGTGTCATGGAATTTTTCCAGAATGTTCATGAATTTAAATTTCAAATTTTGAATTTATTTGAAATTTTGTGATTTATTTGAAGTTAAATAGCTTATTTTTGAATTTTTGGTCCATTTATGAACAATTTTGTAAATAAAAGTTAATTATGGTCAAATTATTTGTGAAGACTATATTTTGAGTCCTAAGAGGTTAGGGTAATTAACTTATGCATAAATATGAGTTTATGTATTTTTGTGATTATAAAATGTTGAAATCACGCAAATCCGTAAAAACCGAGTAATATACGATATTGGCTAATTAAAGGCGATTTAGCATAAAATTTGAGCATGTTCATACATATTATAATGCTGAATTTTCTTTATGATTGTCATAATTTTAATTTATGTAATTTTGAATTATGTAATTTTACTTAGTATGGCCTTAGATTTAATTGGTATTTCCCGAAATGTATGGGAATATCGATTCGGTTGTAATTTTTATTGTGATCTCGTATCACCGTTTTGTAATTTAATAGATTATTTTATTTTAGTTACAAATGTATAATAGGAAATTATGTAATTTATTATGTAATTTTATTCATTCCGGAGTTCCAAAAGACGGATTACTTCAAGAATGGCGATACATAAAGACGGTGTTACCTCGAGATGCGTGTCACAACCGAAGTTCAAGGGACCAATGGAGTTGGTTTCCGAATATGTAATAGATTAATAGTTTTTCTATTTTAGGAAAGGCCATACTAGGATTTATTTATTTATTTTTATGCTTGCATTTTATTTTATGTCACATGCATTGCTAAATCGCCATAACTAAACATGCATTATCTTTTATCGAGTTTATCGACCGTGTCAATTAGAATTATCGTAGTTCACCGCTTTAGTTCACTTAAAACGTGATAGATAATAAATTGACATGACCTCTCGCTAAAACTATCAATTGAGACATAGCCTTACCAAATAGTAGAAACCATGAAAACCTATTTCGTGAGGGAGTGCACTCGGCCACACCGGGGTACAAACCTTGTTACGTAGGGGAAGTGGGTGATGAATGTTAATCCACCGAATTCATGTTGATGAGGGATGTATCGGCCCCACCGTGCCCAAGTTAATGTGGGTTTGGATAATGGACACATTTATTCGAAATTTGGATTGAACTCAACAAAAGTATTTGATAAGGGATGTATCGGCCCCACCGTGCCCTTGTCGATGTGTTTTGGGCTAAAGATAAATGTTAATGTAATTTTATCGACCAAGAGTTCTAAAAGTAGAATCGATTAAAGAGTTAATCCACCGAGTTATATTGATAAGGGATGTATCGGCCCCACCGTGCCCAAGTTAATATGAATTTGGATCTTGGAATCATTTATCATAGTTGGGTAGAGGTCACTATGTAAATGCTATACTTGTTTACAAGTATTAATAAAACGATAAATGTTAAAGTTTTCCACTATTGCGTTTTTATATTGTTCTATTTCTTTACCACAATTCATATACGATATCATTTCGATTTTGACTCAAATCTCCATTAAAACATCGTAACTAAAGACAAATATGAATTTGCTTCTAAAACCTCATATGAACCATTGCTAAGGATCTCTTGTAAAGAGTATAGATTGAAGTTATTCATTATCAAACAGGTTTTTGATTCTTGACTAACACATCTACTTACAATGGATTATTTTTCATGTACTTAAATGAATTAAGTACCTTGAAGCGATAAATTGTTTTGGTAATTAGTTTTGTCAAGAATTCATAATTGACCAAAATAACGCAACCACTTCAATGAAAGTTTTAAGACTAAAACGAACAAATGAAGAGTGATCTTCGTGAATTCAATTTTGCTTCTCAAAGCAAAGACTCATTGAAATAAGTGGGAGCATTCTCTTAAACCGTTAAGATGAGGACGAGGTTCAAGAAGTAAAGATAATAATGGAATTGATACAAGGTAATGTTGAAAGTAAAGTCATTGAGGAATGACGATACTAAAACCTATCAATCCCGACCAATAAAGTTTCCATTGTCTTAAATGTTAGACACGAGAAAGGAAACTACCCCAAATTATTGAAGAATCAACAAGTTAGTTGTGGGACATCTAATGGGACCTTCTTCGTTAAATGTTTATATGATTAAACATAAATTTTGCTAGTACTACTTCGTCGATATTAGAAACCGGTGGTGGTTTTCATCATTATGTTTGATACATAGGATGATTAGAATATGACGACTAGCAACAATGATGTCGAGAGATAGAGTAATTGTGTACTCAATCTAGTTTTTGGATTTACAGTTGTACTTAATTATGACTATTAAGTGCATAAACTCTAAATAAGAATATAAACTTGTTAAGATACAAAAGAGGTTTTCACTTTTGTGACCCTATACACCACGATTTGATGTATGGCTAGCCCATTATCAAGGTGATTATATTCTAAACCAAACTAGAATGATATATCATGTAGATGATGTAAGATTCAAATTGGTAACCCAAGATTAAAACTTAAATTTTGGAATGATGAACGCAAAGAGTTATCGAGTACTCTTGAAACCATTAGATTGTTAATGGTGTATGAGTATCTTGTATTCAAAGCAAGATGTCTCGTGCCTTTTGGTGGAAAAGAAGATCGAGTTTGTAAATCATCGATCCAAAATAGGTTGATCATTTTCTTTTACCAACGATTTAAGTTGACGCTAATATGTTCACTTAATAAGGTAAATAGAGAAATCTTTGAAGAATTTCAAAGAGTTCAAGGAATCACGATTTAAGTCGTGATGGGATTATCAAAGTGAAGACTTTGATATAAGCCAAAGGAAATGTGATATAGTATCACAAGTTAATCTCTCTTAGCACGCATTATGGAATAATGTGTGATTAGATAAGAAATCAAACGCTATTCGATATGGTTTGGATTTCAATCAAGTTACTTTGAGTTACTTGATCCTTTTGGGGATTTCATCATTTTTGTCTAAATTATTTTTCCACTAAATAGAATCATATGAGATATGAAATGGTAAGGGTACCATGTTTGTAAGTTTTCACAAGAAACAAATGCTCATTTTTCTTATTATAATCACGAGTACGACGGGTTTGCGGCTCGTGAAGCTGTCTTACTAAAATACAAGTTTATTTCTAGAAGACAGAGTGGGAGAAATTATTCAAGAGCCACAAAGAATGTTATGTCGCAAGAAACTGGTCTTTCTTGGCTACATGAGACGTTTTGTGTAAGACATTGTTTCTTCAAAACCTAGGAGGTTAAATTCGTCACTTGTTAAAGATGATGAATTCATGCTACTTTTAAGAAAGTAAAGAGCTTATAACTTACAAAAGAAATTGTTTGATTCAAGTTGATTACTTCTAGAAAGTAATGAACATATGACTTACATAAGAGTGTTTAAGTCACAACTCAATATAAGGCTTAGAGCCATGAAAATCCGAAATAAAAGGGCTTGATTAGTTGCAAAGGGTTTTGCACTAATAAAGACAGTTTTCAAGGCTTGATTGGTTGCAAAGAGTTTTGCACCAATTGAAATGCTTAAGTCTATTTGGATCTTCTTAGGGATTGTGTTTCATTATTATGAAATACATAGCGAGTGAATCTAAAACACACTTCTTCAATAGAAGGAATGTATTCAATACATGTCATGAGTTTTATAGATTCTTGCAATCCTAAGATAATGTGAAACTTAAGAGAGGATCTTAAGTAAGACATCAATGAGTTGGAATCAACATTTTGATCATGTGATAAAACATTTCTCGATAAATCGAGAGGTTGTGTTTATACATGGAGTTTAGTGGGAGTTACGGAATTTTTAATTAGTCCGATATGTGGATGACATATTGATCATTGCGAATGATTTAAGACTTTTGGAGTATTATAATACATCTTTAATATACGGATTTATGAAGATAAATCCACGTGATATCAGCGTCAGTAAGAAGTCTTATGTTGATAAGATTCATGACTAGTTCAATTAAATTGAACATATTTGATTGATTCCATTTGCTTCCGCTGCCGGATCAATTAAATGAATAATGATGTGTAACACTTCATATACTTTGAGTATGATGAATTGTTTTCAAAATCGAATTTAAGTAATCTTTTTGCTTACGCCATAAAGATTGTCCTTTAGTGCTTGCGAAGCATTAAGGCTATAATGCAAAGTGTTTATGATGCAATTTTGTGTAAGGGTGTTACACAAGTGACAATTGACAATTGAGGTTGCGCATGGTTTCCGACAAAACCATAATCAAAACACATTAGGATGGTTAAGATACCATTGTGGTTATGATGGTTAAGATACCATTGTGGTTATGATAATTAAGAAGTAGATTTTCTAGAATCCTTCTAGGCAATAAAGAACAATGAGAGATATTTATAACGGAAATTGAGTACACTTGCAATCATGGGATGTGCAAGAAGGAAGAGTCCCGCACACTGTGAAAACAGTGGGAGCTATTCTTAGGCTAAGAGGGCCTATGTCTTGATTGGATCTCGACACGTACTCAGAAAGTTTTGTGATGCAAATGTATACATTACAAAGGAAAACGAGTATGTAGTAAGGTTGAGTAAGGTACAAGAAATTGATAAAACCTACTAACCAAAGCCTTCTCAAAGGCTAAACATGATGAGTCATGTCATTTCAATTGAATTGAAATGAACAACTACGTACAAGATCAAATTAGATTATAGAACATGAAATAGTAATCAGGCATTGACTATTCATATGTGATAATCGCATTTGTCGTTCGAGTTTTACTTTAAAACTCTTTTATTATACCTTGTTACATCCAAACGGGTTGTAGAGACAATTGAACCCCGTTAAAGTGAACACGGATTAGCATGGTATTCGCCCATAGTCACTTGTATGAGGTGACGTCTCGAAGTGACTAGAGTGTGATGCGATTGATGGCAAGTTCAAATGCCATAAAGTCATGTGAGATGACTAGTCGATCACATAGGCAGACTGTTAGGAACTTTTTGTCGGGCCTAATGACCGCTTATAGAGTTCTGGCAAATTTATATAGCCTGGTCGTGGCGAGAGCTGCTATAGTATTCAAATGAGTCGATTCTTTTGACTAAAGACTATTCACCTAAGATGGCTCGATTCGATTAACTTTGATTTGTGTTACTACGACCTTCGTAAATGGGGTCAAATGGGCATATTTTGGGTTATGATGGCTGTGGCTAGTCGAAGGAATGAGTGCGATAGGAATTGTCCATCCCCTTGTCGGGTTAAAACAATATCTCGGGGCCACTCGAGGAGTAATGAATTGGAAATGCGTGGCCACGCTCGGAAAGTATCCGAGTGGATAAATCCGGTCAAACAGATTATTCTCCGGATCGAGGAAACCACTCTCGATATGATCACTTGCAAACGACCTGAAAGACACCTTGCATTGAGTGGGAGATAGTAATAGGACAAGAGAATTGGTGACGCACACTTGTCGAGGACAAGTGGGAGATTGTTGGGAAATGTGTCCTCAACAATAGTGCGATCACATGATTTAAATATCATTATTAAAAATCTCATTTTAATGAATACAATTGGGAAGTAATTTTGTTACTGTCAACTGGTCAACATATATCGGTAATGATTGGCTGACTAGAGTTTGACATTACTGTCGTGTGACGGTGGTGATCGATTGACCCCTAGGTCATACCTAAAGGGCAATACTCTTAATTGATTATTTAATTAATCGTATAATGTTGCGAGTTAATTAAATTACTTGAAAATTGACGGACGATTTTGGAAGTGAAATTTACGTATCAAATTGAAATGTGATTAAATGAGATACGGTCTGAGTAATTGAATTGTATCATTACTCAGATGAAATAATTGTTTAATGTAACAATTAAATTTGAATGAATTGTTATAAATACAACCGGTTGTAATTTATAAATGGTAAAATATTTTGGCACAAGTAATTATGAAATTACTGAGTCGATTTTTGTATATGACGTATTTTTTAATAATACGTTGATTTTTAATATGTTAAAAATACATAACAAATTTATATCACATATGACATGTGACATATTGACAATTGACAAAAATAATATGGAATCCATATTACCAAGTGGGCCGAAATTTAGAGGGTTTATGAGCTAATTATATGTTGATTGTAATTAGTGGAAGACATGATGATTACACTAGTCACTAGCCATGCAAGCCTATTGTTCATTGTGAAGAACAATTTTTTCATGCATTGGCTCTTCTAAAGCCCTCCTCTTACACGGTTTAGGGAAGACAAAACCCATGATGGTTTTCTCATATTTTTACCTAATAATATACAAAATGTTTTGTATCTTCATTCATTCACTTGCTCATCCAAAAATAAGATTTCTAGAGAGAATAAAATCCCCTCTTCTTCTCTCATCAAACCGAAAATATTCAAGTGTTAGAAAATATTTTTGGTTCAATTTTCTACTAGATTAATATTATACTAGATCAAATAATATTAATTAGATTAAGAGAAAGCCTTGGGTATAAAGCTTTGGGAGAGATCTTATACTTAGATCTTGTTCATCCATAAGGAAAGCTCAAGAACAAAAGAAAAGGAGATTTCTTTTGTGCCCTATAAAACCGAAATACCCATTGTAAGAACATGATTTCTCCTCTATTTATATTAATGTTTGCATGCATAAAATCCGTCTTAATTTTATGACAAATTAATTTAGACATATTTGAGTATGTTAATATGTATATGAATCTACATTTCCTTCACAAAGAGGATCTTGTCCAAATTGAAGAAGCTTTCCTTGAATTCTATACTGATCTACTTGGGTCTAGTAAAGTCACCTCTCCAGTCCATGTTCCTACTGTTAGGACTGGGAATTTGATCACTGAGCAGCATGCTTCTATCCTCATGAAACCTGTTACTCATGAAGAAATCAAGCAATGCTTATTTTCTATTCCTTCTAACAAGGCTCCTGGACCTGATGGCTTTTCTAGCCAGTTCTTTAAAGATTCTTGGTCTGTTATTGGTACTGAGGTATGTGATGCTATCATGGATTTTTTTCACTCTGGTTCTCTATTGAAGCAATTGAATGCTACCTTGATAACCCTTATTCCTAAAGTTACCCACCCTACCAATGTACTTGAGTTTAGGCCTCTACCATGCTGTAACACTATCTACAAATGCATAGCTAAACTTTTGTGCAATAGGTGAAGTGAGGTGCTTCCTGATATAGTGAATCCTAATCAAGAAGGTTTCATTAAAGGGAGAAATATTGTGGAAAGTGTGTTAATTTGTCAGGACATAGTGAGACAGTATAAGAGAAAGTTTGCTTCCCCTAGATGTCTTATTAAAATTGACCTTAGGAAAGCTTATGACACCATTGAGTGGACTTTTTTGAAGGAAATGCTTATTGCCCTAAACTTCCCTCCTTCTTTTATTGATAAAATCATGACCTGTGTCACTTCCACTGCCTACTCACTCTCTCTCAATGGCAATTCATTTGGATTTTTTAAAGGCAGAAGAGGCCTTAGGCAGAGAGATCATCTTTCCCCTTTGTTGTTTACAGTGTGTATGGAGTACCTGTCTAGGATCCTTAGTGTTGTAAGTAATCAAGATGATTTCACTTTCCATCCTCTTTGTGGCCCCCTGAAACTCAATCACTTGCTTTTTTATGATGATCTGTTGATGTTCTCTAAGGGTAATGCTTCTTCTATCATGTGGTTATTAAAAGCTTTCTCCTCTTTCTCTAAAGCAAGTGGTCTCTGTTTGAACAAGGAGAAATCAGATATTTATTTTAAAGGGGTGCAAGGGTCTCTTATGAATGATATAATGCAAGTTTCTGGATTAAGAAAAGGTGATCTTCCATTTAAATATTTGGGGGTCCCTATCTCATCTAAGAAACTCAGTATGAATGAAGGCATGCAACTTACTGACAGAGTGGAGTGGCAAAGATTCTTATATGAGAGCTCCTAATGTGAGTTGAGATCACTGTTTTACTCCTAAAGAAGAAGGTGGACTGGGAATCAAAGCATTAAAAATATGGAACAAGGCTATGGTGGGCAAATACATATGGTGGCTTGCTAATAAACAGGACCATTTATGGGTTCGTTGGGTAAATCATGTTTATATGAAAGGAATCCATTGGTCCAGTTATATTCCTCCTCTTGATTGTAGCTGGACATGGAAGAAGATTGCTCATACAATGGTTACTTTCAAGCAAGCCTACCATGAAGATCAATGGTTGGATTCTGATAAAGCATACAGTGTTTTTGATGGTTACCACTGGTTAAGACAGCATAGAACTAAAGTGTCATGGAGACATGTTTGCTGGAATTCATTGAACGTCCCAAAATGGTCCTTCATATTCTGGGCAGCTCAGTTGCAGAGACTTATTACTCGTGATAGGATGGCTAATATGGGTTTTGGACATGAAACAATGTGCTTCTTATGTAACTCTGATGATGAGAGTCATATGCATCAGTTCTACTCTTGTCAGTTTAGTACCAGGTGTGTGACTCTTCTGCAACATAAGTTGGGAGTGTCTTTTTCCCCTTCTATGTTAGTGCAATGAAGTTCCAGTGGCAGGACAAGAAGTATGCTGCAAAGGAAGATTATTTGTTCATGTCATGTTGGTCTTACTTATGCTATATGTACTGCAAGAAACAAGGCTAGAGTCAAAAGTTTTGTATCTCATCCTCGTTTTATTGTTAGAAAAATTGTGGACGATGTAATTGCTAGGTTCTGGGCTAGAAATACTAATGTCATATCTAATAGAGATAAAGCATGGATTTTGAGCATTAAAGGCTAGAATTAGCTTGTACATGTTAGGAAAACTCTGGATGATGTAATTAGTTTTTGATATAATATACTTACTGTAATACTCCGTATTTATAAGTCTTGGGGTACTCTATCGAGTAGGCCTTACTCAGTCGAATAAGGGTAAGTTGCGTTTTAGAAAAGTTTCTGACCTGTTGGGTACTCGATCGAGTAGCTGGGGCACTCGATCGAGTAAGGGGGTACTCGATCGAGTACCTTGGGTACTCGATCGAGTGTCCGGTTTTACGGGCAGTGTTTATGGATTTGATGAATAGAATCTTCAGACAGTTCTTGGACCAGTTTGTAGTGGTATTTATCGATGATATCTTAGTCTACTCTAAGACTAAGGAGGAGCATGAGGAGCATCTGAGGATCGTGTTGCAAACTTTGAGGGATCATGAGTTGTATGCTAAGCTATCTAAGTGTGAGTTCTGGTTAGAGAAAGTTGCTTTTCTGGGGCATGTGATCTCTAAAGATGGGGTAGCTGTGGATCCGGCGAAGATAGAGGCAGTGACAAAGTGGGAAGCACCGAAGAATGTTGCTGAGGTTAGGAGTTTCTTGGGTTTAGCTGGATACTACAGACGGTTCGTGAAAGATTTCTCCAAGATAGCTAGACCTATGACCGCATTGATGAGGAAAGAGAACAGGTTTCGTTGGGATGAGAGTTGTGAGATGGCGTTCCAAACACTAAAGGAGCGTTTGACCACAGCTCCTGTCTTAGCATTGCCTGAAGGGACTGAGAACTTTGAGGTTTATACAGATGCCTCAAAGAATGGGTTAGGATGTGTGTTGATGCAGAATGGTAAAGTGATTGCCTATGCTTCTAGGCAATTGAAGCCTTATGAGGAGAACTACCCTACTCATGATCTGGAGTTGGGTGCAGTGGTGTTTGCTCTCAAGATTTGGAGACATTACCTTTATGGAGCAATCTTTAAGGTATTTTCTGATCACAAGAGTCTCAAGTACATCTTCACACAGAAGGAGTTGAACATGAGACAGAGGAGGTGGATGGAGCTGATTGGCGATTACGACATGGAAATCATCTACCCTGAACGGAAAGCCAATGTTGTAGCTGATGCTTTGAGTAGGAAGAGTGTACATTCCCTGTGTACAGCTCTATCTTTGATGAGGCTGAGAGATGAGGTAGCGAGTTTTGGGATACATATGATGCAGAAAGGAGATGCCATGGGTGATATGACAGTACATCTTGAGTTTTATGATGACATTCGAGGTAAGCAGGCTTTGGATCCTAAGATAGTTGAGTGGAGAGCTGGAGTAGAGAAAGGGACAGTGTCCCGCTTTTCTATTCATACAGATGGTAGTTTGAGGTTTGATGGTAGGTGGTGTGTTCCTAATGATGAGGAGTAGAAAAAGACTATCATGACAGAGGCGCATTGCACACCATATTCAGTTCATCCAGGTGGAGACAAGCTATACAAGGATTTGAAGAAAACGTTTTGGTGGCCTGGGATGAAGAAAGAGACAGCTGAGTTTGTGTCCCGTTGTTTGACATGCCAGAGAGTTAAAGGGGAACAGCGACGACCACAAGGTAAGATTCAGTCTTTAGAGGTACCTGAGTGGAAGTGGGAATCCATTTCCATGGACTTCATTGTGGGTTTACCAAAGAGTCAACAAGGTAACAACATGATTTGGGTAATAGTGGATCGACTGACCAAGTCGGCTCACTTTGTTCCAATGAAAGATACATGGACTAAGGCACAATTGGCTATGGCCTATCGAAAGAACGTGCTTAAGTTACATGGAGTCCCTAAGGACATAGTGTCTGACAGAGATGCGAGGTTTATATCGAGGTTTTGGAAGGAGTTGCAGGAATCGTTGGGAACAACTTTGAAGATGAGTCTGACATTTCATCCTGCATGGCAGACGCAGACGGACAGACTGAGAGAACAATCAAGACTCTTGAGGATATGTTGCGAGCTTGTGTGATACATTTTGGTGGTAGCTGGGAGCAGAGGTTGGACTTGATAGAATTTTCTTACAATAACAACTATCACACTAGTATTGGTATGGCACCGTTTGAGGCTTTGTATAGGAGGAGATGTAGGAGTCCAATATGTTGGGACGATAGTGCTGAGGCAGTGGTTTTAGGACCAGAGATGGTGCATGAGATGGTGGAACAGATTAAGATAATTAGGGAACGGATGAGAGCAGCTCAGGATAGGCAAAAGAGTTATGCAGATCTACATCGCAGAGACATAGAGTTTCAAGTGGGGGACAAAGTTCTTTTGAAAGTGTCTCCTATGCGTGGGGTTATGAGATTTGGGAAGAGAGGCAAGCTAAGTCAGAAGTTTATAGGACCTTATGAGATCTTAGAGCGAGTTGGGGAAGTTGCTTATCGTCTGGCTTTACCAGCTGCGTTAGAGAGAGTGCATAATGTGTTTCATGTATCGCAGCTGCGGAAGTATGTGAGTGACCCGTCACATGTGTTAGAGGTAGAGAGCTTAGAGCTAGATGAGTCCTTATCATATCTTGAGGTGCCTAAGCAGATTCTAGACCGAAAGGTTAGAAAGACTAGGAGTGGTGAGACAGTTTTGCTTAAGATCCTTTGGTCTAACCACGAGACCGAGGAAGCTACATGGGAGCCAGAGGAAGCTATGAAAGAGCGTTACCCTTTCCTTTTTGATCAGGTATGTATGGTTACGGGGACGTAACCTTGTTTCTTTTAGGGGGGTAGGAGATGATCGCGCACAGTTTTTAAGAGTTTTATACCCCTTTTATATGTTGTGTCGGGATGTTTGTCGGGATGAGTTGGGTTAGTAACATGTTTTATGTCGAATTTTGTTTGATTGTTGAGTCGGGAATGTTGTGGGAGTACCTTTGTTTAGTAGTGGTTTGAACTTCGGGGACGAAGTTCCTTTTAAGGAGGGAAGACTGTAATACTCCGTATTTATAAGTCTTGGGGTACTCTATCGAGTAGGCCTTACTCTGTCGAGTAAGGGTAAGTTGCGTTTTAGAAAAGTTTCGACTGTTGGGTACTCGATCAAGTAGTGGGGCACTCGATCGAGTAAAGGGTACTCGATCGAGTACCTTGGGTACTCGATCGAGTAGCCGGTTTTTTCTGGGAGTTTTCTCGGGTTTTGTTAATTATGCGATTAAGGTATTTAAGCTTCGTCGTCATTATTCTAAATCACTTTTACAAAACCTAAATTACTGTTTAAGAGAAAAAGCAAGCAAGTTCATCTTCTTAATCGCATTATTAGCAATCCCTGGAGTTTGGAGGGTCAGTTCTTATCGTTGTTCATACCGTTGAGTTCCTTGCGTCGAGGGTAAGATCTATGTACCCTTTTTATTGTCTTTCCTTTGATTTGGTTAAACCCTAATTTAGAGATTTGGGGGTTTATGTGTAGTATGTGATTTGGTAGCCTCTATGTGTTGTATGATAGGAGGAGGGTTCATAGAAGAAGCTTTTGACTCAAAGAGAGAGACCGTCTGATTGTGTGCTTACCAGGTAGGATTTCCTACTCAGTATTAGTCCCATAATGGGATATTGGTTGGTGTATTGTATTTGGTTGTTTGATATAATAATTGTATTGTGATTGTGGTTGTGATCGTTGTTGATGGTTCGCGAGGCGTGGCCTCGGCTGAGTGGGGTCACTTGCGGGAGTGGCTTCACGCCCTAGTTTCGCCTTCTGTGGAACCCGCCACAGAAGGGATGTGCACATTAATGGACAGGGTTATCGCTCACTATGTGGAGCGGGGATTTGGTGGGTACGGCTGCGGTCCCCCACTGGCAGGGCTGGTCCAGTGGACAGTCAGTGATTGAGACGATTGGATTTGGTGTGATTGCGTGTGTGTGGCAGTTAAGCTGTCTGTTTGCCTTATTGTTATTATATATTGAATTGTGTGATTAGTACTGACCCCGGTGTTGTTTTGTAAACATGCGGTGATCCATTCGGGGATGGTGAGCAGATATTGAGCAGGTATTGAGATGAGTACTGGGATAGCTGGGATGGCCACGACATGATGATAGGAGTCTTCCTTCTGTAGCTTATTAGTTATTTACATTTCAGTTAGAACAGTCAGTTTGAGAACATGTATTGTACTTTCAGTTTGGTTTTGAGGATTGTACTTCTTCGCTAAGTATTTATAATTAAACGTTGTTTCTTCATTGTTTATTTGATTATCATACCTCGGGCAACCGAGATGGTAATGTCTTCATACCTGAGTGGTCCTGGTAAGGCACTTGGAGTATGGGGGTGTTACACTTACCTTTACCAAAAAAAAAAAAAAAAAAATAATAATAATAATAATAATAATAATAATAATAACAATAACAACAACAACAACAACAACAACAACAACAACAACAACAACAACAACAACAACAACAACAACAACAACAACAATAGTAGTAGTAGTAGTAGTAGCAGCAGCAGCAGCAGCAGTAGTATTAGTAGTAGTAGTAGTAGTAGTAATAATAATAATAATAATAATAATAATAATAGTAATAATAGTAAATAAATTTATATAATAATAATGATATCAATAAGAATATAAAATAAGAATAATAATATTAATGTCGAAATAAACTAATCTGAACTGAACTGAACTGAATGGAGCTGAACTGAACCGAACTGAACTAAAATTATTAGTACTGGAATTAAGTCCAAAAAAAACAAGGCCTAAGAGTTATGTTTAAATTTGGTTGTTTGATGGTGTATTAGTTGCCATCGGAGTATATTAGCATTTGTGTGATGAAATAGGAAAGTTTGGAACCGAGTTGTGAATGAAAATATTTTTCCCAGGTGACACTTGACCGAGTGCACCATGCACTCGATCGAGTGGCCTCATACACTCGACTGAGTGGTCTACCTGGGCCCTTGTTTTGTTGATATTCGACCAAATATTGGGTGAGTGCCATTATTTTCGCAGTTTATATTAGTTGACTTGTGTTTGGATGAGCATGTTGACTTTACATGGGTGATATTTTGTAAATTGTTTACGTTTGATGATATTGTGTGACATTTTGAAAGAAAATGAAAATTATTGATTCGACATGAGTGGATTGATGACAGAAATGATATGATAATCCTGTTTGATGTGTGTTAATCGACGTGATTGATTTGGTTGTGTAAAAGTAAGATGAAATATGCAAAGTATGTGTTGCATAGTGGTCATTTGCATGATTATGTATTGTGGTCCTCCGTATAAGCGGAAGTGTTGATGATGGATGAGACCAGATATAGAAACACATGTGTGATAATGTGGTATATTTGATGCGGTATACGCGTGGCATGATGTCCGGAAATGGGAATGCTGAATATTGTTGAATCACACAACGAATAATTTTTTGCATTAATTGATTATTTTCTAGACTCCGCATATTCGTGATTGATGTGCATACTGACGAGTCATAATTATATGGATAATTATGCCTCCCCTTAATTAATTTTGACACGGTTTCGTGCTAAATTATATTATTTACATGCCTTTTATGTTAGAATGTTGTTAGTTCCGCTATTTGATGTTTAATGCAGGAATGGTGCATTTGAGCAGCAAAGGAATGGAATGGGCATCGCGGTGTGGGCATGAAGGAATATGATACCTGTCGAAGTGAGTACCAAAAATAATATTTATAGATTCCGAACTACAACTAGCAAGCGGTAGTAAGGGTCGATCCGCAGGGAGGTAGGGAGATTATAGTTGCTTTTAATTTTAGTCTACGGTAACAATGGGGGGGGGTTTGATGTGAATTATAACTAAATCTAATAACATAAACTAAATAAACAAATAATAGAAGCAAAAGATGTAAACAATGATAAAAGAAATGCTAAGACGGTCGGTTCACTATAGCTGCGATGGCACAAAATCCTAGGTAAGTCCGAAATACAGTCGTGTAGGATGGGTAAAACAAGTCCTCTCGGTCCAAGTTAACTAGTAGCTCCTTTCGGCCTATGCTACTAGTCCCTAAGTCTCACTAATGCTAGCTCTCTCCCTGAAAAGTGATTCCTAAAGCCTAAATTACATTATCTCTCGATCTCAGCAATTTAGTCGTCTCAACTCGTTAATTAATGCCCTTCCCTATCTTTCGATCTATGGGTTGGTCAAAACTAAGCATCTAACAAGTCTCCTCTTGATCTCATTGTTAAATATTGCACTTAACGAATTATACGGTGCTAATCAGACATAAAGTCAGTCGATCGACCAGCTACCCCAGTCGATCGACCAACCGGCTCAGTCGGTCGACTAGTTAAGCCAGTCGATCGACCAAGCCCTAATGCGGGGTCACACCTATTCTAATGCCATCTACGCTATAGATCCCCTACATCTTAGCACGCGGTATTTAGCTATTCATAATGGTATTAATAACGAAAACAAAATTAAAGTTGCGAATAATGGAATTCATAATTAAATTGAATAAACAGTAAAACCGCATAAAAGAGAAATTAGGGCTTAGGGATTCTAAACTAGCAAGAACTAATTCTGATGAAACGAATAAAGCAATACGGAAATTAAGGGTCTAGAATTACCGAAACAAAGGAACAAGCCACGAATCCGAAAGTAAGATGCGAACTTTATTGAGAATTCTAAACTACGAAAATAGCTACTGTATTTTTGGTACTAGATGATAATAAATCTGATGAGGAAGAGTTACGTTATAAAGAAATTATCACGTAACCTAATCCTCATAAACTAATTACAATGGGCTTTGTCACGTCTTTTAATTTGCGCATCAGCTCGTGGGGTGGTCGATCGACCACTGGGAACAGTCGATCGACCACAGGCGTTGTACAGTAACTTCTGATAAATTCTGCAGCGCGCACCGATCTTAAAACAGCTGCCATTTCTTCGTTACTTGGTAAAATCAGGCGTTCTATGCGGCGTTGGAAAGCTAAGAGGATAAGCTTTCACCTCCAATTAGAATTACTCGATTATCAGATTTAGAACTCGAGATATAGCCATCTGAATAAGGCTACAATGTCGAGAAGCATTCTGACAGTCTATAGACCATGTAGGTCGATCTATAGATCTTTGTGGCGGTAATCCGCTTCTAAAACTCTCGTAAATATATCTTTCAGGCCTTGAAATACGCACCAAGTTCGCTTCCCGAGTATTTACTCCATGTCAAATGCAATGCTAAGTACTTAGGGACGGATTCAGCTCGATTTCCGCTGGATTCTTCACATTTCTGCAATTTTATACAAAAACATGAAAGTAGACGGAAATAGGGAAAATAGTAGCATAAACTACATAATTGAGCTCTGAAATGCGTGTAAAATAGGGTGTAAAACATCATATAAATGACACGCATCAAACTTCCCCAAACCAAACCCTTGTTTGTCCCCAAGCAAGAACTAGACTCGATCCTAAAACCTAATTGGAACGATTTCATCCTCAGAGAGAAATGCAAACTGAATATCCTAAACCAATTTAATGCAACAACTAACAATCAATTAGCAATATGAATCATGCAAACAAGTTATGTAGTCGTCAAAAACTGCTAAACCGTCAACTATAGAGACTTATCATCATGGACTCTCACGGGTCGCTCATATCACACATAAGCACAGGTGAAAATATGTAAAAGATAGAAAGAATTCATTTTGTAGTGACACTCACCTAACTACGACCTATAAGAACATGCCTACAATCTAATATGAAAATAATCTCTACAACCGTACATATGCATTCCAACCAAACAAATGACCAATACACATGCCGAGGTAAATATGGATATGTGAGGTAATGGGCAAGAAGAGGCAAAACAATTATGGGAATGTGGAGGTATAGGTGATCAAGCTAGTACCTAAACAAAACCATATGACAACATCCAACTTCTTGCTCAAAATTAAATCGATGAAACGGTGCTATAACTAGCACTAAACTCACAACCCAACAACAAGTCAACTCCCCAACAATTGGAAATAATACATGGGAGTAAAAAATCACCAACTCATAACAATTGCAACATGTGATTTTTCGAATTTTCTTTTTCTGCTGCAGTACTCAGTCGATCGACCAATGTGGCCGGTCGATAGACTGAATTTTTTTCGAATCTCTTTTTTTTCGTATTCTGTTTTTTTTTTCATTTTCATTTTTTTTCAAACCCCTTTTTTTTCTTCCTTCCCTTTCACCGTTTCACCAACATCTCAATAAAGAGTAGTATAACCAAACCGCAATACACACATTCCCAAAAACTAATACTACCACCTTGACAAGGGCGGGCTAAATATAGGATGTAGTTTATGGGACAAAAAGGCAATTTGGCTATGAGGGGTTTATGGGTAAAATGAGAAAAGAGGACCTCTACTACATGTGTCAACAAACCACAAACCGAATGCACACAGGTATTAAGCAGATTAAGTTCATATTTATGCAAATTAATGTAACATGTCTCATAAGGAGTACTACTCATAATCCTAGATAAAGTGGTCATGAATGACACCAGTTATAAGCTCTAAACCTCAGAAAATGATGTAGTTTGCCAAAAATCTAAGTCAAGTCTCAAGTTCAGCAAGATATTTAACGAAAACTCGTAGACTATGCATATATGATTCTACTAATAACATCTCAATTAAGCAAGGCTTAGGCATAAACAGCTGCAAATGCAATATCATCATTGAAATACTACCGTTCCGACTCGACCTACATGCTAAAATAAACGTGCAATTTTTATGAATTTTTGAAATTTTTCAATTTTTTTTGGATTTTTGTATATATATAGGAAATGAAAAAACAAATGCAAACTGAAGTAAACGTGAAACAGAAATGCAATAAAACATGTGAATGCAATGCAAAACCCTTCCCCAACCCAAATCACACATGCAATGTCCCCATTGTGCAAAATTATGTAATTAAATAAAAGGGAAACGGGAATTTGCGTTAAATAATAACTAAATAAGACATGAAGTTTAAACTCGGAAACTCACAAGACTTTAAGCGCAGTAAAAGGAAACCTCCCCAAACCAGCGTGAGCTAGGAGGTTTCAGTAGCCAGCAGTGCTACCATAGGTACCTGAAAAGAAACAAAAGTACCCCGCGTAATTTCGAGAAACCAATTTATGAAACGCGAAATTATGTGCAAAATAAGAAAACGGAAGAAAACAAAAATGAATCGGAGAATAAAGTGGAGAAAAGACTCCCTCAACTCCGCAACTCGACCAAACACAGCAGGGGAATGGCCATGAATAGGTACAGCAGCGGGAAGTGGTCGATCGACCAGACAGGCTGAGGTGGTCGATGTCGTCACTCAACCAATCAAACACATTTATAATACTCAACATACAACTAGTTAGCGGTAAGTCGAGGTCGATCCATGGGACGGTGTGCTTTGGGTTCTAAGTCTATCTATTTCAATTTATGCTAGTGTCACAATTGATGGGGTTTGTAGTTGTATTCTAAACTAGTGAAAGTAACAAAGTAGAGCAAACAATGAACTAAGAAATGTAAACAATTGATTAAAAGCGCTAGGATATCATGGGGTCATGGGGAATTCATGGTGTTGATCATACAAACATGTTTACAAGGTTGCAAGCAATTAATGTCGTGGAGAAATCGAGTTGGGTTATATCTTACGGTTCTTAGGAAGAGTTGGGTCCCGGAGCCGAATCGATTAGATTGTACAACACCTACAAGTCGACTTACTTTCCTCCTAATCAACTTCTATGCATGGTCTAACAAGACTCGAGTTGGTTTATATCTTACGAGTCGAGTTGAGTAGATAAGAGATGGTTGTAAATGCAAGGATTCATAGGCTTAGCATTTCATCAAACATAACATGTGCATAAAGTTGACATCACAACAAGCAAGCAATTTAATCATGTGAACATATTAGATTAAGCATGAATCAATCCCATGTTGGTTTTCCCTAATTACCCATTAATCCTAGCTAAAGAAACTACTCACTCATTATCATGGGAAACATGTCATTAATGGTGTCAATCATCACAACAAGTATAAACATGATAATGGAATGAAGAAATGAACAATAAAGAGTAAAGAGTAAAGGAATTATACCAACTTAAGATGATCCAAACAATAAAGCAAAGAATAATAGAAGAACTTGATGATTGATGGAAGGTTGTCAATCTCCCAATAAACCCAATAATCTTCAATTACCCAATAATAAACTTGAATAATAAACTTGAACAATAATTAAGGAGAGATTAATGTGTAATTTGTGGAAAGATTAAAGAGTAATCTATTCTAATCTACTCCTAATCTAATCTAAGAAGGATTTTCTACTAGCTAAAAAGATGTGTTAAAGGATTATTACAAATGGGGTATTTATAGTGGAAATTAGGTGGATGCATTAGGGTTAACTAAGGGCTAAACTAGTAATTACACTTTTGAGATTTGAGCAGGGAGACTCCGGTATTTCTTGAAGGAAGGGCGTCTTTCTTTGAGGCTTGAAGAAGACGAAAATGCGCTGGGTTGGAATCCGGGCGGATTAAGGTGAATCCGGGCGGATTCTGAAAATGCAATCCGGGCGGATTTGGGAGAATCCGGGCGGATTTGGGAGATGCAATCCGGGCGGATTTGGGAGAATCCGCTTGGATTGTGGTTCACGTAGCAAGGGAAAGTTTCTGTCCAGGAATACGCCCGTCCCGAGCGAAATATGGGCGTCCTGGGCTTCAACCCGAGCGGGTTGAATTTGACCCGAGCGGGTTGAGCTGTATCTTGAGCTCGGATTGTAAAACGGACGTTATTTCCTCATTCGGACTCCTATTGGGGTGATTCAAAAGCCTAGATCACTTGTTTTTCCGACGCCGTTCCATCTAGCATACTTTCAGAGCCAAAGGAGCAACTCTTGGTTTGCGTTCCGAGCAATTTTCTTCATGAATGGCTTCCTTGCTTTTCCTCCTTGCTTTAAACCTTATGACCCTTCTATATACTCATTATTCTTACATCATTGGTCATCATTCTTTCCTCCTCTTCATACTAGTCCATCTAATATCATCAATAAGCTTCCAAATATGCACGAAAGACGGGAATTTCCGCCTTATTATCTTCTTTTCTACAAAACATATGAAATGCGATAGAAAAGCAAATAGGAAGGTTTTGACGGATAAAATGGCCATAGAATGTTATAATAGTATGCAAAATAGGCTCAATTAGGGGACTAAATGTGCGCAAATAATGTTCACATCAAATATCCCCAAACCGAACCTTTACTCGTCCTGAGTAAAGAGGTGACTAAAACTAGACCTTTATTTAAACTATCCTAATAACATAGCCGATATGAGACAATTAGCGGGTCTCACTCCGCCCCTTCAACTCACAACAAGACAACCATGAGGTAGGATGCCTTCTTGCAAGGCAAGGTGGGGCTTGCCAAAATGGCGACACATCCAAACATTAAGCACACAAAGTCACATAATGGATGCATCTACAAAAGAATAGCCACTTTCCTCATCTAAGTGGCGGAAATTATCTACAAGGGAAGCAATTCAAGGATACACACTCCTTCATAGATGCAATTTCTTTAAACTACTAAGCCTAGAAGGATACCAATAAATCACCTCCAAATTGTGTCAAGCTAGGGTACCTTTGTCCTCAATCGTTAAATGCTTTTGTCAAGAGTAGACTCCCTATGGTGTTAGAAACACTGGAGGATCGCGGAATTCCCCCTCTTGCCTAGACAAGAAGAAGGGTCGTCCCCTCTCTACCATGCACAAAAGTGGATACGATGGATAAAGGGATCGATAGTATTTGAGTTTCATTTGGGAGTTTGCTTTTGTTGTTTGTTTTTCCCCCCAATTTCTTGTGGCATATAACATTTGAGAACACTTTCTTTTCATTTCTTTTTGATATTTGGCATTTCAATACTTGACAACTTTCAACTTTTCTTTGCATTTCTTTTGAACATTTTCAAAGTCACCCCATATGTAGTGAGGGTGGCTTATATTTGAAGCTTTAGGAGTTCTATTTTTGCTCCTCTTTTCTTTTTGATGCATTTTTGCAAACTTTCTTTCACTTTTCATTTCATTGAACTCAAATTGATTTCTTTTTGTGTCCATTCCCTTTCATGACAAAAATGTGGTAGAACATGGATGAATGATGGATGCATGGTTTCAAGGGTCACCTTGGAATAAACGGTAGCCAATGAGTTATCACACCACAAGGTACTCTTGACTAGGCTTTAAACCATGGGTCAAAGGATACTAGCATGACACATCCTAGGGTGTTTTACAAGTATTCTAACAAGCAAAGTCTTAAGAAGAAAAAGCATCTACTAGGGCCTATATATACTTGTCAAGCTTCCCAAGTAGACGGTTTCGCAAAATTTTTCTAACATGCAACTACATGTCATGATGCAACTAGCATATAAACATCCTAATGCAAATGATTCTACCAACTAATATGACATATAAACTAAATGCAAGTCCTAAGTTCACATTGTTATACCGCATCAATCAAGATAAAGCCACATAGTCATTAACATAAAGAGGAAAAAGGAGATTGAAAAGATCATACCATGCGGTCTTCAATATCCTCATGTCTCGGATGTGGCGTAGTCGATCAATGTGAACAAGGATAGACAAAAATAATATATACAAACAATATATACAAGACTACACTACAAAGGAAATGAACTTGTTTTTGGTTTTTGAAATTTTCAAATTTTTATGGTTTTTGATTTTGTGAAATTAAAGAACATATTTTTGGGATTGTTTTCGAAAATTTTCAATTTTTATGCATTTTTGGAATATAAATTCCCATCCCCCACTTTATTTTGGACATTGTCCTCAATGTACATGTAGGAGTAGGAATGAAAAAGAAATACATGTTTTTGAATTTTTGATTTTTTTTTTTTTTGAAATAAAGTAAAAATGCAATGATATGATATGAATGAATGCATGCTCTAGCTAAATGCAATTTCTATATGACATATGTAACAAATGAATGCAATCTAAACTATACTATATGATGCATGATTTAAACTATGGTCACTTATGATCAAACCTCCCCAAACCGATTTAAACATTATTTCTAGTGTAGAAATGAATAGGTTTGGCCATTAGTAACTATGCGTGAATTCTAATCTATATGCAACTATCTACATGAATTATATTACAATGCAACTATACTATGAACTAACTAATGTAAATGCAATATGAAATATAATACAAATGCAAGCTAAATGTATATGTATATAACTAAATGCAAGTGGAAATGTAATGCAAAGTGAAAGGAAAGGGTATCTTACAAATGGTGGTTTGAGGTAGGACTCCACCAAACTAGTTCAAATTGTAGAAATTCTTGTCCATAGAGCTCAAGGCTCTCAATAGAAGATCAAAAGCTTGTGAACAAGCTCCAAATAAGCATAAGTATGGGTTGCTCCATTTGAACATGAAATTCGGCCAAGGAAGTTTGTCATATATCTTTTCTTTCACCTTGTCCTTGGCACTAGAGCTTTCCCAATGCTTCAAAGTAATAAGCCCATGATTCTTGTCAACACTAGGTATGAAGTATGGTTCATGTCCATCCGAAGACTTCCATTTACCACCTTCCTCTTCAATTTTGGTGACGATGATAGCATTTTGATTATTCAATCCTTCCAAGGTAGAAGGAGAATTTTCATAACATTGATGATCGAGCTCCTTAGAAGTTGGCATTGTGGATGCCAAATTTCCACAAGTAGCTTCACGTGCAAGTTTCTCTTTTAGCTTTGCTACCAAGTAGCTCTTGTATGATGCCTTGACCTTTTGAAGAAGGTCCACCATATCGTCTTCAATAATCATTGGCTCCATGGTAGGTGTCAAGTAGTCTTCATGGGAGATAGGGAAAGGACATTCACCTTCATGATAGGATATCTCAAATGTCTCAAGGATAGGCTCCTCAAGCAAGGTGATATTACAAGTCCATCCCTTAGGCTCATCATCATCGCTATCTCCATAAGAATCATAAATGGGGGCTTCACTCTTCTTCACCAACTCTTTCTCCAACACCTCAACATCTACTTCAAATGACATACCCTCATACTCACAAAGGCTAAGAGTATTTGGCTTACTCAACCTCATGTCTTCATCATCAAATACCACACTTTCATACTCACAAGAGCCCAAAGAGGTTGGCTCTTCCCACTTCTCATCAAAGGTAACTCCTTCAAACTCACATTCATGGTCAATGTCTAAGGAGTGGTGGGGGGTGGTTTCTTGGGATTCTCTCATTTGGGCAATTTGAATCTCCAACTCCTCACCTTGGGCAACAATGCCTTGAAGAACATTGTCGCTCTTTTGGCTCTCCTCTAGCATTTGTTTGAAGAAGTTTTGTTGATCTCCCATCATTTGGAGAATCACATTTTCAAGGGGTTCATCTTCTTGTTGTGGGTAGGTGTGAAAGTGGTTGTATTGTGGTAATTGAAGTTCATTGTGAAATGGGTATTGGGTGGGTGGTTGTTGTTGATATTGGGTGTGGTGATTTTGGTGGGAAAAATTGGGGTAGTGGTTAGGATTTTCGTTGTACAAATAATAAGGTAGGTTTGTGTTGACTTGCTCCTCAAACTCCCCATACCCATAGTCATACTCAAACGATCCACCACATACTCCATAACACATGTCTTGAGTCATCATCATAGCCAAGATAAAGATACAACTAAAAACATGGAAACTACAAGGAAACGGTAAAAACGAACCTTGAGGAACAAGGTGAAAGCAAAATAAAAATAGACAAACAAGTAAGAACTTAATCACTTAGCACCATCCCCGGCAACGGCGCCATTTTGATGTGGTCAATGTCGTCACTCAACCAATCAAACACATTTATAATACTCAACATACAACTAGTTAGCGGTAAGTCGAGGTCGATCCATGGGACGGTGTGCTTTGGGTTCTAAGTCTATCTATTTCAATTTATGCTAGTGTCACAATTGATGGGGTTTGTAGTTGTATTCTAAACTAGTGAAAGTAACAAAGTAGAGCAAACAATGAACTAAGAAATGTAAATAATTGATTAAAAGTGCTAGGATATCATGGGGTCATGGGGAATTCATGGTGTTGATCATACAAACATGTTTACAAGGTTGCAAGCAATTAATGTCGTGGAGAAACCGAGTTGGGTTATATCTTACGGTTCTTAGGAAGAGTTGGGTCCCGGAGCCGAATCGATTAGATTGTACAACACCTACAAGTCGACTTACTTTCCTCCTAATCAACTTCTATGCATGGTCTAACAAGACTCGAGTTGGTTTATATCTTACGAGTCGAGTTGAGTAGATAAGAGATGGTTGTAAATGCAAGGATTCATAGGCTTAGCATTTCATCAAACATAACATGTGCATAAAGTTGACATCACAACAAGCAAGCAATTTAATCATGTGAACATATTAGATTAAGCATGAATCAATCCCATGTTGGTTTTCCCTAATTACCCATTAATCCTAGCTAAAGAAACTACTCACTCATTATCATGGGAAACATGTCATTAATGGTGTCAATCATCACAACAAGTATAAACATGATAATGGAATGAAGAAATGAACAATAAAGAGTAAAGAGTAAAGGAATTATACCAACTTAAGATGATCCAAACAATAAAGCAAAGAATAATAGAAGAACTTGATGATTGATGGAAGGTTGTCAATCTCCCAATAAACCCAATAATCTTCAATTACCCAATAATAAACTTGAATAATAAACTTGAACAATAATTAAGGAGAGATTAATGTGTAATTTGTGGAAAGATTAAAGAGTAATCTATTCTAATCTACTCCTAATCTAATCTAAGAAGGATTTTCTACTAGCTAAAAAGATGTGTTAAAGGATTATTACAAATGGGGTATTTATAGTGGAAATTAGGTGGATGCATTAGGGTTAACTAAGGGCTAAACTAGTAATTACACTTTTGAGATTTGAGCAGGGAGACTCCGGTATTTCTTGAAGGAAGGGCGTCTTTCTTTGAGGCTTGAAGAAGACGAAAATGCGCTGGGTTGGAATCCGGGCGGATTAAGGTGAATCCGGGCGGATTCTGAAAATGCAATCCGGGCGGATTTGGGAGAATCCGGGCGGATTTGGGAGATGCAATCCGGGCGGATTTGGGAGAATCCGCTCGGATTGTGGTTCACGTAGCAAGGGAAAGTTTCCTGTCCAGGAATACGCCCGTCCCGAGCGAAATATGGGCGTCCTGGGCTTCAACCCGAGCGGGTTGAATTTGACCCGAGCGGGTTGAGCTGTATCTTGAGCTCGGATTGTAAAACGGACGTTATTTCCTCATTCGGACTCCTATTGGGGTGATTCAAAAGCCTAGATCACTTGTTTTTCCGACGCCGTTCCATCTAGCATACTTTCAGAGCCAAAGGAGCAACTCTTGGTTTGCGTTCCGAGCAATTTTCTTCATGAATGGCTTCCTTGCTTTTCCTCCTTGCTTTAAACCTTATGACCCTTCTATATACTCATTATTCTTACATCATTGGTCATCATTCTTTCCTCCTCTTCATACTAGTCCATCTAATATCATCAATAAGCTTCCAAATATGCACGAAAGACGGGAATTTCCGCCTTATTATCTTCTTTTCTACAAAACATATGAAATGCGATAGAAAAGCAAATAGGAAGGTTTTGACGGATAAAATGGCCATAGAATGTTATAATAGTATGCAAAATAGGCTCAATTAGGGGACTAAATGTGCGCAAATAATGTTCACATCACAGGCCAGTCGATCGACCAGGGTGACAGGAACAGAAGCCCCTGGTGTCGCGGCTCAGTCGATCGACCATAAAAGCCAGTCGATCGACTGAGATACCTGCTGTAAGTTTCTGATTTCTTCGAATTAGCTCAATAAATTGAGCTAATATGGTCTATGAACCTGCAAATACACATAATAATGCGCCCAAAATTGCGCAAAACCCAAATGTAAATTCTAAAGTCTTAAATAAATCCTAAGCAGACTTATTAAAATGCGAAGTCTCACGCACACGAAAAACGATAAATAGTCTAAAAGCAATAAAATAGTCTTTAAAAGGTCTAAGAAACACATAAATCAACGGAAACTGCGGAAAATCTGCGACCAAGGCTTCTGTCTACATGAAGTAGCTTCCGCAGTGCTCATCTCAGAAACTGGACTCCACTCTACTCTGACTGGAATACTCAATGGATCATCTCTAGCATCTTCCCAAGCATGGCCATCATCTTCTAGCTCCTCACACTCAAGATCTGACTCCGAAATTTTGACTGGCTCCTTCTTCTTGGGCTCCTCGTCAGTTGCATAGCTCAGACATCCCAAACCGCCTCTCTGAATAATGGGCTCCTTCACAGCTGGAGCGATCAACGGTTCTTTCTTCCCCAAACCGGTTCCTGCAACATCTAAAACAAGAGAATCGTCCTCCATATTGCTCCCAATCTGGGAAGGAGGTGTCATAACAGGAATAGGTACAGGTAAGGAAGTAGGAATCTCAACATAAGATTTCTTTTCAGAAATCACATTGCAAGTAACGGGGCACATAACATCTTTCTTCCTATAAGTCTGGGCAAAACTAATGGACTGCTTTCCCACCTTAAAGGTCAGTGTCCCTGAGCCAACATCAATAACTGCACCAGCGGTGTGCAGAAAGGGTCTACCCAAAATGATAGGGATATGGGCATCCTCGGGTATGTCTAACACAATAAAGTCAACTGGGAAGAAGAATTTTCCTATTTGCACAGGAATATCCTCTAGGACTCCTACAGTGGACCGCGTAACGATCGACCATTTGCACTTCATCATATTAGTGACCGCAAATCTAGTCAATCCTAATCTCCTAGCAAGACTCAAAGGCATGACACTAATACTAGCCCCTAAATCATATAATGCCTTCTCAATTGAGAAGGTACCAATTTTACAAGGGACTGAAAAGTTACCCGGGTCAGCTAACTTGTGTGGAGCAGTGTGAGTCAAATAAGAGCTAGATTCTTCAGTTAAATTAACAGACTCGGCCCTATCAAGTTTCCGCTTCTTATTTAAAAGTTGCTTCATGAATTTCATATAAGCGGGAACTTGATTTACCAACTCAAGAAAATGTACTTGCACATTAAGACTTTGAATGACATTTTTAAATTTTTCAAAATATACCTCATCCTTCGTTGGTACCAGCCTCTCTGGATATGGGGCTTGCAAAAGTAACTTAGCCCTCTCCTCTAGGTCTCTCATATCGGCATCGGTGGACTTAGGCTGAAAATCCACTACTTTATCCTTGTTATAGCTCGAACCTTCTTCAGTCCGTCTCAGGTATGAACCATTGACCGTCGTAGGGTCATACTTTGGAATCGGAACGAACCCATCAGCATCCGGAACTTGCCTCGATAATTTCGGAGCCGTCGTACCCCGAAATAGGTGGTCCCTCAAGTTATCTGGCATTGGAGGACGAAAAGGTTCAACATCAGCAGCGGTTTCAGTCGATCGACCAGTGAGGTCGGTCGATCGACTGGATTCTTCAGGACCAGAAGCTGTACTGTTGCACGGACTGGTCGATTGACTGGGTGATGCGGTCGATCGACCGTGATTACTGCTGATCGTCTTTTTCTCGCCCTTTTTCTTCTTCCCTTTTTCAACAGCTTTCTCAGGTCCATCAAGAGTAGACCCGCTCCTCAGCGTCATTGCATGTATGGTCTCAATACGCTGATTCAAAGAGTGAAATTGACTCGGTATCTGAGCTGTATTCTTATCTAATGTAGCAAATTGAGATTTCAGCTCCGTGATTGAGACCTCATTCGTCGCATTACTTTTCTGTACCTCCACCATAAGCAGCTGCACTAGACTCGTCAACTCTGCAACTTCGTTATTCAACTCTTGCTGTGACGGAGTGGATGGTGGTGGGGCTACATAAGGAGCACATATGGTTGATGCGGTGAAGTAGGAGCGTAGTTATATGCATTGTCGAGCTTAAATTAATGAAAGGCAAACATCTTCTTATTAGGGCTCCTGCATGCATCAGCTATGTGTCCCATTCCGCCGCATCTCCCACAAAACTCCACCTGCTGCTTCTGAGACTGGAACATGGGTGGAGTCTTCTGAAGTACTATAGATAGGACCTGTAGGACCTAACAAAACAACACTAAAGAAGATGGTAAGAACTGCCTCAAGGTACTCAGTCTTCCCTTGAGGCGAAACACAGATTAAAATAAAAAACAACTAAAACTAGCGCTGCCTCCCCGGCAACGGCGCCAAAATTTGATACCTGTCGAAGTGAGTACCAAAAATAATATTTATAAATTCCGAACTACAACTAGCAAGCGGTAGTAAGGGTCGATCCGCAGGGAGGTAGGGAGATTATAGTTACTTTTAATTTTAGTCTACAGTAACAATGAGGGGGGTTTTGATGTGAATTATAACTAAATCTAATAACATAAACTAAATAAACAAATAATAGAAGCAAAAGATGTAAACAATGATAAAAGAAATGCTAAGACGGTCGGTTCACTATAGCTGCGATGGCACAAAATCCTAGGTAAGTCCGAAATACAGTCGTGTAGGATGGGTAAAACAAGTCCTCTCGGTCCAAGTTAACTAGTAACTCCTTTCGGCCTATGCTACTAGTCCCTAAGTCTCACTAATGCTAGCTCTCGCCCTGAAAAGTGATTCCTAAAGCCTAAATTACATTATCTCTCAATCTCAGCAATTTAGTCGTCTCAACTCGTTAATTAATGCCCTTCCCTATCTTTCGATCTATGGGTTGGTCAAAACTAAGCATCTAACAAGTCTCCTCTCGGTCTCATTGTTAAATATTGCACTTAACGAATTATACGGTGCTAATCAGACACGAAGTCAGTCGATCGACCAGCTACCCCAGTCGATCGACCAAGCCCTAATGCGGGGTCACACCTATTCTAATGTCATCTACGCCATAGATCCCCTACATCTTAGCACGCAGTATTTAGCTATTCATAATGGTATTAATAACGAAAACAAAATTAAAGTTGCGAATAATGGAATTCATAATTAAATTGAATAAACAGTAAAACCGCATAAAAGAGAAATTAGGGCTTAGGGATTCTAAACTAGCAAGAACTAATTCTGATGAAACGAATAAAGCAATACGGAAATTAAGGGTCTAGAATTACCGAAACAAAGGAACAAGCCACGAATCCGAAAGTAAGATGCGAACTTTATTGAAAATTCTAAACTACGAAAATAGCTACTGTATTTTTGGTACTAGATGATAATAAATCTGATGAGGAAGAGTTACGTTATAAAGAAATTATCACGTAACCTAATCCTCATAACCTAAATACAATGGGCTTTATCACGTCTTTTAATTTGCGCATCAGCTCGTGGGGTGGTCGATCGACCACTGGGAACAGTTGATCGACCACAGGCGATGTACAGTAACTTCTGATAAATTCTGCAGCGCGCACTGATCTTAAAACAGCTGTTATTTCTTTGTTGCTTGGTCAAATCAGGCGTTCTATGCGGCATTGGAAAGCTAATAGGATAAGCTTTCACCTCCACTGGGAACAGTTGATCGACCACAGGCGTTGTACAGTAACTTCTGATAAATTCTGCAGCGCGCACTGATCTTAAAACAGCTGTCATTTCTTGGTTGCTTGGTCAAATCAGGCGTTCTATGCGGCGTTGGAAAGCTAAGAGGATAAGCTTTCACCTCCAATTAGAATCACTCGATTATCAGATCTAGAACTCGAGATATAGCCATCTTAATAAGGCTGCAATGTCGAGAAGCATTATGACAGTCTATAGACCATGTAGGTCAGTCTATAGACTGCTGTAGCTGGTTATCCGCTTTTAAAACTCTCGTAAATATATCTTTCAGGCCTTGAAATATGCACCAAGTTCGCTTCCCGAGTCTTTACTCCATGTCAAAGGCAATGCTAAGTACTTAGGGACGGATTCGGCTCGATTTCCGCTGGATTCTTCACATTTCTGCAATTTTATACAAAAACACGAAAGTAGACGGAAATAAGGAAAATAGTAGCATAAACTACATAATTGAGCTCTGAAATGCGTGTAAAATAGGGTGTAAAACATCATATAAATGACAGGCATCAGAATACACGAAGTATGGCATGTGAATCCATAAGAATGAAGAAAGAGAAGTTGTTTGATGGTGAACTTCGGGGACGAAGCTCCTTTAAGAGGGGAAGAGTAATGTCGCAAAGGAAAATTGACGTAATTATAACAATTTTACAGTATTTTTGTGATATTTTAAAGTATGTGAATGATTGTTTGAATAGTTTTATAGTGGTTATTGTGTAATTGAGTAAGAGTTTATAATTATCGAATAAAATAGCATGTCATTATACTTCATCTTCAGTTGATTATTTGTTATGTTGTCATGAGAATTGGATGTTATTAGCGGTAGTGGAATTGCTATTAGTAGAATTGTGTTGTGTGGCTAAAATAATAGAGTGGAATGAACACTGTATTGTTGCGAATCTGTGGTAGGATCGTTGTTTTGTGTGTTTTGTAATTGGTAATCGTTGGCAGGTAATGGATGAAAGTGTAGTCTGATGATTGTGTTGGTGTACGTTTGAATAATATTGTGTAGTAAGTGCAAGTGATAGTCGAGTTAGTCATTCTTATGGACAGTATGTGTTCAGCTATTCAAAAAGGAAGTTGGTGATTAGCTGAGAGTCATGTTGTGTATTGTGTGCTAAGGTAGATGATGATGATGATGCCTGATGAACATATATAGTGGGATGGTATTTCTAAACAGAGTTATGTTGACCTGTGTCGGGTAAACGGTGGTGATGACCTTGGTTTCTTTGTCGTGTGTCGTGGGAGAGGATGAGTCGAACTTCGGGGACGAAGTTCTTTTTAAAGAGGGAAGACTGTAATACCCATCCTTTTAGGGACCCGTTGACCGACCTTAGAGACATATCTTAACCTTTGAAACCTTACAAGCGATGACTGGTGACGGTGTGAGCTTTAGTTTATGTGTTACTCGATCTAGCGGAGGCTACTCGATCGAGTAATTTGGGAGCTCGATCGAGTAGGGGTCACTCGATCGAGTAAGTCAGTTACTCGATCGAGTAACGGGTTTGCAACGGGGAATTATAAATCGTGTTTCGTGAAACCTCAAATCATTTCCGCCTCTCTCCCCTAAACCTAGATACAATCTCTTCTTCTTCCCTTCACAATAGTTCCTTCTTTTGAGATCCTTGGGGATGCTTATGCCATGGGAATGGGTTGCTTGAGTCGGGTAGCGGTCTTGACGCCGGATTGCTATGCGTAGGTATGTCATCGTCATCGTCATTGTCGTTGTTGTTTTCAGTTAGGGTTGTAGTGATAGTGATATATGATTGTACTATTTGTATAGGTGTGTTGCTTGGTTGATTGATATCATATGGTCGGACGTGGAATCGCTGCGGTTTGCTAAAGGTAGGTTCGCCTACTCAGTACTGTTGGTTGTCTAGTGTGTCTTTTGTTGTGGTTTGGTTGATGTAGCGTCGGTATGATTGATTGATTGTGGTATTTGGATGGTGTTGTGTTGTTTCGATTAACGTTGTTGTGGTGCAGCTAATTGCGATTGTTTGTCTATGGTTCTCGAGGTGCGTCCGGCTGAGTGGAGTCACTTGCGGGAGTGGCTTCACGCCCGTAGTTCGCCCTCCATGGAACCCGCCACGGGAGGGGATGTGCACATTAATGGACATGGGTTTATCGCTCAGTTTGATGAGCGGGGCTTAGGTGGGAACGACTGCGGTCCCCCACTGGCAGGGCTGGTCCAGTGGACAGTCGGTGACGGTGATTGATTGGAGATGTGGTGTGTGTGTGTGTGTGTGTGTGTGTGTGTGTGTGTGTGTGTTTTGTGTACTTGCGTTGTGTCTGTGGTTGTTGGTGTATTTCCTCAGTTACTGACCTTGTGTGGTTTTGTCTTGTTGTTTGTTTCTGTTGTGTCTGCCGTGATCCCTTATGGTGAGCAGTCAGTCTTGGCAGGTTGTGATCTGGATTTTAGCTGGGTGCTTGGCGGGATGAGTCTCTCACAAGTCACGACAGAAGTGGTTCATATAGCTGATAGTGGTTTTGAGTTGTATCTTATTTATATCAGTAGTTTTGGTTAATCACTGTAATATAATTTAATTATTCTTTTATCGACATTTGATTATTACTGTCCTCGGGCAACCGAAATGGTAACGCCCTTATATGCTAGGAAAGGTCTTTTCAAGGCTCCTTGGTATATGGGGGTGTTACAAAGTGGTATCAGAGCGACGATTTTGGAACCTGTAACAAATGAGCCTAATGAACGTAGTGAGTCTAATAAAATGAACCTGGTGTATGTATATTGGGAGCCCCAGCTGATGCTAGATTTTATGTGAGTAGGCGCCCTCATTTCAAAATCATGGCCCAATTATGCTTAAGCCAGTCACCGGGTATTGGAATATCGAGTCGGAAATTGTGTGCCTAGTGTGTATAACGGTTATGTTATAAATGTTTGTGATGAAGTCTTTATGAATGCTAGTGTGCGTAATGGTGATGAGAAACTGTTAAAATCTTTGGTTAAGGAGAGGTGAACATGGGAGTAGTGGAAGCATGAAGTGTCTATAGTATGTGATAGTGTTGTGTGGTGTGGCAATAGTAATGCTTTCTAAATCGTTCTATGTGCATTAGTATAAAGGAATTGTGAGTCTTGTATGTGGTGATGATGGTAAGTAGTAAGTTTTGAATTAGTCGTAACATTTGTCAAAGTAGTATTTGGTAAGTGTGATGAATGAATGGTTGGATACTTCCGTGATATGGCATAGTTAAGTTGAGTAATCTAGTTGATAATTTGTTGTGACATGGTTAAGTTATTAGTAAACTTGGACGATAAGTGAGGGCTTAATGTTAGATGAATGCTTAGAGTGATATGATTATAAATTGTATTGTTAAAGTTGCAAATGCATGATTAGAGGTAAAGGAATGTGTCGAATGTATGCACGAGGAACCTAATAGTGTAGTCAATTGGTTGCGTAATGTTTGTCATAGAATGGAGTAAAATGTGTTGAACGAAGTGATATGTTTGTTAGATCAATACATTGCATTAGTGTAGTGGTAATACGTCGTGAATGTATATAATAATCTGTGACGATTTCCGAATTCATTTTGGAATCGACATGAGTTGTTGTTTTGCAGGAACCGTTACTCAAATTCGTAACTTTTGACCTCGTTCTCATTCTTGCCCGACCGAGTAAGAGTATCTAGTCTATAGAGTAGACCTCATTCGATCTAGTTAGGAAGCCATGACGTCGAAAAAGTTGGATCTGCCATCGAAAACTCGACCGAGTAGAGGCCACTCGATCGAGTAACCCACTTAGTCGATCGAGTAAGTGAACAATACTCGGAGAATTGCGGGATTCATAACCCCTCTTCTCTATTCTTTCTTTCTTATTCTTTCATTAAACAAAAACCCTAAATCTCTTAATCTCTCTCAAGTTGCTCTCAGCCTTGTGATTTTGTGCTTGAATCTCGTATTTTCCTTGCTTAATTCGGTCTCTTTGCTTGCCAATCAATCAAGGTAAGGGTGTTTATCCTATTTCTACGTTTTAATTAATTAGAATTATGTAGGATGGTGTTTGCTGGAAAAAAATCGATTTATATGTGCCAAATCTTGCTTGTAATTGTTGTCACATGATTTATTTGCTTTAATTTGTTGAGTATCAATGCTAAATATACCAAAAATAAAATCAAATTAGGGGTTTGTATATCTCGAAATTTCTAGGATTTGAGATTTTAATTTAGATTTTGGTTGTCTTTTACATATAAAAACGGAAAAATTGAGTAATGTATGTTATGGGTATCATATTTAGAGTTGATTTTGATGAATTTTGCTTAAATTTTGCCTTAAAACTCCGTCTTAAAAGTGCCTCAAACTGAAATTCGTCCCATATCCTTGTGAAATTTGTTTGTTGGTAAAGCTATTTTGAAGGATTAATCTTTAAAAATTAGTAGTTGTGATGTTAATTGATGCCATACTTGCCATAATTGTGACAGTTGTAGAGACCGTCTGATGATAAATTAGAGAGTTTAATGTTGTAATTTCTGGACTGTTTGGTGAAGGTGTGTACGTAGTAACTCTTTTCCATGATCATATATGAATGTTTACATGTTTTCAAGTATATGTGGTTTGTGTATTCATGTGTTGAAAACAGATGTCGAGACCAACTGTTGGAACCCGTCAGAGTAAGAGGGGGAGGGTTTATGAGCCCGAGGTAGGTGAAGGGAGTGGGGGACCTACGGTCCTAGAGGTACCCGAGTACCCTTCCGTTGTCTTTGCGGACTTTACTCAAAGAAATGCTTTTGTTGCTTTGCAGAGATGTCGTATGCGACCCACTCGTTGCATTGACACTACTCTTTTGACTGACATGGGGATTGTGACTGATGTTAGGCATATCTTTGAGACCTTGGGTCTGACTGGGTTGTACCGTCTCCGGAAACACTCTTATGCTTTTCTAACCCTCGAGTTTATGAGTTCTTTCAAGTATGATGCGGTGGAACAGACCGTTGAGTTCCGCCCTATGAACACCAGTTTCCTTCTTACCATGGATATGTTTGCCACCCACCTTGGCCTTTCTAGACCTGCTAAGGGAGCTCTTTGGAATATCCCGACTGAGTGTGGGGCTAGTAGCCTTATGCTCTGCTTTACTGGCAAACCCGCCCCCACCTCTAGCAACATGTTGATTAATGATGTTTAACATGTCACCTTAAAGATCTTTCTCCATGCCTTGATCTGTTTGCTTTATGAGAGGAAGGATGTGAGTAAGCTTAACTCACACGAGGTGGTGTTGCTTGCGGCGTACCTTAACCCCACCCGATCTCACAGAGTTACCTTTAGTGCCCCGGACATAGTGTGTGCCAGCTTAGCCTTGATGACCACTTATGACTCTCGTTTTCTGAGCTGTGGTGCCATTGCATTCGGTTGGCGGAGAGGCTTACTACCTTTGAGGCCTCCTCGGCCTATACCCCCCTTGACCCCAGCGGTGCCGACCTTGGACCGTGAGTACTTTCTTGACCTCAAGTGGTTGAGGACTTTGGAGGGTGGTGGGTTAGCATGGAGAGTTTGGGGGATGAGTTGAATGCAGATACCTACTCCCGAGCACCTTCCTGCTACCAAGCCTTTGACAGCAGCAGTAGTGGCTGCCGATTTTGATGATGAGGAGGAGGCTCCTGAGAGGCAATCGTACCTCATTGACTCAGATATCTTGGTGGTGATGCCCGAGCCGACGAAAGTGGATCGTGTGAGACTTGAGGATGTCCAGCCTAGGGTGGGGTTGTTCACCGGTCCGGAACCGGACCGGACCGGACCGGACCTTGCTAACCCGGAGACCGGCTGTTATAATATTAGAGGTCCGAAGACCGGACCGGCCAGGAGAAGACCGGACCACAACCCGGACCGAGTTGCCAGTCTAAACCCGGACCGGACCTCTAAGACCGGTTTCTGTTGAAATTACAAATTGTCATGTACGAATCATCATTACAAGCATAACTGATATCTCTCACCACCATAAGTATAAAGGTTGTACTTGAAACATGTCTCCAACACCAACAAATTATTCCTTATAAAAACTCAAAGTACATAGACAAAATTTCCCCATTTATATATTTTGAAACCTAATTTTCCAAAGAACTAAACAAAGCAAAATCATTTGATCCATTTATCGGAGGTTCAGAGCTTTGCTTGAAAAGTGAGTTGTTCAACTTCTTTGCTGCTTGTTACTTTCTCAAAGTCTACTTGAAATAAACGAATAATATCAAACAAAAGCATAAATTTAATTGAAATAATTAGTAAAAAAACAATAGTCGAATAATAGAAAAATAACATACAGAGCACTTTTTCAATGAAAACTAAAGTTAATTAAAAAGAGAGAGTAAATAGTAATAAATAAAGAATAATAAAAGAAAAGGTGTGGAGGAGAGAAGACGAAAAGTAGAGATAAAAGGTGGGTAAGTGGACAGTGGTAGGTGTATTTAAATACGCAATAAAAGCTTAGGAAAGTAAAACCCTAGCTGCAAACAACTCTATATGATAGACTACAGTATGTTTCTCGAGGTTTCCATCAGTTTCTAGTAAAATTTTGCGCTGTATGTTCACATTTCATCCGGTCTCCGGTTCTGGACCGGTTTTCTTCGGGTCTAGACCGGCTAGGACCGTGGACCGGATTCACCTAAAATCAAGACCGAAGACCGACCCGGATAGCCATCGGTCCGGTCCGGTCTGGACCGGTCGGTCCGGTTCGGTCCGATTTTCCGGGTCGGCCCGAATTTTGAACAGCCCTAGCCTAGGGTAGGGAGGGGACCACATCGAGTGAGGGAGAGGGTGGCTGAGACTCAGCCGGAGCAGCCTGTGCCCCCACAGTACCAGTATCCCGGTTACCCTTCCTTCTATACCCCTGAGATGAGAGTGAACGACCTCACGGAGAGGGTGCCAGCGACCTTGACGCTCCGGAACCTCCACGATATGGGGTACATACAGGGCATCGGGACAGAGGTAGTGCAACCGGTGTGGTGGAGAGGCATTAGGGACGACAGTGGAGTTTTTCACTCTTTTGGCGTGGAGAGGTCCACTTGGGGAGAGCATCCGTCATATCCCTACGGTTGCTTGGTGTAACACCCTCATTTATTTAGGAGCCTTTAGCAAGACATTCCCAATAAAAAGGACTGTTACCATCTCGGTTGCCCGAGGTAAATGATACAAATTAAAACAAACCAAAGTACTTTAATAATTTTAACTGAAATAATGGTTTTATTACATTGCCAATCGATTAAATTTAAACCTTAACATTACAATATACTACGCAGCGGAAATTACATAAATAAAGTTGTATAAGTCAACTAAGTGATCTAGACAGCAACTATGGTCCAAGTCGAGCTCACGTCCCAATGCTCCCAAGTCAGCTAATCTTTAGTACACAAATCGCTCCCCATTATGGTTCATCACAGGTGTTCACGAATACACTGTCAACCACGAGGTTGAGTAGGATAATCACACAACATTAAATGTACAAACTTAATAGATGTAAGCACGTGGAATAAATACCACCACCGATTCCCATCATATCCACACTAGTCGTCCCGGTCCGTGACCGAGGCTCCACCACACCGTCATCCCGCCAACTCCTGGCCCGGGGATAAACACAAATGTCGTCTCAGTCCGAGACTGAGGATATCTCATAACTCATTGTCGTCCCAGTCCGAGACTGAGGATAATCAATAAAATAACATGCCAATATAAATATTGCCATCCAATACTAAACATCCAACTATAATTCAACAATAATAATTTACCCATCCATTAATCATTCAATTTCCACAAAAGACGAGTTGAGTAGTTATCCTACCTGGCAAGTAATATCCAATTACGCAATCCGAGCTAATCAACTAGTAGCTCTCTTCAATAAATCCGACACCTAACAATTATAATAATTATAATTACTAACTAATTAATTATTCAACACAATTAAACTAATTATAAATTAATTATATGAATTATATTATTACGTAGAGTATTAATTTAAAACCCCGTTTCAAACTCAACTCAAATCCCAAATCTATAGTTATATTATAACATCTATTAATTTATAACTAAACTATCAAATGTGTTTACAATTATATCTTAATATACACTAAATGGTTTAATTAATAATCATGTTTTAACCAATTAAATACATATCACTCAAACTATCAATTTTATTTTCATTTGCACACACCCATACGTCCCCATCTCTCCAGTAAACAAACACTTATCACCCAACACACCCATGCTATTCACATTCAACTACACCAAATCCGACTCCTACCATGACCCCATCGCACCAACCCCTCGCCGTCAATTCCACGCATTACACCACCATCTAAAACCCGACCCCTTCATACATATTCCACGGCCAGCAAGGTCCATAGTCACCACTCAGTTTATCCATCTAGATTTTAACTCACGACAAAAAAACAGGGTTATATCGCTCCGACGCAAAGACATTAAAACAGCTCGCAAATGCTACCCAATCACTCGCTATAGGCAACTTAAGACACGGTACAAGTATCAGAATTTAACTAGCTCCATAGCATGTGTAAAACAGCAACGAAACTTCGCCGGTGTCAAAACAGAGTAATGTTGTTGCTGCTGTCCAGCCTCTTTTACGACATTAAAACGACTCTAAATTGCTATTAAGACCACCCGCAAGGTACACCTATTAACATATTATCGACAACAGCGAAGTGCCCACAACTCGCCACCAAACCGAGCCCGAAACCAGTCCTAAAACAGACTCGGCAACACAGTCCCTTAGTTTATGAGACGCCACCTATGTTGATAATCACTAAGCTTTCTATAATTTATAATAATCAATCTATTTAAGAAATCTATATTTATGAACTAACTGAGTCGTACAAAACTTAAACGAACGGGAGAAGATGATACCTCGAGGAAAGGACTAGGAGTGACGACGTTAGTAACAAACGATGTAAAGGAGAGTATAAACTTATTCCGAGCTCTCTAAAATTTCTGCGTGAATGAAGCAAAGGGGCGAGAGAAGGTATATGAATGGTGAAAGATTTAGGGTTGTTGGCGTAGGCAAGATATTCAATGTCTTTTATATCATAAATATTATTATTAATATTATATGTTGTATACCATATCAAGTTCTACTAATTATATTCTAAGTTCGGCCCCTTTATTCATAATTTAATAACCCACCATAATAACTAGCTTACGACCCGGAACTTATACTCGCAAACATTTATAAAATAGAATTCTTTAATTATATTAAAATACGGAGTATTACAGTTGGCCCCTTGGCGCATGGGAGCAGATGCGGGTGTTGGTGGTGTCGCAGGACATGATGCAACTGGAGCGGGCACGTCAGGTGGTGATGGTGGCGTCGAGGTGATGGATGATCAGGATGTGGAGTGATGATGCTCCTTTTATTTTATATCGTTATGTTGACATACATAATGACTAACTTATCCTCTCCCACGACATAATAATTTACGCATCCATTAATGCCTAATGAACATACATAATTTTTGTCATTTATTTACCTTATTTATTTAACCATTATTTTCTTTATTTAATGAAATGACCTTTTACCTTTCCTTTCATCATTACTATATATACTCAATAGTTATGTACCATATTTTTTATTTTTCTTTCATTCATAAAATTTGAGAGAATTAGTAATAGAAATTTCTATATATATAATTATTATATTCACCCTAATTTTCAATTTTATTCAAAAAATAGCACCTAAAGTAAACATAGAAAAGTAAATTAATTGTTTCATTTTTTATTGTTCTTATGTTTTGTATTAATTTGTTATTATGTTTTGTGTTTGTATTAATATTGCGTGGGAATGAATTTCCAACTTTATTCAAAATTAAGGTATAAATTAAATACAAAAAAGAAAGAAAAAAATATTGTAAACTATTCATCTCCTCTCATAAATTTTGTTATTTATTTACCTTATTTATTTAACCATTATTTCCTTTATTTAATGAAATGACCTTTTAACTTTCCTTTCATTATTACTATATATACTCAGTAGTTATGTACCATATTTTTTATTTTCCTTTCATTCATAAAATTTGAGAGAATTAGTAATAGAATTTTCTATATATATAACTATTATATTCACCTTAATTTTCAATTTTATTCAAAAAAATAGCCCCTAAAGTATACATGGAAAAGTAAATTAATTGTTTCGTTTTTTATTATTATTATGTTTTGTATTAATTTGTTATTATTTTTTGTATTTGTATTAATATTGCAGGAGAATGAATTTTCAACTTTATTCAAAAAATTGGTAGGGAAGGTATAGCTAAAAAACTAAATTAATTATTTTGCTTTTTGTTTTTATTATATTTTGAATTAATAAGAATATTATTAGTTATTTTTGTGTGTTTATATTAATATTGCAGGAGAATGAATTTTCAACTTTATTCAAAAAATTGGTAGGCAAAGTATACATAGAGAACTAAATTAATTATTTCACTTTATATTTTTGTTATATTTTGAATTAATTAGAATTTTATTATTTTTTTGTGTTTGTATTAATATTATAGGAGGATGACATACTCGCGTATCAATAACAATGCACGAGATTGGAAATAATGGCTATGGATCTTCTTTATAGATTTTTTCTTTGTTTCAATGACTTTCACTTTTGTCAGTTTTTCTTTTTTTCTATAATGGTGTATTTGAAATATCGAATTGTAGCGAAAATATTTAATAAGTTGTTAACATGTTGTTACATTATTGTCCTTCACTCTTTCCTACACTTTAGTCTCCTTTGTAACACTTATGTTCTATTTTCATTTTGTCAAACAGGTTACAAATAAAACTGTTAGCCAAACTGTTAAAGTACGATGCACATATGTCAATTTGATCTTATCATAGTGTTATAATATGCATAATAAATATTATGCATAATTAGTAATAGTTAGAAACCGATTCTTATTCTCCAATTCATTGTTCCAATTCCAATGCTTCAAGGCCTTTAAATCATTTTTTTTGTTTTCCATCAAATATACTATTCTGTAACTCACAATTTTTTTGGATAAATAATTTTTTTGAATGATTTGTTTATATTTTATTTTCTCATGAATTAGGAAAGGCTAATATTTCGTATGAAGTATAATAGTATTGTTTTGATTATAACTCATGTCACATGAATTCGCCATGTCATATTAAAAATATGCAACATCACATTTAAATATGTCACGTCACATTAAATTTTAATCTAGGTGGTTTTTTGAATCCTACGTGACTTTATCTAGGTGGCGTTTATTTGTCATTTTAGGGTAGCCTTTTAATTATATTTTATAGATTAAACAAATGATTGAGAGAGAGACTACTCCATATAAGTTATTCACAAATTAAACACTTAAACACAATCAATTATTAACGATCCCGTGATTTTCACGGGCTCCAAAACTAGTGCTCCTTACTTAACCAAAAAGTCCAAATAAATTGGTAAAAAGCTACGAGTTTTGAGGGTATGTACATTTATTAATTTGATATGGAGATAAACAATGGGGATAAACAACATAGTAAGGTAAACGACTTGCACTTTTGAGGAGTTTACATTGTATAATGAGGTGATGACAATCGTTGAGCTAAGTATTTGTGTGATAAGCAAAGCATTCAATGAAAGTTTCATTTACTATAACTATATGGTGTTTTACGTACGGATAACTAACTTAATTTGCAAATTATTAAATTATATTCCATTAGAAAATTTATTTATAAATTTGAAAAGTGAAAACTTAAAGGATAAACTTTAATAGAATTTGTAATTATTCTCTTATTCTAACAAATTGTAATTCCTATTCGTAGAGTCCTTACATAAACGTACTTCTTAATTTTATATAAAATTAATAAGATAAATTTTTGAAAAGAAAGAAACTTTATTGAAAGGTGTTCAAATTAATAAGATAGGAAGATTTATACGGAGTACCTTATTTGAGTAATTGAAGTACAACTTCTACGTATCATTCAAAATGATTTAATTAAAAGATAAAAGATCTAAACAATTAGAGGAAGGATAAATTTGAAACCCGTACAACGCACGGGCACAAAATCTAGTTGTCATTAAATAACCCATTAATTTATGTTTAAGATGGTATTAAAGTTAATTAAACAAGCTGACACCAACTACCCATATTACGGCTTACATCGCCACCACTACCGCCACCAAGTCCTTCCTTTTCCATGGCCAGCAGCCACCACCACCACCACACCGTACACCACCCTCACCAACACCACCATGCTCACGGCTAACCCGAGCCTTAAACAACCGTGACTCCTTTGCCCTAACACCAACACAACCAGTCACGCTCTAACCTCAACCTCGACATCACCACCAACGACAATACCCTTGGCCTCCACTATGTCAACCACTAGCCCAGAAAAACCACCCCTTAACCACGATCCAAGGTCCGCCCTAACCCACGGTACAACCGAACCTACAACGCGCACACACACGGTTTCAAGACAACACACAACCCCTCGGTCAAACCGCCTTAGTCAGGTCAACGGTGGTCTCGCGGTGGTCACGGTCAAGCAAGGGTCACGGTGGTCAAGACGGGTCAAACGTATAAATGTAAACAATTGATTATTTTAAAGCATACGGAATAACTTACCACAAATAAAGTTAGCGCGAGGTGAAATCGTCTCACAATCTTTCTCAAATCTCCTCTTAAATCTCTCTTCCTCCTCTCTTATAAGATGAGTTGTGTTTGTGTGAAATAAGGGTTTAGGTGGTATGTGGGGTAGGTTTATATAATAGTATGAGGAAGCTTCTAAGTGGTTTCCATATAATATTATCATACAACTAATAAAATATGTAAGACCAACTCAATCCAGCTCCAACCCGTTACCCGACCACATACACGGCCCAACCTTTCATTTTCTTTTATTTTATTTTATTTTTGCTCTTATTATTATTACGATAATAAAACTTGTAGAATATAAAATGCTCTAATAACTATAAAATACTTTAAAATGTCTTACTAAAATACCGGGTATTACATCGTGGTAAGTGTCTGATAATTGGTAATTGATTTGTGGATTTTACTAGTATAGTAATAGGACGTAATTGTTGGTTGTAGGACATGATGTGGATTCTTGCTAGGCTTGATGTGATTAATGCGATTTCCATGGCATGGTGTAAAGGTAGGGTTTCCCTACTTAGTTTCAGTTTATGATTGATTAATTGACTGATTGAGTTAATATGATTATCGTTGACGCGGATGGTTGTGATATTTTGATATTGGTGACATTGTTGGTATTGATTGTGGAGCCATTATCGGGAGATGGTCTTCACCCCCATGTTCGTCCCTTGTGGCTCCCGTCACAAGGAGATGTACACATTAATGATATGGGTTCGTTTGTTGCGATGAGCGGCGCGTAGGTGGTAAGGCTGCGATCTACCACTGGTGGTGTGGGTTACCTGTTACGATGAAAACCCGACTACTCGTTGCGATAAGAGCCATTGGCTGCAATGGAGTTTTGAGTCAATGGAATTGGTATTGTCTTGCTCATTTTGGGTGCTTGTTGTACTTACTGCTTTGTATTACCTTTTACTGTTACTGACCTGTGTGGTGTGTTTGTTGTGTTTCTTCTTGTTGTCTGTGTCTACGGTGATCTATTTGATATTGCCGGCAAATGGTGAGCAGTGAGACTTTTCAGGTTACGTGTTGATGTTGTCTTAGTTTAGCTGCTGAGCTGGAGAGATCGCATGACATAGAGTCGTTCGTTGAACGAGAGTAGTTCACCAGTTGTATAGTGCCTTGTATAGCTGAGTTGTTTACCCTTTTAATTTCCGTTGTATGTTGTAACAGAGTTTATTAATTGTTCTTTAATGGTTTATTTGATATACTTACCCCGGGCAACCGAGATGATAACACCTTTACTTATTAGGGAAGGTCTTGTTAATGCTCCTTGGTAAGTGGCAGTGTTACAGATCTGAGTTTATTTTTGGGGCGAATTATTTAGGGAAGGTTTAATATTTGTGATGGGAGTATGAAAAATGGGAAATGGGTTTAGTAAAGGGGTAAATTAACTGTGATAGTGGGCTTGGGTTGAGCAAAAAAAACCGAACCGCATTTTTAAACCGAAACCCGAATAATGGAGACCGAAAAATTCGGGTTTTTTCCGGTGCGGGGACCGAACCGAATTTTTAAGCATAAATGAGGTGCGGGTGCGGGTCTAAATAAAACCAAACCGGAGACCGCTTTTAAAACCGGATTGAATTTTTCTCAAAAACATAATTTCATCTATGAATTAAACACAACCAAGCCAAGACTTAGGCCCAAAACATCAAAACCCTATTTCTTTATGAAGTAATTTTAGATGTCTGTGACTCTTTAATTGTAGTTTTGAACATCATTTACATGTCTATGACTCTTTATACTTTAATATGTATGACTTTTTTATGAAATAATTTTAACATTTGACAACCAAGGTCTTCAAAAGTCAAATTGGCAGCATGTTTATTGTGCCATTCAAGAGCATTCAACCAAAAACCGGGTTCGAAAACCGGTGCGGGTAACCGGTTTTCAAATCCGGTTTGAAAATTTCAGAAAAATCGGTTACCCGGATTAAAAGAGGTGCGGGTGAGGTTTAAGAAATTTAAGGTTTTTTAAAACCGGGGACCGAACCGGTTTGCAAAACCGGGTCGGGTACCCGGTTTTGCTCAACCCTAATAGTGGGTGAACGACGTGATGTAGAAGTTTTTTTATTTTGTTTTAAGTTTGTCTTTTTATTTATTTGTATAGATTTTAAATAAGTAATTTTATTTTTTATAATGGGTTAATTAATGACAATACTATGAACTATAGGGGTCCTTCTCAAATTACTATGTACTATAATTTAACTACGATTATTACGAACTAATGCATCATTTATCATCTAATGGAACAGGTGGAAGGGTGACCTGTTCCACCGGTTCTCTTTTCTTAAAACAACTATTAACCTAACATTTTAACTTAATTCATTCTCTCTCTCATATTTTTACCTTCTTTTCATCTCTTACCTTTCCCTCTTCCTTCTACTGTAAAACGCCATTGTTACTCATTCATCAACCTTCATTCATTGCTACTATTCATTCATCAACTTCATTCTTATGCATAGATTATCAAACTGAAGGCGGAGTTTAATCAATTTTGCCCTAAATTGATTCCACAATGGATAAGGTAATTCATTTGCCCTAATTTCGAATTTCATAAGTTTGATTTGTTTGATTACCCTCTTGTTTAATTACTAAGAACCCTAATTTAGAGTATTCATTACTAATTACTAAGAACCCTAATTTAATTACCTTCTTGTTTTCCCTAATTTTGATTCGAAAAAAGTTAAGTTGCTCATATTTGTTGTGTTTTAATTCATGAATATGTTATTTTCCCTAATTTAATTACCCCTTGTTTTCCCTAATTTTGAATTTACTCATTACCCCTTGTTTCATATGTTATTTTATGTTTTAATTAGGCAAATAAAAATCAAACGACAGTTGCGACCTTGAAATTATGGTTTGGTGGTTACTTTAAAAGGGGTGATGAAGGTCTGATATATGTGGGCAGTACATTTAGGACTGTTGGTATAGACCCAGATAAAATGTGTTGGTTTACAATGGTTGAGGAAGCAGAAAAATGCGGTTTTAAGAGAGAAGTGGATGGTATTTTTTTCATGAGCTCTACTAATGGATTGCAAAGAACTTTGAATGATACTCATGCTATGGTTATTTGTAAAAAGGCTTTGGAGGAGAGAGTTGGTGAGTGTTACATTGTACCTGAGTGTAATGTCCCCCAGTTAATGCAGTTGGTGGAAAGTGGTGTTGGTCTTACTTTAATGAAGATGCCTTCCAAAATGGTCCCTATGAGAAAGGGAAGTACTAGCATAAATAGCACAAAGAAGGGACAACCTTTATCTTCACCCACCATTGAAACCCCAGCTTTATTTAACACACAAAGCACAAAGAAAAGCACCCAGAAAAGCACTAAGACAAGCAATCAAAAAAGCACAAATACATCAGAAACCCAAAAAACAGTCTTGAAATCTCCTAAAAAAGCTTCTGCAAAAATCCAAACTACCTTAAGAACATCACCCAGATTGAGATCTCAAGAAATCACTTCAAATAACCTTGATATATCTCAACCATCCTCCCCAGATATCATTGTCCATTATCACAAAAAACTTCAAACTGCATCCAAACAAATCTCTACTGACCATAGCAGACCTGAATCATCCTCCCCAGCTATACCTGAACCCTCATATAATTTCAATGAGCTAACCCTAGCAGATGTGTTCAATGAGTATGAGGCAAATGCTGATGAATCTTGTCTAGCTATTAATGATGATTACTTAAGTGAAGATGAAGAGCAGGACCCTGGTTATGACCCTGAAGGTGAATCTGAGGGAGACTTAGATGAAAGTGAGTCAAATGTGGAATTATTTGAGGAAGGTGAGTCTCTTTATGATGCATTGAATGAGGGAGACTTGGATGAGGGATCTGATATTGAGTTAAATGAGGCTAGGGTTAGGTTGAAGAAATTTAATGAAGATGCTCTAAAAGTTGTAGCTCAACTCCAACTTGAAGCAGCTTCTGGTAAATTGAGTGGATAAGAAGCAGCAACTGTTAAGGGTGCAACTACTACTGGCAGCATTCAATTGAGTGATTATGATGAGAGTGAGGATGAACAAGAGACCCCAGGGAATAGTGATGAAGAATGTATACCTGGGAAGAGGAAAAGATCAAGTATTCCAGTTGTAAATGAAAGATCTGATTTCAACAAACTCAAATGGTGTGTGGGCATTAGTTTTCCAAATAGAGATCTTTTTAGAGAATGTGTAACAAGATATGCCATTGCTCAAGGTAGAGATTTAACTTTTGATATTAGTGACAATACTCATGGGAGAAAACTTGGAGTAAGGTGTAAATCTGGTTGTCCATTTAGGCTTTATGGTAGTTGGGATAATCAAAGAGCAGCATTTGTGGTTAAATCACTGGATCCAAATCATACTTGTCAAAGGACAATGGAAACCAATAGGCAGCTCAAATCTACATGGTTAGCAAAGCAATTTCTGGATGTATTTAAAGCAAAACCACATTGGCCAGCTGAGGACATCATAGAGACAGTAAGAAGAGCTTACAAAGTGCTAATAAAGAAGGGTTTTGCATACAAAGTGAAGTACTATGCTCATAAGCTCTTACATGGGTCAATGAAGGAACATTATAGTAAATTGGGAAGTTATATGGCAGCCCTTGAAGACACAAATTCAACCAGTGACTTCACTTTATTCACCAACCCAAATGTGACATCAAACCCAGCTACATTTCAAAGGTTTTATGTGTGCTTTGATGCCCTGAAGACAGGCTGGAAGCTTGGATGCAGAAAGATAATATCTGTTGATGCATGTTTCTTGAAGACATTTCTAGGGGGTCAATTAATAGCAGTTGTTGGTAGGGATGGGAATGAGCAAATGTTCCCTTTGGCTTGGGCAGTAGTGGAAGGTGAGAATAATGAAAGCTATGAGTGGTTTTTCAAACAACTGAAGATGAGCATAGGAGAAGAAGATGGTCATGGAATGACTATTATATCTGACCAGCGTCAGGTTTGTATATAAACATTCTTCTACCAAACACTAATACATTAGATATAAACACCTTGAACTTATACATGCTTATTTATTGTCTTGTAGAGTATAGTGACCATGGTAGCCCAGGAATTCCCTAGATCTGAGCATAGACATTGTGCCAGACATATATTTGTAAACTGGCACAAGACTTACAAGGGAGAAGACATGAAGCTGATGTTCTGGGCTTGTGCTAAGGCCTATAATGAGGCTGACTTCACTGATGTCTTAGAAACCCTCAAAGAAGTTGATCCAAAAGCTGCTGAAGCTTTCCTTGCTTGTAACCCAACCCTCTTCTGTAGAGCATTCATTTCAAATCACACCCAAAATGATGTCATTGTAAGTAACATGTCTGAGACATTTAATGCCTACATAATCAATGGAAGATACAAACACCTCATTTACATGCTTGAAGACATTAGGACTTCCATTATGAAAAGGTTGGTTGAGAAAAAAATGGAGATGGAGGGGAGTACACATGTTGTTTGTCCAAGGGTTCAAGAGAGGCTTGAAATAGAGAAGGATAAGGCTTCTACATGTAAAGTCTTACCATCTAAGCCTACCCTATTTCAAGTGCAGGATGGGATTGATGACCTAACTGTGGACTTAGAAGCCAGAACATGTACATGTAAGAAATGGGACTTGACAAGTATCCCTTGTAGCCATGTTGTTTCTGCTATATTCAGTATACATGTCCATGCAGAAGATTATGTGTCTGACTATTATAAGAGAGAGGCTTACTTGATGGCCTACAATCTTAGGATCTCTTGTACCTGGTCAGAGATATTGGCCAAAGAGAGACTTGCCTCTGAATCCCCCATGCATTAAGGTAGGGCCTGGTAGGCCTAGGAAGAATAGGAGGAGGGATCCACATGAGGATCCAAAAAAGAAAGGAAAACTAATAAAGCATGACATTGAAATGAGCTGCTCTGTTTGCAAAGACCAATGGGCAGGCCTAGAAAACATCCAAGGGTTGAGGCCACTTCACAGTCAGCTGCTCAGGCATCTCAAAGTCATTATGAAGCCACAGCACAACCAACGGGAGTTGGTAGGAGTGGAAGGGTTATATTAAGTAACGGAGGTGGTGGAAGGGGGACTTCAAGAGGTGGTAGAAGAGGTGGTGGAAGAGGTGGTGGAAGATCTAGGGTAAGTTGTTCCCATTTTTCTGATTTCATTTTTTCTGATTTCATTTTTCTGATTTCATTTTTCTGATTTCATTTTTTTTTCAGGCACCTCAAGGATTTGGAGTGCTATTTGATGAACAAGGAAATGCATTTACAAATGTAAGTTTATCATTTTGATATCAAGTTCAGTGAGTTCAACCGGATTTGTTGTTATTTGATCACTTCAATTTGTTCAGAACAGCAGTGCAGTAATAGATACTTTATAAATGCAGGTTGTGGGTAGTACTAGTGGACCAACAAGCATCTGGGTTAATGGACAAGAAGGACCAAGCACTTAAGAAACAGTCAACCAGATTTTTTGAAGATGTGATTGAGAAGTTCATGTAACTAAGAAGTTTATGTAGTCAGTCCAGTATTATGTAGTACTTAGCAAACTGATGAACTCAAGAAGTTCAGTAACATGTACTGTACTTTGATGTTCCAGCTAGTTTTTGTTTGAGTTGTTAAGTATTAGCAAACTTATGTAAGACTTGTTAAGACAATTTGGTTGCAATAAAAACCACAATTTATTAGACAATCCTTCATCCAATTACATCTTCATCAGTTTTACATTGCACAATGCTATAGGAACTTACATCTTAACCATCCAACTGAAAGCAAAAATTATCCAAGAACAAATTAATGCATACATAAGCATTTTTTCCCCTTTTGAATGTCTACTTAACTCATCCTTCAAATACTTAACCTTCATCCTTAATCTCTCCTTCTTCAACTGTAATTTCTTCAACTTCTCGTCATAATCATTCAACTGCCAAGCATTGGAACTTCCGCTCTGCAAGTCTTCCTACAACAAGAAAAAACCGCATCCATTCTACACAATTAAAAAGAAGAAAAGCAACATTAAAAAAACCCAGATTTTTAATCGAACCCAGATTTTCGATAATCAATTCCAGATTTTTAATCAAACCCAGATTTTTAATTAAAAACAACGAAACCAACAAAAAAAATGTACTTACAGGCCAAAGACGACATCCATAGAACTTCTTTCCAACTTGTCGTCCTTTACCAATCGTCTTCAAAACCGCTTCATAATTGTGTTTGCAAAATACGACATTTGAGGGCTTTGAACCAGATGCAATGGAAGAAGATGGTGACATCTTCATTAATGGACTAAATTTGAAGCAGGGATTAAAATATTTGAATGATAAATTTGAAAAATTAGTGGAAGAAATGAAGGTGATTTAATAGAAGAAATGAAGGAGAGAAAGAGTCGTTGTGAAGGGGAAGACAAAACTCTTAAAGGAAAAAGGAGAGATGTTTTGGTGGGGTAGAGAATGTGATAAATGATTGGAAATGTTGGAAATTGGAAAATGATTGGGTTGATGACTTAGGTCGTGACATTCTACTTGGGAGGGTAAAAGTGGGTCAAAATAAATAAGGTGGGATTAAGGGCTTAATATGTTGGTGATCCGATTAACTCGACCTTCTGTTTGGGGATGGTCTTAATAACGTGATTTTGATTCAAATGTACATTGGGAAGGTAAATATTTGTCAAATGTTTAATCCAAGATGTCACTTGAGTCTCTACCTAGTCACATCCATCTTAACTCTACACACTTTATTGTCTCCTAATTTTTATGTGGGTCAGTTCATATCACATTTACGTAATATGGTAATTATTCGACCCGTCTTACCCTTAAGACGGATCTTATTGTACATACGACAAAAATCGTTTTTTAATAGGTTAATGAAAAACCGTCTTTTCAGAGTTTTTGTGAATGAGAAATAGCAATCTTATCTTTATTAATTCAGAAGACAATACTGATTCCAGGACGCCCCACATCATTAACACAACTTTTTTTTTAATTTTTGTTTTTGGAAATTCAGGTTATGGTGGGACCCGTTAGTGTGCAAAGTATTTATTTTTTCAGAATCCGTCAATACAAACATGCGACAAATTCCGTCTTAGAACAAATACTATGAAATAATTTTATACATTCCGAATAAATTAAATTAATGACATATAAGCGGAATGAATTACAAATCGGAATAAATGAAACTAATTACAAATTATTGATTTACATAATTTAAAAAAAATAACAATAAAATTACATAGTTACGAGAAGGAATTATATTTAATTACGGGATTGAATTACATATAATGCGAATAAATTACATGCATAATTTTTTAAAACTAGATAGTATGATATATTTTTTTAAAAAATCATGAAGGAGTATTTACTTATAGTAAAAAAACTCGGCAACTTAACTACACCACAAGACACCGAAAATGGTAGGTGACAATGATACGCTACCGAGTAAATTTACTGTTCAACAAGCGTTTCAAGCAAAATTTATTTTTTTATCTCTAAAAAAACAAATAAATGTTGACATTTGTTGAAATATTTAAATTTACAAATTTTTAAAAATTATCACACAAATGATTAAAATTTTTTTTAATAAATATTTTTCTAAAATATAACACGATAATTAAACAATTGTAAAAATTTAACATATATTTTTTTTTAAAAAAAATCCGAGGATTTATTTACTTGGAGCAAAAATTATGGCAAATTTACTATCAGTCGCGCACTAAACCCGCCCACAACTTAAAACCGTGTACGAATCCTATTAAGACAGTAGTAAATGTCACTTATCTGGATCTGCTTGCACAATTGTGAAATCCGGAATATCTCTAGCAAAGGGCAATCCTCGCCCATACTCACGCGATTGTTGAATCAGTAAATGAATATGTTTTGTCGCTTATTAAAAAGGATGAGAGAAATTATTTAAGCTCCGATGAGGTGTGTAGTGATGACAGAGGTACAGGTGACGGTGACATTCACTCTACTGAATTCATCAACAGTATAAAATGTGTCGGACTCCCGAATCACCAATTGAGGTTGAAGGTCGGTGCTATGGTGATGCTTCTGCGAAACATTGATCAATCACGTGGGTTGTGTAATGGTACGAGACTAATTGTGAGTGATCTGGGGGCACACGTGATAAGACGTACTCTCTTAGGTAATAGAGTGCATATTGCTCGACTATGACTACTAATGTAGTCTATCATGAAATTTGTGATTCAGATATGCGTACTTCTACCACGACTACTAATGTAGTCTATCATGAATTTTTTCAATTTTTAGAATAACTTGCATATGTTAAAGTTGATTATTAAATTATATTTATTTTATCGGGATGTAAAGTTTTTTATGTAGGCAAATTTTATTTACAATAGTAGATTACGTTATTTACTTATTTTCTCTTAAACCATTGCATGTGAACAAGTTTAAACATTAATTATGTAGATCACTGATTTAGACCAATTAGATAAGTAGAATAGAAATGCAAGAAAAAAAAAATACATCCAAAAATATTAATAACGGCCTAAATACATACCCGTGCAATTTTGCACGGGTTTAAAACTAGTACAAGTACCTTTTATTTATTTTTTCAAACACCGCTAAGACCATCCCCAAGCAGTGGTCGCGCTAACTAGGTCGCGACCCGATTTTACTCTTAATCCCACCTTATTAACCTTGAGCCATTTTCACCCTCCCAAGCAGAAAGTCGCGACCTAAGTCATCAACTCAATCATTATTCACTTTACAACATTTTCAATCATTATTTTCCACATTATCTACCCCACTTTTCTCTCTCACACTTTTACAATTATTTTTCCTAACATTTTATATAGATAGTTATTTTTCTATTATTGTAAATATCTTAATAAAAAAAACTACCACAATATTTTGCGACTATATTAATCTTATGTTGTACTTTACGAAAAAAAATATTAAATAACAACGTTATAATTTTGAAAAGTAATTAGACGATTTCATTAACAATTTAAAAAAATTATTGAAAAACATGATTGGACGTATAAAATACCGCATATATTTTTTAAAAAAACAATAAATACTACGAAATGATAAAATGCATTAAAAGCAAATTCTAGTTACGAAAGTTTTCCCAAATTCTAGTTACGAAAGTAGAGTAGAGTAGTTTAGAGTAGTTTTTTTTTATTGTTTTATAATTATTCGACCAATAAGAAATTGACACATAGAAGGTCAATAATGCCATCTTTTTTACCTACCTTAGTCACAAATTGACCATTTCTTGTTTTTGGTCACAAATTGACCACCTTTAGTCACACATTAACAATACTAATGACATAATTAAGCATGACCAAGCAAAGTCATGACCAAACAATTGACCTTGCTTGGGGATGGTTTAAGGTCGGCTACAATGAGTTTCTTCCTATAATTTCAAACTCAAAAACTTCCCTCCCTCCATTTTATGTTTTTTTTTTATTTCATAAACATACACACATATCTCTTTCAGAGTTTCAGAAGACCAAAAAGCTCCTCCATTTTAACTCAAATCTCCCCAAATTCACACTAAAAATGGCGCCTCACATCCCTAAACCTCTTCAAAGACCCCCAAAACCTCAAAATCAACCATCGCTAAAGCCCCAAATTCCTTCAAACCCTACCATCAAGCGCAATTGGTCACTCGCCGATTTTGAGATCGGTAAACCTCTCGGCAAGGGCAAATTTGGTCGAGTTTACCTCGCTCGCGAAATCAAGGTTCGATTACTAAACAATTTCTCATATTATTACTCTTAATTTCGCTAATTATCGTTCTTAATAATTTGTGTTTTCGTAATTAATTGATTGATTGATTGCGCAGAGTAAGTACATTGTAGCGATCAAGGTGATTTTCAAGGAACAGATTGAGAAGTACAAGCTACATCATCAAATGAGGAGAGAAATGGAGATTCAAATGAGTTTACGCCATCCCAATGTTCTTCGTCTTTTCGGTTGGTTTCATGATTCTGACAGAATTTTTTTGATTCTCGAGTATGCTTTCGGTGGTGAGCTTTACAAGGAGCTTCGTCGTTCCGGTTTTCTTCCGGAAAACCAGGCTGCAACGGTATAATTTCTGAAATTTTGGATATTCTTTGCTGTGTTTCATTGTAGTTAACCTAAAGAAATGAAATTAAGTGCATTTAGTTGCCAACGCTAATTAAGAAGCTCGGTTCGATGATTTTGATGTCGTAATTGTTGTTAATTGTACTGAACTTTGCTGCATTTTATTCTACTTAGGTAAAACAAGTTATAATTAGCCCTGAAAATTGTACTCTAGAATCGCCAATGTGTGAAGAAATTCAGTATAACTTTTTGGGAAATGGATCCTCTCCATTTCCTCTCACAATTAGACCTGGCAAACAGATCGGGTCGTGTCGGGTTCGTGTTCGTGTCACATGTAAACGGGTCACAAACCCTTCAACCCAAACCCGACCCGTTTAAATCTCGTGTCGTGTTCGTGTCGACCCACTTACATAAATGGGTCATCAAGCCTCAACCCTAACCCGCTAATATCGTGTCGGGTTCGGGTCGTGTTTTCGTGTCATGTCAATATTTGGAAAGTTTTAAGTATATTTATGTGATGAAAGATAAAAAAATTAGGATTAATTTATTAAACAGGTCATTCGTGTCGGGTTCGTGTTTAGAGAGCTCAACCCAAACCCGACCCAATTAAATATCGTGTCGTGTTCGTGTCGACCCACTTACATAAATGGGTCATTGAGCCTCAACCCAAACCCGTTAATTTCGTGTCGGGTTCGTGTCGTGTTTTCGTGTCGTGTCATTATTTGCCAGCTCTACTCACAATCTATTTGAATAATAATAACCCCTTCACTCTCATTTTCCCTTTATTTTTATGCGTAAATTTAAAACCGTTAGATGTTGCCAAAATGCGATCCGGACCATTGATAGGAACTTGCCTCTCCATTTCTTTTTAGGAAATGGAGAGAAAATGGGCTCAACTTTTTGGTGTTGCGTTGTTTTCGTCATCTGCTTTATTTACCTCTAGAACTTAGTTTGCTATATATTGTGGGGATTTACTGCACGCTGTAATTTGTTGGATTTACTGCACGCTGTAATTTGTTGTGCTTTCTGTAACCGTTATTTGTTGATCAGAAACTTGTTTTATGAACTATCTGATCGGTTATAAATTTTGATACGTGAACAATATAATAGAGCTACAGTTGTAGCCTTGTAGGTGTTGTATGTTTTGAGACGGGTGATTTAAACTATGAAATGAGTTATCGAAGTGTAAATTTTGATTCATGAACAATACAATCGAGCTACTGTCGTAGGTGTTTTAAGCGAAGTGGTTGAAAGTGGCTATTTAAATTTAAACTATGAAATGATAACTTGGGCATTTTGCTTTTATAAACCAGCTTGTTAAGAGGAAGGGAGTGTGAACGAAGTGAGTCTCACTAGATAGACGTGGCGTATACAGTTTACTGTATAATTCCTGGAGTTCTTTGCTGAGTTATAGTCCAAATGCAGTGTTGGGATTGGGACAACGGGGCAAAGCTAGGCCTAACGGTTCCAGGAAGCTGTTTATTGTTCTTGAATTGCTATATGCTTGTGTATTTCTTGAATGGGTCTCTTTTATCAAATTTGCTGATTCGAGACCACTAATTTCGAACTTCTGTTTGCTTTTTTTTTGGTGGGCACAGTATATTGCTAGTCTTACAGAGGCGTTGGCCTACTGCCATGGCAAGAATGTCATTCACAGGGATATCAAGCCTGAGAATTTGTTGCTTGATCATGAGGTGCTTACAAATAACCTGCTAAATAAATTTGATTTTCTCTTTGCTTGAGGACAATGTTAATCGACTATCCATCTTATACACTCTCAGTCTCTCTACTCCCCTGGACATTTTTTAAAATTTTGGTTTTGCAACCTTTTAGAGGCAGGGAGAAGGTCCAGGTGGGTGGGAAAAGGTCACTTGCTTCCAATCCATTGTTTGCTAAAAATGGAGAAAAGAACTCAATAGAGCAATCCAAAAAAATGTTTATACCACCCCGTGTAAAGGAGGTTTTACTGTATTATTGATTGACATAGGAACTACTTGCTTATCTGAAGGAATTCCAGCTAAAACCTTGACATCTTTTCTGGATTTGAGTGAATTCAAATTTTAATTTAGCGTTGTAGCTCTGGAGTGTTGGTTAAAGTTGAACAAATATATGATTACGCAGATTTTGGCATATGGGTAGCTCAGTGATAAATGACATAGAATTAACTAATCTATTTATTCATTCATAGGGTCGTCTGAAGATTGCAGATTTTGGTTGGTCGGTTCAATCGAGGGACAAGAGACGCACTATGTGTGGGACTCTTGACTATTTGGCTCCAGAAATGGTTGAGAACAAAGCCCATGATTATGCAGTCGACAACTGGACTCTGGGGGTTCTTTGTTATGAGTTCTTGTATGGAGTCCCTCCATTTGAGGCTGAAAGCCAACGCGATACTTTCAAAAGGTAAGACCAACTAAAGGATACTGTTATGGACTAAAGATAGGCTAATAGGCTGGTTCATAATAGAGTACGGTATGGTTGTGCAGGATTAGGATGGTTGATTTGAACTTCCCATCTTCACCAGAAATTTCAGCAGAGGCCAAGAATCTGATCACTCGAGTAAGTTTAATTTTACAGCTTATTTTCCCTCAGTCCCTGAAAAGATTCACTAGTCTCTGGCTCTTGATCATGATAGGATACAATAAATTGGCTCACTAAAATGGTTGCAATTATTCTTATTGTACAGTAACAATCATCTGATATGATTTTGACATAATACTATTACGGGTCACGTGGAAATAGTCTTTTGGTATATCAGAGACTCCTAAACTAGCTATTTTCCTGAGCCCTTGAGTCAGTGGGTCATGTTGTTGACGTCCTCTACTCGTCTTAAAAACCCATGGACATGTCGATAACCTTTTTGGGTTTCTAAGCATGTAATGATGGTGTTTTGCAGCTTTTGGTAAAAGACTCTTCAAAACGGCTATCCCTCCAAAAGATCCTCGAGCATCCATGGATCACAAGGAACGCAGATCCAACTGGAATCTGCCGTAAATAGATCAATCAATGTGATAAGAAATTCATTAGTAACTAGTAACTAGATTCTGTCAGACGTGGACTGCGTACTGCGTAGTTGTTTGGAACTCAGCTTTTGGAGGACAACCTTGTTCATCTCTTATTCAAAAATGTCACCTCAACTGGCATAGTTATGAATTCTCGTATCCTCGGAGCTGCTGTACTGTATGTCTGTACCACAAGTATTTCACGCTTTTGATATGGAAACATGCATTGTATAAGGTAATGTACATGTACTTCCATTAGATTCGGCACCACCCAGCTGCGCCATATCCTAGTATATCATGTCGATTCCTAGAGCTGTAAGCCTGTAACAGAAAAGGAATATAATTGTCGAAATCAAGTCCTGCCTAATCGAGTTCAAACACAAAAAAAAAAGTGTGCTTATATTTCTTTCATACTAAAAAAAAACGGAGTTGTTGTTGACCTGACATGAGATTTATAAGTAATTTACCTTGTTCATTTTGATAATAAATGCACTAATTTGCGTATTTATTTTAACACAAATTCTCATTTTATTAATCAAATATGAGTATTTGACAATTTTTATTTATTTATTATTTTATTTTTTTTAACTTCAGAAATCAAATTTTAATTTTTATAGAACATTATTTTTAACTGATGAGCTTTTCATGACTATGGGTTTCTAGATGAGTTTTCCATGAGTACGAGTTATATCAAGTTACCCACTATAATTTTTTTTTTTATTGATAGTGTGTTACGTGATATGGCTCACATTATGTAGACTATTTACATATAAAAAAAAAAAAAGTTCAGTTAATGTTAACTCAATTCAATTTTATTTTTCTTCACTTACTCGCTCTCTTTCATTAACAAAGTTGTCACCTAATTCACCAATCCAATTATTTTCCACTCTCATCTTTCCAATCATTTTTTTATCTTTTCTATCTCACTAAGCCTTATATCCTACCTTTTCTGTTTACGTGTCCAACCAATTAGAGGATGCTACCTATTAGCTCACGAAATAGGTCAAGTTTATCAAAAAAAAAAAAAAAAGTCATCACTTAAACTCTCTTGCATATAAATTATGTTCATTTGGAATTTTATTTTGGATTATAATGACCTAAGTCATGTTCTTGGATGATGATAGTTTTACACTTTTACTCTATGATGCTCTTCCTCAACAAACATAGCATAGCCGAATATACTATTGTCCCCCAACTTTTCGTTTCGCACAAATTCTTTAATTGCAGTGAGTAGTTTTTGTTCTTGGTTTGTCACCAGAATTTTATTTGGGTGAGTTTGTTTATTGTGATAAAAAGTTTGTCCTTTATTTGATAAACTTGGTTTGAAAAGAAGAACCAAATTTCTGCTAAAAATAAAAAACATTGACCAATAAATATCTATATTTATTTTGAATTTGTCCATTACCAATGCTCTTAAGAACTTTATTTAAAGTTCTTCCATTGTAGATTAAAGTTTTATGTTTATCGAGTTTGGCAAAAGATGACATGGAAAAGAAGAACTTTATTTTAAGAACTACGGTTGCACTTGCTCTAATAGAGACAGCTTTGATTAATGTTAGTAAGAGACTCTCTCATAAGAGGTACTTTGTTGTGAAATAAAGACAAGAGAATTGTAGAGAGAAGTTAGAAAGAATATAGGGAGATTTAATCGTATATTATTCCATTATGAAGGGTTATATATACACATACAAGAGGGTAGAGTTTCCATAAGATAATACACTCTATAATATTCTAAGATATGGACATCCATATAATATTATATTATAATAATATTTCATAACATACTTATTATTTTTGCTTAATTTTTATCTTTTTCTTTTTAGTTAGTTTTTAGCTTATTCATTGGTTATCTCTCATTAATGTAGCCCTTTCGTTTAGCACAAACTTTCAAAGAGGGTCGGTTTCTGATTATCTTATCTTTATTAATTCAGAAGACAATGCTGAATGCAGGATGCGCCACGTCATTTGTACAACTTTTTTTTTGGAAATTCGGGTTATGGTGGGACCCGTTAGTGTGCAAAGAATTAATTTCTTCAAATCGTCTGCCAATACAAACATGCGGCAATTTACATCTTAGATCGAAAAAATACTATGAAATAATTACATACAAACGAAATAAATAAAATTAATTGCATATAATCAGAATGAATTATAAATCGGAATAAATGAAATTAATTACATATAATCGAAATTAATTACATAATTAATAATAAAATTGAAAAGAATAAGAAGTCGAATAAATATAATATCTTACAGAATTAGTTAAATTGAAAAGAATAATCATATATATATAAATCGAAGAAAAATCATCTTAATAGCAGTACATTTTTTTATAAGATCATCGATATACTTCTTTAAAAAACATTACAAGTCACAACAACAATATTTAGCAGATCTTACCATTTTTAATGACATAAAAACAATTTCTACCTTTTATGGTCAAAAAAACATTTTACCAATAATAAAATTTTAATTTGGTTACAAATTTTAAATCTCTTAAAAATGTATATTGCAATATTCGATTGAAAAAAATCAATGAATCCTAACTAATTCATTTAAATCGTTTTTGTAAAATGCATGTAATTAAGAAAAGCTTGCATTAGTATATTCTTTAAAAATGTAGGTAATAGTAAAAGTTGAGAGAAATATTATAAATCTAACCTCTTAAATGGTAGGGAGTATCATATATACACAAAGTGACTAAGATTGATTAATTTAGGATGAATTGGAATTTTTTTCAAGTAAAATAAATGTGATTGAGGTAGAGTTGTTATGTGCAGTCGGCGAAAGAGAGTAGAGAAAGAAACGGAGAGCTACAAATGAAGCAATTAATTGAGCTAACCCTGTTTATATATTTATTTATGAGCTCATATTGTTTTTTATAGCCTAAATGGTTATGGACTTAAGCCAATCCAAATTATATCTCGCGTCATATATGATGCGTGTATTTTATATAAGGTTTTTACCTCATTTTTACACGCATTTCTGTGTTATTTACGTGGCATCTAGCTACAAATGCCCCCCGAATAGTCTACTTTGGTTTGTCTTGTGTAAATTACAGGTATGGACTAGAAAGTAGCAAAACCGAGCCTAAACTTGTCCTATTCACATGCATTTTGGAGAATAAGGAATTGGAGCTCGGAATCCATCACTTAGAGATGCGTGAAGTAGCCTCGGAAGGTGCCCAGGGGTCCATACATGCTAATATAGCTCGATCGACTAGTTTTGTTACACTATTTGGTCGATCGAATGCTTTATCCATCAAGAATTCCTCGATCGAGCTGTTCTGTTACTCGATCGAAATGGCTGATGTAAGGAGTACTCGATCGAACTCCATATTCATTCGATCGAGAGGTTTTTCAAGATTTGTCCTCGATCGAGTGGTTTCAATTCACTCGATCGAGAGACTTTGTGTTCTATGCGTGTTTTTGTCTATTTTCGAGTTGGGCTTTGTAATTGAGATATAAGTTAGGTTAGCACTACGAGACACTTACTTCTTCTTTCCCTTACTTCGATACTTTTCCTCTCTACTCTCTCATACTCTTCTCTTAGAACCCTAACTTGGATTGCTTGTATTTGGTACTATTACTCCTTTCTTAATCTTAATTCTTTATTGCTCTTTATTGTTTTCTCCTCTTTAATCTTTAATTGTTATCATTAATCTCTCTTTATTCTTGTTATCATGCTTAATTTTTATTGCTTATGTATGGTTGTTGCTTCTTCAATGATAATGCATAGCTAATTCTTCCTTGCTAAGACATAGGAGAGCCATGATCTTAAGGAATTTGTGAATTAAGTGATTAGGTTTAATGCAAATTTGGTCTATGTTGTTAATCGCTACATATAAATGTTCTTGTCTAATTGAGTCGACGCAATTAGTTAATAAACCGCGGTACACCTTGACCTAGATCAGAAGATTGGAAAAGGTAAGACCTGTAGCGAATATTAGGGCACTTTAGCGAGGGCGGAAGCTAAGCTAATAGTGTTTTAGGGCGAATTGAGACCAGAAGGAGATATTCATTGCTCCGTAGATTAAACTTGCATTGACCTGAGACCTTAGATTACGTTACTTGAGAATCATGGTGAACCGACTGTCTTAGCTGCTTTCTCTCCACTTGTTCACTTTTTATTCTTTTACCCTCTTTCTCTCCCTTGACCTTATTAGTTTAGAACAAACAATCATACCCCCAAGAATTGGTTACCTTGGCGGACTTAGTTAAAGCTGACATTTTCCCATCTCCCTGTGGAGATAGACCCTACGTGCCACTGATTTCTGTTAGTTGTAATAGGTATTTATTTTTGGTACCTGACGACGGTATCAAATTTTGGCGCCGTTGCCGGGGAGGTGTCGTAATTTTGTCTCTTTTATTAAGTTTGTCTCTCATCTCAAGGAATTTATTCCTTGAGATCGATCTCATATTTTTCCAAGTTCTTAATTAGGTTTGCAGGAAATCTGTTCTAAAAGAGAACACTGTCGTACCTGCTTTGATGTTATCTCTATCTGCTAAGATGCCGAATACCGTCAGTCATTCAGAACCTACGGTGGATTCTATTCCTAAAGGTTTCTTGTTACCCACAACTGATTCGGGGACCTTTGGGATTCACCCATCTTATATACAGCTGGTTGAGAGAAATCTCTTCAGAGGGGTACCTGGCGAAGATCCGTGCAAGCACATAGAGCTCTTTACAGAATATTGCTCCACCATTCCTTTAGCTGCTGGGGTGACGCAGGAGAGAGTTAAAGGAGTCATTTTCCCTTTCTCCTTGACTGATGATGCTCGGGAATGGTTGAGAGATTTGGATAGGGAAGCTGCAGGTGTTACTGACTGGAATTCCCTTGCTCTAGCCTTTTACAGAAGATACTTCCCACCACAGCGCACTAATGCGTTGAGAGCTCAAATTACTGTATTTGAGCAATTACCTACTGAAGATTTGAACGGGGCTTGGACTAGGTTCAAGAGGCTCGTCCGATCTATACCTCATCATGGCTTTAAGCATTGGTTCTTATGTACCCAATTCTACAATGGGTTATATCCAGACCAGAGAGCTATTCTTGATAATGCGGCCAAGGGGAGGTTCCAGAAAAATGTTGAGGATGAGCAAGGGTGGCACCTTATTAAAGAAATGGCCATCCACGTTGCCGAATATGGAAATCCTAGGGGAAGTAGGTACGTACATGAGTTGGCGGTAGCTGAGGTGGAGAGTCCTAGTAGAAGGTTAGGCAGTCCGGACATTTTACAAACTACAGGTGTGCATGAACAAGTTTGTGCTATAACTGAGCATGAGGTAGTTTGTGGTAGATGCGGTACGGAGGGGCATGACCCTATTACTTGTATGGCGGATGTAGAGCGCGTCCGTGCCTATCAAAAATTCAAGCAATGAGCTCCATTCTCTAAGTTATATAAAGATTTGACAACAACAAGTATCTCTAGCCGTCCTGAACCAATACCTCAACCGATTGATTCATCTTCTACAAATGGAGAGCTCGCAGAATTAAAGTCCGTAGTGCAAACTTGACATTACATCTCGGCCAGAAAACCGACAAAAATGACAATGCTATAGTCGAGTTGCGAGATCAAGTTGCGCGTCATACATCCGCGCAAAGTCAAGTGAATCAATTACCTCCATGTGATCCGGTCAATGCCATTAATCTCCGAAGCGGTCTTACTTATGATGGACCGAAAGTACCAGAAGACGGGGTTGTGATAGCTGATGATACCCCGGACAATGATTTGGAGGAGTTAATTGACGATATCCCTACTGAATATCATCCTGCAGCTCGATCGAGTGATCTTACCACTCGATCGAGTGATTTATCCTCCCAAAGTACTCGATCGAACACAATACCTACTCGATCGAGAAGTGCCCCATTTGAAGGATTCGATCGAGGAGTTAATTCCTCTCGATCGAGTAACTTGGCAGAAAATACTATTCGATCGAGTGATTCTGGAGCTCAATCGAAACATGCTGAAATAGAAGAACTCGATCGAGAGGTGAACATTACTCGATCGAGTAATTTGTCTGATGAAACTGTTCGATCGAGTGATAACAATGCTCAATCGAGCAACTGTGCTAGCGGAACTTCAATTTCAAGATCTAATTCCGCTACCGTGACATCTTCCCCTGTTGTGGAGGTGCCACGTGCTGATAAAGGTAAAGAGAAGGTCGCGGGCCCACTTATTGCTACCAGGGTTCCTTATCCGGGACGTCTAAAGGATGCTAAGATCGAGCGACAGTACGGTAAGTTCGTGGACGTGGTCAAGAATCTCCAGGTAACCGTCCCTTTTACTGAACTTATTACCCAGGTACCTACTTACACAAAATTTATGAAAGACATTGTGACGCGTAAGATAGAGCTTAGTGAATTCGAGACTGTTGCATTTATGGAAGAGTCTAGTAATTTACTTCTTAATAAGGCTCCTCCCAAAATGAAAGACTCGGGTAGTTTCTCTATTACCTGTACCATAGGCAATGAAGTGATAGACAAGGCTCTTTGTGATTTAGGAGCCCGTGTCAGTGTCATGCCCCTTTCTGTCTGCAAGAAGCTTAATATGGGTCACCTTAAAATGACTAACATTACATTACAGACGGCTGATAGATCTGTAAGACGACCCTTGGGTATCTTAGAGGACGTGCCTGTCAAAATAGGCAAGTTCTTTATACCAGTGGACTTTATTGTTCTAGACATAGCTGAGGATACTCGGACCCCAATTATACTAGGAAGACCATTCTTATGTACAGCTGGGGCCATTATTGATGTCAAACAAGGGCGTTTGACTTTTGCAGTAGGGGATGACGCGATCACTTTCAGTCTGCCCAGTACACTTGCTCGGCCAATGATAGAGGATAGTTGTTATTCAGTTGGTATTAGTGACGAGTCTGTTTATGACTTCTGGTCAGGTTCTTTTATAAAGGACCCACTAGAAGCTTTGATGCTTTTAGATGAGTGTGCAGATAACCCAGATAACAATGATGTTGTGTTGGATTTGCTTGAAGCTGCTTTAAATGAGCGTGAACTCACCGACGCTGAAAGAGAAAGAGTGGAACAAATGGTCAGTACTCTTTGTGCCATAGAGGTAAAGGTACCTGAGCGTAAGTCTCTTCCTTCTCATCTTAAATATGCTTTCTTAGATGATACAGAGCAATATCCAGTCATTGTTAGTGCTAAACTTGATGATGATCAGCTGACCGCTTTGTTAGTTGTGCTTAAGAAAAACAGGAAAGTTATGGGTTATTCATTGGATGACATTAAGGGCATTAGTCCCGATATTTGTATGCACAAAATTGAGCTTGAGGAAGATCACAAGCCTTGCAGACAGGGTCAGCGCCGACTGAACCAGAAGATGCAGGATGTTGTGATGGCTGAGGTAATGAAGCTGCTTGATGTAGGTATTATCTATTCTGTTGGTCATTCTAAGTGGGTGAGTCCAGTTCAAGTAGTTCCTAAGAAAGGAGGGACTACTGTGGTCAAGAATGACAAAAACGAGTTGATACCTACTAGAGTAGTAAGTAGTAACGGGCTGGCGGATGTGTATAGACTAAAGATAGCTGAATGCCGCCACAAAGAAAGATCACTTTCCTCTTCCTTTCATTGATCAAATGGTAGAAAGGTTAGCTTCTCATAAGTTTTTCTGTTATCTAGATGGATACTCAGGGTTCTTTCAGATCCCTATTCATCCAGATGATCAGGAAAAGACTACTTTTACTTGTCCTCATGGTATTTTTGCTTATCGCAGGATGCCTTTTGGTTTATGTAATGCCCCTGTCACCTTCCAAAGGTATATGATGGAGATATTTTCTGAGTATATAGAGTCTATTATGGAAGTCTTTATGGACGATTTTAGTGTCTATGGAAGTGACTTTGCTAACTGTCTGTCTAACCTTGATAAATTGTTGCAGCGCTGCATTGAGGTTAATCTTGTACTTAATTGGGAGAAGTGCCACTTTATGGTCAACGAGGGAGTTATCTTAGGGCACTTAGTTTCTGACAGGGTTATTGAGGTTGACAAATCGAAGGTGCAAGTGATTCAGCAATTACCTCCTCCTGTTAATGTCAAAGGAGTGAGGAGTTTCCTTGGTCATGCTGGCTTTTATCGCCGGTTTATCAAGGACTTTTCAAAAATTGCTAAACCACCTACATAGCTGCTGCTTAAGAATGCCCCCTTTGTATTTACTGATGAATTTCTTTCTTCTTTTAACAGCTTGAAGCAGGCCTTGATTTCGGTGCCGATTATACAGCCTCCCGACTGGGATTTGTCGTTTGAGATTATGTGCGACGCTAGTGACTATGCACTAGGAGCGGTGCTGGACCAGAGGAAAGACAAAGCTTTGAATGCAATATGATATGCGAGCCGAACTCTAGATGAGGCTCAAGTGAAGTATACCACTACTGAGAAAGAGTTGCTAGCTGTGGTTTATGCGCTAGAAAAATTTCATTCTTATTTGATAAGGTCAGAGGTTACTATTTTTACTGACCATGCAGCGCTAAGACACCCTCTTGCTAAGAAGGAAGCTAAACCACGACTGTTAAGATGGATACTCCTTCTTCAGGAGTTTGACTTGCAGATCAAAGATAAGAAGGGTGCTGAGAACGTAGTAGCTGATCATTTGTCGCGACTGTCAGAGCAAGAGGGAGAAGATTCCTTACCTATTGATGATTCTTTTCCCGATAACTCTTTATTTGCTGTTTTGTCTTCTATTATTAATCATGACCCTTGGTATGCAGATTTAGCTAATTACGTTGTTAGTAGCGCGCTGCCACCTAACCTTTCTTATTAGCAGAGGAAGTGTTTTCTCTATAACGCTAAGCAGTACTTCTGGGATGATCCTTATTTGTTTAAGAAATGTGCAGACGGTCTCTACAGACGGTGTATTCTGCAGTGGGAGACTAAGGCAATCTTGGAGGGCTGTCATTCATCATCTTATGGTGGTCACCACGGTCTATCGCATACCATGGCTAAGGTACTTCAGTCTGGTTTTTATTGGCCTACTTTGTTTGCTGATGCTCAGGTTTTCGTTTCAGCTTGTGATGCTTGGCAACGCTCCGAGAATATTTTCAAGAGACATGAGATGCCACAAAATGGTATCCTAGAGGTCGAGGTTTTTGATGTCTGGGGCATTGATTTCCAAGGATCCTTCCCGTTTAGTAAAGGTAACAGGTATATCTTGATAGCTGTAGATTATGTGTCTAAGTGGGTGGAGGCGATTGCCTCACCTAATTGTGATGCTAAGACCATGATTAAAATGTTTAAAAAGACTATCTTTCCCCGATTTGGTGTCCTTAGGATCGCCATTAGTGATGGGGGAATGCATTTCAAAGAAAAGAAACTAACTTCTATTTTGTCTAAGGTTGGTGTCCAACACTGGCGCGGTTTGAGGTATCATCCCCAAACTAGTGGGCAAGTTGAGGTCTCTAATCATGAGATTAAAGAGATTTTGGCTAAGGTAGTTTCTAAGTCACGGAAGGATTGGAGTCTTAAACTGGAAGACACATTATGGGCTTACCGGATTGCCTTTAAAACGCCGATTGGTGCATCACCATATCGGCTGGTTTATGGGAAGTCCTGTCATTTACCTGTTGAGTTAGAGTGTAAGGCTTGGTGGGCTATTCGTGAACTTAACTTTGATCCTAAGTTGTGTGGTCAGAACCGTTTGTTGCAGCTAGATGAACTGGAGGAGTTTAGGCTAAATGCCTATGATAGCTCACGCATCTACAAAGAGAAGACGAAGAGATGGCACGACAAACGGATCATACCTCGAGAATTTCATGTCACGCAGAAGGTGTTGCCGTTTAATGCCCGACTGCGCTTATTTCCTGGCAAGCTGAACTCCAGGTGGAGTGGCCCTTACACAGTGACAGCCCTCACTAATTTTGGGTCCGTTAAGTTAGAAAATTGCGAGGGAAATAGGTTCAAGGTAAATGGACAATATGTGAACCATTACCATGAAGCAAATGATGCAGACAACCGAGTTGAAGTCCTACTACAACAATCCTGATGAGCCAGCTAATTGAAGCCAGAAAGGTCGTGCGGGACCTCTTAAACCTGCGCTATCCGGGAGGCAACCCGGACTGTTTTGCTGTACTTTTGTTTGAACTATTTATTTCTTTTTATGTTGGGTGTTAAACTCCAAACGCTGAACTTGCGCGTATCTTGTTAGTCTTGTACTCCTTTTGTGCGTTTTTGTAGGTGAATTGGGTCGATCGAGTGGTTATCTCACTCGATCGAGCGCTTTTTATGGAACTTCTACTCGATCGAGCATCTGCTGTTCTCGATCGAATCCCTGTAAATCCACTCTTCTCGATCGAGCTCCATATCTTCTCGATCGAGCACTTCTGGCACCCTATTTACTCGATCGAACCTCTCTGAACTACTCGATCGAGTACTTGCGTGGTCCGAGTACCATATCTCGCCCGCTGCGATGCTACGAGGCTTTATGTGACCTCCCATGTTTATGGTCGGTTTGGGGAGGTCCCTCATTTACGTCATCTTGTAAGTTTTCCGACTTCCGTTCTTCTTTTCTCTTTAGTTTGCATTCCTTTCCCTATTTTTGGTACAATGAGGATATTGTACAGTTTGATTTGGGGAGGTATGCATCCATATCTGTGTCTGCATGTTTTGCTGCATTTCAGTTTGCACGTTTCCTTATTTTCGCATGCATTGTTGTTCTGTTTCGAAAAAACAACGAAAAAACCGTAAAATTTAAAAAATTCAAAAAATCTCACGTTTATTACTGCAATTAGGTTGAGTCGGAATGATTTGAACTTTTTACGCTACTCTGAGTCCCTTTACCCATACCTTGCATATTCTTGACATGTTGTTGGCATGGTAATGTGCATAATCTACGAGTTTTTGTTTCACCCTCATCTGAACGAATAGACTTGACTCATATTATTGGCAAGCTACATTTACATTATAAGGTTAGAGCTTAATAAACTGGTGACATCCATGACTAGTTTCATATAGGATGTGAGTAGTACTCTCTATAAGGCATGTAACATCAATTTGCATAAACATGAATTCAGTCTGCTTGATACCTGTATGCATTTGGTCTGTGGTTGGTGACACATGTTAGGAGAGGCAGTTCCCTTTATTTCATTATACCCATGAGCTCCACATAGCCAAATTGCCCATTTTGTCCTATATAGCTACAATCTATAACTTTGCCTACCCTAGCTGAGCTAGTAATAGTACACTACTACAGATACAGGCTATAACAACGGTTAAAAACCGTTGTTATATAAAAAAGCGGACGTTGTTAAAGCGTCCGTTGTAAAAGGTTTTAACAACGGTTGGTTTTCTTAAGGAACCCGTTGTTAAAACTATTAACAACGGTTTTAAGTATAAAAACCCGTTGTGGAAAGTGTGACTCAATTTTGGTGGGAAAGTTATAACAACGGTTGTAATATAAAAAACCGTTGTTATAACTAAAGACAACGGGTTGTTTCTCAATAACCGTTGTTGTTTGTTTTTAAAAAAATAAAAAAAATTAAATTAAATATTACTAGATGCATGCATAATTACGGCCCGTTATAATTCCGATGCATGCATTATTACTGCCATCCCTGCATATGAATGGACAATATATGGAATGAGAAGGGTTATAATAAGATTTGAAGCAGCGGAGAGAGATATGATGATGTTTATGGCACAACTTCCTAAACATATATTAATTAAAAAACAACTCAAATGACACATTACTTAGTATAAATACATGCATTATCTCAACCACCATTCCATTATCTCACTATCTCCAAACCCTAACTGCTAAAACAAACTCCAAACCCTAATTAATCTTTCAAACAAACTCCAAACTTCATCAACAAAATGAATGATACCATCCTTAAGACTCTTACTATGACCGAAAACAACAACAGTTTCATCCGCCGGTTGCTCCACATTTAGGACAGTTTCATGAGCTACCTTGTGGATGCTCGATCCGCACTCAAGGACGCCAAAAAAAAAGGCTTGACAGAAGCAAATAGTTGTTACAAACTATATGACGATATAGCAATCACAAACGAAACCTCCAAATAGCTAAGGAGGAGAGGATGGATATCATAGAAGAGAATAAGACTCTCTATGAAAATATAAGAATTGCATTTTTATCAATGTAATTCTTTTTTAAATTTATGTATTTATATATATATATATATATATATATATATATATATATATATATATATATATATATATATATATATTAATTAATTAATTAATTAATTAATTAAGTTTATCATGCATTCCTCTCTATCATCTTGCTTCTTCTTTGTTTTATTTTATTTAATTTGTTTTACTAGCTAATTAAGCGAATAATACTTAGAGAAATAACATAATGATCGATAAAAACACATACATGCAAATGAAATAATTAGAAAAAGAAAATAATGACGATGAAAGACGATGAAACCAACAGTGACGGCGAGATGAAAGCGACGATGAGAAAGAGAGAAAGAGACGATGAGAAAGTGTGTGTTTGTGTTTGTGTTTGTGTTTGTGTTTGTGTTTGTGTTTGTGTTTGTGTTTGTGTTTGTGTTTGTGTTTGTGTTAAGGTTTGTGTTTTGTGGCTGTAGCTGATCTGTGTTTGTGTGGTTTATAGTATGGAAAGTATTGACATCGGTTGTTAAACAAAAACCGTTGTTAAAACAAAATAACCGTTGTGATTACTTTTCACTAACTTTGCGCCAATTTTGCGCCAAATTATTAACAACGGTTGTGCATGTTTGACCCGTTGTTAAAACTTGTAACAACGGTTATATAACCATAACCGTTGTAATTAATTTTAGTAAAATTCGCGCCATACGTTCTATAACGTCTATGGTGATATTCGTGAATAAGCGTTGTTAAATGGGCGTTGTAGTTGCCTGGATTTGTAGTAGTGGTAGCTGTTTGGAATGTTTCATTGCAATGTGGTTACACATCCGATTTGGGAAGTTGGTGGAAATGTTGAAGGGAATGGAAAAGTATGAATGAAAAGAAAAAAGTTGTGAAAAGTGAAAAAAAAATGAAAAAAAAAAAGAGAATATGAAAAAAAAAAAAAGATTATGAAAAATCATGAGCCAAAAGTATATTATGTTGTGATTTCTGTTCCCGTGTTTTATTTGTATCCTATGGGGAGTTAACAATTTTTTTTTTGGTACGAATAAGGGGCTAAGCCCCAAAAGAAAGAAAAGACTAATTTCTAGCTACAACACGGGGAATGGCTACCCCGAACACATCCTCTCGAAGAATATCTCGTAAGCCGCCTGGTGGGTAATCTAAGAAAGTAGGGATAGTACTCGAATTAACGCCTTGGTTAGCCAAGAAATCAGCTGCTCGGTTGGCTTCTCTGTAAGTGTGCTCTAGTTTCACTGTCCAATTCTCGTTGCGGATTATATCTTTATAACGCATGACAATGTGCTTCAAGCTGTTACTTACGAGTTGGTCTTCATTGATAATATTTACACAAGGGGAATTATCCATGTGTATTAAGAGCTTTCGTATGTGGGATGATTTTGGTCGTTCCAGTCCAACTAGCAAAGCTAACAACTCGGCTTTCATTGAGGAGCAGTTCCCACACGACAAGTAATAGGCGGTAACAAAGATTATGAAAAATCATGAGCCAAAAGTGTATTATGTTGTGATTTCTGCTCCCGTGTTTTATTTGTATCCTATGGGGAGTTAACAATTTTATGGTGGTTAGTGAGTGTGTGCTGTAATTGAGCATTGTTTTGCATTGATTTATAAAGCGTATGAAGTTGGGAAGTGTTTCTAATTTGGACCTGTCGTTGCTAGCTTGGCAGCTAACTCCACATCTCCAGATTCATTATAGCTCCTTCTTACCCATTACCTCACTTACCCAAATGTAAGTCCTCGGCATGTGTCTTGGTCATTAGTTGGTTGGAATGCATATGTACGGTTGTAGAGATTTTGTTCATGTTAGACTGCATGCATGTTCTTATAGGTCGAGTTAGGTGAGTGTCTTTACTTCTTTCTATCTCTTACTTATATACTCACCCTATGCCTAATTCGTGTGATGAGCGACCCGTGAGAGTCCGATATTTATGAGTCTTGCAAGGTCGACGGTTCAGTAGTTTGAGACATTGATTTAACTCGTTTGCACTTACCTATTGCTGCTTTGTCAGTTGTTGCATTAAATCGGTTTGGGTGGGTGATTTGTAGCTGATGAGTTGGTCCCGTTCCGTTAGTTGTCTTAGTTGAATTCATAGTTTGCTTGGGGACAAGCAAAGGTTTGGTTTGGGGAGATTTGATGCGTGTATTTTATACTCCCTTCTATTCACTATATTCTTCCCCTTTCCTTTTTGCACAAGGAATAAGAAACCGATTTTGGACCACACAAAACACACTACCCCACATGTAATTTAATTTGGACCACACAAATCAACCCAAAAAAGGAAATAGGGAAGAAAACCCGAATAATCCAAATAAGGAAACAGGGAAGAAAATGGTGAATATAGGGGGTATAAGGTTTTTACCTCATTTTTACACGCATTTCTGTGTTATTTACGTGACATCTAGCTACAAATGCCCCCGAATAGTCTACTTTAGTTTGTCTTGTGTAAATTACAGGTATGGACCAGAAAGTAGCAAAACCGAGCCTAAACTTGTCCTATTCGCATGCATTTTGGAGAATAAGGAATTGGAGCTCGGAATCCAACACTTAGAGATGTGTGAAGTAGCCTCGGAAGGTACCAAGGGGTCCATACGTGCTAATATAACTCGATCGACTAGTTTTGTTATACTATTTGGTCGATCGAATGCTTTGTCCATCAAGAATTCCTCGATCGAGCTGTTCTGTTACTCGATCGAAATGGCTGATGTAAGGAGTACTCGATCGAACTCCATATTCATTCGATCGAGAGGTTTTTCAAGATTTGTCATCGATTGAGTGGTTTCATTTCACTCGATCGAGAGACTTTGTGTTCTATGCGTGTTTTTGTCTATTTTCGAGTTGGGCTTTGTAATTGAGATATAAGTTAGGTTAGCTATATGAGACACTTACTTCTTCTTTCCCTTGCTTCGATACTTTTCCTCTCTACTCTCTCATACTCTTATCTTAGAACCCTAACTTAGATTGCTTGTATTTGGTACTATTACTCCTTTCTTAATCTTAATTCTTTATTGCTCTTTATTGTTTTCTCCTCTTTAATCTTTAATTGTTATCATTAATCTCTCTTTATTCTTGTTATCATGCTTAATCTTTATTGATTATGTATGGTTGTTGCTTCTTCAATGATAATGCATAACTAATTCTTCCTTGCTAAGACATAGGAGAGCCATGATCTTAAGGAATTTGTGAATTAAGTGATTAGGTTTAATGCAAATTTGGTCTATGTTGTTAATCGCTATATATAACTGTTCTTGTCTAATTGAGTCGACACAATTAGTTAATAAACCGCGGTACACCTTGACCTAGATCGGAAGATTGGAAAAGGTAAGACCTGTAGCGAACATTAGGGCAGTTTAGTGAGGGCGGAAGCTAAGCTAATAGTGTTTTAGGGCAAATTGAGACCGGAAGGAGATATTCATTGCTCCGTAGATTAAACTTGCATTGACATGAGACCTTAGATTACGTTACTTGAGAATCATGGTGAACCGACTGTCTTAGCTGCTTTCTCTCTACTTGTTCACTTTTTATTCTTTTACCCTCTTTCTCTCCCTTGACCTTATTAGTTTAGAACAAACAATCAAACCCCAAAGAATTGGTTACCTTGACGGACTTAGTTAAAGCTGACATTTTCCCATCTCCCTGTGGAGATCGACCCAACTTGCCACTGACTTCTGTTAGTTGTAATAGGTATTTATTTTTGGTACCTGACGACGGTATCAATATACGATAATACGTGAAAATTGAGTAATAAGTAGACATGGTAAATGGATTATTCGGATCGATTTATTTCAGGTTCAATAATTAGGTCATTCCGAGTCTTTTGCGTCAGGATTTTGCTTCAAATAAGTCGATTGGGTCATTTCAGGTTAATACAAGTCGGATGATTTTGGGTCGGCTCACTTTCGGCTCGGGTCTATTGGATCAATAGTAAACGAATGGTAGCACAAATAATTGTGTGCGGAATGTTGTGGTTAATTCGAGTTTATATATTAAAGGTTTGTTCAATGTATATCTTTATCTTCATTAATTGTTGGATAGTTGATTTTGTTTGATCGGGTTGATAATTAAACATTCATACTAGGATATAGAGTTGGCAAGTCTGATCCAATCCTAGCATACTCGACCCGATAATATTACAAACCGAAATCGACCTGGCCCGGCTGATCCGATTGTCATAAAGACAAGTCTAATTTATATAAAAAATAATATTATGGAAGAATTTACAATAAACGGAGTCATTATAGTATACCCACAATTCAAACCCAAATATCGCGTCTTTGACTGAGCCAAACTTTTAAGATTTCTAACAGGCTATAGTACATTAGTATCCATTAAAATTTTAAATTATTTATATTTAATAAAACAAGGTATACGTAATTTATTAGATCACTTATATAATCTATAATTAGACTCAGATTTAATAGTAACCTAAATCATAACAATATAAAACATTATTTTCTATATTTATACATTTAGTTAAATTGTTGAATATTAAACCCCGTGCAATTTTGCACAGGGTTAAAACTAGTTAATGGTAATAAGAGAACTCTTTCCTAAGAGGTAGTTATTATTTTTAATTAATCTTTATCTTTTTAGTTAGTTTTTAACTTATTCATTGGTTGTTTCTTATTAATGTAGTGAGAGACTATATCTAGAAGACTTAAGTCCGGTTCTTTCTGACTTAATTTCAACTCATTTGAGTTCAGCTCAGCTTTATTCAGTTCAGTTTTATTCAACTCAGACAGTTTTGTTCAATTCATCTCTTTATAAAATTAACTCTTACTTCCGCTATATTCAGTTCAGTTCAATTTCATTCAATTCGTTTAAGCAGAAAAAAACATGATGCCTTACCCTTTTCTAATGATTCAAATCTTACTTCTAATACAAAAACATTTAACACAATCTCTTTAACCCACGTCATCTTATACAAGGATTTCTTTTTGCATTAGTGGGGGACATAGTGGGGTCACTTGAAAGCAAGTAATTTATTTGTGTCAGCTAGTGGTAAATGTAATTTGCAACTCATTTGAAATTCATATATTTGTTCATTTTTTAAATTGCCATAACAACCAAATTTGATAAAATATTTATTTTAAATGGTATGTATTATTACAAAATGCAAAAATAAATTGAAAGATTAATAATTCATTACATATAAAAGTCAAATTATAACTGACTATTTTAATCTTATTTATTAAAGCAACAAATGTATCTCTCTGTGGTTGAAAGTCAACAATTCAAAGGCTATTTTTTCTTCCCTGAATTCTAAGGACCACATTTCTTTAGGGAATTAATTACAAATAATTTGATTTGATACTTTTATGAATTGTTCAATTGTACAATTACAATATTATTCCACCTGCTTAATAATATTGAATGACATAAATATTGAAAATACAAACATTAAATATACAAATTTACATTTTTATAATTTAAAAAATTATTTAAAATAATTAAATCGGTCACTATTAAACTGTAGATGATTGTACTTTGGTATGCAAATTTCAAATATATCGGAAAAATAACATAAATAATAAATAATAATAATTGAAAAACGAAAAAAAAAAGCAATTAATTCTTAATATTTTTATCAAATAGTTATCCAATATTAGTAATATGTTTAATGAAAACCTTTAACACTTATTAAGATCTTCATCAATTCATTGCATTATGACCTTCACCATTAATTCAACTTCATGAGATTAATAGTTTTATTTTCTGAAAAATGTAATATATAGTATAAATTTGAACATATCAAATTAATTCTAGAAAATAACTAAAATTAAGTTTTTCAAATTTAAAAATATAATGTCAACTTATAGATTTTGAGATGCAAATATAACATCAAGACTTTTTAATTTGTTTAATGATACCAAAAAATTCAGGAAATAAAAAATTGAAATTGAAATAAAAATTGAAATTGAAATTATGATTAAAGTAAAAAAAAATGCCAAATAATAAAGTTGCATACCAAAAAAAATCTTTACTGTATTAGTCATAACATGAATTAAACCACTAAAATTACTTGATCTTTCTCACAATATTATCAAGTAAGCCAAATTTGTGATTTGATTAAAAGTTTTTTTTAGGAAAGAAGGAGAGAGGATATAACCATGGGATAAACTGTAAAACTAAAGGAGTTGCGGCTAAATACCAAGTACACTAAAATGAAAGTCATTTAGGGTTTACAATTTAAAGCTATGAATGTATGTTTAGTGTGTGGCTAATATTACGGATCATAGATTATATGGGCTTAAACATATTTTGTTCAGCTACTCTCCTATAAGATCGTCCTATAACATAGGACGGGCCCAATAGGTAGTACTAATCCAACAAGAGTTTTAGTTTAAAATAAATAAAAAGAAAAAAAGAAAAAAGAGCAAACCACCTTTGAAGTGTGAAGTAAAGAACGTGTGCGCATAACTAAGAACAAATGAAAACTGAAAATTTACTCCTAGGTCCCACCATTCTTTGATCTTCTTTTCGATAGTCTACTATGCAAGTCTGCAACTGCAAGCACTACTACTAAAATTTGTAAAGCAATCATGAAGTAAACCCAAGCTCATTAGTTTTCACTGTTAAAGAATAGGTTTTCAATATAATAAAATCTACTATATCTAACTCAAATTTTCTCCTACTTAGCGAAAATCATTGATAACAGAGTATTATTATTATTATTATTATTATTATTATTATTATTATAGAAATTAAATTTTAATTTGGGAGTTTATAGGATAAATTCCTTAATTTTTAAGTCATAAAAGTTTAAGGGTATATCTCTAACAACTTGTGAAATTAACTTAAAAATTCTTGTTTTTAAGTTAAAACAAAAAAAAAGAGTATCAAATTAATATTATAAAGTTAGATATTAAATTTTTCAAATTAAAATCAATATTTTTCAACTTTAAAACTCTAGTTAATTAAAATTTAAAGGTAAGATAAAAGGACAATATAGTTTCTAAATAGAAAAAAATTGGGGGGTGATATGCATGAGTTTTCTAATTAGTATAGGCTAAGAGTATATGTTTCCAATAAAAACATTTATCCCATCTAAAATCCTTAGTTTTTAAGCAAAAACACCAAGTTTTAAGGTGATATGCATGAATTTTCTAATTAAAAATAGGTGTGTTCTAAATTCAAGTCCAATTTCCAATTTTAAAACAAAAGATTTCAACCTAATAAATGAAAATTTTAAGCTGACTTCTTACAATCTATGTTTAATCCCAATTGATCGTTGTGGGACTTCAATCTGCGTTTCCATCTTAAGACACTCTTTTTCAAATTCAAACAATGAGATTTCAAGTTATAAAACACCAATTTTCAACCTAAAATCACTAGTTTTAGTATATAGATAGCCAATATGGGAATCGAACCCACACCTTGTGTTTTACACACGCTCTTCCATTTGAGCTAATCAGCTCTCAATTATCTAAAAAATTATAGATTAGAAGGCAAAATTTGAAGTCCAACATCATACATATAAAAAAAACAAAAACATGAGTTCTGCCACAACCATAATCTTAATTTTTTTTACAATTAAATCAAAAAAGCAAAAAAGTTTGTTTCATGATCAACAGTGGTTAATTAAGACATTTAACTACAATCTTGTTTCTCTATGTGAGAGGAATGATTTTTTCCATGTATAAATCAAATTACAAATTAATTAAAATTTGGAAAAAAGAACTTTTAGTTTTAACTTTTAACACACAATGATGGATTAACATTAAACATGACATCCTTAATCATCCGTAAAAAAAATAAGAGCAGAAAACAAACCGTATTTGCCAAATTATTCTTGACATTGTTGCTGGAAGAAGAAGAAGACATGACTTAAAATTGAAGAATTGGAGTATTACCGTATGATGCTTAAATTTGTGTTTGAGGGAAGATGAAAGGAAGCTAAGAAATAGGAATATAATAACTGATAACAAAAGAAAAACGCCAGATTTTATTATCATGATTTACATGAGCATTTTAATAATAAAAAATGTGATTTGGGCTTTTGATCCAAATTTGGGCTGGTCTTATACTATAAGACCGTCCTTCCTAACAATTTGTGTATTTTGTTAACACAGTTGTACACAATTCTTATTTAAGACGGGTGTATCGTCTTAAACTTAAGAGGGTCATTTAGTATAAATAAATAAATAAATAAATAAGACATACAAAAGCATAATTCAAAGGAAAAAAAATAGATTTGTTTTATATACTTCATTGATAATGCTAAGACTGATACCTCTATCTCTAGGAAGACTAACGTATAAGAGTATATGTATATTGGGCATGGTGCTTGGCAGAATGTCAAATAATGTTTTGGATAAATTAAGTTTTTGGGCGATGAGATATGTAAAGGTTCAGTTCATAGACTATACATATGAGATAATACCTCTTATTGTTTATTTTCTGAGTTTTATTTTAAAGTTTTTGAGTTCTGCTTTAGCATAAAGTTTTTGCGCACATTTACTAAAACATTACACTAAAAAAATATAATATTGCTCAAAAACTATATTTATAAATGGTAATATGCTCAGAAAAAAATGTGTATATGCTCGAAAACTAGAAGGCCTGAGGTACTACCTCAGATGCGTAATCCTTTTTTCTCGTAAAGGTTAATTTATACTCGCTTCGTTTGGTTAAATATCATACGAATACTTTTTGCACAGGGTTTAAATTAAGTGGTTAAATCTAAAAATAATACTCGAAGAGTAGTTAAAATAAGGAGGTTGCTAAAAATAATACTCGAATGAGAAAGTATGAGGGCATATTAGTATTTTAAGTGGTAAAAGTAAACAAAATAGAGCGTATAAAATCAAATTGAAACAGTTTATGGACTATACAACCAGTTGTATGTTGTGTAGAATCCAAGATTTATAACAAACTAGTTTTACTCCCGTGCAAAAAAAATGCACGGATCGGTTTTAAATTATCATATACTGACCTTGTATGAATATAATTAGATATATTATTTACTTTATCAACAATTAAATAAAAAAAATATTAATTGAAATTAAATTAGGGAATTGACATTGAATTAGATTGAAATTTAGTGATAATGAATTAAATAAATTATCCGAACACTTGTAGAGAATTTGTTGAAAATTTTAATTAATTGTTGTTAAGACCATGGGTAAGCCGTAGGTCCCACATTAAAAAAATTACTTTTTTACTTCTAAAATCAGCAGCCAATCACAATTCACCAAAAAACTTGGCTTTTATACTATGTAGATTTTACGAGTTTTGTTTATATGAGTTTTATTGTAAAATTTATGAGTTTATCCACTTAAACATAAAAGAAAAAAAAACATGAAAAAACTCAGAAAAAAATACATATATAAACTCTCATATAAATGTATCTTGGTTGTACATATACAACTAAATGCATAATCTTATTTGTAAAATTGAACATCCCGAAAAGAAAAATACATGGAATTCAACTAAATATCAGAAATTTCAATAATATGATGTTTAAACATCATATTCATTATTCATATTTAATATTGCATAACAACATCAAACAAAATTTATAATATATTAAAATTTTAATTTTAAATTGGTTTTAAATATTTGAAGTATACATTTTTCAGTAATTAACGTGATTTACGAGTTGATCCAAACTTGAATTTTAAGTTAACAGGTTGTTTTAGGTTCGATTAAACTCGAGCCATGGGTAAAGATTTACGGGTAAATAACCCTTATAAAATGGGAAGGTCCATATTCTATCGTTTTGTAATAAGTCTACACACGTGTGGCAGGTCAAATATGTATATTCACGAGTTCATGTGACGGGTCGAATAGGTAAGCTATACGACATTGATAATGTTTTACAATAATTGTCATGAACCAAAAAAATTTATCGTATGCACTAAAAACGTAGATAAAGTATCGTATTGTAAATCGTGCACTCAAAAGGAAGAAAACAGAAAAATAGAAGTAACGATTTTTTTTGGTAAATCAAAGCGCGCACTTAGTCGCATTACAATAGAGGGGGAGGGAGGATTCGAACCTAGGATCTATTATCCACAATACCTCCGTCCTAACCACTAGACTAAGACATCTTCAGTAAGAAGTAACGATATTTAAAATAGCATATTTGTGCAATTTGCACGGATTTAAAATTAGTTATATTATACTCCCTCCATACCACACCAATGGTAACATGATAAAAAATGGGTTTTTTTTAAGAAAATAAGGTAAAAGCAGGGGTAAAGAGGGAAAAAAATAGATAGGGTATGTAAGAAAATAGGGTAAAAGCAAGGGTAAAGAGGGAAAAAAATAGGTGAGGTATGTAATGACATTTTGGGTTTAATTTTGGGTTAATAGGTAGGGTATGTAATGACATTTTGTGTAAATATCAAAAGGTATAAAGTTGGTGTGATACGCCATATAAAGTACTTCCTCCATTCAACTCCACTCTACCTATTTGTATTTTGCACAAATATTAAGAAGGGTGGGGTTGAGTGGAAAATATTGTAAATAAATAATGAGGTATAATGTAATTAAGTGGGGTATGAGTGGAAAAGGGTGGAGTTTGATGTAGAAGTAGTGGGGTATGAGTGGTAAATATTGTAAATAAGTAATGAAGTATGAGAACAAAATGGTCATTTGACATTCTTTTTTAGGAAATAGGTAGAGTGGAGTTGAATGGAGGAAGTAAGTGTTACCGGAGTATTTAACAATCTAACAAGCAATTATTTGATTAGATTAGATAGAGAAAAAGGAATGATTTTAATATACTTCACTAGAGAGCGAAAAAATGGAATTATGGAAACAGTCCGTGTTGCAAGAGTCCAACACGGAGTAGAACAAACAAGAAGAGAAAGTACTAGGCATATTCCCCCTTCCTAAAACCAGAAACATACATTAAATACAACAATGGAGGATGAAACCTCAATTTACGAAGCTTCACCAACACGTCTTTCAATTCCACCTAAAATGGAGCCCGTTAATGGCGATTTCACTCGATTAAACCGCCATTATCAATGTAATACTACTACTTCACTTCCTGCCGAAGAACAATCTCCTCTCCTATCATCATCTTCAAACCCTAATTTCCCTAATCATAATCATATCGACGATAATAATAACACTAATGATACTCTTTGGTTTTCTTGGATGAGGATTGAATCTCGATCGAAATTATGGTTCCTCATAGTTTTTTGTGCGATTATCTCGGTTTCTGCTATTGTTCTTGTCAAGCGATACGGTTCTGATTTCGTACACAAGGTTCTTTTCTTTTCTTTCCTATTTTGAATATTGTTGTTGCTTAATTTGGATGAATTTCTAGGTTAGATTGATTTTTGATGAATTTGAGTTTGTTCTAGATTGCATCATTGACTTTGTTAGGTTTAGTTTAGTTATGGAAATTTTATATATAATGTTAGTTTCTATATTAGATTGATTTTGATGATTTGATTTCGTTCTCGATTGATTGAGCTTGCTAGGTTTCTTGAGTTAGAGAATTTAAACAATAGGTAGAATGTTTGGCAAAGGTTGAGACGGTTTTTCTAACGTGGGCACACGTTAATGATACTAAAATGCACTTATCGGGAGATAAGCTAATGAAAAATTGGAGTATTGAGTTAAGCACTTTGCTTGATTTTGAAACTTTTGGTAATTGGACGCCTTTGAAGAGGTCGAACTTGAAAAATCATCTACCTTGAAAGTCATAGACCTGTAGATGACTTAGATGGTAATAGGATATTCATTGAATCCGTGGTGGGGGTATATCCTGACAATATGCGGTTATGATCCATGGGGAAATGAAGTAATGCCCTAGTTACAGTACCTTTTTCATGAATATGTGTAATTGAGTCTTTACCTCTATGAATGTGACACACGACCTCAGAATATGAGCTCAGGTGCGCCTACCTACCTAATAGGCGTTCCATTGTCATTTAGGGCTTAGAGTAGCTTGCTATTTTGCGACAAAAATGCTTCTTTCTTGCTTGTTACTGGAATAGTTATATTTGTGCTACTGTCTATGAGCTTCATTGAACTATGCTTTGATTGTGGCATCCTCTATAACGACTCCTTTTGCATATCGGACATTCATTCAGAGGAGCATAAGGTAGTAAATTCTGGTTAGTTATAGAAAATACTCCCTCAATCTCAATGCGTTTATGGTTCATCCCAAAATGATTGACGCATTTTTATATAAACTTCCTATATAATCTCTACTTAAATGATGTACTCTTGTGCTGCTGGAATTCTAAGGGTAAGGTGGTACTCTTAAGTCAAAAGGTTGCTGGTGCTATTCTTTTGCAGGAGTTTGCTTTAGTAGTTTCATGCAATGTTAGTTCTATCTATAAATGATTTTATTGCTAGGATTCTAGGAAGAGTATTAGTATTTGTTTCTATATTTTATTGTAGAATCTTCTGCCCCATGCGCATCTCCGTCCCGTGGAATCAGTCATTTATTTAGGGATACGAAATAGAACACTAGTTGATGTAATTTGGTTTTGTTCTCCCTTGATTCTAATAAGATGTCGTTTTATGCCCTAACTTCAGTCAGACAGAAACATGATGATAAATATCAGTGACCTGGGAAAATGCCTGATGCCCTGCTCATATTCTTCTGTGATATGTGCTTTGCAGGAACTTATTCCAGTGATACACTGGCTTGTCGAAACTTTTCGTCCTCCCGTGCTTGCAGCTATTTTGTTTGCTGCAAATGCCTTATTGCCCGTCTTACTCTTACCATCTTTGCCGTTCAAATGGGTGGCTGGAATGACATTTGGCTATGGTTTTGGCTTCTTGCTTATCATGGCTGCAGAAACTATTGCCGTTTCCTTACCTTATTTTATTGCTAACCATCTCTTTCTTCCCAGACTCAAAGTAAGCACTTTTGATGTTTTATAAATTTGTTGCATCATCTTCAAGTTTCGCCTTTTGTAGAGAGGGGTTAATATTTAATTATTTACTTTTCCATGACAACTGTTCTTAATAACTATTCTGCCAAACCTAGAAATGGCTGGATAACCATCCTAGAGAAGCTTCTATCATTGGACTTGCTGGTGATGGTGATTGGTTTCATCAGTTTCGAGCTGTTGCTCTGATACGAGTTGCCCCTTTCCCGTATGTGTTGTTCAACTACACTGCTGTTGCCACGGGTGTTGAATATAGCCCCTACCTGGCAGGATCCTTGTTAGGCATAATTCCCGAGACATTTGTCGCCATTTATAGGTAGGTTTTTTTCATTTTCTTTTGAGAATTTAATCTAATCTTGTTTCACTTGCCAATTTGCAATGCTAGAATTATCTGCATTTTTTTGATGAAAAAAATTGCATTCCTTTTGAGACCTAAAAAAAATTGCCAGTTTGGTTGGTTTCGATAGCCTTCCTGTGGATTCTTTTCATATTACTTTGAAAACATGATAAAACTCTTCAACATAAACCATTCGTAGGAGAAATTTCATGTTGGAAAATCACACTATCATTTTTTTAGTCTGGCGAGTTATTGGCCTGTCTACATATTGTTGTTTATTACATGGATTTCCTGAGCCTGTGAGCTAACAATTTACCTTTTCGAACAAAGATGTCTTCTCTATGAGATAAGCATACTGAAATCACTCTCGAGACATTGACACATTGCAGTATTTTCTTGTTGATGTTACTCTTACTCGGATGTAGATTCCTGGTAGTGAATCTCGTTTTAAGACTTGATCTTAGAGTCGGTGGTTCAGTTTGATCATTGCTGCGTTTCATAATGAGGTAGTAACCTTTTGAAACCTTTATAATTTGGTCGCTAGACAGTCTTGCAGTTCGATATTTAAGGAATTCTTCTCTCCCCACCCCCGGTTAGCCTAAATTCAACACACAGCTAAATCTACTACTTTAATTAAGATACGATAGTTTTGCTTCATGGAGTAATAAGTTTAAATGATGCTATAATTGTAATTAACATATTGTGGTGTTTTCGTCTAGTGGGATTCTGATAAGGACGGTAGCAGAAGCAATGGAAGATCATACTCCAGTTTCAAAACGACACATACTTTTAGATGCTATTGGCTTTTGTTTGACTCTGGCTGCGACCGTTGTTATTGGGTTATATTCGAAAAGGAGGTTGAAACAACTTCAAGAAGATGAGGAACAACCTTGGCAACCGTTGTAGTTAACTGGGTTGAAAAGTGGCAAGAGATTTCCCTTGCTTTGATTGAAATGTAGGTCAGATAGGTTACGTAAATATTAAAATCCACTGTAAATAAGCTATTAGTGATTCAATTTTGCGTAGAGTTTCATGGTATGCTGGATTTCAGTTCCTAGTTACAATTATGAATACTGGAAGATCCATATATAACGGTACATTAGGAAATGAAGTTGCATTTCCTGCAAGGGATGGAGTTGTATTTCCAGCACGAAAACTGATGAACCAATTCGCCCGCCTGAATTCCTATAATAACAGCGTAACATATAGTTCTAAACTTCAGATCCGAGTTTCATCGCTTCCATGTACGGATTTTTACCATCTTTCAATTCTTTTTCTGCAGTTTGTTTTCATTTTTCACTGTTTGATTGTTTGTCAACACCTGGTTTCTTCTATATTCTTTAGCACATTGGAGATTAATCTGTATTTGGTGTGCAAGATGCAAGTATTAACAAAAGATTCACTGCGAACTGTAGGGAGGTCATTTGAGAGTTGGGGATCGCGGTTATTTTGTTTAGGGATTCTATGTACTGTGCATTTCGGTTACATGTACCCTTGAGTCAATAATAAAGAAGAAACCATAATTCTATGTTATTGATAATAGAATGTATATTGAGGTTGAATGTTTTAAAATTGTCGGTTTAATTGATTGCAAGCCTCCGGAAAAATGTAAAATTCAATTATAGAAATCCAACAAATTGGGTAAACAAAGCCAAAGAACCACAACTCTAATCTGGAAACTTAAGTAGTAGTCACACTCAAACCAAACTATCCACTTTTCGAAATTCTCTTTATATATTTGTACAGCGCGTCTTGCTTCAGACGACTGTTTCTCGTCTGAAACAAGACAGACAACATGTTGTCATTTTATAATAAAATAATGTTATTTTCTGGTAACATGTTAACATTATTTTTCATAATCATTTTCAGGGTAAAAAGTGACACCTCTAGTGATAACATTTTGTGGATTAAATGGTTACATTCTCTTAAAAAATGGCAATATTTTGTCTGTCTTATTTTAGACGGGAAAACAGCCCGTCTGAAATAAGAATTTGTGATATTTGTAAGCTTGTAGGCCACGAGTACACGATCCTAATTGGTGATAGCCGGAGTACAATGCATGGGAAGTCTTGTTATTAACATCTATCCCAAACAAAATAAAGAACTGATCGAAAACAATGAAATATTTTCAATTTATCAATATTGCATGAGAAAAGTGTATAATTATACTGATTTATCTGTGTATCACATTATTGTACACCTTAATTAACGAGATTTATCTGTGTATCACATTATTGTACACCTTAATTAACGAGAAAACTGACAATAATTTCAACAAATAACAAAAAAAGTTAGATTGTCAAGACGGGTCGGAGCAAGTGACGGGTAATGCCACTCACAAAACGGATAGGGGGGACAAGGTGAGGCACCCCCATGTGCTTCCCTCTCTCCTCTATTTGGGTCATTTGTGAGAGGAAATGGTATCCGTCACTTCAAAGTGACGGATACGTGCCGTCCTCAATGTGGGATTTGAAGTAACAGTGACTACACACACAATATCAAATGTGTGAATCAAATCTACTTTTTTGTGAGTTAATAATCATAGGATACGTACACTTCTTCACGCAGACTCATGTTTTATCTCAGTACACACAGTCTTTGAAGTATTCCCTTTTGGAAAGAAAATGAACAATTATTTAATTAACGCGATTTTGTGAAAAAAGAGTAGTTTAGGTGAAGGAGTCTAGTACTTTAGTACATTCACAAGGACAGGTTAGGGGACAAGGCGGCTATAGGTGCCGAGTTCACTACAAGAGAATACTGATTTAGCTACAAATTTAGCAACTCACAAAAAATCAGTTGCTAAATACGAAGTATATCACTTGGTGACCGACAAACTGTAAAGGGATTTGAAGAATTGGCTTAAGAGCCTTGAATTAATTGGTGAAGTGAACGTGATACAAGCAAGGCAATATATACAGAGATTACAAAACTAGGGCAAAGTTAGTTCCTATGAAAAAGGAAACAGATAATTACACTAAGGAAACCGAATAACAATATATCGTAATCAAATATTCCGAGCATATCCCACATAGCCCGAAATATCCGAAGGATATATTTCCTTACTCCCCCTTAAGTTGGAACATTAGGTGACCTAATGCCCAACTTACGACTTAAATATGCAAATGCTTCTCCACCAAGGGCCTTAGTGAAAAGGTCCGCAATTTGCTCCTTACTTTGAACGTGGCTTGCTGCAATGTTCTTGCTCATCAAATGCTGTCGAATGAAATGACAATCGACTTCAATATGTTTCGTACGGTCATGAAAAACCGGATTCTTTGCAATGTGTAAAGCCGATTTGTTATCACATAGAACTCGCATGGAATGTGTATGATCAATACCAAGTGAGAGGAGGAAAGATTTTAGCCAAATTAACTCGCTTGTCACTGCTGCCATAGCTCGGTATTCTGCCTCTGCAGTGGACTTCGCTACCGTTGGCTGTTTTCGAACCTTCCAAGAAATCGGGGTTGTACCTAATGCGACAAAATAGCCGGTGAGAGACCGTCTGGTTAAAGGGCATCGAGCATAGTCAGAGTCGGAATAGCCATTGAGTTGCATCAGTGAGTCCTTGCTCATAACTATCCCCTTCCCAGGATCGCCTTTGAGATAGCGCACAACACGGAGTGCGGCTTCCAAATGCTCCTTCCTTGGTGCTTGCACGAATTGTGATAAGGTATGGACATCGTATAACAAATCCGACCGCGTGATTGTGAGATAAACAAGTCGTCCTACCAATCTTCTATATATAACAGGGTCTATTTTAGCAAAGCACTAGTGGAAAGTGCTAGCTCATGATTTTGAATAATGGGTGTTTGGACTGGTTTCGCGCCTTCCAACTTAGCTTCCTTGATGATTTCCAGAGCATATTTTCGTTGGCAAAGAAACAAACCCGATTCACCATGTGCTACTTCTATCCCCAAGAAGAATTTTAATCGGCCAAGATCTTTTATCCCAAACTTTGCATCGAGAAATTGCTTCAAATTATCACTTGCTTTGGAATTATTACTTACAATGATCATGTCATCCACATATACTAATAAACCAAGAAAAATTCCCGACTTGTTCATTGTTAATAAAGAATAATCTGCGAGCGATTGAGTGAACCCATATCCCCGTAATGCATCCGTCAATTTAGCAAACCAATTTCTCGAGGCTTGTTTTAAACCATGTAGAGATTTTAATAGGCGACATACCTTTCCTGTCGTTTTGGCTTGGAAGCCTTGCGGCAATCGCATGTACACTTTTTCATCCAAATCACCATGAAGGAAAGCGTTGTTTATGTCTAGTTGAGAAATATTCCACTTCTTAGCCACCGCCACTGCTAGTAGCAGCCGGACACTGGTCATTTTAGCCACGGGCGCGAATGTTTCATGATAATTAATACCCTCTATTTGAGTGAATCCTTGAGCCACTAACCGAGCTTTATGTCTTTCGATCGTTCCATCCGCTTTGAGTTTGGTTTTATAAACCCACTTGCATCCAATTGGTTTCTTTCCGTCAGGGAGGTCTACAATTTTCCATGTCCCATTATTTTCGAGCGCATCAATTTCTTTCCCCATGGCTTCTCGCCATTCGGCTTGTTTAACAGCTTCATAGTAACTTCTAGGTTCGCGAATGGCATCGACCGCTCCAATGAAATTTCTGTGAGACAATGAAAAACAACTACTTGTGGCATAATTAATTAATGGATAACGAGTACCTTTCGTGGATGACGGAGTGTTGGACGAGTGCGTTGCTTTGGTTGGAATGACACGAGTGGATTGGCAAACATAGTCTTTCTTCCATGCGGGTTCAAACCTTTGTCGTGCTCCTCTTCCTAACTGTGATTCCTCCTCGGCTGGACCTTGCTCCCCCTCAACACTATCACTCCCGACTACCTCATCCGTGACAGAGACACCCTCGGGAAAGTCACTGGCAGCAGGTGTCTCGGTTTCAACTGTTGCCTCGGGTGCAATGGTACCTGTGTCCGGTGGTGTGCCCAAAACTAAGGATGACCCAAAAATGTCATCAAGGAATGGGAGTGAGTCATTAGTACCAGCCGTGCTACTGTCAGCAGGAGTGTGTTCGGACTCAAGAGCAAAAGGAAAAACGTTCTCATAAAAATGCACATCACGAGAAACAAATTGCCGTTTTGACTTCAAATCATAAACACACCATCCTTTCTGTGTTTTCGGGTATCCAATAAAAATACATCAAGTTCCACGTTCCTTAAATTTGTCCTTAGGTCGTTGCTTATTGTGAGCGTAAGCGAGACATCCTAAGACTCTTAAATGGTCGAGATTGGGTGCGTGGCCATGTAGCAACTCATAGGGTGTCTTCCCGTTTAAAATTTTCGTGGGAATCCGATTGGTAAGGTACACTGCCGTTAAAACACATTTCCCCCAAAATTCGATGGGTAGGTTGGCTTGAAAACGTAGGGCTCTAGCTTTTTCCAAAATGTGTCGATGCTTTCTCTCGACACGACCATTCTGCTGCGGGGTGTCAACTACACTAGTTTGAAACAACATACCATTCTCCTTATAAAATTGTGTTAACTGGCCCGACAAAAATTCAGTTCCGTTATCACTTTGTATGACTTTAATTTGCTTGCCAAACTGTGTATGTATCATTTTACAAAAGTATTTTATTAAATCACACACCTCCCCCTTATCTTTCATAAGATGAACCCATACGCTTCTGCTATGATCGTCAACAATAGTTAAGAAATAATGTGCACCGGATAGACTACTCACACGATATGGTCCCCATATATCACAATGAATTAAATGAAATAAAGTATCACGCCGCTTATTATTAAGCTTAAAACTCAAACGGGTTTGTTTTGACCGGCAACAAGAATCACAAATAAAATCCGAATCAACTGACAAAGGTTTCGAAATCAAGCTGCTAAAAGAAGGAAAGACATTATTTGAAGGATGACCAAGTCTTCGATGCCATACCCGTGCCTCATTCACTCCAACACGCGCAACAACTTCTCCAACTCGTGTCATGTAATAAACTCCATCTCGCAACTCACCCCGTCCAATCTCCGTCTTCGTAGATTGGTCCTGTATTATGCAAAAATTAGAATTAAAAGCCACTAAGCAATTATTTTCACGAATGAGTTGAGGGATAGAAATAAGATGACACTTTAAATTGGGGACGTATAACACATCCTGCAAATGAAATTTCTGCGTGAGTTGGACTTTGCCATGTTCATTAGCAACAATAGTCGACCCATCAGGTAACCCAACGGTCGAAGGAGCACCCTGCCATAATTTAGAAAGGGCATCTCGACAACCTGTCATATGGTGGGAACACCCACTATCGAGCATCCAATTATTCAGATTAAGAGAACGGGTACCTTGTAATTTTTCATGAGTGTTACCTTTACCACTGAGTAGAGTCCTCAATTGTTCTATTTCATTTGCCGTCAAGCCTGGTTTGGAAGCAGCACCTTCATCAGCGGTTGTTGTAGCATTTGCGGTCTGATTGTTGCTTCCGGAACCGCGTCCACCACGACCACCGCGTCCTCCTCTCCTTCCCCTCTCACATCCTCTGCCGCTAAGTCCCAATTTCTCACAACTTGTGGCCTCCGTGTGGTACCACTTTTTGCAATGGGTGCAGCGTGGGGGTTCGTATTCCTTGGAATCAGGCTGGATGGTGCTACGGTTGCTATCTGCCCGTGCACTCATGGCGACTTCAGTAGCTGGTTCGTCACGAATGCGAATGACTGCTTTATGTCGCTCCTCCCTCAAGACGATTCCATAGACACGATTTAGGGAAGTGAGGTCGTCATCCATCAATAGGTTGGAACGAATGTTATTATATAAGGTATCATTTAGTCCCATAATGAATTGATGAATTTTTTCTTCTTCTTTTTCTTTAAGGAAAGCAGTGGCAGCACCACAGGTACAGTCGGGAACGCGACTGTAAGTTGCTAGTTCGTCCCATAAGGACTTTAAATTAGTGTAATAATCAACAACAGATCGATTACCTTGCCTGCATGCTGCGAGGTCGCTTTTCAATTGATGAATGCGAGCTGCATTCTCGGCTGCGTATCGTTCTTGGAGTTCCTTCCAGATTTCGACTACGGTCCCAGAAAAAGGCAATGCTTGGGTGCAATTTTTCGTCTATGACACTGCGCAACCAAGCCTTTATCATGGCGTTGCATTGACGCCAAGCCACAACTTCGCAATCCTCGTCCTCTTTTCCTTCAGGTTTCGGCACAGTCCCATTAACAAGCCCTAATTTATTCTTTGCTTCGAGCCCGTTCTTAACTGCGTCAGCCCAGAGATCATAGTTCTCACCATTGAAAATGATTGAGGTAAGTTTGAGACTCGGACTTTCCGAAGGATGTAAAAATAATGGTGAAGAAGACGGAATCGTTTTGGTGTTAGAATTGGTTGAATCGAATTGATCACTTCCGATTTTTGTCATTGTGAGACTGATATTTGTGTGTTTGAAAAAAAAAGGACGGATGCTAGGATTTAAACCTGCTCCGATGATACCATGATAAACTGTAAAGGGATTTGAAGAATTGGCTTAAGAGCCTTGAATTAATTGGTGAAGTGAACGTACGTGATACAAGCAAGGCAATATATACATAGATTACAAAACTAGGGCAAAGTTAGTTCCTATGAAAAAGGAAACAGATAATTACACTAAGGAAACCGAATAACAATATATCGTAATCACATATTCTCAGCATATCCCACATAGCCCGAATATCCGAAGGATATATTTCCATAGTGACCAATGTTGAGATCAATCTTTTTTTTTCTTTGGGTTTTTAATTAGGAGACTAAACTGAACTAGTAGCTAATTATGTCATTATTATAGAGACTAAATAAAGCGCATGGCGAATTTGGTACCAAATTTATGTTTTTAGATATAGAAATCCGTTAATTCAGTTATACAAGGGAAATGTTGAAGTGTGAGACTTTTCTGGAGTGTTCTAGAAGGTTTCGAAATATTCTAGAATAATGTAGAAACTTCTAGAATGTTCTAGAATAATGTCGAAGTTACTAGAATAGTCTAGAATACTCTAGAAGGATCATGAATGGTCTAGATGTGTGTAGAGAAGTCTAGAACCTTCTAGAGATGTCTTGTATGTATAGAGAACTCTAGAGACGTACTAAGTCTAGGTCACTCTAGAATGCTCTATTCTAGAGAAGTCCAAGAATGTAGGAGAAGGAGGAGGAGCACTATAAATAGAGGTCCTCCCCTCCCATTTTGATGTATCCCAAAAAATTCACAACAAATCAATACACAAACTAATTCCTTTAAACCAAACTCCAACTAATCAACCTTCAACTAATCAACTAAACCAACAACTAATCTCCACTCTACTTCTTATACTCCCCCATACACCAACAAGTGGTATCAGAGCTCTAAAGATCTCAAGGCAACAAAATAAAACTATGGCTTCCGCATCAAATACTCTATCGTCTACCCTTCCAATTTTTGGAGGAGAAAATTACGACTATTGGTGCATTAAAATGAAGGCTCTCTTAAAATCAAATGCGCTATGGGAGATTGTGGAAAATGGTCCCGAAAAGCAACAAGAAGGTGTTCAACCCACCGAAGCATCCTTAAAGAAAATAAATGAGGATGAGATAAAGGACGCCAAAGCCTTGTCTTTCATCTTTAATGCTGTTTCAGAGACCATCTTTCCAAAAATAATGCGGGCTTCTACCGCAAAAGAAGCACGGGATTCACTCCAAAAAGAATTCCATGTTGATGAAAGGATAAGAACAATACGTCTCAATAACCCTAAGAAAAGATTTCGAAAATTTGAAGATGAGGGAGAATGAAGACATACAAACCTATACTTCGAGAGTAACGGAGATAGTTAACCAAATGAAAATATAAGGTGAAGATATTACCGACACGAGAATCGTGCAAAAAATTCTTGCGACTTTAACCAAAAAGTTCGACATGATTGTCACTGTTATTGAAGAATCAAGGGATCTTTCAAAGCTCAAAGTAACCGAGCTACTGTAGACACCTCGTTTCTGCACCCCTCGCAAACCACCCGGTGATGATTGGGCCGCATGTTTGATTCGCGGAACGATTTGTGACAGTCCGTAAGATTATCGTCAAGTGATTGCTCAAATATTAAATGTCAACCTCTTAGTTGTCATCTACGTGCCGATACGGTCGTTTTGGCAGTAATTAGAGTACATTCGGAGTCCGGGTCAAAAACCGTCTCCATTTTCTGATAGCTGTTAAATCCCGAGTCAGAATGTTCTGGAATGTTCCGGATATTTCTATTCCATATTTATCAAATTTTATCTTTTGGCAAACAATATCCCGTAATATTCAAAAGATAATCGAATTAAATCCGTCCTACCATAACTTAAACACGGAAATCTTTCTTAAAAATGAGGAAACCTCTCGGGAACAGACGCAAACAGTGTCTTTGCGCCTCTTCCAAGAGACGCAGTGGGCTGCTGCGCCTCTTCCCAGGCCCTTCTTTGCATGATTTACGTATCTTTTTTATATCTTTCCGAGATTCACTTCCAAAGAGTCTCCGAAACCCTATTCCTTCACGTGATTAGTATAAATAGGAGCTTTCGTTCCTCATATTTCTCACGCGAGTGTCCGCCCTTCTCTTCTCCCTTTGCATTCTAGACTTCGTTCTTACTAATTGGCGCCTACGTGCTTGGACTTCCGACCACGTAAGCTCGGATCTTTCCGGGTACCAGCCTCTCCGTTGCATGACCGACCAATTTGACCACTACACTCAATCAATCTAATTAATCAATCGTTTTCCTCTTACGAGGGCTCTTTCTTTGCATTCGCGTCGAGCATCACTAATCGATCTTCTTAGTTCTTCTCGTTCCGTCAACATGTAAGTCTGAGGGTGTATATTCTATTTATTTATTGTATTTTAATTATTGTATACCAATCGTAAGATTTATGTCGGAAATACCATTAAAATCGATTTCTAAAAACCATCTTTAAAACCTGTTTTTGCGGATTTCCAGTAGACAGACGTCGAGAAAAGACGCAAAGAATCGCCTGCGCCTCTTCGAAGGAGCGCAGCACTGCTGCGCCTCTTCGTGAGGCTGCCGCAGATTCTCGCTTCTTTTCTTCTTCCTCCAAATCCTCTCTGTAATTCGTGTCAAATTGTTCCTTTTGTTTTGTTCTTTAATTCTTCATCACGGTAATTTATAAATCATATGTATATTGTATATAATTCATCATTCATGCTTAATTAGTCATCAAGTCCGACTTAAATCCCTTATAATTCATATTTGCGGGTTTTCGTCATTAAATTCAAGTTTCGGGTTTTAGAGGTTCAATTCGTTCATATTGGGTTTCTGGAATTCGTTGTTGATAAATTTGCATCTGTTTATTTATTGTTCATCACTAATTCGTCATCAATTCATCATGTTTAGTTTAATCAGTTAATTGTTTGTTAGTTTGTTCATTCATTAACATCGACCCTTCACATAATTAATCCGTTTAATTCCGTCTCATCCATGTTCTACTGTTTTATGACATATTCATATGTTAAAAATCCATTAATCACTTTCATCCGAGTCTAAAAATCATAATCAATCCATTAATTTACCAATTAATATTAACGATTTGCAGTTCCGGCTTCACAGCCAGAACTCACCCTTGGAACAGACGCAGCAATTGCTGCGCCTCTTCCAAAGGGCGCAGTGTCTGCTGCGCCTGTTCCAGGGTGATTTCTGTCCCTGAATTCCGTTTCTGCCTTGACCTAGTTTGTTTAGATTCCGTATTAACTAACTAATATTCGTATTATCACGCTAATTCCTGTTCGTAATTTTATTCTTTTATTCGTTTTCTCAAACATCCGTTTTAAAGGTATTTTCGACATAATTCACCTAATCCGTTGTAATTAATGTAATTTTTCGTTATTGCATTTATATTTATTGTATTTTCTTTCGTTCTTTGTATGTTCTCACATGTAAATCAATAATAAATCCTACTTCGACCCGATTGTTTGCTAAATTAATTGTTCACCGACTTAGTTAATTTCTCACATGCTAGGATTAAAACTTGGATGTTGCATTGCATGCATATAGCCGACGATATATCGAGTACGAATAACTTCCCTAATCATTAGTAGAGGCCGCTATCGAGGCGGGCGGGATTAGGTGTTCGATCAAAAGAGCTTCCTAATACGTACCCTCACCCCTTACTCCAGATCTCCGTGAGCACCCGTGTTCATTGGCATCCACGAGAGTCATTCTAGACATAGAATGCTAAGGGTAACGATTGCTTAGTGTTCATGTCACTACTTTGTGTCTTGACATGACATGAGGTATTCGAACGGTTCCAATTTCCCATAAAAATTGGTGGCGACTCCATACAAAATGCAAACGCTTGTTTTCGAGCCCCTTCACCAAGCGCCCCCGTGGGCGGCCCGCTGTCCACAGTTTGGCGACTCCGCTGGGGATAATACACTTACGTGTAGCTAGGGTGAAACTTGAACAAGGTTAGGGAATAAGTTTGTACAAGACAATTGTCGGTTTTCATAACTCGGTCTTCCTAGACCATTTAATTCGGCCTTCCTAGGCCCAACCCAACCCATTCGACCAATCGTCCCGTCTAAACGGTCCTAATTCTTATTTGGGCCTAAGGATGGATAGCGATTGACGTCATCCATACCATGATGCTTACTCTTGTTTGTATCAAGGGCCTTCACTACTTGAGGAAATGGACTAGGAATCGGCCTTACTCTTGTTTGGCACGAGCCTCTCCACAGACTTCGGGTTTGATGGTTCGGTATGGCAACCCACCCTTTAAACCAAAACCCTTCTAAATGCACTCAGCATCCCGTTATAATGCTTGTATAAATATGTAAACCTTATGTGATCACCATTTCTAAACAAAATCATGACGAATTTTCAAAAAAAATCAAAACCCAAATTTCAATCAAGAATTTCGAAATAGGGCCTTTAATTAGTACAAAATCCGGTCAAAACTCTGTCCGTTTGTCGTGTCAAAATTCGGGCCACAAGCCCATTTCAAACCTCACTTCGAGTCCACTCCTACAACTACACTACAGTTGACTAGGACACACATTTTCAAAGACCTTGTCTTTCTTCAAAACTCACTCAACACAAGTGGCACACACCCACTTCACGAGTCAAAATTTTTCCTCTTTTAGCAAGTGTGATAGAAAGGTCGATCGTGTTTTGATTCGTCGCCGATCTCTTATCCAGTTTCCAAGATGCCCGGATCAAGTGATGATACGAACCTCCAACAAATTCAAGAAAGTAATGATCGAATCCTAGCCGCGCTAGCCCAAATGCAAGTTACCCAAAACCAAACCTATGACCGCCTCGAGCTCATCGAAGGCCGTATCTTTGATGTAGAGGGAAGGTTGCCTCCCATTAAAGGTGAAGTACTACAATTTTCCGATGACGAGTCTAAGGATGAGAATCCAATCATGGGGACAACCGCAGCTGAGAAAAGACTCCAATACCTAGAGGAGCAATTGATGTACCTTAAGGGGGATGACATCTATAGGGAAAACAATCGCAAGTATGAAGCCGTCAATTCCAAATTGCCCACTAACTTTAGCATGACGGATATCCCTAAGTTTAAAGGACATGAGAACCCTTTGAACCACATCCGTGCCTTCAAGGACTACATGTCTATCAAAGGCATCAAACCCGAGATGTTCTTAAGGATCTTTCCTTCATCTCTCGACACCATCCCAAAGCAATGGTTCTACACTTTAGATCACAAAAAAGGTCGCTACTTGGGAGGACGCCGCGATCGAATTCTCAAAACAATACGCGGATAATGCCGAGATCCAAGTCAATATGCGCACTCTAGAGGTTCTTACCCAGAATGACAAGGAAGGATTCACCGACTTTCTAAGTAGGTGGAGGAAGACTAGTACTCAACTAGTAGAACGCCCGGATGAGGCCACTCTTGTGGAAAAGTTCGTGGATAATCTCAAACCCATATATGCCAACCATTTGAGATATCAAAACATAAAGACTTTCAAGGACTTAACCGTATTAGGGACACGAATTGAAGATGACATCCGCAAAGGACTCTTGTCCAAAACGGTAGGTCGAGGATACCAAGGGTCCACAAGTCGTTCATACGGCTCTACTAGCAAGACCGACGAAGTTAACCTTCTCGAGCCATCCAAAAAAACTAGCCCACCAAGGAAGTTCACAAACCTTGGGGATACATACTCCAATGCTCTAAAAAGGCTAGTGAAGCAAGGCAAACTCCAACCCATTGGACCTACTCCCGAACCCGAAAGGAAATCCAAATTTCGGGGACGAAAATTCCTACTTTGTGAATACCATAGGGGCAAGGGGTACGACACAGAAAAATGCTACAAGTTGAAACACGTGCTTCAGGATATGATTGAAGACGGTCGACTTCCAATTCCACCAGGAGGTAAGCCCAACAACACTCAGAATCCTCTTGGAGTTCTAGTGATTACAAGTGATGAATCTACCTTAGATTGCTCACACCTTATTTCTCCCACCGAAAATGAAATTCATGCAATTGAGAAAGAAAGACTCTACTCTACCATCTCCCCTACCATTTCCGACTTCATCGCATGGGCAAGGAGTGTAGATAGACAAGTGTGGGAACTAGAAAACATGGTAACAACCTTGCGCAATCCCAATGCAACACCTAAAGAGCGCGTACCATTGACCTTCCCTCAAAATGCCACTATGCAAGAAGTAGTCACCGTGGTCGACAAGCTAGTCGATCAAATCATACAACTAGAAAGTGACATCATGAGGATGAGGGAACTAGCCGCAATCAATGGGGTTTGGGCCGATGACGATGAAGACGAATATCTCATTGAAAACTCCTTAGTCAAGGAAATAGTCCAAAATGGCGAAGACCAAGATGTGGATCACCTAACTCGCTCGGGTCGTCCATACCAAAGCACTACTCAAAACGGTCCAACCAACGTCATCACACCAAATGACAACGAAGATGACCCCACTGATCATTTGCTCAAGCAACTACAAAGAACCAAGGCTGATCTTTCAGTCTGGCAACTAGTGGCAAGCTCATTTCCACACCGCCAAGCTTTACTGCAAGCTTTGGCCAAATTGAATGTGGCACATAACTCTACTCCCGAAGATGTAGTCAACTTGGTCTTCCAAGAATCACCGAAGCTAAGTAATCCTATTACTTTTTCAGACGAAGACTTGCCACCTTTTGGCGCCAGTCACAACCTTGCTCTATATATCACCGTCATCTGTCTAAAGAAGAATGTGCCAATGACCTTGGTAGATGATGGCTCCGCGGTCAACGTCATACCCCTCAAAACGGCATACAAACTAGGCATGAAAGAGTCGGACTGGACTCCTACAAATCAAGGTGTACGTGCATATGACGGTACACGACGAAAAGTGGTAGGACTTGCTAACCTAACCATAGCAACGGGACCAATCGAACGAAAGGTTAACTTCCAAATAGTGGACATCGAAGCTTCATTCAACATACTTCTGGGAAGGCCTTGGATTCATGCTTCCAAAGCAGTAACATCCACCCTTCATCAAAAGATCAAGATCCCGCTAAATGGCAAGGTTGTGACGATCACTTCGTCACCCATCAAGGCCATAATCGAGAAGCAATCAAATAATCAAGTCCTCGCGGATCCCATATACGAACTTGGGGGCTTCCAAAGTGTAAATGTCATAGAAAGTGAGTTGGCACCCTTATACTATAATCCCTACTCTAACTTGGTGGTCAACCACATACTCAAAAACCAGGGATACTTCCCTGGAATGCCTTTGAACCCAGTTCGGAAGAACACCTTCGCGCCATACAAGAAAGGCAACTCATAAAGAATACCACTTGGACTAGGGTACAAACCCACAACAGAAGAAGTTCTCGAAATGCTCGCCCAAGTCCAAAATCGCAAGTATGTAGGAGTCCAAATGAGACCATACCTCCCTACCTTAAATGGATACTTCGTTCAAGAAGGAAGTTCGGAACTCTTTCATGGATTTCCCGAACCTTGGCATTACCTCGAGAAGAAGTTAGCCGGAATCGAGATCTTTCACGATTGCTACTTCATCCCTCCAGAAACGGTTCCTACCGTCAAAACCCGTCAAGCACCTTGCTTAGACGAACAAGCTGTTAGCCTCCTATTTGGAGAGGACCGATTTGTTAGGGCCGCGCAGGATGAGATCATTACTACGATACTTCAAGACGATCGCTTCAACCCCACCGCCTTGATCACGGAAATCAACACAAAGCAGCAGAAAGGGTGGAGGAAATCAATCAAATGGACCAACAATCAAGGAAGACTCTTCAAGCTCACCACTGGAGAAGGAGAGATGTTCAAAGAAGAACCAGAAGACGACGAATTCGAATCTGAGTCGGAGTCGGAGTCAGAGTCAGAGTCTAGAAGAGTCATTAGAGAGTCTACTCCTGTCGTCATCCCCACTCCCCTCGTTCTCCTAGCTTATTTTCAAGTAGTCACAGTAGTTCGGGAAATGCCCCAATTACTGTCCCTTTGCCGCCACTATCCATCGATCAGTTGGCTCATTTGTTTCAACTTTACTCAAATCGTAATATGAATAAATCAGGTTATGCTTACTCTTTGCGTTATCTTGGGTGCAATTCTGTTTATGATGATACTGAGAATGACCAAAACCCAGACTTGACCGAAATACCTCCCTACGTAGCCAAAGAAATACTACATGAAGGGGAAGGGGGACCTGTAATTGAGGACACTGAACCCATCAATGTAGGAACTGAACTAGAACCCAAAGAACTTAGGATAGGGACTACCTTGAGCTCTACCGAACGGGCCGACTTCATAGACCTCCTAAATGAATTCAAAGACGTTTTCGCTTGGTCCTACAAAGACATGCCAGGGATCGACAGGGATATCGCCGAACATAGGATTCCGATTAAGCCAGGTTTCAAACCCGTGAAATGAAGCTTCGACGAATGAGAACAGAGTGGGCTCTAAAGATTAAGGAAGAAGTTGACAAGCAATTCAAAGCCGGGTTCATCAAAGTTTCCGAGTATTCTGACTGGGTAGCTAACATAGTACCCGTACCCAAAAAGGATGGGAGAATCCGAGTTTGTGTTGACTTTAGGGATTTGAACAAAGCAAGCCCAAAAGACGACTTCCCTCTACCTCACATTGACATATTGGTAGACAATACTGCAGACCACGCATTACTATCCTTCATGGATGGATATGCGGGTTACAACCAAATCAAAATGGCTATGGAAGACATGCATAAGACCGCGTTCGTCACCCAATGGGGAACCTATTGCTATATAGTAATGCCGTTCGGATTGATCAACGCCGGAGCTACATACCAACGCACCGCGACTACACTCCTACATGACATGATGCATAAAGAAGTCGAGGTATATGTGGATGACATGATCGTCAAATCCAAGGAAAGAGAGGGACATATTGCGAACCTTCGCAAGTTCTTCGCAAGGCTACGGAAGTACAACATGAGACTCAACCCTCAAAAATGCACATTTGGGGTAACATCTGGCAAACTCCTAGGATACGTCGTTAGCCAACGAGGCATAGAAATAGATCCTTCCAAAATCAAAGCTCTGATCGAAATGCCACAACCTCAAACAGAAAAAAGAAGTCGAGGATTCCGGGAAAAGTGCAATACATAAGTCGATTCATATCGAAACTTACGATGATTTGCGAGCCTATCTTCAAGAAACTCAAGAAAACAGACCACACCATGTGGGACGACGATTGTCAAAAGGCGTTCAACGTAATCAAGGAGATATTGGCTAAACCACCGGTGCTCATGCCACCACAACGAGATCAACCTCTTGGTTTATATCTCACGAAGAATCGAAAGCGCCATGGGTGCTATGCTAGCTCAAACCGTAGGAAGTGAAGAAAGAGCTATTTACTATCTAAGTAAGAAGTTCTTGGAATACGAGTGCAAATACTCACAACTCGAAAAGACATGCCTCGCTCTTGTGTGGGCAACAAAGAAGCTACGTCACTACATGCTTAGCTACTCTGTCAAGATATTCTCCAAAATGGATCCAGTCAAATACCTCTTCGAGAAACCCGTTCTCAACGGACGTCTGGCAAGATGGACCATGATGCTCTCGGAATTTGACCTCAAATATGTGCCACTGAAAGTAATAAAGGGTCGCGCCGTCGCCGAATTCTTCGCAGAAAATCCCATCAACGACGCACAAACCATAGATACTTGGTCATTTCCCGACGAGGATATACTTCAAACCGATGTAGACTCTTGGGATCTATACTTTGATGGAGCATCAAACCTAAGAGGATTTGGGATAGGAGTGTTGCTCATTTCTCCCGAAGGTGAGCATACACCAATTCTTTGTCAAACTCGACTTCGAGGTGACAAACAACGCCGCACAAAGATGAAGCTTGTCTCATTGGACTACAAGCGGCAGTAAGCTTAGGCATCAAAAACCTACGAGTGCACGGGGATTCGTCACTGATCATCAACCAAGTTACGGGATCCTGGAAAATCCGAAGTGAAAGCCTAGCACCCTATCAGGCTAGGATAGACCAAGTGGCTCAATTCTTTGATCATGTAACCTACTTACACCTACCTCGAGAAGAAAATCAATTTGCGGACGCTCTTGCGAAGCTTGCATCTTTGATAAATATGCCAGATTACATGATGGAAATGCCTTTGTGTATCGAACGACGGTCGGAGCCAGCGTATGTCCATCAAATTACCGATGAAGAAGAAATCGCACAAGAACCCTGGTTCCAAGCAATCCTAAACTTCAAGCTTAATGGTACCTATCCACCAGATATGGACAAAAGGGGACAACGAGCTATACGCCTACTAGCTTCCCAATACATCCTAATGCAAGGAGAATTGTACAAAAGAACACCTCTTGGTGTAGTCCTACGTTGCCTTGATCATTCACAGGCACGAAAGGTGATGGAAGAAGTCCACGATGGAGAATGCGGTCCTCACATGAGCGGACCTATGATGGCAAAGAAAATCACACGTCTAGGGTACTATTGGACCACAATGGAATCCGATTGCATCAAATATGTGAGGCATTGCCACAACTGTCAAATCTTCGGGAACGTACAACATGTCCCTCCTTCGTTGCTCTATACAATGACATCTCCTTGGCCATTCTCCGCATGGGGAATTGACATAATTGGGAAAATAACCCCAGCCGGAACAGGAGGTCACTGTTTCATCCTAGTAGCAATTGACTACTTCACCAAGTGGGTAGAAGCGGCTTCCTACACCGCTCTTACGGCTAAAAATGTGGCAAAGTTCATACAAAACAACATCATCTGTCGATATGGTTGCCCACATGAGATCATCAGCGATAATGGGTCACACTTCCAAGCCGAAACCGAACAATTGCTAGCCAAGTACAAGATCAAGCATCACCACTCCTCGCCCTATAGACCACAGACTAACGGCGCGGTAGAGGCGGCTAACAAGAATGTCGTCACAATTCTCAAGAAAATGACTGACAATTACAGAGATTGGCCAAGCAAAATACCCTTCGCTTTGTGGGGGTATCGTACATCAGTTAGGACGCCCACTGGGGCTACTCCTTTCTATTTGACCTACGGCATGGAAGCCGTACAACCAGTTGAGCTAGAAATACCATCTCTGCGCATCCTCCTCGAGAGTCAAATCCCGGAAGCCGATTGGAAGAAAGATAGATACGAAGAACTCATCCTCCTGGATGAGCGTAGGCTACGTGCCTTACATAATGTCCAAACATATCAAGCACGTATCAAACGAGCTTTCAACAAAAGATTTAGGCCAAGAAACATCAAAGAAGGAGATTTAGTACTCAAATCGGTTAGAGCTCTTTTACCTGTCGACCCGAGAGGAAAATTCAAGCCTAATTGGGCCGGACCATATCTAGTCAAATCCATACTCCCAGGGGGTGCGGTTAGAATCACAGACCTAGATGGGAATGAGTTTTCAAACCCCACAAATCTCGACCAACTGAAACGATACTATGCCTAGGACAGAACAGAAACGCGCCTCGCGTAAACCCACGTGTCGCTCTTGTGGCACTAAATAAACGGCCCCTGGCCTATTTGAATGTCACTATGCTCTTGCATCTTGGCAAACTTGTCATCCTCATATCATCAAACAAACTAAATTCGCACCTCCAGAGTAAGCAAAAGCTCATGCTTATTTTCTATGTTCATTACAAGCTCTTGCTTCGAACAATTATTCTTTTACATTTACTCGAACTACGCGCAAGGGTTTGATTTCGCTTTTTTAAGTGAATACGTAGGCAATCCTTCACGGGATTCAACCCACCATTTTATTCAAAATGTAAATAGAAGGACATTTGCATTGCATTTGAAATTCGACAAGGATAATTAATAGAAAATACCAACGGTTTCATAACCATTTAACCTTTTTATTTCATTCATCCATTTTCTAATAAAAATAGTACGACAAATAATAAAAATAGATAGGCTAGGATTCTAACAATCCCTCCTTTTTATTACAACAATAATAATAATAATCAAATAATAATAAATAGACTTGGGCTATTCCTCCATCTTTCCCTTGCCCTTGTCGTTCTTGTCATATTTCTTGTCACGACCTCGAGCCGGGCGCTCTTGCACCACTTCAGACCTAATCACCAACGGTCTTTCTCGAGGCCTGACTCTTCCGTTCTTGCCAACCACCATCTCTGCGACAGGAGTAGTCTTCGATTTCTTCGAAGGATGAATGACTTGAAAGCCGGCTTCTTCTTCTCCTTCAGTCAGATGCTTCTCTTTCTCTTTCTCTCCCTCGCGCACTTTGTAGTCAACGGGCTCGCGCTTCCTCAGTCTTTCGCGCTCTTCCGAAGTTGCAGCCTTTCTCCACCTCAGATAGGAATCTGACACCCACAAAGCATTGGCAGAGAAACTCAGGAACCACATGTTTCTTTGGGCCCATTTCATAGCCCACTCTCTTCGGCTCTCGGTAGTCAACGCCATAGCATCGGGACGGTGTCAAGCCTAGGGATCATCTGCTTCAACCCGACTTGCCTCATCAACCTCTCAGGAAAGATGCATACCATAAACTCCAATCCAGGAATGCGCACGGACCTAGTAGGATCCAAAGAAGACACTCAAGTGACAGACTTGAGGTGCCACCACGGTACAACCCACCTGATCAAAGGGCCATCATCAGTCTTCAGCTTGTTCTTCCAATAGTCACACGACCGAGTGAAATCCACCATGTACAACCTCGTCCTCATCGAAATCATACGGGCATGATAGGAAAGTGCATGAACAGGGGGCTCGAGCAATCGGAGCCGTTCCATAAGCCAAACCTACCAAAACAGGTATTAGACACCCGCAAAAAAGAAAAAAAAACGAAAGAGAAAGACAAAAAAAAAAAAAAAAAAAAAGAAGAAGGTGTCTTTTACCTGTAGGATGACGGGACTCCCCAAAAACGGAAGATCGCGGTTGGATTTCCTATTATCCAAGCCCAAGATAATCTCCCCTAAGCATAGACAAGCTGGGCTCCTGCGCAGCTCCATTTGCTCAATAAGACCCAATAGACGGGGATCACCTCGCAGTTCTTCGTCAACATGTCCCTGAAAGACATATACATAAAGCAAACAGAAGCCAAATGCTCTCCTTCTAGCAACATAAGGGACAGAAGGGTCGGCCCTGTTGATGAATCGATCTATAAAATCCAACATCCGCACGCCTTTCGAAGTAACAAGACGATCCACCTCGAGTCTGGTCAGTCCAAGCAAATCTCTAAACTTGCTCTTATACCCTTGAGCAGTAGAAGGGATGGCAGGTAAATGTTCAGGGTCCCACCCGCCAATAGCAGCAATTTCCTCCGGAAAAGGGCAAATATCACCTCCTGGGAACGCAAAAACATGATAATTTGGATCCCAATAATCAAGGCAAGCATCCAAGAACGGTTTCACAACCTTAATGAGTTTCAAACTCAATAAAGACCCAAGGTTATAAGCACCCATATCATGCTTCTCCGTGTTCGAAAATTCATTGGTCCATTCCTTCAAGCGGATCTCCAAAGTATTCATGATGATAATTTTCTCTTGAGAATTTGTTTTGAGAATTTTATGTGAGGCGACGAAGAAGAGACGGAAGAATTATATAATTTAAAGCTTCGTCGACGCTTCTATTTATACCAATTGCTGTTTCCAAAAATCCGTCGGGAACCGACTGCTTGGGAACAGCGCGGCACTGCGCCTCTTCAAAGGACACGACTCATGTCGCGCCTCTTCCCAGAGACTCACTTCGTGATTTCCGTGTTTGGATCTTTCCTAATTCTATAACGAATAATTTCCTATTCCTACGGGATTTTATTTTGGTAAATCCGAGAAATTTACCATGCTTCAGGTTTCCTAAATTCGCGGGCACGCATTTCGAGGCGACGTCGACACCTTCGCCATCTTCATCGCACTTAATTCTTTTTTATTTCATTTTAATTAAATTTCATAAGTTTCATTTTAATTTCATTTTCATTTTTAGGAAATAATTCTCTTTTGTTTTCATTTCAACATTTCTACACTTACAGATTTCTATTTTTTTCTTTTTTAGGGGGTAACCCTCCCTACCGTCCGGTCATTTCCGACAAATTTTTTGCATTTTGGTCCTTTTGAGTCTCATTTTGCACTAATTAAAGGCCTTATGTGTATATAAAAATGTAAATGTATGTGATTTTTCTATGTAAATTCCGGCAGCATGACGGCGTAAACCGTTGTCTACCAAACCTGTTCAAGAACTAACCTGCAGGTACAAACAACACAACCCAGCAGCAAAGGCACTCAGGCTGTCGTATATGCAACAAAAAGCAAATGTACAAGCAAACTGGGGGCTTGTGCCCCGAACAAGGTACAAATGTACAAGCAAACTGGGGGCTTCGCCCCAAACAAGTCAAAAAGACCAAGTAAACTGGGGGCTCGCGCCCCAAACCGAGTCCAAAAATGTTTCAAAACCAGATGTACAAAACTACACAAGCTACTGCTGGGCGCCCTCCAGCTCGGCAACCCTCGCCATAAGAGCAGCGATCTCGGCATCCCGAAACTCGAGCTCCCTCGACAGGCGAGTCGTCTCCTCCCGAGCCTGGGCCAACTCTCGTCCCGACTCGCGGTCACCCTGCAAACAGCAACGAATTGGCTTCTGTCAATCAACTCAATCAAAACTGGAAATCAAAAAAAAAAGGAGATCGAAAAATGGGTATAAAGGTTCATACCTGACGACCTCGACCGCCGACGAGTGCCTCAATGGCCGTAGCTCGTAGCCGGTTGGCCACCCTCCATAGTGCCACAAACCGAGATGGCGCGACCTGCATTTCAAAAGAACTCTCAGTAAATTAAACAAATTCAATCAAATGTGTTCTTACACGAAAACTATGCAAAATGGGAACTCACCCTCCGAATCGATCTTGCCAGTCATCTAGGCCAAAGATCCGTCACGCGCTACGTCAAAGTCACGTAACTCGGAGATCGTCGTCCTCCCGAGCGTCGGTGTACTCGAGGGTCTCGGGGTACTCGGGGGCTCGATGCCCGCCGCCTCAACCTCCGCGACAAAGACAAAACGACTCTCATTAATCGATGATCCTTCGTCGTAATTTTCAAAATCAAATCAACAAGAAAACAAAGGATACTCACCACTACCGGCCAATAGGCCAACCTCCCGTAAAGGAACGCCGAGTAATCCTCATCAGGGAGAAGAAGGTCGTCACCACCAACACCGGCCAAGTCCGCCTCCCTCTCAGCCTCGGAAGGCTCCCTGAACATCGTCCTAGGAGGATCGACGGAAACCGTCAACGCGCCCCGAAAGCACCGACGAGCAACCGCTCGCCCGGATACCATACAGACCCATCGACGTCTACAACAAGGTGACTCGAGCTCCTAGGACGAAGGACCTCAAAGAACAAAAGGAGGCGCTCCAGCGTACTCCGCCCAAGGTCCTGGGCACCCAGCTGCGACAATATGAAGGCAAAGGTCATTCCTATGATCAATTTAAAGCAAAGGACAAAAATATGAATGAATACAAATGGGATACTCACGCTCGGTGAAGGGCGTTCACATCCCGCCGCAGAGACATTATGAGAAGAACGCTTGCTCTTCGTCCGGCACATGACCCAATCCCTCACCACGGGATAGGCCCTCTCCAACGGCTCCGTCCTCTTGGGCGCGAGGTCCGGAAAGTAGGAGTACACCCACGCCTATAAAACAGAATAGTCAATGACGATCTTTCGATCTTTGATAAAAGGAAGGAATTTGCGTTGATCTAAAGGAAGGTTCATACCTCCAACAAGAGCCTGTGTCCGACGGCGCCGGGAGAAGTCCCCTTCTCCATCGGCTCGGACGAACCATGGCCCTCATGAAGCGGATGAGGACCGCAAAACCAAGCAAGATGACCCAGTCCCCGCCCTAGGGAACTCAGTCGGCAAGAAAGGGAAGAAGCGTCGTCGACCTCTCACCCTTGTCTCCGAGGTAGATCGAAGACAAGAACCACCAAAGCCACAGACGAGCCCTCCGCTCTACTGTACAAGGAGGAGGAACCGTCTCCCTCCCATCGATCACCACCGATGCGGGGTCTTCCCGCAAAGTAATCTCGAACATAGGTACGGGTACCAAACCCGCATCGCAACAGACCTTCGGCGACGGGTTCCAGCCGATCAACCTCCTCGCCTCGGCCGAATCCGCCCTCATGCCGTCTCCGCCACGTCATCTCCTCATCCCCACGGCGGCACTGAAATCATGCCGTAGTCCTCCAAGGTGATCCCCACCTCACCAAAAGGCAGGTGAAACGTGGAAGTCGTATCCCAAAATCGATCCAAGAAAGCGCGGACCAGGCTAAGGTTGGCCCGCAACTTCCTCTTCACGATATCCCTCCAGACCTGAACAAGAGGACCAAACGCTCCGCGCTCAATCATGGCCCTCTCCTCCGCCGACAGCCGCTCGTAATGCTCCATCGCTGTCGTATACCCCGAGAACGACCGGATGTTCCCGGCCTCCTATTACGATGTGAAACAAAGCTATCTTTAGTTTTGAAGTAAATTGGAACAAAAATAGAAAGGATAGGTAATGAGTTAGGGAATTCCTATTTACCAAGCTCTTCACCGCCCTATAGGACAAGTGACCCTCTGCAGCCCACACAAGGTGCCTACTTTCCCAGGTCTCAGCCCACGCAGGAGCACCTCTCAGCTGGCGACCTCCTCGTCCGAGATGGGCCCGTCTCGGAATCTCCTCCTCATCAGCGGCCTCCTCCTCGGGAACCTCCTCTGCAGCAGCCATCACCGCAGCGGTGAAGGCCTGCTCCAAAGCCTCCTCAACAACAGCGGCATCTACATCCATGGGATCTCTCCCGGAAGTAGAAGCATCGTCACCTGCAGCGATTAAAGCAAATCCAGGCCGCATCACATGATGACAAGCCTTTGTTAAGTAGTATTTCGAGCCTTCAAGGCCCGGAAATCGCCCCTTTATGGCCATCCTTGGCCATATTCCCACCCAATCAGTCACTCATGTGATGAATAGGGTCAAGTCAAGTCCAAATCAAAGCTTAGTCCCGAGTTCGAGTCGAAAATTCGGCAACATTTCGCTATAACGACGATTATGCCCTAAAAGGTGTCCTGCAAAAGTTGTCACAAACCAAACTTCCGAGATGGTAGAAAGTTTACCCATCATCCAAGGGTCCCAAATATCAAATTTCATCACAAATGGGCAATCCTAAGGCCATTTTCGAAGCAATTTATGATCTAGCTGTGAAACCGTCTCAAAATTCGCTCAAGGGCTCAAAACTTGATGAAAATTCGAAGTAAATACATGGTTATGTTCCTAACATTGCCTACTACTCATTTCTAGTATCAATTTGGCATGACAAATCCATTTGGGGGAAAAGCCCCAAATTTTCGATCAAAAGGGTCGAAAACCCTAATGTTCGCGGCTCAAAATTCGACAAATGTGGAAGATTAACGCAAGATTAAAGCACATACCTCGATTAGTCATATTCCAAGCAAGCTTTTGAATCCAACCTCGACGAAAATGGTGAAGATTTGAGAGAGAATGGAGTGATTTATGTTTCGAATGAAATGAACATAAACCTTCTGACTTTCGCGTTTTTACGCAGAATTGCCAAATTGGGGAAAGACGCGGCAGTCTTTGCGCTCTCTTCCAAGAGACGCAGCTCTTGCTGCGCCTCTTCCTTTGTTTCCCTCCATATGGATTTTCAAAAATCCGTTATGAGTTCGTTATTCGTGGGCCCATCTTTGGTGCGCCTCTTCCTCGATGACATTTTATCACTTTGGTCCGTTTCGACGATTTCCTTTCGTTCCGGCCCGCATTTTATCCAGTGCGACAGTATTTTGCAGTATTTTCCAAATTCATTTTATCCCGCGCAGCAGTATTTCGCAGTATTGCTCAACCATTTTGTCCGGCGCAGTAGTATTTTGCAGTACTGCTCACTCAAGACTTTCTTTCATGACGATTAAGATGTTCCTCGTCGTCAAATCATTTTACCCGGCGCAGTAGTATTTTGCAGTACTGCTCATTCAAGGTTTCCCCTACGACGATCAAGATGTTCCTAGTCGTCGATATGTTCCCCAACAAGAGTTCGCTTGAGACTGACGCAAGCAGATTCAAACTTCCAAATTTCGCCAGAGTTCGCTTGAGACCGACGCAAGTGGATTCCCCCAGCAGTTTCTACTGACGTCCTGCTGTTTTCAATATCTCTTATTCCCCGCGAAGTTCGATTAAGTCTCAGGTATGATCTCTTCTTGTGGCTGGCGGGCTTCCTTACGTAGTCTAATGGACTTTAAACGACCCTCCCCGATAGTCGACAGACTCTAAAATGTTCCCGACAACAGGTCCTTGGCTCAGACCCCTTGAGCTGCCTCGCGTCGCCATAGTCGCCAGGTTGTAATCTTCGATTGACCTGATGGCTATACTTTGACTTTCGCCTTGTCCAAGCCTCAGTCAAAGTGGGGGCTCTGTAGACACCTCGTTTCTGCACCCCTCGCAAACCACCCGGTGATGATTGGGCCGCATGTTTGATTCGCGGAACGATTTGTGACAGTCCGTAAGATTATCGTCAAGTGATTGCTCAAATATTAAATGTCAACCTCTTAGTTGTCATCTACGTGCCGATACGGTCGTTTTGGCAGTAATTAGAGTACATTCGGAGTCCGGTTCAAAAACCGTCTCCATTTTTTCGATATTTGTTAAATCCCGAGTCGAATGTTCTGGAATGTTCCGGATATTTCTATTCCATATTTATCAAATTTTATCTTTTGGCAAACAATATCCCGTAATATTCAAAAGATAATCGAATTAAATCCGTCCTACCATAACTTAAACACGGAAATCTTTCTTAAAAAGGAGGAAACCTCCTGGGAACAGACGCACGAAGCAGTCTTGCGCCTCTTCCAAGAGACGCAGTGGTTGCTGCGCCTCTTCCCAGGCCCTTCTTTGCATGATTTACGTATCTTTTTTATATCTTTCCGAGATTCACTTCCAAAGAGTCTCCGAAACCCTATTCCTTCACGTGATTAGTATAAATAGGAGCTTTCGTTCCTCATATTTCTCACGCGAGTGTCCGCCCTTCTCTTCTCCCTTTGCATTCTAGACTTCGTTCTTACTAATTGGCGCCTACGTGCTTGGACTTCCGACCACGTAAGCTCGGATCTTTCCGGGTACCAGCCTCTCCGTTGCATGACCGACCAATTTGACCACTACACTCAATCAATCTAATTAATCAATCGTTTTCCTCTTACGAGGGCTCTTTCTTTGCATTCGCGTCGAGCATCACTAATCGATCTTCTTAGTTCTTCTCGTTCCGTCAACATGTAAGTCTGAGGGTTTATATTCTATTTATTTATTGTATTTTAATTATTGTATACCAATTGTAAGATTTATGTCGGAAATACCATTAAAATCGATTTCTAAAATCCATCTTTAAAACCTGTTTTTGCGGATTTCCAGTAGACAGACGTCGAGAAAAGACGCAGCAACTGCTGCGCCTCTTCGTGAGGCTGCCGCAGTTCCTGCTTCTTTTCTTCTTCCTCCGTCCTCTGTAATTCGTGTCAAATTGTTCCTTTTGTTTTGTTCTTTAATTCTTCATCACGGTAATTTATAAATCATATGTATATTGTATATAATTCATCATTCATGCTTAATTAGTCATCAAGTCCGACTTAAATCCCTTATAATTCATATTTGCGGGTTTTCGTCATTAAATTCAAGTTTCGGGTTTTAGAGGTTCAATTCGTTCATATTGGGTTTCTGGAATTCGTTGTTGATAAATTTGCATCTGTTTATTTATTGTTCATCACTAATTCGTCATCAATTCATCATGTTTAGTTTAATCAGTTAATTGTTTGTTAGTTTGTTCATTCATTAACATCGACCCTTCACATAATTAATCCGTTTAATTCCGTCTCATCCATGTTCTACTGTTTTATGACATATTCATATGTTAAAAATCCATTAATCACTTTCATCCGAGTCTAAAAATCATAATCAATCCATTAATTTACCAATTAATATTAACGATTTGCGATTCGGCTTCACGGCCGAGAACTCACCCTTGGAAGACGCAAAGCAATTGCCGCGCCTCTTCCAAAGGGCGCGATGTCTCTGCGCGCTGTTCAGGTGATTGTCCCGAATTCCGTTTTCGCCTTGACCTAGTTTGTTTAGATTCCGTATTAACTAACTAATATTCGTATTATCACGCTAATTCCTGTTCGTAATTTTATTCTTTTATTCGTTTTCTCAAACATCCGTTTTAAAGGTATTTTCGACATAATCACCTAATCCGTTGTAATTAATGTAATTTTTCGTTATTGCATTTATATTTATTGTATTTTCTTTCGTTCTTTGTATGTTCTCACATGTAAATCAATAATAAATCCTACTTCGACCCGATTGTTTGCTAAATTAATTGTTCACCGACTTAGTTAATTTCTCACATGCTAGGATTAAAACTTGGATGTTGCATTGCATGCATATAGCCGACGATATATCGAGTACGAATAACTTCCCTAATCATTAGTAGAGGCCGCTATCGAGGCGGGCGGGATTAGGTGTTCGATCAAAAGAGCTTCCTAATACGTACCCTCACCCCTTACTCCAGATCTCCGTGAGCACCCGTGTTCATTGGCATCCACGAGAGTCATTCTAGACATAGAATGCTAAGGGTAACGATTGCTTAGTGTTCATGTCACTACTTTGTGTCTTGACATGACATGAGGTATTCGAACGGTTCCAATTTCCCATAAAAATTGGTGGCGACTCCATACAAAATGCAAACGCTTGTTTTCGAGCCCCTTCACCAAGCGCCCCCGTGGGCGGCCCGCTGTCCACAGCTACTTGGATCCTTACTCGCCTATGATCAAAAATTCAAGACTGAAGAATCTTCTTCTGAGGATGCGTTCAAGTCATCACATAAAGAAAAGCGGTCCGGAGGGTGGAAGAAGAAAAGTGACGATGGTGGCAATAAACAAATGTCACAATCAAAGGGAAAGTTTCCTCCTTGTGGCATTTGTGGAAAGAATAATCATGCAGAAAAGAATTGCTATTTCAAAGGCAAGCCCCAGTGTCACCATTGTAAGAAGTATGGGCACATTAAAAAAGATTGTATACAAAAACAAATAGAGTCCAAGGACCAAGCTCATTATTCAAGTAGCGTTAATAATGAGCACCTCTTCTATGCCGGCCAAGCAAAGAGTTCAAGCAAAGAAAGTAGGTGGCTAATTGACAGCGGTTGTACAAGTCACATGATAAATGATTCAAGCATCTTCAGCGAGTTGGATACTTCTGTCCAAACTCCGGTATGAATGGGGAATGGCGAAGTTCTGACATCAAAGGGCAAAGGTACGATCATTGTTCCAACTAAGCGGGGTACAAAATACATTAAAGATGTGCTGCTTGTCCCGGATCTTGCTGAAAATTTGCTAAGTGTGGCACAAATGATCAAGAATGGTTATTCACTAGTCTTTGCGAATAATCATTGCACCATATATGACCCCGGAAATAAGGAGATTGTTAAAGTTGCCATGGAAAATAAAAGCTTCTCCTTGAAATGGAAGTATGGCCTAGAGTCATCATATCGAGCTCACGCCGCGGAGACCTGGCTATGGCATAGAAGGTACGGACATTTCAACTTACGTGCACTAGCCGACTTACACAACCAGAATGTTGTGCGGGATTTTCCAATGATTCAAGCAACTAAAGAACTATGCGAGCCTTATCAACTTGGAAAGCAACACCGCCTGCCATTTCCAAAGAGCCAAGCATGAAGGGCAAGTAAAAAGCTAGAGCTTGTTCACACAGACGTATGCGGTCCTCAAAGAACCTTATCTCATCTTGGAAATAGGTACTTTATCCTGTTTATTGATGATTTTACTCGAATGACTTGGGTATATTTTATGAAACAAAAATCAGAAGTATTCCAAGTCTTTCAAAAATTCAAAGCTCTTGTTGAAAATCAAAGTGGGTGCAAATTGAAGATGATTAGATCCGATCGTGGGAAAGAATATACTTCTTCACAATTCGACCAGTTTTGTGAAGATGAAGGTGTAGAACATCAGCTCACCGCAGGGCATACTCCACAAAAAAACGGGGTATCTGAAAGAAAGAATAAGACCGTGATGGAGATGGCCAGATGCATGTTGGTTGAAAAGAAAATGCCGAAGAAATTTTGGGTTGAGGCTGTCTACACATCCGTATACCTGCTCAACAGACTTCCAACAAAGGCAGTTAAGGGAAAAACTCCAGTAGAAGCTTGGAGCGATAAAAAGCCTACACCTAAGCATTTAAAGGTGTTTGGCTCGATCTGCTATGCTCACATCCCAAGGCAAAAAAGGAGCAAGCTTGATGATAAGGCAGAGAAAGGTATATTTCTTGGCTACGACTCAAAATCAAAGGCTTACCGGATTTTCAATCTTAATACGGAGAAGATTATGATAAGCCGAGACGTGGAGTTTGATGAAGATGCAATATGGAATTGGAAAGAAAAGAAGGTGGAAAGAAATGTGATCCTAGTTCCTGATCACCAACATTCAGAAGATGATGATGATATGATCAACAATAATGATCCTCCTACACCTCCATCAAATCCAATGCATGCACACTCTCCATCCTCAAACGACGATTCGGAGAATGCTACGGGACCTCAAGGTAAGAAAGATCTCTCCAAAATTTATGCAAAATGTCCCGTTATTAATCTGAATGAAGAGGAATGTGAGAGATGCTACTTCTCTTTTGAGGAGCCAAGAGACTATGATGAGGCTTCCAAATACAAAGAGTGGCAAGACGTAATGGAGACAGAAATAAACATGATAAAGAAGAATAACACCTGGGAATTAGTGGACAAACCCAAGGATCGAAAGGTGATTGGAGTGAAATGGGTCTACAAAACAAAGTTGAATCCAGATGGCTCAATCAATAAGTACAAAGCAAGACTGGTCATGAAAGGGTACTCCCAACAAGCTGGAATAGACTACGGAGACACATTTGCTCCAGTTGCTCGTCATGATACGGTAAGGACTCTTATTGCTCTAGCTGCTCAAGAAAGATGAAAAATTTATCAACTTGATGTCGAATCTACCTTCCTTAATGGAGAACTCGAGGAGGAGATATACATCGAGCAACCTCCAAACTTTGTCACACAAGAAAATGAAGAAAAGGTGTGCAAGCTGAAAAAGGCTCTATATGGCCTCAAACAAGCTCCAAGGGCGTGGTACAACAAGATTGATTCTTACTTCCTTGAGCAAGGATTCACGAGGAGTAAAAATGAGCATACACTATACGTAAAGAAAAAACAAGGTGATCTTCTCATCGTTTCTCTCTATGTTGATGATCTCCTTGTCACAGGAAACAATGCCCAAATGATCCTTACATTTAAGGAGGAGATGAAGAAAAGGTTTGAAATGACAGATTTGGGCTTAATGAATTTCTTCCTTGGCATGGAAGTCCATCAAGCAGAAGATGGAATCTTCATTTCTCAAAATAAGTATGCTCGGGAAATCCTCAAAAGGTTCAAGATGGAGAACTGTAAGCCGGTTTCTACTTCTTTGGTCTTGAATGGGAAGCTATCCAAAAATGATGGGTCAAAAGAAGTTGATCTCAAGCAATACCGAAGCTTGGTTGGAAGCTTACTTTACCTCACAGCTACAAGACCTGATCTTATGTTCACCACAAGCTTATTATCAAGATTTATGAGCAAACCAAGTGAGGTTCACATGGGTACAGTGAAGAGAATACTTCGATATCTAAAGGGTACTCTAGAGTTTGAAGTATTTTACCAGCCTTGCGACAATCCAAGATTAATAGCGTACTCCGACAGTGACTGGGCAGGATCGGTAGATGACATGAAAAGTACTTCAGGCTATGCATTTACTTTCGGCTCAGGAACATTCTCATGGAATTCAAAGAAGCAAGATATCGTAGCTCAGTCAACAGCCGAAGCCGAGTACGTTGCAGCTTCAGCGGCGGTCAATCAAGTAATATGGCTAAGGAAGATACTTCAGGACTTAGGCTACAAGCAAGAAGGAGCAACCTAGGTTATGGTGGATAACAAGTCAGCAATCGCCATCGCGAAGAATCCAGTGTGCTTCAGCAAGACAAAGCACATGAAAGTGAGGTTTTATGCACTTCGAGATGCCGAGCAAGAAAAGGAAGTGGAACTTATCCATTGCCCATCCGAGTTCCAACTAGCTGACATTTTAACCAAGGCTCTACCGACAGCAAAGTTCGAGTTTCTAAGATCAAAGTTGGGCGTCACTCCAAAAGTCTCAAGGAGGAGTGTTGAAGTGTGAGACTTTTCTGGAGTGTTCTAGAAGGTTCCAGAATATTCTAGAATAATGTAGAAACTTCTAGAATGTTCTAGAATAATGTCGAAGTTACTAGAATAGTCTAGAATACTCTAGAAGGATCATGAATGGTCTAGATGTGTGTAGAGAAGTCTAGAACCTTCTAGAGATGTCTTGTATGTATAGAGAACTCTAGAGACGTACTAAGTCTAGGTCACTCTAGAATGCTCTATTATAGAGAATTCCAAGAATGTAGGAGAAGGAGGAGGAGCACTATAAATAGAGGTCTTCCCCTCCCATTTTGATGTATCCCAAAAAATTCACAACAAATCAATACACAAACTAATTCCTTTAAACCAAACTCCAACTAATCAACCTTCAACTAATCAACTAAACAAACAACTAATCTCCACTCTACTTCTTATACTCCCCCATACACCAACAGGAAAATACAATCCCAAATAAAGTTCTCATTACAAAAGCATCCATCTCTAAGAGAATGGTGGCTAAGACCAGTGACGGAGTCAGGAGTTGACCCTAGCAGGGGCGAATGGGTAACGGTTTAAGGGAAAATCGAAAAAAGTTGGAAAATTTTAACTAAAAACTTTAAAATTTGTGAACGCCAGTGGAAGCGAGCGCCCTTGCTAGAAAAAAGTAAAGTTTAAACTTTAAACTTTAAACTTTACCAGTAATGGTTTAAGGGAAAATAGAAAAAAGTAGGAAAATTTTAACAAAAAAATTTGAAATTTGCGAACGTCAGAGGGGGGCAGGGGGCGAGCGCCCCTGTTAGCCCCCTCATCGGTCGAGAGCATCAACAACCATACCTGGACATTTGGAGACATCTCCTTGAATGCATCTTCAAAAAATGTGACTGTGTGAGATCTGTAATTGTTCCCTACACCAAAGTTATGTTAATCAAACGACCACAATGATATTAACAGTGTTGGCCGTTGAGGCAGTCGGAAACTCGAAACTATAAGGCAAACATTGAACTTTAAGGTAGGGAAATCAATCCCATATCTAATGGCTAGTACACAAAAGTCTCCTTAAGATCTTTTTGCAGGACCATTCATGCTTCACAATTGTTATTAAAAGTTGACCATTTGAATTCAAGGTCTTCAAAATACCAATATCTAATTCTTAGGCACTTTCTATATAACATCTTCCTAGCATTTTGCAACCTAATCTCATTAATTCTTCACACCACAAAACTTAACTATATTACCGATACAAAATTAAAAAAAATGGGGGACGATAGCGATGAAAAACTCACGGCTTTCGACTTAGTTTTGATCGATATGAAGCATGTCATGTGGCCTTTAGCACTTGCTATTGGAATTCATGTCCTTACCTCAGTAAGCTCAGGAGCCATTGGGTTTAACTTCCTAGGCATAATAGCAATCGTCGTGTCAGTCATGCTATTGATTTTATTTTGTATCGACTGTGCCACCCTTGATGACAGTAAGGACGTGTTCCTAGCCGAGAGCATTTGATGTGGGGTACCCTTGTATTTTCTCATGATTGCCTTAGGCTTTTTTGCCTTGGCTGTTAGCCACCCGGGTAAAGGACATTCTTTACCCGGGATTGCATACAAGGAGTACGATCTCAGTTCGTACTCCAAGTGGATGCAAAACAAGGTTAATGATACCCACCGTTGGGAGAAATATTACAAAAGTAGGCTTATTAAACATCATGTATGTAAAGATATGACTACTGAATATAGGCTTGACACCATTGATATGTTCCACAAAAGACCTCTCAACTCTTTCGAGGTACGTTTTTTTATTTTCGTAAGTATATTACTCCGTGTATTTCATTTGCATTGTTTATATTTACTAAATGTACGTAATTTGGTTTGATAAAAAAGAGTAATAATGTCAGAAAATTATGTAATTGTCAGTCTGGTTGTTGCAAGCCCCCGGAAGCATGTAAATTCAATTATATAAGTCCAACAAATTGGACGAAGCTAGAGAACCACAACAACTCTAATATGGATTGCTATACATGGAGCAATGATCCAACAACATTATGCTACAATTGCCAATCTTGCAAGGCTGGTTTTTTTCAAGATGTGAAGCACTGGGATTTTCCGGCCATCGTCGCCGTTGTTGTTCTCGCCAAACTCGTTCTTGGAACTTTAATATATGCCCTCTGTTATTGTTGCAATCCTGATATGTAATAAGCATTACATATGTTAGATTGTTTAGATGCTAAGTTCTTATAGAAGTTTATGTATGTTATTTATATTTTTAAGTTCAAAATTAGCTATGGAATGTGTGAAGATGTCTTAGCCTAGTTGTTAAGACTGAAGTAAACTTTGAATTCTCATTTCCATTATATTTATATATGTGTTCCATCTATTTTGACACTTAATAGCAATTGGTCATTGTAATTCAATTCCAATCAATAATCTCGATTAACTAATCATGAATAACGAATTATAATTCTCCTTCTGATTTGGTAAATTAAAATGTAACACACTCTCAATTATCTATATATAAGAGAAAATGTTTATCGTACATAACGAATTATAATTCTCCTTATGATTAGATAAAGGGAGGTGCTAGGGCGACACCCGGCCGGTGTTACCGAGCCTAAAAAAAATAGAAAAAAGTTAAAAATTAAAAAGTAATTTTCGTTTTTGCGCCAATATCGTAGGGATAAAACCGTAATCAATCTATTATATTTATAATAAAATAAAATATAAAAGATACTAATCCAAACTAAACTCTATCTAATATTCCTATCACACAATACGATAATATCTTCTCCGTAGATATCATAACAAACCCATCTTCATTTTCCTTATATCATACGCTTTACCAATTAACAAAAATAAAAGAGAGAATTTTATTGTCAAACCTAAAACGATAAATACTTTACGGAAAATTCCTTTACTGAATTCATAATTATTAAGGTACACTCAGTTATATGAATCTGAGAACCTCCGGCTACGTACTACCTCACGCAAGTCATTCGACAGTAACAAATGATTTATATGAACAAAATGTTGAATCATTGTCAAGATGATTGTTGTTTTTGGTGCATATGGTCAAGATGATTGTGAGTAGTGATTTATATGCTACTAGTCATCAACATGTATTGTTCCACGCTTTCACCAATATCGCACAAAAACATATTGTTGTCAAAAGAAAAAATATCGCACAAAATTATCGGACAAAATCCTTCATTTTTTGAAAAATTTATTATTATCATTATTGAAAAATTAAATGATTAATAAGTTCCTAAACTACCCATTAACACAAATTAGTTTGAAATTTAAATTTTGATTGACAAAAATTAAATAAATAAGTAAATTACAATAATATCCCGGGTGTCGCTCAATTTGAGTAACATCCGGTATCGCCATCTCATTTAACTTAAGTTAACGGATGAAGATGAAAGATGAAAAAGAATTTGTTCATTTAATTTGTATAGTTACTTTTATACGAGGTTCGATACTTTTAGGGACGTGCTAAATCCCGCACATCATTTTACTCAATCCCGCACTTATTTCCATCTTATTCCGAGAGTACCCCTCTCATTTCTCCCCTCCCAAGAAAATAAGAGAGAGAAACATGAGAAATGGAAAAACCCCAAATATCAATTTCAGCGGCTCCCTCCGCCACCACACTCCCTCTACCGGCATCCTCCCTCACCGCCTGTCCCAGCGCCGTCGACCGACCCTCTACGCGACGACCGTCCCTTCACATCCATCTCCTCGCGCCGACAGCCGACCATCTCGGAGTCGGCAGCCACCATCCCCGCCAATTTCTCATCTTCTTCTTAAAGTCTTACCTTCTCGAATTCAATGTTGGTCATGGTGCTCATGCTGCAATTTTTTCCAAGAGACATTTGAAGGGAGACAAAGCTAAATCACTGAGTTCAATTTCTCAAACTGACCTTCGTGAATTCAATGGTTTTCGCAAACTATTTTTGGCTGTTGGTATCGCCAATGTTACCAAACTAACTCCGTCTACATATCGTTCATGGTCTCGAAAAATTAAACACCTTCTTTTTTATTACACTTTATTCAAATATCTGGACGGCTCCCATCGATGTCTGTCTCAATTACTGCAAACACTAGTGCCTCACTTGTAAGCTATAAGACTTATAGCCAATAGTTTCACTTAACTAATGTCACATGTGCAAGGAAGACAGTTGTAATCTAAAAATTGGTGATGCGAAATGTCGGACAACAAGTTATTGTTTGTTTCACGGAGTTCAAGTGATTTTGTGAAATTCGGAAAGTAGGGTTGTCACTGAACTCATAAACAACATCACGAAGAAATACTATTTCCTTTGCTTGTTCAAGTCTATTTCGTCTAATAAGTAAATGTTGAATTTGGACAGTAAATACTGAGCCATCAGATGAATTTGTTCAAGTCTATTTTGCCTGGTTTCATCTCTTTCGTCAATGGATGGAAGGAATACGCTGTGTAGTAGCCATCAAATTAATGATTTACCAAATGCGACAGATCAAAGGTCTGCATTCTCATCAAAAAATTTAGAATACCCTAGTACAGTAGTACCCACAAACCCAACCCCAGACAATCCTTCCCCGACCCCTCTACCTCGCCGCCGACCACCTGTCCCACCGCCATCCAAGCGCCGACCATCCCTCCACACCCCCGTAACCGCGCCTACCACTCCTGCACATCCTCGTACCCATTTCGACAACCCCTCCCCAAAGCCAACTACCCATCCCCCGCCTACAACCTACAACCACCGCCTCTCGACGACACATACACTAGCACTCGACGCTGCCTTCTCCAACCACCCTACTTCGGCCTGACGTCCTAACAACCACCCCTTCAACAACCAAAATTAATCCAAACCCTAATTGTTAACAAACCCTTTTTTTAATAAAAAAAATCAACTAAATCGACTAAAAGACAGATTCTTCATAAAATTATTGATAAAACGACGAAATTACGTTTGATATGTGCGAATTACCATACATAATAGTCGAACGATGGAGGGAGTGATTTAGAGAGAGAAGTCTTTTTAATTTTTTTTTACCGAAGGGTAATTAGGAATATTAAGGTAAAATGTGTAAGATTTAGCAATTTAGCGTGCGGGATTTAGCTTATATGTACTTTTATTCTCGAAGTACAGTTAACATTAAATTACTCCGTATAATGTGTCAAGACTTGAATCATAAATGTAGTCTCGAACCTCCGACTACCACTACAACTCATAAGACTCAAATGCCATTTTACCCAGGTGATTAGGTGCTGATGTTTTTTTTTATAGTCACTAATACAAAAAAGTAACAGGACTCTGATCTAAATCAAAGACTATCCAAAAGACGAGAAATGTACTAGAATTGTTGAACAAAAATGGCACAGAATCTTTCAAAATCTATTTTTTTTTTAATTTATTATAATCATTTTTGTTTGTTAGAAATTTGTGCCTTGAATTTGTGTCGAAGGCGGACTAAGCTAATACGTAGAGTAAAGCAAAGGAACAAAGTCCAATAAGAAGAAGGAAGCAGCAACAGGTGGTACGCGAGTCGCTTGCATTCCTTGTAACACCTCGGCCCAAACCTAGGGTCGGGAGCGATTACTTATGATGGCTCACCAGGCTGTGTACATGGCTCACAAATCAACACGGGTCCTTTATAGCGCATTTTGTCCTCACTCATGCGCATCCCAGGAACCTTCCCAGGAGGTCACCCATCCTAAGACCACTCCCAGTCAAGCATGCTTAACTGTGGAGTTCTTTTGCATGGATGACCATAAAAGAAAGTGCACTTTGTTTTTATGAGTAGTACTTGAAATCCCTTTAAGTACTAGTCATTTAAACCTATCACTGAACCTCTTCAATTAACGTGGGGTGTTATATTCATGATGTTTTACGTAGTACGTTGTTGTAGAAGGTTCATGCTTGTGTACGTACATGACTTGGCATTATCGAAAGTTAGTGGGAACTTTTTGGTTTCTTATTTGATTTGGCTTTAGGCCGTTAATTGTTTAAGGCAATTAGCGTTTCGTTTGTATTAGGAAATTATTACGGAGTATGTAATTTCTTAATAGTTTTTTTGTTTCCTAATTAGTTTACATCTCTTATTAAGGGTGGAATAAATCTATATAAAGACCTTTATATTAGTCTAGGTTAATTAAGGAGGTGGAGATAATATTTGTGAGCACATCTTATGAGAGTCGATTTGTGAGGTTCCTTCCGAAAGAAAGTTTCAGTTTGTGTAATACTACGGTTTTATGTGTCTTGGGGTACTCTATCGATTAGGGCTTACTCTATCGATTAAGTATGGTTTTACGCAAAACAGTAGTCTGCCTGATGGGTACTCGATCGAGTAAGCTTGGTACTCAATCGAGTAAGGGTCACTCGATCGAGTAAGTGACTTACTCGATCGAGTAAGTCGGTTAACGGGTGATATTTGACGGGTTTTGTTAATAATGAGGGAATGGTATATAAGGCCTTCGTCACTTTTATTAAAACACTTTTAAAAACCTAAAACCTTCAAGTGAAGATTAGAAGTTACGTTGAATCATCCTCGCCGCATTATTAGCAAATCCCGGAGCTAGGAGTGTCGGTTTTCGTTGTTCTCTACACCTTTGTGATCCTTGCGTCATGGGTAAGCTCTACATATCTTTTTTATATCGTTTGGTTAATGTTGGTTAAACCCTAATTGGGTGATTTGAGGGTTTTGGTGGTTATGTGATTTTGGTAGTAATAATATGTATGTATGTATAGGAGGAGGGTTCGTTGAGGAGAGATTCTGATTTAGCTGCTTGATCGTCTAATTCCGTGTTGCTTTCCAGGTAGGGTTTCCCTACTCAGTATTAGTTACATAGTGTGTGGTGGTGGTTGTTGTGATTAAAGATTGATTGTATTGTTAAGTTGTTAGACGGTTGTTGTTTTCATACTGTTGATTGGTTTGTATCTGTCTGTGATCTTCGGGGCGCGTCCCTGGTTGAGTGGAGTCACTTGCGGGAGTGACTTCACGCCCTTGGTTTGCCCTCTGTGGATCCCGCCACAGGAGGGGATGTGCACATTAATGAAACTTGGGTTTATCGCTTAGTGGTGATGAGCGGAATTTGGTGGGTACGACTGCGGTCCCCCACTGGCGGTGTGGAGTACTTGTTGCGATGGGTACTCTGGCAGGGCTACACACTTTAGTGTGTAGTCAGTTGTGTGGAGATTGGTTATGGAGACTGGGGAATTGTTGTGCTGTTGAGTTGTTTATGCACTTGTTCGTTGTGGCTTTGTTTTATGTAATTAGTACTGACCCCATTAATTGTTTTAAAAACTGTGGTGATCCACTCGGGGATGGTGAACAGTTATTGAGCAGATATGATATGACGCGTATAGGATAGCTGGGATGAGTTATCACGTGGCAGTTAGAAGTCTTCCGCTGTGTCAGACGATGTTTTGTAGTTTTGATGGTTTTATCAGTAGACCGTTTTGAGTACTTTGTATTTCAGTTTAGCAGTTTTGGAGTTGATATGTAATCACTTTAAACCGTATTTACTTTTAAATATGTTTCGTTATTGTCTTATGATTATCATTGCCTCGGGTAACCGAGATGGTGACGTTTCCATACCTTAAGTGGTCCTGGTAAGGCATTTGGAGTATGAGGGTGTCACAAAGTGGTATTGGAGCTACGATTTTGGAATCTGTAACTAATGAACCCAATGAATCTAGAGAGTCAAAATAAAATGAACCCGGGTAGGAGTTGCTAGGAGCTAATGCAAAGACTTGGGAGACATCCTAAAGTCGCGAACTTGCCCTTCAACTTTGAACTGGTCACTATAGGGTGTCATGGGATCGCTATGTGTTTGCTAATGTTCTATCGCGTATGTTGAATGATGTATTGTATAGAAATGTTGCAAAATGATTGTGGTGGAATGGGGAATGTGGTAAATGATAAAGTGTTGTGAATAGGCATGTTTCATGATAGTCGGTCCACAATGTTGTTTAGTATTGCTGGAAAGGTATATGAGAATGATGAATGATGTGGAGGAAAAAAGGAAGTAGTTCATATATGATAATATGTGATGAATAATGATGTTGCAGGATGAATGTTTTGTAATGTGGCTATACTAGTAACATGTGATTAGGGGGTGTGATATGAATTTTTCATAATTTTGTTTGCGTAAAGTTATATAATAAGTTCATATAATTGTCTACTGTTGTATCATATGCACTTGTTAGATGAAGAATGTGATTGAGCTAGATGAATTGATTGGAAAAGATGAAGTGGCAATTGCATGAGAATATGAATTTCTAGATTACGAATATGTTTAGGTGACGAAGTGGATTTGTAATATTGTTGTATTAATAACATGGAAATATGATTTGTAAGGTATGGGTATGATTTGTGTTATGAAAAGTTATAAAGTTAAAGCATGCGGGTAGTACATGATTGATAAGTTGAATGTTATATGAGCATGGTAGATGTTATTGTTTGGCTTTTGGTAAGTAGTAACATATGGTCAGGGGATAGTGGTTTTATAAGTATCGAGTCGTTTTTGTTCACTTTGTTGATGTTTAAGTTGTTTGAAAGAGAAGATCAAATAGTTATGTTGTTCGATTATAGAGAGGTTGTCTTTAAAATGTTATAACTTGAGATGCATAAATGATTTTTATGTGATTCTAATTGGAGGTGATAGCTTTTTCTTTTACGATTCTAACGATATGTCACACGCCCAAAATGACCAAGAAACGAGTAAGATATGACCGTTTTACGAAAATTGGACAGTGCTGAGAAATGCGTAGGGTACTCGATCGAGTGGCCCTCACTCGATCGAGTGCACCTCTTGTTACTCGATCGAGTAACCCTTACTCGATCGAGTAGCCCTGGTAATTTGTTTTACGTGCCTCTGACCTTCACCTGCTCGATCGAGTAAGCCACTTACTCGATCGAGTGGCCTGTACTCGATCTAGTGACCCCTGCTTTGGGTCATATGCTTATTTTGACTTGGTTGCATATTATGTTTAATTCAAAGGTGTTATTTGGCTTCTTTATGCATTGTTTACCTATGTGTTGGTCATGATGCGTAAGTTACTCAATCTTATGGTGTAAGGAGTGACACCTGTGGTGAGTAAGAGTTCGGTGAGTAGGACATGAGTTATATGTGGTTGTAGTAGATAGTGGAATGAGAAAAAGGAAGATTGGCAAGGCTTAATTGAGGCATAGGGCATGTTTTGTGAGATGAGATGAGTGATATGATTGTGTGTTGAGTAATGAAAAAAGTAAGTGAATGTGGGCAAGGGATAATGTAAGGCTAAGGAACGTGAGAATGAATAGATTGAAAGGAAGGATGTGGATAGTAGCAACTTGAGATGCGTAAGGAATTATGGAGGTATTTGGTTAGGAATTGTGTTGGTTAAGAATATAAGTAATGAAAGTGCGTGTAGATGTGGACAATGGGCCACGGGGGCGCTTGGGAACAAGCGTTTGCATTTGTGGAGTCGCCACCAATTTATTGTGGAAAATTGGAAACCGTTCGAATACCTCGTGTCATGTCAAGACACAAAGTAGTGACATGAACACCAAGAACTCGTTACCCTTAGCATTCTATGTCTGGAATGACTCTCGTGGATGCCAATGAACACGGATGTTCACAGAGATCTGGAGTAAGGGGTGAGGGTACGTATTAGGAAGCTCTTTTGATCGAACACCTAATCCCGCCCGCCTCGATAGCGGCCTCTACTAATGATTAGGGAAATTATTCATACTCGATATGTTGTCGATTTATATGCATGCAATGCAACATCCATTAGATTAATCCTAACATGTGAGAATTAGACTAAGTCGATGAACAAGTAATTTAACATACAATTAATTGGGGTCGAAGTGAATGTTAGATTAATTACATGTGAATGCCAAGTAAATAAATCATACATAATAAACACGAATACAAAATAAAGAAATAAATTACAATTGATAAACTTGAATTTACGTCATAAACATGCCTAAAAGAGTTTTAGAATAAAATAAAAGAATAAATGAAAATTAGAAAATTGGAAAAAATAAGGAAATTGGAAATTGGAAATTGATTTAAATTAGGAAAATTGGAAAATAAGGAAATTTGAAGAAAAGGAAAATTTGGAAAATATGAAGAAAAGGAAAATTGGGAAAATAAGGATAATATGAAAAATAAGGAAAATAAGGAAAATAAGGAAAATATGGAAAATATGAGAATAATGGTTAATTAAAATCCTAATTAGAAACCCTACGTCAAAACGAGAAGAGTTCAGAGGCAGAAACCACCTCAGAACATGCGCAACACTTCCTGCGCCTGTTCTTAAGTTGGGTTCTGACTGTGAAAGTCAGACTCGCGGTTTTTTATGTTCGTTTGTTGATTTACATTGATTTATTGATTGGTAACTCGAGTAGAAGTGATTAATTGATTTACATGCATCTGGGATCGTCATGAAGTGAAAGAAAACAATTTAAAACGAATTATTATAAGTTAGATATTATTTACGATGTTGGAATTGATTTATTTACAAACTTGAAGTTAATGGTGGAAACAAAGATTACGAATTGATGAAGAAAACAGATTTAAAACATGTATCAAAGACGAAATCAAGGGACTTGATATGAACGAATCGAATCTCTAAAATCCGAGTTTGAATTTGCGACGAAAACCCACAAATATTAATTATAAGGGATTTAAGTCGAAAATTATTGAAAAGGATTCATAAAAACTAATTTGAAAATTACTAGGTGAAATAAGGGAAAGAACGAAGAAAGAAAAATAAAAGACGAAAGGAAGAAAAACCCGAGGAAGAAGAAGAAGTGCATCAATGAAAGCGAGCCCACTGGAAGAGGCGCGTAGAAGAGATGCGCCCTTTCCAGAAGGCGCATCAATTGATGCGATTCTTCCCCACGTCAGATCTGTGTTACTTCCGTTAAAAAGGGTTTTAAAAGACGGTTTCGAGCATGCTTATGACATAAATTCTTACATTAATCATAATACAGAAAATAAATACATTAAATAAAATACATTAAATAAAATTGGGATTTTACACCCTCAGACTTACATGTTAGCGTCGCGAGATTTAACTAAATCGGTTTTTAGTGGTAACTCGACTCGATTTATAATGCAAATATGAAAGTGCCCTTGAAAAAGGATTTAAAAGCAAATTGAATTGATTAATTGATTATGGTGTAGTGGAGTTGGTCAAATTGGTCGGTCATGCAAAACGAGGCTGGTACTCGGAAGGATCCGAGCTTACGTGGTCGAAAGTTCAAGCACGTAGGCGCCAATAAGCAAGAGCGTGGTCTTAGAATGCAAAGGGAGAAGAGAAGGGCGGACACTCGCGTGAGAAATATGAGGAGCGAAGGCTCCTATTTATACTAATCACGTGAAGGAATTAGGGTTTTCGGAGAAACTTTGGAATTGAATCTCGAAAAGATACGAAAAAAACGCAGAAAAGGACTTGGGAAGAGGCGCTTGCATCAATCGTCCCTTGGAAGAGGCGCAGACACTTTGCGTCTGTTCCCTGTGTGGTTTCCTCTGCGGAAGAAAGATTTCCGTGTTTAATTTATGGAATAACGGATTAATCTTATTTTCCTTAATATTTTGTATGAATATTACGGGAAATTCTTTACCAAAGATTAAAAGATTGTGAAATATAGAATAGAAATATCCGGAACATTCCAGAACATTCTGACTCGGGATTTAGCGGTTATCAGAAAATGAAGACGGTTTTAGGCCCGGACTCCAAATGTACTCCAATTACTGTCAAAACGACCGTATCGACGCGTAGATGACAATTAAGAGGTAGACACCAGTTTTTGAGCAATCACTTGATAAACTTACGAACTGTCACAAATCGTTCCGCGTACCAAACATGCGGCCCAATCATCACCGGGTGGTTTGCGAGAGGTGCAGAAATGAGGTATCTACAGTAGAGGGATGGAGAAAAGTGGTATATAGTGAACTTAATGAAGACATGTCGCGACGTGGATTTGCAGATAATGAGTGAGTTTGAGAATTTGTATTATCAAGAGGTAAAACTATTGTGTGATTTCCTTGGGCAATTCACGGTATGAAATGAGTTTTGGGTTTCTAAAGGAAACTGATTGATGATAAGTGTGAGTGATAGCATGATAAGAGAAAATCCATGGTAAGGAAGAGTGAGATGGTACTGATATGAGTGTAACATTCCGTTTGATGTTATGAGTATTTTGGTTATGTATGGAGTTAGTGTCGGGAGAGTTTATGATGTAGTGATACGACATCGTGAGCGAGGTGTGAAGGTAGGAATAGTTGGTAGATTTGGTGTTAAGAGTTCATGGTTTCATGTTTTGTAAGTTGGGGTTTTGTTTTGAGTTCTTAGTAGCTTTGTTGCGTCTTGACCGAGTTAGTATGTTGTTTTTATGTATGGGTTGAACTTCGGGGACGAAGTTCTTTTTAAGGAGGGAAGACTGTAATACTCCGTATTTATGAGTCTTGGGGTACTCTATCGAGTAGGCCTTATTCTGTCGAGTAAGGGAGTTTTGCGAAATAAAATAGTTTCGACTGTTGGGTACTCGATCGAGTAACTAGGGTACTCGATCGAGTAAGGGGGCACTCGATCGAGTACCTTAGCTACTCGATCGAGTAGCCGGTTTACGGGGGCTGTTTTGTCGGGTTTTGTTAATAATGCGATTAAAGTATAAAACACTTCCGTCATTGTTTCCAAATCACTTTTCCAAAACCTAAATTCCTGTTTAAGAGAGAAAGCAACAAGTTCATCTTCCTAATCGCATTCTTAGCAATTCCCGGAGATCAGACGGTCAGTTCGTGTCGTTGTTCGTGTCGTTGAGTTCCTTGCGTCGAGGGTAAGCTTTTAATATAATTTTTATAGTGTTTTTTTTAAGTTTGGTTAAACCCTAATTTAGAGATTGGGGGTTTTGTGTGTAGTTTGTGATGTGTAGCCTCTATGTGTTATATGATAGGAGGAGGGTTCGTAGAAGAGACTTTTTGATACAAATTGTTGATACCGTCTGACTGTTGTGCTTTCCAGGTAGGATTTCCTACTCAGTATTAGTCCCATAATGGGATATTGGTGATGTGTTGTATTTGGTTGTTTGATATAATGATTGTACTGTGTTTGTGGTTGTAATTGCTGTTGATGGTTCTCGAGATGCGTTCTCGGCCGAGTGGGGTCACTTGCGGGAGTGACTTCACGCCCTAGTTTTGCCCTCGTGGAACCCGCCACGGAAGGGGATTTGCACATTAATGGGACAGGGTTATCGCTCGGTATGATGAGCGGGGCTTAGGTGGGAACGGCTGCGGTCCCCAATGGCGCGGGTCGGTCCAGGGACGATCAATGATGGAGATGATTGGAATTGGTTGTTGTGTGTGTGTGATGATTAAGTCTGTCTGTTTATCTTATTGTTGATGTATGTATTGAATTGTGTGATTAGTACTGACCCCGTTTAAATGTTTTAAAAACTGTGGTGATCCATTCGGGGGTGGTGAGCAGTTATTGAGCAGGTATGAGACGATGCGTATGGGATAGCTGGGATGAGTCACCACGTTGCAGTTTAGAAGTCTTACGCTGTGTCTGACGCTTGATAGTATTTTGATAGTAGATAGTTTTGAGAACTTGTGGTTCCTTTTATCAGTTTTGGTTTTGAGCATGTAATCACTTAAGCTGTAATTACTTTTAAAGTACGTTTCTTTATTGTCTTATGATATTCATTGCCTCGGGCAACTGAGATGGTGGCATCCTTATACCTGAGTGGTCCTGGTAAGGCACTTGGAGTATGGGGGTGTTATAAATGGTATCAGAGCCACGATCCTGAAACCTGTAACCAATGAATCTAATGAATCTAGGGAGTCAATTAAAACGAACCCGGGGTAATGGTTGTAGGAGCTAATGCAAAGGCTTGGGAGACGTCCTAAAGTCGCGAACTCGCCCTACGATTTTGAACCGGTCACCATGGGATATGAGTCGGGATCGCTATGTGTTTATTTTGTGAATTGTGTAACAATATGGTGATGTGTGGCATGTATAAGGGTGATTTTGTATGCTGTTGGTTGAAAGCATGTTGGATGATACTTGGTTTACCATGTTGATTGGAATAGTTGGAAAAGTATGTGAGAATGACGAATGATGTGGTGGAAAAAGGAAATAGTTTATATGTGATGAATAATGATGTGTAGGATGAATGATTTATAATGAGGCAATCCTAATAACATGTGGATAGGGGGTGTGATAAGATTTGTTTTCATAGTTTTGTTTGCGTAAAGCTATATATTAAGTTCGTATAATTGTCTACTATCGTATCATATGCGCTTGTTAGCTGAAGTATGTGATTGAACTAGATGAATTGATTGGAAAAGATGAAGTGGCAATTTCGTAAGGATATGAATTTCTTGATTATGGAAGTGTTTAAGTGATGAAGTGGATTTGTAATGTTGTTGTATTAGCAACATGGAAATAGGATTTGTAGTGTAAGGGTGTGGTTTGTGTCATGAAAAGTTATGAAAATTAAAAACATGCGGGTAATACATGATTGAAAGTTGAATGTTATATGAGCATGATAGATGGTAATGTTTGGCTTTTGGTAAGTAGTAACATGAAGAATAGAGGTTCAATGATATGTGTTTTGTATAACAAATTGGATGAAAAGCATGATGGTTGTTTATAACGTGGCACTTGATAACACGAAGTAGATTATTATGTTGATTGTATGAGGAGTCGCGCAGATTTGAATGCATAGTTGTAATCATAATGTTGAAATAATAATGAATGCATAGTACGTTGGGGGTATGTGAGATAACATGCGGGTAGTATTCACGAGTCTACATGATTCGATCGAGTGGGTATTTGTCGTTATTTTGACCAGAATCGTGTTTTTGGGCACTCGATCGAGTACCTCGGGCACTCGATCGAGTATGGGGTCACTCGATCGAGTAGCCTGGCTACTCGGTCGAGTAAGTCGAGATCAAGTTCCGTTTGGGTTCTCGAGTCGGGGCACTCGATCGAGCATGTTGGGCACTCGATCGAGTAGCCTCAACTCGATCGAGTAGGTTCTGGTCCTCGATCGAGTGGGGTCTGTGCAGGTCATATGCGTGTTTCGGGTCATATGTTTATTTTTTATTATTTCTTTTTGACATTCGTTGCATATTACGTTTAATCCAAAGGTGTTGTATTACTTCTTTATGCATTGTTTTACGTATGTGTTGGTCCTAAAGCGTAAGTTACCCAATCTTATGATGTAAAGAGTGGCACTTATGATGAATATGAGTTCGGTGGGGAGGACATGAGTTATATGTGATTATGATAGATGGTGGAAAAAGAAAAGGAAGATTGGTATAGTTTATTGAGGCATAGAGCACGTTTTGCGAGACGGGATGAGTGATATGATTGTGTGTTGAGTAATGTAAAAGTAAGAGAATATGGGCAAGGGATGATGTGAGTATAATGAACGTGAGAATAAAAAGATTGAAAAGTAAGGATGCGGATAGTGGCAGCTTGAGATGTGTAAAGAATTATGGAGGGAGATGGTTAGAAATAGAGTTGAGTAAGGATATATGTAGTGAAAGTGCGTTTTAAAGGAGTTGAGAAGAGTAGTATATAGTGAACTTTGTGGAGACATGTCGCGAGGTGGATTTGGGAGATTTGGTTTATTAAGAGATGAAACTACTGTGTGATTTCCTTAGGCAATTAATGGTACAAAAGGAATTCTGATTTCTAGAGAGGTACAAAGGAGATGCAATTGTTAGAACAGTGAACGTTGATTTTATGGATAAACTAGATGCAAGGGTGATTAATGGCATAATAAGATAATATTTATGGTAAGAAAGAGTGAGATGATATCGATATGAAATAATGGGATTTGAGTTTTGGAGCAATGAAAAGATAATCGGAGCACTAAAGAGTTAGATAGAAGTAATAAGGAGCTGAGCTATTAATGGTATTTTTGAGTATAACGAGAAAAGAAGGATAAAAGTAAGTTGAGAAAAAGTTCACCGGAGTTATGTGACATAAAGTAAGGAATCGTCGAGATGTATGATACTATCAAGGGTAAGTAAGTTAATAGTTATACAGAAGTTTCAGGACAACATGATTAATCATGAGTTTCGAGGAATTAAGGGAGTATGAAGTTGGTGGAGTATTTGCACGATACGAGATTTTTGGTGGAGAGTTAGATGATGATACAATTAAGGATAGTATTGGGAAGAATGTTGAGGTAATTTTGTTAATGGATTGGATGTTCGTTATTTGGGATGTCAACCAAAGATAGGAAACAAATCGGGATGTTTAGAGATGAGTGTAAGAGGTTTGATGCCCGGACAGCGGTAGTGTTATGGTTTGTGACTAGTGGTTAAGGGTAATGGTATATTAGAAAGGTAACAATTCTAAGGAGGTTGATTTTGCGAGAGACCGCAGTTGATAAGTACGATTATGAAAGAGTATAAGATGTGGTTATATGAGGCGGTTGTTAGTAGTTGAGTATTAATGGTGTGGCTACATTTGAGAGAGTGATGGATATGCGAAAGGGAGAATATGTTATGAGGTGTATACGAGTTAAGCTCGGGCGACAGGTAACCTATGTTGAGTGGTAACTTACGTGATCGGGATTGACTAGTTGGTTGTGATTACGGATCTATGATATGTGTAAATGTTTGTGTGAGGTTCTGACCTCACAAGAAGTGGTATGGTGTGATAATTATAAAGTTGTTTTATGAATGTTACAGTAATATATAGGTTGGACACGGTAATTTAATTGAATAATATCCAAAAAGGTAATAACTTGATTAATTTGACATGGCTAGTTATAATTTTATGTGTATTAATAACACATGTGTATTCCGTGAAATGGTAGAGATGATGTTCATGAGATGCTTATCTGTTTATCCATATAATATGTTGCGTGGTGATTTAATAAAGTGGATTTGAGTAAGTTTTCTTGTCTGAGAAGTTATGCTCGGTCGGTGTTTATGGGAATCGTATGCGATTGTGATGTCTATCGGTGTGGTTGTGGTGCCTCGGGTGGTGATCCGGGCACGGTACATAATGTTGTGATGCAGGTATTTTCGCACTACGGTGTGGCTGTTGGTGGCGGTGTTGTGATGCCGTCACCGGTTGTGGTGGAGTAGGCGGGATGATTATGATTCGAGTTTCGAAAGTGCATACCGGTTATTCATAGTTTGTTGTTTTGTTTGATGTTGCTCCCTGCGAGTTTGGTTTTGCAGAGACAACAGGTTGTCTTGTTTATTGATGTTTTCTTTACCAAGTTAAGTTGGGAATGAGGGTATAATATGATATGAAATAGAGTCGTATATGTTTTCGTTGTTGTCATGGTATAGTGGTGTTCTATTGATGGGACACGGTTGTGAGAGGTTGTTACAGTAATTTTGATCTTGTTCTAGATAAGGCTTTAGTAGACATGGTAATGACAAGTGGTCCGTAGAACATGTGTGGTAATGATCCGAAAAGTGCGGGTGGTTCATAATCTTTTGTTGGGACGGTGAGTGTAGGGTGTTGGGGGAATTAGTGTCATATAAGGTTATGTATGAGTCTTGCGGTAATGAAGGAAAGAACTGGAGGATCTAGTGTGAGTGTACGTAACGAGTGTGGATCGTGAGTTATGCGTTTGGGAGATAGGTGCTTTATATAGAGAGGTATGTCATGTTGCGGTAATGTGGAAAGTTGAAGTTTTGGGTTAAGATAAAGATTTTGAGGTATAGGTTAGGTGGTGTGACGAATGAGTTGAGGTATGAGGAATGTTTAAGTAAGAGAGCCTTGGATATATGCATGGCGAGTGTTTAGATTATAAGTGGTTATCTTTGACATGCGGTGGTGATGAGGATAATGACACGATATAGCTAGGATTTAATATTAGTGAGTTACGAGGACGTAACATTTGTCTTAAGAGGAGTAGGATGCGATAAAAGAGAGTTTCATGGTGGTGCATGTTGTAATATAATTGGAAGTAGAGTGTTAGCGTAGCGTAAAGGAGGGATTTGTTTTGTGGATGATACTTATAAAAGGCCATGGCCGTGCTTGTAGTAGTGTGATGCTTCGAAGTGTGAGAATATTTTATATAGTGTTGACAGTTGGAGGATGGTGTTATGAGTCTGAGTAAACTTCGAGGACGAAGTTCATTTTAAGGGTGGTAGAATGTAACATTCCGTTTGATGTTATGAGTATTTTGGTTATGTATGGAGTTAGTGTCGGGAGAGTTTATGATGTAGTGATACGACATCGTGAGCGAGGTGTGAAGGTAGGAATAGTTGGTAGATTTGGTGTTAAGAGTTCATGGTTTCATGTTTTGTAAGTTGGGGTTTTGTTTTGAGTTCTTAGTAGCTTTGTTGCGTCTTGACCGAGTTAGTATGTTGTTTTTATGTATGGGTTGAACTTCGGGGACGAAGTTCTTTTTAAGGAGGGAAGACTGTAATACTCCGTATTTATGAGTCTTGGGGTACTCTATCGAGTAGGCCTTATTCTGTCGAGTAAGGGAGTTTTGCGAAATAAAATAGTTTCTGACCTGTTGGGTACTCGATCGAGTAACTAGGGTACTCGATCGAGTAAGGGGGCACTCGATCGAGTACCTTAGCTACTCGATCGAGTAGCCCATTCTGACGGGCTGTTTTGTCGGGTTTTGTTAATAATGCGATTAAAGTATAAAACACTTCCGTCATTGTTTCCAAATCACTTTTCCAAAACCTAAATTCCTGTTTAAGAGAGAAAGCAACAAGTTCATCTTCCTAATCGCATTCTTAGCAATTCCCGGAGTTCAGACGGTCAGTTCGTGTCGTTGTTCGTGTCGTTGAGTTCCTTGCGTCGAGGGTAAGCCTTTAATATAATTTTTATAGTGTTTTGTTAAGTTTGGTTAAACCCTAATTTAGAGATTGGGGGTTTTGTGTGTAGTTTGTGATGTGTAGCCTCTATGTGTTATATGATAGGAGGAGGGTTCGTAGAAGAGACTTTTTGATACTGTTTGTTGATACCGTCTCGATGTTGTGCTTTCCGGTAGGATTTCCTACTCAGTATTAGTCCCATAATGGGATATTGGTGATGTGTTGTATTTGGTTGTTTGATATAATGATTGTACTGTGTTTGTGGTTGTAATTGCTGTTGATGGTTCTCGAGATGCGTTCTCGGCTGAGTGGGGTCACTTGCGGGAGTGACTTCACGCCTTAGTTTCGCCCTTCGTGGAACCCGCCACGGAAGGGGATGTGCACATTAATGGGACAGGGTTATCGCTCGGTATGATGAGCGGGGCTTAGGTGGGAACTACCGCGGTCCCCCATGGCGTGGGTCCAAAGTGGACGATCAATGATGGAGATGATTGGAATTGGTTGGCTGTGTGTGTGTGACAGTTAAGCTGTCTGTTTATCTTATTGTTGATGTATGTATTGAATTGTGTGATTAGTACTGACCCCGTTTAAATGTTTTAAAAACTGTGGTGATCCATTCGGGGGTGGTGAGCAGTTATTGAGCAGGTATGAGACGATGCGTATGGGATAGCAGGGATGAGTCACCACGTTGCAGTTTAGAAGTCTTCCGCTGTGTCTGACGCTTGATAGTATTTTGATAGTAGATAGTTTTGAGAACTTGTGGTTCCTTTTATCAGTTTTGGTTTTGAGCATGTAATCACTTAAGCTGTAATTACTTTTAAAGTACGTTTCTTTATTGTCTTATGATATTCATTGCCTCGGGCAACCGAGATGGTGGCATCCTTATACCTGAGTGGTCCTGGTAAGGCACTTGGAGTATGGGGGTGTTACAATGAGATAATGAGATATGAGTTTTGGAGCAATGAGAAGGTAGCCGGAGCATTAAAGAGTTAGGTAGAAGTAATAAGGAGTTGAATGGTTAATTGATTTTGTCGAGTGTAAAAAAAAGGGAGTAAAACTAGGAAAATGTTCACCGGAGTTATGTGATATAAAAGTAAGGAATCATCGAGATGTATGATACTATTATGAGGATTTGAGTTAACGGTTATATAGGAGTCCCAGGACGACATGATAATCATGAGTTTCGAGGAATTAAGGAAAGTAAAAGCGGGGTAAAGAATTTGCACGATATGAGGTCTTGGTGGTGAGTTGGGTGACGATACAATTAAGGACGAAATTGGAAATAATGTTGAGGTAATTTTTGTTGATGGGTTTGATGTTCGTTATTTGGGATGTTAACCAGAGATAGGAAAGAATCCGTGATGTTTAGAGATGAGTGTAAGAGGCTTGATGCCCGAACGATGGTAGTGTTAAGGTATTGTCACTAGTGGTTAAAGGTGATGATAAATAGGAAAGATGGCCATTCTAAAGAGGTTGATTTGGTAGAGACCAGATTGATATGTACGGTTGTGAGAAAGTATAAGACGTGGTCTTAGGAGGCGGTTGCTAGTAGTTGAGTATTAGCTGTATGGTTATATTTGGCAAGGGGTGATGGTTATACGAATGGGAGAAGCTGTTATGAGAGGCATACGAGCTAAGCTCGGGCGAGAGGTAACCTTTATCAGGTGGTAACTTACGTGATCAGGATTGACTAGTTGGATGTGATTACGGGTCTATGATGTGTATAAATGTTGTGTGAGGTTCTGACCTCACGATAAGTGGTATGGTGTGATAGTTATAAAGTTGTTATTTGAATGTTCTGTAATGCATGTTGAGTACGGTAACTTAATGGAATGATATAGATTGGGTGATCTAACATTGCAAGTTATACTTGTATGTGTATTCATGATATATGTTTATTCCGTGATATGATAGGGGGATGATATTCATGAGGTTCTTATCTGTTTATTCCATATAAGATGTTGCGTTGCGTTGTGATCTAGTAAAGTAGTTTTGAAAAAGTTTTCTTATCTGGGAAGTTATACCGAGTCAGTGTTTATGGGATTGTGTAAGTTGCGATGTCTATCGATGTGGTAGTGGTGCCTCGGGTGGTGATCTGGGCACGGTACGTCATGTTGTGATGCGGGTATTTTCGCGCTGCGGTGCGGCTGTTGGTGGCGGTGTTGCGATACCGTCACCGTTTGTGGTGGAGTAGGCGGGATGATTACGATTCGAGTTTCGAAAGTACATACCAGTTATACATAGTTGTTGTTTTGTTTGCTGTTGTTTCTTGTGAGTTTCAGTTTGGACAGATAGACGGTTGTTTTGTTTATTGATGTTTCTTACGAGTTTCAGCTTGGGAGTGAGGGTAGAGTATGATATGGATGAGAGTTTTGTATGCTTCTGTTGCCGGCTTTGTATAGCGATATTCTGTTGATGGGACACAGTTGTGAAAGGTTGTTACAGTAATTTTGATCTTGTTTTAAGATGAGGCATTGGTAGACATAATGGTAAGTGAGTTATTGAACATGTGTTGTACTGATATGAAAGATGCAAGTGGTTCATAATCTTTTATTGGGACAGTGAGTATAGGGCGTTGGAAATTAGTGTCATGTTAAGTTATGTATGAGTTTTGCGGTAATAAAAGAAAAGAACTTGAGGACCTAGTGTGAGTATACGTAACAAGTGTGGATCGTGAGTTATGCTTTTGGCGATAGTAGTTTTATATAGTTTATATAGAGAGGTATGTCGTGTTGCGGTAATGTGGAAGAGTTGGAGTGTTGGTTATGATAAGTATTTCATGGTATTGGTTAGATGAAGTGCAGAATAAGTTGAAGTATGAGAACTGTTTAAGTAAGAGAGCCTTGGAAATAGGAATGGTTATAGGTGTGAGGGTATAGGAGGTTATCTTTGACATGTGGTGGTGATGAAGATGATGAGAAGATATAGTTAAGGATCTAGTATTACTGAGTTACGAGGATGTAACATTTATCTTAAGAGGAGTAGGATGCAGCAAAGAGTGTTTGATGGTTGTACATATTGTAGTATAATTGGAAGTAGAGTGTTGGTGTAGTATAAAGAATGGATTTGTATATATTGTGGTTGATATTGTTAAAAGGTCATGGCCGTGCTTGTAGTAGTTCGATGTTTAGGAATGGGAGAATATTTCGATAGTGTTGACAGTTGGATGATGATGTTATGAGTGTGAGTAAACTTTGTAGGAAATATCGGTATACTTCCTTTAAGATTATTAGGATTATAACGAAATTATGATTATGAAAAACTAGTCATAAATGAAATTTACATAAACAAAATAGAAAGATTAAGAATCAACCTTTGGTCCTAGCAAATTAGGCCTAAGAACAATATCAAAATGATATTCTCCTAATTGTTGCATCCAAGATGCTCCGAGAAATGCCCCTCAAATTGCTAGAATGAGATCCCCAAATTCATTAATTAATTTAGGGTTTTGTGTTTTGTTTGATGAGAGAATATTAGGTCAAAGAGGAATAAGAAAATGATCCCCAAAATCCTCTCTTAAAACCGTGTGAAAGGAGAGATTAATGGGAAGATATTTTCTTCTTTTTATTCTCTTATTTCGGTTTTACCAACTACCAAGAATAAGGAAATTAAATCTTCTTATTTTGGTAGTATACAAAATGTATATAAAGTGTATTATTTATAAATTGTCATTTATTTTATTCCGTATTAATAAGTCTACACACAACAGCTTGCAGTCGATTTATTAACGCCGGTCTGTAATAATTTATTATGACAATATCGTATAATATATATACTTTAACTATAAATATCGCATATTTATAATTAGCTAATTAAATATAACCGATTACGTTTAATTACGAATTAACATCTTAATTCGTTCAAGCTAACATTATATACATTAATTAAATATAACAGTTTATATTCAATTTACGAATTGACAGTTAATTCGTCTCAGCTAATATTATTTAATTGAATTAAATAATCGTCTCATCATCACATTGACTAACTTAGTCAAATACATGGACTAACCTTTTAGTCATATAAGGCATCAATGTGATTACATTTCCATAATCACATCTCTCAAACACATCCTTTAGGTGTGACTTTTAGGGACCAGTTGATCACCGCCATCAGTATGATAATAACGTCAAACTTTCTAGCAAGCCAACCGTTATTAAGTAATCATTAATCAACTGATAAAATGCGAAGTATACCCTTGTGAACCTATAAGAGATTTATAAATGTTATCACACTAATTGTGGAGGACACAAGCTCCAACAATCTCTCACTTGTCCTCACAAGTGTATGTGCGATAACCGATTCTCATATCCTAAAATTTCTCCCACTCAATGTAAAACAATTTGCAAAATCCGTATTCACAAAGGTCGTATTTTACAAGTGATCAATATCAAGAGTGGTTTCCCCGACTAGAGAGTAACTTAACTGATAAACGAATCATCATTCGAGCATGGCCATGCATTTCAGTTACAACTCCTCGAGTGGCCCTGAGAAATAACTAAACCTGATAAAGGTTGGATATTTTCTTCAACTCGAATCCTGCAGATATAAGCACAGTATGAAATGACCCAGAAAAAATCTGCTTATCCTCCTGTTACGGCAGACCATGAGAAAGAAACCAAAGTCACCCAAAAACTGCCTTAATCTCAAGAGACAGTCGATAGTCAAAAGAATCGACTCTAGGAAGACAATGGACGTCAAATCCACGACCTGGCACCGAATTTTTTAAACATTTAGGACTCCATTACGTTGTCACAATTTGTCCTACGAGGTATCGTTATAACTCGCATCTGTGATCGATCAGCCAACTGTTTGACTTATGGCTCGTTGAACCCACCATCAATCGACTGCACAATATAATAGCCAGAGGTATCAGCTCATGTAGGCGATTACGGACCAAAACAAATATAATGTAATTCAGTTCACTTTGTGGCGTTCAATGTTGTCGGTACAATACACATGAAAAACAAAATATGAAATAAAACGATGAAGTTATAAATAGCATATGAAAAAGATAATGTATCGAATCCATAATCAACTAGTACAACTCAGGAACACGTTTAATTCCCATGGAAATAATGTGCCCTTCATGCTTATCATAATTCAACAGTTTAGTGAGAGGATCCGCGATGTTATCATCCGAAGCTATCTTGTCAATCACTATCTCCTCTTGATCCACGTAATCACGGATCAGGTGAGCGTTCCGATGTACATGTCTAGACTTGTTGCTATACTTTGGCTTCTTAGCCTGGAAGATGACACTTCTATTGTCACAATAGATGGTGATCGGGTCATTCGAACTAGGAACTATCGTAAGTCCTTGTAAGAATTGACGCATCCATATAGCTTCCTTTGCTGCTTCCGAAGCGGCATAGTACTCGGATTCAGTAGTAGAATCTGCTACAACATCCTGTTTGGAACTCTTCCACTGACCGCCAGCACCATTAAGAGTGAAGACGAACCCGGACTGAGATTTTGAATCATCTCGATCCGTTTGGAAGCTAGCATCTGTGTAACCGATTGCGCATAGCTTAGTATCTCCTCCATAAGTCAATACCCTATCCTTAGTCCTCCGTAGGTACTTAAGGATGTTTTTAACAGCTATCTAGTGTGTTTCACCTAGATTCTTTTGGTACCGACTCGTCATACTCAATGCATATGCCACGTCTGGACGTGTGCATATCATGGCATACATGATTGATCCTATTGCAGATGCATAAGGAACACGACTCATGCGCTCAATCCCTTCAGGCGTCGTGGATGAATGAGACTTGCTCAACTGCATCCCAGATGTCATTGGAAGGTTCTCCTTCTTGGAGTTGGTCATGCTGAACCTTTCAAGAATCTTATCCAAATAAGACTCTTGACTCAATGATAATGTCCGTCGTGATCTATCTCGATAGATACGGATTCCCAATATGCGTTGTGCCTCACCCAGATCTTTCATCTGGAAATGGTTCTTCAACCATCCTTTTACCGAAGATAAGAGAGGAATGTCATTCCCAATCAAGAGTATGTCATCGATATACAATATCAAGAAAACAATCTTGCTCCCACTCGACTTGATATATAAGCATGGTTCCTCGACCGATCGAGTGAAACCATACTCTTTTATCACCTGGTCGAAACGATGATTCCAACTCCGAGAAACTTGCTTAAGTTAATAAATGGAAGGCTTAATCTTGCACACTTTCTTAGGATTTTCCGGATCTATAAAACCTTCGGGTTGCACCATGTACAACTCCTCCTCCAAATAACCATTTAAGAAGGCGGTTTTCACATCTATTTGCCAAATTTCATAGTTATGAAAAGCGGAAATCGCTAAGATTATCCGAATGGAACGTAGCATAACTACGGGTGCAAACATTTCATCATAATGTAATCCGTGAACTTGAGTGAAACCTTTTGCCACTAGTCGTGCCTTATAGGTATCTGGTTGCCCGTCTATAGAATGCTTTATTTTGTAAAGCCATTTGCACTGTAGAGGTTTTACCTTATTAGGTAAATCAACAAGATCCCATACGTCATTCTCATACATGGAGTCCATCTCGGATTTCATGGCTTCAAGCCATAGCTTTGAGTCGGAACAGGTCATGGCACCTTTATAGGTAGCGGGTTCATTACTCTCTAGGAGCAAAACGTCATTCTCCTCGACCATACCAATGTATCTGTCTGGAGGATTAGAGACTCTACCCGACCTCCTAGGTTCCTGGGGAATGTTAACCGTATCATCAGTTGAAGGAACAACTTCCTCCATCTGTTCCTCGGTTGTTGGTTCTTGAATCTCCGACAGCTCGAAGGTTCTATTACTTGACTTGTTCTCGAGAAATTCTTTCTCTAAGAACGTCGCACTAGCCGCAACAAAAACTCGATGTTCGGTAGGCGAATAGAAGTAATGACCAAACATTCCTTTTGGATAACCAATAAAGTATGTCTTGACCGATCGCGGGCCGAGCTTATCCTCGTGTCTCCACTTGACATAAGCCTCGCAGCCCCAAACCCGAATAAAGGACAAGTTAGGGACCGTTCCCTTCCACATTTCATATGGAGTCTTGTCGACAGCTTTAGTCGGATTTCGGTTAAGTATAAGAGTAGCTGACAAAAGAGCAAAACCCCATAATGAATCAGGTACTACCGTGTGACTCATCATGGACCGAACCATATCAAGTAGTGTTCGATTTTTCCGTTCGGACACACCATTTAATTGAGGTGTTCCAGGTGGAGTTGACTGTAAAACGATTCCACAGTCTTTAAGGTGTTGATCAAACTCATTTGAAAGATATTCGCCACCCCGATCTGAACGGAGTGCTTTAACCTTTCTTCCCAGTTGGTTCTCAACCTTATTCTAGTATTCCTTGAATTATTCAAAGGACTCACTTTTATGCTTCATTAAGTAGACATATCCGTATCTACTCAAATCGTCCGTGAAAGTGATAAAATATCTATAGCCATCTCTAGCGGTAATTGACATAGGTCCACATACATCAGTATGTATGAGTCCTAATAGGTCACTAGCGCGTATTCTAACACCTTTGAAGGAAATTCGAGTCATTTTGCCGATAAGACATGATTCACACGTGCCAAATGTAGAAAAATCGAATGCGGGAATAGTCCTATTCTCGACGAGTTTCTTTACACGTTTTTCATTTATGTGTCCCATTCGACAATGCCATAGATAAGTTTGATATTTGTCACCAACCTTTAATTTCTTATTATTCACATGTAATATATCCGTGGTTTGATCTAAGATGTAAATTCCATTCATGGAAACTGCTTTGCCATAAATCATTTCATTGAAAAAGAAAATACAGCTATTATCCTTTATTGAAAATGAAAAACCGTCTTTATCAAGTACGGAAACAGAAATAATGTTCTTAGACAAACTGGGTACATAGTAACAATTATATAAATATAACTCAAAACCACTAGGGAGTTGGATTACGTATGTTCCCTTTGAGACTGCAGCAACTCTAGCTCCATTCCCGACTTGCAGGTCCACATCACCCTTTCCGAGAGGTGTGATATTTTTTAGGCCCTGCAAATGGTTACACAGATGAGAACCACAACCAGTATCAAGTACCCAAGTTCCGAAACTTGCATGGTTAATCTCAATCATATGAATATAAGATGACATACCAACAGGAGTGACGCGGCCTGCTTTTATGTCCTCACGGTACACGGGACAGTTCCTCCTCCAATGTCTAGTCTTGTGACAATGGTGGCACTCAATATCACCGCCCTTGCTCTTTGCCTTGCCTTGTGAGCCACTAGTCTCACCAGGTCCACTCTTACCGTTTCCTGGCTTCTTAAACTTTGGCTTTCCTACAGGTAGGTCACCGGGAGCTTTGCCCTTACCCTTATTCTTTTTGGAAATCATGAGAACATCTTGCTTCATGCTCCCACTCAATTTCATATCCTTCTCGGTCTGTACGAGAAGTGAGTGTAGCTCATGAGGACTTTTCTTCATGTCATTCATGTAATAATTTGCCCTGAAAAGGGCAAAACCATCATGAAGTGAATGAAGCATGCGGTCAATGACTATGCTCTCACTGATTTTGCAATCAAGTGCCTCCAATTTCTCGACATTCTCAATCATGTTAAGAATGTGTGGGCTAACCGGTTGGCCCTTCTGGAGTCTCGCATCAAAGAAGCGACAGGGCTCATAAGTAACGATTCTCGGTGCTTTTGAGAACTCATTAGTGAGCGTGGTGAAAATCTTGTTTGCACCTTGGGCAATGAAGCGTCTTTGCAAATTGGTTTCCATTGCAAAGATGAGTACGTTCTTTATCGCACCCGCTTCCATGACGAAGTCACTATAAGCAAGTGACTCGTTAACTCCTGCATTAGGGCCTGGGTTTACCGGTATTGGCTCAGTTAAGTACTTGATCTTACCGTCAGCAATGGCAGCATTCCGCAATGATGCCTCCCAGTCCGCAAAGTTGGACCCGTCATTTTTCAGACGTGTGAACTGATTCATGTGGTCCATGAAAGCTTTTAGCCAGGACTCGCGTCCAAGTGTGGCACTTGGCATTGAGATTTCGTTATTTCCAGCCATTTGTTGTAACAGTGTTATCAAAATAGAACGTATTCTACACTGCGAAAAGAAGAAAAATATAATAAGCATTCTCATCGTTATGATTTAAGTCTAATGCAATACTGTTATAACGCGAAGACTCAAGCATTTATACAATTAACCTCCCTCAAGAATTATATAAATGATTCCAAGACTCAATTATCTGTAAATTGATAAGCCAACCTCTTGGCCAATTCTACTTTTAGAATTCTTGGTCGATAAATTTTTGTAAATTCTATCTATAGTCCATCATAATCACGAGAAACTCTTCGGATTATAATGTTGAGGTAAACTAAGTCAACACAAACTACTTACCCAACATAGAAGGGGTCATATGGAGAGTAAGGTTTTATATGCCTACCGACGAAGAAGGGATTCATAGCTGTTTGGCCTATAAAGACTAGTCTCAATTTCAGTTTTAGAGGAAGATCCCATCAACTTTATTTTAATTCATTTTAAGTGAACTAATATCTAGCATGCGTGAATGAATAAACTAAGATGATGGCTTAAAATGTGTGACATCTGTATGTCTATGAAAACTAACATCCAAACTATATGAGTCAATTTTCATGCATTTTAGTAGTCGGTGGTTTGGTTTAGGCGGAAAATGATGCACTAACTATCATGTGAATGAAAAGTAACAAGAATGAAAAACGTAAAACAAAATAAAGTCCTAGTGTGGCCTATCTACCAAAATGAACATAAATACAACTTTGGAATCCATCCTTGGACCCGAGAAGCTTGTCTTGATGTTCCATCTTGGTCCATGTAGCGGGAGTGAGCAATCCAATCTCCGTCTTTAGTCTTCTCAAAAATTACAATTTAAAAATTACATAATAAACCTATTTACATTCTAATTTCAAAACCATAATACTTAAAGAAAACCAAAAGGAGATACGAGATCTCAAAATTACATTAAAAATTATGTTTCCATCATTACGAAAACATAATTTAACTAAGGCCACACTAGGTATTACAAATTACAACCGATTGCAAAAATACGTAAATTAAACCATTCAACAAAACATTCAACTAAGTAAAAATGCATCAACTAATAAATTAAACATTCAAGACATAATTCCTTAATTATGTAGAGTAATTTATCCAAACCACCTATTTAAATGATCAAATTATGTGACAATTCCTCAATTACTCACAATAATTCCAATCTTAATACATATTAATCTTGTAATATGAATTAGTCCAACATTATTTTAAACCTCTTTAAAATAACTAGGTATCTTTAATGTGTGAACTTTTTCACAACAAACAATTATACAAAATATAGAAATGATGTATAATAATAATCATTGGCCAAAATAAAACAAAAAAACAGAAATTATTTTTTTTTGTAATTCTCGGCTGCACTCGGCATGTTTGCCAAAATTTTTTTTTTTTCTTTTTGCCTTTTGTTCTCGGCAAACAAAAAAAAAACAAAACAGAAAATATTTTTTTCTTCGGCAATTCCACAAAAACCGAAACAAAACAGAAAATATATATATATATATATATATATATATATATATATATATATATATATATATATATATATATATTTTTTTTTCTTCAAATTTGTTTAAATCCATTTATGAAAATCATCAAAATAATTTCGTGGCCTTTGCTCTGATACCACTTGTAGGAAATATCGGTATACTTCCTTTAAGATTATTAGGATTATAACGAAATTATGATTATGAAAAACTAGTCATAAATGAAATTTACATAAACAAAATAGAAAGATTAAGAATCAACCTTTGGTCCTAGCAAATTAGGCCTAAGAATAATATCAAAATGATATTCTCCTAATTGTTGCACCCCAGATGCTCCGAGAAATGCCCCTCAAATTGCTAGAATGAGATCCCCAAATTCACTAATTAATTTAGGGTTTTGTGTTTTGTTTGATGAGAGAATATTAGGTCAAAGAGGAATAAGAAAATGATCCCCAAAATCCTCTCTTAAAACCGTGTGAAAGGAGAGATTAATGGGAAGATATTTTCTTCCTTTTATTCTCTTATTTCGGTTTTACCAACTACCAAGAATAAGGAAATTAAATCTTCTTATTTTGGTAGTATACAAAATGTTTATAAAGTGTATTATTTATAAATTGTCATTTATTTTATTCCATATTAATAAGTCTACACACAACAGCTTGCAGTCGATTTATTAATGCCGGTCTGTAATAATTTATATGACAATATCGTATAATATATACTTTAACTATAAAGATCGCATATTTATAATTAGCTAATTAAATATAACCGATTATGTTTAATTACGAATTAACATCTTAATTCGTTCAAGCTAACATTATATACATTAATTAAATATAACAATTTATATTCAGTTTACGAATTGACAGTTAATTCGTCTCAGCTAATATTATTTAATTGAATTAAATAATCGTCTCATCATCACATTGACTAACTGTTTAGTCAAATACATGGACTAACCTTTTAGTCATATAAGGCATCAATGTGATTACATTTCCATAATCACATCTCTCAAACACATCCTTTAGGTGTGACTTTTAGGGACCAGTTGATCACCGCCATCAGTATGATAATAACGTCAAACTTTCTAGCAAGCCAACCGTTATTAAGTAATCGTTAATCAACTGATAAAATACGAAGTATACCCTTGTAAACCTATAAGAGATTTATAAATGTTATCACACTAATTGCGGAGGACACAAGCTCCAACAAACTTCTAGGACGAAGTTCCTTTTAAGGGTGGTAGAATGTAAAATTCCGTTTGATGTTTATGAGTGTCTTGTTATTGGAGTTTCTAGTGGATAATATGTTAGTGAAACGGAGCTAGCGGCGTCTGTGGATGGTAGTTGGTAGTGTATGGAGTTAGTGTCGAGAGAGACTATAATGTAGTTGATACGATATCACGAGCCATGTTGTGGAGGTAGGCTTAGTTGGTGGAGTTGGTGTTAAGAGTTCATGTTTGATAGGCTGAGGTTTTGTTTTGAGTCCTTAGTTGCGTTGTTGTGTCTTAATCGAGTTAGTATGTTTGTTTTGAGTATGGGTTGAACTTCGGGGATGAAGTTCTTTTTAAGGAGGGAAGACTGTAATACTACGGTTTTATGTGTTTTGGGGTACTCTATCGAGTGGGGCTTACTCTGTCGAGTAAGTATGATTTTACGCAAAACAGTAGTCTGCCTGATGGGTACTCGATCGAGTAAGCTTGGTACTCGATCAAGTAAGGGTCACTCGATCGAGTAAGTGATTTACTCGATCGAGTAAGTCGGTTACGGGTTTTGTTAATAATGCGGGAATGGTATATAAGGCCTTCGTAACTTTTATTAAAACACTTTTCAAAACCTAAAACCTTCAAGAGAAGATTATAAGTTACGTTGAATCATCCTCGCCGCATTATTAGCAAATCCCGGAGTTAGGAGTGTCGGTTTTCGTCGTTCTTTACACCTTTGTGATCCTTGCGTCATGGGTGAGCTCTACATATCTTTTTTATATCGTTTGGTTAATGTTGCTTAAACCCTAATTGGGTGATTTGGGGATTTTGGTGGTTATGTGATTATGGTAGTAATAATATGTATGTATGTATAGGAGGAGGGTTCGTTGAGGAGAGATTCTGATTTAGCTGCTTGATCGCCCCGATTCCGTGTTGCTTTCCAGTAGGGTTTCCTACTCAAGTATTAGTTACATAATGTGTGGTGGTGGTTGTTGTGATTAAAGATTGATTATATTGTTAAGTTGTTAGACGGTTGTTGTTTTCATACTGTTGATTGGTTTCTATTTGTCTGTGATCTTCGGGGCGCGTCCCTGGCTGAGTGGAGTCATTTGCGGGAGTGACTTCACGCCCTTGGTTCGCCCTCTGTGGAACCCGCCACAGGAGGGGATGTGCACATTAAGGAAACTTGGGTTTATCGCTCAGTGGTGATGAGCGGGTTTTGGTGGGTACTGCTGCGGTCCCCCACTGGCGGTGTGGAGTACTTGTTGCAATGGGTACTCTGGCAGGGCTACACACTTTAGTGTGTAGTCAATTGTGGAGATTGGTTATAGAGACTGGGGAATTGTTGTTCTGTTGAGTTGTTTATGCACTTGTTCATTGTGGCTTTGTTTTATGTAATTAGTACTGACCCCGTTAATTGTTTTAAAAACTGTGGTGATCCATTCGGGGATGGTGAGCAGTTATTGAGCAGGTATTATATGACGCGTATGGGATAGTTGGGATGAGTTATCACGTGGCAGTTAGAAGTCTTCCGCTCATTTTATTCATCCCTCTCTCCTATCACCAAACTCCACCTAACTCACAATTCCTTATTTAATTCCTAATTATTCATTTCTCTCTCCAATTCACAAACCCCACCATCTTCCTTTATTCATTCTTTAATCATCTCCTAAAATCTTGTGCCCAGATCAAAGGGGAAGAAAACCCCGAATAGGAGGGAGTACAATTTATATGTATAGATTATTTAAGTTGTGATTTTTTTTAATGCATTTATTTTTTGTTACGAAGCTAATAGTAAGAATGTGTCAAATTATATATTCTTTATAGTAATAATTATTGTATTGCTGAAAAATTTAGCAACTTATAGTTTATAATTTAATATCAATTTTATTTTATTTTAAATAAAAAAATCATAATTATGAATTTATTTAAAAAATTAGAGTTTATTTATAAGAATATATTCATTGAAAAGATAATAATGTAATAAAAGACTTATTTAGTTAGATGCTTTTTGGAGGGAAAACTAAGAGAATTTTTATTCTCTTACTAGTAGGGGGGATGTACTGTATTATTTATATTATTTAAAACTGTCATATTCTTAATTTTTCATATTTTTATATGAGGACAAAAATTGAAATGGAAAACTAATAAAAAAAAATTGAGTAAAGTCATGAAATGTGTATTTTAATGAAATTTCTTACCACAAAACTAATGATTTCAATTTATAAATTTTCTCAAATAATTTAAAGTTTTTTTTTGTCACAAAATCAATAATATCAGTTCATAATTTTTTTTATACGAATTAAGTACGTGGTAAGTTTTTTTATACGAAGCTAATAATATTCAATTATCGGTTTTTCATATACGAATTTTATATTTATATGAATTTTGTTTTATTTTAATTAAAATATTATAATTTAGTTAAAAAAAATTAATGATTAAAGATTATATCTTAATTAAAAGATAATAATTTAATAAAAATAGAGCCTTGTTTCCTTATTTTGCAGATTTCTTTTGAAGAGAAAATTATTGAGAATTTTTATTCTCTCAGTAGGTAGAGGGATTTGGATTTTTATGCAGGGAAAACAATATGGCTAAAGAATTTACAATAATATCCCGAATGTCATTTCAATTTAAGAATGAAACCCAGGTGTCATCTCATTGGTATGTGTTATTTTGTAAGCAACTCAAAGCCTACAAATTATAAGCTGAGAAAATGGAGGTTCAAAAAGATGTGAATCATAAATGAAAAAGTGAAAACGCCAAAAACGAAAATGATACTATCTCTGTCTTGCTACTCACTACTTTCAAATTTTCTTTTCATCTATCGTCTTCTTTCTTCTTCTCACTGGTAGCTACCGTTCTGGCTTTTTGTCATCATTATTTTTCTATTGCCATCATTGTTATCATTTACTACTCCTTAGAGAGGTCCCAAATTTAGAAATTTTGATTTTGATTATAAATTTTTTAAAATAGAAAACAAGATGGCATAGAAAAATCTTTATATATAGAACGGTTTTATAGTAAAATCAGTTTAAAGGATGATTCATGTCAGCTGACCCCAAATCATTTTGGGATTAAGGCTTTGTTGTTGTTGTTGTATAAGTACAGTTTTTTATTTTATTTTATTTTATTGTGTGCTCATTGAACAGACGTAAGTAATTCGAAAATAGACATTATGTAAGTGAGAAAGAACTTGAATATTTATTCTTTTCAAGCAATTTCTCATGAGAGTATTTCTAAATATTTTCATTTTGGATCATTAATATGTGTTGTGTTCCAACACGTTTAAAAGACTATTAGACCTAATTTCATCTATTAACCTACTTTTTATTGCTTGTTTTACCATAAAACAGTGTCATAAGCAGTGGTAGAGTTAGGAGGTAGCATTGTAGCAAGGGCGTTTGTCTCTTGACGTATGAAACTTAGAAATACTTGGTTAAATTTTTCGGATTTTCTTTGGTGTATTTTATATCATTACGGCATTACCCACTCGTCCCTTTAAGTTTTTCGTAAATCCTGACTCAACCACCACTAATATAAGGAAATAACTGTTTTATACTCTTTAACTAATTTGTACTCCTTTTATTTCAATTCTTTTATTCACCTTTAATTAAAATACATCTCACAGAAAATAAAAACGACAAATAAATAACTGTGACAAGTACTCGTACTCGCACTCTAGTCTATATATGCACACATACATTACAACATATACTACCCAGTACCCTCATAACATAGAGAAAAAAAGAGCTAAATGTTTGTCACATAGTCTCAGTCTTTACCCCACGCGACCACGCACTAACTTTTATGCTAAAGATGTGCAGAAGCTTCAAACACATGACCCGCTTCAATAAGTTCTTACATTATAATCGTCGTCGTCAAAGGTAACAATATTCAAATACTTCCATATGTAACCAACCATTTATGCAAGTCCTTGTTTATGCTGTTTTTTTGACTACTTTTAATACATTATCGACTTGACTATTTTTTCGATTGTTAATGAACGTGGGTTTTTGGTGGTACGGTATATATATTTCGGGTTGTTTCAGTGTTGACGGGTTTCAAACACTGATTATGAGTATCACCCATCAGTATTTTCATCTGGAACAACTGCGAGTAGTTGTTCAGCATATACGATGGAAACACGACTAACTCATTTTTTCCCAAAAACAGGAAGAGATTATTATTATTATCATCGTCGTCATCATCTATAGCAAAAAAGTTGAAAACAAACATGTTGTTGATGGAGAAGAACTTGGAGTTGTTTTTAAGGAATCAAGTTATATTAATGAAGAATTCCAAGTTGAAAGAAGAAGCTAATCGTCTTAATGAAGAGAACAAGGTGTTATTGTCTCATCTACAGAAATTGGCATCACTCTATCATACGTGAAATGTGTCACAAGGTTAAGATATATGCTCTTGTTGATTTTATCTGTTAGTCCATTATAAACAATTATAAAATAAAAGGGCAAATTTGAGACTGAGGTTTAAGTATGAATAATTGTGGATTAGTCTAGATTTACGGTTGTGTATGTCAAATTTTTAGTTAATTTTGTTTGTATTGTTGAATAATGATCACTTGAATTAGCTAGGAGAAATAGAATTTAAGTCTTAATTATATGTCTACAATTAAGTTGATCAACTCAAAGTTTAGTTTTATGTTGCTTGGAAATTCATTGAGTTGCCCCAAGTTCGAATTTAAATGGATTGAACTATAGCAAATGTTCATGATAAATGAAATAGAAAACTCAAAAAATATACGTGATAGCCTGCAAATTATGTTGTAGAGTTTCACATATCCTATGAGCCAGGATTAATTACAAGTATTAAACAAACTAACATAATAAATAAGACGAATCGTTACATACCTTCTAGTGCAACGGAATAATAAATAAGTATGTAAAAGCTTGTAGAAATCCGAAACCCGAGAAGAATAATAAGCACCTAGATGTGACGCCTCTACCGGTATCCACACAGGTACTGATCTAGTGCTATGCTCCTTGTATGCTGGTTCTGAAGGGAAGAAGAAAACTCCTTTTCCCTCTTGTGTTTTTCTCACTGTATTGTCAGACTAAACTGAATGGAATGAATAGATTTGTCAGACAAACACTTTCTTACATAAGTGAGATACACTGCTAGTCTTATTTAACCCTATCTTCAATGCAGCTGGGCCTAATCCATATTAAAGCCATATTAGTATAATTATAAGTCAGGCTTATAATTACACTAATTTAGTATCTTTTGTGTGTGACCCAATAGACCCACCCACTTAAGACTATTAGACGCATAAACCATTTAAGTGTCAAACAGACATTGATCACTATCTAGGCATTACATAGACTCAGGCGGGATAATTTGTATAGAACAATTGGCATAACTCCTTCAGTCTCCCACTTGTACATGTCCTCATAATAACCAAAATAAGTCTTTTTGCTACTATTATCTCCAATTGAGAATGAAGTAGGAAAAATGTTTGCCTCATATATCCCAATCGATTTTCTCAAATCTCTGACTTAACTTGTAAAAGAGAAGATAAATGACAATCATCCCATCTGAGCGCGGTCACGCATTTACACAAGTTACACTCTTCGAGAGGCCAAGAAACAATAAACTCCCTTCATAAGGGAGGAGCATATATATCCCCTCTTGTCCAACCATATCCCATCACACGCTCTATGCACACCAAATGATCAGCCATGATCCCCTTTTACGGCGGACTAGAAATGATGTCAAAGTATACACTTCACATGTACATAATGGTCAAAACTCGAGTCTAAAGACCAAAACAAGTCAACAACTGGCAAAGAACATTAATGACACTAAGCGAATCCTTAGTAATGTCCTTTTGGCGGGTCTGCCTAATATGTATTCTCCAACACACATCCATGCAGCTGGCTTGGTATTTCCATACCTATGACTTATGGAACATAACCTTCAACTAGCGTACTTACTAGTCATTTATGAGTATTCAAATGTCCCAGCATAATATTCTGACTAGAGACACAAATAATAACATCATTCAAATGGAGTTCCACAACTAAACCACTTACTTAGTGATCCATTTCATCAAAGAAAATTATTTTGGGACAAACAATTCAAACAAGATTGGAATAAAATTCAATTTTATTAAATAAATGCAATAGTTATAAAATATCCAGCAAATTAAAATACTCCCACTAAAACAAAGTTTTCCTAATAGGACTAAGATACCTCGCTAATGTGTTTAAGACATATCGCAGTCTTATGACTCTCAAACTTACACTGCTGAAGCAGTTTTGTTACGTGATCAGCCACATTTTGTTCTGGTGGCACTCTACAAATCTTTATATCGCCTCTGTCCTGAATCTCTCTAATTAGGTGATACTTTTTGAGCACATGTTTGGATTTTTGATGAGACCATGATTCCTTAGCCTGCGCTATGGCACCATTATTGTCACAATAAAGGTACATAGGCCTTGAAATGCTAGGAACGACTCTGAGTTCCTCGATGAAATTTCTAATCCAAACAACTTCCTTGGATGCCTCTGATACAGCAATGTACACAGCCTCTGTTGTGGAGTCAGCTACCGTGCCATGTTTGGAACTCTTCCAACTCACAACACTACCATTCAGATAGAATACAAATCCAGATTGTGATCTATAAGCATCCTTATATGTCTGGAAGCAAGCATCAGTGTAACCGTTTACAACCGGTTTCTCCTTACTTCCGTACACCAAGAGCAAATCCTTGATCCTTCTTAAGTACATTAGGATGTTCTTGACGGCTATCCAGTGATTCTTACCTGGATTGGACTGGTATCTACTCGTCATGCTTAAAGCACATGCTATATCAGGACGAGTACACAACATGACATATATGAGAGATCTTGTAGCTAAAGCATATGGAATCCTACTCACTCGCTTCAGCTCATCAGGCTTCGAGGGACACTCACTCTTGCTTAGAGTTACACCATGCGACATAGGTAGAAACCCTCTCTCAAAATTCTCCATATTGAACCTTTTCAGGACCTTATCAAAATAATTGCCTTGACTTAGTCCAATAAGTCTGTTGGATCTATCTTTATAGTTCTGTACTCCTAAGGTATAGGCAGCTTCACCCATGTGTTTCATGGAAAAATAACTACATAGCCAATCTTTAAGAGATTGCGACAAGGGATTGTCATTTCCAATCAAGAGTATGTCATCGACATAGAGAACCAAATAACTACTGCACTCCCACTGCCTTTCTTATATACACATGGCTCTGCTTTATTTTTAAGGAAACCAACCTATTTGACTGCCTCATTGTGGACACAGCCACCCGCGCGTTGGTTTCGAGGTGGCGACACTTTTCCCACGGAACTCCGGCGTGAGGCCGAGGCACGTCATGGGCCGTTACCGATTTGAAAGGCATTGAAACCGGTGAAAGGTTTGACAAGCCTGCATTTGTGGATTCGCCACCAATATTTATGGAAAATTGTAACCGTTCGAATACTTCACGTCATGTCAAGACATAAAGTAGTGACATGAACACTAAGAAATTCGTTACCCTTAGCATTCTATATCTAGAATAACTCTCGTGATGCCAATGAACATGGATGTTCACAGAGATCTTGAGTAAGGGGTGAGGGTACGTATTAGGAAGCTCGTTTATTTGAATACCTAATCCCACTCGCCTCGATAGCGGCCTCTACTAATGATCAGGAAAGTTGTTTATACTCGATATGTCGTCAGTTGTATGCATGCAATGCAACAAACACAGATTAACCCTAGCATGTGAAATTAGACTATGTCGGTGGACAAGCAATTTAGCACTCAATTGGATCGAAGTTGGAAGTTAGATTAATTACATATGCCAGAGAAATAAATCATACAAGATAAATATGAAATGTTACAAATTATAATGAAATTACAAGGGACAAACGATCAATGTCATAAACATGCCAAAAGATTTTCGGAAAGAAATAAAAAAGATAAAAGAAAAAGATACAAGGAAATTAAGAAAATAAGAAATTGGGAAAATAAGGAAATTGGAAAAAATAAGTAAATAGGCAATTGGAAAAATAAGGAAATTGGAAAAAATAAGGAAATAGGAAAAACAAGGAAATAAGAAAAAATAAGGAAATAGGAAAAAATAAGGAAATTGGAAAAATAAGGAAATTGAAAAAATAAGGAAATTGAAAAAATAAGGAAATTAAAGGAAAATAGGAAATAAAATAAATTAGGAAAATAAACAAATAAAAATAAAATAGAAAATATATATATATGAATATATGGAAAATATGTCGAATTATGGTGATAATAATAATAATAATAATAATAATAATAGTTGATTAAAATCCTAATGAGAAAGGCATACATTAAAGCGAGATGAGTTCACAGGCGGAAACCAACCTTGAACAGACGCAACAACAATTGCGTCCTCTGGAAGAGATGCATCACCTGTTGCGACTGTTCTTTAGTTGGGTTCTGACTGTGAAAGTCAGAGCCGTGGGTTGTTAATGTTCATTGGTTAATTTACATTGATTATTGATGTCCGGCTCGAATAGAAGTGCTTTAACATATTTATGTATAAAAGACGAATTCTAACGACTCGATATGGAAGAATCGAACCTATAAAATCCGGGTTTGAATAAGATGGCGAAAACCCGTAAATATTAATTATATAAGATTTAAGTCGAAAAAAGATTTTAAGAAAGGATTTTATAAAATAAACTTTAGAAACAGATATTCGTAAAAAGGTTTGGAAAAAAAAAAGAAAAAAAAAAGGAAAAGACGAAACAACAGAAACCCGAGGAAGAAGAAGAGCAGTGACTGAAGGCAGCCACTGGAAGTGGCACAGCAGATGCAACAACCTTTCCAAAAGGCGCATCAGTCAGTGCGATTCTTCCCCACGTCGTTTCTCTGCTGTTTTGAAAACTAGGTTTGAAAAGATGATTTTAGAGACGGTTTTAAGCATGTTTATAACATAAATTCTTACAAAAATTACGATACAGAAATAAAACAAGATTAAAGATGGATTTTACACCGTCAGACTTACATGTTAGCATCGTGAAATTTAACTAAATCGGTTTTTAGTGGTAACTCAACTCGATCTATGCAAATATGAAAGTGCCCTTGAATAAAGGAATTTAAAAGATTGATTTATTGGTTGTGTAGTGGTCAAATTGGTCGGTTTATGCAACGTGACCGGTACCCAGAATGATTTGAACTTACGTGGTCGCGTAGAGCAAGCACGTAGGCGTCGAAAAGTAAGAGCACAGTCTTAGAATGTAAAGGGAGAAGAGAAGGGCGGACACTCGCGTGAAAAATATGTGAGGCGGAGACCTCTATTTATACTAATCACGAGGGGTAGGGTTTAGGAAATAGGTATGACGGAATAAGGAAAGGAATAGGAAAGAAATACGCCGACTTTGATTTTCTGTTGAAAAACCCCCTGGGGAAGAGGCGCATCAAATAGTTCGTCCTCTCTAAGGCAGTTTCTTGCGCTGCAAGAAAGCGCGTTGACAGTCTGTCGTAGATTAGGCATAAATTTCTCTACAAGACTCAGATTAAGGTCATTTCGGTGGTGTTGGAAAGCTAAGATAAAGATCTAGAACTTTCTGTGAAATAGTTTGATACGGTCATTATGTACCAAAAAACAAATACATAAATATAACTAACAGAAGCTAGCGATAAGTAGGGTCGATCTCCACAGGGAGGCTAAGTATCTATCTGTAAGTCCGTCTATCTAGTCACAATTGGGGGTTTTGAAATTTGTTTTCTAAATTACTAAAGATATAAATAAGGCAAGAGAAATAAAGGCAAAAACGACAAAAGCAAGAAAAAGCTAGGGTTGATCAGATAAAGAGAGATATGTCAGGATTTCGGTTCACCACGACAGTTTACTAACTCAATTATAAATAGTCTAGACAATCTACTGTGAGAAAGGGCAAGGGAAAGGTCCTTCCGGTCCGCTATCCACCCTAGACTACTACTAACTTAACTTCCGCCCTCATTAGGTAGTTTACTATTTATAGCAGGTCTGTTCATTACAATCTTCCGATCCAGGAACAAAGTTAACCAGATTAAAGTTATTTAGAAGCGTGCACCCAACTAAACATATTACAGTTATATTGCTATGAGGACAAGTTCTCACAAATAAATCGTCTAGCCTATTTACAACATCGTCACCTTACTACCATGGCTCCCCTAATCCTAACATATAGAGATTAGCTGCTCATGCTTTTGAAATCAATAACAATAACAACAATCATGAATATACTAAGGGTAGACATGATATAAAGACAATAAAGATGCAATATAAACAATTAAACAAGAACAATAAATAAGAGAACAATGATTAAGAATAAGAAGGATTAAGATTAAAGGAAGAGAAAGGTTACAAGATTGAATCCAAAGTAAAGAGAAGTAATCGCAGTAATTAAGAGCAAAAGTTCAGAGATTAAGAGTAAAGTATGAGTTGGAAAACGTACTCATGACTTAATGGAGACTTCCTTATTTAGGGAAGTGAAAATTAACAAAAATAAACCTAAACACGGATTAGTTAACCCGTGTAAACTTGCTAATCACTCGATCGAGGCTTTTTATTCCCCTCGATCGAGTACTCTTCCAGCCAAACCGTTCGATCGAGCATTTTAGGCTCTCGATCGAACACTTCCCAAAAATCCATTTTCGATCGAGTATAGGATCTACTCGATCGACCAACTGCAGCAGCCAAATCACTCGATCGACCATCAAAAGCTCTCGATCGAGTGGATATCCAATGAATCAGCCTTGACTTCGTCTTCTCAGCTTCCAAAGACCTTCTTTCACGCTTCCCGAGGTATGGCTTCTGCTCCAAATCTCCGTCTCCTTAAAATGCATGCAAAGTGGGACGACTAAGGCACGATTCCACTAATTTTTGATCCATTTATGCAATTAAGACAAAACAAACCAAAGTAGCCAATTCGGGGCATTTTGCAATACAAAGCGATACAAATTGCATAGAAATGCGTGCAATAAGAGGCTAAAAAGTCTATATAAATTGCACGTATCAAATCTTCCCAAACCAAACCTTTACTCGTCCTTGTGTAAACTAAATGCAAACTAATGGAACGGATATGATAACTCAGAGCTAGCTATAACATGTCCACTTAAACCATTTAATGCAATCAAAAATTAACAGTTATAGCTACAACAGTCAATACGCAAACGAGTTGTATGATGTCTATAAATAAGCTGACCTGTCGACCTTGCAAGACCATTAAAATCGGACTCTCACGGGTCACTCTTCTCTCATGAAGCAAAGGGTGAATGTATATGTGTAAGAGAACAAGAGGAAACAGACACTCACCTAAACTGCGACCTACATAACATGCATGCAACAAAAATGATAGACGATTCCAATTACATACACACATTCCAACCAACAATGTCCGTCACAGCCGAGGGCTTACAAATGATATGGGAGAGTGAGGTTACAGGTAAGAAAAGGCAAAACAGATTATGGAAATGTGGAGGTAAAGCGTCAAGCTAGCACCTAAACAAGACCATATGAGACCATCCAATTCTCAGCTGACTAGAAATAGAACGCAAGTGCCCTTCTTTGGCACAAAACTCACTAACCAATACACAATCTCCTCAAAAAGATGTAAATAAAAACGGAGGAGTAAGACCGTCACAAACTTCCCTTTTTTAATACGGTCTAATTTTCATTTCAACTTCTTTTTTTCTTTCTTTCTTTTTCATTCCTGATTCACACGTTCTTTTTTTTTTTTTCTTTTTCATTTTCATTTTTTTTTCTCATTCTTTTCCATGTTTTTGCCATTTTCCTTCCCGCGTTTCTTTCCTTTTCTACCAACTCCATATAAATGAGGATGAACCAAACTCGCAGCAATGAGAGATATACCACAAAAATTACACTAAACTAGCTTGACTAGCAGGCTTAATTTGGGTGTAGCTAATGGGTCAAAAGGCTATTTTTGGCTAAAGTGGAGCTAAGTGGGTGAAAATGAAAGAAAGGGGGAAATTATAAGCACCTCTCTGCATGTGACACCGACCACAAACCCGAATGTATGCAAGCAAAAGGCAATCGAATCTCATAAATGTGCAAAAGTGATGAACATGCTATACAAGGAGTACCACTCTCAATTCCTACAAGAACTGGTCATGAATGACACCAGCTATACGACTCTAAAAACTCAGAAATTGTAAAATAGTTTGCCAATTTTATTAGGTCAAGTCTATATGATCAGCTATATTTTTGACATTAACTCGTACATATGCGCATGACTAAGCTAATAACTGCCAATTAGATGCAAGGCTCAAGTGATATGACAAGTTAAAGTGTAGTTTCATCATGGAAATCTACCGTTTCGACTCAACCTATATGCAAAATGAAACGTGAATTTTTTTGATTTTTCAAAATTTTCTATTTTTTTTTAGATTTTTGATTTATTTTTTGAAATAAAATACAAATGCAAGAAGAAAAATAAACGTGAATGCAAAACAAATGCAAATGCAGACTCAAAAGATGCAATACCCTCCCCAAACCAAAACGGACAACGCCCTCGTTGTCCTCCAGCATACACCAGCAGCATATACAATGGGAAAGGGATAAAGATAACCAATAAATGAATGAAAAAAAAGGAGACGAAAGGAAATAAAAGAGCAAAAATACATAAAAAAATGACGAACTTCTCCAAACCAGCCAGAAAACTGGGGAAGTGAGTAGACCAGCAGCTACTCGTCACCAGGCTCCTCCTCCTCCTCTCCCACCACCGTGTAGTCAGGATATCGCTCCTGCTCGCTCCTCCTCCTCCTCCTCCTCCTCCTCTCGTCAGCTCTGGCCCTCTCCTCCTGCTCAGCTGTGTCCGCCTCACTCTCTGGCTACAGGTACCCCTCTGCCGGAAAACGGTAGAAAGAAGGGTGTGGCCAGCCCTTAGGAATAGGACGTCCTCTCCTAATATGATACTCGTACAGAGGGAACAAGGCAAGTGCCTGATCCCGCTCCATACGAGCCTGCCTGGTGAGCAACTCAAGAAGCAAACTGTCACGACGCCCTTGGTCAATGACCTCGGACGCCTCAAAAGGTGGAGGAGGAACAAAATTCGCCGGGTAGACCGGCTGTGTAACAGAAGGAGTGGGGATAGGGATCGGTGTAGGCGTGGGCGTGGAAGACTGTCCAGCCTCAGTCGGTGTAGATCCCTCTCCGGTCTCAGGTCTCTTCCGCTTCTTAGAACCGGAAGTAGTGGTAGGTGGAGCGAGTGGAAGGTGGTATAAAGGCAAAGGTGGAGGCAACCTACCCCTCACAGTGGTCAAAGGTACAAGAAGGGGTAGGTCGGTATAAGGTAAGGTCACGAACCTGGAACGACCAATCTTCCAGGTCCGATGGTCTGAATATAACCAAAACATTGCCAACATGGCAGGAACATTCAGGTACTTTTCCCTATCTACATGTGCCAAGTCTCGGGGAAAGTCAGTGAAGATAGAACGAGCGAGGTAGGTGGCTATGCCACCACAGACAATGGTGTTTGTCTTCTTTTTCCCGACGGCATTAAAATACTGAGCTGTCAGATAAGCAATGTTAAGAACAAAGGGGCCCTCGCTGTCAATGTTTAAATAGCCCCCTATAATTGACAACTCAACATTGTTAATGTTGTTAGGCTCTTTACGGCCGAAAATCGTCCCTCCAATGAGACGCAAAAAGTAACGGGCCGGGGGAAGGTGAACATGAGCGAGCTTGCGCTCCTCTAAAGCTGTCTGTGCCAAACTCCACCAAAGCATACGTAGGACCTTCCTAGGAGGGTCCGACTCACCGTGGGAAGACAAACCTAACCTACTACCAAACTCAGCTAAGGTCCAGGTGGTAGTTCGGTTAAACAACCGAAAAGAGACACATGGGCTGTCGTGGTCTGTGGCGTAGGCGGCAGCTGAAAAGGTAAAAGAGCTGAAAAACTCAAGGGTTAGCTCCGGATAGGTCAAAGCACTCATGGTGGTCAACCCAGCTATCCTCGTCCCGTTTAACAATTCAGCAACAGGCTCGTAAATCCCCAATTTCTCAAGGGTGGTCTGACACAAAAATTTTGTAGAAAAAATTATCACAGCGCTCTAAGTTGTAAAAACGAGTACGATGCATCGAGTTAACGAAACGTACCTTAGGATAGTCAGGATGCGGGTCCAAGGATTCATCGGCACGGAATGTGGCAGTGACACGTCCAGTAGCAGGAGTGCCTCGTCCTCGATCCCGTCCACGTCCAGCAGCACCCAAAGAAGAAGCCCGTCCAGGAACTGAGCGGGGCACTAGGGCAGACTGGAAAGCAACTGTGACAGTGGGTGACAATGCAGCAGGGGTCGTCACCAAAGAGGGAATAGTACCAGTAGTAGAAACAGTAGTCGCAGCAGCAGTACTAGCATAAACAACAGTGGCAACAGCAGGGACCACCGTCTCAGACAGGGATGGGGTAACAGTAGAGCTAGACGAGGGCATGGTGTTACTATGCATCCTAATCAATCGAGTAAGTGCATAAATTAATCAACCAAACAATTACACACGATTTCCCCCAATTTTTTTCGAAAAATTCGAATTCTAATGTCCTAAATTAGGTCGAAAAATAAGCAATAAACAACAAAAAGAGGGAGGAAATCACTTACTTGATTGAAGACCCACAAGAGAATGTAAATTAATCTACAAAAACGCAAGTAATAATCGGATTTCAAATCCGACTCAAGCAAACCCTAATTTCTAAACTAAATCGCAACTATGACGAATTTGAAGGTGGAAATTTGGGGCTTTTGTCGAAAATCTAATAATAAACACAATGTGGGTGGTGATTTTGGTAGGAAGGGAAGAATAATGGAGGTTTTGGGGTTTTGTGGAGGTTTATCGCGAAAAAGAAGAAGAGCATAAGGTAAAATAAAATAGAATGAAGGGTGTTTTGTGTGGATTTTGCGCAAGGCGAAATCAGGTCAAGGTAGAGTTGTGTAAGGTTAACTAGCTCTAGATAGTCTGTTGGTCAGGTCGTCAGGGTACAATAATAAGCTGTAAATGAAATAATAACAACAATAATAAGACAAGTAATTTTGTACGTGGAAAACCCTTGAATGGGAAAAAACCACGGGCACCAAGCCAGGAGAGGATTTCACTATATAGTTTGGGAGAATAATTTTATGAAAATAACAATGTTAATATTTCTCTATGTATTGCGTGTGCTTCTTCCTGTGTGCGTATGATATATCTCTAATATCTTCAAAGTATTCTTTATATAGGCTTCCTCCTTGAACGGCTGCTTGATGCGGTACTAAATGCGGATTATTCTCCATAATTACCAGTAATAATTGCCAATTATTTCTCCCTTACTTACTGCATTTACTGCGAAATCTTCATACTTAATGTTGTGTATATAATTCCTTTATAACACGCGTGTATGGTCTAATATCGTCCTGATATTTTGACCGTTGTCCTCTCCATGGCCTGGCGCCTATCTTCATGTGCCCTGATAGCCTGATGACTGGCGGTCGGATTCAGATGAGATATCGATCGGGAAGGTCATGGATTTCCAGGCCTAACAATTGCCCCTTATCTCCTTATTTGCAGTGTGCTAGGACGAAAAAATGAGGAGATAACTTTATTTTTAGGAAGATTACCCAACGGTTAAGTTTTGCCTAGTCAGTTTCCTGTAACGGCTATTTTACTGCAGTTGCTGACGCGTGTGATATTTACTGCAACTTCTCTAATGATTATCCACTTCCTTTGCGGCTGAAACCCTAATCCTCTTCATTATAAATACCTGCGTGCTTCATTAAGTTGAACTCACCAAAGCAATTTCTTCTTATTTTCTCTCTTCGATAATCTTTTTAGTTCTCTTAATTTCCAACTTCTTCAATCTTTAATCAATTCTCCATAATCTTTCAAATAATGGCTGCAAAGAAAAAGTCTACCAGGGCAGCGGTTCCTGCAACTCCTCCTCCTCAGAATCCTGAGGAAACTTCTTCTGAAAATCTGCATATTTCCTCTGCTGCTCCATCTCCCACAGTAAATAAGCCGAGTGATTCTCCATTGGAGATGATCTCAATATTTCATGGTGATTTTCAATTCAAGCCTACGAAGGCTTTAAATGAGGATCAGTCTCTTGCAAACCGTTTGAAGCCCGAGTTTGAGAAGATTTTGAAGGATAAGGGGATCATCCCTGCTGATGCTGAAGTCTGGATTCCTGAGAATTCTCCTATTAGGGCCGACTGGGCTTGTCCTGGTTGGTTCTGCATCCATGACTGGGCTTTCAGGGCAGGCTGTAAGCTTCCTTTTTCTCCTCTTATGGTTGAGGTTATTAAGAAGATCGGTGTTCCGTCTTATCAGTTAATGCCAATGGTGTGGAAGGTTGTATGTTCCATTGAGAATCTCTGTAAAAAAACACAATATTTCTTTTTTCTCTTGACGACTTGAAGACTTGTTATGCTGTTAAAACAAACAGTCCTGGCCGTATAAGTTTTAAGGTCAGGGCGTCTACTACTCTTCTTTTGAGTAACTTGGACAGTGGCCATGATAAAGGCTGGGTTGTTGGGTACATGTTTGTCAGGACCAATTCTGTGGGTCCTGACTTGGCGTATTTGAATCATGAGGCTGCGTTCTTTGGTGAGTCTTTTTGTTTCCTTCTTTGTCCGCATGTTTTATTTGTTAGTGAAAAATAAAATGAAAATTATAATAAGTCATACCTCTTATGTGTGGAGTTGATGGGTTCAAACTGAGTATCCCACTCCTAATGTTTTCGCTTTCCTTGCTATTCCTCCTTTGGAGAGGTCCCGGCCTCTTTGTTGTGGGGTTGGTCACCTTCCTCATTGTTTGAAGGCCGACGGTGCTCCCGGGCGGCTAAAGCTTCAGGGGCTACTAGTGCCACTACCTCAGCGAGTAAGTCTATCTTAATCTTTCCTTTCTTTTTACTTAGGCTTCCAGATAATGTTTGGTTTATATTACGTCAAGATTTCGTGTTGCGACCACCCGGGTCGTCTATTCGCCTTGCCGGGTTTGGTATGGTGACCTTTCGGCCAGTGGCTAAGATTAAGGAGGAAGGTTCCCGGGGAAGCGGGGATCTGAGCTGTTATTGACTTGTGAACATCGATCTTTGCCAAGGTCACTCACTGCCGCCCCTCTTGAAACAAGTTCAACAGCCCAAAAGAGAAAAGTTGAAGATGTTGACATTTCTGCCCCGGTCAGGGAAGTAAGAGCCAGGGTGGACAATTTGGAGGCTGCTAGGGCGAAGATCGGGGATTAAGCTGCTTCTAAATCAGATGTCATGCTCACCCTTGACCCTGTTGAGCTGCTACTCGGCGGTTGCTTGATGGATCATTGATCGACCTCTTGGTGGTGCCTTAGGCTGTAGTAAGGGAGGTAGGTTGGCACAATTTCTATGTGTGTTTTGTTTTGGTAGTTTTCTATTATTGGTGTAAATTACTCATGCTTTTCTTTTTGGTTTTGATCAGGGTGCTGCCACCTATCTCCATAATGCCTATCAGGCTACTTCTTTGGTAGCCAGAATTGATCTAATGAGATCAGATTATGATAGGTTGAAGTCGATTTGGATTTTGCGGTGCCGACTGGCTGGCGACTTGACAAGGGTACAGGCTGAGAGAGATGCTGCTAAAGCTGAAGCAGTTTCAAGCAAGCGGCTATTGCAGGCGGCCTTGGACAGAAATGAGGAGCTCACCCAAGAGAGGGATGACTTGGAGTTCAAGCTGGATAATGCTTCCCTCTACTTCTATATCAAGGGAAGGGCGGCTGCTATGTTGGAGCCTGTCGAGGCCAGGGCGAAATGGGACCCTGCAGCTGAGATGGCTTTCGCTGCTTCAAAGTATCCTGACCTGCATAACATGGAAAATGAACAGGAGGTCGACTCTCCAGGGGAGCAGGATGTTAATGCTGATCCGGCTAAGAGCAGGGAGCAGGGTGTTGATCTTTGGTCTTTGTTTCTAAGGAGAAGCAGTAATTTATTTTTTCAGTTTGGTATTTTGGCCCATCCAGGGGGGATGTCCCTGGACAAACAATATTTTTCTTTTCTTGTGTTGGGTCAGGGAGGCTATCCCTGGCTTTTATGAATATTTTGGCACCTTTGCCCCAGGGGGTAAAGATTTTTATTAATATAGGCATGATGGCCTTCTTTTGGCTTATTCTGCTTTTGATATTCCTTTGTGAGTTTCATCCCGTTGGGCCTATCAAACATTCTGTTTGAATAACCTGCACATTATTTTCGTTTTATTTTGTTATTCATGAGTAATTCAACCAAGTATAGTTTTTTGCTATAATGGTTGAAGGAGTGGGAAAACCGGCCTATCAGGAGGGCTTATGTCCCCTGCCTAGCTGGAGGGCTTGGTATTCGGCCTGTCAAGAGGGAATTTTAGACTAAGTGTTTGGGAGAGAACACCCTTAAACCTATCTTGCTGCGTCCAGCCGGTTGTAATCCGTGGCAGTAAACCTAGTAAGGTCAGGCAATTATTTCATGCCTGATTAGTCCTGACTCTTTACTGTATCTGGTGGCGGTTACCAACTCGTCAGGAACAGTTAAGTGAAAAATTTTTGTTTCAGGAATGTATAGTAGAGTAGCCCTCAATCCTGAATATTTATGCATATAATCTTTTATCATGTGTAATTGTTCAGGATTCAAAAAGTCAATAGATGGGTTAGTTGAACAGATATAAAATATGGACAAGGCATTTAAAACATATAGTTCATCACATAGCATGTTAGGTTGAGTAGTGATTGAATTTATACCTGATTGTAGCCTGATCTTTACATATGGAATAATTTTAAATGCGTTACATTCCAGGATCTTGGGATCATTTCCCCTTCTAGCGTTTGGAGCTTGTATGCTCCTTATCCAACAATTGAATCAATTAAGTAAGGGCTTTCCCATGTGGGAGCCAGTTTGCCTGCTGATTTTTCTTTTTTATTTGGAAATACTTTGCGTAGGACAACGTCTCCTTCTTTAAAGACCCTGACCCTGACGTTTTTAATGCAAGTCCTGGCGATTGCTTGTTGATACGATGCCATCTTGATTTTGGCAGCGTCTCTCAATTCTTCTGTCAGGACCAAGTTGTCTTGCATCAGGTCTTTGTTTGCTTCGACGTTGTTCAGGCTGCATCTGGATGTTGGTACTCGTACTTCCACGGGAATGATGACTTCACGATCATACACCGGGGAGTAAGGTGTTTGGCCTGTTATAGTTTTTGGAGTTGTCCTGTCTGCCCATAGTACTAATGAAAGTTCTTCAGCCCATCTGCCTCGTCTTCTTTTTAGCTTTTTTTTAGGCAGCTTATGACTACCTTATTGTTAGATTCAGCCTGGCCATTAGCTTTTGGATATCCAGGGGTTGATATTACCAGGTTGATATTCCATTCTTGGCAGAATGCTTGGGTCTTTTCCCCCACGAATTGAGTTCCGTTATCGCATACTATTTCTGATGGGACTCCATATTTGCAAATGATGTTCGTCCTAATGAAGGATATTACTTCTTTTTCGGTTACTTGCCTGAAAGAGTTAGCCTCAATCCATTTGGAGAAGTAGTCCGTCATGGCTAACATGAATACTTTTTGTCCTGGAGCTACGGGCAGTTTTCCCACAATATCCATCCCCCACTTTATGAATGGCCAGGGTGCGGAAATTGAATGAAGGAGTTCGGATGGCTGATGTATGATTGGTGCATGAATTTGGCAGGCTTCGCATTTTAAAGAGTATTCCGAGCGATCGGCCCTCGGTGTAGGCGATGTAGCTTAGTCTCCGAGAACTTTGCTTGCCAGGCTCTTTCCTCCTTTGTGGTTGCCACAATGTCCATCATGTATTTCTTGAAGTACTAATTTGGCTTCGTCAGGCTCCAAGCATCTCAGGTAGGGTCCAGCCTGCGATCTCTTGAACAGAGTGATATTGATGATAGCATAAGTTGAAGCTCTAATTTAAAATCCCTTGCCTCATGTCTACCCTGAGGCAATATTCCTCGGACAAACCAGTCATAATAGGGTTTAGTCCAAGAGTTAATGTCCTGATTGACAGGATTGACCTGTTCAGGTTTGCTGATGGTTGGCTCTAATAAGTGCACAATTGGTATTTTGTCGAAAACAGTGGGGGTGAAATTTGAACCTAGGCTGGCCAGAGCATCAGCCTGGGTATTCAGGTCTCTTTATATTTGATCTATGTCAAATAAAGCAAATTTAGCGGTAAGGTTTTTTTGCATATTCTAAATACAAAATCATTTTTGCATCCTTAGCCGCATAAATTTCCTTTATTTGATTAGCAATTAAGAGTGAATCAGTTTTTACCTTTAGGTTTTGAACACCGAGGTCTAGACATACCTTTAAGCCTGCTATCAGGACTTCATATTCTCCTTCATTGTTGGTAACTTTGAATTCACAGCTTACAGCCTGTGCTATCTTATCTCTCTGTGGCGATTTAAGTACTAGTCCTAACCCTGTCCTCCTGGCGTTGGATGCCCCATCTATGAATAGGGTCCATTCTTGGTCTGGGGTTTTATTTTCTAGGTGGTTGACCTCTTTTATAAGGTCTGGTTCCAGGTTAGTGCTAAAATCAGCCACAAAGTCTGCTAGGGCCTGCGACTTGATCGCTGCCCTGGGTTCAAAGGAGATGTCGTACGTGCTAATCTGTACTGACCATTTAGCCATCCTGCCTGAAAGTTCAGGCTTACGCAGGACAGATTTTATGGGCAAATTGGTCCTGACTATAATGGGGTGACTTTTAAAATAGGGTCTCAATTTGGTACACGACATAATTAAAGCTAAGACGTATTTTTCAAGTAGTCCATACCTCAACTCAGCATCTAGCAGGCTTTTACTTACATAGTAGACTGGATGTTGCTGACCGTCCTGTTCTTTCACCAGATCACTGATCTTGTATTAGTGTGAGATAGGTATCGACAAAGGTTCTCCCTTTTCTGGCTTAGCCAGTAAGGGTGGAGATGATAAATAGGATTTTAGATCCTGAAAAGCTGTCTCATGCTCATCTGTCCACTGGAATTGTTTATTTTTCCTGAGGAGGTTATAGAATTTTTTGCATCTCTCAGAGGATCTTGATATGAAACGGTTCAGGGCAGCTACCCGGCCTGTCAATTTTTGGATATCCTTGACAGACTTGGGTGACTGTAGTTCCAGGATAGCCTTTATCTGTTCAGGGCTAGCTTCTATGCCTCTCATTGTGACCATATATCCAAGGAATTTGCCTGCAGAGACTCAAAAGTGGCACTTTGCAGGGTTCAGCTTCATGTTATATTTTTCTAATAACTCAAATGCTATTTCTAGATGCTTCACATGATCTTTTGCATTCTTGGATTTCACCACCATGTCGTCTATGTATACTTTTATGATGTCTCCTATCTGGTCTTTAAACATCATGTTGACCAGGCGCTGGTACGTTGCCCCTGCATTCTTCAGGCCGAAAGGCATGGCAGTGTAACAGTATATGCCTCGGTCTGTAATGAATGCAGTACTATCCTGGTCAGCAGGGTGCTTCTTTATTTGATTGAATCCGCTGAAAGCATCCATGAATGTCAGCATTTCGTGGCCTGTAATTGCTATGCCATGACATCAATGTGAGGCAGGGGGAATGGATCTTTAGGACAGGCTTTGTTCAGATCAGTGTAGTCTATACAGACTCTCTACTTCCCATTCTTTTTCTGCACAACAACTACGTTGCTTGACCATTCAGGTACATTACTTCCCCGATCATCCCCATATCCAAGAGTTTTTCTACTTCCTCGTTAATAATGGTATTTCTTTTTTTGCAAACTTGCGTCTTTTATCTTTGTACAGGCTTAAAAGATGTGTCAACATTGAGCTTATGAGTAATTATATCGGCGCTAATTCGGTCATATCAAAATGTGACCAAGCAAACCATGATGATTTATTTTTAAGGAATTTTACCGATTCGGGCCCGACACTATCTGGTGTATCGGATCCTATCAAAACATACCGTCAGGGTATTCGTGGTCTAGGATTACCGATCTGTTTCCATTCTGGGAGGTGCCACATAAGTGCTCCCGACAGTGGTATGAATTGCTATGCCAGGGACTTACCTGCCTTGAAAGGCTTCAAGGCTGCTGTGTAGCATTCCTGGGCTGTCTTGTGATCCCCTTTGATTGTGGCTATGCCTCAGTCTGTTGGTATCTTGATATACTGGTGATAGGTTGATAGTACGGCCTTGACATTGTGAATCCAGGGTCTGCCCAGGATAGCGTTGTAGGATGACAGGCAGTCAAGGACTCCAAATTTCTCATAAGATGAGACTCCTTCCACGTAGGTTGGGAGGTGGATTTCTCCTAGGGTGCTCCTAGTTTCACCACTGAATCCTACTAGGACGCTGGATTTCTTGATGATTTGATCCTCGTTTATCTTCATGGCTCTCAGTACGTCAAGCATGATCAGGTTCACTGAGCTGCCTCCATCTACCAGGATCCTTCTTACCGTGGCTGTTCTTATCTGCATAGAAATTACCAGGCCATCATGATGAACATCAGGGATGCCCACCAGGTCACAATCATTGAAAGTGATTGTCGGGATATGATCCGGCTTCCAGGGTGACACGAGTCCTTGGCCCTGGCTATCTTCTTTTCTTCTTTGAACTTGTCGGGCCGCAAATCTCGAACCGCCGAGATATGAATTTTACTTCATAGATTGGTGGTGGTGGAGGAGACTACGATCCCGCTTATGCTCCCGATTATCCTTATCTGGTTTGCGTTCGCCCTTCATCTTGATCGGGTCTTTCAAGTACCCCGATTTTAACAGTAGGCTACCTCCTTCCTCGGGGTGAAACAATCATCCGTGGTGTGTCCAATATCCATGTGAAATTCGCACCATTTTGAACTGTCTCTTCTGGGATTTGGATTTTTTCGACTTCTGGGCCATCTAACGGTGATCCCATATTGTCAAGTCTCTGGATTAATCCTGCAATATCAACACTGAAGTTATGTTCGGAGATAGGTGGATACACTTTAACCTTACCTTGATACTCATGGGCCAGGTTAACTTCTGACTGATCTGGCCTGGAATATGGAGTAGGTCTATAATTGTTTCCTTTGTTGCTTATCCTATTACTTCTTTCATGATCCTTTGGTCTACTGGGTGATCCAAGTTTGTAGCTTTTATCTTCTTCTAGCCTGATGAAAGCAAGAGTCTTGGCCTGAACATCTTCGAAGGTATGGCAGGGATACTTAGTGAGTTCGCTGTATAAGTCACTATATGGTAGTAGAGGTGGCAATCGGGTCAGTCGGGTCGGGTTTGGGTCGGGTCATGTCGGGTCGGGTCATATCGGGTTCGGGTCATATCGGGTCAGCATACCTTTTCGGGTCGAGTCGGGTCGGGTTCGGGTCGTTATCGGGTCGGGTCATTTCGGGTCAAATGATGTATCGGGTCGGGTCGGGTTTGGGTCGGGTCATTATCGGGTCCGGTAACTTAATCGCATTACTATAATTTTTTACCATTAAATTTAGTTTTTAACCTATTATTTGGTTTAATTAATTCATTACTAAGTCAAACATATCAATCTAAATACAAAATCATTTTCATTTTGATCAAAATTAAGCTTAATAATTGTCGGGTCATCAATTTAATCGGGTCAGCATCGGGTCGGGTCAATATCGGGTCGGGTCTGGGTCGGGTTCGGGTCACTGATAATCGGGTCGTGTCGGGTTACGGGTCGTCATCGGGTCTGGTCGGGTCGATTTTGGGTCACAATATTTTCGGGTCGGGTCGGATCGGGTTTGCTCGGGTTCAGGTCGGGTCACTCGGGTCGGGTCAGACTTGCCAGCTCTATATGGTAGTAACCCCTGTCTAAATGCCTCCACTGCTGTTCCAACGTCACACTTGGGTATAGATACTTTTTCTTTGTTGAATCTTGCAAGAAATGTCCCGAGAGTTTCATCAGGCTTCTGTGTAAATCGGTAAAGGTCACTGGATCGTTTCTCCAACTCCCTGCTACTCGCAAACTGCTGGTTGAAACTGTTGATCAGGTTGGCAAAGGAATGGATGCTGCCAGTTGGCAGGTTGATGTACCATTGCAGGGCCGGGCCAGTCAGGGTCGTTCCAAATCCCTTGCACATGCAAACTTGTCTGAACTCGCTGAGAATAGATGCAGCCAACATTTTCTATTTGTAAAGAGCCACGTGATTTTGTGGATCCGTGGTTCCATCGTAGACCCTCATGGATGGAATTGTGAATTTTTTTGGTAGGTCTACTTTTGCTATTTCGTCTATGAAAGGCGAATCAAAGATAGCTATCGGCGACTTCTTCCATCTTCGGCGGTACTCCTGGTATCTTATCGAATTTTTCGTTGAGTTTCTTGATCTCCTGACTACTGCCATCATGATGGATGCTGCAGATTCATTAGGTTTCTCCTTATCATCATCTTTTGGTTCATCATCACCATCAACGTTAATGGATTTAGGAATACTTGGGTTCTCAAAACTGGAAAAATCAATATTTTTAATGATTGATGAAAATGGGGTTCCTGGTTGGAATCTAGAGCCTACCCCTTGGGTCTTCTCTAATTTTTGCTTTAGAGCTGACTCAAATTCTTTTAATTGCAGGATTTCTTTCAATTGTTCTTCAACGGTGGGTTGGGCCATTTTTGTAGGTTTTTTGAGTTTTCGTAAGATAAGAAAAAATGATTTAAAGAGCTAGATGCCCCACGGTGGGCGCCAATTGTTTTGTGTGGATTTTGCGCAAGGCGAAATCAGGTCAGGGTAGAGTTGTGTAAGGTAACTAGATCTAGATAGTTTGTTGGTCAGGTCGTCAGGGTACAATAATAAGCTGTAAATGAAATAATAACAACAATAATAAGACAAGTAATTTTGTACGTGGAAAACCCTTGAATGGGAAAAAACCACGGGCACCAAGCCATGAGAGGATTTCACTATATAGTTTGGGAGAATAATTGTATGAAAATAACAATGTTAATATTTCTCTATGTATTGCGTGTGCTTCTTCTTGTGTGCGTATGATATATCTCTAATATCTTCAAAGTATTCTTTATATAGGCTTCCTCCTTGAACGGCTGCTTGATGCGGTACTAAATACGGATTATTCTCCATAATTACCAGTAATAATTGCCAATTATTTCTCCCTTAATTACTGCATTTACTGCGAAATCTTCATACTTAATGTTGCGTATATAATTCCTTTATAACACGCGTGTATGGTCTAATATCGTCCTGATATTTTGACCGTTGTCCTCTCCATGGCCTGACGCCTATCTTCATGTGCCCTGATAGCCTGACACCCTGACAGCCTGGCAGTCATGATCAGATGAGATACTGATCAGGAAGGTCTGCGGATTTCCAGGCCTAACAAAGGGAAAAGAAGAACTTCCTGCGTGTTAATAAGCATAGTCACTCGATCGAGTGATTTGAAACCACTCGATCGAAGTGTTTTCCCTGCAATCCTCTCGATCGAGTACAATTCTTCTCGATCGAGAACTCTTCCTTTTTGACAATTCGATCGAGAGACCGAAACTGCTCGATCGAAGACTTTTGCTGGGCAATCCTCTCGATCGAGTACAAAAAGTACTCGATCGAGTTGTTTTCTCCTAGCATGCATCCCAATGCAATAAGTCTTTCCCAAACCTGCATAGAAATACTTCCCGCAAATACCAAATCACAAAAATTATGTAGTCTATATTCGGTTTTCGCTAAATCTAACTATACTATTGTCTAACAGTCTAAAAATGCAATTAAAATGGTTTAATGGAAATTCAAAATTATAAAACGTTACAACGGGGCATTCCCCGCTTATCTTCTAAAGCACTGTAGTAGCCCAAAAGAGGACTTCTGACTGGAGGAGGTCCCTTCAGCATCGCGGACCGTCCTCTTTGATCGCCATGAGCTTGTACTCGAACTGATGGAAGGAGAATAGTTTGCTTCAACATACGCAATTGCTTTCTTCTTTCTTCTGGCATCCTTACTGGCATTGGCACTCTTATTTGCATCATTCCCATCACTTAATTGAACTTTAACTGTACCATGACCGATAACATCTCCAGTATCCATTCTGTCTGTACCTGTAGTAAACAGAATGGTCCTCCTTTTTTATCTCAGTCTGAGGTGGAGGTGTCACTATAGCAGCACAATATTCAATATTTTCAACTGGAGTGTCTAAGTCTGGGTCAATAGAGGGTAGGGCATTGCAAGGTTGAACTTGCATAGGGGCCCTACGAGCGTTGGACTGATGAAAAGTCAGCTCCTCATCTCTTACCTGGAAAGCAAGGGTCTTTCCCCCGACATCAATTACCGCGCGAGTAGTAAATAAAAATGGTCGCCCTAAAATAATAGGGGTGTGAGAGTCTTCGGGTATGTCTAAGACCACAAAATCAACGGGAATAAAGAATCTCCCGATTTTCACAGGTATGTCCTCTAAGACACCTGGCCGTGATATACTACGGTCGGCCATATAAACGGTCATATTGGTACAATTAAATTTGGTCAAACCCAGTCTCTTAACGAGAGATAGAGGTAAGACACTTACGCTAGCTCCTAAATCGCATAGCGCATTGGCAATTAAGTGGGTCCCTATATGACATGGAATTGAAAAGCTACCCGCGTCTGATTGTTTGGGTGGTGTCTTATTCTGAACTAAGGCAGACCCTACTTCAGTCAAAGCCACCATTTCATGGTCACTTATATGTCTCTTACGCGATAAAATTTCTTTCATAAACTTCATGTAAGAGGGTACCTGGGTAAGCAGTTCGGCGAAAGGAACGTTGACATGAAGGCTCTTCAGGATTTCAGCAAATTTCCCGAACTATTGGTTAGCCTTATTATTCTGCAATCGCCTTGGAAAGGGAACCGTGATAGGAATTTCTAGTCCTTTGTTTCTTTCCGCCAATGTCTAGACAGGTGCATCAATATTTCTGCTCGATCGATCCCTTTTTTCTCTCGATCCAGGTCTTTCAGCAACAATTTCATTCGATTGAGCATTATGAGCAACTCGATCGAAGTCTTCTTTATCAGCATTACTCGATCGAGATATTAGTCCACTAGATCGATCATTTTTCTCAGCATTTTCATTCGATCGAGGCATTTCCCCCTCTCGATCGAACTCTTGATTAGCAGCTTTACTCGATCGACTAACAGTTTCACTCGATCGAGTAGTATTCTCAGCAATTCCTCTCGATCGACTCATAATCGACCACCAGATATGAGTTGATCGAGGACTTTCTTCAGGTGCATCATAGTTTCATCCATGGATGACTGTTCACTCTCAGCAACACCAGGTTTCGGGTCTGATATGTCCTCAACAGTTGACATTTTGGGTCCTTCATAAGAGAAACCGCTTCGCAAATTAATCAGATTTATCGTCTCATGAGGACTCTTTTCAGATTGAGATGGTAAATGGCCCGGCTTCCTTGAAGATTGGTTAGCAGCGAGTTGAGCTATCTGAGACTCGAGTGATTTGATTGACGCATCTTTCTGTTGTCCACTCCTTTGCAATTGGACAATCAATGATTGTATAATTGACTTCAACTCAGTTATGTCACTTACCCCACTAGAAGAAGCTCCTTGATTAGGCGTTGGAAAGGATGGAGGCTTTTGAAACCCTTGTTGAGCTTTATGAGGAGGGACATAAGGTTGTTGCTGCTGCATTGGAGGTGTGGGATTCAACACATTCTGACTAGTCCATCTCAAATTAGGATGGACTCCACTCTGATTGTTATAATAGGAATTTCCTTGCCTATATTACTGAAAGGCAAGGACTTTCTCCTTCTCAGTTAGATAGTCTACAATAGTGTGACCGTCATTGCTACAACACGTCTCACATAAAACGGCTTCTTGTCTAGTCAACAAGTGAACCGTCTGTGGATCACCAGCTTGCCGCGATTCCAACCTATCAAAACGGGCATTCATGGCTTCCAACTGAGCCACAACTGCATTATCTACTGAATTAACTGTCCGAATACCATCTCTCGGGTTCCCATACTTAGCACAGTAGGTAGCCATCTCCTCTATGATGCCCCATCCCTTGTCATCATTATTGTTCTTCTGAAATCGCCCATTAGATGAGGCGTCCAATATGGGACGGTGGTCGTTATACAACCCATTATAGAGCTGGTTGTACAAGAACCACTAATCAAAACCATGATGAGGAAGAGACCGCACCAACTTCTTGAAACGACACCAAGCTTCATAAAAATTCTCATCTGGTGCCTGCTTGAAACTTGTAATTTTTTCTCTCAGCTGATTTGTTCGTTGTAGAGGAAAATACCTTTTATAAAAGGCAAGGGCCAGGGTCTCCAAGTTGGTGATACCAGCTGCTTCTTTATTAAGATCAGTGAGCCACTCTCGGGCTCCATCGGTCAAGGAAAAAGGAAATAAGACCTCCTTAATCTTGTCCTGAGTCACTCCCTTATTAGCGGGAATGGTAGAGTAATAGTCAGTGAAAACTTCTATATGTTTACGCGGATCTTCACCCGCCACACCTCGGTTCACATTCCGTTTGACCAGGTTAATGTAGGACGGCCGAATGTCAAATGTATTTCCATCCTCTGTCGAAAGCTTGAAACCTTTAGGGATTGAGGCGGCTGTAGACTCCGAATGACTTGCAATATTAGGCATTTTCACTGGACTGATAGCAGAAATAGAATTATCTTCTTCGAAAGACGGATCTTCTGCAAATAAAAAGTGTTCTAGCTCGGGTTTAAAAGTACTCAAGGCTTCCTTTTGAATCTTTCTCTATAGTCTTTGTCTAATACGGAAGGTCCGTTCTGGTTCAGGATCAGCTGGAACTAACTCTGACCTGTTAGACCTAGGCATAAACAAGACTAAAGGAAATAAGTGAGAACTGTCTCAAGGAATAAAAATTCTCTAAGACCGAAAAAGATAAACGACACAAAGAACAGATAAATAGGTTATTGCCTCCCCGGCAACGGCGCCAAAATTTGATATGGTCGTTATGTACCAAAAATAAATACCTAAATATAACTAACATAAGCTAGCGATAAGTAGGGTCGATCTCCACAGGGAGGCTAAGTATCTATGTGTAAGTCCGTCTATCTAGTCACAATTGGGGGTTTTGAAATTTGTTTTCTAAATTACTAAAGATATAAGGCAAGAGAAATAAAGGCAAGAACGACAAAAGCAAGAAAAATCTAGGGTTGATCAGATAAAGAGAGATATGTCAGGATTTCGGTTCACCACAGCAGTTTACTAACTCAGTCATAAATAGTCTAGACAATCTACTGTGAGAAGAGCAAGAGAAAGGTCCATCCGGTCCGCTATCCACCCTAGACTACTACTAACTTAAGTTCCGCCCTCATTAGGTAGTCTACTGTTCATAGCAGGTCTGTTCATTCCAATCTTCCGATCCAGGAACAAAGTTAACCAGATTAAAGTTATTTAGAAGCGTGCACCCAACTAAACATATTACAATTATATTGCTATGAGGACAAGTTCTCACAAATAAATCGTCTAGCCTATTTACAACATCGTCACCTTACTACCATGGCTCCCCTAATCCTAACATAGAGAGATTAGCTGCTCATGCTTTTGAAGTCAATAACAATAACAACAATCATGAATATACTAAGGGTACACATGATATAAAGACAATAGAGATGCAAAATAAACAATTAAACAAAAACAATAAATAAGAGAACAATGATTAAGAATAAGAAGTATTAAGATTAAAGGAAGAGAAAGGTTACAAGATTGAATGCAAAGTAAAGAGAAGTAACCGCAGTAATTAAGAGCAAAAGTTCAGAGATTAAGAGTAAAGTATGAGTTGAAAAACGTACTCATGGCCTAATGACGACTTCCTTATATAGGGAAGTGAAAATTAACAAAAATAAACCTAAACACGGATTAGTTAACCCATGTAAACTTGTTAAGCACTCGATCGAGGCTTTTTATTCCACTCGATCGAGTACTCTTCCAGCCAAACCGTTCGATCGATCACTTTAGGCTCTCGATCGAACACTTCCCAAAAAGCCATTTTTGATCGAGCGTAGGATCTACTCGATCGACCAACTGTAGCAGCCAAATCACTCGATCGAGCATCAAAAGCTCTCGATCGAGTGGATATCCAATGAATCAGCCTTGACTTCGTCTTGTCAGCTTCCAAAGACCTTCCTTCACGCTTCCCGAGGTATGACTTCTGCTCCAAATCTCCGTCTCCTTAAAATGCATACAAAGTGGGACGACTAAGGCACGATTCCACTACTTTTTGATCCATTTCTGCAATTAAGACAAAACAAACCAAAGTAGCCAATTCGGGGTATTTTGCAATACAAAGCGATACAAATGGTATAGAAATGCGTGCAATAAGATGCTAAAAAGTCTATATAAATGGCACGTATCATAGTTCACACCCAAAAAAGTCGTTATCACCTCGTACAATGGGCCTAAATGTCGGGTTGTCATTTTAGCTAAACGAAATGCACATTTTGTAATGTAAATTTAAATTTAGACTAAAGAAGTGACATGCGACTCAAAATTAGATATAATCCTAACATTTTATGATATCCTAACCTTAGGTAGATAAGCACATTGCTTTTTGACTCGGGATTTGACAGTTTTAGAAAATGGAAACGATTTTTGACCCGGACTCCAAATATATTCTAATTACTGCCAAAACGGCCGTAATGACACCTAGATGACAACCAAGGGGTAGACACAAGTGTATGAGTTACCTTTTGTTAACCCATTTATGAAACGTCTTAAAATCGTGACATATGCTAAACATGCGGCCCAATCATCACTGGGTGTTTGGCGGGAGGTGCAAAAATGAGGTGTCTACACTCATAAAAGCGAAGATTCCAACTCCAAGATGCTTTCTTGAATATATAAATGGAACGCTGAAGCTTGAAAATCATTCTAGCATCATTAGATATGAAACCCTCAGGCTGTGTTATATACACATCCTCCTAAGCTTCCCATTAAGAAAAGCCATTTTCACATCCATTTGCCAAATTTCAAATTCATGAAGTGCAACAATTGCTAGAATAATCATATTGGATTAAAGCATCGCTACAGGTGAATAAGTTTCATCACAGTCAATACCATGAGTTTGATTAAAACCTTTAGTCACTAAGCGAGCCATATAGACATTTATATGTCCATCGATGTCTATCTTCTTCTTAAAGACACACTTGCATTCGATGTTTTTTTACACCATCGGCTGGTCAACCAAAGTCCATACTTTATTATGGTACATGGAATCCATTTCGGACTTCATGGCTACAAGCCATTTCTTAGAGTCTGGGAGCCATTTCTTAGAGTCCGGGCCCATCATTGCAACTTTGTAAAATGCCGGTTCATCATTTTTGTCATGTATAGATCATGATATGTATCAGGGTCCCTACTAAAGTTAGATCTTGTTGACCTACGAAGGACAACATCCTCAGAAACAGGTGTAACTTGTACAAATGATGAGACTATGACATCTCGTGAGTCTAACTTCTCCTCTACCGCCTCAGTAGGCGTAAGGGATACCTGCACATCTTGAACCTCTTCAAGATCAATCTTACGCCTAACCTTTAGACAAGAATTTTCTTTCCAAAAGACTCCATTTCGAGCCACAAACACTCTTTGCTCAGAAGGATTATAAAAGTAATAACCTTTAGTTTCCTTTGGATATCCTACAAAAATTCATTTGTTAGATTTTAATCCTAACTTTTCAGAAATAAATGTCCTAATGTAAGCCTCACATCTCCAAATTTTCATAAAAGACAACTTAAGAACATTTCCTATTCATATATCATATGGTGTCTTTTCAACTGACTTAGATGGATACCTGTTAAGTGTCAATGCCGAAGTCTCAAATGGATAGTCCCAGAAGGATCAAGGGAGATATGAATGACTAATCATATACCGAACCAAATCAAATATGGTTCAATTTCTCCATTCAGAAACATCATTCCATTGCGGTGACCCTGGAGTAGTGAGTTGTGAAACAATTTCACATCTCCTAAGATGGTCACCAAAATCATGACTCAAATATTCACCACCTCAATCAGATCGAATGACTTAAATTGTCTTGTTCCTTTGATATGTACTTCATTTTGGAACTCTTTGCACTTTTCAAACGATTCTGACATATGTTTCATAAGATACACATAGCCATACTTACTGAAATCATCAGTAAAAGTGATAAAAGTACTGATATCCTCCCCTAGTTGTGTGACTCATCGGACCACATACATCAGAATGTATTAGTCTTAGCAAGTCTGTTGCCCTTCTATTGTAACCAGTGGAAGGCGTCTTTGTCATCTTCCCAAGTAAACAAGATTCTCATATATCATATGATTCATATTCAAACTGATCAAGTTCATCCTTATGGAGTTTTTGTATGCGTTTCTCGTTTAAATAGCCAAGTGGACAATGCCACAAATACGTAGGATTAGAATCCTTAGATTTCAATATCTTTGCTTTATTAATGTTAAAGACCTGCTTAGTTAAATTAAGAACATACAACTACAAGCCATCATAAATATAAGCTCTACAATACATAATACCATTCAGCGAAACAGAACAACATTTGTCCCTTATTGAAATATCAAAACCTTTCACGTTCAAACAAGAAACGGAAATTTTATTCCTGCTAATGGCAGCTACATAATAACAATTATCTAGTTCAATAACTAAGACACTTGGCAACTCTAAATAAAATGTCCCTACAGCTAAGGCAGCAACTTTTACTCCATTTCCCACACGCAGGTCCACTTCACCTTTTGCCAATGCTCTAGCATTTCCTCAACTCTGTACATTACAACAGATATGAGAACCACATCCGTTATCAAATACCCATGAAGTACAACAACGAGCAGTAACATTTACTTCAATTACATTAATACCTGAAGAAGTGGAAGCACCATTCCTCTTACTCTTGTCCTCTACGTATTTGGCACAATTCTTCTTCTAATGCCCCTTTTCATTATAGTAATGACAAAGGTCCTCAGCATTTTTCTTGACAAAAGGCAATTTTTCAGTATTAGGCTTAGGATAAGCCTGGGTAATGGTCAAACCAATTACCTCAGCCTTTCCTTTGCCCTTAACCTTGCTTTTAAAGCCCTTACCTTTCTGTACCGTAAGTACTTCAGGAGTTGGAGCCTGTTTGATGTTAGGCTCTATAGTCTTAAACATTCCTTGTAACTCCTGCAATATTAAATAGGGTGTATATATATAATACCCTATATTTTTTTTTTTGTACTATTAAAACATCCTCTGTACACTAAGATCCCCATACTTGGTCAAACATAGTACTTTCCAGGTGGAATATATTCCATGGTTTATGTATGATCTGACCTTTCACAGCTGTCAATCTGTACGCTCCATTGCTAAATACACTTTGCACTTGTTTTGATCCCAATAAGGAGATTGTACACCCGTTAAGGTGGTTGTATTCCCTTCAAGGGGATTGTACTCTTGACAGGGATATTGTGTTCTCTTTTGCTGATTAGTTCCACCTGGCTCTATTCCACTATCATACATCCATATATGTGAGTGGGTACCATAACCTCTGATGGTGTAATACCCCGCATTTTTGGTGAAGTCAAACATAGTCAAAGGTCAAACCCGAGTCAGGAATGAGTAAGGATTACTACTAATTGGTAGATAATAATAATAATAATAATAATAATAATAATAATAATAATAATAATAATAATAATAATAATAATAATAATAATAATAATAATAATAATAATAATAATAATAATAATAATAATAATAATAAAATAATAATAATAATAATAATAATAATAATAATAATAATAATAATAATAATAATAATAATAATAATAACAATAATAATAATAATAATAATAATAATAATAAGGGTAGAGTTCCGGTGAGAACGGGGCTTATCGTGAGAACGGTGAGAACCAATCCCCACCATTCAATTTTGATCTAAGGGACAAGATTTAACATCATCTTAAAGGTTAAGCTTTAATATTACACACAATCCACCCAAAAGTCAATGAAAAAAAAGTCAATACCGGTTAAGGATGGTTGACTGCCGGTCAATTGTGGCCGTCGGTGGTCAATGGTGGTGCCGGAGTAAGGCGATGGGTCAACAGTGGCCACCGGTGGTTGAAGGTGGTCAACAACCCGATAGCCGGTCATGCGAAGGGTCAACGTCGGTCAATGGTGTTCGGTGGCCGGTCATGCAGAGGGTCAACACCGGTCAATGGTGGTCGATAGCCACCAATGGTCAATGATGATCAACAATTTCAAACTTCAAAAATGTTGTTGATGGGGATCGAACCCACGACCTCTTGGTTGAAATGCACTTACTTTTGCCACTGTGACACATGCATCTTGTTGTTATTTTTGTATCTCTTTTAATATATATATCTTTGTTAAGACCTGAGTTAAAACAATATTGTACCTCTAATAACTATTAAATGTACTACCGGTTTATTTTTTTTGGTGAAATGTGAGCTTTTGATTGATAAAATAATCAGATTACAACATGTAGTCCACTTTTGGATATAACAACTAGGCTTAAGTACAACAAAAACCTAAGTTTACAATCCAATCCTTATCCCCTACTAACATAGGCCGAGGAATAACATGATTTAGCCTTGACTTCACAGTGACTTTGATCTCATCTGCAACAATACCAGGTTTTCTCAGTTGAAGATTAATGCGACAATTGTTTCTCTCCATCCAGACTACATACCAGAATGCAAGTCTGATCACTCTATAAACTTTCTTCTGAGTCTTAGAAATACCAGTGGCAGTACTCAGCTTAATATCTAACCAGTCATCTAGCACAGCAGCAACCTTAGAGCTGTAATCACAGCTCCCAAAAAGATGTCCATGCCCTTCTTCTTCCTTCTCACAGAGAACACATCTGTTTGTAGTACACAGACCCAAAGAGAACAGCTTTACTCGTGTGTTCAAAGCTTCATGTTTGATAAGCCAACCTATGAGAGAATGCTTAGGAACAACCCAGCCATCCCAAACATCCTTATACCAGTGGACAGGGGGGTGGGCACCCTGCATCCACTGATATCCAGAAGTAACAGTGTAACCATTGGGACTTGCTAGCCACTGATTGCCCTGAAAACCAGTTGCTAGTATAGTCCTAACCTTGCAAATATTCCTCCAGTTCCAGTTTGAATCTGGAGGAGGTTGATAACTATTCCAATCTGTCCCTTTTATATATACATGGTCAATCCAGAGAACCCAAAGACGATTAGCTTTAGTATAGATCCAGTTGACAAGTTTACCCACAGTTGCAATATTCAACACCCTAGCATCTTTCACACCTAATTCACCTTCCTTCTTGCTGCAGCATACTTTATTCCATGCAACAAGTGGAGCTCTATGGTACTCAGCATCACCAGCCCATAGGAAATTCCTGCAAATTATTTCAATCCTACTTATAACACCTTTAGGAATCAGGAAAATTGAGGCCCAGTAATTATGCAAAGTGCTAAGAACTGAGTTGATAAGAATAAGTCTTCCTGCATAGCTTAACTTTCTAGCTCCAATCCCCCTGATTCTGCAAACAATTTTATCAATCAGCACCTGGCAATCACTTCTTTTTAACCTCACTGCCTGCACTGGGATACCCAGGTATTTGAAAGGCAAAGATCCTTCCTGGAAGCCTGAGACTTGAATAATATCCTCCTTTAGGGATGCAGCTACACCATTGAAGACAACTTCAGATTTTGAAGCATTAACTCTCAATCCAGAGGTTTCAGAAAAAGTAGATAATGCCCTTAGAAGTAGCATAATAGAATGCACATCCCCCTTACAAAACATAAGGAGGTCATCAGCAAAGAGTACTACCAGTTTATATTTAATGTACATTCAGTATAAAATCAATGTACATGATAAGTTAGTTAAGTGTACTTGATAAAAATTGAACAACATATTTTATGTACTTATGTTAATTATTCATTGTATCTATACTTTATATTTAATGTACCTCCAACATATATAATGTGTCCCCAGTGAGTAAGTGAAATAAAGTTAATAAAAAATTGTAGTAAATATGATATGTAGCTATAATTATTATAATGTACATTTATTATATATTTTATGTCTATTCTATATTATTAAAATGTACTTGAATTATTGAAACATGGCTTGTAACTAATTAAGATATACATGGTGTTAGGCCCAGTTTAGCCTGGTCTGACTCTAACCTGGCCTGACCTAACTAGGCTGATTGAGGCAACCAGAGACCAGACAAATCTAACTACTATTTAGCTGTTGAAGAATATTATAGCAAGCAGGCTACTAAATCCTGGAAGAGAAGCCTGATGGTAAATGCAGAATAGCCTGGCAGGGCATTAAAACAGGCTGGATTAAGAAGATAAACAAGAAAAGCAGTTGTTGAGAATGAATAATCGTGTCCTATTCTCAAGGAAGACCAAGTCCAACTATAAGACTATATCATCCATGAATCACGACGGGTAAAGGAGAAAAAGCTGAAGATTGGTTAAGAGTAGAATAAGTCAAGCGAATTAATAGGGAGCATGCCCTATTAATTAGGTAACAGCTCCGACAAAAGGGAGGAACGTTGAGATCAATGCAACGTTCATATTGGTAGAACTATAAATAGCATTTGTAAATAGATAATTATTCATCAATTACTCCTTAGTTATTCTACATTTTATCTCTCATTACTTCCCAAATATTCGATCGTATACGCTAATTTGTACTCAACTTATCCATATAATATAAGCAACATTCTTTATACTTAGTCTTTTCTTATTATTTACTCATTAATCGTTTCCAAACATATAGAACTAGATACCCAAATTACTCTCTAATCAGGCCGGATTCATCCAGGAAAATCCTGCTAAAACAATTGGCGCCCACCGTGGGCCATCTAGTTCTTTAATCAAAAAATTCCTTTTACCATTCTCCATTTAATATTCACATACAAAAATGGTGGAACTCACTCCAGAACAACAATTAGCGGCTGCCCTGGCTAAAATCAAAGAATTGGAGGCAATTCAAGAGAAGGCAATGAGCGAAGTAAATCAATAGGCTGAAGGAATCTGAGTCTAGCCTGAGGAAAAAATTGGAAAATCATGCTTCAGGCTCCAAGACCGGATTCGAGCCAGGAACCCTATTCTCATCCATTATCAAAAACATTGACTTTTCCAATTTTGGAACCCCGGAGAAGGATACATTATCCGGTACCCCAATCATTTCCAATGATGAAACAAACAAGATTGAAGCAGCAATAATGATGGCTATGCTTCAGGAAATTCAAAAACTCCACAACAAAATAGAAAATATACCTGGAGTACCAGACCCTGTGGCTGAGGTAGAAGTTGACAGCTTTGCAGATTCACCATTTGCAGATGAAATTGCAAAGATTGATCTCCCCAAGAAATTTACCGTTCCATCTATGAGTACTTATGATGGGACCTCTGATTCACAAAATCACGTTGCCATATTCAAAGAGAAGATGTTGGCTGCCTCAATACCCAGTGAACTCAGGCAGGTCTGCATGTGTAAAGGCTTTGGTACAACCCTGACCGGAGCAGCATTACAATGGTTCATTAATCTCCCAAATGGAGGTATCAAGAATTTTGCAGAGCTGATCAATGCCTTCAATCAACAATTCGCAAGCAGCAGAGATATGGCCAAGAGACCCAGTAACCTGTTCAGGGTAAAACAACTCCCTGAAGAATATTTCAAAGAATTCCTGGCCAGATTTGTCAAAGAGAAGGTGGCCATTCCCAGGTGTGACGAAGAAATAGCAGTAGAAGCCTTCAGGCAAGGAGTCCTGCTTGACAGTGACATCTATGCAGACTTAACCAAGAAAGCCTGCCCAACCTTTGCCACTGTTCAATCCATCGCCTTAGAACATGTCAGATTGGAGGAAGATCTCAATTTCAGGACAAACTCATCCGGAGGAAAACAAGGCTATGGTCACACTAACAGGAAAAGCTCCTACTAGAAAGGAGGCAACCCCAGATCAGCACCCTATTCCAGGCCTGAACGATCTGAAGTCAACATGGCACAAGAACACAAAGGTAACCTTTCTAGCCTTCCAACTATTCCTGAATATAACTTCTCTATTAATACTGCAGGATTAATCAAAAGCCTGGAAATCTTGGGTGATACGGTCAGATGGCCCTAGAAATCCGACAACCCCAGGAAAGATCCAACGAGATGGTGTGATTTCCATCAGGACATCGGGCACACCACAGAAGAATGAATCCAACTCAGGAAACAGGTGGCATATCTCCTAAACAACAAGGCCTGCCCAAAGGATCCATTTCCCCTGCCACACATCGATGCAATGGTGGATGCCACTACAGGCCACGAGATGTTAACATTCATGGATGCCTCCAGCGGATTCAATCAAATAAAGATGCACCCTGCAGACTAGGAAAGTACAGCTTTCATCACTGAAAGAGGTATATACTGTTATACTGCTATGCCCTTTGGATTAAAGAATGCAGGTGCAACCTATCAAAGGCTAGTCAACATGATGTTCAAAGACCAAATAGGAGATACCATGGAAGTATACATAGATGACATGGTAGTCAAGTCAAAAAAGACAAAAGATCACGTCAAAGACCTGGAGGTAGCCTTCCAAATACTGGAGAAATTCAATATGAAGCTCAATCCACAAAAATGCCATTTTGGAGTCTCAGCCGGCAAATTCTTGGGCTATATGGTGACAAAAAGAGGAATAGAAGCCAGCCCTGAACAGATCAAAGCTATCCTGGAGCTAGAACCACCAAAGACGGTCAAAGACTTACAAAAGCTGACTGGAAGAATAGCGGCCTTGAACAGATTCATTTCAAGATCGTCGGAGAGGTGCAAATCATTCTATAGTCTGCTAAGGAAGAACAAAGACTTTCAATGGACCCCTGATCATAAGGCTGCCTTTGAGGACCTGAAAATATATCTATCCTCTCCTCCCTTCTGGCAAAACCAAAAAGATTAACCCCGACAAAGATAATTGTCGATCACGTAAACTTCTTTGTCGATGCAGTCTTGGTCAAAGAAGGCAGACAACAAAACCCCGTCTATTATGTAAGTAAAAGTCTATTGGATGCGTAAATCGGTATGGCACGCTTGAAAAATATGTTTTAGCTTTAATTATGAGTTGCACAAAATTAAGACCATATTTTGAAAGCCACCCTATAATAGTCAGAACCAATCTTCCTATCAAGTCTGTACTTAGGAAGCCAGAATTGTCCGGACGAATGTGCAAATGGTCAGTCCAGCTAAGCACATACAACATAATATTTGAACCAAGGACAGCAATTAAGTCACAAGCACTAGCAGACTTTGTGGCTGATTTTAGTCCAACCCTAGAACCCGACCTAATAAAAGAAGTAAATAAACTGACTAGCGACCAAACAGACCTAGAATGGACCATATTTGTCGATGGAGCAGCCAACATGAGAGGCACAGGCCTGGGGGTAGTACTAAAATCGCCACAGGGGGATAAGATAGTACAAGCTATAAGCTGTGCATTTGAGGCTACCAATAATGAGGCAGAATATGAAGCCCTAATAGCTGGATTAAAGGTATGTATTGACCTTGGTGTGCAAAACCTAAAGGTACGTACTAATTCCCTTCTTATTTCCAACCAAGTAAACGGAATATATACTGCAAAAGACTCAAAAATGATGCTTTATTTGGAAATTGTTCAAATTTTAAAATCAAAATTCCGCAATTTTAATATTGGCCAAATTCCCAGGGACTTGAATACCCAGGCCGATGCCTTAGCCGGCCTAGGATCCAACTTCAGTCCCCTTGACTTCGACAAAATACCCATCGTACATTTATTAGATCCTGCAATAAATAAACAAGACGAAAGTTTTTCAATTTATGTTGCCAATTCTTGGACAAAACCCTACTACGACTGGCTACAACAGAGAATCCTTCCCCTAAATAAGCAAGATGCCAGAGCACTAAAAATAAAAGCTGCTTCATATACTATTATTAACAACGTGCTTTTTAAGAAATCGCAGGCTGGGCCGTACCTCAGATGCCTGGAACCACAAGAAGCTGAACAGATATTATCAGAAATCCATGAAGGATACTGTGGAAATCATAAAGGCGGGAGAAGCCTGGCAAGCAAGGTACTCAGAACAGGTTATTATTGGCCCACCTTGAGGGCCGATTGCCTGGAATTTAGTTCTAAATGCAAAGCTTGCCAGATTCATGGACTATATATCCATCAGCCATCTGAGGAACTACATTCCATATCCGCACCCTGGCCATTTATGAAGTGGGGCATGGATATAGTAGAGAAATTACCTCAAGCACCCGGACAAAAAGTTTTCATGCTAGCAATGAGTGATTACTTCTCCAAGTGGATAGAAGCTGAGTCATACAGGCAAGTCAAGGAAAAGGATGTCATAGCATTCATCAAACACAACATCATATGTAGATATGGCATCCCCTCTGAAATAGTATGCGACAATGGCACGCAATTCGTGGGAAAAAAAAGAATGAGCCTTACGTGCTCAATGGAACATCAACCTGGTAACCTCCACACCAGGATATCCAAAAGCTAACGGTCGGCGAGAATCCAAGAACAAAGTAGTAATCGGCTGCATAAAGAAGAAGCTAGAAAGAAGGAAAGGCAGATGGGCTGAAGAGCTCCCCCTGGTCCTCTGGGCTGACAGAACCACGCCTAAAACATCCACAGGTCAAACCCCCTACTCCTTGGTCTATGGATGTGAAGCGGTGATCCCTACGAGGTTGACATTCCATCACCGGATGCGGCTGAACACAATAACAAGCAATATACCTCTAATGGAGGATAACCTGGACTTAACGGAAGAGCTAAGAGATGCGCCAAACATTAGATTGGCAAACATATCAAAGCAAAGAGTTGCAAAAAGCTATAACAAGATCACAAAGCCAGGGTATTCGGGGTAGGAGACCTTGTCCTCGGAAAGTCTTCCAAAACACAAAAGAAAAGAATGCTGGCAAATTGGCCCCAACCTGGGAAGGTCCCTACCTGATTGACTCAATAGTCGGCCAGGGAGCTTATAGATTACAAACCCTGGACGGCGAAATGATCCCACGAGCTTGGAATATTGCACACTTAAAACTATTTCATATATAAAATATATCTCCCGGTCCAGGTATAATTTTTATCCTCACATTTCTTGCCTAACCTGATATGAAACTAAGTGTATGATACTTGCCATTATATGAATAAATGCTTTATATAATTTCTTCCATTATATGCCCAAGTACTTGTCAGTATTTTCATGTTTCCTTCTACCTAATAGAATCTTCAATATTCGTTTTGCATACTACACTTTACTTAAAACAAATACTGAAGATTGGGGGCCACCCCACTAATATACAACTGATATCCAACTTTCAGTTGCAAAATCAGGCCTTAAAATGTTGAGCTCAATTTAATATACAAACCAGGAAAATCCTTTCCTGGCTTGCATAACATAAATGGGTCATAAGCCCTCCAGACAGGCAAGGGACATAAGCCCTCCAGACAGGCAATAACCCCACCCATGACACAATAAACTGGCCAGATCCAGTATAATAAACTGGCCAGATCTAGTACAACAAACTGGCTTGACCCAGTCAAATAATTGGCAAGATCCAGTACACATCCAAGAAAATCCTTTCCTGGCTTGCATAACATAAATGGATCATAAGCCCTCCAGACAGGCAAGGGACATAAGCCCTCCAGACAGGCAATAACCCCACCCATGACACAATAAACTGGCCAGATCGATACAATAAAGCTGGCAGATCCAAGATAACAAACGGCGACCAGTCAAATAATTGGCAAGATCCAGTACACATCCAACACTACAAATATACCTTATCAGAACACCAAAAGAAACAAAGACCAAATATTTATTTACCCAAAATAGCTGGCCTTGCCACATACCTAATAATTATCCATTCCAGGGACATCCCCCCTGGATGGGCCAAAAAATACCTAAATATTCATTCCAGGAACACCCCCCCTGGATGAGCCAGAACAAAAAATTAAAAAAAGAAACTTCAGTCTAAGTAGGCTTCGAGCCATTAACCGACTCACAACCATCCACCATTTCCTGATCACCAGATTTCTCCTTGGAAGGAGGAGAATATGCCTCGTCTTCTTGACCCATACTCGCCAAATCAGGATACTGGGCTTCCAGAGCTGCCTCATCCCGGTCCGGGTCCCAATTAGCCCGGTCAGATTCCGGATCCCTCATAGCATGAACCCGGCCTTTCCCAAAGAAATCGAGCGGCATCGCAAGCCGCGCCTCCACTAGTTCCCTTTCAAAGACCAAGCTCTTCATTTTTCTCGGTGATCTTGCATTGCTCGCTTCTCGGCGACCCCAACTCTTCCTCGACAAAGGTGCTCGCTCTCTTCCCTTACTGACCTCCAACTCTTGCCCTGACAGACCTTCTCAAAGCATTTTTGCAACCACCTCACAAACTATGGCAGCCCTGGATGCCTCTCTACCTGTCCGGGTGAGATTGAAGTACTACCTCATTTCCCCGGATGTGAGCGACTCACAGTTAACTTTATCCACTTTCTCTTCCAAGCTAGAAACCCTAGCCTGGGCATCCCCGAGCTGACAAGCGGTAGCCAACCCGGCATCCAATCCCTACAAGAAACAAAAGAAAGTCAATCAGCCAAATGTAAAGCAACACAAAAGAACATATGACAAACAAAAATCCCCTTACAACTAACCTCCTTGGCTTGAGAAGCAAGCTCATCAGCCTTTGTCACAAGAGAAGACAAGATAGAAACCACTTTAGTAGAAGACTCAAGAGTATTAGCAGATAAAAGCTGGCTGCCCATCCTAGCAGAAAAATCATTTATCCGTGCCCGGGCAGCATCCATATCATCAATCCTAGCAGACACCTGCCTGATACTCCTGATCGGTTGAGCTTGAATAGGCTCTTTCTCTCTCTCCTCCTCTTCAGGGATGACATCTTCCTTCCTTCTCTTGGAAGCTTGAACAACCTCCGGTGATACTAGCCTGGGTGGATCCTGAGGAGGCTGGACATCAGAAACCAAAATATCAAGTGTCTTATCACTCCCACTAGCCTCCTGGCTCTTGGACTTCAAAGACAATCCTAGCGACTTGACTTTCAAATCTTTTGCGAAAAAAGTGGCCAACCTAGTAGAAGACCTGAATACTGAATATACAGAGAATATACATAAATATCAGATGAGAAGCAATAAGAAGACAACAATTAACATAAAAACATATAGAAGACGTACAGGAAAGAACAGTGGGGCCAGGCTTGCCTTTGGGTACTTTGACCACATTCAGCTTGGTCTTCATATACCGGGGCAATAATTCCCTGCCCAGACTAGCAGGCCAGGCCCTCTCTTACTCAGGAATAGCAAGGAAAGCCTCTATCCTAGAAATAGCTTCCTCGTCAAGAGGATCAGAGTTCCAATCAGGAGCTGCAAAAATCACCAAAAATATACAGGTAAAACTCCAAACATCCTAATTTGGTGTAATATATATAGTAAAATAAGAGTACAGGAAACCTACCACTCTCCAAGGGAGGATATCTCAGATAATCAAAGCCTGATCCCAGACTCTCAGTCCGGATGAACAGGAAAGTCTTTGCCCAACTTTTATCATCTCCAGAGTCCAGGTTAGTAATTAATGGAGACATTTTCGACTTGATTCTCAAATTAAAACGACCATTAACAGGATTCTTCATATGATATATTGCCTTGATATCATTAATAGTAATTACAAGATTGTGTTTAGCACATAAATTTTCAATAGAATGAATGAGTTTCCAAACCATTGGCATAATCTGAAAAGGTGATACTTCCATAGCACGAATGGTATCAATCATTAAAGAAGTAAAACGTAACTTACAGCCTGCTTTGAACGCCCATTCAAAAATACAGAACCAACCAGGTGACACCCAGTTAGCTCTGACTGGGCAAGATTCAGGAATCCATACCTCAGTCGAATCAGGAATAATATTTTTCTCCCTTAAAACCTTATCATAGTTTGTTTTCAATAAGTTCTCTTCAGGAAAGTAAGGATCCAGAGATTGAAGAGCAGAAAAAATAGAATCCTGATATTTAAAAGCTATAGCACGAGCAGGAGGATCAACTTCAACAACCTCCTCCTCCTGGACGTCTTTAGGTTCAGGTTCAGCAGCAGCTTTCTGGGGTGCAGGACGTTTTTTGGCTCCCATATCCTTTATTATTTAGTGTATTGTGATGAATTTTATTTTATAAGTTAGCAGAATAGAACTCCTGGGAAATAGGGGAGAATTTTGGAGAAAATTTAGCAAAGAAAGTGGAAGAAAATTGGTGGAAAACAAACTCGTCACAAGTACCATATTTATAGAAGGGGTTTAACGGTGCAAAAACCCTAGAAATTGCAAAACTGTCATCATGACGTCACACAAATTAGCCGTTATTTAACGGTAACTATGAGTCGAAGAGTCATTGAGCAAGTATAATTCTTTTTATTGTTTAACCCGGTAAAATTGACATCTCACCCCTGGCCTGATCTAGCATGGGTAAAATGTCAAGGGGCAATTGTTAGGACCAGTTAAGCCTGGTCTGACTCTAACCTGGCCTGACCTTACTAGGCTGATTGAGGCAACCAGAGACCGGACAAATCTAACTATTATTTAGCTGTTGAAGAATATTATAGCAAGCAGGCTACTAAATCCTGGAAGAGAAGCCTGATGGTAAATGCAGAATAGCCTGGCAGGGCATTAAAACAGGCTGGATTAAGAAGATAAACAAGAAAAGCAGTTGTTGAGAATGAATAATCGTGTCCTATTCTCAAGGAAGACCAAGTCCAACTATAAGACTATATCATCCATGAATCACGACGGGTAAAGGAGAAAAAGCTGAAGATTGGTTAAGAGTAGAATAAGTCAAGCGGATTAATAGGGAGCATGCCCTATTAATTAGGTAACAGCTCCGACAAAAGGGAGGAACGTTGAGATCAATGCAACGTTCATATTGGTAGAACTATAAATAGCATTTGTAAATAGATAATTATTCATCAATTACTCCTTAGTTATTCTACATTTTATCTCTCATTACTTCCCAAATATTCGATCGTATACGCTAATTTGTACTCAACTTATCCATATAATATAAGCAACATTCTTTATACTTAGTCTTTTCTTATTATTTACTCATTAATCTTTTCCAAACATATAGAACTAGATACCCAAATTACTCTCTAATCAGGCCGGATTCATCCAGGAAAATCCTGCTAAAACACATGGTATGTAACTTTAATATTTATTATATGTACCTATAATATATATTTAATGTACCTCTTATATAAATAAAATTTACATAATAAAAAATCGAGTCATAATTGATAACTAATTAAAATAAACATGATATGTACCTTTAATAAGTATTATATGGACCTATATTATAAATTTAATGTACCTCTCATATACATAAAATGTAAATGATTTATTCATCCGTGCAAGATAATTAATTAAAATAAACATGATATGAATCTATAATCGTTAATAAATGTACCTATTGTAGATATATTTAATGTACCTCCTAAACAAATTAAAGGTACTTGATGATTTGTTGAAACGTAATTGATAAATAATTTAAATAAACGTAAATACTTTGATATGTACCCATAGTTATTATAAGATGTACCCATAGTTATTATAAGATGCACATAACGAATTAATGACATGTATTTGAAAAGTATTTGAAATATACATAACATGTCATACAGAAAAAAAAATATTATGTACCTTCAATGGTAATAAAATGTACCTTTGACATAAATATATTGTACGTATATACATTTTTCGTTAATTTATAATAATTATACAAATTATAAGTTCAAATAATAATTATCATAAGTACATAAAATATTTTGATCAATTTTGATCATGTACATTTAACTAACTGGGCATTACATTGATTTTATACTATTAAATGTACTTCTAGCTTATATTAAATGTACCTTTAGTATAAAATCAATGTACATGCTGAGTTAGTTAAGGGTACTTGACAAATATTGAACAACATATTTTATGTACTTGTGATAATTATTCTTTGCATCTATACTTAATATTTAATGTATCTCCAATATAAATAATGTGTCCCCGATAAATAAGCGAAATAAAGTTAATAAATAATTGTAGTAAACATGATATGTACCTATAATTATTACAAAATGTACCTTTATTATAGATGTACCTATATTATACGGTCAATGTACCCCTTACATATATATATGATGAACCTAATGAATTAATGATATGAATTTAATAAATAATTGAAATATACATGACATGTCATATAGGAATATATTATGTACCACTAATGAAAATAAAATGTACCTTCGGCATAAATATATTGTACGTACATTTTTCATTAAAATAATATGACCTATAACAAATGTAACTTTTATAATAATTATGTAAATAATAAGTACAAATTATCATAAGTACATACGATATTTTGTTCAATTTTTATCAAATATATTTAACTAACTAAGCATTACATTGATTTTATACTGAATGTACATTGTATATAAGTTAGAAGTACATTTAATAATTATTATAGGTACATGTTGTTTTAACTCAGGTCTTAACATACATACATATATCAAAAGAGATACAAAAATAGCAACAAGATACTTGTGGCACAGTGGTAATAGCAAGCACATCTCAACCAAGAGGTTTTAGGTTCAAGCCTCACTACCAACCTTTTTGAGGTTTCACTTAATGGTTTATCATCTTTGACTACTGGCCGCTAACCACCGCTTGTTATAGAATAAGATAAAAGAGAAAATGTAGAGAGATAATAGAAGGGATGATTTAATCGTCATAGTATTATTCATCTCAATAGGGGAGTATATATATTACATCTCATGAGCGAAAAACCTAATTACATAAGTATTATAATGGACCGCAAAGTCCAATGTACATCTACATAAGACATTTCATAACACTTCCCCTTGGACTAACATTACTGAAGAACATGCCTCATAATCAGCTGCTTCGTTAAAACCTTTCCATGGAAAACCCAGTGGGACAAAACCATGGATAAGGAAAAAGAGTACAGCGGGTGCACACTCCCCCTGATGGTTAAATCACTTGAATTAATTTAAATGCAACTCATGATGAAGCAAAGTTTCTCGATCTTGGAAAAGTTATCTTCATATTTGACCAACTATATAGGTACCTTCGATTAATATGAAAATAGTAATTCATAACGATTTTCACATCTTCACTTCAAATAATCTTGTCACTTTTGTAATACTGCACTTTTCTTTGATTGATCATATCATCAACAATAATATCCATGCATATGATATGTGACTAAGTTCTAATTCTATATCATATGAAGTAATGCAATGATGTAATATGAAAACAATATGAAAATGCTTAAATTAGTCTCTATATATGGACATGCATGATGACTCGATAATGCAAACTGTACAGTTTTATTTTCAATATCCATGATTTGGATGGAATTTAGGTTTATGAGCTCGTTAATAACCATATATATGTCGACTGTCAAATGGACTTATAAAGTCCTAATTCAATTGGCAATTGAATATTGCGCGCAAATGTTTATCCGTTTTATATGGATATACTTTTATGATCATATACTAGAATTTCTAGAATTGATATTTTTCAAATATTACACTGTAGGTGTAATTTCATATGATAAAACTACTTTTGTTTTACCAACTTTTCACTTACTTTCTCCCCCTAAGGTGGTAAAAACTATATCCAAGATAGATTGCAATCATTTATATAACCACCTTAGAATACGATTTCTCATTTCATATACAAATGAGATACAATTGTGGGCTTCTTTAAAATCAAAAAATATTTTGGGGAGTGGTGAATAATGTAATTGGCTCTTAGTGTGCTGAATCAATACGCCCAATTTAGAAGATCAACTTGTTCACATGATAATAATCGAACTGTGAAATGTAATTGCACAATTACTCGTATTTTGTTATGTGGTTTTCAAGCCACTAAAAGCAATATCAATTTGTATAATTGAATTTATTAGGTCTTTTCAACCCCGAGTATTATTGTGGAACATACCAATGTTTGGATCTTCAAATATCAATCATACTCAAATTTAGTGTAGTCTCCTGTTGTAATACGGAGTAATATTTATATTTTACACATAAGAGTTTTAGCAAATTATAAGCTTTATGTTTATAATAAATGGGTATAATCAAAACCCGAATGAACTCAATGTTACATCAAAGTTCTTTAAGCATGTGTTGATCATATATGACATTCCATGTCAACTTTTGATAGTAGTTCGCAGCAATTTATTATAGTCCTCCATATTTGGAGTTGAATATGCCTTAATATGTGCAATTGTGCACTACTAACTTGCCAAACTAAAGTTAGATGCTAACTTATACTCCCTCCATACCACACTAATGGTAACATTGGGAATCTTGACACTATTCATGGTCGTAGGGAATCTTCGATATTATTCTTAATCTATAAGACAAAATATAGTCATGTGAGATCTTGTTTGATTTATCGTCATGAATGCTATAAGAATATCAAATTTTTATAATTTTTACTAATGTGTAACGAAAGATATTCACGTTGTAAAACGTGTCTCGATAAGTGTAAAAAGTCTCAATGTTACCATTGGTGTGGTATGGAGGGAGTAGTTAGCTATTATATCGTATGTGCTCAAATAATTTATCGTCATCTCGCCAAATATATGATGTTATACGACACATTTAGTGTCTTAGGTAAATTGACAATAATTAATATCCCTTTGGGAAATATGACGAATGATAAATAATTAAGTCAAAAGAAATTAGAAAATATGATTTCCCGTTCAAGAATGAAAAAATATGAGTAAGACTACTCCATAAAAATTAGTCTCACATTAAATTTATAGGAGACTCAGCCACATTTTAGAGATAGTGAATTGATAGAAGGTCATCCACTACAAGGCTGAAGCCGGATAGCTACTGCAAATTCAGTAGCTAATCATACCAATTCCGTCTCTAATTACCAATTGCGACAGAATTTGATACAGAACTTAGTTAGTCGCTAATAGCAGTGTCGCTAATTTAGCGACCCAATTAGCTACTACATTCAGCGACTAATGTAGCGACTGCCCTTACTGTATCTAATTTTGCGACTACTTTTGAGACTAATGTATGAGTAGCTAAATTAGCGACTAAAGCTTACTGTAGCTATTTTGAAACCGGTTTTGAGACTAACGTATGCGTAGCTAAATCAGCTACTGAAAACCTATTGTAGCTATTTTTGAGATTAAAGTACGTGTAGCTAAATTAGCTACCAAAAAGTTATTGTAGCTATTTTAGAGATGAAACTAGGTGTAGCTATTTTACAGACGGAATTAGTTGTAGCTATTTTAGCGTCAAATTACTTAGTAGCAAAATGGACACAATTTGAGACGGATATGCATTTGTATCAATATTTGAGATGACACAATTAGTAGCTAAACATGGTAGCTCATTTAGATACCAATGATCCGTTTAAGTAGCTGAATTGCATTAAAATGAACAGTAGCTAAAATGATCAAAACCAATTTTTATTACCATCTCAAAATCCAAAGACAAATTCTATTACCATCTAAAAATCCAACAACAATAACCTCGTTCGAAAATCCAAAAACAAACACATGGTTCAAAAATCCTAAAGCAAACACTGAGTTTAATAGCGCAAAATCATTTCTCAGTTTATTCAAAACATATCAAATATCTAAATAAGAAGCCAAGACATTATTGCCCATAAGACGAAAAGTCTGACATACGCGCCATATCCTTCTTCATATCTAAAAGCGTCATTTGAATTTCTCGCTTTTCTTTTTCACTACTCTCCTTATACTTCTTCAATTCTTCTTGTGTAGCCTTGAGTTCATCTTGTGTAGTCTTAAGTTCTTGTTTTGTAGTTTCGAGTTGTTATTCTAGTTGTACGACAATGCTGGAAGAAGGCAATTCCTTACCCGTTTTACCCGCGTCCGGAAGTGGGTAATAGAATTGAAACAAGGTACCCATTCCATACACAGTGCCATCTTTATTGATGCCACCCGCAACCTCTAGATATGCATTGTTATCTTCATTGGTACCACGTGTTCCAGCGTTTTTCCCATACTTCTCCTGCAATGAAGCCAAAGTTAAAGCACATACGAAGACTTTGATTTTTCATATTATAACTCATACTTAATGCAAAATGATAATATGTTGGTCAGAATAACTTACCCAAACATTTTTCGCTTTATCATCCACCCAATCTCCATCTTCTTTCATATGAGTTTTGCGGAACCAGTCAGCCGGTGTAAGAATTTCTTTGTGTTTATCGTACTTTGTATAACATATTAAAAAGTTGTGTAAGTATAAATTTGTAAACTATCAAATCCACATAAACTACCATATCCAATAATATAGGTACTTACGTGACGACGTGCCAACTCCCGAGCTAAAACTGAGCCTTGGATATGTGCAATACCCTTGTTAGGTCCCTTTTTATTTTTTGATTCTTGTTTGGACTTTTTCTTGAATTCAGTTGTATGTTTTATCTTCTTGATGCCCTTTCTAACCTCTTTGCTCATCCATTTAGGGCATTTTTTTTGCCATTGCCTTGTATACCATGTCCCTAAGGCGCCTTGCAGTTGTTTTCTCAAACTCGACTTGAACGGCATCCTCAAGTGTTGGGTCCCATGTAAAACGGGTCTGCAATATACAATTAATGACAGTTGCAATCTTCTGAGCACCAAAAAAATTATACATAAAATTGCCAGATACACACAGACTCGCCAATTAGCATCATAATCTACCAAATAACATTATAATGTACCAAATAGCTGTACACATGCATCTAAACAGGCTTGACATATGAGAAAATAATAAAGATGGTGGGTGGACAAATTCCATACTAACAAATCTAAAAATCTTATTACATTCCAAAGTATAATGCCATTGTTACTATAACATGCTCAACAAATATGAGACATACATTATTACATTCCAACGTTTAATGCTAACATGTCGAGTGTATGCAACTGCTACTATAACACGCTGAGTCAAAAAATAAATTAGGAGTTAAAGCATGTGAAGGCAATAGAGATATCCGGTCAGCAACAATAACGGAAACATCTAAGTTAAATATCCAGCAACAACAATAAACAATAACCAGGCTCTTCACAACTGAAACATCCAGTGTGTCTAAACATTTGTCTAAACAATAGACTGTACATCATTAGAAGTAAGCAAATTATTACGTGTACCTTAAAGATATTCCACCACAAAATTTTCTCATCATCGTCCGCATTCGTCCAGCATGTGCAGGGATGCTCAAAGTGTTTCTGAATGCTTTTAGTGACAGCCCGTACAGCATAGTTGTTCTTAAACCTAGTATTACAAACCCATAAAACCATAATATCTTTACAAAATAGGCTCACACAAAAATAGACTGAAACATGACAGTAATACATACAGTCTAGTTGAATAAAAATTCAATGCATTTGTTTCATAAAATAGCTATACCACAATTTGTCAGGCTCGAGTTCCCTAGGCCCCTGCCCTGGAGCGTCTTCTTCAGAATCTTCATCAGAATCCTCAACATCAGTATCAGTGTGTTCATTCTCTTCATCCATCTCTTCCTCCATTGATGGTGGTTGCGTCTCATCATCATCACTTACAGTAGCGCGAGAACCCGAACCCGAACCCGAACCTGAACCCTTGACAAATCTTCCCTTGACAAATCTTGAATTAATAGGCGCCATCTAAACTGAGAGATTAATTAGTACAATGATGATAAATATCAGTTGCAATTAAAAACTTACCAAGTCTGAGACATAAGTCAGGAAATAAGGTAAACAAATCAATAAGACGGAGTGAGTATAAACCAATGTTGATTCTATTGATCGAACGAGACATAACAAATAATCCAAACTACTTAGTAATACATACTAGTTTAATCACAGACATTTGTAACAGCTAAACAAGAGATGATATTCCAAAGCAATCAAAATCAACAATTGACAGTGTATGCTAAAGCAAAGAAAGGACAATCTTTGATTAATATTTTTACCTGAAGAAACTTTGACTCATATTGAAATTGTAATTGATCTGAAGAAGCACATCATCGGGTGATTCATTATTGTTATTGACGAAGCATGATCCATATTGAAATTGAATGAGTTGCAGAAGGGTAGGCGAGTAGTTTTTTTGTGTATAATGAAGTTCTGGGAATAACATGAATTGGGGGTTTGACTAATGAATTGGGTTTTTACGACTTATTTACTATGTGCATCAAACCTAGAACGGTTCCATTCTCATAAATAAACAAATCAAACATGCCTATGTTTCTCCTACACCATCAAAATAAAGAATATAATTATTATTAATATACTAACAGAATTAATAACATAAACATCCAAAGAAACTTAACAACAATTAATTAACATTCAACTTATCATGGTAAAACTTTAAACAAATATTATGAGAAGTGGTGGGAGAAAGGAGGGTAATGCTACGTAGCTAGGTTAATTAGGTTAACTGAGTATTAACAAAGTAAAATAATTAAGGGCGGGAAAGAGGCCCGCTTCAGTAACTACTAAAATAATTAAGGGCGGGAATGAAAGAGGCCCGCTGCAGTAACTAATAAAATAATTACGTAGTATTTGACCTGTCTTAAGCTTAAGACGGGTCAAATATTACCACATCCTTATAATAACGACAAAAAATTTGACATCTCGTAAACAACAGGTAGGGTAATTTGGTATGTATTTGACCCGTTTTAAGCTTAAAACGAATAACACCCATCTTAAATGAGAATTTGTGATTATTATTATTATTATTATTATTATTATTATTATTATTATTATTATTATTATTATTATTATTATTATTATTATTATTATTATTATTATTATTATTATTATTATCATCATCGATATTTCTAACGTGTGCCCTAATGACACACATTAATAATTATTAATCTAAAGAAAGAAAGAGTCAAAGGAATGTATCATGTAAAAATTCAAATGCAAGTATAAACTCATTTATTTCCTATTTAGGCCATGTTCTTTTAAATTTAGTTTCATCTCTTATAAGTTCGTTTTAATTTAGCTCATGTCGATTCAGTCTCGTCCAGTTAAGTTCAGGTGAGCTCATTTCACTTTTTTACTGTTAATAAGTTTAGATCAGTATAGTTTAGGTCGGTTCAGTTAAATGAACGCATTCAGTTCAACCAGTTGGAGTACAAAATAACAGGTCCTTACTAATATAGTCCTTTGATCGTCCTTGCTTTATCTACGCAATTAATGTATGCCCTTAAGACATACGTTAGAAAAAAGCATTATCTTATAAACCGTTTTTCTCAAATTTGTTCCAAAAACAATGGAATCCAAATCCTCAATTCTCATATTAATAACCTCAAAATTCATTATTAATGCATTTTAATAAATAGGAAGAAATGTCATCTTTAACTCAGATCAATACTCTTTCTTATATTGAGGCACATGGAGGTAGGGGTGAGCAAAATTGTGTATCCGATACCGTTTCCAAAACGTAGGGAAGAAATGTCATCTTTAACTCAGATCAATACTCTTTCTTGCTCAGCCCTACACGTAGGAGAAGGGCATGTTTATTACTAGTGCCCTAATAAAATTACTAGTCTCTAAATTAGTCTCTAAATTAAAATATTAGCTACTGCATTATTACAGGTAGCTAAAATTGCGACAAATTTAGCTACATTAATACTTTGGTAGCCGCATTAGAGACTAAAATAGACGTTAGTCTCCGATTCAGTCGCAAAATCTTATAATTAGCTACTAGCTTATCCGTAGTAGCTAAGTTAGAGACAACGTTAGCTACACGTTGAATTTGGTATCTAAATTAGAGACTACAAAAATCTATAATCTCTAAAATAGTCGCCAAATTATACAATTAGCTACTATGTAATTACTAGTATCTAAATTAGTAGCTATCTAAGTCTTCTCTTGTAGTGATCCCACATTATTATACTAATAGAAAAAACTATTTTACATTAATGTGATGGGATATTGTATCCCTTATAATGACACGAGACTCCTTGACATGGATTGATAAAAGATCGTCTTAAATTATAATGATTGATAAGAGATCGTCTCATGTTAAATAGATACGAGATGTCTCAGATGAAATAGATAGAAGCTCGTCTCAATTAAATAAATATGAGATCGTCTTAAATTAAATAGATAGAAGATCGTAAATTATGATGACAGAAGACCGCCCCACATTAAATAGATAGGAGGCCGTCTCACACTAAAATGACCGAAGATTATATCAAATAGGAGAATGTCTCATATTATATTGATAGAAGATCGTCTTAAATTAAAATGACGATCGTTTAATGTTAAATAGATATGAGTTCGTCTCTTGTTATATAGATACGAGACCAACTCAAATGAAATTGATATAAGAGACCAACTTGAATTAATTCGATAACAAATCGTCTCATATTGAGTTGACAAAATCGTCTCGCATAATAACGACATTAAATTGTCTTGCATTAAATTGATCGAAGATCGTAATGACGATCGTCTCGAAATAAAAATATGAGACCGTATCAAGATTGGGGTATACCACTACCAAACTTAAAATAATTTAATAAAACACAAATTTTGTAGGTTAGTTCAAACAATTAAACATGAGCAGGAATTAGAATAGTCGTCATAGTAACTCATGAATCAAATACACGGTTATAATGAAAAATATGTTCTATAAATGGAACACACATAGCCTTGTGCAGGAGAACCCAAGATTATAAACATGTTGTGGAGTTGTAGTATTATACTATTACTAGTATTGGTGCCCGGCTTCGCCTGGGCTACTTCTATTTACCATTATTTTTTTTTATTAAATAAAATTACTTAAAGTTGCATAACCCATAAATTTATCATTAATATATTTTTCTATGACATATCTACAAATTACGATAAAATAAATTTTGAGACAAATTTACTACTCCCGCTATTAATATTTTACTCTTATTAATGAAACAGTAGTAATAACATTTCACTACTTGCCCTTGCCCGTAATCATTGTTACTTTCACTACTGCTGCCGTAGTTATTGTTACTGTCACTAATGCCGCATTAATATTGATAATTTCACTACTCTCGTCGTAATTATTGTTACTTTCACTATTGCCGCATTAATATTGATTATTTCACTACTTTCATTGTTGTTTCTACCACTTTCACTAATCTCGCTCATAATATTGTTACTTTTATTATTCCGCGAAAGTAGTAATTGACCCCCATTACTTTGTCTAATTGTGAGATTAAGCCTCTTAAATTTTAATTGGGGTAATTAAGCCCCATTAGTTTGACAAAAAGTGTAATTAAGCCCTATTAATTTGACAAAAGGTGTAATTCAAACCCTTTTCCAAAATATCATGAGAAATTGAATTTCTCATACTACAAAACAAATATTTAACCTTAAATATAATTAAATTTTGGAATATATATATATATTTTTAATTTAAAAATTGATAACTAAGAAAAAAAAATAATGTAAAAATATATATTTTGAAACTAATTCACAACATAGGATTTTTTATAAAAAAATTTAAAAATCTAATTCTTTAAAAAGGTCTTCCTGAGTTTTTCTTCTAAATGTTTTTATCAATTCTCAAAAATTGTAAAAAAAAATGGGGGAAAAAAATAAATTTGCCAAAAACTTGAGAAATCCCTTATAATAGACTTTATTTCGACTACAAAAGTGTTTATTTCTTGGTTTAATTATTTTGGCAAAAAATAACGATCTTTCTATCAAAAATTTATATATAAAAAAAAGTTAACGGTATGAAACATAAATAACATGCAAAAAATATATATAGAGTTTTTTCAGGAGTTTTAAAATTTTCATTTTCTTTTCTAAATTTTTAGCATTTTTTCCCAAATATAATTTTTTTTTCTACAAGAATATATTATAATTCTGTTATTTGTATTATTTTCTGTAATTTGATTATGTAGTAAGTTAAATATTTGTATTTGTGGTATGAGATATCAATTTCTCATGAGATTTTGAGTAAGGGGTTGATTTTCACTTTGTATATAAGTTTTTTTTTTTTTTTTTGGGAAAAGGTAAGTTATATATTAATGCCAATTTTGCCAACATGCACATACACAGGTTATATCCCTATCATATTACACGACTCAAACAATTTTCAATCCAAACTCTAGCTAAGTGACTTTTTAACAACATGCTTTTGCCTCTGACTCTAGCTAACACTTCATTTCTAACACAATGGACAAGTCTCTCGGTGCCGGGAACAAATTGTTCAAGACGACTACGATTCTGGCTTGCCAAAGATGGTACATTAGGCTTGCAATCACAGCTCCAATAATGTGTTTTATGAGCAGGGATTTCAGCTTCTTCTTTACCCACCAACTTAGCACCAATTGCACTGGTATATCCAACTGTAACCAGGACCTCACCAGGTCCAAACACTTCCTAGCATAACAGCACTCAAAAAAATAAGTGTTCAATGCTCTCCTCATCAACTCCACATAAGAAGCACCTATACTCCTGGATAATCTTCATCTTGCACAGACGGTCCTGAGTCAATAACCTATTCTGAGCAGTGAGCCAAATGAAGAAAGAATGCTTTGGCACAAGCACCCTATTACTTACCCAAGGATGCCACTCAACAGGGACCCCCTGATCAACTATCCAAGAGTATCCTAACTGAATACTGTACTGAGAATGCTGTGACCTCCATTGATCATTAAACATAAAAGGTTTCAACAGTTCTTTCACCCAACAGATCTTGCGCCAAGCCCAGCTAGCAGATAAAGAAGGAGAGTAATCTTGCCATACCTGCTGCTTTATATAAATGGCATGAACCCAACGTACCCAGAGGTGGTCAGCCTTAGCTTCAATCCACCAGACATACTTCCCAATAGCTGCAATGTTCCAGCTGTGGAGATGTTTAAGCCCCAGACCACCATTCTTCCTAGGTTTGCACAATTTGTTCCAGGCTACCAGTGCAGGGCTTTCCTTAGCCTCATTGCCATGCCAAAAAAAGGCTCTACACAAAGCATCAATCTTGTTAAGTACAGTTTTTGGGATGATAAAGATACGAGCCCAGTAATTATGCAAAGTGCTAAGCACAACTTTGATAAGAACGAGCCTCCCTGCATAAGACAACTTCTTGTTCCCCACATTTCTGATTCTCTCAGTCACTTTATCAACAAGCTGCTGACAATTCAACACCCCCAAGCATTTGGGTATAATATTCACTCCCAAATACCTAAAAGGGATGGCACCTCTTTGCATACTTGTTGGCTGCTCAATTTGATCCATAAAACTTGCAGGAATACCATTCCCATACAGATTTGATTTCCCTTCATTCATCCTTAATCCTGAAGCTCTGGAGAAAGTCTCAAACGCTCTTAGCACCAGTGAAAGAGAAGTCATGTCTCCTCTACAGAAAACCACCAGATCATCAGCAAAGCACAGATGGGTGAGGCTTGCACACAAAGGATGATATTTAAACCCCTTAACTCTCTGAATCCCCTCCAACAAACGACTTAAGTATTCCAGGCAAATTGTAAAGAGGAGAGGGGACAAAGGGTCACCTTGTCTTAGCCCTCTTTTGCCTTGAAAATACCCAAAAGTCTCACCATTTACAGCAAGAGAATAAGAGGTAGAACTAACACATTCCATGATCAGGCTAATTATACTCTCAGGAAACCCCAAATTCTCTAGCATCCCTTTGAGAAAGTCCCACTCAACAGAATCATATGCTTTATGAAGATCAATCTTTAGCATGATTCTAGGAGAACAGGTTTTCCTTTTGTAGAGCTTGATGAGGTCTTGACATATCATGATATTGCCAACAATGTCTCTTCCCTGAATAAAGGCACTCTGTGCAGGATTGATGATGTCAGGGAGAATGCCAGCCAACCTGTTGCAAAGCACCTTAGCCAAGCACTTGTACAAAGTGGAGCAACAAGCTATGGGGACGAAATCTGAAGCACACTTTCAGGATTATCAATCTTTGGGATCGGGGTCAAGATAGTATTATTACACTCCTTCAAGACTTTCCCGAACCATAAGCACTCTTCTTGCCTTGATAACATCTTTACCCACAATGCTCCAGCTATCCTTGAAGAATTGGCTGCTATAGCCATCTGGTCCTGGTGCTTTATTTCCAGTGATAGAAAACATAGCAGGCTTTATCTCCTCATCTGTCAAAGGAGCATTAAGAATAGCATGATGCACTGCAGTTAACCATTTGCCAGCCTGAACAATACCTTTGTGAATCTGAGTGACAGTTTTGGAGGTGCCCAACAAACCAACATAAAACTCTTCAAATGCAGTTTTTATATCTTCAGGTTGGGTACAAAGAATGCCACGCTTATCCTTAAGCTGATAAATTTTATTCCTTGCCCTTCTTCTCTTTATGCTAGCATGGAAAAAAGAGGTGTTGTCATCTCCTTCATCCATCCATTTCTCCTTAGATTTTTGAGCAAGGTATAAATTCCTGGCCCTAACAAGTGTACTAAGTTCAGCAGCACACTCTCTCTCAGCTTGACACAACTCAGGATTAAGGGGATCCACTCTCAACTTTTCTTGGAAATGCTTCAGGGATAATTCAGTAACATGGGTTAAATTATCAATATCACTGAAATTGGCCCTATTCAACTGCTTAAGCCCACGTTTTACACTCTTCAATTTTTGCATAACCTGATACATAGGAGTGCCATGCACAGGAATTCTCCACCCCTCATTAACCACCTCCAGAAAATTCTCATCCAAAGACCACATATTAAAGTATTTAAATGGGGTCTTCTTCCTTTCACCACTGTCAACCATAGAGATAATGCATGGACAATGGTCAAAAAGACCTTCAGGGAGGAAGTTAGCAAAGGAATCAGGAAAACTAAGGATCCAATCATCATTTGTTAAGACCCTGTCCAGCCTACTATAAACCTTAGAACCAGACTCATGCTTATTATTCCACGTGTAATATGAACCAATGGTCTTGATTTCTTGCAACTGACATTGTGCCATCATGTCTCTCATGGGAGCCATTTCACTCCAAGTGACATCAGCCCCCCCCCCCCCCCCCCCAATTCTTTCATTCACAGCAATCACACTGTTAAAATCTCCACAAACTATCCAAGGTCCATGAACCAGCCCCTCACAAACCTTCAGATTGTGCCATAAAGAGATTCTCTCCTGACTTTTATTAAAACCATACACCATAGTAACCCAAAACTTCTTATTGTTACCCTTGTCAAAAACTTGAGCATGGATGAGCTGATCAGTCACCATCTGAATATCCACATCAAACATCAGAGGTTGCCAAATCAGCCAAATCCTACCACCTGGATGATACCCATTATTTGTGCATATGGACCAATTGTCACAAATGTTATTCCTTACCTTTATCCACTGACTACCTTTGATTTTAGTCTCAAGCAAACCATATAAACCTAAATTATGTTGATGAAGAAACCATCTTATTTCATTTTGTTTATTTAGGCTATTCATACCCCTAATATTCCAAAAACCCAAATTAACCATTATCAGTATACCCAACCTGAATCACCCTCTTACCAGTACTCACATTCCTAGCCTTCTGCATAGAAACAGTAAGATCATCCATGAATGATAAACCTCTGGGTGTAAATATTCTTGGCTCTCCTGAATCTTGCCTTAGCATTTTAGTGATAAATCTCCTAGGTAAAGACTGTGTCTCAACCACTGGTGACTTCCCCACAATGACAGGTACTCCTACAGAGACAGAAGGTTCAGGTGTAACCAACTGATCCCTTGGAGATTTAGCCTGAGCAACCGGTTTTGAGACTGGAGTCTGCTGCTTCCTAGGACCAGCTGCAGCTTGTTGAGGTTTAGGTTTAGGTCTCCAAATCTTAGTTGGTTTTCGACCCCCTCCTTCCCCGCACCGGTCGTAGAATGCCCCATACCCTTACACTTCTCACAAAGTTAAAGGTAGCCAATCATAAGCCACCCTTACCTTCTGAGACTTGCCCAGTTCATCCAAAAACACGATTTCAGTTGGAAAATCCTGCCCAATTTGAACTTCCACCAACAATCTCGCAAACCCTAAGAAAGCCCTACGAGATGTCGCCTCATCACACCTTAAGAATTTGCCAACAAGTCCACCAATTTTTGACAGACAACCCGTCCCCCAGAATTTGATGTCAAGCCCATGAAGTTTAACCCAGATTGGAATCGATTGAACATCATGTTTAATCAATTCCGTCTCTGGTTTCCACTCCTTTACGATGACAGGTTTATTGTCAAACATTAAGTGTCCAGTGTTGACAACTTCCATCTGCTTTTCCTTCGTCTTGAAACGAACCAGAAAAATCCCATTTGGTAAAAAGGAAATACGGTCAACCCCATAAGATTGCCACACCCTTTTCACAAACCCAGAAATTACACTCGCAGGAGGTTTCGCCCCTAAGATGTAACAAAAGACAAAGAGAGGACGTAAGTTTACCTCCTCCTCGACATCGATTGATGACAAATAAGCACGCTCTCCGGTATCTCTTTATCAGACCCAGGATCCTCCTCAGCTTCATATTCCAGTACCTCATCTTCTGAACCTTCCTCTTCCTCCACTATAACATCCAGTTCCGAGTGAGATAAAGGGGGAAAGTTGAGACTCACGCGTCGGACCGGCGATGGAGATGATCCACTCGTACTCGCTAAATTCGTATCTACTATTTTTTGTGATTTTTTATTATGTGAATTATTATTATTATTAGAACGATTGCTATTACTATTGTTAATTGATTTGGGATTATTATGTTTAGGGTTCTTTCTTTTAGCCATTGCTTAAGAAATCCCTAAATTAGATTAATAGAGTTTCTCTCTCTACAATCTCTCTCATCCCTTATGAATTTATACTTTGTATATAAGTTAAGGGGCCTAATCACTCCAATTGAAACTTAAGGGGCTTAATCTCACGATTAGACAAAGGTATGGGGGTCAATTACTACTTTCGCGTTTATTATTCAAATGAGTGATTATTATCCTATAACTATATCCAATGTTACTACAATTCTTTTCATTACTGACGAAATTACTTTTACTACTTAGGCATGCAATTTTAAGAGGATTATATATTTATATAAATATATTACATATATGCATTAAATCAAATCGAAAGAATTATGGAATATTATATATTATGGAATCTAACTTGAATTATTTTTTGTATCCTAAATAATTAACGTCTCTATACATCTAATAAACTATAAAGTTTAATAAAATTGCATAGATTTTAAATTTAATATATAATTTTATGATGACAATAATTAAGACCATAAGTTTGCATGTTTATACTAATTAATTATTTTATTTTAAAGAAATTGACCATCTTAATTAATTATTTTATTTTAAGGAAATTGACCATGTTTTAGTCTTACAAATGTTTAGGAAAATTACCAAACTTCTATATAATTTAATTTTAACCCAAATTATATAATATTTGCATTGAGATCCCTTAATCGGGTCCATCACACTGTACTATTGATTTAAAACTATATAGTATAATAAATTTGTATAACTTTCTTTAATTACATTGAAGTCCCTTGATTTCTGGATTTAATATATAGTATTGATTATAAAATTATAAAGCCCCAAAACCAAACACATAGACATAAGATTATGTGGCAGAAGAAAGAACAATACACATGGTGGAATTATCCTATTATAATTAGTCGATGGGATAGAAAGATGAACGCCAAGCGCTAGATGTATCAAACTAATGCACTGGAATATTATATTGAATTTAGGGTATTCGTTATAGACGCTGTCGATGAAGTCTAAAAAAAAACAATCAGATGAGGTTACTTTGTCAAACAATCAGACGAAGTTTTTTTTTTTTTTTTTTGACAAAGGTACAATCAGACGAAGTTATACATATACTACTCTACGAACTCAATAAAAGGAAAAGTGTTAAGGAATCAAGGGTTAGAAATCATACCGGTCTTTCTAATTGTTTACTCAGTCGATTAGATTTCGTGCTGATAACGTGTTATAGAATAAAATAAAAAAGAAAATGTAGAGAGATAATAGAAGGAGGATTCAATCGTCATAGTATTATTCATCTCAATAGGGGCGTATATATAGTACATCTCATGAGCAAAACCTAATTAAAAATGTATTACTCCCTCCGATCCAGACAGATGGTAACACTTACCTAAAATAAATGAACCACACTAATGGTAACATACCATATTTGGCATGAAAAATACCTAAATTACCCTTACATCCACTACCTATTTACAACTTTACTATCCATTCACCCACCCACCCTCTACTTATTTAATCCACCTAAACCCATGTGGCACCAATCAAACTTTCCTACTTTACCCCTCACTTTTCCACATTTTCTTAAATAACCACTTTTTCCCTATATTACCATTTGTCTGGATCGGAGGGAGTATAATGGACCGCAAAGCCCAATGGACATCCACAGAAGACATTTCATAACAATAATAATAATAATAATAACAATAATAATAATAATATTAACAATAATAATAATATTAATAACAATAACAATAACAATAACAATAATAATAATAATAATAATAAAAGAAAAGGGAAGAGGGTTAGGCCGGATGGTTTGAAGCCCACTTTGCCTTAGATATAAACCAACCCACTTTGTCTTAGATATACATCAACAAAGCAACCTAAAACACTTTTATTTTATTCATAAAATCAAAACAACAACAAAAAAAGAGACAAAGAGAGGATGGGAACCAGAGGAACGAACAAGGCAAGGGAAGGACGACGAAAATGGGTTTTTGTGAGACAAGTTTCGACCTTTACTCATTCCTCTTCATCGTAAGTTTAACCTAATCTATGTAATTAAACTAATTTCAGTAACTAGGGTTGAATTAGGGTTTAAATCGTATCATAATTTTATTTATCAATTAAGCATGATAAGATGAATTTGAAAAGGGAATTGCGGAAATTGTTGTTGTTAGCAAATTGTTTACGATTTATGATGCGTGAACCCGGACACTCGGCCTAGGTTTTCTCTGTTTTGGTGTGGTTGGTTAACTGTGTCCAGTTGACTCGACTGGGCTAGTTGTGACTCGTGGCTGAGTCAGGCAAGAGGGATAGCCGTGGTAGTTACGGGTTTGCCAAAGTAGCTCTCAGTAAGGCTGTTTATTTTGGGTATAAAGGCTCACACTAATTTTCCGAGCCCCTCATCTATCTAGCTTCTGTTATACATAGCATTTAGTTACATTAGTAAGATGTGTATTGGTTAGCTATTGGAAGAGTCGTAGATTATTTTAGACCATTGTTGTTGACGGAATTATAAGGTTAATTGTATTTTATTAGTGAATGCTAGGTGACGGGTTCGTAGAAGAGTCATTTTAGTCATTGCTTTGTGAGACGGAATATTTGCTGAAAAGGTATGGAATCCTACTCGGCTATTTAAGTACTGATCTTGTGCTTTGCATATTGGTGGTGACGGAATATATTAAATTTTCGTAACTATGAATGAGAATTCTAAAGTATGTATATTTATTTACGAGTTGTTTGGTACTGGAAATAGTTACAGAAGCTGACCGCTGAGTTAGTTGGCCGCTGAGCCGTATATATTGAGTTACAGAAGCTGGCCGCTGAGTAAATTGGCCGCGGTGACGTATATATTGAGTTATAGAAGCTGACCGTTGAGTCAGTTGGCCGTCGCGCCGTATATATTGAGTTACAGAGGTTGACCGGTGAGTCAGCCGGCCACTGTGCCGTATATTGTGATTTATTATTATCGTGACAGGAAATGTATGTGGTAACAATGGGAGCAATAATAATGTTATCGTTGTATTTATTAATTTATATTGTCTTACCGTTGTTTAAGATTTCTTACTCAGCATTAGTTTAAGTGGTTTATTTGTTTTGTCTATCTTAAAACCACCTGTGATGATCCATATTATGACACTCCCACATACCAAGGTGCCTTACCAGAACCACCCTAGCATGAGAGACCGTCACCATCTCGGTTGCCTGAGGTTAGTATATCAAAGTTAACAATCCAAAGACTTTAGGTTTTGTAAAAGTGATTAGAAACTGATTAATGCGTCTTATATAACTCTAATCATCTCTAAATCAAACCGTGGAAATAACACCCGTCAGACCGGATACTCGGTCGAGTATAGAGTATAATCAGCCGAGTATCCTCTACTCGGCCGAGTATTCCACATACTCGGCCGAGTAATCCTGGGCAGTAAACTGTCCAGAATACCCGACACCCCTTACTCGGCCGAGTACGCCATATTCGGCCGAGTACCAGCTTAGGAAATCCGTATTATTACAGTCTTCCCTCCTTAAAAAGAACTTTGTCCTCGAAGTTCACACTATACACACAAAAAAAGGCCAACAAGAGCAAAAATGCTCCTACCACATAAGATAAAACACCCAACAAAACGCCCAACACAACCGACCAGACGACCCAGACATAGCTAAACTAACATAAAACATCACTAAACCAACTCAGACTAACTCAAAAACAAACATGCGACCATCTCCTACCCCCTAAAAAGACAACGGTTATGACATGGCTGTCACAACCCTATTAAAAATAAAACCAACTGGCTCTACTAATGCACTAGAGGTAAGTCGGGTATCGTATCCACAGGGAGGCTGTCACTAATTACTCGTTATTCGGTCTGTCTATGGTCACAAAACAAGGGGTTTGAGTTGATTTCTAACTAAGAACTAAATTAAAAGTAAGGATGAAATAAGAGATTAATCAAGTAGAGAAAAGCATGCCATGATATCGGTTCACCATGATACTATACAAATCAGCTAAAACTAGGTCGGTCGGTCTGATGTGAGAAGGGTAAAGGAAAGGTCCTTTCGGTCGCTATCCGCCTTAAAATACTACTGGCTTAGCTTTCGCCCTCACTAGTGTAGTCTATTGTCCATAGCAGGCCTGTTCATTCCAATCTTTCGATCTAGGTCTGAATTTAACCAGATTAACTAATTCAGTTGCATGCATTTAACTAAACGATTATAGTTATATTGCTAATGAAATAATTCTCACAACGAAACCTTCAAACCAATTATCGCATCATTACTATACTACCATGGCTCCCCTAATCCTAGCATTAGGGGATTAGCTAAACATAATAATGGGTAAAGCAAAAGAGAAAGATAAAGCGACAAAAAGCATAATAGAGATAAAAGGAAGGGAAATAATACTAGAGTAAAGGGAAGAAGGAATTACAAAAGTCTAGATCCGAAAAGTGAGAAGCCAAGAGTAACGTTGAATAGTACCAAGAGCAGGGAAAAAGATTTTATGAAAAAGTTCCCTTTAACCTAATTAAGTCTCTCCTATTTACAGGAGAGATATTTATTTTTCTAAAATACGATGACAAGATATTAAAATCTTGCGTCACATAGAAAAGTACTCGATCGAGGACTTTAGAACTCCTCGATCGAGTAACTCCTAGCAAAAACCTCTCGATTGAAGACATTAGGTACTCGATCGAACACTATAAAAAATGCACCATTCGATCGAAGACATTAGGCACTCGATCGAGCAAGATAGTACTCGATCGAGTGATTTCCAGCGCACAATTCCTGCTTCGCGCACTGAATTTCAAACGACCGCCATTTCTTCGTTACTTGGGCAAACAGAGCATTTTCAGTGGCGTTGGAAAGTAACAGGACAAGCTTTCATCTCCAATTGGAATCACTTGAAAATCAATTGTAGAACTCGAGATATGGCTCTTCAAAGTAGGCACTAGTAATTTGAAGCTCTTCCTTTGCATGCATAGGGACATATTTTAGGCTTGATTATACTCCTCTCTGGTTCATACCTGCAAATAATACAAGAGAAACCAAAGTAGATAATTTTGGGACATTCGTAGCTAAACACTACATAAAATGCATAGAGATGCGTGCAAATTGAAAGATCATAGATCCAAATTAGACTCTCTAATTAAAAACAAATTATCTCATAATATGTTATATTGATGATCTATGTAACATGCATGCTAATATGAAAGCATAAAAATGAAAGTATAAGGAAACACAATTTCCTTACATTGATTTAGTGGTAAAAAGGGCACAAACTAGTTCACCTTACTAGTTTGTTCTTGAGCTATATGAATGTGGAAGATCCTCCAAAAACCAACCTCCAAAGTAGAAGGTCTCCTTCCTTAATCCACCCAAGAACTTACCCAACAACCTTACTAATATTAACTAGATATAAGTAAGACTACCCTTGATAATATGTAGATATTACTAACATCTTAGTAATTATTTATTTTACTAACATATCTTAGTAAAATGATTTTATTTGTTTTAGAGAGAAAAGACCAACAAAACATTCACATGCAAATGCACAAAATGAGGTAGTGTGTACAAATGAGCAAATGTTAGTTCATAAAGAGGAGGAAAAGTGGCGGGTTGGTGAGGAAGAGTGTAGGAGTGAATTTCTTATTTTTTTTATCAATCTTACATCACATGCAAAATCATTATAAGATAACTTATAGAAGAATATAAAGTAAGGTGAAATGATTATGTGAGTAATCATCCACTACTCTTATTTTAAACGGTCCATTTGCCCATTTACGGGTCCATGTTGGTTCTTATATTTGTCGCACAAATCCGTGTAATTTTTATTTTAAACATCGTATCATGTTTAAATACTTCCATAATTAATTCGTCCAATTCACTCCGTAAATATACGTGTACCATTACACATATTATTTACGTACTAATATTAATCACATTAATCAATTAGTACAATTTTAGTAAATTAACAGTTAATTAACTAAAACCCGTCTCCCAAAACTTACTATTCAATTATCGCATAATTAAATAATAACTGTCACTCCTCGAGTTCGCAACTCGAAATCTCTCTAAAAATAATCGACTAACCTCTTAGTCTATAAATCAAGGGACTAAACAAATTGTATCTCATACAATTAATTAGTTATAAATTGGGGCTCGTTCCTTTAGGTGTGACCGAAAGGGGTCAGTTGATCACCGTCGTCTCACGACAATAACGTCAAACTCTAGTCAGCCAACCATTATCGATTTACGTTAATCAACTGACGAGGATCAAATAAATAAATATCTGATGATATTACATTAATGAGATTTATTATGTTAACGCACTATTGTGGAGGACACTAACTCCAACAATCTCCCACTTGTCCGACACAAGGTGTGCGCTACCAATTCTCTTGTCCGTTTTAATCTGCCACTCAATGCAAGGTGTCTTTCAGGTTGCACTTGCACATGAACACATCGCGAGTGGTTTTCTCGATCGGGAGTGTGACTACCTGACCGGAAAAATCTCTCACAGATTACTTCCGAGCGTGGCCACGCATTTGTAGTCATTAACTCCTCGAGTGGCCTTGAGATATAGTTACCCAACGTGGGTGGACAATTCTGTATGCCCGGCCTATCTATCCTATTGCATAATACTGACTCACCATGACCTAGTAAATGCCTTTTTGGCCTCCTTTCACGGCACGACCTAGGACAAAAACCAAAGTCACTCGGAACCGCACCGCTCAGATAATAGTCTCCAGTCAAAAGAATCGACTCATTAGAACATCTTAGAGATCCCCGCCATGACCACGCGTCTATAATAGAACTTAGGGACTCTCTAAATGGTCACTGTCCGGCAAAGTGTCACACACTCTACCTATGTAATCGACCAGTCATCACGTATAACCTTATGGTGTTGAACAACCATCAATCGACTTACAATCTAGTCACTCCGAGACGTCACCTCATTAAGTGACTAGGGACAAAATACAATGTTCATCTTATTCACTTGAATATTGTTCAACATTGTCTCCACAACTTATTCAGATAAACAAGGTATTCATGTTTTCAGTCAAACTGAATAATTGAGTTCTTAAGAAACTCAAACAATGAATGCGATCATCCCTTATGTAAATATCAATACTCTTTCCAATATTTACATAAGGATCTTCAGCAATTAAAGTATACTCTACAATCACATTGAGATGACATAACCATCATGTCTACCTTATGCCTATGGCTTTGGTTAGAGGATAAGCAACAATTGCATCACTCTAATTTCCATTGCTGTTTTCCTTTGTTCTATGCAATCTTTTCATCGCATAGAGCTTTTGTAAGTACATGTCTAAACAAGTTTTAGACTCTGGCTCTAAAGCCAGTCAAACACTCCCACTGTTTTCACAGTCTCTCGGGGAACGATATTCGGCTAACAGAACTACTCTAGTTCCATTAAAATCCGGATATCAAATATCTCTTTTACAACATCGGATGTTGTAATGTACTTAGCTTTTCGTTCATGATTTATATGTATAACACTTATACATACACATCCTTCATATGACATCTTTTATGTATGACTCCTCATACATATTTGCTTTATACATGTATAACTTCTTATACATATATGTATAACTTCTTATACATATTATTCTTTATGCACATAACACTCGTACATGCTAACCATTCCTTAACGAGACCCATAATATCTTATAAGTATAGGATTGTTTCCGTGTAATCCTTGTACTCGAAATTCATAAATTCCTCCAAACTACAAGAGTAAATCCTCAGTGCTTCTCAAGTACTCAAGGATGCTCTTGATAATCATCTAGTGACACTCACTAGGAAATGATTGGTAATAACTTATCATATTCTCAATATGATACGTCCCGACGAGAGATGCTTTTAGCATATTTAATAGATCCTGCAACGGAAGCACAAGAGATCATATTAATTGTTCAACAACTTGAACGAGTCAAGAATCTTATCACATAAGTCTCTTGACTATAATGCTAATATCCATAGAGATCTATCTCATTAGATCCGGATATTTAATATGCGCCATGCTAATCTCAAGTATTCACCCGAGAATATTTCTAGTCACTAATATGTCACACACATATTTTAGACTAAGAAATATCACCTTAGCTACATTTCTAGTCACTATTATGTCAAGCACATATTTAGACTAAGAAACTCACTTAGCTCCCACTAAACTCCATGTATCATCATGTTATCTCGACACTCGAGTAATTCCGTTTGATAGACTACATGATTGAACCCAAAGTTCCAACTCTTTGACGTATATAGATCACAAAAGGGATCTTTCAAGCATGCTAGGCTTCTTAGTATTGACAACATCAACAAAAATTCTCCCAAGGAGAAAGTTTCATTATTCATTTGCCGAATCTCATCCTCATGAGAAACTATATTGCTAAGACCATACGAATTGATAAAGGCATTTGGGTTGTCACAATCTCTCTATAACAAGCCCAAATTTTAAACATCTTATGTAACCTTTACGACAAGATCAAGGTAACCAACCAAAGTATTCACCTTAAATCAAGTCTCGAAAACATCTCGTGTTTCCTTCCTTATCGTATCGTGTGCAAGGAGATCAACTCGAATTGCATGGTGACACGCCATCACATAGAGTTCATGTTGGAGCTTGTGTCCTCCACAAATTAGTGTGATAACATTTGTAAATCTCTTACAGGTTCACAAGGGTATACTTCATATTTTAATCAGTTGATTAACGATTACCTAATAACGGTTGGCTTGCTAGAAAGTTTGACGTTATTATCATACAGATGGCGGTAATCAACTGGTCCCTAAAGGTCACACCTATAGGATGTGTTTGAGAAATGTGGTTATAGAAATATAATCACATTGATGCCTTATATGACTAAACAGTTAGTCAATGTGTTGATGAGACAATTATTTAATGAAGATTAAATAATATTAGTTGAGACGAATTAACTGTCAATTCGTAAATTGAATATAATAAGTTATATTTAATTAAATGTATGTAATGTTAGCTTGGACGAATTAATCTGTTAATTCGTAATTAAATGTAATCGGTTATATTTAATATCAACAAGATGAATGTGTCATAGTGGTAATAGTGAGGGTACTTAAACCAAGAGGTCATGGGTTCGATACTCACTAGATGACAATTTATATTTAACACATTTTACATTTTTGGAAACCGAAAACAAGAGAAATAATTCTCCTAATTTCGGTAATGGGCCGAAATAATTAGAAGAAGAAAATTCTACCCTAATTGCTCCTCTTACTCGGTTGATAGGGAGATTAAGGGGGAATTTTTCTAACCTAATTCTTTACCCATTCTTGCCTCTCATCTCAACTAAAACACAAAAACCTAATTTTACAGAAAATTTGAGGGATCGATTCTAGCAACAAGTTAAGGGCATATCTCATATCGTCTTGGGTGCAACTGATAGGCGAATATCAACTTTGATATTGTTCTTAGGCCGTATTTTCTAGGACCGAAGGTTATTTCTTAATCCTTTGTGCTTTTGTTTATGCAATTTAATTTTATGACTAGTTTCATCATGTTATAATTCGTTATAGTCCTTAAATTTAAAGGGATGCATACAGATAAATCCCACAAGTGGTATCAGAGCCAAGGCCACGAATTTTAATTTTGATGATTTTCATAAAATTGGATGTTAACAAACATTAGGGTTTTGAAAAATTTCAATCGGCTGGAATTTTTTTTTGCCGTGAAGTTTTTTTTCAACCGAATTGTTGCGTTTTTGTGTGTTGTTTTATTTCCATTTGATTTTCATATTATTGTTTTTAACCAGTTAAAATAATAATATGATAATTTGTAGATGTTTCGATTTTATAAATCGAGATGTAAATGGAAATCGTTTTTGTCGGATTAATGAATTGTTTTGCTGTTTTTGGCATATAACTTAATTTAACAAAAGTTCAAATCTATTATGATAATCGGTTCTATCATGATTTAGATATTCTTTTAACAAGTTAAATTTGAATGATCTAGTTTGAATATGTATTTAAATTAAAAGTTGTATATGCCAATCTTGATAATAGCAACTTTAAACAATTGTTCGTTTTTCCGTATGATGACTGCGGCAGTTTTTCCAAAAGAAAATTTTTTGAGTTTTTTTGTTTTAGGGTTTGCAGCCGAAAGAAAAAAAAAAAAAATTTGAGGTTTTTACTGAAATGCCGAGAAAAAAAAAGGGGAAGAAATTTTTTTCCCTTGTTTTTTGCTATTTTCTGTTTTTGCCGAATGCACAAAGAAAAAAAAAACAACGGTGTTTTGTTTTGCTGTTTTGCCATGGGCAAAATTTTTTTTGTTGTTTGATTTTGGCCAATTAATTATTGTGAAGCGGTTTATTATTAAAAGATACCTAATTATTTTAAAGCAGTTTAAAATATTGATGGATTAAATTCATATTACAAGTTTAATATGAATTAAGTTTGAAATTAATGTGATTAATTAAGGAATTGTGTCATGTATGTTTAATTTTTTTAGTTGATGCATTTTGTTGAATGAATCGTTGAATGAATTTATTTACGTATTTTTTTTTTGCAATCGGTTGTAATTTGTAATACTTAGTGTGGCCTTAGTCAAATTATGTTTTCGTAATAAAGGAAACATGATTTTTTATTTAATTATGAGATCTCGAATCTCCTTTATTTTTCCTTTAGTTTTGGGTTTTGATATTAGAATGTAATAAATAGGTTTATTATGTAAATTTATTTATTGTAATTTTCGAAGAAGACTAAAGATGGAGATTGGAGCTCACTCCCGCTACATGGATCAGGATGGAACATCAAGACAAGCTTCTCGGGTCCAAGGATGGATTCCAAACTTGTATTTAATGTTCATTTTGATAGGATAGGCCACACTAAGACTTTATTATTGCTTTTACGTTTTTCATTCCTATTGCTTTTCATTCACATGATAGTTTATGCATCATATTCCGCCTAAAATCAAACCACCTACTACTAAAATGCATGAAAATTGACTCATATAGGTTGTATGTTAGTTTTCATGGACATACAGATGTCACAGACTTATTAAGCCATCACCTTAGTTTATTCATTCTCGCATGCTAGATATTAGTTCACTTAAAATGAATTAAAATAAAGTTGATGAGATCTTCCTCTAAAACGGAAATTGAGATTAGTCTTTATAAGGGCAAACAACTATGAATCCCTTCTTCGTCGGTAGGCATAATATGACTCCTTCTACGTTGGGTAAGTAGTTGTGTTGACTTAGTTTACCTCAACATCATAGTCCGAAGAGTTTCTCGTGATTATGATGGACTAAAGATAGAATTTACAAAAATTTATCGACCAAGAATTATAACGGTAGAATTAGCTAAAAGGTTAGCTTATCAATTTACAGAGAATTGAGTCTTGGGATCATTTATATAATTCTTGAGGGAGGTTAATTGTATAAATGTTTTGAGTCTTCGCGTTATGACAGTAGTTCATTAGACTTAAAAATATAAACGATGCACATGCTTATTATTTTTATTCTTCTTCTCAGATGTAGAACACGTTTATTTTGATAATATCTTGTTACAACAAAATGTCCGGAAATAACGCAATCCAAATGCCTAGTGCCACACTTGGACGCGAGTCCTAGCTGAAAATATTTATGGACCAAATGAATCGGTTCACACGCCTCGAAAAACGACGGGTCCAACTTTGCGGATCGGGAGGCAAAACTACGGAATGCCGCCATTGCGACGATAAGCTCGTGTACTTAATCGAGCCAATACCGGTAAACCCAGGCCCCAATGCAGGAGTCAACGAGTCACTCGCTTATAGTGACTTCGTTATGGAAGCGGGTGCGATAAAGAACGTACTCATCTTTGCAATGGAAACCAATTTGCAGAGACGCTTCATTGCCCAAGGTGCGAACAAGATTTTCACCACGCTCACTAACGAGTTCTCAAAAGCACCGAGAATCGTTACATATGAGCATACCTGTCGCTTCTTTGATGCGAAACTCCAGAAGAGCCAACCGGTTAGCCCACACATTCTTCACATGATTGAGAATGTCGAGAAGCTGGAGGCTCTTGATTGCAAAATCAGTGAGAGCATTGTCATTGACCGAATGCTTCATTCTCTTCATGATGGTTTTACCCTTTTCAGGGCGAACTACTACATGAATGACTTGAAAAAGAGTCCTCATGAGCTACACTCCCTTCTCGTATAGACCGAGAAGGATATGAAATTGAGTGGGAGCATGAAGCAGGATGTTCTCACGATTTCCAACAAGGGTAAAGATAAGGGCAAGGCTCATGGCGACCTAGCTGTAGGTAAGCCAAAGTTTAAAAAGCCAGGAAACGGTAAGAGTGGGCCCGGTGAGACTAGTGGCTCACAGGGCAAGGCAAAGAGTAAGGGCGGTGACATAGAGTGCCACCATTGTCACAAGACTGGACATTGGAGGAGGAACTATCCCGTCTACCGTGAGGACATCAAAGTAGGCCGCGTCGTTCCTGTTGATATGTCATCTTATATTCATATGATTGAGATTAACCATGCAAGTTTTGGAACTTGGGTACTTGATACTGGTTGTGGTTCTCATCTGTGTAATCATTTGCAGGGCCTAAAAAACATCATACCTCTCGAAAAAGGTGATGTGGACCTGCGAGTGGGAATGGAGCACGAGTTGTCATTGTCTCGAAGGGAACATATGTAATCCAACTCCCTAGTGGTTTTGAGTTATTTTTAAATAACTGTTACTATGTACCCAGTTTGTCTAAGAACATTATTTCTGTTTCCGTACTTGCTAAAGACGGTTTTGCATTTTCAATAAAGGATAATAGCTGTATTTTCTCTTTCAATGAAATGATTTATGGCAAAACAGTTTCCATGAATGGAATTTACATCTTAGACCAAACCACGGAAGTATTACACGTGAATAATAAGAAAATAAAGGTTGGTGACAAAGATCAAACCTATCTATGGCATTGTCGAATGGGACACATAAATGAGAAACGCGTGAAGAAACTCGTCGATAATGGGACTATTCCCGCATTCGATTTTTCTACATATGGCACGTGTGAATCATGTCTCATTGGCAAGATGACTCGAATTTCCTTCAAAGGTGTTGGAATGCGCGCTAGTGACCTATTAGGACTCATACATACTGATGTTTGTGGACCTATGTCAATTACCGCTAGAGATGGTTATAGATATTTTATCACTTTCACGGATGATTTAAGTAGATACGGATATGTCTACTTAATGAAGCATAAAAGTGAGTCCTTTGAGAAATTCAAGGAATACCAGAACAGGGTATAGAACCAACTAGGTAGAAAGGTTAAAGCACTCCGTTCAGATCGGGGTGGCGAATATATTTCAAATGAGTTTAATCAACACCTGAAAGACTGTGGAATCGTTTTGCAGTTAACTCCACCTGGAACACCTCAAATGAATGGTGTGTCCGAACGGAGAAATCGAACCTTACTTGATATGGTTCGATCCATGATGAGTCACACCGTAGTGCCCGATTCATTATGGGGTTATGCTCTTTTGTCACCGCTTCTTATACTTAACCGAAGTCCGACTAAAGTCAGCCGACAAGACTCCATATGAAATGTGGAAGGAACGGTCCCTAACTTGTCCTTTATTCGGGTTTGGGGCTGCGAGGCTTATGTCAAGTGGAGACACGAGGATAACCTCGGCCCGCGATCGGTCAAGACATACTTTATAGGTTATCCAAAAGGAACATTTGGTCATTACTTCTATTCGCCTACCGAACATCGAGTTTTTGTTGCGGCTAGTGCGACGTTCTTAGAGAAAGAATTTCTCGAGAACAAGACGAGTAATAGAACCTTCCCGGTTCGGAGATTCCAAAACCAACAACCGAGGAAGGATGGAGGAAGTTGTTCCTCCAACTGATGATACGGTTAATATTCCGGAGGAACCTAGGAGGTCGGGTAGAGTCTCTCATCCTCCGGACAGATACATTGGTATGGTCGAGGAGAATGACGTTTTACTCCTACAGAGTAATGAACCCGCTACCTATAAAGGTGCTATGGCCTGTTCCGACTCAAAGCTATGGCTCGAAACCATGCAATCCGAGATGGACTCCATGTATGAGAATGGCGTATGGGATCTAGTTGATTTACCTAATAAGGTAAAACCTCTACAGTGCAAATGGATTTACAAAATAAAGCGTTCTGTAGACGCGCAACCAGATACCTATAAGGCACGACTAGTGGCAAAAGGTTTCACTCAAGTGCACGGATTGCATTATGATGAGATTTTTGCACCTGTAGTCATGCTACGTTCCATTCGGATAATCTTAGCGATTGCCGCTTTTCATGATTATGAAATTTGGCAAATGGATGTGAAAACCGCCTTCTTAAATGGTTATTTGGAGGAAGAGTTATACATGGTGCAACCCGAAGGTTTCATAGATCCTGAACATCCCAAGAAAGTATGCAAGCTTAAGCGTTCCATTTATGGACTTAAGCAAGCTTCTCGGAGTTGGAATCATCGTTTCGACCAGGTGATAAAAGAGTATGGTTTCACTCGATCGGTCGAAGAACCATGCTTATATATCAAGTTGAGTGGGAGCAAGATTGTATTCTTGATATTGTATGTCGATGACACATACTCTTGATTGGGAATGACATTCCTCTCCTATCTTCGGTTAAAGAATGGTTGAAGAACCATTTCCAGATGAAATATATGGGTGAGGCACAACGCATTTTGGGAATTCATATCTACCGAAATAGATCACGAGGAACGTTATCACTTAGTCAGGAGTCTTATTTGAATAAGATTCTTGAGAAGTTCGGCATGACCAACTCCAAGAAGGGGAACCTTCCAATGACGACTGGGATGCAGTTGAGCAAGTCTCAGTCACCCACGACGCTTGAAGGGATTGAGCGCATGAGTCGTGTTCCTTATGCATCTGCAATAGGATCTATCATGTATGCCATGATATGCACACGTCCAGACGTGGCATATGCATTGAGTATGACGAGTCGGTACCAAAAGACTCCAGGTGAAACACACTGGATAGCTGTTAAAAACATCCTCAAGTACCTACGGAGGACTAAGGATTGGGTATTGACTTATGGAGGCGATACTAAGCTATGCGCAATCGGTTACGCAGATGCTAGCTTCTAAACGGATCGAGATGACTCAAAATCTCAGTCCGGGTTCGTCTTCACTCTTAGTGGTGTTGCAGTCAGCTGGAAGAGTTCCAAACAGAGTGTCAGAAAGCAGCATTCTACTACCGACCGAGTATTATGCCGCTTCGGAGGCAAAGAAAGGAAGCGATATGGATGCGTCAATTCTTACAAGGACTTAAGGTAGTTCCTAGTTCGAATGACCCGATCACCATCTATTGTGACAATAGAGGTGCCATCTTCCAGGCTAAGGAGCCAAAGTCTAGCAACAAATCTAGACATGTACATCGGAAAGCTCACCCGATCCGTGATTACGTGGAGCAAGAGGAGATAGTGATAGACAAGATTGCGACGGATGATAACATCGCGGATCCTCTCACTAAACCGTTGAATTATGATAAGCATGTAGGGCACGTTATTTCCATGGGAATTAAACGTGATCCTGAGTTGTAGTACTTGATTATGGATTTGATACATTATCTTTTTCATATACGATTTATAACTTCATCGTTTTATTATAATATTTTGTTTTTCATGTGGATTGTACTGACAACATTGAACGCCACAAAGTGAACTGAATTACATTATATTTGTTTGGTCCGTAATCGCCCATGTGAGCTGATAACTCCGGCTATTATATTGTGCAGTCGATTGATGGTGGGTTCAACGAGCCATAAGTCAAACTGTTGACTGATCGATCACAAATGCGAGATTATAACGATACCTCGTAGGACAAATTTTTGTGACAACATAATGGAGTCCTAAATGTTTAAAAACATTCGGTGCCAGGTCGTAGATAGGACATCCATTGTGTTCCTAGAGTCGATTCTTTTGACTATCGACTATCTCTTGAGATTAAGGCAGTTTTTGGGTGACTTTGGTTTCTTTCTCACGGTCTGCCGTAACTAGAGGCTAAGTATATTTTTTCTGGGTCATTTCATACTGTGCTTACATCGGCAGGATTCGAGTTGAGGAAAATATCCAACCCTTATCAGGTATAGTTATTTCTCAGGGCCACTCGAGGAGTTGTAACTGAAATGCATGGCCATGCTCGAATAATGATTCGTTTATCAGTTAAGTTACTCTCTAGTCGGGGAAACCACTCTTGATACAGATCACTTGTAAAATACGACCTTTGTGAATACAGATTTTGCAAATTGTTTTACATTGAGTGGGAGAAATTTTAGGATATGAGAATCGGTTATCGCACATACACTAAGGACAAGTGGGAGTTTGTTGGAGCTGATGTCCTCCACAAATTAGTGTTGGAGCTGGTGTCCTCCACACATTTGTAAATCTCTTACAGGTTCACAAGGGTATACTTCGTATTTTAATCAGTTGATTACCGATTACTTAATAACGGTTGGCTTGCTAGAAAGTTTGACGTTATTATCATACAGATGACGGTGATCAACTGGTCCCTAAAGGTCACACCTATAGGATGTGTTTGAGAAATGTGGTTATAGAAATATAATCACATTGATGCCTTATATGACTAAACAGTTAGTCAATGTGTTGATGAGACAATTATTTAATGAAGATTAAATAATATTAGTTGAGATGAATTAACTGTCAATTCGTAAATTGAATATAATAAGTTATATTTAATTAAATGTATGTAATGTTAGCTTGGACGAATTAATCTGTTAATTCGTAATTAAATGTAATCGGTTATATTTAATATCAACAAGATGAATGTGTCATAGTGGTAATAGTGAGGGTACTTAAACCAAGAGGTCATGGGTTCGATCCTCACTAGATGACAATTTATATTTAACACATTTTACATTTTTGGAAACCGAAAACAAGAGAAATAATTCTCCTAATTTCGGTAATGGGCCGAAATAATTAGAAGAAGAAAATTCTACCCTAATTGCTCCTCTTACTCGGTTGATAGGGAGATTAAGGGGGAATTTTTCTAACCTAATTCTTTACCCATTCTTGCCTCTCATCTCAACAAAAACACAAAAACCTAATTTTACAGAAAATTTGAGGGATCGATTCTAGCAACAAGTTAAGGGCATATCTCATATCGTCTTGGGTGCAACTGATAGGCGAATATAAACTTTGATATTGTTCTTAGGCCGTATTTGCTAGGACCGAAGATTATTTCTTAATCCTTTGTGCTTTTGTTTATGCAATTTAATTTTATGACTAGTTTCATCATGTTATAATTCGTTATAGTCCATAAATTTAAAGGGATGCATACAGATAATTTCCACAGTTCATACTATAGAAAAGCCTTTGATGAGGGTTTATGATTCGTCACTTTTGAAAAGTAGCGCAATATTATCGCAAAATTATCTCCTTATAATCACTGAACTACAATAAAGAACGTCTTCTTGCATTGTACTCACCACTGACCCTCAATAAATAACGTCTTTTTTTGCATTGTACTCAGTTTGTGGGTCTTGGACTTCCGCAAGTTCAAAATTTCTCCCACTCTGTCTTCCAAAAAATGAAAATCTTTCTGAAAAGACAGTATTATGAGCCACAAACTCTTTGTTCTCGTTTTGGAGGAGTAAAAACCATGTGGTTTAATTTTGGACAACCCTCACATATACACAAATTGGTTCTGAACATAAACATTTATGATCCCAAATGTATAAAAGACAAGTTAAGGACTCTCCCTATCCATATCTCGTATGAAGTCATTTAGGCTATTATAGTTGGGTTTTAAACTTTTAGTGAGAAAAATAGCTTACAAAATTGCGAAATATCTCAAACTGTATCTCATAAAGTTCGGTTTATATACTTGACTACACCATACTCTATGGTGTCCCAAGGAGAAGGTATTATGTGAACTGGTTCACAACCTTCTTAGTGATTATCAAGATCATTACTTGATATTACCCATTTGATCTTCAAAGTCATTACTTTGAAACTTCCGATCAACATCTTAATCTTGACGTGATTTTGGTTTACTACTTCATTTTGAAAATATTTCACGTTTCAAAAATAACTTTTATGTCTTATTAAATAGATACGAGGTTTTCATATCTACTTAACAATACGATAAAAGTAACCAAGTATGTATATTACCAACTATCAGCCTTACACATCCATATGTATATGGTCAATGACCTCACTATTTGTGTTTCTTTTCTACAAAAGAAAACATTATATATGCACATATACCATAAGAGTCACAATCAAATGGTTGTTAGATGTGCTTATCGTTTATACGTGAAACGAATTTACTTGAGGTTTGATCAATTTGGGTTCACCGGAGTAGAGACTTTAAAATCTACAAAATAGTATAACATTTAGTTTTCGTGAAGGATGTAAAATTCCTCTAACTTGAGTGGTCTAAACCAACCACTAAATCATCCTAGGAGTAGGTACAATATTTTGTTTTAAATCACATAAGTGATGCCTTCTATGTACGAACATAGATGATTACATTCTTTTGAAACCAAATTTAGGTACATTTGTCCCTATCGAAATCATTGCTAATCTAACACCATTTCGATACAAAAATGTCCTATGCTAGACGTCTTACGTTTTATCAATTCATGTAAACTTCTTTACAAAGAAATGATTCATACTTGGTATCTCATATCAAGATAGTGGAACTAGCCTATCCATTGAGTAGATGTCTCTTTCAACTTTGTTCTATCGCATACATCTAGGGTTGATTCTTCTTAACTCCCACTCACCTTCACATTCCTCTTTGCTTCAATAAAGCAAAAATGAATCTCATGAAGACCTCTCTTCAAGTCATTTGTGATATTTTATACACTTAGTAAGAGTGAATTACTATAAAGTGAGTGCAACATGTGGCAAAATCTCAATTTCTTGCGAAATTGGACTACCTAACCGTTCAATTGTCATCATATGTCTAAACTCTTTAGCGCATAAAAAATCGATTTGGCTTTTATTGAATTGAGCCATTTGACGGTATTATATTGGAGTATCATTTGTGTTTTGAAAACTCTTTTCGCAAACTTTTGAATTACTCTTGAGTAATTAAAAACTAATATGTCATCTTCATGACGGAGGTGTCACTTCCGAAATCAAGACTCTCTTGATAAAATGTGACTCCCTTTTAAACTCGTAATAAGAGTTTGCAACATGAAAACCCCTTTGAAATATGTATGGATGTTTAAGTTGTATAATAATCGCAATAATTGTTCTAAGCTGATGTAGGTGAATTAGTAAATCATGTTACCAATCATTGCTACCGAATTCCTTCAAAGAAACCGCTTCCTATGAAAGAACGAAACGAGTATAAAAATAAATAGAGAAAGGAGGATGAAGTGCGCGATGTCACACATTTATGAGAATGAACGAAAAATAGAAAAAATAACATTCAATGTTTTAAAAATACTTGTGAAAAACATGTTCAACAAGTTATAGCATTTATATAATGATCTCCCACTAAATTATATAAATGATTCCAAGACCCAAATATTAAACAAAAATGAGCATCGCTTGGGCGAAACATCCCATAATTGTGTAAATTCGGTAAGTCACGTTGACTAATTCTACCTCTAGAACTCTTGGTCGACGAATTTCCTTAAATCCATCTACTAGCCCCGTAACACAAGACCGTCTTATATCCCGTTGAGTCCAACCAATTTTGGCATGTGATAACCGTTTACCACCGTACTTACCCAAGGTAAAAAGAGAACACCCCGCTTGGGCGAGCGTGGCTCTAATGAACAAGAGATTCATAGGTGTTACTAATTGGTAAGGCTAATCTCAATTTTAGGTATGTGAGAGATCTTGTCAATTTAGTCATAAATTCCTTATAAGTGAATTAATTCGGTGAATGTAAATGACGTGAATTGACAACCGCGAAAATAAAATGCATGTGAATGGCGATTTTGCCATGCGCGAAAATAAAACAAGCAAACATATAAGCATATGAATAAATCCTAGTATGGCCACCTAGTTAATAAAAACTAGTCTATTATATTTCGGAAACCAACTCCTTGGTCCCTTGCCTCTTCATTCCAAAAGTGGCTCTTCCTTGTGGGATTTGGAACACCTTCCAAAAATAGACTTCGTCTCGTTGTAATCCGTCTTTTGGAAACGCCGGTAAAATAACTATTACAATTAAATTACATAGCTATTCCTATTATAAATTAATTAATAAAATAAATAAAACTATTAATTAATTACAACTGACGATACGAGATCGTATTTAATTACAAACAAATCGATATTCCCATTCATTTAGGGTAATAACGATTAAAATTAACTAGGCCATACTAGGTACAACAAGATAAATACTTTAAATAAATGACAATCATTCATTAAACTTAAATAAATATGCTTAAAATGCTGTAAAATGATGCCAAAATCGCCCTATCTATCATTCGTTGGTATCCATCTCGGTTTTTGTGGATTTAATCGATTTTTAACATGTAAAAATCAATAATCAACTCTTAAATCTCATTTAACTCCAAACTAATTGTCCAAAATGTTTGAACCTCAAAATTAGTCCTCACTAATTTTATGATAAATTATTAGTTTGATTTGGTGATATTTTGCTAATTTAATCGGTAAAATCATAATATTAAAGTAAAAATCCAAAATAATTGAAAGATTACCCAAAAAATTGAAACAAAAATTTTTAGTATTCTAGAACACTCCCAAGAATACCAAAATGTCAGAAAAACTGCCCAAAAATTCCGGATAAATTTTGTGAAGAAAAAGATCGATATTTTTGTCGGTTTTTAACCACTAAAACCAATAAACATCAAAACAAAGTGAAAACACACATGCAAAATCACTTTTGACATTTAAATAATATTCTTAAATGTAAATAAATTTATCACGGGCAAAATCAAAAGTTTCGAAATTATGATTAATTAATTTGACTTTTATCGACTTTTAACTCAAAAAATCAATAAACATGCAAAAAATTCGAACCAACCTTCAACCATTTTCATACAATCAGTAGAAAACATGCATGAACTACCATAAAAAATCCATGCACCAAACATTTAACTAATTTTAGTCAATTTTTAACTAAAATACGGCATTTTGACTCGGTTTTCTACCAAAAAACATTAAAAATAGCAAAATAACTTTAAAAATCACCAAAAAATTCCACAAACCTTTTGAGATCAGTAGGTATGCATGTACCAAAAATTTCGTGCTAAAACCTCTTCTAACACAATCTTTGAGTTTTTTTATAAATTATCACATAATTCATTAAAATGCTTAAAATCAACATGCAAAGTACAAGCCTAAGCTCTGATACCACTTGAAAGATCATAGATCCAAATTAGACTCTCTAATTAAAAACAAATTATCTCATAATATGTTATATTGATGATCTATGTAACATGCATGCTAACATGAAATCATAAAAATGAAAGTATAAGGAAAAACAATTTCCTTACATTGATTTAGTGGTAAAAAGGGCACAAACTAGTTCACCTTACTAGTTTGTTCTTGAGCTATATGAATGTGGAAGATCCTCCAAAAACCAACCTCCAAAGTAGAAGGTCTCCTTCCTTAATCCACCCAAGAACTTACCCAACAACCTTACTAATATTAACTAGATATAAGTAAGACTACCCTTGATAATATGTAGATATTACTAACATCTTAGTAATTATTTATTTTACTAACATATCTTAGTAAAATGATTTTATTTGTTTTAGAGAGAAAAGACCAACAAAACATTCACATGCAAATGCACTAAATGAGGTAGTGTGTACAAATGAGCAAATGTTGGTTCATAAAGAGGAGGAAAAGTGGCGGGTTGGTGAGGAAGAGTGTAGGAGTGAATTTCTTATTTTTTTATCAATCTTACATCACATGAAAAATCATTATAAGATAACTTATGGAAGAATATAAAGTAAGGTGAAATGATTATGTGAGTAATCATCCACTACTCTTATTTTACACGGTCTATTTGCCCATTTACGGGTCCATGTTGGTTCTTATATTTGTCACACAAATCCGTGTAATTTTTATTTTAAACATCGTATCATGTTTAAATACTTCCATAATTAAGTCGTCCAATTCACTCCGTAAATATACGTGTACCACTACACATATTATTTACGTACTAATATTAATCACATTAATCAATTAGTACAATTTTAGTAAATTAACAGTTAATTAACTAAAACCCGTCTCCCAAAACTTATTATTCAATTATCGCATAATTAAATAATAACTGTCGCTCCTCGAGTTCGCAACTCGAAATCTCTCTAAAAATAATAGACTAACATCCTAGTCTATAAATCAAGGGACTAAACAAATTGTATCTCATACAATTAATTAGTTACAAATTGGGGCTCGTTCCTTTAGGTGTGACCGAAAGGGGTCAGTTGATCACCGCCGTCTCAGTTGACCAAACATATCTGATAAAAAAGGGTGGGAAAATGCTCTCTCATAGCCTCGGGTTCCCATGTGGCCTCTTCCACATTATGATTAGACCAAAGCACCTTGAGTAAGATGGTCTCACCATTCCTTGTCTTGCGTACTTTGCGGTCTAAGATCTCTTTAGGAAACTCGGCATAAGATAAGGACTCATCAAGTTCGATGTTCTCAACCTCAAGCACATGTGACGGGTCACTCACATACTTCCGAAGCTGTAAAACATGAAACATGTTGTGGACTCGATCCAAAGCTGGTGGTAAAGCTAACCTGTAAGCCACCTCACCTACATGATCCAAAATCTCATATGAACCGATAAACTTCTGGCTTAACTTACCCTTCTTCCCAAACCTCATCACTCCTCGCATTGGTGACACTTTCAAAAGAACTTTGTCACCCACTGCGAACTCGATGTCCCTGCGGTGCAAATCGGCATAACTCTTCTGGCGATCCTGAGCTGCTTTCATCTTTTGACGAATTAGCCGAACTTGTTCAACCATATCCCGCACCATCTGTGGCCTTAAAACCACTGCCTTTGCGCTGTCATCCCAACAACCTGGACGTCGACACTTCCTGCCATATAAAGCCTCGAAAGGTGCCATCCCGATACTAGTATGGTAGCTGTTCATATACGAGAACTCGATCAAATCCAGCCTGTCCTCCCAACTCCCACCGAATTCCATGGAACAAGCTCTCAACATGTCCTCCAAGGTCTTGATAGTCCTTTCAGTCTGACCATCTGTTGCAGGATGAAAAGCTGTACTCATCTTTAAGGTCGTACCCATCAATTCCTGCAACTCTTGCCAAAACCGTGATATAAACCTCGCATCTCGATCCGACACTATATCCTTAGGTACATCATGTAACCGAACCACATGTTTCCTGTAACTCAAAGCTAGTTGTATCTTAGGCCAAGTGTCCTTCATCGGAATGAAGTGAGATGACTTTGTTAACCGATCGACGATCACCCAAATTATATTGTTACCTTGTTGTGTCCTTGGTAACCCCACGATAAGGTCCATAGAGATCGACTCCCACTTCCACTCAGGTACCTCTAGTGACTGAATCTTCCCTTGTGGTCTTCGCTGCTCACCCTTGACTCTCTGGCATTGTGGACACGAGGCCACGGGGGGCGCTTGGGAACAAGCGTTTGCATTTGTGGAGTCGCCACCAATTTTTATGGAAAATTGGAACCGTTCGAATACCTCGTCCTATGTCAAGACACAAAGTAGTGACATGAACACTAAGAACTTGTTACCCTTAGAATTCTATGTCTAGAATGACTCTCGTGGATGCCAATGAACACGGATGTTCACAGAGATCTGGAGTAAGAGGTGAGGGTACGTATTAGGAAGCCCTTTTACTGAACACCTAATCCCGCCCGCCTCGATAGCGGCCTCTACTAATGATTAGGGAAATCGTTTGTATTTGATATGTTGTCGATTACATGCATGCAATGCAACATCCATCGTTTTGATCCTAGCATGTGAATTAGACTAAGTCGGTGAACAATTAATTAGCACTTATTAATGTCGAGTTAGGGTTTAGAATTAGTTACATGTGAAGAACAAGAAAATATACATAATAAATACAATAAATTACAATGAATTAGATTGATTTACGTCAAAAATATACTTAAGACGGACAATTTGAGAAAACGAAGGAGAATAAAATAAAGTTAGAAAATATAGACAGATTAAGGGTGATATTACAATTAATAGTCGATTAATTACGTAGTTAAGGGATTAGGTCAAAGCAAGAACGGAAGTTCAGGGACATAAATCACCCCGGAAAAGCGCAGCATTGTTGCGTCCTTTGGAAGAGGCGCAGCTTTCACTGCGTTTTTTCCTGAGGCGGGTTCTGGCTGTGAAATCAGAACTGCGGGTTGTTTAGCGTATTATTAACATGTGAATCCGTCATAAAAGCGATAAAACACGAATTAAATGAATTAAAGACGAATTATAACCAATTAAAACTAATTATGCGAATTAGGTTAAATTATGAAGACGGAAACGAATTGAAAGGCATGACAAATTGGAAATAAATGGTAAAAATATGTACAAAGGCGAATCCCAGAAACTTGATATGAACGAATCGAGTTTCTAAAAATCCGGGTTTGATTTAATGGCGAAAACCCGCAAATATTGATTATAAGGGATTTAAACCATAAAATAAACACGATAATTATTAAGAATATGTATTAAAAGATTATTATGTATAATTGAAAGAAAGAAAACAAGAAATTAAGACAAAATAGACGAATTAACAGAGGACCGAGGAAGAAGAAGAAAAGCAGGAACTGCGGCAGCCTCTGGAAGAGGCGCAGCAGTTGCTGCGTTTCTTCTCGACTTCTGCCCACTGTTAATCCGTAAAAATAGTTTAATGAAAGGGTTTTAGAAATCGGTTTTAAGCATGTTTTTGACGTAAATCTTACATTAATTGATACAAAACTAAAATACAATAACAAAGATAGGATTTACACCCTCTGACTTACATGTTTGACGAAACGAGATTAACTAAGTTATCGATTTAGTGATTGCTCGACTCGAAAGTATGTAGAAAGTGCCCTCGTAAGAGGATTTAGATAAAGTTGATTGATGTGTAGTTGTCAAATTGGTCGGTCATGCAACGTGACTGGTACTCAGAATACTCTGAGCTTACGTGGTCGATTGATCAAGCACGTAGACGTCAAAAGCTTAGAGCACGGTCTTAGAATGCAAAGGGAGAAGGGAAGGGCGGACACTCGCGTGAAAAATATGTGGAACGAAGGTCCCTATTTATACTAAAAAATACTGAGAGTTATGGAATTACTCAAACTTTGGAAAGAAATCACGAAAAATTTTGAAAATACGCATAAAAGAGTTGGGGAAGAGGCGCAGCAGCTGCTGCGATCCTTTGAAGAGGTGCATCATCTGCTGCGTCATTTCCCCAGAAGTTTCCTCCTGCGGAAGAAAGAATTCCGCGTTTCTTTTATGAAATTGCGGTGGATCTCAACTTCCTTATTCTTTAAAATAAGATTTTTGGGATATATTTTACCAAAAGATATAAAATTAATTTTATGGAATAAATATCCGGAATATTCCGACTCGGCATTTTGAACGGTTTCTTAGAAAATGAAGCGGTTTTTGACCCGGACTCCAAATGAACTCTAATTACTGTCAAAACGACCGTATTGGCGCATAGATGACGACCAAGGGGTAGACACAAGTATTTGAGCTATCACTTGACGATAAACTTACGGACTGTCATAAATCGTTCTACGTACCAAACATGCGGCCCAATCATCACTAGGTGGCTGGCGGGAGGTGCAGAAACGAGGTATCTAAAGAGCCCCCACTTCGACTGAGGCTTGGACTAGGCGAAAGTCAAAGTATAGCCATCAGGTCAATCGAATATTACAACCTGACGACTATGGCGACGCGAGGCGGCTCAAGGGGTCTGAGCCAAGGACCTGTCGTCGGGAACATTTTAGAGTCTGTCGACTACCGGGGAGGGTCGTTTAAAGTCCATTAGACTATGTAAGGAGGCTCGCCGGCCATAATAGGAAACCATACCTGAGATTTCTTTCTCGAAACAAACAAATATTGAAGATAGCAATGCATCGGTTGAAACTGCTGGGGGAATCTGCTTGCATCGGTCTCAAGCGAACTCTCGTCGGGGAATATGTCGATGATTCTTGTCTGGATTGAATCATTTCTGGGAATCTGCTTGTGTCTGCTTCCAAACAAACTTCATCTCTCGAGAAGTACAATTGGTTGTCATGAACCCTCGATGGATAAAAAGTATAGATAAAGGTGTGTCGAAACACCGCCGGAAATCCGCTCGTTGCTGCAAGCGAAGTCTTGATGAAAGATGAAATACTGCGACGGTTCGCAGTTTGCTTGAGAAGGATATAGGCGAGATAAAATACCACGACAGTTTGGAGTCTGCACGACAAAGTATGTGTCCGGACAAAAATAAATGTCCAAAAGATCCAAAATATGTAATATGGAGTGTCGGAGAAGAGGCGCACCAAAGACGGGCCCACAAACAACTAACTTGTAACGAAATTTTGAAAATTGAGCTAGAAAGGAGCTGGGGAAGAGGCGCAGCAAGAGCTGCGACTCTTAAAAGAGGCGCAGCAGGTGCTGCGTCCTTTCCCAAGCTTGTCCCCGTCTCAGTAAAAACTCGCAAAAACCCGTGTTTTATTTCACAATAACAAAATACAAATTCTATCAAAAATCTCTCAAATTCCAACCATTTTCCGTCAAAATTTTATCAATCCACTCCATTAATCATGACTAATAGAGGTATGTGTCGTATTCTTGCTTTAATTCTTGTATTTGCTTGATTTTGATCGAAAAAAATTAGGGTTTTCATACCCAATATGTCGAAAATTTGGGCCTTTTCCCCCCTAATGGATTTGTCTTGTAAAATTGATATTAGAAATGGATAATTGGCAATGTTAGGAACATAACCATGTATTCTTTTTGAATTTTCGTCAAGTATTGAAGTTTTGAGGGAATTTGAGACGGTTTCTCAGTTGTTCGAAAATCGCTTCGAAAATGCCTTTAAGATTGCCCATTTTTGATGAATTTTGGTTTTTGGAATCCTTGTGTAATGAGTAAACTTCCTACCATGTCGGAATTTTGGTATGCAACAGCTTTTTCCGGACACTTTTCTAGGGCATAATCGTTATTATAGCGAAATGCTGCCGAATTTTCGACTCAAACCCGTGACTAGGCTTGGACTTAGACTGGACTTGGCCCGATTTACCATATGAGCGGTCGGGTTTCGAAAGAAATGGTCAAAGATGGCGAGAAAAGGCCTTTGTCAGAGCTCGAAAAGGCTTGAAACAAACTCATCGAGGCTCGTCGTCATTTGACGCGGCCTAAGTTACTTTAATTTTGTAGGTGACGCCCCTTGTACGTCGGGGAGGGCTCCCATGGACGTAGACTTTTACCCTTCTCTCGCTCTCGAGGAGGTGGTCGAGGAGGTAGTTGAGGAGGTTGTCGAGGAGGTCTCGAGGTAGGCCAACGTGGGACGTGGTGGTCGTCAGCTGGTGGGGGCACCCGAGTGGGCTGAGAAATGGGATGGTAGACATCTCATTTGGGCAGCAGAGAGCCACCTGTCTTATAGGACAGCGAGGAGTTGGGTAAGTCTCGAACTTGCCATTTTCTTATAACCTTCCTTATTTACTTGTTGTTTCATTTCTCGTCGGTCTTGTGATAACTTTTGACCTGAATTGATACAGGATGACGGGAACTTGAGGTCCTTTTTCGGCTACACGACGATGATGGAGGCCTACGAGAGACTGGCGGAGGAGGAGAAGGCCATCATCGAGCTGGGAGCCTTCAGAGCTTTGGTGGGAGCGTGGAGGGCGATTAAGGAAAGGAAGATTCGGGATAACCTTTGCCTGATTCGAGCTTTCCTTGATCGGTACTGGGATATGACCTCGACTTTCCATATGCCTTTTGGAGAGGTTGGGGTCACTCTGGAGGACTACGGCATGATTTCTGGTCTGCCGTGTAGAGAGGAGGTTGTGGTGTGGCCGTTGACAGCCATGAGAGTAGACTCGGCCGAGGCGAGGAGGCTAATCGGCTGGAACCTGGCAGCGGGTGCTTCCAGCGTTCCCGGGTTGGTGCCGAGTTCTTACGTCAGGGACTACTTTGCGGGTAGGACCCCGGCGACGGTGGTGATTGATGGGAGGAGGATGGCTCCTCCTGCTTGTACTGCGGAGCATAGGGCCCGCTTGTGGTTGTGGTGGTTCTTGTCTTCGCTTTACCTCGGAGACAAGGAGGATAGGCTGTCGACGAAGCTTCTTCCGTTTCTTTCTGACTTAAGTGACCTAGGTCGGTGGGACTGGGTTACTCCTTGCTTTGCGGTCCTCACTCGTTACATGAGGCCATGGTTCTCCCCGAGCTGTTGGAGAAGGGGAGTTCTCTTGCTACTGTCGGTCCTGGACTGCTGTTGGAGGTATGAACCTTCATAATGAAATATCATTATCTCTTCCTTTATTTCCATTTTATCGAATTATGAAAGATCAATATCGATTGTCTTATTTTGCAGGGGTGGGTGTACTCCTATTTTCCGGGCTTCGCGCCCAAGAGGATGGAGCCTGAGCCGAGGGCGTACCCGGTCGTGAGAGACTGGGTGGTGTGTCGTAGGAAGCGCCAGCACTCTTCTTACGATGTTTGTCGATGGGGCGCGAATGCCCTGAAGTTGAACGACGTAAGTTCCTTTAATTACTTTTCTTCATTATTATATTTATTTAGGAGCAATCATAGGAATGACCCCCTTTCCCGTTTAGAGACGATCATAGGAATGACCTTTCGTTTACTTGTTTTTAGTGGGTTCCTAGACCCTGGGTGGACTATCCTGATGCTCCGGCCTTCATGGCTGAGGTCCTTCGACCTAGGAGCTCGAGTCGGTTGCTGTTGAGGACATCCATGGGACCAGTGTGGTACGTGGGTGAGCGTTTGATTCGTCAGTGCTCTCGCGAGACTTTCACGGTTCCCATCGATCCTCCACGGACGATGTTTAGGGAGCCTTCTGACGCTGAGAGAGAGGCTGACTTGGCGGATGCTAGTGGTAACGCTCTCCTCCTTCCTGGCGAGGAGTACTCTCTGTTAGTTCACCGGAAGCTGGCATACTGGCCGATCGTGGTAAGTATCTTACTTTCCCTTTTTGAATTGATTTGACAAATGACAAACGATCGTCGAATAAAGAACTATTTGCAACTCGCGGGAGATCGAGGTGGCAGGCGTCGAGCCCCCAGTGTGCCCCGAGACACTTGAGTACACCAACGCGGCGGGGATGACGACGATCTCATATATCCGCGAATTTGGCAAAGAGGTGACGGACGCTGGCCTGGAGGAGTGGCAGCACTTAGTGAGGAGGGTAGGCCCCCAGCTTCGGCTGTCTTTTGTTGTTTTTGTCGCATAAGAATGCATTCGTTCTTAAACCTTTGTTATTCAAATGCAAGTGGCACCGTCTCAGAATGTGGCGTTGTGGAGGATGGACAACCGGCTGCGAGCCACGGCCATCGAGGCACATGTAGGCGGCTGAGGATGGCAGGTATGAACCTCTCATTCTCTTCATTTCGAATTTTGTTGCATTTCTCGTACTTGTTTTGAAACAGTTGAATAAAATGATTGAAATGGGGCATTTCTTTATCATTTGCAGAGGGAGCGTGACCAAGAGCGCGAGCTGGCGCAGTCCAGAGAGGAGACCGCTCGCCTGTTGAGGGAGTTGGAGGTCAGAGACGCTGAGATTGCTGCCCTCGAGGCGACCTGGCTGAGCTGGGTGGTGACTAGGAGTAGTTGCCCTTCTGCTTTTTGTTGTTGGTTGTCTTAGATATACTTGTACATTTGCTTCGTTTTGTACTCTTCGGACCTGTTTTGGGCGAGAGACCCCAGTTTGATGTACATATCACATTTTGGTTATATATGTAGAATGGCCTGAGTGCCTTCGATGCTGGTTGTTTGTTGTCCGTGCAGGTTAGCTTAAAACAGGTTTGGTAGATGACGGTTTACGCCGTCATGCTGCCGAAATTTACATAGAATTTACACGTAGAACACATAATATTTATGTGACTTAAATTAGTGCAAAATGAGAAAAAGTAAAAAAAGTGCCCGAAAATGAGCAAAAAACGAAAAAAGTGCCCGAGAATGAGCAAAAAAGCCAGAAATGACCAGACGGTAGGGAGAGCTACCCCCTAAAAAAACATAAAAAGAAATGTATAAGTGTGAAATATAGTGAAAATGAGGAGTGAAATGATTCCCCCTAAAAAAAAAAAAAAAAAAGAAATGAATAAGTGTGCTCGAATGGCGAAAATGTCGAGTTCGTCTCGAAAAGCGTGCCCGAAAAATTAAGAAACATAAATATGGTAATTTGTCGGAATTACCAAAATAATATCCTATAGGAATAGGAAATTATTGCCAAAACCAAATAAGGAAAGATCCAAATCTGAATTTTTCGATTATTGGGACCCTAATTTTCATGTATTTGCCTTTCCTGAAGGCGATATTTGTCATTTCCCTGAAGAAATAGCTGCTATTGGAGGATGAGACCCGGAGAATGCACCCGTTGTACCTCCTAGCTCTCAAGGGTATAAGGGTAAATTCAGAGACTTGCTTGGATTAACCAAGGCTGAGGTAGACCATCTTGTGATCTCAAAAGGAGTCCGTATGTTTGACTTCATTGACCGAATAAATAAACAGGGAAGACCCTTCTATTTCTTATATTGCGAGACGCAGGGCGTTCGGGTTTTGTCTACTTCACTACTACGTCCTTCGAGGGCATGTTGACAAGGAGATGAGAGGAGATCCCCGTTTCTTGAGCATAGTTGAACAAATGGAGCTACGCAAGAGCCCGGCATGCCTAATTTTAAGAGAGACCATTCTTGTTTTAGATAACAGAAAGGCCAATCGCGAGCTTCCGTATTTGGGAAGTCCCATCATTCTACAGGTAAGAACCCGTTTCTTTCCTTTTCAACTGTTTTTTTTTTCGTTTTTCGGTTTTTTTTTTTTTGGGTTGATGACAAGAACATTAATTCCCGTCATCTTTTGTAGGTTTGGCTGATGGAGATGTTGTGGTTGATCGAGCCCCCAGATAATGTGCCCGGATATCATGCTCGGTCGATTGCAATGAGAACTAGGCTCTATATGGTGGACTTCACTCGGGTTTGCAATTATTGGGAAAATAAACTGAAGAATGAAGGAGGACCTCTAATCCGGTGGATTGTGCCATGGTGGCATCTCAGGTCAGTCACAGGAGTTTCATCCTTAGACCAGACTCGGTCAGTTCGCATCCCTGGCTTGGAATTCATGATTTGCATCTTTCCGGAGAGATTGATGAGGCAAGTGGGCCTTAGGCAGAAGATCCCAAAACTCGATACCGTTCCTCAGATCGCCGTGGCACATACGACAGAGACTTGTCAAGAGTGGGCAATCAAGTGGGCTCAGAGGAATATGTGGTTCATACCTACTCCTATTGGCTCCTTATGGGTATCTGACTCATACTTGCAATGAAGGAAGGCTGCTACTGTTGGGAAATGTATCCTCAACAATAGTGCGATCACATGATTTAAATATCATTATTAAATCTCATTTCAAGAATATGGAAGGGATGATACATAATATATATATATATATAGTCAACTGGTCCACACATATCGGTAATGATTGGCTGGCTAGAGTTTGACATTACTGTCGTGCGACGGTGGTGACCAGTTGATACCTTGAGGTCACACCTAAAGGACGATTCCCTTAATTGAAAAGGTTAATTAATTGTATGCCGATACGGATTAATTGATTCCTTAAAATTGAACAAATTATTATCATAAGAGAGAAAATGACATCTTATTCTAATGTGATTAAATACGATTTTATTTAGTAATTTAAGAAGTTATATTACTAAAATTAATCGGTGTTTGCGAAACACGCGAAATGAGAATGATAAGTTAGTTATAATTACAAGATATTGTGAATTATACTAACTAGTAATTATATGACCATTTTATGAGAAAGTAATTTTATATTACTAGTCAATTTGTTAAATATGATTTATTTATTTTATAAATGATATTTAATTTGTTAAATATGCATTTTAAATTAAAACATGACATAAGACATGTCACATGTCACATGACATACAATTGTACAATTGACAAAAATAAAATGGACTCCATATTACACTATGTAAACCGAAAATGGATGGACAATAAGAAGTTTTTGTCTTTTTCCATTTGTCTTATGCATTTGTCTAAAATGCTTGATAAGTGATATGACAACGCAAAAAGATTTACACCTTTTGTCTTGTGAAGACAAAAAGGAAAATAATCATGGTCTATGAACCATGCATGGCCACCGGTTTTTAGAGCACAATTAGAGAGGATTTTCTCTCTAATTAATTCATTCTTACATTTTTATGAAAAACCTCCCTTCTCTCTCTTGTTCTTCATAAAAATTCCTTTTTGTGAATCAATTTGTTTAAAAATCAAACACTAATAATACTAGAAGTAGTATATGAGTATTAGTAATAGATTTTAAGGTAAACTACATTACAAACATCTAGTACATGTTTATTTGTGGGATTAAGGGATAGTTTTGGGTGCTACTAATTGGAGAGCTTCTATTTTGAGGTCATGTATGTTCATCCAATAATGGAAAGCTCAAGAACTAACAAGAAGGATATCTTGTTGGTGCCCATTTGACCGAAATTCATATGGTGAGAAAATGATTTTCTTATCTTATCTATTTTTAGTTTGTATGCATAAGATCTAGAATTTATTTTATGACTAAATAAATTTGAAACATATAAGAATATGTTAAGTAAAGAGATCTAGATTTCTAACAAGCGGTATCATGAGCACAAGGTTGTTTGCATGCAAATCGGTTATTGTTTTTCCGAGTTATACGATTAACATATAAAACTTGTAAATTTGTGTTATTATGATATATCACGAAAATAATTTATGCATGTTAAAGTTTCTGATCCTAAAATGTATTTAGGATATTTTGGTTAATTTACGGATTTTTATTGTTCATTTTAAATAATATTGGCATTAAAATGTGATTTTTATGATAAAAATGTCATTTTTGGACGAAAATTAGCTAAACTTCGAATTTTCCAGTGGTTTTTGGATATGTTTTCACATATATTATTTTTAGATGATCTGGAAATTTTCAAAATTTTATGAGTTCTTATGCTCGAAATATGGATTTTTCATGATAAAAATCGAATTTAAATGAAAAATAGGTTAATATGAGAAATATTTCGAATCTGGTCATAGAAATTTAGTATGTTGTCACATGAAATTTTACAAGATGTGTGTAAAATAATAAGCTATAATGAAGTCTTCATGCATGATTTATGGATTTTTGATGAAAAATAGCATAAATAGTGACTTAATTAGTGAAAATTGCTAAAACATACTTCATGACTAAGGAAAAACGTCATATGTTGCATTTTATTATCTTTTTCAGATCTAAAATTGAAAAGTTGATGAATATATTTTTTTCTTATGTTTTCATGATTTTTATTGATAAATCCGATAAACCGCAACATTGTTTTTTCCGATAACTTTCGAAATTTTTAACCTAAGTTTTTGAACATTATGAGTGTCATAGTATTTTTCCAGAATGTTCATGAGTTTAAATTTCAAATTTCAAATTTATTTGAAATTTTTGTGATTTATTTGAAGTTTATGGCATTTTTATTGTAATTTTGAGTCCTTTTATGAACAATATTAAGAAATATGAGTTAATTATGGTCAAATGGTTAGTGGAGACTAATTTTTGAGTCCTAAGAAGTTAGGGTAATTAACTTGTGCATAAATATGAATTTATGTAATTTTTGTGATTATAAAACGTTGAATCACGCAAATCCGTAAAAACTGTGTAATATACGATATTGGCTCCTTAAAGGCGATTTAGCATAAAATTGGGCATGTTCATACATATTATAATGCTGCATTTTATTTATGATTGTCATAATTTTATTTTATGTAATTTTTGAATTATGTAATTTTTACTTAGTATGGCCTTAGTTTTTAATTGATATTACCCGAAATGTATGGGAATATCGATTCGGTTGTAATTTATGGTGATCTCGTATCACCGTTTTGTAATTTAATAGATTTATTTTATTTTAATTACAAATGTATAATAGGAAATTATGTAATTTATTATGTAATTTATTTATTTCGGAGTTCCTTGAAGACGGTGTCACTCAAGAAGGAAATCCATTAAAGACGGTGATACCTCGAGATGCGTGCCTCAACCGAAGTTCAAAGGACCAATGGAGTTGGTTTTCGAATATGTAATAGTAAAATAGTTTTTCTATTTTAGGAAGGCCATACTAGGATTATTTTATTTATGCTTTGCATTTTATTAATATGTCGCATGCATCGCTAAATCGCCATAACTAAAACATGCATTGTCATTTTAATCGAGTTTATCGACCGTGTCAATTACAATTATCGTAGTTTACCGCTTTAGTTCACTTAAAACGTGATAGATAATAAATTGACATGACCTCTCGCTAAAATAAACAATTGAGACTTAGCCTTACCAAAAATTAGAAACCCATGAAGTACCGGTTTCATAAGGAGTTGAGTAGGCTTTTACCGTAAGACAAACCTTGTTACGTTGGTGAAGTGGGGTGATAAATGTCTATACACCGAATTTATGTAAATAAAGGGTATTTCGGCACACCGTGCCCTAAGTTGACATGGGTTTGGATCACGGACACATTTATTCGAAATTTGGGTTGAACTCAACGAAAGTATTCACGACGTATTTCCGGATGTGTTTCGGGCTAGAGATAAAATATTAATGCAATTTTATCGACCAAGAGTTCTAAAAGTAGAATCGATTAAAGAGTTAATCCACCGAGTTATATTAATAAAGGGTATTTCGGCACACCGTGCCCCAAGTTAATATGAATTTGGATCTTGGAATCATTTATCATAGTTGGGTAGAGGTCACTATGTAAATGCTTTACTTGTTATTTACAAGTATTAATAAAACGATAAATGTTAAGTTTTCCACTATTCCGTTATCATATTGTTCTATTTCTTTACCACAATTCATATACGATATCATTTCGATTCAAATCTCCATTAAAACATCGTAACTAAAGACAAAATTTGAATTTTCTTCTAAAACCTCAAATGAACCATTGCTAAGGATCTCTTGTAAAGAGTATAGATTAAAGTTATTCATTATCAAACAGGTTTTTGATTCTTGACTAACACATCTACTTACAATGAATTGTTTCAAATTTTGGTAACTAGATTTGTTGGAAATCAAAATTGACCAAAATAACGCAACCACTTCAATGATAGTTTTAAGACTAAAACGAACAAATGAAGAGTAATCTTCATGAATTCAATTTTGCTTCTCAAAGCAAAGACTCATTGAAATGAGTGGGAGCATTCTCTTAAACCCTTAAGATAAGGACGAGGTTCAAGAAGTAAAGATTATAATGGAATTGATACAAGGTAATGTTAAAGGTAAAGTTGTTGAGAATGACGATACTAAACCTATCAATCCCGACCGATAAAGTTTCCATTGTCTTAAATGTTGGACACGAGAAAGGAAACTACCTCAAATTATTGAAGAATCAACAAGTTAGTTGTGGGACATCTAATGGGACCTTCTTCTTTAAATGTTTATTTGATTGACATAAAATTTTGTTAGTACTACTTCGTCAATATTAGAAACCGGTGGTGGTTTTCATCATTATGTTTGATACATGGGATGATTAGAATATGACGACTAGCAACAATGAAGTCGAGAGATAGAGTCATTGTGTACTAAATCTAGTTTTTGGGTTTGGAGTTGTACTTAATTGTGACTATTAAGTACATAAACTCTAAATAAGAATACAAACTTGTTAAGATACAAAAGAGGTTTCACTTTTGTGACCCTATACACCACGATTTGATGTATGGCTAGCCCATTATCAAGGTGATTATATTCTAAACCAAACTAGAATGATGTATCATGAAGATGATGCAAGACTCAAATTGGTAACCCAAGATTAAACCTTAAATTCTGGAATGATTAACGCAAAGAGTTATCAAGTACTCTTGAAACCATTAGATTGTTAATGGTATATGCGTATCTTGTATTCAAAGCAAGATATCTCGTGCCTTTTGGTTGAAAAGGAGAACGAGGTTGTAAATCATTGATCCAAAATAAGTTGATCATTTTCTTTTACCAACGATTTAGGTTGACACTAATGTGTTCACTTAATAAGGTAAATAGAGAAATCTTTGAAGAAGTTCAAAAGTTCAAAAAAGCACGATTTAGTCGTGATGGGATTATCAAAGTGAAGACTTTGATATAAGCCAAATAAAATGTGATATAGTATCACAAGTTAATCTCTCTTAGCACGCATTATGGAATAATGTGTGATTGGATAAGAATTCAAACGCTATTCGATATGGTTTGAACTTCAATCAAGTTACTTTGAGTTACTTGATCCTTTTGGGGATTTTTATCATTTTGTCTAAATTATTTTTCCACTAAATCTAAAACGAATCATATGAGATATGAAATGGTAGGTTACCATGTTTGTAAGTTTTCAAAAGAAACAAATGCTCATTTTTCCTTGTTATAATCACGAGTACACCGCGTTTGTGGCTCGTGAAGCTGTCTTTCTAAAATACAAGTTTATTTCTAGAAGACAGAGTGGGAGAAAATTATTCAAGAGCCACAAATAATGTTATGTCACAAGAAACTGGTCTTTCTTGGCTACATGAGACGTTTTGTGTAATACATTGTTTCTTCAAAACCTAGGAGGTTAATGTCATCACTTGTTAAAAATGATGAATTCATGCTACTTTTAAGAAAGTAAAGAGCATATAACTTACAAAGAAATTGTTTGATTCAAGTTGATTACTTCTAGAAAGTAATGAACATATGACTTACATGAGAATGTTTAAGTCACAACTCAATACAAGGCTTAGAGCCATGAAAATCCGAAATAAAAAGGCTTGATTAGTGACAAAGGGTTTTGCACTAATAAAGAGAAATTTCGTAGCAAGATTGGTGGCAAAGAGTTTTGCACTGGTTGAAATGCTTAAGTCTATTTGGATCTTCTTAGGGATTGTGTTTCATTATTATGAAATACACAGCGAGTGAATCTAAAACCCACTTCTTCAATTAGAAGGAATGTATTCAATACATGTCTTGAGTTTTGTAGATTCTTGCAATCCTAAGATAATGTGCAACTTAAGAGATGGTCTTAAGTAGGACATCAATGAGTTGGAATCAACATTTTGATCATGTGATAAAACATTTCTCGATAAGTCGAGAAGTTGTTTTTATACATGAAGTTTAGTGGGAGTTACGGTAATTTTAATTAGTCTTATATGTGGATGACATATTGATCATTGCGAATGATTTAAGACTTTTGGAGTAATATAATACATCTTGAATATCTGGTTTTATGAAGATAAATCCACATGATATTAGCGTCAATAAGAAGTCTTATGTTGATAAGATTCATGACTAGTTCAATTAATTTGAACATATTTGATTGATTTCATTTGCTTCCGCTGCCGGATCAATTAAATAAGTAATGATGTATAACACATCATATACTTTCAGTATGATGAATTGTTTTCAAAATCGAATTTAAGTAATCTTTACCAAGTAAGCCATAGAGATTACCCTTAAGTGCTTGCAGAAGCATTAAGGAAGTAAAGCAAAGTGTTTTTGATGCAATTTTGTGTAAGGGTGTTACACAAGTGACAATTGACAATTGAGATTGCGCATGGTTTCTGACAAAACCATAATCAAAACACATTAGGATGGTTAAGATACCATTGTGGCTATGTTAATTAAGAAATAGATTTTCTAGAATCGTTCTAGGCAATAAAGAACAATGAGAGATATTTATAATGGAAATTGAGTACACTTGCAATCATGAGATGTGCAAGAGGATGAGTCCCGCACACTGTGAAAACAGTGGGAGCTATTCTTAGGCTAGAGGGCCTATGTCTTGATTGGATCTCGACACGTACTCAGAAAGTTTTGTAATCAGGCATTGACTATTCATATGTGATAATCACAATTGTCGTTCGAGTTTTACTTTAAAACTCTTTTATTATACTTTGTTACATCCAAACGGGTTGTAGAGACAACATTGAACCCCGTTAAAGTGAACCCGGATTAACATAGTATTCGCCCATAGTCACTTGTATAAGGTGACGTCTCGAAGTGACTAGAGTGTGATGCGATTGATGGCAAGTTCAAGTGCCATAGAGTCATGTGAGATGACTAGTCGATCACATAGGCAGACTGTTAGGAACACTTTTGTGGGCAAATTGACCGCTTATAGAGTTCTGGCAAATTTATATAGCCTGGTCATGACGAAACTATAGTATTCTAATGAGTCGATTCTTTTGACTAAAGACTGTTCGCCTAAGATGGCACAGTTTCAGATTAGCTTTGATTTATGTTACTACGACCTTCGTAAATGGGGTCAAATGGGCATATTTTGGGTTATGATGGCTGTGGCTAGTCGAAGGGAATAAGTGCGATAGGAATTGTCCACCCCCTTGTTAGGGTTAAAACAATATCTCAGGACCACTCGAGGAGTAATAAACTGGAAATGCGTGGCCACGCTCGGAAGGTATCCATGGTGGATAAATTCCGGTCAATCAGTTATTCTCCAGATCGAGGAAACTACTCTCGATATGATCACTTGCAAGTACGACCCGAAAGACACCTTGCATTGAGTGGGAGATAGTAATAGGACAAGAGAATTGGTGACGCACACTTGTCGAGGACAAGTGGGAGATTGTTGGGAAATGTGTCCTCAACAATAGTGCGATCACATGATTTAAATATCATTATTAAATCTCATTTCAAGAATACGGAAGGGATGATACATAATATATATATATATATATATAGTCAACTGGTCCACACATATCAGTAATGATTGGCGGGCTAGAGTTTGACATTATCGTGCGTGCAATGCCGGTGGTGACGATTGATCCTTGAGGTCACACCTAAAGGACGATTCCCTTAATTGAAAAGCTTAATTAATTGTATGCCGATACGGATTAATTGATTCCTTAAAATTAAACAAATTATTATCATAAGAGAGAAAATGACATCTTATTCTAATGTGATTAAATAAGATTTTATTTAGTAATTTAAGAAATTATATTACTAAAATTAATCGTTGTTTGCGAAACACGCGAAATGAGAATGATAAGTTAGTTATAATTACAAGATATTGTGAATTATACTAACTAGTAATTATATGACCATTTTATGAGAAAGTAATTTTATATAACTAGTCAATTTGTTAAATATGATTTATTTAATTTATAAATGATATTTAATTTTTTAAATATGCATTTTAAATTAAAACATGACATAAGACATGTCACATGTCACATGACATACAATTGTACAATTGACAAAAATAAAATGGACTCCATATTACACTATGTAAACCGAAAATGGATGGACAATAAGAAGTTTTTGTCTTTTTCCATTTGTCTTATGCATTTGTCTAAAATGCTTGATAGTGACATGACAATGCAAAAGACTTACACCTTTTGTCTTGTGAAGACAAAAAGGAAAATAATCATGGTCTATGAACCATGCATGGCCACCGGTTTTTAGAGCACAATTAGAGAGGATTTTCTCTCTAATTAATTCATTCTTACATTTTTATGAAAAACCTCCCTTCTCTCTCTTGTTCTTCATAAAAATTCCTTTTTGTGAATCAATTTGTTTAAAAATCAAACACTAATAATACTAGAAGTAGTATATGAGTATTAGTAATAGATTTTAAGGTAAACTACATTACAAACATCTAGTACATGTTTATTTGTGGGATTAAGGGATAGTTTTGGGTGCTACTAATTGGACGGCTTCTATTTTGAGGTCATGTATGTTCATCCAATAATGGAAAGCTCAAGAACTAACAAGAAGGAGATCTTGTTGGTGCCCATTTGACCGAAATTCATATGGTGAGAAAATGATTTTCTTATCTTATCTATTTTTAGTTTGCATGCATAAGATCTAGAATTTATTTTATGACTAAATAAATTTGAAACATATAAGAATATGTTAAGTAAAGAGATCTAGATTTCTAACAGCTACTTCCGAAGAGCGTGAGAAATTAAGGAAGCACGAGCCTGTTGACTACAAGATTCGCGAGGTAGCAAAGGAGAACCAGAAGTATTTGACTGAAGAGGAAGAAGAGGCCGGATTCCGAGTCGTTCATCCGTCGAAGAAACCGAAGACCGCTCCTGTCGTAGAGATGGTGATGGATCGAAATGGCAAGTCTAGACCGCGAGAGAGACCTTTGGTGATTAGGTCGGAGATAGCACAAGAGGGCCCGGCTCGTGGTCGAGACAAGAAGTATGATAAAATTGACAAAGGCAAAAGGAAGATGGAAGAGTAGCCTTAGTCGTATTACTATTTATTATTATTATTATTATTATTTGTAATAAACAGCGAGGTTTTTAGAGTCCTAGACTAGCATTTATTTCAGCATTTATATTATTTGGCATATTATTATTATTTATGGAACAAATGAATAAAACATTAATTGGTTAAGAAACCGTTGTGATTTTCTTTTATTATTCTTGATGAATTTCAAATGCAAATGCAAATGTTCTCTATTTACATTTTAAAATAATGGGTTGTGTCCTGTGAAGGATTGCCTACGTATTCATTAAAAATGAAATCAAACCCTGTACGTAGTTCGAATAAATGTAAAATAATAATTGTTCGAAGCAAGAGCTTGTAATGAACTTTAGAAAATAAGCAAGAGCTTTACTTACTCCTAAAATACAATTCAATTTATTTGATGATGTGAGGATGTCGAAATGTCAAAACGCAAGAGCATAATGACATAAGCTTTCTTTCAGCGGGCCAGGGCCATTTTATTTTGTGTCGCATGAGCGACACATGGGTGTTACGCGAGGCGCGTTTCCTATTTTATGCTAAAGGTAGTATCGTTTTAGTTGGTCGAGGTTAGTTGGGTTAGCAAATTCATTCCCATCTAGGTCTGTAATCCTAGCCGCACCCCCTGAGAGTATAGACTTGACTAAGATAGGGCCGGCCCAGTTGGGTTTAAACTTTCCACGTGGATCGACAGGTAGGAGAGCTCTGACTGATTTGAGCACCAAATCTCCTTCTTTGATGTTCCTAGGCTTAGCCCGTTTATTGAAGGCTCGTTTGATACGTGCCTGATATGTTTGCACATTATGTAATGCGCGCAACCTTCGTTCATCCAAGAGGATGAGTTCTTCATATAGATCTCTCTTCCATTCAGCTTCTTGGATTTGACTCTCGAGCAAAATGCGTAGGGATGGAATTTATAGCTCAACTGGTTGCACGGCTTCCATGCCATAAGTAAGAAAGAAAGGAGTGGCCCCAGTGGGCGTCCTGACTGATGTGCGATAACCCCACAGCGCGAAGGGTATTTTACTAGGTCAATCTCTATAATTGTCGATCATTTTCTTGAGGATCATGACGACGTTCTTGTTAGCTGCCTCTACCGTGCCATTAGTTTGAGGTCTGTAAGGAGAGGAATGGTGGTGCTTGATTTTGTATTTGACTAGCAATTGTGCAGCTTTAGCCTAGAAATGTGACCCATTGTCGCTGATGATTTCATGTGGGCAACTGTAAAAACAGATGATATCGGTTTGTATGAACTTTGCCACATGTTTAGCAGTAAGAGTAGTGTAGGATGCTGCTTCGACCCATTTAGTAAAATAGTCGATAGCTACCAAAATGAAACAATGACCTTCTGTTCCAGGTGGAGTGACCTTCCCGATGATGTCGATTCCCCAAGCAGAAAATGGCCAGGGAGAGGTCATGGTGTAAAGCAGTGAGGGAGGAACGTGTTGCATATTCCCGAAGATTTGGCAATTATGGCAATGTCTGACGTACTTAATACAATCTGACTCCATTGTTGTCCAGTAATATCCCAGACGTGTGATTTTCTTTGCTATCATGGGTCCACTCATGTGAGGGCCGCATTCTCCATCGTGAACTTCTTCTATCACCTTTTGTGCCTGTGAATGATCAAGGCAATGTAGGACTACACAAAGAGGTGTTCTTTTGTACAATTCTCCTTGCATGAGGAGGTATTGAGAGGCTAGTAGGCGTATGGCACGTTGTCCCCTCTTATCCATATCTGGTGGATAGGTACCATTGAGTTTGAAGTTTAGGATCGCTTGAAACCAAGGTTCTCCTGGGTTTTCTTCTTCATCTGTAATTTGGTGTACATAGTCTGGCTCTGACCACCGTTCGATGCATAAAGGCATTTCTACTATGTTGTCTGGCATGTTAATCAAAGATGCAAGTTTTGCAAGAGCATCTGCAAATTGATTCTCTTCACGAGGTAGGTATAGATAAGTGACCTGATCGAAGAATTGAGCAACTTGATCTATCCTAGCCTGATACGGTGCTAGACTTTCGCTTCGAATTTTTCAAGATCCCGTGAATTGATTAATGATCAAGGATGAGTCTCCATGAACTCGAAGAATCTTGATACCTAAACTTAATGCCGCTTGTAGACCAATGAGGTAAGTTTCATATTCTGCTGCGTTATTTGTCACCTCGAAGTCGAGTTTGACAGACAGTGGTGTATGCTCACCTTCAGGAGAAATGAGCAATACTCTTATTCCAAATCCTCTTAAATTTGATGCTCCATCGAAATAAAGGTCCCAGGAGTCTACACTAGTTTGTAAGATATCCTCGTCTGGAAACGACCACACATCTATTGCTTGGGTGTCGTTGATGGGATTTTCTGCGAAAAATTCGGCAACGGCACGTCCCTTTATGACCTTCAGAGGTACGTATTTAAGATCGAACTCCGAAAGCATTAAGGTCCAACTCGCCAAACGTCCGTTGAGAACGGGTTTCTCGAAGAGGGATTTGACGGGATCCATTTTAGAATACACCTTGACAGAGTAGCTAAGCATGTAGTGGCGTAGCTTCTTTGTTGCCCACATAAGAGCAAGGCATGTCTTTTCGAGAGGTGTGTACTTACACTCGTATTCTATGAACTTCTTACTAAGGTAGTAGATAGCTCTTTCTCCTTTCTTGACAGTTTGCGCGAGCATAGCCCCCATGGCTGTTTCAGTAACTGTGAGATATAAACAAAGAGGTTGATCTCGTTGAGGAGGCATTAGCACTGGTGGTTTGGCTAGTATCTCCTTGATCCTGTCAAACGCCTTCTGACAGTCATCGTCCCATATGGTATGATCTATTTTCTTGAACTTTTTGAAAATAGGTTCACAGATCATAGTAAGCTTCGATATGAATCGGCTTATATACTGCACTTTACCCAGAAATCCTCTAACCTCTTTCTCTGTTTGGGGTTGCGGCATCTCGATTAGAGCCTTGATCTTGGATGGATCAATTTCTACTCATCTTTGACTGACGACATATCCCAGACGCTTACCTGACGTTACCCCGAATGCACATTTCTGAGGATTGAGTCTCATGTTGTACTTGCGCAATCTTAGGAAGAACTTGCGAAGATTATCAATATGTCCCTTCCTATCCTTGGATTTGACAATCATATCGTCGACGTATATTTCTACTTCTTTATGCATCATGTCATGTAGCAAAGTGGTCGTGGTGCATTGATATGTAGCCCCAACATTGATGAGCCCAAATGGCATAACTGTATAACAATATGTGCCCCATTGAGTAACAAAAACTGTCTTATGCATGTCTTCTATGGCCATTTTGATTTGATTATACCCTGCATACCCATCCATGAAGGACTACAATGCATGATCCGCTGTAATATCTACCAATATGTCGATGTGTGGTAGAGGGAAGTCGTCTTTGGGACTCGCTTTATTTAAGTCTCTGAAATCAAAACAAACTCGGATTCGCCCATCCTTTTTGGGTACGGGGACTATTGGGCCCAAAATTATCCTGCCTGACCTGACATAGGCCAGGCAACAGCCAAAGCCAAGTTCCAAGCAAAAGACATCTGAAACAAACATTGATCAAGTATGGACAGGCACCAAACAGGAGTTGATGAAAGACAGGCGAAAGATAACAAATGGCCTGAAAGGGAAAAACATGAGGCAAGCATCGAATAAGCATTGCAGGCGACAAGCAGGCAGTTTATATATATTTCCTACAAAAAAGGAAGACCAATTCAAGAAGGAAAAGATATAGGCAATAGTCAAAGGCAACGGCTAAGTCAGATGGCAACTACCTCCGGGTAAATAGGGCACATGCCTTATTTACCAGGAAACCCTAAACGGCAGAGAAGGAAGCGGTGAAAACAAGTATAAATACAAGAGAAGACAAAAGCAGAAGGGACATTAAACACTCTCTCATTCTTACTTATATTTGTGTATTCTCAAAGCATTATAACTTCACCTGTCACGCCTGATAAACCAATACTCTGTCAGGCTATCTAAAATCATAGTAACAATCACTCCTGGCTTGGTGCCCGTGGTTTTTTCCCTTATTCCCAGGGTTTTTCCACGTATAAAATATCTGTGTTATTATTTAGTACCTGTTATTTTACTTAATTATACTAGTCAGGCGAATTGTTTGAGTTAGATTACCTTACATATAAACCCCTGGCAGGGTATTCCTATTCAGTGAAATCCCTGTCAAAACAATTGGCGCCCACCGTGGGGCATCTAGCTCAAAAACAATCAAAATCCATAACTTAACACCACAAAAACTTGAGAGATGGCAGGAGATAGAATTGAGCAACAACTGGTTGCCGCCAAACAACAATTATTGGAAATGGAATAGTTGAAACAAAAAATGGCTCAGGCTGAAGCAGAAGTTGCAAAATTGAAAGAGTCGGAATCCAGCCTAAAACTAAAGATGGGAGAGAAAGCTTCAGGATCAAAGCTGAAAGTTCAGCCTGACACACCATTCTCCTCAATCATCAGGAATATTGATTTCTCCAATATTGGCACTCCTACTCCACCAAAGTCCAAGACAGGAGAAGAAACAAACTCAGAAGAACTCCAAAATGAAGAAACCTCACCAGATCAAACCAATACAGCCATTATGATGGCTATGCTCCAGGAAATCCAAAAACTCCATGACAGATTTGAGAAGATCCCAGGAGTTCCTACCCCAATTGAAGAAGCAAATCCAGAGAGCTATGCTGATTCACCCTTTGTGGATGAAATAGCAAAAATAGACCTGCCAAAGAAATTTGTGGTTCCCTCAATGAGAATCTATGATGGGACCACACATCCACAAAACCATGTTGCCTACTACAAGCAAAGGATGCTGGCAGCATCAATTCCCAGTGAACTACGTCAAGTCTGCATGTGTAAGGGATTTGGAACAACCCTGAACGGGCCTGCCCTGCAATGGTACAAAAACCTGCCAAATGAAAGCATCAAGTCCTTTGCTGACCTGGTCAATTCTTGCAATCATCAGTTTGCCAGCAGTAGGGAACTAGAAAAGAGATTCAGTGACCTATACAAGATTAAACAAAAGCCTGGAGAATCAATCAGATCCTACATGACAAGATTCAACAAAGAAAAGGTTTCAATCCCCAGATGTGATGTTGGAACAGCTGTGGAAGCTTTCAGGCAAGGATTACCCCTGGACAGTGACTTCTATGACGCAATGACCATGAAACCCTGTCATACCTTTGAAGATGTTCAGGCATTAGCCATAGGCTATATCAGGCTGGAAGAAGACAAAGGCTACAAGGCAGACAATGCTGACAGTAACTCAGGATATGACAAAGTCAACAGAAAAAGTTCTAACTATAGAGGAAGCAGTTCCAGGCTATCTCCTTACACAAGACCTGACAGATCAGAAGTCAACTATACACATGAACAACGAGGTAACTCCTATACTTATCCACCTATCCAAGAATATAACTTCTCTATTGACATTGCAGGACTGATCAAAAGACTTGACCATATGGGAGACATTGTCAAGTGGCCAAAGAAGTCAGACAACCCCAACCCAAGGAAGGATACCACCAAATGGTGTGAATTTGACATGGATATAGGGCACACAACAGAAGAATGCCTGGGACTACGCAGACAAGTGGCTTACCTGCTAAAGAAAGGATATTTGAAAGACCTGATGCCAACAAAGAACAGGGAAGATGATGGAACAAGAAGGAACACGGAAAGGCAACAACGTGACTTACCCCCTGCACCACCCATCTATGAAGTTAAGTTCATCAATGGAGGATCAGAGATTTGTGGCCTGACCAGTTCAGCTGCAAAGAAAATTGCTAGGGAGTCAAAAATGAAATCTCCTTTTAAACCTAGCAATTTACCTCAAATTACTTTTGACGACACTGATATGCAGGGCATTCCAGACATCCACCATGACAGCCTGGTTATCACCATGCAAATAGGAACTGCACGTGACATGAGGATCCTGGTAGATGGAGGCAGTTCAGTAAACCTGATCATGCTTGATGTCCTTAAAGCAATGAAGATTGATGAAAGCCAAATCATAAAGAAATCTAATGTCCTGGTGAGGTTCAGTGGAGAAATAAGAAACACCTTGGGGGAGATACACCTGCCCACATACGTGGAAGGAGTATCCTCATACGAAAAATTTGGAGTCCTGGACTGCCTGTCATCCTACAACGCCATATTAGGAAGACCATGGATCCACAATGTAAAGGTCATACCCTCCACTTACCACCAGTGCATCAAGATACCAACAGAATGGGGAGTAGCAAGCATAAAAGGTGAACAAAAATCTGCCCAGGAATGCTATACTGAGTCACTAAAGCCTTCCAAGGTAGGTAAGTCTCTCGCCTAGCAATTAAGATTCGTCGGGACAACTCATGTGGCGTAAAAACCAAAATGGAAATCGATCAAGTAATCTTAGACCCTGAGTATCCTGATAGGCATGTACTGGTAGGATCTGATGTCCCTGACAACATCAGGCCAAAATTAGTAAGTTTTCTCAAAAGTAAATCTTCATGTTTTGCCTGGTCACATTTTGACATGACCGGTATAGATGCCAATATTATTACACATAAACTAAATATAGATGAGTCTTATAAGCACGTCCAATGAGAAAAAGAAGAAAGTTTGCCATTTGAAAGAAATGCTATCATTAATGAAGAAGTGGACAAACTATTGGACATGGGGATGATAAGAGAAGTCATGTACCCTGACTGGCTAGCCAACGTAGTGGTGGTACAAAAGAAGAATGGCAAGTGGAGGGTTTATGTAGATTACACGGACCTCAATAAAGCCTGCCCAAAAGACCCATTTCCACTCCCACACATAGACGCAATGGTGGATGCTACAGCAGGGCATGAACTCCTGACATTCATGGATGCCTCAAGTGGATTCAACCAAATCAAGATGCACCCATCTGATCAGGAACATACTGCATTCATCACAGAAAGAGACATATACTGCTACACAGCAATGCCCTTTGGCCTGAAAAATGCAGGGGCAACATACCAACACCTGGTCAATACAATGTTCAAAGACCAAATAGGAGACACAATGGAATTCTATATTGACAACATGGTAGTCAAATCAAAGAAGGCTGAAGATCACGTCAGGGACTTGGAGATAGCTTTCAAGATCCTGGAAGAATTTAACATGAAGCTTAACCCATCCAAATGCCATTTTGGAGTCTCTTCAGGCAAATTCCTAGGTTACATGGTGACCAAAAGAGGAATAGAAGCCAGCCCAGAACAAATAAAAGCCATACTAGAACTGGAATCTCCCAAGTCAGTCAAGGACATTCAAAAACTGACAGGACGAGTTACAGCCCTGAATAGATTCATTTCCAGATCATCAGTAAGGTGAAAGGCATTCTATGACCTACTCAGGAAAAACAAGGCATTCAAATGGTTGCCTGAACACGAGACAGCCTTCCAGGAGCTCAAAACATACCTAACTACACCTCCACTACTTGCCAAACCAGACAGAGGAGAACCCCTGACGGTCTACCTATCTGTCACAGAAACAGCAGTAAGTGGAGTCCTGACCAAAGAAATTGACGGCCAACAGCATCCAGTCTACTATGTAAGTAAGAGTCTCCTAGAGGCAGAAACCAGGTATGCCTTACTTGAAAAATATGTACTTGCTTTAGTAATGTCCTGTACTAAACTTCGACCTTATTTTGAGAGTCACCCAATTATTGTAAGAACCAACCTGCCTATCAAATCTGTCCTGAGAAAGCCTGAGTTGTCACGCAGAATGGCAAAATGGTCAGTACAAATTAGCACCTATGATATAACCTTTGAACCCAGGACGGCAATTAAATCTCAAGGCATTAGCAGACTTCGTGGCTGAATTCAGTCCTACCCTAGAACCAGACCTCATAAAAGAGGTCAATCACCTTGACACCCATAAGACAGACCAGGAATGGACTCTCCATGTAGATGGAGCAACATATATAAAAGGCACGGGCCTATGACTAGTCCTAAAATCACCACAGGGAGACCTAATTGCACAGGCTATTAATTGTGAATTCAAAGCCACGAATAATGAAGCTGAATATGAAGCCATGATTGCTGGACTAAAGGTATGTATAGAACTCGGTGTAGCAAACCTCAAGGTAAAAACTGACTCTCTCTTAATTTCCAACCAAGTCAAAGGAATATATGCAGCAAAGGATTCAAAAATGATGCTCTATTTAGAATATGTCAAAAACCTTTGCAAAAAATTCAAAACCTTTGACATTGACCAAATACCAAGGGACTTAAATACCCAGGCGGATGCCCTAGCCAGCCTGGGAACAAACTTCAGCCCTGCTGTGTTTGATAAAATACCCATCATCCACCTGTTGGAACCAACCATAGAAAGGCCTGATCAAATTTGTCCCATCCAGGAAGACACAACCTCCTGGACTAAACCCTACTATGATTGGTTCTTATAGGGGATACTCCCTAAAGATAAAAATGAAGCAAGGGCCCTGAAAATCAAAGCCTCCACTTATACCATTATAAATAACACGTTGTTTAAAAAGTCTCAGGCTGGACCTTACCTACGTTCCCTGGAACCAAATGAAGTCAGGCAGGTCATAGAAGATATACATGATGGATACTGTGGAAATCATAAAGGTGGCAGAAACCTGGCAAGCAAAGTCCTCAGGACAGGCTATTTTTGGCCAACCCTGAGAGCTGACTGCATAACATATAGCTCCAAATGTGAAGCCTGCCAAATCCACTCCCCTTATATCCACCAACCATCAGAGCTACTACATTCCATCTCAGCCCCCTGGCCATTCATGAAACAGGGCATGGACATAGTAGGAAAATTACCTCAAGCGCCTGGACAAAACGTTTTCATGCTAACAATGACTGACTACTTTTCCAAATGGATAGAGGCAGACTCTTACAGGCAAGTCAAAGAAAAGGATGTCATATCATTCATCAAAAGGAATATCATATGCAGATATGGAATACCTTCAGAAATAGTCTCTGACAACGGTACACAATTTGTGGGAAAGAGAACAATAAACTTCTGTGCACAATGGAATATCAACCTAGTTACATCTACACCAGGCTACCCAAAAGCCAACGGTTAGGCAAAATCAAGCAACAAAGTAGTAATCAGCTGTCTGAAGAAAAAGCTGAAAAGGAGAAAAGGAAGATGGGCAGAAGAGCTCCCCTTAGTCCTGTGGGCTGATAGGACCACACCCAAAACAGCCACAAAGCCGTAAAACCATATTCCCCGGTCTATGATCGTGAAGCAAGCGAATCAAGCGAGAAATTCATGTGCCAACCACCAGAAGCAGCTTGAACACCATAGAAGAGAACAGGCCCCTATTACAAGATAACCTGCTCCTAACAGAAGAACTAAGGGATGCAGCCAAAGTCAGGATAGCTTCCTAACAACAGGCAGTAGCCAGAAGTTACAACAAAAATGTCAACATCAGAATATTCAAAGAGGGAGACCTAGTCCTAAGAAAAGTCTTCCCCAACACCAGAGAAAAAAACGCAGGCAAACTAGCCCCTACATGGGAAGGACCGTACCTACTTGATTCAATAGTAGGACAAGGAGCTTACAGGCTACAAACTCTGGAAGGAGAAATGATCCCCAGATCCTGGAACATTTCCCACTTGAAACTATTTCATATTTGCGAAGCAGGTAAAACTACCTACTCTATATACGTGTCAATAGAACTTCCTGCTATGTGCTAAACTGCTTGCCTGTTATTCTTAGCTTTATCTAAAACTTTATTCCAATCCTGAAAACTTGTTTTACACCTTCTTTTTCACTCGTTATATGATACATTTTAGGCTTAAACAAATGTTCAGGATTGAGGGCCACTCCACCCAACCTGAATAGCATTTCTTAAATGCTCTACAATTTGGCACCTGCCTGCCAGACCTAAAAACTAAACTGAGCACAGTACATAAAAAGGCAAGTACAATGGTGGAATAGACCAGAGTACTTATCAAAATAAGCCCTCCTGACAGGCCGAGGGCCATAAGCCCTCCTGACCGGCAACCACCCTCATTTTAAAGCCCTCCCGAGGATGCAAACAGGCCACCATTTCCCAAAAACACAGGAATGAGGGCCATAAGCCCTCCTGACAGGTATTACTCTAACAGAAAAACGCCACATGAATGTACAAGTACAAATCCAGTCACGCACAACAAGAAAATCAAGAGAAGAAAAGATATATTAATACCTACCCAAGAATATACCCTTCCCAGGCAGGAAGAACAACTGTCTACCCAAAACAAATTCCAAACTGTTTGTCCAGGAAACATGCCCCCCTTAGATAGGCCAAAACTACACAAAACCCCACAAAATAACAAAATAAAAAACAAACTATCCCGCCTTGGAAGCTGTAGCAGAACCAATTCCCTCATCAGCAGCCTCCTCTTCTTCATCTTCATCCCCCTCCCCATCAGCATCACTATTCTTTCCTTTGGATGGTGGAGAATCCACTTCTTCGTCAGTATGTAGTTTACAAAGCTCAGGATAAGTGGTATTGAGATCAGCCAACTCCCGATCGGGATTCCAAAAGGCCTCGACTTCAACAGCTCCTTCATGGCATCCACACGACCCTTGCCAAAGAAATACAAGCAAAAGATCTTTATACCTGGCCCGAACCTCATCCCTCTCTGCCCAATTCTTCATTCACCTTCAATTGCTCTTGCATAGCCTGCTTTTCAGCCTTCAATTCTTCCTGGGCAATATCAAACTTGGCCTCGAAGAGCTTTCGAGCATCCCGAGCGATTTCACTTAGAAGACTCCACCACCAACCGAGCCTTCCCTGCCTCATTATCCTCCTTTAAAGAGTGATTCTCAGCCTTAGACACCTCCAACTCAGCCTTAAACTTTTTAGCATCTTTTTTCAAAATCTGTACCTCCCAATCCAGGGTATTCTTTAGGCTGTGGACTGATTCCAGTTGACAGGCGCTCCTCAGCATATCATTGATATTCTAACAAAGAAGAAAATACCTATCTAAGCCACAAAAAAGAAAACACACACAAATACCCATAAGAAACAAGCCAAAAACAAAAAATATATACCTCCTGAAGCATGGTAATCAGGTCGGCAGCATAATCCCTGGAACGGTACATAGCAGCCAAAGCACGGGTAGAAGCATCCTCTGCTTGATACTTGAAGTAAGGATCATCAACCACAAAAGCCTGAGCCTGAATTTGTTCCTTGGCAAACTGGACCTCATCCATACGAGCCCTAACCCCCCTGACCTTGTGAACCCCTCCTGAAGACTCATCCACTCTCTTCCTCTTCTCAGGACGGTCACTCTCATCCACAACCTTCTCAGGCGACGCTAACTGAACCCCCTGCACAGGTTCCTGAACTTGAACAACACTATCACTTCCCGTAGCCTCACTACTCTTAGACTTCTCCCCCGTAATTTGAGAGACCCCCGCCTTCACCAGAGACAAACCAAAGCAAGCAATCCCGGCAGAGGCCCGGTAGTCGCACGACGAGTTTCTAAATCAAGAATATAAACATGTGTCCAATACAAGAAACAGAATGACAAAAGAAAGCAAAAGAACTTACTCCCTGACGAAGACGCCCCTGGAACCTTAGTGCTCTTCACTGGCTTATATGTACTCAACTTGGCCTTCTTAAAACGAGGCATGGAAGCTTGCCCTGACAGCGAGGCCACGCCTCTCCTCTTTGCAATGCCATGAACGCCGCTATCCGGTCGGTGACCCCTCGGCATCAGGATCATTCACTCAATCATTTACTACAAGAAGGCATGGGCAAAGTAAGTAAGCTCTCCAAAACATATTATTGCCAAACCAAAAATAATGCAGGAAAGAAAGTTACCTCCTTCAACAGCTGGGTAATTGAGATAGTCCAGGTCAGGGTCAAATGAATCAGCCTTGATAAACATATAGGTTTGAGCCCATCCTTTATCATCCCATGAATCAAAGTTGGTAATCAGATGAGCCATCTTCGACCTGACTCGAAGATTAAACCTTCCAGTAGAATGACTCTTCAGGTGATAGACATTCTTGAAGTCATCCAGGGTAATAACCAACTAATGCTTAGAACACAAGTGCTCAACTGAATGGACAATTTTCCAGACCATTGGCATGAGTTGAAACGGGGGAACCCTGATAGCCCTAATCACCTCATTCATGAAAGGAGAAAGGGGAAGCTGACAGCCACCCCTGAATGCCCATTCAAAGATACAAAACCAGCCTGGACTACTCCAATTAGCCCTGACCGGACCACTCTCGGGGATCCAAACCTCAGCCCCATGAGGAATAAGGCCCCTGCCCTTTATATAATGCTCAAAAGCTGGTTTTAGCTGATTGGCTTCATGAAAAGAAGCCGCCAAAGTCTTAATAGGAGTATATTCAACCCTCTTATAAGACATGGACAGAATCTCTGGGGCAGCAACAATCTCCACCACATCATCCTCAGGGATGATATCAGGAACCTTTTCAACCTCGGCAGAAACCATTTCGACTTCAACAGGAACCTTTTCAGTCTCAGCAGGAGCTTTGGAAGCTGCTGTCTTTCTCCTACCACCAGCCATATTTTATTTTTCCTGGAAAAGGAATTTTTGCAAAGAGAGAATTTTTAGAAAGAGAAAGAAGAAAATTGGAGATTGAATTGTGAAGACAAACACGGCAAAGGCAAGATATTTATAGCCGCAAATCTAAAACGGCTAGGAAAGCAAGTGGATGAGATTAATCATGACTCTCCTAGGGTTTTGTGAACCTACCCTATTTATGGCAAATAGCCGTTACAAGAAGTTGAATCAAACACTAATTCTAATCCAATAAAAAATCCCTGCAAAATCCATTGCCTGGCCCAAATTTTTATCTCCTTATTCCTGGCCAGACTCAATAATAGAATACGCAGATAAGGGGCAATTGTTAGGCCCAAAATTATCCTGCCTGACCTGACATAGGCCAGGCAAATGCCCAAAGCCAAGTTCCAAGCAAAAGACATCTGAAACCAAACATTGATCAAGTATGGACAGGCACCAAACAGGAGTTGATGAAAGACAGGCGAAAGATAACCAATGGCCTGAAAAGGGAAAAACATCAGGCAAACATCGAATAAGCATTGCAGGGGACAAGCAGGCAGTTTATATATATTCCCTACAAAAAAGGAAGACCAATTCAAGAAGGAAAAGATATAGGCAATAGTCAAAGGCAACGGCTAAGTCAGATGGCAACTACCTCCAGGTAAATAGGGCACATTCCCTATTTACCAGCAAACCCTAAACGGCAGAGAAGGAAACGGTGAAAACAAGTATAAATACAAGAGAAGACAAAATCAGAAGGGACATTACACACTCTCTCATTCTTACTTATATTTGTGTATTCTCAAAGCATTATAACTTCACCTGTTACGCCTGATATACCAATACTCTGCCAGGCTATCTAAAATCATAGTAACAATCACTCCTGGCTTGGTGCCCGTGGTTTTTTCCCTTATTCTCAGGGTTTTTCCACGTATAAAATCTCTGTGTTATTATTTATTACCTGTTATTTTACTTAATTATACTAGCCAGGCGAATTGTTTGAGTTAGATTACCCTACATATAAACCCTTGGCAGGGTATTCCTATTCAGTGAAATCCTTGTCAAAACAGGGACTATTTTAGCCACCCAGTCTGAATACTCGGAAACTTTGATGAACCCAGCTTTGAATTGTTTATCGACTTCTTCTTTTGCTTTAAGATCCCATTCAGTCCTCATTTGACGAAACTGCTGTTTTACAGGATTGAAGCCTGGCTTGATTGGAATTCGATGTTCTGCAATATCCCTGTCAATTCCTGGCATGTCTTTGTAGGACCAAGCGAAAACGTCCTTGAACTCGTGTAGGAGGTCTATGAAATTGGCCCTTTCAGTTGGGTTTAAGGTCGTCCCTATCCTAAGTTCCTGGGGTTCTAGTTTGATTCCTACGTTGATAGGTTCGGTGTTCTCTATAACTAGTGCCCCTTCCCCCTCTTATAGTATCTCTTTAACCATGTGTAGATACCTCATTTCTACACCTCCCGTAAACCACCCGGTGATGATTGGGCCGCATGTTCGGTACGCAGAACGATTTGTAACAGTTCGTAAGTTTATCGTCAAGTGATTGCTCAAACGCTGATGTCTACCTCTTAGTTGTCATCTACGCGCCGATACGGTCGTTTTGACAGTAATTAGAGTACATTTAGAGTCCGGGCCTAAAACCGTCTTCATTTTCTGATAACCGTTAAAATCCCGAGTCAGAATGTTCTGGAATGTTCCGGATATTTCTATTCCATATTTTATAAATATTTCACAATCTTTTAATCTTTGGTAAACAATTTTCCGTAATATTCATACAAAATATTAAGGAAAACCAAAAAATCCCGTCATTCCATAACTTAAACACGGAAATCTTTCTTCCGCAGGAGGAAACCACCTGGGAACAGACGCAGCAGGTGTTGCGCCTCTTCTAAGAGACGCAGTGACTGCTGCACCTCTTCCTAGGTCCTTTTCTGCGTATTTTTCGTATCTTTTTCATATCTTTCCGAGATTCACTTCCAAAGTTTCTCCGAAAACCCTATTCCTTCATGTGATTAGTATAAATAGGAGCCTTCGCTCCTCATATTTCTCACGCGAGTGTCCGCCCTTCTCTTCTCCCTTTGCATTCTAGACCACGTTCTTACTTTTTGGCGTCTACGTGCTTGAACATTCGACCACGTAAGCTCGGATCCTTCTAAGTACCAGCCTCGTTTGCATGACCGACCAATTTGCCCAACTCCACAATCAATCAACTTAATTAATCTAATCGTTTTCCTCTTACGAGGGCACTTTCGTTACATTCGAGTCGAGCATCACTAATCATAAACTTAGTTCATCTCGTTTCGTCAAAATGTAAGTCTGAGGGTGTAAATCCTTCTTTATTTATTGTTCTTTACTTTTTGTATCACTAATGTAAGATTTATGTCGAAAACACCTCTTAAAACCGATTTATAAAACTACGTTTTAAACCCTTTTTTCGGATTACTAGAAGACAAACCGTCGAGAAAGGACGCAGCAACTGCTGCACCTCTTCGAAGGAGCGCAGTGCCTGCTGCGCCTCTTCGTGAGGCTGCCGCAGTTCCTGCTTCCTTTCTTCTTCCTTCGTCCTCTGTAGATTCGTCTTCTTTATTTGTTTTCGTTTATTTTTGTTAATTCTTTGGTACAATAACATAATAATCTCACATGTACATAATTCATCATCATTAACACGTTTAATTCGTCATTAAATTCGACTTAAATCCCTTATAATCTCATATTTGCGGGTTTTCGTCATTAAACTCAATCCGGGTTGTAGAAATTCAATTCGTTCATATTGAGTTTCTGGAATTCGACCTTTGATATATTTCCATCTGTCTATTCGTCATTAATTTGTCATATTTAACCTATTTAGTTCACCTATGTCACTAATCGATCTTTCATCCATGTAAATGATTCGTTTGTATTCGTCTCATCCATGTTTTATTGTTTTTATGGCTCATTCATATGTAATTAATGAATTAAATCACTTCTATCCGAGTAAATATATTAATCGATCATTAAATTCACCAATTAATACTAATGATTTGCAGTTCCGGCTTCACAGCTAGAACTCACTCTTGGAACAGACGCAAAGAATCGCTGCGCCTTCTTCCAAAGGGCGATCTCTGCGCACTGTTCGAGTTGATTTCTGTCTCTGAACTTCCGTTCTGCCTTGACCTAGTTTATTAGCTTACGTATTATTAACTATTAACCGTATTATCGCCTACTGTTTTGTTCGTTAATTCCTTTTTTCTTTTTCCCAAATTATCCGTTTTAAAGGTATTTTCGACATAAATCGCTAAACCCGATGTAATTATTGTAATTTTCTTTATTGTATTTATCGTTGTATTTTGTATCATTTGTATGTTTTCACATGTAATTGAACATAAATCCCAACTTTGACTAAATTGTTTGCTAATTAATTGTTCACCGACTTAGTTTAATCTTCACATGCTAGGGTCAAAACTTGGATGTTGCATTGCATGCATATAATCGACGATATATCGAGTATAGATAACTTCCCTAATCATTAGTAGAGGCCGCTATCGAGGCGGGCGGGATTAGGTGTTCGATCAAAAAAGCTTCCTAATACGTACCCTCACCCCTTACTCCAGATCTCTGTGAACATCCGTGTTCATTGGCATCCACGAGAGTCATTCTAGACATAGAATGCTAAGGGTAACGAGTTCTTGGTGTTCATGTCACTAATTTGTGTCTTGACATGACACGAGGTATTCGAACGGTTCCAATTTCCCATAAAAATTGGTGGCGACTCCACAAATGCAAACGCTTGTTTCCCAAGTGCCCCCGTGGCCCCATGTCCACACCATGTAGGGAGGCAATTCGACTGAGTCTGGGTCAGGATCATCCTCGTCATCATCGTAAACAAAATTGCATTCATAATAACACAAAGAGTAAGCTGAATCTGATTTATTCATATTAAATTTTGAAAAGAGTTGAAACAAAGAAGCCATCTGATCAGTAGACAGTGGCGGTAAAGGGACAGTTGATGGGACATTTCCCTAGCTACTGTTATTACTCGACGTTATGCTAGGAGAAACAAGGGGATTGGGAGTGACGACAGGAGGAGACTCTCTAGACTTAGACTCTGTTTCCGACTCCAACTCTGACTCATATTCATTGTCTTCAGGCTCTCCTTTGAACATCTCTCCTTCTCCAATAGTGACTTTGAAGAGTTTTCCTTGGTTGTTAGTCCACTTGATCGACTTTCTCCATCCTTTCTGCTGGTTTGAACTGGCTTCGGTGATCAATGTTGTGGGGTTGAAATGGTCATCTTGAAGTATCATGGTAATGATCTCATCCTGTGTCGCTCTAACGAATCGGTCCTCTCCAAATAGAAGGCTAACAGCCTGTTCGTCTAAACAAGGTGTTTGACGAGTTTTGACGGTATGAACCGTTTCTGGGGGTATGAAGTAGCAATCGTGGAAGACCTCGATTCCAACTAGCTGCATTCCCTTATAGTGCCAAGGTTCGAGAAACCCGTGAAAGTACTCTTGACTCCCTTCTCTAACGAAATATCCATTTAGGGTAGGGAAGTAAGATCGCATTTGAATTCCCTTGTTCTTACGGTTCTGAAACTGGGTGAGCATCTCCAAAGCGTTTTCTTTTATGGGTTTGTATCCCAATCCTAGTGGTATCCATTGAGAGTTTCCTTCTTTGTAAGGTGCAAAAGTATTCTTCTTGGCAGGATTCAATGGCATTCCTGGGAAGTATCCCTGGGATTTGAGTATGTGGTTGACCACTAAATTGGAATATGGGTTGAAGTATAGAGGTGCTAGTTTGCTTTCTACAAGGTTTATGCTCTAAAAGCCCCCAAGCTCATATACTGGATCTGTGACTACTTGGTTGCTCGACAGTTTCTCTATTACAGCCTTGATAGGTGACGAAGTGATCGTCACTATTTTGCCATCTAGCGGAATCTTAATCTTCTGGTGCAAGGTGGATGTTACTGCTTTGGAAGCGTGAATCCAAGGCCTTCCCAGAAGTATATTGAATGATGCTTCGATATCCACTATTTGAAAATTAACCTTTCGCTCAATTGGCCCTGTGGCTATAGTGAGGTTGATTAGCCCTACTATTTTACATCGTGTTCCGTCGTATGCTCGAACACCTTGGTTGGTAGGAGTCCAATCTGATTCTTTCATGCCTAGCTTATATGCTGTCTTTAGTGGTATGACGTTGACTGTAGAGCCATCATCCACCAAAGTCATTGGTACGTTTTTCTTTAAGCATGTGACTGTAATGTATAGAGCAAGGTTATGACTGGCGCCGAAGGGAGGCAATTCCTCATATGAAAAAGTAACTGGGTTACTTAATTTAACTGAATCTTGGAAAACCAAGTTGACTACGTCATCGGGTGTAGAGTTGTGCGCTACATTCAATTTAGCTAATGCTTGCAGTTAACCTTGACGATGGGGAAATGAACTTTCCACTAGTTGCCAGACTGAAAGATCAGCCTTTGTCTTCTGTAGTTGTTTCAGCAAGTGATCAGTAGATGTATCTTCGCCATCACTTGGGGTGACAACATTGGCATTAGTGACTGGACCATTAATCGTAAGACCGTTCTGGGAGACATTCTGATATGGACGTCCTGAACGAGTAAGGTGGTCTATATCTTGATCTTCGCTAGCCTTGATTATATCCTCACTAGCTTTGACTAGGTAGTGTTCTGTGAGGTATTCATCTTCATCGTCATTGGCCCATATTCCGCTGACAATATGCTCCCTCAATCTGATGATTTCGGCTTCCAGACTGATTATTTGCTCAACTAGGTTGTCAACCACGACGATTACCTATTGCATTGTAGAGTCTTGGGATAGATTTGAAGTCAGTGACGCATTTCCTCTAGGTATAGTTTTGGGATTGCGTAGGGATGTCACTATATCTTCCAGATCTGAAACTTGCCTACTCACACTTTTTACCCATGCGATAAAATCAGCGATGGTAGGAGAAATGGTAGAATATCTCTCTTCTTCTTATAGAGCATGAATTTCATATTCGATTGGAGAAATGAGGTGTGAACAATCCAAGGTGGATTCTTCATCTGTAATCGTCAGAACTCCAAGAGGATTTTGAGTATTGTTAGGCTTACCTCTGGGAGGTATAGGTAAACGACCATCTTCGATCATATCCTGAAGGACATGTTTTAGTTTAAAGAATTTCTCTGTATCGTGTCCCTTGCCTCTATGATACTCGTTGTACGCATTTTCATCCCAGAACTTAGACTTCTTTTCTGGGTCAGGTGTAGGTCCTATGGGTTGGAGCTTATCCTGTTTCATCAACCTTTTCAAAGTATTGGAGTATGTATCACCAATTTTTGTGAACTTCCTTTGTGGGTTATTCTTCTTTGATGATTCGACAAGGTTAACCTCATCAGTATTGCTAGTAGAGCCATAAGAACGACTCATCGAGCCTTGATATCCACGACCCACCGTCTTGGACAAGAGTCCTTTACGGATGTCATCTTCAATTCTCATTCCTAGCACAGTCAGATCTTTGAAGGTCTTTATGTTTTGGTACCTCAAGTGGTTTGCATAGATAGGTCTCAGGTTATCCACGAACTTTTCCACAAGAGTGGCCTCATCTGGACGTTTAACAAGTTGTGTGCTAGTCTTCCTCCACCTACTTAGGAAGCCGGTGAAGCCTTCTTTTTCATTTTGGGTAAGAACCTCTAAAGTACGCATGTTGACTTGGATTTCAGCATTATCCGCGTATTGTTTAGTGAACTCAATTGCAGCATCATCCCAAGTGGCAATCTTCTTGTGCTCCAAATAGTAGAACCATTGATAGACATGTAGTCTTTGAAAGCATGAATGTGGTTCAAAGGGTTTTCATGCAATCATGCCCCTTAAACTTCGGGATGTCATTCATATTGAAGTTGGTTTGCAATTGAACATTCACGGCCTCATACTTGCGATTATTCTCCTTGTAGATGTCATCTCTGATACGTGTCATTTATATGATGTTTTACACCTCATTTTACACGCATTTCAGAGCTCATTTATGTAGTTTATGCTACTATTTTCCCTATTTCCGTCTACTTTCGTGTTTTTGTACTTTATTGCAGAAATGTGAAGAATCCAGCGGAAATCAAGCTAAATCTGTCCCCGAGTACATTGCATTGCATTTGACATAAAGTATTTACTCAAGGAACGAGCTTGGTGCGCATTTCAAGGCCCGAAAGACAAATCCACGAGAAGTTAGAAGTCAAGTATCAGCTACTTCAGTCGATCGACCGCTGCCCTTAGTCGATCGACCAGACCACGAGTTCCAGTAGCTACTGTTTAGCGAAGAGCAGTCGATCGACTGCATTTCATGGTCGATCGACCAAGCCGCTAATTCTGACGTGAATTAGAAGATCGAGAATTTAGAAGCCCATTATGTTTTAGGTTTTGGAAAAGTTACGTGATATTTCTATATAACGTAACCTGCTCACATTGATACAATCATCTAGTTTTTATCAAGCTTTAATTCAGTTTTATCACTAAATTCCACATATACATTAGTTTAGGTTACTTCCGTTAATAAAGTTTCGTTTCGCATTCAGTTTTGATCTTTCTTCTGCAAATCCTCTACACAGTATTCATCTGTTTTAATATTCAGTTTGTTTGCTTTCATTCGTAGTATAGAATTGCTAGGTTAGATCTCCCGAAGCCGAATTTATCGCTTTATGTTATTTGTTTGTTTAATTATTTCAAGCATGAATTCAGTAGTTTTATTCTTAAATTTTAATGTTGTTTTCATCATAGTCATGAGTAGCTAAATATCTTGTGCTAGGATGTAGGGGACCTGTAGAAGTAGGCGGCGTAGAATAGTACGACCTAAATCGCGCCATGGTCGATCGACCGGGTTCCCTGGTCGATCGACTGGCCACGTGAGTATTAGTTTCGTTTTAATTAATTTAATTGCCATGTTTGACGAATCGAGTGCACGCGACTAGTTGAATGCCTAGGAATTGACCGACCCAATAAACATCGAAAGATAGGGAAGGGAAATAGCCCACCTAATTAAGACGACTAGATTAAGAAGATCGAAAGATGAGTTAATTTAGCCTTTTTAGTCACTTTTCAGGACGAAAGTTACCATTAGTGATATTAGGGACCTGTAGCGAGATCGAAAGATGCTACCTGTAAGAATGGACCGAGAGGACTTCTTATTTTCTCGTCTCACGTGTTTGTTTTAGACCTATCTAGTTTACTGCCGCCGAAACTATAGTGAACCGACCATCTTAGCACCCTTTTAATATTTGTTTTATCCGTTTATTTAGTTTATTGTCTTTTATTGCCTTTAGCTCTAGACCAAATCAAATCAAACCCCCACATTTGTTACCTTGGACTTAAAATTAGACAACTAATAATTGCATCGCTCTCCCGTGGTTCGACCCGTTACCACTAGCTTCTGTTAGTTTTAATAGGTATTATAAATTTTATCTTTGGTGCACACAACGACGGGCATCAAATTTTGGCGCCGTTGCCGGGGAGGCAATTGTTTAAAATCTTTAGTTGTTTTATTTTTAGTCTTTTTCTTAGTTTAAGGGACATCTGTTCCTTAAAATATTCTCATATTCTATTTGTAGTTTCTTCTTATGCGCAGGTCACAGGGTGGAGAACTACTACCATTCAATCCGGAGATTGAGAAGACTTTGCGCGAGTTGAGACGATCATCTAGGGTATTGCCGACAGAGGAAGAGCTGAGTACTCTGTCTAGTTACTACGAGAACGAGCTATTTGAGGAGGATCCACATTCATCTCCTGTTTCCACTTCTTCGGCCTAAGACCGTCACATCTCCGCATTTTCCGGTCATGGTGAAGAAGCAAGTATAGCGATCACTCGGAGTAAAAGTGCGAATCTTTATAAAGGATTCGCATTACCAGGGGAACACAAAAAATTCGAGCCGAAACCGTCCTATATCAACTTGGTTGAGAGAAACCAATTCGGGGGAGCTGCAAATGAAGATGCAGCCAAGCATATGGAGACATTCATCGATTATTGATGTTCCATACCCCCACCAACCGGTGTGACCCACGACCAGGTGAAGGAGACTATGTTCATATTCTTCCTTCGTGATGCTGCAAGGGAGTGGTACAGAGACCTGGATCGAGCTGCTAATGGGATCACTGACTGAAATTCTTTGGCCCTAGCATTCTACAAGAAGTATTTCTCTGCCTCAAAGACTAATGCCATTAGAGCTCAGATCACGAGCTTTAAACAGGGTCCTGATGAGAACTTTCATGAGGCGTGGGTCCGTTTCAAGAAGTTGGTGCGAACCATTCCGCGCCATGGGTTTGAGAAATGGAGCCTATGCAATCAGTTTTATAATGGGCTTTATGACAATCAAAGGGCTATCCTGGATGCGGTAGCTAGTGGCAGATTCTAGGAGAATGTTGGAGAGACTAAGGGGTGGAAAATTATTGATGATTTGGCCACCCATAAAGCTGAGTATGGCAATTCCAGGGGAAATCAAAGGAGGAGTGCTGAATTCCCTTCTGTAGCTGCACTAGAGGCTCTCACGGCGAGGTTTGATAAGTACGAGTCTGGAGGAGCTTCAAAAGGAGGGATCTATCATGTGAATGCTGTTTTAGACGGTCCTTTCGTCTGCAAAAGAAGTGGAGCTGAGGGACATGTTTCAGACAATTGTCCTAATCCCTTTGAGTCTTGTGCTGCCTTTCAACATTATACGCAGACAAACACTTATTTTGAGCCAAATACCCATCCCAACTTGAGGTGGAGTAGCCAAAATGTCCTAAATCCAACTCTACCTCCACAGCAGCAGCAGCAGCAGCAGAATTATGTGCCCCCTCATAAGCAATAACAGTTCCAAAAGCCTCCATATGTTCCTCAGCAGCAGCAGCAGTGCCCAGGTTCCGAATTTGCCGAATTGAAAAACTTGTTGCTGAATGAGTCTCAAGATAGAGAGGCCGGGATGAAGATGTTGGAGAGCCAAATTGCTCAATTAGCAAGCAAGAATACAACTCGAGCTCCAGGACATTTACCGACTCAGACTGATCAAAAGGAGACCTTAAATGCAATTACCTTGAGGAGTGGGTTTGCCCTTGATGGGCCCGCTATGGTCGAGGATGTCACTGAAAAAGATGAGGCGGAACTGAGTAAGAAGAAAGCTGGAACGAATAGTGGCAAGAAAAAGACGATTACCAGTTATATCAGTCGATCGACTGATATACCCAATCGATTGACCAGTCCGCGAGATACAGTAGCTTCTGGTCCTGTAGAGGTCAGTCGATCGACTGACCTACACGGTCGATCGACTGACAGCGCTGCTGATATTGAGCCTTTTCGTCCTCCAATGCCAAATAACTTGAGGGACCACTTGTTTTGGGGTACGACTACTCCGAAAATATTGAGGCAAGACCCGAATGCTGATGGGTCAATCCCGGTTCCGAAATATGACCCGATGTCGATTAATGTTTCATTTTTGAGACGGTCTGAAGAAGGGTCAAGCTACAACAAAGAGAAGGTGGTGGTTTTTCAGCCTAAATCCACCAACGCCGGCATGAGAGGGCTAAGTTGCTTCTTACAGCCCCTTATCCGGAGACATTAGTGCCGACGAAAGAACAGGTATCGTTTAATAAATTTGAAAATGTTATTCGTAGCTTAAACGTACAAGTTCCTTTTCTTGAATTAGTCAATCAAGTGCCTGCTTACATGAAATTTATGAAGCAACTTTTGTCTAAGAAGAAGTCACTTGAAACTATACATACTGTCGCACTAACTGAGGAGTCATGCTCTTATTTGACCCACACTGTACCTCATAAGCTAGAGGACCCAGGTAGTTTTTCAGTCCCATGTAGTATTGGCACCTTTTCTATTGAGAAGGCCTTATGTGACCTAGGGGCCAGTATTAGTGTAATGCCTTTGAGTCTTGCTAGAAATCTGAAATTGACTAGGTTTGCAGTTACCAATATGACAGTATAGATGGTTGACCGATCTGCGGTCCAGCCTATAGGAGTCTTAGAGGACATTCCCGTGCAAATAGGAAAGTTCTTTTTCCCTGTTGACTTCGTTGTACTAGATATGCCCGAGGATGCCCACATTCCTATCATATTGGGTAGACAATTTCTGCACACTGCTGGTGCAGTTATAGATGTTGGTTCAGGGACTTTGACCTTCAAAGTAGGGAAACATTCTATTGTCTTTGCCCAGACAGCTAAGAAGAAAGACCCCATGTGGCCAGTCACTTGTAATACGGTTTTCGAAAAGAAATCCTATTTTATACTTCCTGACATGCCTGTTTCTATGCTTGTTTCTGCTATAACACCTCCGCCCCAGACTGGGAGCAAATTGAAGGAAGATTCTTCTGTTTTGGACATTGCAGAAGCTGGTTTGGGGAAGGAAGAGCCGCATGTTGCTCCAACTGCGAGGGATCCAATCGTTCAAAGAGGTGGTCTAGGATGTCTTAGCTATGGCACTGATGAGGAGCCTGAGGATGAGCCAGTCAAAGTGACGGAGTCCGACTTGGATTCTGATGAGCCAGAAGAGGTCATTGCTTGGGAGGATGTTGAAGCCGTTGATCCGTTGAGTTTAGCGGATGTTGGAGTTGAGAAGAGTGCAACTGAGGAGATGAGCACTGTAGAGGCTACTTCTTGTAGCCAGAAGCCGACTAAGTGGGCCATTCCGTGGCCGTTCTTGATCAACTATTAGTTGATCAAAGACTTTACAAACATTTTATTGCTTTCGTTAAACTCTTTTTATTGCTTTTATGTGCGCGAGACTTCGCATTTTAATAAGTTTGCTTAGGATTTTATACACTTTAGACTATTGCTTTGGGTTGTGCGCAATTTTGGGTGCGTTATTGTGTGTAATTGCAGGTTTATAGACCTTGATAGCTCAATTTATTGAGTTAATAAGAAGAATTCGTAACTTACAAAGAAGGGTATTGCGTCGATCGATCGCCAAGTATGGTCGATCGACTGAGATGCGATTTCCAGGAGCTTCTGTTCCTGTTCATTCTGGTCGATCGACTGGGTGATGTAGTCGATCGACCGCTGCCGCTGCTGTACTTGTTTTCGATCATCCCTCTGCTGAGTTTGGTCGATTTGCGGAATCGAGGGAGTCTTTTCTCCGCTTTAGTCTCCGCTCAATTTCTGTTTTCTTCCATTTTCTCATTTTCGCACATAATTTTACCGTCCCAATTTTTGCTTTCTCGAAATTACGCGTGGTATTGTTTGTCTTTTCAGGTACTTATTTGTAGCACTGTTGGCTACTGAAACCTCCTAGCTCACGCTGGTTTGGGGAGGTTTCCTTTTGCTGCGCTTAAAGTCTTGTGAGTTTCCGAGTTCTTACTTCATGTCTTATGTAGTTAATTTCACGCAAATTCCCGTTTTCCTTTTATTTCATTACATGATTTTGCACAATGGGGACATTGTGCAATTTGGTTTGGGGAAGGGTTTTGCGTTTCATTTCATTTGCTTGCATTCACATTTACATTTTGTCTTGCATTGTTGTTTATTTTCTCTTATATATTATATATACAGAAAATTCAAAAAATTGAAAAATTTCAAAAATTCAAAAAAAATTCCACGTTTATTTTAGCATATAGGTCGAGTCGGAACGGTAGTATTTCAAAGATGACATAGCCTTTTCAGCTGTTTTATGCCTGAGCCTTGCTTAATTGACATGTTATTAGTAGAATCAATATGCATAGTCTACGAGTTTTCGTTAAATTTCTTGCTGAACTTGAGACTTGACTTAGAGTTTTGGCAAACTACTTATATTTCTGAGGTTTAGATCTTATAACTGGTGACATTCATGACCAGTTTATCTAGGATTGTGAGTAGTTACTCCTTATGAGACATGTTACATCAATTTGCATAAATATGAACTTAATCTGCTTAATACCTGTATGCATTCGGTTTGTGGTTTGTTGACACATGTGGAAGAGGTTTCCTTTGTTCAAATTTTGCCCATAAGCTCCACACTGCCGAAAATAGCCTTTTTGTCCCGTTAACTACATCCTACATTTAGCTTGCCCTTGTCAAGCTAGTAGTTTAGTTTTTGGGATTGTTACTATATTTTTGGTGGCATATGCTCATTTTGAGATGTTGTTGGGAAGATGAAAAAGAAAGGAAACAAAGAAAGAAAGAAAAGAAAAAGAAAAATGTTTCGAAAAAGAGAAGAAAAAAAAAGTGTTGTACTGTAGATGTGGTCGATCGACTGGCCATCTTGGTCGATCGACTGAAGCTCGAAAAAAAAAAAGAAAAAAAATCAATCGCATAATTCAAAGTCTTTATTATATGGCGATTTTTGCTCCCATGTTTCGTTCATATCTTATGGGGAGTTGATTGATTATTATGGAGATTGTGAGATTTGTGCTTGATAATTAGCACCAGTTTTATTATTTAATTTGAGCAAGAAGTTGGACGTTGTCATATGGTTTTGTTGGGTACTAGCTTGATCATCTATACCTCTACACTTCCATAAATGTTTTGCCTCTTCTTACCCATTACCTCACATATCCAAATTTACCTCGGCATGTGTCATGGTTATCTGTTTGGTTGGAATGCATATGTACGGTTGTAGAGATTATTTTCATATTAGATTGCAGGCATGTTCTTATAGGTCGTGGTTAGGTGAGAGTCACTACAAAATGAATTCTTTCTATCTTTTACATATATTCACCTGTATTTATTGAGTGATTTAAGCGACCCGTGAGAGTCCGATTTGATAAGTCTCTACAGTTGATGGTTCAGCAGGTTTTAACGAATATATAACTCGTTTGCATGATTCGTATTACTAATTGATTGTTATTAGTTACATTAAATTGGTTTAGGCTATCCAGTTTGCATTTCGCTCTAAGAATTGAACTCGTTCCATTAAGTTTTAGGATCGAGTCTAGTCCTTGCTTAGAGACAAGCAAGGGTTTGGTTTGGGGAAGTGATGCGTGTCATTTATATGATGTTTTAAACCCTATTTTACACGCATTTCAGAGCTCAATTGAGTAGTTTATGCTACTATTTCCCTTGTTTCGTGTATTTCTTCCTTTTCTTGTGATTTTGTAGGAACATGAAGATTTCAGCGGAAAATAAGCCGAATCCGTCCCTAAGTACTTAGCATTGCATTTGACATGGAGTATTGACTCGAGGAATGAGCTTGGTGCGCGTTTCAAGGCCTAAAGATAGCAAAAGCATGGGTGCGTACGAGTTTAACAAGCAAAGAAGCATTTTACGATATTGCAGCCTCATTCAGATGGCTATATCTCGAGTTCTAGAGCAGATAATCGAGTGATTCTAATTGGAGGTGAAAGCTTATCCTCTTAGCTTTCCAACGCCGTGTAGAACGCCTGATTTGACCAAGTAACGAAGAAATGGCAGCTGTTTTAAGATCGGTGCGCGCGCAGAATCGTCGAGTGCAGTCAGACAAAGCACCTTTGGTCGATCGACTAGCCATAATGGTCGATCGACCACTCCACGGGTCTGACGCAAAATAAAAGATCGAGGATTCCAAAGCCCATTGTGATTAGGTTTAGGAATAAAGGTTACGCAGGATTATTTCTATATAATGTATCCTTAGTTTTCAGAATAAGCATTCAGTTTTTGATCATCTAGTTCCAAAAATACAGTAGCTATTTTCGTAGTTTAGAATTCTCAATAAAGTTCGTACTTTGCTTTCGGATTCCTCTTGTTCCTTTGCTTCGGTAATTCTAATCTTTCAATTCCTGTATTGTTATTTCGTTTCTTTAGTATTAATTCTTGCTAGATAGAATCCCAAAGCCAATTTATCGTTTTATGTTAGTAATTTGTTTAGTTAATTTAATTATGAAATCAATTGCTTTAGTTGTTGATCTTGCTGTTATTATTATCATCGTTATGAATAGCTAAACACCCTTCGCTAAGATGTAGGGGATCTATGGCGTAGATGGCAGTAGAATAGGTGACCTCGCATTAGGGCTTGGTCGATCGACTGGCTTAACTAGTCGATCGATCGAAGGTTGGTGGTCGATCGATCGTAGGGTGGTCGATCGATCGACTTCAAGCGTCCGGTTTTGCTTTGTTTGTTTCGTTAAGTGCTTTATCTTTCAATGAGACCGAGAGGAGACTTGATAGATGCTTAAACTTGACCATCCCGTAGATCGAGAGATAGGGGAGGACATTAATTAACGAATTAAGACGACTAAATTACTCAGATCGAGAGATAATGTAATTTAGGCTTTAGGAATCACTAATCGGGGCGAGAGCTAGCATTAGTGAGACTTAGGGACTGGTAGCGTAGGCCGAAAGGAGCTACTAGTTAACTTGGACCGAAAGGACATGTTTTACCCATCCTACACGACTGTATTTCGGACTTACCTAGGATTATGTGCCATCGCAGCTATAGTGAACCGACCGTCTTAGCATCTCTTTTATCATTGTTTACATCTCTTTTTATTTTTATTTGTTTATTTAGTTATTTTAGATTTAATTCATATCAAAACCCCCTCAACTGTTACCCTTAGACTGAAATAAGAAGCAACTATTATCTCCCTACCTCCCTGCGGATCGACCCTTACTACCGCTTGCTAGTAGTAGTTCGGAATTTATAAATATTATTTTTGGTACTCACTTCGACAGGTATCAGGAAGTTTGATGCGTGTCATTTATATGATGTTTTACACCTCATTTTACACGCATTTCAGAGCTCATTTATGTAGTTTATACTACTATTTTCCCTATTTCCGTCTACTTTCGTGTTTTTGTACTTCATTGCAGAAATGTGAAGAATCTAGCAGAAATCAAGCTAAATCCGTCCTCGAGTACATTGCATTGCATTTGACATAAAGTATTTACTCAAGGAACGAGCTTGGTGCGCATTTCAAGGCCCGAAAGACAAATCCACGAGAAGTTAGAAGTCAAGCATCAGCTACTTCAGTCGATCGACCGCTGCCCTTAGTCGATCGACCAGACCACGAGTTCCAGTAGCTACTGTTTAGCGAAGAGCAGTCGATCGACTGTCTTTCATGGTCGATCGACCAAGCCGCTAATTCTGACGTTAATTAGAAGATCGAGAATTTAGAAGCCCATTGTGTTTTAGGTTTTGGAAAAGTTACGTGATATTTCTATATAACGTAACCTGCTCACATTGATACAATCATCTAGTTTTTATCAAGCTATAATTCAGTTTTTTCACTAAGTTCCACATATACATTAGTTTAGGTTACTTCCGTTAATAAAGTTTCGTTTCGCATTCAGTTTTGATCTTTCTTCTGCAAATCCTCTACACGGTATTCATCTGTTTTAATATTCAGTTTGTTTGCTTTCATTCGTAGTATAGAATTGCTAGGTTAGATCTCCCGAAGCCGAATTTATCGCTTTATGTTATTTGTTTGTTTAATTATTTCAAGCATGAATTCAGTAGTTTTATTCGTAAATTTTAATGTTGTTTTCATCATAGTCATGAGTAGCTAAATATCTTGTGCTAGGATGTAGGGGACCTGTAGAAGTAGGCAGCGTAGAATAGTACGACCTAAATCGCGCCATGGTCGATCGATCGGGTTCCCTGGTCGATCGACTGGCCACGTGAGTATTAGTTTCGTTTTAATTAATTTAATTGCCATGTTTTACGAATCGAGTGCACGCGACTAGTTAAATGCCTAGGAATTGACCGACCCAATAAAGATCGAAAGATAGGGAAGGGAAATAGCCTACCTAATTAAGACGACTAGATTAAGAAGATCGAAAGATGAGTTACTTTAGCCTTTTTAGTCACTTTTCAGGACGAAAGTTACCATTAGTGATATTAGGGACCTGTGGCGCGATCGAAAGATGCTACCTGTAAGAATGGACCGAGAGGACTTCTTATTTTCCCGTCTCACGTGTTTGTTTTAGACCTATCTAGTTTACTGCCGCCGAAACTATAGTGAACCGACCATCTTAGCACCCTTTTAATATTTGTTTTATCCGTTTATTTAGTTTATTATCTTTTATTGCCTTTAGCTCTAGACCAAATCAAATCAAACCCCCACATTTGTTACCTTGGACTTAAAATTAGACAACTAATAATTGCATCGCCTCGCTGGGGTTCGACCCTGTTACCACTAGCTTCTGTTAGTTTTAATAGGTATTATAAATTTTATCTTTGGTGCACACAACGACGGGCATCAATCTCCCCTGAGGTACATTAGTTGCTTCTCCAAGTATTGGAGTCGCTTTTAAGCTTCAGTAGGACCTATTGGAGGGTTGGTTTCTTGTTGTCCAATAAAGGGTGTAAGGTTATCATGCACAATCTCGCTAGGAATATCGTTTTCTGCAAGAGGGAGCCTAGCTTCTACAGCAACGATTCGGCCTTCAATAGCGTTGAGGCGATCATAAGCATGGTCTTGGCTTGTTTGGAGACGGACGAGCGCAGCTAAGATTTGATCATTACCATTTTGGGGTTGACCACTAACACTTGTGGTACTAGTTCCAGGCATCTTGGAAACTGGATAAGAGATCGACAACGAATCAAAACACGATCGACCATTCTAGCACACTTACTCAAAGAAAAGACTCAACTTGTGAAGTGGGAGTGTGCCACTATGTTAAGTGAGGTTTGAAAATGACAAAGTCTTGAAATGTTTGTCCTAGGCAACTGTAGTGTACTTGTAGGAGTGCTGACTCAAAGTGAGATTTTGAAATGGGTTTTCAGGCCCGAATTTTGACTGGAGACTTGGACAGAGTTTTGACTCATTTTGCGCTAATTTCGGCCATTTTTGAAAATGTTTTAATTTTGAAGAAGGATTTTTTCTTTTATTTTTTACAAAATTTCGTCATGGTTTTATTTATAAAATGGTGATCACATATGATACAAGCATTCATACAGGCATTATAATGGTATGCTGAGTGCATTTATAAGGGTTTTGGCTTAAAAGGTGGGTTGCCATACCAAGCGATCAAACCCTGGTCTGTGGAGAAGTCCGTGCTAAACATGAGTAAAGCCGGTTCCTAGTCCATTACCTCGAGTAGTGAAAGCTCTTGATACAAACAGGAGTATACACCACGGTATGGTTGACGTCAATCGCTATCTATCCTTAGGCCCAGATAAGAATTTGGACCGTCCAGACGGGACGGTTGGTCTAAAGGGTTGGGTTGGGCCTAAGAAGGCCGAATAAAACGAACTAAGAAGGTCGAGTAATAAAAACCGACAACTGTCTCATATAAACTATTCCCTAACCTTGTTCAAGTTTCACCCTTGGCAACACATAAGTGTATACTCCCCAGCGGAGTCGCCAAACTGTGGACACGGGGCCACAGGGGGGCGCTTGGGAACAAGCGTTTTCATTTATGGAGTCGCCACCAATTTTTATGGAAAATTGGAATCGTTCGAATACCTCGTGCCATGTCAAGACACAAAGTAGTGACATGAACACTAAGAATTCGTTACCCTTAGCATTCTACGTCTAAGATCTAGAGTAAAGGGTGAGGATACGTATTAGGAAGTCCTTTTACTGAACACCTAATCCTGCCCGCCTCGATAGCGGCCTCTACTAATGATTAGGGAAATCGTTTGTATTTGATATGTTGTTGATTATATGCATGCAATGCAACATCCATCGTTTTGATCCTAGCATGTGAATTAGACTACGTCGGTGAACAATTAATTAGCACTTATTAATGTCGAATTAGGGTTTAGAATTAGTTACATGTGAAGAACAAGCAAATATACATAATAAATACAATAAATAACGATGATTATAATAAATTACAATGAATTAGATTGATTTACGTCAAAAATATACTTAAGACGGACAATTTGAGAAAACGAAGAAGAATAAAATAAAGTTAGAAAATATAGACAGATTAAGGGTGATATATATTACAATTAATAGTCGATTAATTACATAGTTAAGGGATTAGGTCAAAGCAAGAACGGAAGTTCAGGGACAGAAATCACCCCGGAACAGGCGCAGCATTGTTGCGTCCTTTGGAAGAGGCGCAGCTTTCACTGCGTCTATTCCTGAGGTGAGTTCTGGCTGTGAAGTCAGAACTACGGGTTGTTTACGTTTGTTGGTATGTTTAATGGTTGATTATTTATATTTGACTCGGATGAAAGTGATTTAGCGTATTATTAACATGTAAAACCGTCATAAAAGCGATAAAACACGAATTAAATGAATTAAAGATGAGTTATAACTAATTAAAACTAATTATGCGAATTAGGTTAAATTATGAAGACGGAAACGAATTGAAAGGCGTGACAAACTGGAAATAAACGGTAAAAATATGTACAAAGGCGAATCCCAGAAACTTGATATGAACAAATCGAGTTTCTAAAAATCCGGGTTTGATTTAATGGCGAAAACCCGCAAATATTGATTATAAGGGATTTAAACCGTAAAATAAACACGATAATTATTAATAATATGTATTAAAAGATTATTATGTATAATTGAAAGGAAGAAAACAAGAAATTAAGACAAAAGGGACGAATTAACAGAGGACCGAGGAAGAAGAAGAAAAGCAGGAATTGCGGCAGCCTCTGGAAGAGGCGCAGCAGATGCTGCGACTCTTCAAAGAGGCGCAGCAGTTGCTGCACTTCTTCTCGACGTCTGCCCACTGTTAATCCGTTAAAACAGTTTAATGAAAGGGTTTTAGAAATCGGTTTTAAACATGCTTTTGACGTAAATCTTACATTAATTGATACAAAAATAAAATACAATAAAAAAGATGGGATTTACACCCTCAGACTTACATGTTTGACGAAACGAGATTAACTAATTTATCGATTTAGTGATTGTTCGACTCAAATGTATGTAGAAAGTGCCCTCCTAAGAGGATTTAGATTAAGTTGATTGATGTGTAGTGGTCAAATTGGTCGGACATGCAACGTGACTGGTACTCAGAATGATCTGAGCTTATGTGGTCGATTGATCAAGCACGTAGACGTCAAAAGCTTAGAGCACGGTCTTAGAATGCAAAGAGAGAAGAGAAGGGCGGACACTCGCGTGAAAAATATGTGGAATGAAGGTCTCTATTTATAATAAAAAAATACGGAGAGTTATGGAATGACTCAAACTTTGGAATGAAATCACGGAAAAATCTGAAAATAAGCAGAAAAGAGCTGGGGAAGAGGCGCAGCAGCTACTGCGTTTCTTTTACGGAATTGCGGTGGATCTTAACTTCCTTATTCTTTAAAATAAGATTTTCGGGATATATTTTACCAAAAGATATAAAATTAATTTAATGGAATAAATATCCGGAATATTCCGACTCGGCATTTTGAACGGTTTCTTAGAAAATGAAGTGGTTTTTGACCCGGACTCCAAATGAACTCTAATTACTGTCAAAACGACCGTATTGGTGCGTAGATGACGACCAAGGGGTAGACACAAGTATTTGAGCTATCACTAGACAATAAACTTATGGACTGTCATAAATTGTTCTGCATACCAAACATGCGGCCCAATCATCACTGGGTGGCTGGCGGGAGGTGCAGAAATGAGGTATCTATAGGCATGTCAGACACCTAGCCACGAACTCAGCCATATCCCTCTTCATGTTAGGCCACCAAAAAGTTCTCTTGAGTTCCTTATATAGCTTGTCACCTCCTGGGTGAACTGAATAAGGATTACAATGAGCCTCTGTCATGATTACTCCCCTCAAGTTTGCATCATCAGGAACACACCATCTTTCATAAAAGCGAACACTCCCATCTGTGTGGATAGAAAACCTGAAAACTGTGCCACTTTCCACCCTTGACTTCCATTCTTGTATCTTAGGATCATGCTCTTACTTTCTCTTGATATCCTCATACAAATATGGCTCGATCGTCAAATCCCCGACGGTATCCCCTTTTCGAATCATATGGATCCCCATCTTGGACATCTCATCCCTCAGTTTCAGCAAAGACATAGTTGTACACAACGAATGAACACTCTTCCTACTCAAAACATCTGCAACAACATTAGCCTTACCCTCGTGGTATATAATCTCCATATCATAGTCCCTAATCAGCTCCATCCATCACCCCTGTCGCATGTTAAACTCTTTCTGAGTGTAGATATATTTCAGAGTCCGGTGTATTATAAAAGAGTGTGTTTATATCTCAGAGCCCATAAAAGAGTGTGTTTATATCTCAGAGTCCACAGATCTAGAGGCCATGCTTTGTCTATGGGTTTGGGGGAGTTTGAGCTTGTAAAGGATAGTGTGTTTATATCTTCCGAGGAGTCGGTGTCTTGTGTCAAGTTGTATAGGGATGTGCTATGAACAGTAGACTACCCTAATAGAGGATCTTATAAAAGAGTGTGTTGCCCCAAAGTCAAACAAAACAAAAGACGGTGTATTATGAATAAGAAAGGTACCGGTAACTACATGAGCATCATTCTCAGCTTCATGTTTGTCCATAATAAAGAGCTTCCCACTGCTTTTTTTGCCTCCACCCTGGACCGAGGTGTTAGAAGTAGTCGGCTTAGCTGCCATGTTCTGAGTCACACTGTTGTTCGAGCGCTGATAAGATCCTCTATTGTTGCGGTTGAAGCCGCCATTGTTGTTCTGCCCTCCACGGTTACACCACGACCCAGATGGCATGTTGCTTGCAAAACTCTGACTCGGACCCTGCGAAAAACTTCCTAGATAAGCCCCTGACGCTCCTTCAACTCTGGCACTGGTACAGTCGTACCTCTTATGGCCTATTTCCCCACAGTTGAAGCAAGTAAGGTTTGAGTTATCACAAACACTCCGACCACCACCCCTTCCCCAAGCTCGAGATCCCCCAGAAAACCCAGATCCTCCCGAAAAGGCTCTAGACTGACAATAATTGCCCTTCTTGTGGCTCGACTGATTCCCACTTTCACTTTATGATTTCCTCCCGAAAAGGCTCTAGACTGACAATAAGTCTACTGTTCATAGTTGTACCGTCTTTTGTTTTGTTTATACACCGTCTTTTGTTTTGTTTGACTTTGGGGCAACAACATTAGCCTTACCCTCGGAAGATATATTTCAGAGTCCGGTGTATTATAAAAGAGTCCGGTGTCTCATTAGGGTAGTCTACTGTTCATAGCAGATCTGTTTATTCCAATCTTCCGATCCAGGAACAAGGTTAACCAGATTAATGTAATTTAGAAGCGTGCACTCAACTAAATTATTGTTACAGTTATATTGCTATGGGGACAGATTCTCACATGTAAATTATCTAGTCTATTTACTACATCGTCACAATTCTACCATGGATCCCCTAATCCTAACATAAAGAAATTAGCTACTCACGTTCTTGAAATTAACAATAACAATAATCATGATGATGCTAATAAGAGACATTATTAAAGAATAACAATAAAGCATAAATTAAACAAGAGTAATAATAAAGGAACAAGAAATTAATGTAAACAAAGTATTGAGATTAAGAAGGAAGGAATGATTACAATCTAAAAGAATCCGGCGTAAAGATCAATCCACAAAGCAAAGTATGAGATTAAGCAGTAGAGAGTGTTTAGAAATATAAAGAGAGATTAGGCAGAGAGTTCAGAGGTAAAAGAAGTAATTAGAGGTTCATATTAACCTAATTACGACTCCCTTATATAGGGGAGCATAAAACTAACAAAATAAAACTATCACGGGCTTAATTAAACCCGCGTATCATAGCAATCCACTCGATCGAGTACTTTCAGATTACTCGATCGAGGTCTTCTCCAGCAATTGTACTCGATCGAGCACTTAAGGCTCTCGATCGAGTGAGTCCAATAAAGCACATATAGATCGAGTAAAAGGAACCACTCGATCGACCTCTTGTTCCAACCAAACCACTCGATCTACTCATAATTCCACTCGATCGAGTGAAAATCCATTGCAACAGCCTCAAACTCGTCTTTGGCAGCTTCATATGACCTTCCTTCACGCACTCCGAGGTACGACTCTTGCTCCAAAATCTCTGTCTCCTTACAATGCATGCTAAATGGGAGGAATAAGGGTCGATTCCGCTACTTTCGGGTCCATTTATGCAATTACAACAAAACAAACCAAAGTAGCCAATTCGGGGCATTGCAATACAAAGCGATACAAAAGGCATAGAAATGCGTGTAATAAGAGGCTAAAAAGTCTATATAAATTGCACGTATCAAATCTCCCCAAACCGACTTTACTCGTCCTCGAGTAAACTAAATGCAAACTAATGGAATGGATATGAAAACTCAGAGCTAGCTAAAACTTGTCTACTTAAACCGAATTAATGCAAACAAAAATTAACAGTCATAGCTACAGCAGTCAATACGCAAACGAGTTGTATGATGTCCATAAATGAAGTTGACCTATCGACCTTGCAAGACCATCAAAATCGGACTATCACGGGGTCACTCTTCTCTCATGAAGCAAAGGGTGAATATATATGTAAGAGAGAAAGAGAAGCAGTCACTCACCTAAACTGCGACCTACATAACATGCATGCAACAAAAATGATAGACGATTCAAGTACTATACATACATTCCAACCAACAATGTCCGTCACAGCCGAGGGCTTACAAATAATATGGGAAAGTGAGGTTACAGGTAAGAAAGGGCAAAACAAATTATGGAAATGTGGAGGTAAAGCGTCAAGCTAGCACCTAAACAGGACCATATAAAACCATCCAAATCTCAGCTGTCTAGAAAATAAAGCACAAGTGCCCTTCATTGGCACAAAACTCACTACCCAATATAATACACAATCTCCTCAAAAAGAATACAAATAAGAATGGAGGAGTAGACCGTCACAAACTTCCCTTTTTTAACACGGTCTAATTTCTATTTCAAATCAACTCTTTTTTTTTCTTTTCTTTCTTTCTTCCTTCCATTGTTCACGTTTTTTCATTTTCTTTTTTTCTTTTTTTTCTTTTCCACGTTCCTTTTTCCAATTTCTTTTTTTTTTCTTCCTTTCCTCATTCTTTCTTTTTCTCACCAACTCCGTACAAATATCAGACGAGCCAAACTCGCAATAATGATAAAAATACCACAAGAGTCACACTAAACTAGCTTGACTGGCAGGCTAAATTTTGGGTGTAGCTAATGGGTCAAAAAAGGCTATATTTGGCTAATGTGGAGCTAAATGGGTGAAAATGAAAGAAAGGGATATTGTAAGCACCTCCCTGCATGTGACACCGACCACAAACCCGAATGTATGCAAGTGACAAGCAATCGAATTTCATAAATGTGCAAAAGTGACAAACATGTTATGCAAGGAGTACTACTCTCAATTCCTACATGAACCGGTCATGAATGTGACCAGTTATATGGCTCTAAAACTCAGAAATTGTAAAGTAGGTTGCAAATTTATCAGGTCAAGTCTACACAGTCAGCTATATTTTCAACATTAACTTGTAGATATGCGCAAGACTAAACTATTAACTGTCAATTAGATGCAAGACTCAAGTGATATGACAAGTTAAAGTGCAATTTCATCACAGAAATCTACCGTTCCGACTCAACCTATATGCATAATGAAACGTGGAGATTTTTTGAATTTTTGAAATTTTCTAATTTTTTTGGATTTTTGATGATTTTATTGAAATAAATGACAATGCAAGCAGAAAAAGTAAACGTGAATGCAAAAATAAAGCAAAAATGCAGACTCAAAGGATGCATTACCCTCCCCAAACCAAAACGGACAACGCCCTCGTTGTCCTCCAGCATACACCAGCAGATAAATAATGGGAAAGGGGTATATACAACCAATAAATGAATGAAAAACAATAAATAAATAAGGAGACGAAAATAAATAAAAAAGCAAAAGTACATACAAAATGACGAACTTCCCCAAACCAGCCAGAAAACTGGGCAAGTGAGTAGACCAGTAGCTACTCGTCGCCCTCCTCCTCCTCCTCTACCACCACGAAATCAGGATCACGCTCCTGCTCCCTCCTCCTCCCCTCCTCAACTCGTACTCTCTCCTCCTCCTCAGCGGTGTCTGCCTCGCTGGCCGGCTGTGGGTACCCCTCCGCCGGGTACCGGTAGAAAGACGGGTGCGGCCAGCCCTCAGGAATAGGATGTCCTCTCCTCATATGATACTCGTATAAAGGAAACATAGCAAAAGCCATGTCCCGCTCCATACGAGCCTGCCTGGTAAGAAGCTCAAGAAGAAAACCGTCGCTACGTCCTTGGTCAATGACCTCGGACGCATCAAAAGGTGGAGGAGGAATAAAATTAGCCGGGTAAACCGGCTGTGTAGGGTCAGGAGTGGATGTGGGAATAGGGATCGGTGTAGGCGTGGCCGTGGAAGGCTGGCCAGCCGTAGACGGTGTGGATCCCTCTCCGGTCTCAGGTCTCTTCCGCTTCTTAGCAGCGGAAGTAGTGGTAGGTGGAGCGAGTGAAAGGTGGTAGAAGGGCAAAGATGGAGGTATCCTACCCTAACAGTAGGTAAAGGGACAAGACGGGGTAGGGTGGTGCAAGGTAAGGGCTCGGACAAGGAACCACAAATCTTCCAAGTCCACTGGTCAGAAGGAAGCCAAAACATAGACAGCATAGTAGAAATGTCTAGGTACCTATCCCTATCAAGATGTGCTAAGTCATGAGGGAAGTCGGGGAAGATAAAACGGGCAAGAAAGGTGGCTATGCCACCACAGACAATGGTGCCCGCCGTCTTCTGCCCTACAGTATAAAAATACGGAGCATTCAAATAGGCAATGTTAAGCACAAAGGGGCCCTTGCTATCAATGTTCAGGTAGCCCCCAAGAATAGACAACTCAATGTTGTTAACATTGTTGGGTTCTTTACGACCAAATATCGTCCCACCAATGAGACGCAAAAAGTAACGGGCCGGGGGAAGGTGGACATGGGCGAGTCTGCGCTCCTCAAAACGAGTATGTGCCAAGGTCCACCAAAGGATACGTAGGACCTTCCTAGGAGGGTTCGAGTCACCGTGGGAGGAAAGACCTAACCTACTACCAAACTCAGCTAGGGTCCAGGTCAGAGTCCAGTTAAACAACCGGAAGGAAACACAAGAACTACCCTGGTCAGTGGCATAGGCACCAGCAGAAAAAGTGAAGGAGCTGAAAAACTCGAGGGTCAGCTCCTTATAAGTCGAGGCACTCATAGTAACCAGTCCAGACATCCCCGTCCCGTTCAATATCTCAACTACAGGCTCGTAAATACCCGACCTCTCAAGTGATTTTTGACACAGAAATTTAGTCGAAGCAAAGTCACAGCTCTCTAAAGCATAAAAACGAGTACGATGCATAGCGTTAACGAAACGTACCTCTGGGTAATCGAGATGCGGGTCAAGAGACTCATCGGCATGGAATGTGACTCGTCCAGCAGCGGGTGTGCCTCGTCCTCGACCCCATCCACGCCCTCCAGTACCTGAAGAAAAAGCACGTCCAGTAGCGGGGCGAGGTATTAGGGCAGCCCGGAAAGTAGCTGGTGACGACGCAGCAGCGGTAGTCACCGTAGAAGACACGGTACCAGCAGTAACAAAAGTAGCATCATATGTCCTAGTAGAGGCAGAGCTAACAGTGGCAGCGGGAACAGAGCTAACAGCAGTGGAAACAGTAGTACTAACAGTTGAAGTGACGGGGGTAATAGCAGGGACCATCGTCTCAGTCGAGGATGGGGCAACAGTCGAACTAGTCGAAGGTAGAGTGCTACTATCCATCCTAATCAAGCAAGTAAGGGGAGGGATTAATCCAATAAACAGAGAAACACGAAATCCCCTAATTAAACTCGGATTTTCGACAAAAATCGAAAAACCCTATTCCATCAATAATGTCAAAAACAACAATTAAACAACAAAGGAATGAGGGGAAATACTTACTTGATGATTAACCCACAAGAATAAGCAATAAATCGACAAAAATCGCAGCAAAAGACGGATTTCAAGCAAAAAACACCCGAAAAACCCTAATTCCCCAAATTGACCGCAACAAAGACGAAATAGAGAGGGAAAAGTGAGGGCAAATGTCGAAATAAGCACAAGTAAAATAATGTGGGTGTTTGATTTGGCAATAGGGAAGATTAAAGGGAGAAATTGGGGTTTTATCGCACAAAATATCGCACAAATTAGGGAGAAATAAGTTAGAATGAAAAATAGAGGAAGGAAAGGAAAGCGTCCTGCGTATAATAGGCATATTCACTCGATCGAGTGATTTGAGATCACTCGATCGAGGACTCTGGCATTCATTCTTATCGATCGAACAAATTTCCACTCGATCGAGAACTCCTCTATTTGGGCATTTCGATCGAGTGACTGAATCCACTCGATCGAACACTATTGTTGGGCAATGCTCTCGATCCAGTACAAAAAGTACCCGATCGAATTGTTTTCTCGTTTAATGCATCCCTTTGCGACATAATTTCCCCAAACCTGCATAAAAACACGCAAAAACATTTCCCGACAATACCAAATCACCAAAACATGCAGTCTATAGTCGGTTTTTGCTAAAGCTAACTAAACTAATGTCTAACAGTCTAAAAACGCAATTAAAAAGTCTTAACTGAAATTCAAAATTACAAGTTGTTACAACGGGGCATTCCCGGCTTACAGTCCAAAACACTTTAGTAGCCCACAAGAGGGCTTCTGACTGGAGGAGGTCCCTTCGGCATCTCGGACCATCCTCTTTGATCACCACGAGTTTGAATTTGAGCTGACGGAAGGAGAGTAGTTGGCATCCACATACGCCCGAACTTTCTTCTTCCTCTTGACATTCCCATCGAAATTTGCATCTCCATCACTTTGATTGATTTTAACTGCACTTTGACCGTTATCATCTCCAGCATCCACTCTATTTGTACCTGCAGCAAGGAAAACAGAAGGCTAGTCCTCCTTTTCGCTCTCAGTCTGAGGCGGAGGGATTAAAATTGCAGCACAATATTCAATATCCTCGGCTGGAGTGTCTGTATCCGAGTCAATAGAGGATAGGCCATTGCAAGGTTGAACTTGCATGTGAGCCCTATGAGATTTAGACTGATGAAATATCAGCTCCTCGTCTCCTATCTGAAATGTAAGTGTCTTCCCCCCGACGTCGATCACTGCCCGAGCAGTGAATAAAAATGGTCTCCCTAAAATAATAGGGGTGTGAGTGTCCTCGGGGATGTCAAGAACTACAAAGTCTACGGGAATAAAGAATATCCCAATCTTGACAGGTATGTCCTCTATAAATCCTAGTGGTCGTGATATACTACGGTCAGCCATCTGAACGGTCATACTAGTGCAATTAAATTTGGTCAAACCAAGTCTCTTAGCGAGAGACAATGGTAAGACACTCACGCTAGCACCTAGGTCGCATAGCGCGTTATCAATCAAATGGGTCCCTATATGACAAGGAATTGAAAAGCTATCCTGGTCTGTTTGTTTGGGTGGCAACTTATTCTGAACCAAGGCAGTCCCAACTTCAGTTAAAGCTACCGTTTCATGATCATTTATATGCCTTTTACGCGATAAAATTTCTTTCATGAATTTCATATAAGAGGGTACCTGAGTAAGCAATTCGGCGAACGGAACGTTGATGTGAAGGCTTTTCAGGAGCTCAGTAAATTTCCCGAACTGTTGGTTAGCCTTGTTGTTATGCAATCGCCTTGGAAAGGGAACTGTGATAGGAATTTCAAGCCCTTTATTTCTTTCTTCCAAAGTCTCGACAGGTTCAAATTCATTTCTGTTCGATCGATCTCTTTTTCCTCTCGATCGAGGTCTTTCAGCAGTTATTTCACTCGATCGAGCATTCTCAGCCTCTCGATCAAGTTCCTCATAATCAGCATTGTTCGATCGAGACAAAATATCACTCGATCGAACACTTTTCTCAGGCATTTCACTCGATCGAGTAGTTTCAGCCTCTCGATCGAAACCTTGATTATCCACTTTACTCGATCGACCCTCAGAACTACTCGATCGAGTAATATCATCAGCATTTCTACTCGATCGATCACCAGAAATCAGTCGATCGAGTATATTCTTCGGATTAAGCATGGTCCTTCGTAAGAACGACCACTGCACAAGTTAATCAAATTTATCGTCTCATGTGGATTCTTCTCAGATTGAGACGGCAAATGACCCAACTTTCTCGTGGACTGGCTAGCGGCGAGTTGGGCAACTTGGGTCTCGAGTGACTTAATTGATGCTTCTTTCTGTTGGTCACTCATCTGCATCTACTTAGTCAATGATTGGATCATCGACTTTAACTCAGCTAACTCAATAAATCCACTAGAGGAAGCTCCTTGATGTGGCGATGAAAAGGATGGAGGCTTTTGAAAGCCTTGTTGAGCTTTGTGAGGAGGAACATAAGCTTGTTGCTGCTGCGGAGGAGGGGTAGGATTAAGCACATTCTGACTAGTCCATCTCAAATTGCGATGGACTCCACTTTGATTATTATAATAGGAACCTCCTCCTTGCCTATATTGCTGAAAGGCGAGGACTTGCTCCTTCTCTGTGAGACAGTCAACAGTAGTGTGATCGTCATTACTCCCACATCTCTCACAAGTAACGGTTTCCTGTCTAGTCAACAAGTGAACCGTCTGTTGATCACCAGGATGCTGCGATTCCAACCTATCAAAACGAGTATTCATGGCTTCCAACTGAGCCACAACAGCATTATCAACTGAATTGATTATCCGAATACCATCTCTCGGATTCCCATACTCAGCACAGTGGGTAGCAATCTCCTCTATGATACCCCATCCTTTATCATCATCATTGTTCTTCTGAAATCGCCCATTATATGAGGCGTCCAATATAGCACGGTGGTCATCATACAACCCATTATAGAACTGGTTGCATAAAAACAACTGATCAAAACCGTGATGAGGAAGAGACCGCACCAACTTCTTGAAACGACACCAAGCTTCATAAAAATTCTCATCAGGTGCCTGCTTGAAACGTGATTTTTCCTCTCAATTGATTGGTACGTTGTGGAGGAAAATACCTTTTATAAAAGCAAGTGCAAGAGTCTCCCAGTTGGTAATACCAGCTGCTTCTCTATCAAGATCGGTGAGCCACTCTCGGGCTCCATCAGTTAAAGAAAAAGGAAATAAGACCTCCTTGATCTTGTCCTGAGTCACTCCCTTAGTAGCGGGAATGGTAGAGCAGTAATCAGTAAAAACTTCCATGTGTTTGTGCGGATATTCACCTGCCACACCTCGATAAAGATTTCGTTCGACCAGGTTGATGTAGGACGGCCTGATATCGAATGTATTTCCATCCTCTGTCGAAAGTTTGAAACCCTTAGGGATTGAGGTAGTTGTGGGCTCCGAATGACTCCCAATGTTAGGCATCTTCACTGGCTTTATAGCAGAAATAGAGTTGTCTTCTTCACAAGACGGATCTTCTGCAAAAATAAAATGTTATAGCTCGGGTTCAAAAGTACTCAAGTTTTCCTTTTGAATCTTCCTTTACAGTCTTAATCTATGCCGAAAAGATCTCTCTGGCTCAGGATCAGCAGGAACTAATTCTAACCTGTTTGACCTAGGCATACACAGCACTGAAGGAAATAAGTAAGAATTGTCTCAAGGAATAAAAATTCTCTGAGACGGATAAAGATACACGATACAAACAAGACAGACAGGGCTATTGCCTCCCCGACAACGGCACCAAAATTTGATACGGTCGTTTCTGTACCAAAAATAAAATCTAAATATACTAACGGAAGCTAGTGATAAGTAGGGTCGATCTCCAAAGGGAGGAAAGGTATCTATCTATAGTTCATCTATCTAGGTCACAAATGGGGTTTTGTGTTTGATTTTCTAAACTACTAAAGGTTTAAAGGCAAGAGAAATAAAGTAAGAGCAGTAAAGTGAGAAAATGTGATAAAAGTGATCAGATAAGAGAGAGTTTGTGAGGATTTCGGTTCACCATGGTAGTCTATCGACTCAGTTGCAAATAGCCTAGACAATCTACTGTGAGAAAGGCATGGGAAAGGTCCTTCCGGTTCGCTATCCACCCTAAAATTCCACTAACTTAACTTCCGTCATCATTAGGGTAGTCTACTGTTCATAGCAGGTCTGTTTATTCCAATCTTCCGATCCAGGAATAAGGTTAACCAGATTAATATAATTTAGAAGCGTACACTCAACTAAATTGGTGTTACAGTTATATTGCTATGGGGACAGATTCTCACATGTAAATTATCTAGTCTATTTACTACATCGTCACAATTCTACCATGGATCCCCTAATCCTAACATAAAGAAATTAGCTACTCGTGTTCTTGAGATTAACAATAACAATAATCATGATGATGCTAATAAAAGACATAATTAAAGAATAACAATAAAGCATAAATTAAACAAGAGTAATAATAAAGGAACAAGAAATTAATGTAAACAAAGTATTGAGATTAAGAAGGAAGGAATGATTACAATCTAAAAGAATCCGGCGTAAAGATCAATCCACAAAGCAAAGTATGAGATTAAGCAGTAGAGAGTGTTTAAAAATATATAGAGAGATTAGGCAGAGAGTTCAGAGGTAAAAGAAGTGATTAGAGGTTCCTATTAACCTAATTACGACTCCCTTATATATGGGAGCATAAAAATAACAAAATAAAACTATCACGGGCTTAATTAAACCCGCGTATCATAGCAATCCACTCGATCGAGTACTTTCAGATTACTCGATCGAGGTCTTCTCCAGCAATTGTACTCGATCGAGCACTTAAGGCTCTCGATCGAGTGACTCCAATAAAGCACATATCGATCGAGTAAAAGGAACCACTCGATCGACCTCTTGTTCCAGCCAAACCACTCGATCGACTCATAATTCCACTCGATCGAGTGAAAATCCATTGCAATAGCCTCAAACTCGTCTTTGGCAGCTTTATATGACCTTCCTTCACGCACTCCGAGGTACGACTCTTGCTCCAAAATCTCCGTCTTCTTACAATGCATGCTAAATGGGACGAATAAGGGTCGATTCCGCTACTTTCGGGTCCATTTCTGCAATTACGACAAAACAAACCAAAGTAGCCAATTCGGGGCATTTTGCAATACAAAGCGATACAAAAGGCATATAAATGCATGCAATAAGAGGCTAAAATGTCTATATAAATTGCACGTATCACCACTCCCGCAAGTGACTCCACTCAACAACCATCACAACAACCACACCAACTCCAACACTCCAACACTGATTAGCAGATAATCAATCGTACACAATAAAAACATAATCTTAAATCAATTAACAGTAAACCGAGTAGGGAAACCTTACCTTAGCACAACTGCAATGAGACACAAGCAATGCAATCTAGAACGACTCCTCTACGAAGTCCTCACCTAACAACAATCGCATAAACTCCAATTACTATATGCAACACCCTTTTCCCCCAAATCATAAATTAAGACAAACCCTAAAAGATTAACCAAGGAAACTAATGAAATCAAGGACTTACCGACACCAACAATATAAAGAATGATGAAGAAGACTTGTTAACAATCCGCGCACTTGAGAGAGATTTGGAGAGGATTAGAGTTACATTTAAATGTTTAGTTTTTTTAAAAGTGATTAGAAACTGATTAATGCGTCTTATGTAACTCTAATCATCTCTAAATCAAACCGCGGAAATAACACCCGTCAGACCGGATACTCGGTCGAGTATAGAGTATACTCGGCCGAGTATCCTCTACTCGATCGAGTATTCCATATTCTCGGCCGAGTAATCCTGGTCAGTAAACTGTCCAGAATACCCGACACCCCTTACTCGGCCGAGTACGCCATATTCGGCCGAGTACCAGCTTAGGAAATCTGTAGTATTACACATATGATGTTTTCTTGTCATATTGAGGATCAGATTGATTTACAGGTGGGATGATATTGCCTTGGGAAGCGTGCTAGGGTCGGATGGATCACTTGGACGGCTAGCGTCATTCACCACAATTTATTATTTATTCTAGTTAGTGAATAAACTTAGTTATCAGTTGTACTTTACATTTATTATTTCGTTTGAAAGACGATTTTTCTTTTTAATCGACTTAAATAGTCATTCCTTTTTAATAAAGTACTTCAGTTATTGTCTTACGATATGTACTATCTCGGGCAACCGAGATGGTAACAGCCCTATTTATTTGGGAAGGTCTAGTAAAGACTTTTAAATAAATGGGGGTGTTACACATGGTATTACTGCCTCTGCCACGAACACTAAAGGGTGTTTGACCTATTTTTGATTTTCTGCCCCCAGTTTCTTCTAGCTTTCTTTTTAGGTTCTCCATAATGATTCAGCTTCCACATGCGACTGCTAGTTTCTGGCTGCCACGTGGACAATATTGACCTTGCCCCCTGTGTGACTTTCACAACTATGTTGTGGATGGTATGCATGATAGTCTAGGACTTATGTTCACCTTTTACCTGCAGATTGCGAAGTACCTGTTATTTATTAACGTTTTCCTCCAGTAATACCATTTCACCTGCTTCCTGGAGGTCATTAACTTTTGCTTGTCATTTGTTATTTCATGTTCTGGTCCCCGGGGGACCTGGTTGGCTGCAATGTGTATTGTAATGATTTTTGTTTTGGGGAGCTGTATTCTGGCTGTTGCATGTCTCCTAGATATTCAGGGTGCCAGGAACTTTGTATACTAAAGGTACATTGATTGAATTGCTCCCAAGTCATTGATTCGTATCCTTCCAAGGATCACAACACAACATAATGGACAATCAACAACTGAATACCTTACCTCCTTGTTAATCCTTTAGAAGTTGATCTCCCAGACGGTTGCTCTACTGGTAGGGTCATCTGATGGGTCTAGCAGTAAGATGACATGTCATAGAGGGAGAGCGGTTTGTCCTGCTGGCAGAGTGTCTTGTCCTGCAGGCTGGGTGGTATGATCTACATGTAGGAAGGCTGGTCCTGCAGGCGGAGTACTTTCTGCAGGAAGAGTTTGTGCATTCTTCGAGAAGAGAGATTTGATCTGCAGTAAGAGTGGCAGGTTCTGGAGCCCGAGTGACCACTCCTGCTGGAAGGGATATCTCATGATGTTCCTGGCTTGGATATTGCCCCTAGGGTTGCGAGGGCGTCTGTCTTAGGGTTTTGGTCCCCGGTTGGGGACCTGCCTCGTTTTGGATGTCTTTAGGTGCTTGACTTTCAAGGGCACCATAAACTTGGACGATTAGGTCCCTTCCTGGTCCTCTCTTGGGGAATTCAATACCAGACCTACTCCTGCTCCCCTTATGTATGTTGGAAGCTCTGTCTGTATTAACATCCAAAGGTGGTCACCCCTATCTTTAATGAGGGTCGGGATGTTTCCATCTACCTGGGTCTGGAGCGTTGGAATAAAGTCAGGTACAGATTCTACCAGGGACTGTGACTTAATGGTTGTTCGAAGCTTGATTTTCATGTTGTAAGCACTTAGATGTGTGGTTCACTTGGTCATTCCTCCTGACAGCCTGGTTTGCTTATAATGGCTTTCGGAGGGGTAATTAGTTATCAGATGGATATACAAGTTAAGAACGCAATTTATAGAAGGTTGTAACAAGAGCAAGAAGCGGTTTTTAAGTGATGTGAATCTGGTCTCTGCAGGAAGCAAAGACATGCTGAAGTAATATTCTGGGTACCAGCATGATGTTGCCTTCTGCCTCGGTTACTGATAGGTATGGGGATCTGGATTTCCTAGTTCTTGACAGAAGAGGTGGTGTGTTCAGATAGTGCTTTAGCTCCTTGAATTCCTTTTCATGATCCTCCGCCCATTCGAGCCTTTGGCTCTTTCCAAGTATGCCACAGGAAAGTCTGCACCTGTCCCCTTTAGCTGGTGGCTCCTATAAAGTGGCTATGTAGAAATTGTGGTTCACTCTGGGCGCTGCCCTCTGTCCAGGCTACTACTGGAACCCTGTTGTCGGGGTCGCTGGCGAAAGTGTTGCTGCAACAACTGACCTTGGTTGCTATTTGTTGATTTTCATTACTCGACCTTCTTAGGTCGTTTCAGCTAGCCTTCCTAGGCTCTTAACCATAGCAATTCGACTAATCGTCCCGTCTTGATAGCACACATTCATGTTTGTTCTTAGTAGATGGATAGTGATTGATGTCAACCACACCACGATGCTTACTCATGTTTGTATCAAGAGCTTTTACTACTCGAGCGAATGGAACTATGAACCGGCCCTACTCATGTTTGGCCCGGACCTCTCCACAGACCAAGGTTTGATAGCTTGGTGAGGCAACCCACCCTTTTAAGCCAAATCCATTTCTAAAGCACTCATCATACCGTTATAATGCCTATTTGTATGTGTGTACATTGTATGTGTTTCCCGACTCAATCACATGTCTAAAATTCCACATTTGTAACCAAATAATGTCAATTTTTCTATAAATAAAATTCATTTCCTTAAAAAAAAGATCATTTGTAATCCAAATAATGTCGAATTTTATGTAATTACATTTTCAACTTCCAATTTTCAAAAACGATTTTCAAACAAAAAAAAAATTCGAAAAATCCGAACAACAACAAAAAAAACGTTTTCAAAAAAAAAAAACCTTTTCAAAAATCAAATTTTGAAACCAAAAAATGTCCAACCGTTTGTAAATGTAAATCCATTTCCAATTTTCCGACATAAAAAAACCTTTCAAAAGTCACTTTTTTTAAAATTCCATTGTCAATTTTCAAAATTCAAATCAATCTTAAATTTTTCATAAATAGAATTCTTTGCAAATTCTCAAAAAAAAAAGTAAAAAAAAATCAAAAAATGCAAAATGTTTTAATACTTTCAATTAATGTAAATGCAAATATGTAAATTCAATTGGGTTTAAACTAGAGTCAAATTTCAAATCGAGTCATTTCCTAGTCAAAACTCCGTCAGGTTATAATCTCGCCTTCCCTTACATTTTGGGTCATTCAAATTCGAGTCAAAGTCCAAAGGCGTTGCGCCGTCATTTTGGACCTCATATCCCTAGTCAGTTAGGATCTAGACATTTCCTGACTCCTCGAGCCACACACTCGAGACGAACACGCCGAGTCATTCCAAAATCTGCCTCTCAAAATTCACCTAATGTCACGTTCGGGTACACACATGCCAAACCTCGAGTCAAGTTTATTGTAAACACACGTCTTAGCATTGCGCCAACTTCAATCCCGTCAATAAGGTCAACCATATAAGTGTCACTCCATCAAAGTCAACGTTAAAGTCTAAAATTTAAGTCAGACATTGTGAGTTTAAACACGAGAAATCGCTCACGACATTTCACAAATTCATAAGTCAGAATCTGGTTATCCCATCTCGTCCTCGTGATATACTTGTCCCTTCATGTACCATTTTGTTTGTCGCCTTAGTATACGTGATCCTTGCTGAAATAAAGTTGTAACGCGCGTCATTTCTGTCGAGTACGAATCCAGTAAGTTCAGCCAATCAACAAAGTTAAGAAGCAGCTTAAGCCACAATCACCGCCAAAACGTTTATGCCATGAGCTTACGCCTTCAAGCTACAGTTGAAAATTTGAGCATTCTTGTAACACCCCCATATCCAGAGGAGCCTTAACTAGGCCTTCCTCAGCATATAAGGGCATTACCATCTCGGTTGCACGAGGAAGTAATAACCAAATGTTGATAAAAGAACTATTATGTTATTTTACAAGTGATTTAAAACCAACTAATGATACAAACGATACAACTCAAGGACTACTTGCTACAACTATCAAATCTCGTGAGGACTCATCCCTGCCCGGACTCCAGCTATCCACGATATCAACACCTACTAAGACAGACTGCTCACCATAAGGGATCACGGCAGACACATAGACAACAAGACAACCACACAAGGTCAGTACTGAGATAAAACACAACAAAGCCAACAACAACTAGCAACACAATGTAACACAATCAGCCACACACAAGCACACCCACACCGATCAATCTCCGTCACCGATCGTCCACGGGACTGGACCGCCCGCGCTGGGGGACCGCAGCCGTACCCACCAAATTCCCGCTCATCATACCGAGCGATAACTCTGTCCCATTAATGTGCACATCCCCTTCCGTGGCGGGTTCCACGAAGGGCTAAACTAGGGCGTGAAGCCACTCCCGCAAGTGACTCCACTCAGCCGAGAACGCATCTCGAGAACCAGAGACAAACAATCACAATCACAATACAACAGCAACAATAACCGTCAATACGAATACGACAACACACGACAACCACAATACAACCACAACAACCGACACACTAGACCATCTACTGAAACTGAGTAGGCGAACCTACCTTTAAGCAACTGCAACCAATCCATGCCAACATATGACATATCCAGCAATCAATCAAAGCCTATAACCACAACACAACATCTATTACTACCAAGCAAACTCTAACTGTAAAGACAAAGATACGGATGATGATGATGACATACCTATAAAGAGAAATCCGGCAAAAGACCGCTACCTGACTCAAACTATGCTCTCCTAAGGCATAAGGACCTTCAAAAGGCTTCCATGGAGGTTTTATGGTGAAGGGAAGGGAGAGAGGCGACTGAAGGATAGGAGTAATGAGGCGGAAATGATTTGCGGTTTCAACAAAACGCGATTAAAAACCCTCGCTGAAAACTCGATACTCGATCGAGTACCACACACACTCGATCGAGTAACCCTCTACTCGATCGAGTAACCACGCTACTCGATCGAGTAGCCTCTAATCTATCGAGTTCCACTCATAACTCGTAACCCAAGATAGCTTTGGCACGTACTTCTAAGAACTATTCCCGCTCCCAAGGTCAGTCAACGCTGGTCAAAGGGTCCCTAAAAGGGCGGATATTACAGTCTTACCCCCTTAAACAGAACTTCGTCCCCGAAGTTCAACTCACCTAACTCAACGCACAAGACACGGGAAGACACGACATCACTATTCTTTCGACACAAATCACTACTTCCCTGAAACGCCATCCCCCATGTCATCATATCATCATTATCTAACGCTCCATTCATATCGACTCTTACAGCTATCATATAAACATCATCATTATCAATTGTCACTCTATATGTATACATCCACTCTTACAAACTATCATATATAAAACATCAACCTCGCAATACGAACCAGCACAACGATCACCCATCATATGGTAACGCGATTCTATTACGACACATTGCACCACAACTATCTCTTTATGACAGTCCTTTAAAATATACTATCACATTCACTTCAATGAACTAAAGTAACCACTTACACTTCATATAAGCAATGTGATCAAAGTGCTAGAAAATTTTGTAATTAAACAACAAAACATTATAAACGAATAACAACATAACTTCAAAATCAGCCTTTTTATTTTGCGACATTAATCTTCCCCTCTAAAAAGGAACTTCGTCCCCGAAGTTCACCACCAAAATTACCACACATATTACCTATTACTTGTATCATAACATAAATTATAACCATATTATTTATTATGGACATTACTCACTAAGCCTATACTCGTTAAATTAGAAATCATACACAAACCACCGGAATAGATAGCCGCTGTCGATAAAGCACGTTAATATCGTATGCACAAGCGTATGAAAAGATGTAACTCCGATGAATAGATCGTAATATGGCGAATGTAATATTAAAGCAACAAGAGACCATCACTACTCCACTATTTGTTACGGATATGTATATAAAACTCAAGCACGACTTCTAACATATGAAATTAACGGTTCAAAGGTGTTACTACGCACTAATAACCACGTTAAACATCAAACTTGCAATTATAAAACAATTGAACACTTTGAATTTTTAAAAACTTCCTGTAACAGTGCTACTCGATCGAGTATGTAGTGGTACTCGATCGAGTGCCCTGCTACTCGATCGAGTGTCTTGACTACTCGATCGAGTAGCCCTGAGATCAGAATGTCTCTTTTCTGCCACACCTATAGCTACTCGATCGAGTACAGGGTACTCTGTCGAGTACCAATAGGTGAAAATTCTTGGGAAACCTGCCATAACCACACATATATATACAAAATCGTCACATAACTTGAGTCGGAATGACCTCTCGACTCATAAAATCCTGCAACAAAGTCAAGTAGTAAATCCGGCCTTATGGCCAAGCATACAAATCCGAAAAAAATAAAAGGTTCTAACAACCAACAACTACCAACATCCACGACCAACAATCATAACCAAGATAAAGAAATAGGAGTATCACTCCTGCTGTTGCTGCTGCTGCTCCTCCTCCATCACCACCACCACCACCACCTCCCAAGGTGCCCGCTCCCGATGCCTGCATCAACTCCCGCTCCAACTCCCGGGCCTACATGCCATGGGGTCAAACCACCATAGGGAAAGGACTGAGGCGTCCCCCAAGCTGACTGATCCACTCTGTAAGAGTGGACAACCCCACTATAGTCCCCAACACCACTCCACCAAACCGGATGCGGTCCCTCGGTCCCAATCCCCTGAGTGTACGCCATCTCATGCATATTCCTGAGTGTCAAAGTAGATGACACTCTCTCTGCCAAGTAGCTAGATCGCGTCTCCGGGGTGTCGAGGTAAGGGTAGCACGGAAAACGGTGCTGCTGCTGCTGTGGTGCTACCGGCCGTGGCCTAGTCTCCGAGGTCCTCTCCCTCACTCGACGGGGTCCTCTCCCCAACCTGGGCCTCTCCACCTCCACTACCGCTGCATTCTCGCCCTTCTTCGGCTCGGACATCACCTCGAGAATCGCGTCATCGATGAGGTAGGTCTGCAACTGGCGGGGCACGTCATCATCCTCCTCCTCCTCGTCGGAGTCAACAGCAGTCACCACCGGCTCTAACGGCTCGGTCGGTGGAAGGTGCTCAGGAGCCGGAATCCCCATCCAACTCATGCCCCATACCCTCCAAGCTAGGCTACCGTCAGCCAAAGTTCTCAACCACTTCAGGTCGAGATAGTAATCACGGTCCATAGTAGGCACTTTGGGGTAGCTGAGGCACATACTCGAAGAAGCCTCAAAGGAGGTTAGCTTTTCGCTAACCGAGTGGCGATAGCGCCACAACTCAAGTACGGGAAGAGGCAAGTAGCCATCAAGGCAAGGGGCAAGAGACGATGGAAGGAGCATTAAAGACCACTTTCTGGCCCGCTCCGGGTTGAGGTAAGACATCAAAAGCAAAACCTCATGGTTGTTCAGCTTACTAATGTCCGGTCTATCATACAGAAGGTTCGAAAGAGAACGGAGAAAGACCCTCAAGGTAACATGCTGAACGTCATTTATCAACATGTTACTTGAGGTGGGAGTTGGCTTTCCAGTCAGACAAGGCATTAGGCGGCAGACACCGCACTCAGCAGGAATATCAGTGATAGAATCCTTGGGAGGCTTGGCCAACCCAAGGTGAGACGCAAAAAGATCCATAGTCAACAGAAAACTGGTGTTCATCAACCTAAACTCAACGGTTTGGGCTGCTGGGTCATAGCTAAAGGAGCTCATAAACTCCAAAGTAAGGAATGGGTAGGAATATTTCCTCAGCCTATACAAACCCGTAAAGCCCAAAGTCTCGAATATGTGACGGACATCCGTCTCTATTCCCAAATCCTCCAACAGTATAGTATCTATACACCTCGTCGGCCTCATTTTGCGTTTTTGCAATTCTACAAAACGCTCTCTCTGTTTGAAATCTACAAACACAACAGAAGGGTACTCCGGAACTGCGGGTACCACAGGTCCACTCCCTTCCCCAATCTCAGGTTGTGTAACCCTCCCCCGTTTACTCTGACGGGTCCCTACGTTCGGTCTCGGCATCTGTTTCAGCATATAACTTAAACAAACTTGCATAAACATGTAAAGCATATACTTCACGCAATTTGATATTACATACTCAGCTAGGTACACAAATTCACCAACAAGCTCCCTGATTTGTTATATAGACTCAGTTTATAGCTACTCATAACCATAGTTGTGAAAAGTTCATCATGGTAGACACACATACCCAACCAATTCCAACACCCTAGCATGATTCTAATGTTACTCTATACACCCATGTAATAACATGTGAGACATTTGTGCAAGCTCATGAAAAAGTAATTTAGAACATATCATCATCACCTTCAATATTAGAAACAAACAACTCAATTAAACTTGTCAGACGGTCTCTACAGCTGTAATTATTTTGACATATTCTTCATCAATTAACATCACTACTATCATATTGAAGTTCAACCTTTACTTAAACATTCATATACAACACCAAATTTCAAATATAGCAAACGAATTTTCACTTGGGGCACTTTTAAGACGGAGTTTTAAGGCAACTTTTTAAGGTGATAGTCATCAAAATTCATTCTTCAACATGATATAAACAATATATAGTACTCAATTCCATCATCTAATCATTGTAAAACAATCAAAAATCAATTTCGATTTTTGTAAACCCTAAAAATTTCGGTTTCAATTTGGCAATTTCTAGTCTATTTTACAGCAATTAATCACCAATAATCAAGAAAGGGGAGCATGTGAATCATATTACCACAATTAGAAGCAACAAATTGATCATATGAATCGAAATTTTCAGGTTATACAATCATTCTAACAAATTTAAAGCAACAAAAACATGTAAATATGGGAGAAATCATACCTTGATTAAGTAGTAAAGTAAAAGAACGAAATCAAACAAAGAAAATAACCCCAAATTAACCACTACCAACACAAGAATATGAGAGATTATGAGGGTTTTGAGAGCTTAGGTTTCGAAATAAGAAGAGGGAATGAGAAGAATAGGAAGAACTAAGGGTTTTAAGAAACTCGTAAGATTCGCTGTACAGTAACCTACTCGATCGAGTGTCTAGGGTACTCGATCGAGTAGGCTCTATTTCATCGAGTATCTGCAGAAATTTTTCCACATCCCGACGTCATAGCTTCCTAACTAGATCGAGTAAGGTCTACTCGGTCTAGTAAGCACTCGCACTCGGTCAAGTATAGTTAAGTACTCGGTCAGAAATACGAGATAATTCGAAGATTCCTGCAAAAACGATACCGCATGTCGATTCCAAACTGAGTTCGGAATTCGCCACTAGTCATCACACTTACTCACGCATTACCATTATTACTCAAGCTTACCATATCGTCTCAACAATTAAGGCTTATGCCATACTATGCTACAACAAATTACCCAACTCGGTTTACCTGCTACCGAGCCATTCATAAGCATAATCACGTTATCTTACCTTACTTAAACTTATTTTACACATTACTACCAAACTCGTGTTCACTTCAACTTGAAACATATAATTAACATTAAGTCATTCTTTCATATATCATATAAATGCATACTCTTCATCACAAATTAATCTATCATGTTCCAAATTCAATCATAAGCACATCATCTTACATAAATCGTTAGTCACGCAGCGGAAAAATTTCAACCACTCAACAAGGCATATATGCATTACTATATGCTATGTTTCATATTATAACTCAACAATTCTATAACCATACCGTTATTAACAATCCTGAAACAAATACCAACAAGATTACTATTCATACCATAGCATACACTTCCACATTTTACCACTCTATCAACCACACCCTTGCCACGTTTCTCATACTCATCGTATAAACCCACTAATCATGCCAATACTTCACTAAGCACCATCCAAATGCAACTACTATACCCACATCTACGTTAGCAAAGACTCAACCTCAAATGATTCCGACATAACTAACATGCACATCACATATATACACACGGACTCCACATTCCCATACCCTGTGACTGGCTTAAGTACTATGGGGCCAAGATTTTGAAATAAGGGCGCCTACTCACCCAAAATCTAGCATCAGCGGGGCTCCCATTATACATACACCAGGTTCATTTTATTAGACTCACTACGTTCATTAAGTTCATTTGTTACAGGTTCCAAAATCGTCGCTCTGATACCACTTTGTAACACCCCCATATTCAGAGGAGCCTTAACTAGGCCTTCCTTAGCATATAAGGGCATTACCATCTCGGTTGCCCGAGGAAGTAATAACCAAATGTTGATAAAAGAACTATTATGTTATTTTACAAGTGATTTAAAACCAACTAATGATACAAACGATACAACTCAAGGACTACTCGCTACAACTATCAAATCTCGTGAGGACTCATCCCTGCCCGAACTCCAGCTATCCACGATATCAACACCTACTAAGACAGACTGCTCACCATAAGGGATCACGGCAGACACATAGACAACAAGATAACCACACAAGGTCAGTACTGAGATAAAACACAACAAAGCCAACAACAACTAGCAACACAATGTAACACAATCAGCCACACACAAGCACACCCACACCGATCAATCTCTGTCACCGACTGTCCACTGGACCAGCCCTGCCAGTGGGGGACCGCAGCCGTACCCACCAAATCCCCGCTCATCATACCGAGCGATAACCCTGTCCCATTAATGTGCACATCCCCTTCCGTGGCGGGTTCCACGAAGGGCGAAACTAGGGCGTGAAGCCACTCCCGCAAGTGACTCCACTCAGCCGAGAACGCATCTCGAGAACCAGAGACAAACAATCACAATCACAATACAACAGCAACAATAACCGTCAATACAAATACGACAACACACGACAACAACAACAACCGACACACTAGACCATCTACAGAAACTGAGTAGGCGAACCTACCTTTAAGCAACTGCAACCAATCCATGCCAACATATGACATATCCAGCAATCAAGCAAAGCCTATAACCATAACACAACATCTATTACTACCAAGCAAACCCTAACTGTAAAGACGAAGATACGGATGATGATGATGACATACCTATAAAGAGAAATCCGGCAAAAGACCGCTACCCGACTCAAACTATGCTCTCCTAAGGCACAAAGACCTTCAAAAGGCTTCCATGGAGGTTTTATGGTGAAGGGAAGGGAGAGAGACGACTGAAGGATAGGAGGAATGAGGCGGAAATGATTTGCGGTTTTAACAAAACGCGATTAAAAACCCTCGCTGAAAACTCGATACTCGATCGAGTACCACACACACTCGATCGAGTAACCCCCTACTCGATCGAGTAACCACGCTACTCGATCGAGTAGCCTCTACTCTATCGAGTTCCACTCATAACTCGTAACCCAAGATAGCTTTGGCACGTACTTCTAAGAACTATTCCCGCTCCCAAGGTCAGTCAACGCTGGTCAAAGGGTCCCTAAAAGGGCGGGTATTACAATTCTTGTCCTCACCCTTAAGAATGAGTTGGTGAAAAAGAACATGCCGGCTTGAGAAACCTCTAGTCTAGGTCATCCAAAGCCTACATCTTGCAATAACCGTCATCTTAAGAAAACAAGCACAACTGAAAGGAAACTTGGGAGACATCAAAAGAATGTTGTCTAATCTAGGTATGTCTGACGCTAATGCTCTCAAAAGGCTATCTGCCCAGGCAAGCTACATCTGATAGGTCCGACTCCGGATCCACCTCTATAAAAGCAAGTGGACTTCTAAAAGGGCAACAAATATTGTCTATACCACCAAGGTAGAGGCCATGATATCGAAGAGTGTTTTCTCTTGAAACATACGATACAAGATAGAATTGAGGATGGTAGGATTTCCATCTCGCTCCTAGCTAGTCCACATGTAGAAGCTAGGTAACTTCAAGGATCATTCACGATCAAGAAGATGAGAAATCCACCAATCATTTGGTGAAAAAAAAAAAAAGAAAACGGATTTACAAATATCTAATCAGTCAAGGGAGGCGTCATCAGTTGCTAATGTTATCAGTTGTCTTCACCCAAACTATGCTTCACGTTTGAAAAATAGCATCTGAAGCATCGAAGATTTGTCAAAAGAGATTTTTCGTATCGATGAACTCATTCAAGGAGATTCCTCATCTATGCCAACTCCTAATGAGCAAGCTATCTGTTGGAGTGAGTGTCCTCCACAATAATGTGTTTACATACTACATCTCGTACAAGGAATATCAGGGATTTATATTATATATATTTGTCAGCTGGTCAACGTTAATCGGTAATGATTGGCTGACTAGAGTTTGACATTACTGTCGTGTGACAGCGGTGATCAGCTGATCCCTTTAAGTCACACCCATAGGATCGGATGATGCCCAAATGGATAAACTAATTATTTATATGAGATATAGTATAATTAGTATCTTGTATATATAGACTTTTAAGTCGTGTAAATATAGTATTTGATGACGAGTTGCGAACTCGGGCCAAAGGAATTTATTATTTAATCATATGATAATTAATTAATAAATATTGATTATAATTTATTAATTAATAGTTAATTAATTAATTTTATACGTTGTGTGTGTATGTTTTGAGGTGGAGGTAATTGGCTATCAATTAGTCTCCCTTGTGACATAGAGTATCCGTCACAAGGGAGAGACGGATTGAATTGATACCATATTGTTCTAAATGGGGCAAATGGACCCGTCTAACATTGGGAATTAAAGAAAGAAGAGAGACAGAGACAGATTTGACATTTTTATTAAACAAATAATTAATGGTTTGTTTGCCTTCCCCATGTAGACGGTTTTCTTCCCAAAACCACCTAATAAAACATAGTGTATCCATTTCCTCTCCTCTCTCATCAGATTTTCTGAATTCTCATTCCTCTCTCTATAAACAATTATTCATCATCTTCATAAAACAACAAACAATTATTCATCATCTCCATCGCCTACTTCATTATTTCCGCTAAAATCAATCCCTGGTGGCGGGGCTTTGTCAATCCCTGAGTCGAAATTTATCAACGCTTCATCTTCAGTTACTGTGGTAACATTTGACTGAGGTCCTGGAGACGATGGGGAAGAAACAGATGGCTAGGAGGACACCCCCGAAGAAACAAATGGAAGGTATGATTTTTGTTTAGAGATGTGGATTTTTGTTTAGTAAGAAATGATGACATTGGTATAAAAAAGTTCAGATTAGGTATTAAAAATGACACAGTAAAATTGATGACATTGTCGAATTTTTTTGTTGAATAAAAAAGGCCAGATTAGGTTTTCTCAGAAAAATGGTTGGAATGTCAGGTCAGATTAGGTTAAAAAAAGGTTGTTTATTGGTTGATGTTTTGTATAAAGCATGCTTGAAAATGAGGCTGTAATGTAGGTCGGATTAGGGTTTTAAATTTTTTTTGTACACAAAATTTAATATTTACACTATTCATGGATGACTAGGTGAGAAGAAAGGAAAAGGGAAGCTTGCAATGCAGAAGAGTAAAGAAAAGGTGAAATCTGGGGTTTTCTTTAGAGATCCGGTGAATACGGATGAAAGGGAAGATAATGATGGGTCAGAGGAGATTTCAGAGGAGACAAAAGCAAGTGGTGAAGAGGACAGGGAAGCTAGTGGTGAGGAGGAAGGCAGTGGTGAGGAGGAGAAGCAAGTGTCGGAATCCGAAGATGGTGGTTTGGCAGAGGTGCTTAATAAAGTCGTGAAAATGGCAGCTGCTCTTGGTGTAAAGAAGAAGAGGAAGGAAGAGACGACCCTGGTAGACGGTAAGCTTAATATGTGACCATTTTATTTGAGAAATGTGATCAATTTAACTGAGAAATGTGCCCTGGTCAGGGTTATGTGGCTCTGTTAGGGTCGATTGACGTAATATTTACAGGGTAACAGATATGCTTAACACATGGTGACATATTTGTCATTTGTAAAATGTGACCACATCTGTTGTGATGAATAAATGTTAATATTGTAACATATCCTTGTGGCATGAATTTGTGATGAAATGTCAACACCTAAGTGACCACTTTTGTTAGAAAATATACTTTTCTCTGAGATTTCCATATATCTTAACATGGTGACATATATTGCTTAACATTGACATATGTGTTGTTTAAAGATTGAGCCCCATTTTATTTGAGAAATGTGATCAATTGAACGAGAAATGTGACCTTGTCAGGGTTATGTGGCTCTGTTAGGGTGGTTTTACCTAATATTTATAGGGTAACAGATATTCTAAACACATGGTGACATATTTGTCATCTTTAAAATGTGACCACATTGTCTTGTGATGAACAAATGTTAATATGGTAAGATATCCTTGTGGCATGTATATGTGATGAAATGTGACCACCTTAGTGTAGACTAAAGATCTCAACATGGTAACATAATAGATTAAAGATGAACACACATGAATTAACATCATAACATTTATACCTAACACATAGTGACATATTATCAAATCTTTATTATGTGACCACTTTTGTTAGAAAATATACTTTTGTCTGAGATTTCCATATATCTTAACATGGTGACATATATTACTTAACATTGACATATGTGTTGTTGTTTAAATAGTGACCACCATAGTTTAGAAATGTATGTATGTTTGAGTTTGTTGCACATTATAATTGTATCATTAGTTGAGCTTAATCTGGTGACACATATGAAGAACATAGTGACATATTTATTCGTAATGGAAATGTGATCATCTTATTGAGCTGATGTACCTATTTTTAGATGTAATTGATTATATGAGAGGGCATCTAAAAATCTTAATATGGTAATCATAATAAGTAAGTATGGTGACATATACTTTAGTGTTCAAATGTGATCATCTTGCATTATAGTACACATTCTAAAATGGTTACATTATTATTCAAAGATGGTGACATATTTATAATGTTTTCAGGTGACCATCTTATATGTGATATGTATGTTTGTTTTAGTGAGATTAACATTCTAAAATGGTAACATCTGTGACAATCTTAGATAAGTAGTACAAATGTGATCATATTTAGTATTAGTACAAATGTGATCATCTAATAATGTGTTCATATTTATCTAAAAATGGCAAACATAACTAGGTAGTATCATGACATATTTTTTAAGTGTAAAAATGTGACCATCTTACGTGTGACATGTACATGTATTTAAAAGAGTTGGACATTTACTCATGTGATCATTTGCAAGCAGATCCTCTCAAAGTGGTAATTGTTGTCCAAAGCTCGAAGGAGGTGGAGGTTGGCCAGGGATCGAAGAGAAAGTTACCCGAGGGGGCAGTGGCTCAAAAAAAGAAACGACAGAGAAAGGAAGGAACGTATGTTGACCATTTTATTGTATCTGATGAACTGTTCCTCTTCATGTTACCATGTTAAATTTTTTCTTTAACGACTAATTAATTGTGTCCGAATATAGGAAATTGAAGGGGGTCGAGGGACATGGATCACCAGCTTCCCTACACTATGTCATAGAGCATTTATCGTCAGCTTAGAGCAAGGATGTTGAAGATATTGGGTTCGGAGGTCTTATGGAGCTGAAGGCATCTAAGTTTATTCATACCATGGTTGATTGGTTGTTGGAGCTTTATGATACGCACACTAGGCTGATTTTATTTAATAGGTTTGTTCATTTCTTAATCAGTAAACATGATGTTTATGATGTCGTCATGTTACCGTGTGGGGGTGAGGATGTGCCAGCTGTTACAGACGATAAAGAGCTATTGCATGGTTGGAGAGAGAGGTTCGGTGCTTTACCGAAGAAAGATATTCACTTGGACAAGGTTAGAGGTGAGATGCTGCAATTGGTGGAAGGCGGATCAGATTTTAAGAAAATGTTTGTGTTGTTTGCAATGGGATCGTTCTTGGCCCCAATAGTTCACAATCGTGTTAACACTAGGTTGATTGGGGCGGTGGAGGGTGTTGCTGCCATTCCGAAGATGGACTGGTGCTCTTACGTACTGGATCGTTTTGACCATTCAGTGGAATCAAGGAAAGAAAACGATTCCAAAAGCATTGGGGGTTGTCTAATGTTCTTTAAGTTAGTATACTTTCACCGATTAATTTGGAGGGGTTAGCCTGAGGATAGAACACTACCCTTGATACGACATTGGTCGTATGACGCACTGAAGAAGCGAGTTAAAGAGGAGTGCAAAGCTTACACCGTCCATATGGGCTTCGGTATAGGGGTGTGGGATCTGAAGATGTATCCGGTATCCATGAATCTGGAAAAGTCATTCTACAAACTTCCGGTTGAAAGGGTAGATCCTGAAGTGGAAGCTATCAGGCAGGAGGCAGCTCGTTCGGCCGAGAAAAGTACGATTGCAGAGGATAAGGGATGTAGGACTGTGTCTTTCACACTACCAGATGACCTCCCTTCTGATGAGGATCTCCGCCGTCTGTATAACGATGTAAGTCCTAGCACTTGAATACCTTCAAAATCAATTTATACTGTATGATATATGAAGACAATCGTTACTCTGTTGCAGTCTGAATTGTGACAGCATGTTGTGTTGAAATCTTTAAAATGGTCACATTTTGGTTAAAGTTGGTGACATTCTGATTTACTATTAAAATGTGACCATTATATTAGTGATATGTAGGTGTTGTAGTATCAAATGTGATGGCCTATTGAGTGTGTTTAAAACTTAAAATGGTGACATTCTGATCTTAGATGGTTACATTATGATTTACTTTTAAGATGTGACCATGGTACTTCGTGATATGTAGTTGTGTTAGTATGAAATGTGACAGCATGTTCTGTGTGTTTAAAACTATAAACGGTGACATTTTGACAAACCATGGTTACATTATTATGGACTATTAACATGATGCCATTATTAATGTGATATGTAGGTGTTATATGATGAAATGTGACGCCAGGTAGTGTGTGTTTAAAACTATAAATGGTGACATTCTTACTTAAGATGGTTACATTCGGATTTAAATTAAAAATGTGACCATGGTAGTTATGATATATAGTTGTTTTAGTATGCAATGTGACAACATGTTCTGTTTGTTTAATACACTAAAGGGTGACATTTTGATAAGGAATAATTACATTCATATAGACTGTGAACATGTGACCATCATAGCTTAGATATGTAGGTGTTGTAGTATGAAATGGGACATAAAGTTGTCTGTGTGTAAATTTTTAAAATGGTGACATTCTGACTTATGATGGTTACATTATGATTTACTGTTAAAATGTGCCAATGTTTAGTGTGTTTAAAACGCAAAATGATCACATTTTGACTAAAATTTCTTACATTCTTATGGACTGTTGACATGTGACCATCATAACTGTGATATGTAGGTGTTTGTTGGAAATTTAAAATGCTGACATTCTGACTAAAGTTAGTAACATTCTGATTCATTGTTAAAATGTGAGCATAGTAGGTGTGATATGTAGATGTGTTAAAAAGTGACATTATATGTAGGTATGTTGAACATTATATTGGTGTATTTAGGTTGTTACATATTTGTCCATGTGCAGGTGCGTGTACTGAAATGGTACCAGTCAAAGAGGAACCAGAGGTTGATTTCACGCTTACATCGTGAAATGGCAGCAAAAATGATGGTGGATCCTCCATTGTCTCAGCAGGTGCGGCAACAGCAGGATGGAGATGGTCAAACAGCGGGTGAAGCGGAAGAGACCTTGACGCAGAAATTGGATAGTAACCCCGTATTCTATGCTGACTTCATTGCCATGCTTGATCAGGTGGGCCAGGCTTTGGAGAACGTGGTTCTCCCACCCTCGTTTGACTTGGGGATAGATGACATTGGCGAACAAGCACCAGCCCGCTCGTACGAGCTCAGGTACACTCGTGCTAGAGATCGTCCACCAGGAGATCCCGTTTACAATAGCGCTAAGGATGTCACCCGTGTCCCGAACCGTCCAATACCAAAGCCTACCGGTAAGAAGAAATAAAGTGGGGCACATTTCGTTAATGTAATTGTCGGTTTTTAATAATGAAGACTTTCTAGTTGGTCGTTTTGTTAATGATTTAGTATTTTGGGACACCACTTTTTGTCCTTCGGGCTGCGAAGGGACTGTGAAATAGTCCTTGTTTTGTACATAACTTCTGAACTACTAATGTTATGACATGTGTAAACTAATGTGGTGACATTATTAACAGTAATGTAGTTACATTTTGAAGAGGTTCAAAAATGTCCCAATTTTATTAAGCAGGTATATTTTATTAAGCAGGTATTATCATGTTATGTTGAAGTTCAAACTATCCATACAGATAGTTATATGTAACTATGTTTAGTAGTTATGTTGCCAAAACTTGTGTTTTTACAACCTTCAACAAAACTAAAAATAGGTACATTTTTCGACATTAGTGGTCACAATCTAAATATGTTATCAAGCACAGATGTTATCATGTTAAGTTCAGGTATAATGTGACCATTTTAACTTAGTTAAAAATGGTAACATATGGCATTGTGATTGTTGGCATTGTGTATAATGTGACCATTTTATAGAGTTTGTGTAGTGTAAAAAAACACGATAGGTACTGATTATCTTTCATATATGTTGTCAATGTGTAGGTTATAATGTGACCATTTTAGAGTTCATTGTTACCCTTTTAACCAGAACTTAGTATCTTGCCATAGGTAACTGATCTTTCATATATGTATATATTTATTAGTTAAAAGGGTAACATATTGATCAAACAATGATACATTTGTAGCAACAATGGTTACATATGGAGGAAAATAAGTAAACATTGGAATATATCAGAATGTTTACACAAATCCGTCACAAGGTAAGCTTTGAAGTTCACCAAAGAACAGGCATTTAAATATCAAAAACATACAATAAAACATGGCCACATTAGTCCACTGCTTTGGTGACATTAATCGATTTGCTCCACATTAGTACAAACACACTCGGGATTGCAACATAAATGGTATGTCATATCAGACGCGGCACAGCGACGTACATGGTACTCTCCCCTGCCCCAACTTCAGACCCTTTCCTAGCCTTCTTCCTCGTCCCCATGTTCCTTTTTTTTCGTTAACTTCGACCCTTTGTCGTACAACGTACGGGATCAAGAATAGGATGCACGGACACATCTACGGTTGGTTGATCTTCCTCCATATTAAGCTTAGAAAGCAACAATTCGACCTCCTTATTCGCTTTAGTAAACAGCTTATCCACGACAGCTCTTGCATTAGAAACATTATGGCATTTGGTGATGAGATAGTTCATAGCCGTCAACATTGAACGGCGCCAATTGATGGCGTCATGAGCGGCACTTTTGCGTATATCGCTTGGGAGGAGCCTCTCCCACACTGTAGTCTTTGAAAATTTGGCCCACCTACGTAGTATGTACATGTCCGGTATCTCGACAACATAATACATGTGGAGGACACAGATGATGTGACTGCAAAGCATACTCTTAACCTGGAAGTTTCGGCACGTACATTCTGTTAGGTTGTTTTTACAATCATATGTCACGTGATGGTCGTCCTCCTCGTGGCCCGCGGGGTAAACACGATACAACAATACCTCAGGGTCGTCAATCAGAAGGATGACAGCACGAGTACCCATAGCAAGCGTGAATTCTTTCTCAAAGACTTGAAACAGCTCCAATGTGTAAACCTGAGATGCATGTAGTAACAAATCCACTAGAGGGTACACAGAAGATGGTGTATATCTTATGCCGTTGAATTCTTTACGCTCTTCCTCACCTCGCCATCTTTTGACCTTGTTTTCAAATATCCCAAAAAATTCAGTGACGGAAGTGGTCTTTGAAGCTTGGAAGCTCATCGCATGGTTTGTGCTCTCACTCCTTTGGGGCGATAAAATCTCAACTGAAAATAATTGATTGTTCAAAGCAGTGCTCCATTTCGCCCTATGTTTGTACAATCTCTTAAACCATGAATGGTTCACTAACCCATATTATGTCAACATTTTATGCCAAGTCTCCTCAAATTTAGTCTTATTGACGATCACCCTTTAATTTCCCGAACTGAGATATGGCGTTTTGTTGAATGTGCCACTGACATAGACGATGTCTCGTTTGTGGATAAACCTGTCACCAGTTTAACGTTAAAAGAATTAGACACATATGCTAATATGCATAATATAAATGATGACATATACACTCTAAACCCTACATGTGACCATTTTAACAATAATTAATTGGTCTATAGACAATATGGTCAAATGTAACCATATTAGCATATGTTTATACAAACTAAGATGGTCACATTTATGGCAGAATGAGGTGACATGCGAAAATATGACGCAATGTAACCATATTAACTTATGTTCATATTCAAAAAGATGGTAACATATGTAACCATCTTCTTCACCTACTCCATCATCCCTACATGTGACCATGTTAACAATACTTAATTGGTCTTTAGACAATATGGGCAAATGTAACCATATTAGCAAATGTTTATTCAAACTAAAATGGTCACGATTATGGCAGAATGTGGTGACTTGGGAAAATAGGACACAATATAACCATGTTGTAGATACCTCATTTCTACACCCTCCGCCAACCACCCAGTGTTGATCGGGCCGTATGTTTGGTACGCGGAATGATTTATGATAGTCCGTAAGTTTATCATCAAGTTATAGCTGAAACACTTGTGTCTACCCCCTTGAATCTACGCGCAGATACGGTCGTTTTGACAGTAATTAGAGTTCATTTAGAGTTCGGGTCAAAAATCGTTTCATTTTCTAAGAAACCGTTTAAAATGCCGAGTCGGAATGTCCTAGAATATTCCGGATATTTATTCCATAAATTAATTTTATATCTTTTGGTAAAATATATCCCATAAATCTTATTTTACAAAATAAGGAAGTAGAGATCCATCGCAATTCTCTAAAAGAAACGCGGAAATCTTTCTTCCGCCTGGGGAAATGACGCAGCAGATGCTGCGCCTCTTCGAAGGATCGCAGCAGATGCTGCGCCTCTTCCCCAGCTCGTTTCTGCCTATTTTCAGATTTTTCCGTGATTTCTTTCCAAAGTTTGAGTCATTTCATAACTCTTCATATTTTTTAGTATAAATAAGGACCTTCGTTCCACATATTTTTTACGCGAGTGTTCGTCCTTATCTTCTCCCTTTGCATTCTAAGACCGTGCTCTAAGCTTTCGATGCCTACGTGCTTGATCAATCGACCACATAAGCTCAGATCATTCTGAGTTCCAGTCACGTTGCATGACCGACCAATTTGACCACTACACATCAATCAATTTAATCTAAATCCTTTAACGAGGGCACTTTCTACATACATTCGAGTCGAGCAGTCACTAAACGTTAACTTATTTAATCTCGTTTCGTCAAACATGTAAGTCTGAGGGTGTAAATCCCATCTTTTATTGTATTTTATTTTTGTACTAATTATTGTAAGATTTACGTCAAAAGTATGTTTAAAACCGACTTCTAAAACCCTTTTATCAAACCAATTTTACGGATTAGCAGTAACTAGACGTCGAGAAGAAACGCAGCAACAGCTGCGCCTCTTCGAATAGTCGCAGCATCTGCTGCGCCTCTTCCAGAGGCTACCGTTGTTTCTGCTCTTCTTCTTCTTCCTCGGTTTTCTGTTATTTCGTTCCTTTTGTTTTACTTTCTTATTTTATTCTCTTTCTTCATACGTAATAAATTTTAATACGTTCTTTTTAATAATCATATTTAATTACGACTTAAATCCCTTATAATCAATATTTGCGAGTAACGAGTTCATTGGCATCCACGAGAGTCATTCTAGACATAGAATGCTAAGGGTAACGAGTTCTTAGTGTTCATGTCACTACTTTGTGTCTTGACATGACGTGAGGTATTCGAACGGTTCCAATTTCCCATAAAAATTGGTGGCGACTCCACAAATACAAACACTTGTCCCAAGCGCCCCCATGGCCCCCCGTGTCCACACATGTAAACTTATGTTAGTGTTCACCAAGATGGTAACATTTGTGTTGGAACATGGTGACAAAAGACAATATGATAGAGTGTAACCATATTTGTCAAAAGATGTCATACCGTTTTAATGGCATTTGTTATTGCTTGGTCTTGGTCACTGAAGATAGAGACATGACGAACATCCTCACCCATGGATTCAATGAAAACATTGAACAACCACTCGAATGATTCTTGTAACACCCATAAACTTTTAGTCTCATTTACTTTATTTTTAATTATGAGATTTAAAATTTTAATTTTAATTTATCGATTTTCGTTAAATCGTTGAATTTATTCCATTTTACGTCTTATTTTAGTCTGATTTATTCTCGGACCGACTTCTTATTTAAATGACACATTTTATAAGCAATTGGAAAATATATTTTTGGTTGCCCATTTTCATTTTCATTTGGACTGTGTGTTAGTTGCTTTTAAACAAGTTAATTATTTAAGAAAAAATTGTTGATTACAGCCTTTTATAAACCACTTTTTGAAAATTACATCCTTATATAATTTTTTTTGAAAATTACATCCAAAATTTTACTTTTCTTCCAAAATTGCACCATGATGTTATTTCCGGTGAAATTTGTTAAAAAGTGACCGAACTACCCTTTCTTACAAACACTTGTTCTTCCCCAAATTTTCCCAGATTCTTCTAATTTTAATGGATATTTCATGCCTTGAATTTTTTCCGATTATTAATTCTTCTACTTCTTGTCTTTCGCATTCAATCAACGCTTTGATTAATTATTATTCTTCAATTGTTTTTTGTTTTCCCCAATTTCCCAGATTTTTCTATTTTTAACGCTTTCAATTTATTCTCCGCCTCTTAATAAGTAGAATTTTAGAATTAATTATTCCTGCATCCATGGAAAATGTAAGCTTTTTTTCCTTATTTTCATGCCTAATTCTAATTACGTTTTGATTTGTATGCTTTGAGCTCATCTTTTGTATATATTTGTAGTTAGTTAGATGCTTTAATTGGGTTTTCAATTGGATGTTGAATGATTCTTAAGGGTTTTGGTTAATGTGTAAATTATAGGTAATTCAACTAGAAAGAATTCAGCAACAATGGTGGATAGCGACGAACCGACAGTGTTGGGTCAATGAGAACAAGGGGAAAATTATTCAATCAATTACGAAAACTAAAGAACCCTAATTAATTTCAATTTGGGGAAAATTGATTTAGAAGGTACTGTATAAAAGAGAGATGAAGAATGGAAATAGGGTAGAAATTTCGTATATAATAGAAATAGGGGAAATCAATTTCGTATAAAAGAGAGCAAATCGAAAAGGGTAGAATTAAACTTTAAATGATTAGGTAATATTGTTGAAGAAATTTCAAATGAAGAATTAGAGAGATGAATAAGTTGTGAAATTTGAAGGAGGAGTGAAATTTGAAGAAGGAGATGAACATTAAGGAATTATAAAGAATGAGGGTAAGGGTATTTTCGTCATAAAAAATGAACTTAAGTGGCAAAAATTCAAATTGGAGTCAATTGTCCACCGGAGTTAATGTTTTGGCTGTAATTTATCATCAGACGTAAAATTTTGGATGTAATTTTCAAAAAAAATTATATAAGGCTGTAATTTTCAAAAAGTGGTTTATAAAAGGCTGTAATTAACAATTTTCTCATTATTTAACATGATTTATTCTTTAATTCTTTTATTTAAAATCTTTAAGATATTTGGCAATATCTCAACTTGATTATTTAACAAGAAAATGAGAAAATATTTTCTTGGTTTGTTAATTCCTTTTGACTAGCTATATCATCTTAAACAATAAGATTTTATTCTTATTCATTTTCTATCAAACTCTTTTTTTTACCTACATTTATCTTAGTTTTTAAAAAAGAAAATAAACCCTATATACGGCTGCGTTTTCTAAGAAAAAAATATTACGTGCTTGCCTTCTTACTTCTTCATTTTCATCGTAAATGATTCTACGTACGTACTTACCTTCTTGCTTCTTTATTTCGATCCATCTACAACTTCAGTTAATATTCTTGCTTTCCTAATTTAATTCAAGTTTGTTTTTTATCGGAGTGGACGATTGATTGGTGCGCAAAATTGATTAGAGGCATGGATTCGGTTCATTTTTGTGTTCGTTGTCAAGATTATCGAGATTCAAAAGGATACTTATGACGAATCTCGTATCGACTCAGATAGCGAATTGAGGTAACTTCGACGTTACTCGGTATTACACGATTTACTTGTTGTAGTTGCATGTACTATTGAGTTTTTAATATTTTATGATGATTTATACCCATATATGATTTTTGAAATTATTGAAATCTGGTTCTATGATTTTTATATATTATTTTGTCTATACATAATTTTATTTTGTCAATTGGGAATTTATTTAGTTGATATATTGATTTTTATGCTTTAATCGTTGTTTTGGGTATTAGAATTTTTAATTCGATTTTTATTTTTATTTTGCTGGAGAAAATTTTATTTCTGGAGTTTATATTTGATTTTATGATACCATGAATTTTTGTGGTATTTGTTTCGGACTTTAGTATTTATTTTGCATTTTATAATATTCATACGGTTTATGCGATATTAGTAATGCTGAACTATTTTAATTCGATTTAAAATACCAAATCTTAATGTTAATTCTCGAAAATTTAATATGTGGCCGCGACACTGTAAATTTAGATGTGTGTAAAATTTTAGGTTGTGAAAAATTGTTTTCGATTTTATAGGCATTTTACAAGTTTTTGTGAAAACCGTTATGAAATCTGTCAATTCTGTCAGGCTGTTTGTAAAATACATTTCGTCTGTTTAAGTTGCTCAAACCAAAAAATTTTTAAAAGAGACTCCTATTTATTTTAAGTTTAGATTATCTCTGTAAATTTTTATTGATTTCTTATGTATAGTTTTCTCGGAATAAATTATTTGTGAACAGCTCGCCTGTAAACTGCGTTTCAGACTTTTGCTCAAAGTTTAGTTCGTAAAACATATTTTCCTTTTGATACAGTGACTAATCGTTTTCTCACAGAAACTATATAACGTCTAGTTATGCTTAGAATTTTACTTTTCCTTAAAATGTTTTCTTAAAGTCGTTTTAAGAACTGAAACTTTCTGGATATCGTTTTCTGTCAGTTTTTAGAAATGGATTTTTAGACCTCTGATAATTTCATCCTTTGAAGTTGGATTTAAAATGAAAGTTGTAGCTAAAAGCTACAGGAAACTATAAAAATTAGCCTTGCATCATTTCGATTTTCCTGTATTTAATTAATAATTTTATAGCATTGTTGTCCAGTTTTAAAAATCTGTTTTTAAGAGTTTGTCTCATTAAGGCCCAATAATATATATCTTACTAAGTATATTAAATTTTTAGCTTATTCTAAGATTTAGTACAGTAGCTTAAATTACTTTTTAACCTTGAAATAATTTTACACTTTGGAAAGTAAAGTTTAAGCTTTCTATTTTGAAGAAATAAAAGTGTAGTTCACTTACGAACTTTTGAAGTAATGTATTTAAAATAAGATACAATCTTTGGGATATTTTTAAGTTTGGAATAATTAAAGTAACGGCAAAGAATAATGAACTAAGGCATACGGGTTCTTATACAGCTATATGATTAGGTACCCTTGTGGAAGGTACAGATTGTCGTAGAATCATGTACATGTACTTAGACTGGGACTATGCACTACGTGGTAAGACGCGTCCTGTTATAGTTTGTTGTCTAGTGAGTGGACCTGGAGTTGGTCACCTTTGCGTGACACTGGGTTCCCGAAACTAGTGTAAGATGTTGCGGTGTTAAGGAGTATAGCTAAAGTGAATATCTAGCCTGAACTAAATTATTTCCATTCTGTCTTTTGAATATTACTTTGATATATTATTTGCATCTGTAACATTTATATCGTGTGATATGGCTGGGAGAACGTCGAGTTACTACCCACTTATTGTGGCTGTTATGTTTATAACATGATAGGTGTTAGCTTTGCTGGGGATTTCTGTGTGAGCTAGCGAGTAGTTTGCAGATCCTACTCTATTTTTTTCTGCTTTCTTTTATGGTTTTAGTTTGAACACTTTGAGAAATTTTATTTTCGCCTTTTTTGTAAAAGTGGCAATTGTCATTTGTTTTTATTTTATCCTTGAGAATTTTATACATTCTCGATTTATAACAGTTAGAACTTTTATCTTTGTGTATTTAATCCCATTCAACATTGTTTCCGCCGCTGTTTTGCACTAGATTTTATAAGGGATTACAGTTGGTATCAGAGCATCACTACTCCCGACGCTCACACATTGATCTTTAGGAAAATGCCTAATAAATGATTTGACTAAATAAATGATTTAGTGAGAGATGGGTAGAAACCATAAGGACTTGGATGTTAGTTTATGTGTTCCTGCAAAATCAATGACTAGCATTAAATCTCTGTTTTATTTCTCCGACGAAGAAGATGAAAGAAGGTGGACGTGAACATTGTGTTTTTCCGGATCAGAACGCGATCATTATGGTGATATTGAACTCGTTCAACAACCTAGCTAACCGCTTGGAGAACTTGATGCCACAAGGAAGAGACAATGGTGGTTCCAGCCCAGATTCAGTTCTGTTCAAGCTATAGACCAGTTGGCCGAGAGAAGACTCAAGTTCCATAATGGTGCAGTACACCCAGAATAATTACAATGTGGATCCGTCAGACGGAGCGACCCAAGACTGGTGTGCTTTTTTTCTCTAAAAGGTGATGGAGTGATCCAACGAGTCATATTGCGTACTCTGGAGGCTTGAAGATTCCTTCTCTAGTCTCAGACTTTATTAGTCTGCGATCATTGTTCTTATTCCTTCACTCTTTTCAGCTTTAGCTGCTTATGTGTCCTTCTTATAAATCTTTACCTACCACCATGATGAATGAATCTTTGTTTGCGATTCTTCCTCTTTTGCTCTATTTTCTTGAGATTCATTGGTTAAACTGACTCTTTCTTGGAGAAATGTGATGGAAGTTAAGTGCGTTTGAGGTCTAGTGGAGTCTTGTTACTTATGGTTTGAGGATAGTGAGTTTTACCCTTAATGTCTATCTTGTAAGAGCTTTTATTTCTTGAGGATTAACTTGAATGGTGAGTAGTGGATTATGGAGTTAGAATTTTGGCATAGTTACTGGTTTCAGATTATAGGTAATTTACATATTTTGGACTGGAGGTGATTAAGGCTTTTACAGTATCCATGTGTCATTTTTTTTTTTTTTTTTTAAAAACCACCCAGGGCGGTATTACCTCATATTATTAATATCATCATAACTCACGTCCAAAACATGTCGGGGTAGAGAATCAACCCAGACTTTCCTACCCAGCTGCATAGAGCATAGGTGAGCCAGTTCATGCGCTACACAATTATGTTTTCTATTAACAAAAGACCATAAAACAGACTCGAACACATTACAAAAAGCGTAGATATCGTCCAAAAGCAAATGGAAATCACTCCTCCCTTGTGACTTCGACTTTAAGGCATCGATCAAGACTTTGCAATCACTTTCGACGACCAAACACTTGCATCCCCGTCTTTGTGCTTCCCTCAAACCAGCCAACACCCTTCAGCCTCCGCCAATCTAGGCTTCATCGTCCCGCACCTATACTCAGTCATCCCCCACAACACCACCCCCTCACTGTCTCGGCACACCGCGCCAATTCCCGTCCCCCACCCTTCCTTAACCCTGCATCCACATTCAACTTTACCCATCCTATCTCCGGTTTTCGCCATTGCCCACCACCCTCTTCCCGTACCCCATGGACACCAGCCACCCTCGTATCATCATTAAGCTCCTTTGTAAGATCTTACACCCGTCGCACCACCTTAAACACATCCACTATGACCCCTTCAAACACCAACTTATTACGTGATTCCCACATCGCCCAACATCCCAACATAAAAGTGTCTATCTCACCATCCTCAAGCTCCCTCCACATGTCCTCCACCCACTCCCTCACCCACTTATACCCGTCATCCAGTCGCACACCAATTCCCAACCTATCCCACAGCCCACCCCCAACCACAGCCCCGAACAAGGTGAAGACAAGTCTCCACCTCGCTCTTACAAGCCGGACAGCCCACACCAATAGCCTGCACCCTCCTTGCCAAGTTATCATTTGTAGCAATTGCATTGTTACACAATTACCACATAAACACTTTGATCCTAGGGAGAATATTCGCTTTCCAAGTTCGGTTCCACAACACTTTTTCCTTCGAATAGTCCGATGAAGTCGCCTCCTCAACACTCTCTCTTGCCAATTCCTTATAAGCCGATTTGACTGAGTATTCGCCATTCTTTTCTAGATCCCATATCCACTTGTCCTCGGGTTTCGTAGCACTTATACGCAGCTGAAGGATACGGTCCTGCTCAAAAGGGAGAAAAAGAGTACGTACCTTATTCGTGTCCCAATCGAGCCCATCCGCCGTCCATAGCTCCGCAACCACCATCTCCAAATTAGCATTTTGGCGAGGTGAAATAACCTTCCGTGTCTGCGTAGCTGGTATCCACGGATCAGACCACACATAAGTACTCATCCTATCCCCAATGCGCCGTCTCACTCCCAGCTGAAGCACTTCCCGAGCCTCCAAAATCCCTCTCCAAGTAAAGCTAGGTTGATCTAGTTTAATCTCAGTTTCTATTCTTATGGATTTAGATCGTTGAATTTTGATGTGATGTTGTTTCCTATGAGCTTTTGGTTGTGTGACAACTTTATTTGGGTTGCTTAGTGTTAACCTTGAGAATAAGGAGTGTCTTAACCCAACTGCAGTTTGGATTGATTATATTGATTTGAAGAATTATGAACCTGAAGTTGGGAATTATGTATACCTATTATATCTTAATGTCTTAACCTTAGTACATGTGTTTCTCTGAGGAATATTTTGGTCCGAATTACCTTAAAGGAAATTGTTGTTTGATGACCTTATATGATCGAAATTGTTGCTTGGTTGAGTTCTTAACCGACTAGTTGTTGCAGTGTTATGATTGGGAATTTAATGGACTGCTGAGAGACCTTTATATTCATTTGATGGACTTCTGAGATTTCTCCTTTGGATATAACTCTATGGATAATAGTAACAAATTAGTGTATTCAATTCAGAGGTGCGTTGTTGGATGGTGGTTTTTGGCTTGGTGTTCCATAACTCGAGAAACCTTATGAGTTTAGTAACCTTGTTGCTTTGGTGGTGAGTTCAGAATAGTAAAATCCTTTGAGTGTGTTATGCCTTATTAGGCTATTTTGGGTTTAGATTATATCTTGAGTGCGGACTTGATGAGTTTAAAACAGTTTTATGGGCCTTATCAATTAATTAGATTAGTTCTGTTTTGATAACCTATGGAATTTTGGTTAGTAAGAGTGGAGTTTGGACTACTTGATGGATTCTTACCATGCTATTCTGAGAGGTTGTGCAAGTATGTAAGGTGTTGGATGAATGTTGTCCCAATTGATAATCTTGGAGTTATAGATTAGGAAGTTTGACAACTTTGAACTTGACAACTTAGTTTCCTGGTGTTACTAAGCTTGAAATTGGTTTCGATGGATATAGGAAAGCTGGCATTTCATAGAGGAGTTATACCGAGAATCTCAAGATGATTAATCTGTTTTTCTATCCATGAGAGAGCTTTGTGTGGCTCTTGACTCCTTTCTTCTTTTCTAGAGCATCGGATTACTCCACTTGTTATAAATTCCCTCGACCCTTGCTTAAGTCTGAAAACTTTTGGTTTTGACTTGTCGTTAACTTTTCTCCTCGAATATTTCCATGTTATTCAAGAGTTACGACTTTTTCAAAGTTTGGTTCTCGGAAATTTTAATATTGAGTTATGATTTCAAAACTTTAATTTCATATTTGGTGCTACTCTGGATTAGTGTCTAAACTTGGTTTTGTTTCAAAATTAAAACTCGTTTGAAAACATTTTGGAATTGTTTCAAATAATGTTGTTTGATGCTTCGAAAAACTTTCAAAAGTTATATGGTGTTTACACATTGGATTTGTCCTATGGTTTTGAAGTAAAATTTACACATCCTTTTTTTGTATTTCGACATTGGTTGGATGCTAGAACTTGTCATTAAAGACGTCTAATGACCAGTTCGGTACTTGCTAATGTTTGGTTTTAATATTTGATTTTTTTTCCAATATTGACTTGCCCTTATCTTGGACGACAGAATCCTGATTCGCAACAGTATTCTCTCGTTCCATGAGATTAGATAGGGGATTTCTAATGGTTCAATTTTGAAAATTGGCTAAAGACTGTTTATGCCTCGACAGTGACTTTTCGAATTTAATTGTCAGCTGAAATGTTTTAAAAAATCATTGTTCTTTAAATTTTGTTTTCTAACTTTTAAGTTTCGACGACGAAACTTTTCTTAGCGGGGGAGGTTGTAACACCCGTAAAATTTTAGTCTCATTTACTTTATTTTTAATTATGAGATTTAAAGTTTTAATTTTAATATCGATTTTCGTTAAATCGTTGAATTTATTCCATTTTATGTCTTATTTTAGTCTGATTTATTCTCGGACCGACTTCTTATTTAAATGACACATTTTATAAGTAATTGGAAATTATATTTTTGGTTGCCCATTTTCATTTTCATTTGGACTGTGTGTTAGTTGCTTTTAAACAAGTTAATTATTTAACATGATTTATTCTTTAATTCTTTTATTTAAAATGTTTAAGATATTAGGCAATATCTCAACTTGATTATTTAACAAGAAAATGAGAAAATATTTTCTTGGTTTGTTAATTCCTTTTGACCAGCTATATCATCTTAAACAATAAGATTTTATTCTTATTCATTTTCTATCAAACTCTTTTTCTTACCTACATTTATCTTAGTTTTTTTTTTTTTTTATAAATAAAAAAAAAAAAAAAAAAAAAAACTACATACAGCTGCGTTTTCTAAGAAAAAAATATTACTTACGTGCTTGCCTTCTTACTTCTTCATTTTCATCCGTAAACGATTCTACGTACGTACTTACCTTCTTGCTTCTTTATTTCGATCCATCTACAACTTCAGTTAATATTCTTGTTTTCCTAATTTAATTCAAATTTGTTTTTGATCGGAGTGGACGATTGATTGGTGCACAAAATTGATTAGAGGCATGGATTCGGTTGATTTTTGTGTTCGTTGTCAAGACTATCGAGATTCAAAAGGATACTTATGACGAATCTCTTGTCGACTCAGATAGCGAATTGTGGTAACTTCGACGTTACTCGGTATTACACGATTTACTTGTTGTAGTTGCATGTACTATTGAGTTTTAAATATTTTATGATGATTTATACCCATATATGATTTTTGAAATTATTAAAATCTGGTTCTATGATTTTTATATATTATTTTATGTACACATAATTTTATTTTGTCAATTGGGAATTTATTTAGTTGATATATTGATTTTTATGCTTTAATCGTTGTTTTGGGTATTAGAATTTTTAATTCGATTTTTATTTTTATTTTTCTGGAGAAAATTTTATTTCTGGAGTTTATATTTGATTTTATGATACCATGAATTTTTGCGGTATTTGTTTCGGATTTTTAATATTTATTTTGCATTTTATAATGTTCATACGGTTTATGCGATATTAGTAATGCTGAACTATTTTAATTCGATTTAAAATACCAAATCTTAATGTTAATTCTCGAAAATTTAATATGTGTCCACGATACTATAAATTTAGGTGTGTGTAAAATTTTAGGTTGTGAAACATTGTTTTCGATTTTATAGGCATTTTACAAGTTTTTGTGAAAACCGTTATGAAATCTGTCAATTCTGTCAGGTTATTTGTAAAATACATTTCGTCTGTATAAGTTGCTCAAACCAGAAAATTTAAAAAAGAGAATCCTGTTTATTTTAAGTTTAGATTACCTCTGTAAATTTTCATTAGTTTCTTATGTATAGTTTTCTCAGAATAAATTATTTATGAACAGCTCGCCTGTAAACCGCGTTTCAGACTTTTGCTCAAAGTTTAGTTCGTAAAAATCCTTTTGATATAGTGGCTAATCATTTTCTCACAAAAACTTTATAATGTCTAATTATGCTTAGAATTTTACTTTGCCTTAAAATGTTTTCTTAAAGTCGTTTTAAGAACTGAAACTTTCTGGATATCGTTTTCTGTCAGTGTTTAGAAATGGATTTTTAGACTCTTGATACTTTCGTTCTTTGAAGTTGGTTTTTAAATGAAAGTTGTATCTAAAAGCTACAGGAAACTATGAAAATTGGCCTTGCATCATTTCGATTTTTTTGTATTTAATTATTAATTTTATAGCGCTGCTGTCCAGTTTAAAAAATCTGTTTTTAAGAGTTTGTCACATTAAGGCCCAATAATATATATCTTACTAAGTATATTAAATTTTTAGCTTATTCTAAGCTTTAGTACAGTAGCTTCAATTACTTTTTAACCTTGAAATAATTTTACACTTTGGAAAGTAAAGTTTAAGCTTTCTATTTTGAAGAAATAAAAGTGTAGTTCACTCACGAACTGTTGAAGTAATGTATTTCAAATAAGATACAATCTTTGGGATATTTTTAAGTTTGGAATAATTAAAGTAACGACAAAGAATAATGAACTAAGGCATACGGGTTCTTATACAGCTATATAATTGGGTACCCTTGTAGGAGGTACAGATTGTCGTAGAATCATGTACATGTACTTAGACTGGGACTACGCACTACGTGGTAAGACGAGTCCTGTTATAGTTTGTTGTCTAGTGAGTGGACCTGGAGTTGGTCACCTTTGCGTGACACTGGGTTTCCGAAACTAGTGTAAGATGCTGCGGTGTCAAGGAGTATAGCTAAAGTGAATATCTAGCTTGAACTAAATTATTTGCATTCTGTCTTTTGAATATTTTGCTTTTAAGCATGCAACACGTTGGTTTTAACGTGATTTGGTAATCATATTTTATTACTTATGTTTTATAACATTTCAATTACTTTGATATATTATTTGCATCTATAACATTTATATCATGTGATATGGCTGGGAGAACGTCGAGTTACTACCCACTTATTGTGGCTGTTATGTTTATAACATGACAGGTGTTAGCTTTGTTGGGGATTTCTATGTGAGCTAGCGAGTAGTTTGCAGATCCTACTCTATTTTTTTCTGCTTTCTTTTATGGTTTTAGTTTGAACACTTTGAGGAATTTTATTTTCGCCCTTTTTATAAAAGTGACAATTGTTTAGACTTGACCATTTGTTTTTATTTTATCCTTGAAAATTTTATACATTCTCGATTTATAACAGCTAGAACTTTTATCTTTGTGTATTTTATCTCATTCAACAGTGTTTCCGCCACTGTTTTGCACTAGATTTTATAGGAGATTAAAATTCTTCCCTCTCGTTCGACAGGAAAGCACAACCGAACATGACATTTGACCAATGGTTGTTAATACCAACAAAGGCTCCACAAATGAGATTGTACCTATTTGTGCGATACGTCGTATCAAATATTTTAACTTCTTCTCTGTACAACAAATAGTCCTCTCTCATCATCGCATCCCTCCAGAATAGGTTACTTAATCTTCCTTTTTTGTCAAACTGAACACGGAAAAAGAACCCCGACTCCTCCGCTTGCCTACTAGTCATGAGGTTGATCAAAGTGGCTGCATCACCACCTTCAATTGATTTCATCTTCAATTTGTTAACATAATTAATATGGTCTCGCTTTGTGTGGCCGATAAACGCATCACCCCCAGCCCCTTCCGCAACAACCTTAAATTGGACTGAAGGAGGAACATGTGCTTTAGTCATTGCCTTTATTACCTCACTCTCCGCTTCTGTGATTTTGCGCTCCGACCTATGATGATGATGCCACTGAACGAGTGTGAAAGGGTGATTATGTTCAACCACGTGCTGCACTACCTCCCATAATCCATCATTATTTACTTGTGTCCTAACACAGGCTTCACATTTACAGCGAGTAATTGCTGCATTCCTAACATTGCTAGTACTGACTTTACTCCCGTTCCCATGTACACCTTCGCATGAGCATCTAAAGTATATCTCAATCAACGGCCTGTCTTTCACGTCGGCCTTACGAGATCATTTCTCGATACTAAATCCCTTAAGTTGCGAATGTTTCTTATACTAGCTGAAGATGTGTTCCTATTTTCTATCTTTTATTCCAAGTAAACAACCTGATAGATCAGTACCTATGACAAGATATATTAAGCATTGGTTAAAAGGGAAAAACTAAATTGTAAACAACTTTACTCAGAATGTCACCATTTTAAGTTTTTTAACACACAACATACTGTCACATTTCATACTAAAACAGCTATATATCACAACTATAATGGTCACATTTTAATAGTACATCAGAAGGTAACCATATTCAGATAGAATGTCACCATTTTAAGTTGTAAATGCACACAATATGCTGTCACATTTCTTACTAAAACGTCTACATATCATAATTATCATGGTCACATTTTAACAGTAAATGAAAATGTAACCAACTTTAGTCATACTGTCACCATTTTAAGTTTAAAAATGTTGTTACATTTCATACTAAAACAACTACATATCACAACTATAATGGTAACATTTTAATAGTACATCAGAAGGTAACCATATTCAATCAGAATGTCACCATTTTAAGTTGTAAACACACACAACATGTTGTCACGTTTCTTACTAAAGCGTCTACATATTATAACTATCATGGTCACATTTTAACAGTAAATCAGAATGTAACCAACTTTAGTCATACTGTCCCCATTTTAAGTTTAAAAATGTTGTCACATTTCATACTAAAACAACTACATATCAGAACTATAACGGTCACATTTTAATAATACATCAGATGTAACACCCCACGATAATTAAAGAGGTCCATTGATAGATTTAAATGACTAGTGCTTAAAGGGATTAAAATTACTACTCATATCAACAAAGTGCACTTTCTTTTATGGTCATCCATACAAAAGAACTCCACAGTTAAGCGTGCTTGGCTGGGAGTAGTCTTAGGATGGGTGACCTCCTGGGAAGGTTCTCGGGATGTGCATGAGTGAGGATAAAATGCGCTATAAAGGACCCGTGTTGATCTGTGGGCCATGTACACAGCCTGGTGAGCTATCATAAGTAACCGCTACCGACTTGGTTTGGGTCGGGGTGTTACAAGTGGTATCAGAGCAACCCTGCGACCGTGTGGTGATGGGAGGCAGGTATTATACGCTCCTGGAGGCAGTTGTTATACGCTCCATTGTGATCACCCACCTAGTGAGGGAGGATTCTGGGTTAGCGGTTATACTCTCAGGCACAACGAGGACGTTGCGTTCTTCAAGTGGGGGTGATTGTAACACCTCACGGTAATTGAAGAGGTTCATTGATAGGCTTAAATGACTAGTGATTGAAATTACTACCCATATCAACAAAGTGCACTTTCTTTTATGGTTATCCATGCAAAAGAACTCCACAATTAAGCGTGCTTGGCTGGGAGTAGTCTTAGGATGGGTGACCTCCTGGGAAGGTTCCCGGGATGCGCATAAGTGAGGACAAAATGCGCTATAAAGGACCCATGTTGATCTGTGGGCCATGTACACATCCTTGTGAGCTATCATAAGTAACCGCTCCCGACCTGGTTTGGGCCGGGGTGTTACATCAGAAGGTAACCATATTCAGACCGAATGCCACCATTTTAAGTTGTAAACACACACAACATGCTGTCACGTTTCTTACTAAAACGTCTACATATCATAACTATCATGGTCACATTTTAATAGAAAATCAGAATGTAACCAACTTTAGTCATACTGTCACCATTTTAAGTTTAAAGATTAATAGCTAAAACGTATACATAGCATAACTATCATGGTCACATTTTAACAGTAACTCGGAATGTAACCACCTTTAGTCATACTGTCACCATTTCCAATTTAAAGATTAATATCTATGACAAGATACACAAAATAACTAGGTTTGGTTACAAAGGTAACACTGAAGTCTAAAATGGTGACAGTGTACAATACACAATGGTAACATATATTAAAGATTAGTACCTATGAAAAGGTAAACAAAAAAATGCGTTTTAGTTAAAAGGGCAACACTGAACTAGAAAATGGTGACAGTATACACTACACAATGCTAACATATATGAAAGATCAGTACCTATAACGAGCAACCAAATTTTAAGATTTGGTTAAAGTCATAACACTCAACCCTAAAATGGTCACACTATAACCTAAAGTGATAATCTGTTGAAAACGCATTTGTGTTTCTTTAAAGTTAGTTGTTGTTAGCTTATGCATAGTTAATCTTCATCTTCAACTCCAACAACATCAAAAACATATCTTTCACGTCAAAAATATGCCTAAAATATCATGAACACAAGCTTAACAAATTGACCCATCTTCATTAAAAATTGGACTTACCAATATTGATCTAAACATTGACCTAAGATCTCATGTAAATCGTCAAAAATCTCATGAAAAAAAAACATAAAACATTGCCCTAAAATCTCATGAACACAAATATGAAAAAACAACTTAATAAATACAATCCTTTACTAATCTAACACAAATCGTCCAAAAAACTCACCAACAACACAAACATTGCAAACTAACATTTATGCGACTAAATTTGTCGAAAAATCGTCAAGAATATATCATCAAAACAAAATCAAAAACATACCTTTGCTCATCAACATCGTTGCAAAATCATCTTCTTTACCATCAAATAATACATCAGCGGTCTCAACATTACCATCAAGCGATACAGAATGAGCGGTCTCAAAATCAACAATTTGTTGATTATTATCATCCTCCATTGCCGAGTTCCCATCCATAGCCATGGTTTTGTGAGAAAAAATTTAATGGATGATTATGATTGTGAAAAAAGTATGAAGATTTGATGATAATTATGAAGATTGTGAGAAAATTGGAAATTTGAATGGATGATTAGGGTTGATGGAAAGTGAAACCATGGGTGAAGGATTTAGGTGAGTTGATCTCTCCATTTTGACGTAAAGATGATTTGGTGTTGTATTTCATGAAATATGGCATTTAATGCAATTGTACTTTATGTTTCCCACTCAAATTCTACCACAATTTTATATATTATAAACATACCCCACTCAATAGTACTATCCGGCCCATATTGCACAATACGGTATCTATTCGCCCCGTCTCTTGTTTGTGACGGATAGCGTCCGTCACAAACAAGAATTTGTGATTAGCTATTTAGTATTACAAGAGGTTGTAAAATTAGCTAATAAGGGTCCATTAACACATTTTAAAGTGATAAAATGGTTTAATAATTACTTAATAGTTGAGTAGTCATTAGTGGTTAATTTGTATTAATAAGTGCTAAATAATCAAATTAATTTTTAATTATATAAGATAATTAAATATAAGACTTATAAGCATTTGTGGGACAAATGTCGGAAATTGAAATGGACCCGATTGAGTCCATATGGACCGATTTTTAGTGAGGAAATATGACCAACACTTGTCAATATTGTTGACTAAGAACACATGGTATGTTCCCATCAATTGTTTACATTTCCTCACCTAGCTTAGAGATAATATCAGATTTGATTTGATTTAGATTTGATTTGATTTAGGTTTTATTTTATTGTTATCTTATTTTCCAAGTTAGTTTTAGTTATGAAATTAGTATAAATAGGGATCTATTGTAAACCATAAAGAGGACACACGTTGAACTTTGAGTTTTTTTTTTTTTTTGGTACATACACGTTGAACTTTGAGTTTGAGAGTAATAAAATTACTTTTTTGTTTGCGAACAACCGTAATTAGTCTTGTGAGGTTAGTTTGTAGTTCACCCTTGCGAGGCTGGAGTTATAGTAGATTAAGCTATAACCTTGCGAGGATTAGAGCGAGATCGCTACCCTAGTTTTGTGTTGTTCGAGTTTCTTGCGAGGAAGGAGAGCAATTCACTCCATAGCTTTCATATTTCGTTCATTTCATAAATATAGAATACAAAAAAGTTGATTCCGCTGCATATTTTCAGATCACGATCCGTGTATCTAGATCGTGTTCCTTTATTCTATATCAAATTGGTATCAGAGTTAGGTTTTTGAATTCCTTAAATCCAGACGGTCCTAGGGTTTATCTTTTGTCACTTGTGCTGTCATGTCTCGAAGAAAGTTCAAACAAATTTTCAAGGAGTGCAAGGAATTTGAGATGTCTTTATTATTGAAAGATTTAGCACAAAGGGTGAATCATGTTTCATACAATTTAGACAATCTTGAACGTGGACTTATACAATCGTGTGAAATATATAACGAACGCAAAGCTAGGTATTGAGGTTTTCAATGTTGTTCATGAAAGAGAAGAGTAGGTTGAAGATGAGACAAAGACAGAGTCATATATGGAGTCCATCGAAGTTGTTCACAAAGACGAAGAAGAGAAAGTTGAATCTTTTGCCGATGGTCATGAAGAGGAGCAGTGTGTAGAAGGCGTGAATGAAGAGGGCTTGGTTGATGACCTAATTATAAAAGAACAAGAAGTATTTCCGAACCAGGCTAAGAGTGAAACCAACGATGCTAATCTGCTAATAATTTCGGGTAAGGATAGTATTTGCTCGGATTTTCAGGTTAACAAAAATTATTAATCATCACGTGATCAATCAATTGATAAGAAGTTATATGGCGAGAGTCGACGTTGCTGCTTTTGTTGAGTTCGGTTCGTGGTATTTCTATTGCTGGAAAGTGTTCCTTTGATTTTAATATACTTTTGCATGGAGGGAGGAAGGTGGAAGTCACAAGCAAAGATGGTTCAAAAGGCACGAAAAGGACAGGCACAAAAAGTTCAGTCATAAAACGAGTTGGCACAACCAAAGATGGTTATGGTTTGTATTCGATCCGGGAGGTCGTTGGGCCAAGAATCAGGTCGATTATTTTTTGAAGAAGGAGAGAATGATGCGGGAGCGGCATTGAACGAATGGGAGGAGATGAAACTCGGCTGCATAACCCGTGTAGGAGAAGACGGCGTCCAAAACTGAGTACATATCATGTATTCGGGTATTATTTGGCTGGGTTTAGATATTATTAGTTATTATTTTATATTCCAATAAAGATATTATTATTAGCTTATTATCTAAGATAAGCTTAGCGATAATATCAGATTTGATTTGATTTGATTTAGGTTTTATTTTATTGTTATCTTATTTTCCAAGTTAGTTTAGTTATGAAATAAGTATAAATATGGATCTATTGTAAACCCTAAAGAGGACATGTTGAACTTTGAGTTTGAGAGTAATAAAATTACTTTTCTGTTTGCGAACAACCCTAATTAATCTTGCGAGGTTAGTTTGTAGTTCACCATTGCGAGGCTGAAGTTATAGTAGATTAAGCTATAACCTTGCGAGGATTAGAGCGAGATCGCTACCCTAGTTGTATGTTATTTCGAGTTTCTTGTGAGGAAGGGGAGCAATTCACTCCATATCTTTCATATTTCGTTCATTTCATAAATATAAAATACAAAAACGTCGATTCTGCTGCATATTTTCAGATCACGATCCGTGTATCTAGATCGTGTTCCTTTATTCTATATCAACGGGTCGCCTCGTTGGCTAAAAGATAAATCAAGATATTTATCACATATTAATATTTATATATTATATTTCAAAAAAAAATTAAAAGTATTATATTAAGTACTTTAAATTTCAAAAACAATTAAAAAAAATTTTTATAACTCTTTTATAACCTTTAATAATAAAATAATTCTTAAAATAACTTAATTTCTATAATTCTTTCAATATAATTAAGGTAAATATTTAATAAAATTAAAATATTTATATTAAATTTCTATAATTCTTTCAATATAATTAAGGTAAACATTTAATAAAATTAAAATATTTATATTAAATATGTTTTACTTTTCTTAAAAAAAAATTATAATTTATAAAATGGCGTTAGTTACTAATTTCTGACCGGTATTATGACCCTAACCCGACTCGTTACCCGTATGACTCGACTCATATTTGACCCGACATGTATTTTAACCCGACATATATGACCCGACCCGCCCGACCCGTTTGATAGGTCCACTGAGACATTTAGACAACTTAGAGGATATATAACTTCGTTTAAATGGTGGAAAAAATGATCGGGAAAAAATTCTAAAATATAGCCACTCATAATCTAGCGTACTGCATCATCTATTGAAATAAAGTAAAAGTATAGTCATATAGATGTCATTTACTCCATATTATAATTATAGCAAACCACCATTTAATGGTAAGAAACTTACCCTCCTATACTCGTATATACAGACATTAAAAATTAATCGGAAAAAAACATAGCATGTAAAATAATTATACACAATTATAGAGTAAGACGGTCTAAAACTATTTCCAAAAATCCATTTTTGTAAAAAAAAAATCAGATTTATTAACACATAAACTGTCATTTTATTTAATGAGATCTTCTCACACAATCACAAGTTATGAAATAAGATGGTCTCATAAGTCACACTATCAGACGGTCTATTATTATTTAAAAAATTATTAATTAATAATGCTAATAAATTAGTTTTCTTTTCACATTACGGAATCCGTCTCATAGTATGAGACCGTCTTATAACGTAATAATTACTGACAACCACATTAGTTGATGGAATATCTTTTTACCATTACTGTAGATGTAAGATGGTTAAGAGTACGTTTATTTTTGGGAAGAATATCATCAATATAGGAATTTAAAAAAATAGATTAGTAATTTTGCGAATTTTAAAATATACTCCATGATCTTGTTTACATTTTAGTAATTTGTTTCTTTTCTTTATAGATGATGATATTAGTACAGGTTAGGAGTCACTAAATGCAAAAAAGGAATGAACCTTTTTATAACAATGAATAATGATTTATCACTTATGTAGTCTAACTGACGATTTTTTTGTTGATGTCTATAAATGTGACATGTCATCTTCGGTATTTTATTATCATGCCATGTCAGCGGTGAGTTAGAAGATTAATATACAGTATGATATTTCCCCCCAAAATTCCCCCCTAAAAATTTCCCAAATTTCCGTCATAATACCTTAATTATTAAGAGATTGTTCATCCTTCACCACTATCACTTTAGTTGGGATATTTGAAGATGAGTTGGAATCAAACAATGGGGATATACTTACCTTGAGAATGAGTTCTTCAAATCAATTTGGGGAAAATGAGAGAGAAGAGGGAATGAATGAATGAGGAGAAAGAACAATACCTATATGCTTAGTAATAGAAGAAGGAAGGGCAAAATAGTCATAAAATTATTGTTTTGCCCAAAAAAATATTGAAATTTGATGGAAATATGGCTTGAAAATGCCATTGAGTGCAAAATGTAACCTGAGCAAATATTTGGGTGTAAATTATTAAAAAAAATTGACGTGGGAATTCACTTAAAAAAGTGGATTAAGCGTGGGTGTAATTGATAATTTACTTTATTATATTCAATTGTCAACATTAACGAGATAGTTAATCTAACCACATTCATTGTGTTTAGTTTTAATGGAATGCTTAAAACTACATATTCACATTGTTCAAGCATGAAAAAAATTTTAAAAAATAAAGGGTATGTAGTTTAAAGACACAAATAAACATCAATCATATGTTTACGAATATAAAAGATAAACAAATGACTGAGACTGAAACAGTACTTTGTTTAATTGCGCTTTATTAGTGTAGATTTCACGTAAAAGTAATATATTTCAATAAATCGAACTATTTATCAGCAATATGTATAATAAACATTCCGTGCATTGCACGGATCACAAGACTAATTTTTATTTAAGACGGTCTTAATTTAAGATGGTTCTTACACTTAGTTAAAATAAAAATGACAATAAAAAGATGAGAGGTCATAAGTTAAGACCGTCTTAAATAAGATGAGTTGAACATAACAATAAGGCGTGGGCTATCCCAATCCACCTACGACCTAGGTAGCACGAACACTTCTCCTAATCAGCCTTCCCGTGTCCGACATGTCGGACACCGATACTCCTTGGACACACGCCAAAACGTGTCAGACACCTAAAAAGTCGTGTCTAATTTACTACATTTATTCGGGGACGTGTCCGACGTGATGACATTTGTACATTATTTGGGGTGAATGATGTTCTTTAAACGAGAAATGAGCTGTCAAAAGATATTGATTAGAAGATGCGTTTGGATGGTAAATGAAAATGAGTTATAATCAAGAGCAAGTTTTATCTTCACTTGTTTAAATTTAATATCAAATACTTTTATAAAAATAAAATCGAACGTTTATAATTGTTCCGGGTGTAATTCCGGAGCAGGTATTCGTTACCACCCTTGGCTTGTGGAATAATGTCTTTGGTTGGATTCTTCTTGCCTTTACCGTTCCTCTCGGCCTCTCCTGCAACAATGAACGAACTGAGGGCTTGGCTTTGTGCCAAGCGTACTCACTCCGACGCTCAAGTCAGTGAACTTAAAGGATTAAGTTGTATGTTATCTAGAGCAATATATTGTAGAGAGATGAGGAAGATAATACCAGTTTATGTGTGATATTAGGTCAAGTTGTGGATCTTCTCCTTAATGAAGGTTGAGGAGTATTTATAGGCTTTCACCTTTTGTCACGTAGTGGCCAAGTGGCTAGCAGGTGGAAAGACTGATCTACCCTTCGGCCGAGGGACCTATGGCAGGCCGGCGGCCATGTTGGCTCACCGCCGAGGGGTCTTGGATATGAGTACGCGGGTATGTGTCCCGGCTGGCGGGTTGCCATGCCGAGACCCAGGCTGACAGGCCGATGTGCTGCATCGGCTAGGCTGTCTAAGCCGTTGACTTGCTGTAGGTATCTTTGACCTTGCTCAGTATGTTGACTTGGTCAGCGGTGCAGAATATGCCCCATCAATTTGCCCCCAGCGTAGTCTATGCCGTGGTATGGGCTCCGATGTATGTTCGAGCGTATATTCTGCGCAAGTAATTTGTAAAAAATTTTCTGCATCGGCTTCTTTTTCGGCGGCCTCTGCTTAGGCCGTACCATATCCCCCCTCCACATGGATGTGTAAAGGGCATCCGATGTGGAAAAGAAAGTGACGCTGGCCGATACCAGGGTTGAGAGTGCTGGTTGCTTTTGATTGCCCCCGACCGGCGCTACGTAGCTTGGTTGATCGAGTGGCCGGCGGAGAACAGATGCTTGGGAATTTTGCTGAGGAAGGTGAATAGGCGGAGAGATATGAATGGGCGTGTTGAAGACGCTTGGTCACTGTTGCATTGATTGACATCTAACTGTTGCAACGATTGACATCCCATGGTTGCATGTCCGACACGTGTCTGCACGCTGATTGGTTGACGCTTCATGGGCTGTTCGCTGATTGGTCCTTCTTCATGGGCTTTTCCCTATAAATAGGGAAGTTGCTCCGAAAAATTGGCCACCAATTTCATTCTCCAAAATTTTCTTCTCTCTAAACTTCCAAGGGTTTCTTTGTCTTCTAATTTCCAGAGTTTGTTACTCCGGCGAGCGTTTTCTTCAAGGTAAACAAACTTTCCAATTCTTAATTTTTAAGTTCATTGTAAACATGTCTTCTGTTGATGCCGGGCCTAGTAAGCCGGCGCCGGGGGACGACCTACTGACAAGGCCTGGGGGCCCTAGGTCTCCTTCTCCCGAAGTCGATCCTCGTATTCTGGAGGAATGGGAGGATGACTCTGATGTCGATGATGAGCCAGACGATTTTGATGATGATGCTGAAAGGGCTCGTCCTAGTAAGGCGAGGGAGTACGTTATGGATCATGGTGACGCCTGTAAAGTCCGTCTTGACTGTGCTTGGACCCATAAGTTAGCCCATTGATTCGGTGAGATATTTTTCGAGAAACATTTCTTCTTTGGTGAGGGCTACGAAATTGTTATCCCGGAGGAGGGTCAGGCTGTCTGTTGCCCTCCCCCGGGCCACACCGGCGTATACATGCGGCACTTGGAGTACGGGCTCCGATTTCCGCTGAACGAGCATGTTATGGCCATTATTAAGGCCATGAACGTTGCTGTTGCCCAACTGCACCCATTGGCTATGAGGACCATAGTCGGCTTTGTCTGGCTTTGTCTCTTCAAGGGGGAGGTCCCAACGGTGAACTTATTTCGCCGACTTCATTACCTCCACCGTCATTCTGCGCCGCGCCGGTGGTACAAAGTGTGCACACGGAGAAGGGTTATGTCTCTGTCGACAAACTTTCCTCTTGCAAGGGCGCGGGGTCGGTGGGTGTACGTTAAGGTGCCGGATGACTATCCGCCGCCCATGACTTTCAAAGACCGAGTTAACTTGCGGTGCGAGACTAAGGCGGAGCATGACGGATGGGTCTCCGGAAGAAGCTTAAAATGGACGTCGCAAGGTCCTTCTTACGGAGGACGAGAAAGCGGCGATGAGGCTTTTTGAGTTGGACAAGAGTGGGCTGCCGAAAAGATGGATCCCCCCGACGCAGATCATTCTTCAGGATGAGCCGCTTTGCCATGTCGGCCTCATACCGGCCCTAGCGCGGGGTGAGTGGGGTCGGTGTGAGGCCCATCACCGTTCTCATTGTGTCTTTGAACTTTGATTTATTTCTTCTACTTAATTCGTGCCCGTTTCCTTCGCAGCCATTTTGGACCGGACTGTTCGAGGATATCCTCCGGAGAATGGGGCTGAACAAAGATAAGACCGTTGCTAACTTGCGTCCCAAAGCTCTCCCCAATGACCGCAGGAGGTCGCCGACTGATCTCATGGAGCAGCGGCTGAAAAGCTTGAGTGCGGTGGAGACCCAGGCGAAGGTCGTTAGTAACGTGCCGCGCCACACGCGAAAGACGAAGTCCTCGGCGGTGGTGGCGTCGTCATCGGCTCCGCTCTCCATCCCCCCTGTTCAGAAGAAGACGGTGGAGATCGTTTGTATCTCCAACGGGGATGACTCCGACGAGGAGGAGGGGTCGCCCCTTGTCCGTAAAAGAAAGCAGACGGCCTTTACCGCGACCGTTGATTCTGCTGCTGACGAGGAAACGCGTCTTTCGGCCAAGAAGGCCAAGCACGGTATTGTTCTATCTGTGGCTTTAGATTTAGCTGGTTCCTTAGGCGCTGCCTGTGACAGGCTCTCCGGCATGTCTGCGTATGTCGATACTTATGCCTACTTTAAATTTTGTAGATCAGCTGCAGTCGTCCGCCGCTCCTGTTGGGCAGCAAGTGGAGGGGAGTTCTGTGCGGGCTGGTGATCAACACGTCACCGTAAACTCTTCATCTCAGAAGGTTTCCTTCTCCCAGCTACAGGCCGGTGATCAAAGGGTCACCACTGTCCCTTCATCCCAGAAGGTTTCCTTCTCCCAGCTCATAGATGAGGGCACGGAGCTGATCAAGGAGCTGGCGAGGTGGAACAGTCTTACCGGTGCTCGTATCGTAGAGCAGGAGAAGGCCGTGGCTTAATCCGCTTTTGAGCTTAATGCCACTAAGAAGGTGGCCGTGAAGGCAAAGCAGGATCTTCTCAATGAGCAGAGGCTTAGGGGAGATCTTTGAGAGGGCGCTGGGTCGAAAGAAAACTTAGCGGCAGACGTTGAAAAGGAGGTCCTTCTCCGAGAGAGCCAAGGCCGAGGGCGCGGCACGTAAGCCGCTAAGCGCTAATTTCTTTGGAGAAGTGTAAACTTGTTCGAGGCACGCCGACCTCTACCTCCAAGAGAGGATCTGAATCCAGGGACTGTTTAAGGCCCGGTCGGAGGTGGTTCGGAGCAAAGAGGCCGTTATTAGGCAAAAGGAGAAGGACATTGAGATGCTTCAAACCGTCATGCTCCCTAACATGTGTTGAATTCGGATTTGGCCGAAGGAGCTGCTAGGGAAGTGATTGAAGAGCTCTTCCCTCTTGATGGTTCCTTTCCGTGGGATAGATATGACGAGCTGCTTGATGACAAGCTCGAAGCCAAGGAGAAGGCCGTGGCGGAGAAGGCTAAAGAGGCGGTGAGGGAGAAGGCGGAGAAGGAGGCGGCTGCTGAGAAGGCAGCTCTTGCTGAGAAGGCTAAAGAGGCCATGGAGGAAGCCAAGCGGGCAAGGGCAGCTGAGGCTGCCGAGGCTAAGGCCGAGGTTTCCAAGCCGAGGCCGCTAAGAGAGCTTTTTGGGTTACCCGTCGAAGAAAGTCTTGCATTTTCGATGGTGAGCAACAACGGACATAGGGAGATAATATCTGTAACCTTTTGTCTTTTGGCTTATGCTTGTAATTTCTTGTAATTCGTTGAACATTCTTAATAAGAGTTCGTTTCTTTTGCCTCCGGCCCGGCCGAGGTTTTTATCTCACTTCTTTTTCTTGCGCTAGTATTTGTGCGTCTCGATTGTACCTTAGCGTCTATGTCTTCGTCTGGGTTGTCTCCTTACGTTATTAATTGAGTGTCTCTTTTGTTCCCGCCTCGGCTTGGCCGAGGCAGTCTAGAGTGCGTATCTCAATTGTGTTAACGCTTCTAAGGCATTTTGATTGCTTTGCAAGTATCGACTGCGCTGGTCGTGATTGCCGCTCTTGTCGATGTGACAGTGTGAGCCAGCATCTACTTCTTGTTACTGACTGCCGTGGTGTCTACCACTTGGAGTGACTGCGACGGCGTCCAACCTCTTGGGGTGACTGCCGCGGCGTCTACTACTTGGGGTGACTGCGACGGCGCCTACTTCTTCATGGGACTACCGTGGCGTCTACCACTTGGAGTGACTGCGACGGCGTCTAACCTCTTGGGGTGACGGCCGTGGCGTCTACTACTTGGGGTGACTGCGACGGCGCCTATTTCTTCATGGAGACTGCCGTGGCGTCTACCACTTGGAGTGACTGCGACGGCGTCAAACCTCTTGGGGTGACTGCCGTGGCGTCTACTACTTGGGGTGACTGCGACGGCGCCTGTTTCTTCGTAGAGACTGCCGCTCTTGTCGGTATGACAGTGTGAGCCGACATCTGCTTACTGATAAAGACTGCCGCTCTTGTCGGTATGACAGTGTGAGTCGGCGTCTGCTGCTTCCTAGTGACTATGGGAAGAGCGAACATTCTGATGGAAGACTTGGATGATTTTTCATTTAGATAAAAACATGCGTCGGGGTGCCCACAGCTGTTTTGGACACCTCCGCCGCTACATAGACTATTCCCGAGATTACCAGCGTCCTAATGGCCTAGTCAGCCACTAGTTACATCCATGAGGTCGCCCTCCTGTTGTAAGGATAGACCTTTCCCTTTTTCTGATTTCTTTGCCACTTTGAGGGATTGCATGTTGCATCCTCTGGCGGCTATCTGGACGTTGACCACCTCGTCATTCTCGTCTTTGGAGACGAGCTTATGCGCTTCCCCCTGGTCCGAGACATACATTAGTGTTAGGGCCCGGATGGACATCACTGCGTCAGCCTCGCTCAGGGTGACTCGGCCTATGAGAACGTTGTAGGCGGACGAGCCGTCGATGACCACGAACTCAGTTAGGATGTTTTTGGCCGCACTCTTTTCGCCGAAGGTCACCGGGAGTCTGATTGATCCCAATGGTACCAGGCCGGCCCCAGAGAAGCTGTATAGTGGGTTGGTGCAGGGGCTCAGATCCTTGACTTTCAGGCCGAGGCTGAGGAAGCACTCCCTGAACATGATGTTCGTGTAGGCGCCGGTGTCAATCAGGCACCTCTTGACCAAGGGGTTGGATATGTCCAAATTGACTACGAGTGGGTCGCTGTGAGGAGCGACGACTCCTTCGTAGTCCTTCCTTCCAATGGTTATATCGGGGATGTTGGAAACAGGGGTCGTTGTGTTGGGCACAAAGTTGATGGCTTGATACAGTTCGTTCAGGTGTCGTTTGTGCCCATGAGCGGACCCTCCGTTCTCGTTGCCCCCGATGACAACATGGATCACTCCTATCCGTTCAAAGACGGATTTCTTACCTGAACTGTCGGCGTCGGTCTTTTGGCCTTTGGCAACGTACTTGCCGAGGCTCCCCTTCCGGATCAGCTCTTCAATGGCGTTCTTCAGATGCCGACAGTCGTTGGTTAGATGGCCGGTGTGGCCGTGGTACTCACAGTACTGGCTCGTGTCACCGTCACTTTTTGGCTTGGGGGGTCTCTCCCACTTCTGGCCCTCGTCCTTGCTCAGGGCGAAGACCTCGGCGGCTGATACGACGAGAGGGGTTTTTTCACTATACCGCCTCTGGTGGTACGTTCCTGAACTCCACTCGGCGCCCGCAGAGTCCTGTTTCCTGGAAGATTTGTCCGGCCGTGACCTATTATTCTCACGGCGTCTCTCATCGGACCGTGAGTCGTTGTTATCACGGCGTCTCTCATCCGGGTTGTCCTCCCGCGCTCTTCTTTTCGAGTGCTCGGCCTCGCTGGGGCCTACCCAGGTCTTGTGATAGTCCTCTACCTTGATGGCTTGATCGGCCCAACTTCCTAGCGGCGTCCGGACCAGGCCTCCGCACTTGATGAGCTCATTTTTAATTCTCCCCTCGGGAGACCTTTCATCGCCGCGAAAGCCGCTAATTCGGGATTAATTTCTCGAATCTGCTGAACCTTTCCGTCGAACCTCTTTACATAGCTTCGTAGAGTCTCGCCCCCTTCCTGTTTGATAGTTAGGAGGTCGAGCGTCTCCACGGCCCTCCTCTTATTGCAAGAATCTTGGGCTAGGAAGGCGTCCCTTAGGTCGGCGTAATAGTATACCGAGCCATCGGGAGCCCTTGTACCGACTTTGAGCCATCCCATGCGAGTTGTTGGGAAAACTCGGCACCAAACCTCATCGGGCTGTTCCCATACCGACATGTAAGACTCGAAAGCCTCAGCGTGGTCGGCTGGATCATTATCTCCTTTGTATGATAGAGGTGGCAGCTTGAGCTTGGTTGGCACCTGGATTTCCAGGACGTAGGCGCTGAGGGGCTGTCTGACCACGTGTCGAACTATACGCGGCGACCGGCTCCTCGCATTCCTAGTCCGGCTCCTCCCCTCGTAGCGGGAAGGACTCCTTCTTCGACTTGGACTTCTCCTCCAACTCTGCTGAGTCGGACTCCTCTGGCTCCTTTGGGGTAAGCCTCGTTCGTGCGGCGGGGACGCTGTCCTCCCATGAGTATGGGAAGGACTTAGGTCTACCGCGTCCACTTTGGGCTCCCCCGGCGACTTGGCTGGGTCAGCTTCTCCTAGTGCTCCGTTCAAATTTTTCGGAGTCACGTTTTGGGCCCTGGTTCCCTGGACAGTTTCCGCCGCTCTTGTCGGCGTGACAGTGTGAGCAGGCGTATTACTAATTAGGTCCAGGAGCATTTTCAGTTTTGCTACGTCAACCACATGTCCCATGATGGTGACCTGGTTAGCTGGCAGCGGCGTGTCTGGTATTATTGGCATCCCGAACTCCGGTTGGATTACTCCACCGGTGGAGGGCTGCATGACTCCAGAATTGTTGAAGGTATCATCCTGGTAGAATGCGGTTTCGTCGGTTACGACTGCGTCTTGTTGTTTCGACATTTTCTTAGCTTCTTGGGGTGGGTTTTTGTTGGTTTTTTTTTGGTTTGGGAATGAATGTGACTAGCTTCTAGTGTCTTTCCCCACAGACGGCGCCAATTGTTCCGGGTGTAATTCCGGAGCAGGTATTCGTTACCACCCTTGGCTTGTGGAATAATGTCTTTGGTTGGATTCTTCTTGCCTTTACCGTTCCTCTCGGCCTCTCCTGCAACAATGAACGAACTGAGGGCTTGGCTTTGTGCCAAGCGTACTCACTCCGACGCTCAAGTCAGTGAACTTAAAGGATTAAGTTGTATGTTATCTAGAGCAATATATTGTAGAGAGATGAGGAAGATAATACCAGTTTATGTGTGATATTAGGTCAAGTTGTGGATCTTCTCCTTAATGAAGGTTGAGGAGTATTTATAGGCTTTCACCTTTTGTCACGTAGTGGCCAAGTGGCTAGCAGGTGGAAAGACTGATCTACCCTTCGGCCGAGGGACCTATGGCAGGCCGGCGGCCATGTTGGCTCACCGCCGAGGGGTCTTGGATATGAGTACGCGGGTATGTGTCCCGGCTGGCGGGTTGCCATGCCGAGACCCAGGCTGACAGGCCGATGTGCTGCATCGGCTAGGCTGTCTAAGCCGTTGACTTGCTGTAGGTATCTTTGACCTTGCTCAGTATGTTGACTTGGTCAGCGGTGCAGAATATGCCCCATCAATAATTATAAAATATATATTTTATTAAATTTAAATAACGTGTCCCGTGTCCTAAATTTCATGGGATGTCGTGTCACGTGTCCGTTTTGGTGCTACCTAGCCTGTGACTATCCCCAAGCAGAAGGTCGAGCTAACTGAGTTACCAATATTTTAGCCCTTAATCCCATTTTAATTATCTCGACTCACTTACCCCTCACAACCAGAAGGTCACCAACCCAATCATTTTTCACTTTCAATCATTTCTCATATTCGATCTCTACCCCACTAAAATCTCTCTCTTACAAATGAGATGTGGACACCTATTAGATCACCAAAGAGGTCAAGGTGAGCAAAAGAGGTTACAAATTGACATCTTCTTGCCTTGGCCACTCATTGGGTCATGCTAATTTATTGCCTTAATTATGATCAAGGTGACCTTAATTTTGTTGATGACCTTGATTAGAGATGGTCAGGGTAAGGTGACGGTGGACAGTAGAATAATAAACATATTCACAGTCATCACTCACCGCCAATAGTTAGAGTAACACACCTTGTTAATGTGAGAGTACGGACTACGGAGTACTTACTGTTGAGTGTTGATAGTGAAACAGTTAGAAGAATGGAGGGTTAACTGGTCATTATAAAGATTAGCAATACCCCGCAACACAAGTAACCCACGAGAATTGCCCTGCACTTGGGTCCCACCGTCTGTCTTTTAACATAAAACTATATTGGACCCACACTCTTCCCTCCATTCTCTCACTCTCTTCCTTTTGTCTCCCACATCCCACACTCCCACAGACCACCACCTATTAGCCCATCACTCCTTCCTTAATCAATAGTCGTCTATACAATTATACATGTGCGTTCTATAAACCCGTCTCAAACTCACTAACTCGCTTGTTCGTAGCACTAATTTTATGTTATGTCACTAAGTTCTGTTAGTGTTCGGTTTAATCATCTTTCACTTGTATGATCATAGAGATACACTAAATTTGATTTGAATTACCCTTTTTGTCCCAGTTATTTGTTTACCTATTATATTTATGAATGTGTTATTTATTTGTTTATTTTTCTATATTAGATATATTTTTAAAGGGATAACCACTAGTTACTCAATAATGATACTCACAAATGGTCACCTCTTATTTCTTTGATTGTTGTGCCAAAAACAAAGATAAACAAATGACCGAGATTGAGAGAATGTAAACAGCTAAGTTAAAAAGTTTAAATACATCAGTTAATGTATTATAAAACTGGTTGTATATACAACTTATTCAATGTTGTTGAGCTTTGTTACAAAGTTGTCGAGCTTTATTAACAAAATTATCGAGTTATGGTACAAATTATTGAGCTTAACAGAATAATTATTAAACTCAATAACTTCGTAAAATAGCTCAATAACTTGTAAAATAGCTCAACGACTTTGTGTAAGAGCTCAACAACTTTGAGCGGTTGTACAATGCTATTATACAACTGGTTTTAGGATAGTATTTGTGTTAAATACACCACCTGATTTCTAAAGTGATTGACTCGAATACCGGTCTACCTTAAATATAATTTACAATAATAAATTCAATACTACTTAATACTTATTAGTTTGAAATTATTCCGATTAATCCAAAATGTTTAAATAACTTTAAAAAGCATGAGTCAACTCGGCGTCTTAAAGTAAATAGAGGCCCGGTGCAGTACAAAAAAATGAGGCCCCAAATATGAATGAATAGGTGTCATACGCGTCAAGGTTTGTACTGAATTTTATTAGTAAAACCTATAAATTCGGAGGCCAAAACCGGAGGCCCGGTTCCATCACCCGTGGTCGCACGGTGTATTAGACGCCCCTGAGTCAACTAAGTAAACTAATTATCCAATCTTAAAAAAAGGGACTTGCTAAATCCCGCACCTAATTTTACTTAATCCCGCACATTTTTTCGCCTTATTCCGAATCTACCCCTTTCATTTCTCACAAACGAAGAACCCTAAAAGAGAGATAAAAGAGAGCAATTAATGGCACCCACCCGCCTCCCCTCCAACCACCCCCAACCAGCCGCTCCTCCAACCACCCCTGCAAGGCTGCAACCGCTCTATTAGCTGATTGACGACGAACCTCCTTGCTTCGGCTCCCCTTACTCCGTTGTTTTGCTTTAATCGATTTCCAGCACCGATATTTGCTGCGTCAAATTCACATGATCTATTCAAGATTATACAATACCAATCATGTTCTTCATATATCTCATCTAATATTTTTCAATACCTGTGTCCATGGTTGGGAGAAATCACCTATGATTAATTAAAAATTTGTCAACAAGAAAATCCCGTAAATAGTGAACTAGGTTTTCTTAAGTTATGTCCAATTTTAATTTTAAATGCTACACAGATTAGTTGTTGTTAGCATTGTGACGATTTACGGAAATCGTAAATCTTAAACAATTGAAGATTTGAAAGATTTGTGATATGTGCGAATTAAGATCGATAATTATCAAATTATTATGAAATTGATTGGGTTTTAGGAGGAGAAGAAAATATTTTTTAGTTTTATTTTAAGAAGGGTAGTAGTGGAAAAAAGTGACAAAATGTATAGGATGTAGTAAAAGTATGTGTAGAATTTAGCAATTACGTAAAAAAAATAGAAAAAGAAAAAACAAGTAAACTAATTATCCAGCTAAATAAACTGCTTAATCAGATCCACTCTAGTCTCTAGTCTCTAGTCTCTAGTCTCCCATCATTCTATTTCTTTTCAGTTTCCCCTCTTCCATGTTCATCCACTTCTTCTCCTTTTCAGTTTCAAACTTTGAATCAAACAAAAAGTACACACCACCTTGTCCACCTCTCCCATTCTCATTCATTTTTACCATTTTACCCCCACTCTCCCCTCCCTCTTTTAATTCCCAACACTAAAATATCTTTACCCTTTTTTCCCTCCTTTTATTCAAACCCCCAACCTAATTCATTTCCAAACACAATCAACTATTAATAAATACACAAATTTTAGTTTAAGACGGACATATTCGTATCTACTCGTCAAATAATCTTTTTATTGTATTTTAATTTAATTAAGTAGAAGACATTACAAAGATAGCTAATTTTATGGTTGTAATAGTAATAGTAGTGGTGGTAGGTTGAGGTAGTTGAAGTTAATTATACACATTTTGTGTACACTATCGTTTTGGTAAATGTAATGGCGTCCAGAAACGGCGTCGTTAGAGGATCTTTCAACCGTCAATCATCAGCATCGAATTTGAAGTCGTCAATTAAGTCTAAACCTCCTGTACGCCGGAGTTCCTCCGCCGGCACTGCTGGTGGCGGTGTCGGCGGAGTTGACGGTGAGCTTTCCGTCTTGTTTACGACTTTTTTTAAATAATGTACTAGCTCCGTCCCATTCATTTGTTTACCTTTTTTTAATCACTGGTGAACAAATGATTGTGACGGAGGGAGTACACAATTCAATGGAACAGCAGGAGTATCATATACGTGCTAAAATTATTTATTCATCTTGTTCGTCATTGATTTCCATTTATTTATTTGTTTTTGATTAGTTTTGTAAGGTTTGCTGTTGAACTCAGAATGAACAGTGAAATATTGATTTTTTTTTATTTTTTTGCTGAAATTGATGAAATATTGTGTCGTCTTTAAACAATCAGCTTAGGGTTATGCTTCCCGTTCTTTTGGTAATAGGTTAGTGTGACTTGGAGCGGAGGAGAGGTGTTCTTTGTATATATGATTGTTAGTTGAAAGACACAAGTGATGAATGGATGCTGTATAAGTTGTGTTGCTAGTCACAAGATCTATAAAATTTAGCTTAGTTGGTAATAGGGTTAAGCTTATAATGTTTCAAGTGCCATTTGGGATTGAGCTGTTGTGTGGTGCTTTTCTTTGGGTGCATAATTGGTCCTTTTATGAAGACTATGGACGTGGAAGTTAGAGGATTGTGTAAATGAATCGGTATGTGGCATCATGACCCGGAGAAAGTACATGAAGAGTTGAAGTGCACTTTTTTTTAGCCCAAAAGGAATGTTTGCACTTGGAAGAAGTGAACACCCCCGTCAGCAGCCTAAGAGATCGTCTTAGATGTAAAGCAATGTTTCCTGACTCGCTGTAGAATCAAGAAGTAACTAGTAAATATGTGATTCTAAATGAGCTGTGAGCTAATCTGATCTTGGAGGAGGAAGGTGGTATCTGCTGTTCATCTTAGTTTGTGGGCAGTGTACTTGAATCAAAGGAACTTTTAAGGTTAGGTACAGTAAATGTACTTGTGTTGGATGTTGGGTGAAGTTCTGTCTCATGGTAGGGATCTTTCAGCTATGCTCCTGTATTGCAGTAAAATTTCAATTTTTTATTTTCTCATGTACGGGTCATTTAGTTTTGGTTGGTCCTACAATGACAAAAGTTGCCTTTTCATTCGCATGCACTTTTTGCACGGCTTTTGATTGAGTTTTACATATTTTACATCAATGCCAGGGAGAGTCCGAGTGGCTGTGCGATTAAGGCCTAAAAATACAGAGGAATCAGTTGCAGATGCTGATTATGCTGACTGTGTTGAGCTGCAACCAGAGGTTTATTATCCCTTCATTTATTGCTCTTGGAGGTGCTACAATTTTTAAGAAAAGTTGTATCTCCTCATCATGATTTCTTCCTACGTCTTTTGTTTCTTAAGAGATCATTAACTCATCACTGTTCATCCGTCTTTCATTTCTACTGCAGCTCAAGCGATTGAAACTTCGGAAGAACAATTGGGATTCTGACACCTATGAGTTTGATGAAGTGCTTACTGATTTCTCGTCGCAGAAGCGTGTCTATGAAGTTGTTGCAAAGCCTGTTGTGGAGGTAGGTTGTCTTTGTACCTGCAGATTTTCTTTCACTTAAAGCAGCTGCAAATTGTGATCCCCTAGGAAACATCAGTCACGTTTGGTGTATTGTGTTATCTATCACAGTAGTATAGTATGACATGTAATGTTCTCTTTGCCAAACTCTTTTTGTTTGTGTAGTTCAATGGCATCTATTCTTTTATTCAATCATTTTATTCTGTTATCGTTATTTCCTGGTTGCAGCTTTTGGATGTTGTTGGACCTTATGAATGTTTGATGGTGGTATTTACTTGACATTATTTCTGGGTATTAGGATATGTTTGGTCGAACCCATTTCTCGCCACAAAATTTTAATGTGAATGGCAACCATAGTCTATGTTGCTCAGACTCGTTTATAAGCATCCGACACGGATGCGTGTCCAAGTGTCGGACTCGGCCATTTTAATGAAAAATATGCATAACTTGGCTTAAAATGAGGTGTCGAAGTGTCATACCCTTGTCCGAGTGTCGAGTGTCGGACACGAGTACGTGGGGGAATAAGAAGAGTCGGAGTAACATAGACCATAGTACTAATTTATAAGAACGTTTTGTGTAGCATAAGCTTTTTTGGTTGGTTGGCCATGTTTTTGCTTCAATCAGCCTATCCCTACGCGGCATCCACTCACCAACCTAAATCAAAGCCAAACCCCTCACCCCTTCTCGGAATTCACCACTCACTTTCCCATCACCATCACCCATTACCCATTACCCATTACCCATTACCCATTACCCATTACCCATTACCCATTACCCATCACCCTATCTTCTAGCTAAAATGTTTAAAACCGCTAGAAGAATCGTCTCTGCCATCACCGTGAATTCACTCTCTAAATTTTCCCCTACCCCACTCCACCCATAAGGCCATAATACCCTATCCTACTAAGAATCGACACTTCAAGTCTACAACCCCACCCGCACCCAATAGTAAAACCATCTCCACCCACACCCTTTACCTTTAATCACTTCCTCCACTGACTACACCCTTCTCTGTTTGAATGCTGATAATTGCTAGTCACATTGAACCTGACTTAAATTCTACAAGCTTCAAGTAGATCTAAGAAAATAATCTCCAAACTTGAGGAGAAATACCTCGTTTCATTGATGATTTATGCTTGCCACCTGCAAAACCGTCAATTCAAACCAGGTTCGGCTGGAAGTTTTAATTTTTTAACTTCCTACTTAAAGCTGCATTTAGTTATTGTCAACTTATTCTTTTACTTTTCTACTGCCTTAATTTGCTTACCTTTTATCACCTAACTACCTAAGTGCTACTGTGTATGGCCTTCATTTTAGCCTTGTTTTTAGATTTGGCATTCTGTCTCACAGGGGACTAATTTTTATGTTATTTCCTAGAGTGTGCTTGATGGTTATAATGGAACTGTGTTGGCTTATGGGCAAACTGGTACCGGAAAAACTTACACTCTTGGGCAGTTGGGAGAAGAAGATGTTTCTAATCGAGGAATCATGGTCCGATCCATGGAAGATATTCTTTCTGACATCTGTTTAGAGACCGATTCAGTCTTTGTATCATATCTACAGGTTGGTAAATTTCACTACATTCAACAACAACAACAACATTACCCCAGTGTCTCAATGGCTCCCGCGAATTGCGGGGTATGGAGGGTCGGATGTACGCAGTTTTACCCTTGTGTTAGCAACACAAAGAGACTCTTTCCGAATGACCCAAGATGAAAATTGCATCGAAAACTACATCGAATGACTGGTACTTCACAATAGAAAGAAGCGCAGTCACTTTAGTAAGCCATTTTGCTTATCATAATCCGGAACCAAAGAGTAATGAATCTTTGGCTCAACAGAAAAATGCAATCTTTGGAACCAAAGAGTAAATTTCACTACATTATACAAAAAAAGCAACCACATTACCAAAGTGCCTAATGAAGATTGCAAAGTGCAAACTGCGAGATAGGGATTGGGCAGTGGGTGGTTGTCAAATATGTGCAACCGTACCTCAGTGTTAACAACCCAACGAGGTTGTTTCCGCATGACCTTAATGAAGACTGTGTTTGCTGACTTCTATGCCATTATAAAAAGAAGCTTTGAATTTGAAAATTTTGCAATCAATTTTACCTGAAGTCTTTTCCTTGCCCAATCTGTGCTACAATTTCTACATTTGGTGCATTAATCTTATTATTATTTCAACCTTTTGCAGCTGTATATGGAAACCATTCAAGATCTTCTTAATCCTTCAAATGACAACATTCCTATCACAGAGGATCCACGGACAGGAGAAGTTTCTGTTCCTGGAGCAACCGTGGTAGAGATAAGAGACCAACACAGCTTTTTGGAGCTTTTGAGATTAGGGGAAGCTCATCGTTTTGCTGCCAATACAAAATTGAATACAGAATCTTCTAGGAGCCATGCCATACTAATGGTCAGTAATTTTTTTTTTCCAGTTTTAATCATGCACTTATATTATGTTCTGCATATGTAATTCTGTACTGCATTGCTGCTTCTTTGTTGTCTGGTGTGGATGCTCATTTGGGAGGTGTCAAAAAACATAACTGCTTGTGAAATATGATTGCAATATTTTTTTTGATGAGCACTGGTTTTAGCAGCTGTAATAAACTCATATCTTGTATTCTTGTGGGATAGCAACTATAAGTCATGTGACATGTATAGTTGTCAGGACAACTGGGTACATGAAGGATTATTACTAGAACTTGGAGGGGTAGACTTCTGCAGCATGGCTACTTCCCTCCTCCTTGATTGTATTTCATAGGAGCATACAAATGAGGTGTGTAGGTCAAAACTCCACAAAATGTAATCAGTAATGAAATTGATCAATTGGCTAACTAGGGAGAGAGATTCATGGAAAGTTAGGATGTTCGTACTCTTACTTAGTCAGTCAATGGTTTAACAATTGAGAAAACCCTTGGACTATTGTACAATTAGCCATAGAAGAGCCAATTTTCCTTGAATAAAGTCACTGGACTTAACATGTAACACAATCTCAAAAAGGAATTGGCATATATTGTGATGTACCCTTTGTAGAGTTGATGTTCTTTCAGGGCTAAAATACATAGTGGTTTCATTCCAATGACGCTTGAGAAAGACTATGCCTCTTGTATACACCTTGCTTGTCCTAAAATTTACATCATTAGAGAAATCTTTTCCGAACAGTTTTGATCTATATGAGCTACACAGACCTTTTGCCAACCTTTCAAATATGATAGATGTACCACCAGAATTATTCCTCCCTCCGTCCAACTTAATTTGTGCTTCAGACTGTTGCGTAATTGCTATAGGCAACACTAAAATTGTGTTGAAATTGACACACACTACCCCTCACTTGGAATTTTTTTTAAAGATTATTTAAATTACTTGATAGTGTTTAACAGTTTAAGGTTAATATTTGAAGCGTTTTTTTGCACTGGTCTTTTTTAAAGTGGCAGATAATTTTGGATGAGCAACCTTTGTATTGTACAACTACTAAATGTGGACGAGAGTAGCAATTGTTGTCATCCCTTACTCGTTATTCTCACCTGTGTACAGACTAGAGTTGTAATGTTATTTCGGATGACTATTTGCAGGTGCAAGTGAAAAGGTGTGTAAGGGGAGAGCCTTCTTCAAGTGATGATGAGAACCATTCTCAATCAGTTAAGAGTTGTAATCCCCCTGTTGTACGGAAAGGCAAGCTAGTTATGGTAGATCTTGCTGGTTCGGAACGTGTTCACAAATCAGGTGCATGATGCTACATTGTTGTGAAGGCTCTATCTTATTTCTAAAATTGTGAACTTGCCTTTTGCTCATTCTGAACTTAGAGAACACTTGTGTTGATTAGCCTAATACGAGAAAACCCCATGTCATGTTTCAAAGGTTGTTTTCCTAATATTTTTCTTAAATACATTGAAGTTACTCATTGTGAGTTTTATTTTCTATAATATATTCCATTGTTTGGTTCAACTAATGAGAAATGTAAGGACTTTTTGTCTGGCTAGCAAATTACAGAGGAATAGGAGGAAGCTAAAACAAAACTTATACTTCTGCTGTTAGCTTTCAATCTCTCTAATTCTTCCGGATTAGAAGGAAAGGAAGATGAGACTTATATTAAGAAGTGTTTCCACGCAGTTCATTGCCCTCCAATTCTTATGTAATTATGTTAATCACACGACTCAATCACTCACTTCTTTTTTATCCAATTCCTCTCCACCAAACATAATCGTTTGAGTGCGTCCCAAGATTCTCAAGTCCTGACCCAATTTTTAGTGACCCTTTTAGAACTTAGAAGTATCACGACACATTTCATAGTGTATGGTCTTTGGTATTCAGGAAGTGTGTTTCTCCTGTACCTTTTTTGTTGTGGGTAGCTATTGTCAGATTGTCACTAAGGATCATTTGTTCTTGTGATCTTGTCTACCTTGTATGTAGAAATCAATGCATGTTGGGACCTAAGAGCATTGTCATCAATGATCTCATCCTGATCTTCTTGTCAAAGAAGTAGTCATTGTAGTAGAACTGGTTTATAATGATAATCCGTTTCAGAGATAAAACCTTGCTGAAGTAGATCCTTCTTTTTTTTTTTTTTTTTTTTTTTTTGTTCTGGTAGGAAGTGAGGGCCATACCTTGGAAGAAGCAAAGGCAATCAATCTCTCACTTACAGCATTGGGAAAATGCATAAATGCGCTTGCAGAAAATAGTCCTCATGTGCCAGTACGTGATTCAAAACTTACGAGATTACTGAAAGATTCATTTGGAGGTAAGATGCTTTGTTTGGACCTAGCCTAAGTAAAAAAAATATATAAAAAAATTTAATTGATTTTGGTGCTACATTGCTGTAAATTGATCTCCTTAACATAGTGATGTTGTACCTGTTCTAAATCTGTCTACCAAAGCGTTTAGGTCATTATGTCTTTCATGTTACTTCCTAAACCTGTGAATCAGACAACAAAGATAGTGAGAATTTTAACATCATTGGATATCTCTATAATTTACAGAGACTTCTTTTGATTCCAGGGACTGCAAGAACATCACTAATCGTAACAATTGGTCCTTCTCCACGGCATCGCGGGGAGACTACAAGCACTATTTCATTTGGGCAAAGGGTAAGCTCCTTTATCTCTGTAGTTTCTTACTTACAGGCGTAGTGCATTCAGCGTTTCATTAGCATAAAAAAACATGTTGTAACCAGTTGTATGTAGAGTATTTTTTTCACGGGATTCTAAACTTCTGCTGCAGTTTTGGTGTGCTTGTTTTTATTTCTCCCTTTTCTCAAAAATACCATCCACTTTCATATTTTGTAAGAAATAAAAAGCAGGATTGGAATCAATACTTTTATATTTTTTTTTCAAGGTGCAAAAAAATGAACAAAGAGATTTATTGGTGTTCTGGAACTATTCCCTCCCAATCTCTATTTTCTTCCCATTTTCCCTTTTGACAATTTTTTTTGATTTTCTTGCCACTTCTTATTCCCTTAATTGGGAAGTGTTCTGATTTGCTTTTACCATTTTACCCTTATGTATCACATCACATACCCACCTCCTTCCCCCTGCTTAATCACCCTCCAACCATCAGTCAACTTACCACCACCTCCCAGCACCTACTCTGACCTCGGAGCACCAACTCCGATCTTCAACAACCACCTCTGCATCAAACTCGCATCATTCGATAACATCACGAGCCTTCATATATGACCTCCACCATTACTGTTGTCCACCTCCTTAAACCCCAACCGTCACCTCTGCCCACTACCTCCACCGGCCACCTCAACCCGGAAAAACCATCCCCGATTGTATGCAGTGGTGCTGGTGTTTGTGTTATTGGCGAGGGAGGAGAGTGAGGTTAATGAGGGATAATGTCAGTGAGAAAAGCAGTGGTGGGTGAGGATGAGAGACTTAATTTGAGGAGGGTATAATAGTCTTTTAGTTCATTTTCTGAAGAGGTGTGAAGAATGAAATGGGAAGAAAAAAAGAATGGCAGAGAGTACTTATTAAATTTCATACAGTGTTGAATACAGAATGTATTTTAGAGAACAGAGTGCAATTTTATTGCAGTGGTTTTTAGGTTATCCTTTTTAATAATTTGGGAAGTATGTATCCTTACCATGATCTCCAATCACAAAAGGTATGTATGGAATATGGATGATATCGTGTATGCTAACTGTTTGCCACACGTTATTCTTCCTATGGCACAGGCAATGAAGGTTGAGAACATGTTAAAAATTAAGGAAGAATTTGATTACAAGAGTTTATCTAAAAGGCTTGAAGTACAATTGGACAAACTAATTGCTGAAGGAGAAAGACGGCAGAAAGCATTTGATGACGAAGTAAAACGACTAGAACTAGAAGCGCAAAATCATACTGCAGAAATTGAAAGAAAATTTACTGTTGAATTGGAGGTTTGTCAAAAATATTAGCTGCATAATGTTTCTTCTTTATACTTCTGTTTCAGAAGATGCTTTTAGATTCTTAACTATTCTGGAGAGCTTTGTCTTTTAGCTCTTAATTTATTTTTTTGATCTCCAGAAAGAAAGATCGAAATGTCAAATGGATTATTTGGAATCTATAAAGAAACTTGAGGAGAAGTGGATTGTGAATCAGCAAAAGCAACAGAGGAACGGGTTTAGTAATGGTTCATGTGAAACAGAGGTATATCATTGTTAAATACATATTGTATGCTTTTAAGTCTTCTCTTGCTCCAATTTTGTCTCAAGCCGTGTGTTTGTTGGGCATTATTGGATGCTTAGGTTCGGAACTGAATTACGCAATATGTTATTTTCCTTTTGCATTGCTATCCTGATCTATGTTAATTACCCTGTTGCTGATCCAGGAACCTAGTGTAAAGCTGTCTGAGGAAGTTGCTGAGGTTAAAGAGATGCTTAAAAAAGAGACCATTTTGAGAAAGACAGCTGAGGAAGAGGTGAACAAGTTGAAATATCAAATAGCCGAGTGGACATGTTCAGGAGTATGCTCCGATTCCTTGTTTCTTTTCTTTCCTTTTCTTTTCAGATTGAGGGGGATCTTAATGCTTTCCTAAACCAAAATTTTGGTTATAGGATGGGGAGGATCCTGAGATTCTAAGGCTTCACAAAATGTTGGAGGATGAATCTTACGAGAAAAAGAAGCTACAAGATGAAATGACAGCTTTGCAAAGCCAATTATTGCAACTTACATTTGAAGCCGATCAGGTACTTCACTTGGTTTCTTGAAACCATGGTTACCGAATTTGCTATGAATACATCCTTACCAATTCGCTATTCGCTCTTACAGAATGTGTGTGATATATATTTTCAGTAAGTAACATGATAGAATTCGCTTTTAACAATTCGCGATTCGCGAGGGCACCGAGGTTAATTCGGTAACCATTCTTGAAACTATTATTATTAGAAGAATAAATTGGTACGTACTACCTTTTATAGTTTTATGTACCTTTTTATTTACAAATTACTACCTAATAAGAAAATTTTTAAAATTTGCTGCCTAATATTGACCTTTCTTTACCGATTGCTACCATAAATGAGTTCAGACTTGCTTTTTGTTTATTTTCCGACAAAATTTGCAAATTTTTTTTCTTTCTACCGAATCTACCCTTTTATCATTCAATTCCAATTCATATTTCCTCCTCCATCCCCTCTATCATTATTCATCTTCAACTTATTCCTCTTTAATTTCTTCCCTATCCAAACTAAAAAAAAAAGTTTAAAAGATTGAAGTCAATTCTTCCTTCTTCCTATGTCAGTCCCCAACATCTCGTTCTTCTATTGAAACCCAAATTAAACTACCTGCATTCACCCCATTGCTCTTATTTTAGTGACATTTCCAACTCTTTTTCAGATCTATGCCGGCAACTGCCTTTATTTTTGTCAATAACTTTTGATGGTTTTTTTCACTCTGACTTTGAAGTCTAAATTCAAATATATCATCAATTTTGCCTGTATTTTTGTCTGCAACCTTCGATGGTTTTCTTTCACACGGACTTTGAAGTCTAAGTTCAAATATATCATCAATTTTGAGTATGGGAAGATTGAGTCTTTAGAAAAAGGCAGAGAGAAAAGGGATGAAGTTGAGCTTATGAGAGAGTTTCAATATAGTTGTGAGTCTTGTGACACATAAGATGCTGATGATATGGCTGGGATGACCCATTAATGAATTTAAAGAGAATGAAATGAGAATGAATTAGGGTTTTGGTAAGGTGAAAACGATTAGGATGAAAGTGACTATTGAATTTTTACAATGCTAGTGTACGGTCTAATTGGTAATTTTGCAATGAAAGTTGAGGGTATACTGGTTTTCTATAATATTTTCTCTAGAAATTTAAGCAATTTGTATTTTGTAACAAAAAGGTACTTATTAGGTGTAACTCATAAGTTTCAAAATATTTCTTATTAGGTAGTAATTTGAAAAATAAAGGTACATAGAAGGCAGAAGTTCCAATTTAGCCTTGCTGGATTTCTTTATTAAAATGAGAGATTTTGGTTGTCCATTATGTTGATACAATTTTCCGAGTATTAACTTGCAAATGTTGATATTATTTCTTGGGGACTCCTTGTTTCTAGGCGCCTATGCTAATTCAAATATAATAGAAACTCACTTACCCTCAATATTCTGTCTTCTAGATGCGACGGTACATAGACAAACTTGAATCTGGGAATGGCTTTTCTCGTGGTCATCCTCTAACATCATCGAGCGGACAATGTCATCAGAAAGAGAGAGAAAATGGACCAAAGCCGTCATTCAATTCTCTTTTTGAGCAAGGTGAAAATATGTTACGTGTTGCATTGACTGTTTATATGTTCCTTTCTATGTTACTTACACTTCACTTCGAAAGCGTGTGGCATGTCCTATACTCGGACATTTGACGTGACATACAATTTGACTCTTCATTTTAGATCAAAACATGCAACCTTTTAGAAAAGCAGCTTAGTGTAATAGCCTAACACTTGACACCTTAGTCTAAAAAGGAGCGCCTGAGGCACGGGGTGCACTAAGGCGCCAGCCAAATCGCCTCAAGGTGTCTGAGGCGCATGGGATCCAAAAGGTGCACCAAGGCGCATTCCTATTAAATCCTATATTTTCTCCAATTTCTTTTATTCCCCACCAACCTACACACACAATGCTTAATCTCCACTTATTAATTCATGTTAGCCCTCTTTAAAACAAGAAAGGACTGTTGTTGCACAATAAAATATTCTAAATGTTCGTTTGATAATCAATGCGCCTCGTGTCCACAAGGCGCGCGCCTTGCGCTTCGTCTCGCTGAAACCCTATCGCTTCAATGTCCCTTGCGCTTTCACAAACTAAGCTCGACACCATGTGGCATCCAACACTTACAGTCGAGTTGGTGTAACACAGGTTTCTTTATGCATCGTTTAACCAGTTATGCGAGTTTCTTGGATGACTCCTCATGTTATGTGAGGGTAGAGCTACCATAGGTGATTGGTATATTCTTGTTTGATACCAGAATTGGTGAAAGGCAGGGGGAAAAGCCTGTGTCTTATTACCTCAACTGGGCCAATTGCTAATATTGAATCAACATGTTTCATCGTCGTCATATGCCTTTCATCTTTGCTTGTGGCATTTTTTGTCACTTGGCTTTTGTCAGAGGATGAGTTTTCTTATGTTTTAAAAATCAGTAATGTATGTTGCCGTTCTTTATATATATAAGTTACATAACTACATTCTTGCGTGCTTCTGGTTATGGCAGTTGGACTGCAAAGGATACTGTCAATGCTCGAATCCGAGGATCCCAACACACGTATTCATGCCGTGAAAATAGTGGCCAACCTTGCTGCTGAAGGTTTCTAATCTTATATCTCAAAGTGCTATCGTTGTTTCTGTCTTGCTTGGTAAAAATTATGTTTTGACAACATTTTGACAACTAACTGCCATTTGTTTTCACCTGAACTAACTATATTATGTCTTTGAGGTGTAAAATTGATTCTTGTTGTAATGTGCGTTGTTTATATCTTTTGTGCAAGTTTGTGGAAATTGTGTAGTGTTTCCAATAGGCTTTTGATATGCCATTAGACAGCAAGACCTCTCGACTCATTTTCCCAGATGATAAGGTGCTAAGTTGACAACCTCGTAATGCATGTGTTGGAGCATGCTTTTCACTGATGGAGAGTGTTATAAGCTAATCCCCTTTTTAGTACACTACTACATTCACGTGTATTTTACATTTTCTATAGGACTCATATAGCCTGAGACACTGAGCGGCCTCCTTCTTTTCTGTTATAGTTTTTAATCTACTTAATATGGTTATAACTTATCATTAAAACATAGCAAGGCTTAAATCAGTCTGCATTTATATGCAGAAACAAACCAAGAAAGGATTGTTGCAGCTGGTGGACTCACATCTTTGTTAATGCTTCTTCGAAACTACGAGGACGAAATTGTACGCCGAGTCGCTGCTGGAGCAATTGCCAATCTTGCTATGAGTGGTATTACGTGCTTTCACTTTGTGAGAACTTTTAGATTCCCACCAACTCTGCCCCTGCCATTAGTACGAGTTTTTAGCTAAAAAGGAAAAATCTACTATTTGCTGACATGGACCAAAATGCAATCTATTAGCAATAGGCGGGGACAGAGGGAGTATCATTTTGAATGGTTTTTCTGTTGGAGAGCCGGTATGATCTCTTTGCATCTCATTATGCAATTTGCAGAAGCAAATCAAGAACTTATCGTCGCTGAAGGTGGAATTAGTCTATTGTCAATAACTGCTGATGATGCTGAAGATCCACAGACCCTCCGCATGGTTGCTGGGGCCATAGCTAATCTATGTGGGAATGGTAATAGTTTTTTTTCTCTGCATCTTTGTTCTATGCCTCTTTTATTGACACTCGGTACTTTTTGGGCAGTCTCTCTGTCAACTTTTTAAAGCTACAATTTTTTTAGTATGTGTTTGATAAGTTCGATTAGTTTCTGCAAAACTATTTTTTTTTTCCTTTGAAAATTTAAAATCTCTCGTTCAGAAGTTTTCTTGTAGATATTGCTGCCTTTTATCTGCAGTATATCTGATTGGCTTTGGAATTTTTGTAGATAATCCTGTATGCTTATTTGCAACATAAAATATGCCTTATGCAGATAAGCTACAGACCAAGGTGCGTGCTGAGGGTGGTATTAGGGCGTTGCTTGGTATGGTAAGGTGTAGACATCCAGATGTTCTCTCCCAGATTGCAAGGGGGATAGCAAACTTTGCTAAATGTGAATCTCGAAGTGCTACTCAAGGTATGTTGCATGCCTTAACACTGTGATCTAAATGTATCAGATTTGTTGCCATTGCTATAGATGATTTTGAAAATTTCACTTTGGTGCCCTATGTTTTTAGCTGAATTCGCTTTGGTGACGAAGTGTAGTATAACCAAAATTTTATCCAAATAGGTGAAATAAACTCATGTAAGCATAATGATGTAGTTGATTTTACAGACTTATTTGAAAACTCACATTAACATATCTACATAATGTTTTGATTTTTGCGCTTCATTATGATTGAAAAGTCCTTAAATTTGATTATATTGTGTAGTATGCCACGAAAGAGAGAAATTGTTCAAATCTAAGTCACCAAAGTGAGAAATTGTTTAAATCTCAGGCCTTTATAAGTGGTGGTGGTAATTTTCCTGATTTGTCAGTGTATTGTAGTTGACCTAAAAGAGTCACTACTCATTATTTGCTATCTGAGCAATACGAGTAGACTAGAAATTCTTAATATAACGATTCTTTGGTAAATATAGTCCTACACTTTCTGTTGCTTGTTTACATATTCATCATGGACATATAATTGCCAATCTAGGGTCAAAATCTGGAAAATCATTATTGATCCAAGATGGCGCACTTCCTTGGATTGTTCAGAACGCCAACAATGAAGCTTCACCCATTAGGCGGCATATTGAGCTTGCCCTTTGTCACTTAGCCCAACACGGTAAGCTGATGTATCCCCTGAAGCAAAAGTAGTACTGTAAGAGTTTAAGTGCAGCATTTAACTTCCAAATGAAACTATCCTTTTTGTTGTGCAGAAATAAATGTGAAAGAGTTGATTGCCGGAGGGGCACTCTGGGAATTAGTACGCATTTCCCGGGATTGTTCTCGGGACGATATTAAAAGTCTTGCTCGTCGAACCCTTGGTTCGAGCCCCACTTTCCAAGTCGAGCTAAGGCGCTTAAGGATTGAAATATGAATTTTCTTGATGATTCTCCTCTCATTGTCACAAATCACAAGCCTATTAGTATAGAAGAAATATGCTGATACCCGAAAAGCAGAAATATTCGGGATCAAAAGAGGGGAAGTGCATTTCTGTGGGTGTTCTTCCTGGTGTTAGAATCGCAGAAATATTTGGGGGATCAGTTTTTGCTATCCTCATTGTAGTTTTAGTGTAAATTAGTTTTGATAATATTATTTTTGTAGTTCCCCAATGTATTAGAGTGGTTGATTTCAGCTTAAAACAAATCTTAATTCTAATTATTATAATGACAAGATTCCATTTTTTTGTTTCTGAATGACTTGGGAGTTGAGAGTAGTACAATAAAACAAGTACTGTCTCTGTGGCTGTGCACACCATTGTTTGTTTCCTTGGATGCTTTTGTTGGCTAATCTTGACAAAGTTTGTAGGCTTGTGAATCACAGATCTTATCAATTGAAATGTTAAATCTTACGGGAAGAGCTTTACAAGGGTGGTGTTGCCCTTTTTTTGGACTTGGAAAAAGAAAAATATTCATCCTTGACGTGCAAAAAATATTCACTCTACATGAAAACATAAATAGTTTTTTTTTTTTTTTTTTTTTTTTTTTGGCAATAAAATACCTTTCGTTGTTTTAATACCTTTTCGTTGTTTTATAACCCGATTGTCAAAAAAAAAAAAAAAAAAAAAAAAAAATACTACTGTACTTCCTAAATTGTGATGTACTTTCTAAATCCTAAATAGGGCGCCACCTGTATCATTATCCCTTCTTAATACTCTGTAGCACTCTGTAAATAGTAAGATAACTAGTGCAAAAATAGGTAACAATGTTAATGATAAGCCAAAAACAAGGGTAGCAATGTCGTTAATTATACTATGTTATAATACTAGTGTACTTCCTTGGCCATTTTTCTCAAGCAAATACAATATATATGTAAGACAGGCCAGATAATTGAGTGTTGAATGTTCATATTACTCAAAAAACACTACTTGAAAAAAAATCTAACATTAAAGAAATGGACATACATCAAATTATAGCACTCTCCAGTATATATCAAATAAAAATAGTAAATCACAAGTTATTATTCTAGCACTCCGGGATGATAATAATAATACATCACTGGGTGATACTCAATCTCGTTACCATGACTAAGAACAAAAACCCAACATCATAAGCCTAAATTCTTCAAAATTAACAAAACCATCTCCATCCTTATCAACCCCTTTAATCATAAGACTACATTCCTTAATATCACAATTAACAAACCCAAGTCTCTTTAATACATTATTCAACTCCTTTGCTGATATTAAACCATTCTTATCAGTATCAAATACATGAAATGCATCCATTATCTCATCTTCTAAAACATCATGTTGATGATGATGATCATGCTTATACTCATCATGAACATCATAAGCACCATCATCATCATGTTCATCATCATCATCATCACTCATCATGACAACATCCATGTATTCATGCAAATCAACATAACCATCTCCATTAGAATCCATGTATCTTAACATACCATCAGCTTCATCATAAACTTTAGACTTATCATGTCCAAGACATAAGAGAAAGTCACTTAGTTCATGTTTAGATATCTTACCATCACCATTTGCATCAATGAATTTAAACACTAATTCTAGTTGATTACTCAACTCCATGCTTCCAAATGATGATTTTAACCCATTAAACCCTAAAAATTTTCTTTTGTTTTTGCTTTTCTTACATCTTTTGAGAACTTTTTTCATGATATTTTGTTGTATAAGTAGAGTTTTAGCTAAGTTGGGAAGGGAAATTAAGCAATTTTTTAGAGATTTTATCATAATTTTGTGAAATGGGAGATATTGGTATTTTATAGTGTGTAAAGAAGTGGAGGTTTTAGAGAAATAGTTGGGGATTTAAAGTTTATATAGCACTAGTTTTCTTTGTTTGTGTCAATCATTTATATGCTTAAGTTGATAAGAGTTGGATATGCATGTGAGAATTCCATGTGCTATGCCTTTGACTGTATTTTTTAACTTGCAATAAAACCATCTTAAAGGCATGGCCTACCACTAATAAAACAAACTAGCCAAATCCCACAACTTAATCTAGTAGCTTACTTTGGATTATTTTCTCTAATACACATTATTGCCAATCATAAGATTATAAATGATCAGTTTGTTCACCTTGCAATGTTCAAAGTTTAGGTTTTCTATTTTGTCTATAATTAAGTTTTTCACAAAATTTTGTTTAAAACATTCATCTTAAACGCTGAACGGTTCAATCAAATAAACGAGATAATAACAGAATTTTCGTCAACTCTTTTTATATTTAAGGCGAACATGGTTTTTCTATTCCCTCTCATCCACACCAAAGGTTACATCGACTTTATCACACTTGTCGAGATGTATTTTGCAACGTGAATATCTTTAGTTATACATTATTAAAAATTATAAAAAATTGATATTCTTATTGCATTCATGACGATAAACCAAACAATATCTCACATGACTATATTTTCTCTTATAGATTAGGAATAATATCAAAGATTCTCTACGACCATAAATAGTTCCAAAAAGTCAATGTAACCTTTGGTCTGAATGGGAGGGAATATATGTTGTCTTTTAAGGTGTTCAGTGAAGAAAATATCTGGAGATTATTAAATATCTATGGCCTAAAATTTAGGCCAGCATGGGAGGGTGGACAAATATGATCATATTCATGTGAGAATGTAGTTTCAAAAGCACGCTTAATTACAAAAGATTCAAGATGTCTTATAATCTCTGCCTTAATTAGAAGTGGAAAATCACAAGAATTAATGTTTCTAAGGATAAAACACGTCTCGAAAGTCAAATTCAAGGGCGGGGAGTGGCCCTAATAAGCCAACGTATCAAAACTCTTAACAAACCATATCTCATTTATTGTGAGCATATATTATAAGATAAAACGTTTTGTCCGCATGAACATAATAACACCGTATTATCATGGGCATAACATAATTTGAGACATATAATGGTCTTATTTACCACAAATTCTTATTTTAAACTCTCTTAAATTAATATACATTCACAATCAATATAAATAGTGTTAAAGTAAAAAGAAGATGGTGAGAGATCTTAACTTAAGACCGTCTACACCTTATTTACGCCTATTGTACAACATAGCAGTTATTATAGTCATCATGAGAAGAAACTGTAGCCAACATTAGCATATCATTGCTAATTTGCTGTCATGAGTATATAGCATAATTTGATGATCTTATGTTTATTAGGTGTTGTTTCATAAACATTGGTCCTACAAATCCGAAAAATCATCAATACCACTTGTGACAACAAAGTGGCACAAGTACATATGTGAAAACCATAGTATTTCATCTTGAAATCTTTGCAAAAACAATTGGTCTCCCTTATGACGGGTTACCATTTGTGGCGGATATTTTGTGAGATAAAATGGTAACAAAATGGGTTAGTGGAGAAAGGGGACCACATGAATAGTGTTGCAGAGAGAGAAAAAGTGGGTACTTTGTGAGGTAAAATGGTATCCGTCACAAACTTGTGACGGATATGTCATGTCTTCAATGAGAATTTGTGTTGCAAAAATTGGTGTAGTTGGGAGAACTTGTCCATAATTGACATTTGTCTGTACTACAAAAGAAAGAAACAATGTCAATTATTAGTTGTTTTTGTTTAATACAAGTGGCGGAGGATTTAGGGGGTTAGTAGGGACACTCGCCTTTATAGACGGTCAAAAATTTCAAAGTTTTTAGTTAAAATTTTCGAATATTTTTAGACTTTTCCTTAAACCATTACCCGTTTGCTCGCTAAAATTTTCCGACCCCCTAGGATCAATTCCTGACTCTGCCACTGTTTAGCATTAGATTGAATTATAATGTCACCAAATTCTCATCTTCTGGAATTGTTCTTCCCAATAAATAAATTAAGCCATGCAACCAATCATTTTGCAAAAAACAATCATTAAGGTAAGGTTGGCATTGAAATGCAAACAATCATTTTTATTAGTTTGGTGAATTCAAACAATTATTATGAGCATATATTCTTCTAATATAATCATTATTATTATTATGGGGTCACTAGATCCTTGATTCCTTGCTTAAGGAAAGGAAATCATTTGATCAAGTATTAAACTGTGGTATCGATCTCAAGTCATGGTAGCAGCAAACGAGACCAGACAATTAATTACCCAACAGAGCAGTCAGGACCGCTAATCAACATGGAAGACCACTAGTTCAAGTCGAAGAAGCTCAATTTCTGAATGCTCGTTCAGGAAAACTCTTTACATTAATATCTACTCACGTTTTTTTTTACTAAAAAGCATACAACAAAGCTCCCGATATAATCTGTGATCTCTTTTGCCATGCCATCCATCGAGACCATAGGAGGAGGCACACGAGGGAGTAAACTCAATCAAAGCTATCATATTCACTAGAAAAAAAATTAAATAATTATGGAACAGAGAAGTGAACAACAAAATCGAAACTGCAACACCTTGTGTCAGATAGATTATCAACATCAAATCTGCAGAATGACACTCGGCCAAGATCAACAAGACCGCAACAAGACAGGACCCACTGATGCACTAAGCATTTCACTCAAAGCTACTTGAACATCCTTCGACCCGTGTTCACATTTGATCAAGGTAGAAAGAAGAGGGAAGAATGTTATCAAGTTCCTCTCGAAGGAAGCGTCTCCCAAACTACATATGCCCTGTAGTGTTGCCACTACTAGGGGTCCACGTGCACCCAATTCTCTACGTCTCCTCGAACCCAAGGGAATCCTCCACAGTTGCACAGCATTTGACGGAGTTGCTTGTCCTGATGAAGTCTCAATGTAGTATTGAAGCACTTCTCGGCAAAGATTAATGAGGTGGGATTCTACTTCCGCCTCGTTGAAGTCTAGAGGCTTGTCTAGCATGAGGTTTTGTAACAATGTGAGGCACATTTGGTAGGCCTCGTTTTCAAGGCGTAGAAGTGGAGGGTCTTGCATTTGAGTGACAGATCCAAATTCCTGCAGCTTAGTGCATAGGTTGGTGTCACTGTTAATCTTATGTGCGTGTGACGCAACTGCATGCAAAGCATCAAAGAGGACACAAACATTCTTTGCCAATATCTGTGATCTATACATTGAGTACATCTCCATTGTAGCCTGCCAATTAAACAGAAGAATAAATTTAATGCATATTCCAGAGTCATGTCATGTTTGCATTATGGCAAGCTCATCTCAAACAGTGTTTCTAAAATGTACTTCGTACTACGTATTAAAGACATTAAAACTAAAACTATTGTTGCACTAAACTTTAAAGTGAACGTTAGATTGATGCAATATACGGGCTCTAAACCTAGTATACTAATTTGCATATGAGTCATGCTTACCTGGATCAACAGGAGTTGGACAGCGCACCGGCTTTTCGCATCAGATATGGCAGCATATAACTGCCGGGTTCTTAAGCCCTCTGTATCAAGATCAGGATCAGTTTCAGTCGGCTCACTGGTACCTTCTCTACTAATTGTTTCTTCATTATTACTTGCTGAAGTATCCTCGTTAAAGATGAAAGAAAAATCTGGAAGGGTAGACGCGGCTGCTTCTTTCAAGGAAAAAACCACATCAACCCATTTTTCATCTGAAAAGAGATCACCAGAATTGCTTATCAACCGAACAAATGCAGCAATACCAATTCCAGCTAAGCTTTGGTGAGGACGCTTAATGAAGCCCACCAAGAGCATGAGCACTTTCTTTAGAAGAGGATGGACAGTGGAATAGAATTTGACAAAAAGGTCAACGATTAGCTCAAGTGACAGTGTACAAGTCTCATAGAGCCATGAATCTTGATCAAAGTCAGCTAGTTCACTGTCTATGGCTTCCCCCGATGAATTTTCTGCAGTAGTGTCAACAGCATGATGAACATAATCAAATATACGGAACAAGACGGATTCAAACACCCGCTCCCACAGAGGAAGTGAAAAGTGATGGCCATAGTTTCGTAGCGTATCGAACAAAATCTGCAGCGCACGTTTTCTAATTTCAGGTCTTGGATCAAAGCTAAGTTCCGAAAGTCCTGCAATAGAGAGAAATAGAGTCATATAAGTCACGGAAAGACACTGATAAAGTTACACCCAATAAAACACACACACTGATATTGAAAAGTTGGGGAAAATAATCAATATGATGGAGCATCGTTTGATACGAGTATTAGACAAAGTGGAAACTGCAAATTAGCTCACTATAACCAAGTCTACTCCTATTTACACTCCACAGATACCATGTTAGAAGCGAAGGAATTGAAAAGAAATATCTTCGACGGGTTTTTTTATTTTTAATAATTTGGGAAATACACAAACTAGAAACTGTGGAATCAGCCAAGTTGAGTTTTCTTGAACAAATATGTTTGACAGAGAATGGAGCCGTAAACTCAGGATTAATGACCCTAATACTTCCCATGGACAGAAGGCTAAATCAATGGACAATGGTCACTTTGGAGTTCTTTCCTCCTATAGTAGTTAAAGTTCAGCAGACAACGACTTCGAACAGACATAGCATATCTTGATCACAAATTACAAAATGTAAGTGCAATAAAAAATTTTGAAATCGTATGAGCAATCTAAGAAATTAGATGAATGTACTAGGGAGCTGTTTGCATTGAGACCGAAAAGTAATAAGAGGAATGAGAGGAATGCTTAGTAAGAATTACGCCTTATAAAAAATAAAGACACCAAAATGCTCATCAATCATACTCAAGTTTGGTGTCTAAGGAGGCAAGGAAAATTGTGGGATAGTAGTCTGATACACATTAAGTTTAAAGAGATTTGGAAACTTGGTGCTCTATGATCTGGCTTGTGGACCTAGTCAGCTTGACCTTCGGTGAAGCAGGTTAGCTAACCCCACCACCAGCGCAGGTGCTACAATCGGATGGATGAATCAAAATCTAACACACAAACATTCAGGACCAGACCAGTTAGCTGGAATGGGTCTTCGCAATATTCTACACACTTTTATGAATGAACGAACAGGTTGAAAAAGCATAGAGGAAACATAAATAGTGGGACAAGCATGGTATAGAGAGATCTAAAGCCAGCAGGACGCTAAGCGCCTATCAAGCAGATGCAGTTGTAAAGATAAGAGTAAATGCTAGACTTGGCATACTGCCAAAACCAACTCATACTGCACAGATCAAGTGATTATAGCCACCGGATTGTATGCATAATAGCAGACTAATAGTTACAAAATGTCAATCTAGGTGTAAAAACTGTACCCATACCCACCCATCCAAACGGATCTCTTTCGGGATAGTATCCAAGTAGGCCTACCTGTAACTAGACCTAGCGAAACAGACTTAATTCTAAATAAATCGACCGAACACAGCAACTAGAATATGATTAGATACCCAAACTGTCATGTACAGGGCCTGAACTTTGTTGGACCCGACATTGACACAACTGATCCAACTCAAAACCAGTTGGACCTGATCCAGGATGCCATGAATTGACCCAAAACAAACATTTAAAATTATACGAGAGCACAATAATATTCTTAGTTCTCAAAATATAAATGAAGAGAAATTTGAAAATTGAGAAGATTATTGTGGAACAAAGGGGTAAAAAAACCTTGATAAACACTAGAAAGGACCTGACTTAGACCCAATTGACCAGAACCAGAGTTTGTAACTATTACCCGAAAACGATTCCAACCTGACACCTACTAACCCTCTCCTAAAACTTGTTTACAGATGCTTCGCACAGACCTGAACTCTACGGTATTAAACCTGATGAATGCTCAGTTGCATAACAATAGAAAACTCAATTGCCTCGGACCCAACAATGGCAGGATACATATTTAGTCAGTTGGCATATAGTTTCACATTTGGCAGATAACAACATTAGTGTTGTGCATCTGTCAACAAACAGATAGTGTTATGTTACACCTAAGATATTTAAAGAAAAGGTATGCATATGCTCTTACCGGCCAACAAAGGGAACCAAAAATATAAGTGATCAACCTTATCAGCTGACTCTCCATTTTCCAACCTTCCATCTTTTCCAGGTAGATGTGGAGAGATGTTTCCTGAGTTTTCCTTGTCCTTATTTTTGCGTGCTGAGCCAAGATCTCCTTCAGCAAGCTTAGCTGCACAGTACTGCAGGAAGCCAATAGCTGTGAGACTGATATCCTTGTTGAATCTGCTGTTAGTAAACGCAATAAGGCAATTCACACAATCTGTGAAGGTAGTAGTCTCTGTTTCGGTGATATATGGGAAGTAGTCCCGAACAATCTTCTCCATTATCTCAAAGGACAAAAGAACTATACTTTTGTGTTCATCATATGCCGCTGTAGTGAAGACCTGAAAACATGCAGATGCCAAGGATCGTCATTAAAAATTACTTCTAACAACCAACTTCGGTCAAATTACCTATGAGCACTTAAATTCACAAACGCATAATGATTTCCGTGTTCCACATATCCCCAGACATTCAAGACAGAACTAAATCATTTAAGCATGAGTTACTTTACGAAAAGCACGTTTCCTAAATCACTTCTTTCAATACTTATACAACAAAAAAGCCTTGTAACAAATAATTTGGGATCCGCTAACATGATTAATTAAAGGCACAGTAGAGGATGGAGAAGACAGTCCAACACTGTTCAGAGGCGGGTAACTGGAATTCCCTTGAATGCAAGAGCTGATTTAACCAGAAAGAAGCTATGTACTCCACCATACCGAAGATATAGTTCATAGGGTGAATGACATTCGAGAATAAATGGGGATTAATCTCTGTCACCATTCATAATCTATATCAAGAATAGTAAAACAGAGAGATTATTAATAGAGGCTACTGTGATACCACATAACGAAAATATCATCCAAAAGAGAAACAATACTACACATAATGAACAAAGACATTAAGTTAAAGGAGCCTATACCATAAACATGCTCTTCCAGCCAGATTTGACATTATTCACACGGGACAACACCATCTGAGACACACATCTTATTATTAGTTCTCTGATCTCAACGGCACTACTCTTCCGCATGACGATGACAAAAGGCTTCATGAACTCATTTTGAAAATTGTAGTTAGCCAGTTCTTCACGTTCCAAGAACTTCATGGATAATTGGCGCAAAGAATCCATAGCAAATATAGCAATTGATAAATTCTCAGAACACCCAATTGTTACAAAAAACTCCGCAAGCACATGCCAAATGCTTGACCACACAAGCCTAATGCGGTTCATATTGTAGTGCCTGATTTGGAAAACAAAACATATATGAAGACAACTTAACAGTATGTAACGAATGATAACATACTGGGAGGCACAAATGATACTTACGCAATCTCAACAATCTTAGTCAGGCTGAAAACTCGCGGATCTGAAGCAGATCGTAGTTCATCCATAGAGACCTTGCATAGTGCCTTAACAAAATCAATGATGGCCTCACTGTTTAATTTTTGACTACGAGTAAATATCCTGTTCATTTCACCACTTCCAACTTGTTCTAGCATGTTCAAATTAGAGACTATGATATTCATCTGCTCCGATGTAATGGAACCATTGCCTCCAATACTAGCACTATCATATGAACCTCGTCTAACAGCTGCAGCTGCATATTGCATTTTGCCAGCTCCCTTCTTCTTCAAAAGTGGAAGAATATTGGACTTTGCCTGTTTTGACTTTCCTTGATCATTTTGAGGAATTGCAAAAAATGTTGCATCAGAAGGGGCACCTTCACCAAGGAGGTGCAAATGTTCAAAACGAGACACACATGTCAAAATATGCTCCCATGCTTCCTGCAGATAGTTACCATCTTCATCTGCAATGGTCACTATTGCCTGTGGGACATAAAAGTTTAAATATTAAAATAAGACAAAGCAAGAGCAGTCTACAGAACCTAACATAAACACCCTTCTCATGGCACGCAAATCAATAAGCTAGTAGGTTAACTAATGAGAACTATTAGCTTGAGGCCTTAGAGCAGTGTTACTGCCATTTAGGAAGGCCACTGCAAAGATCTGAAACCATCCTAGGATAGTCAAGTACTGTCTATCAAGCCAATACACCAAAGACCAACACAAAACTCTTCCAAATATATTCCAGCCAAAGTTCATTTTTGTAGAGTACAAATTTCTCGCAGATTATAGTAGCTTAATTGCGCTAGTTTTGAAAATAATACATTACATTTGCTATCCTAACTTACACATCTTTCTCTATTGTTTACATTTTTCCTTACGATCTTCAATGATTTTTTTTTTTTTACTTGCTCATAAGTCATAACTAATTATTTTGGGGAAAATGTCTCCACTTCTATTTAAAAACTAATCATCAACGGCTTGGATTACAATTATATTACATTTTCCACTTTTTCTAAAAACTAGTAATCAAAACCTTGGATGACTATTATATGATGCATGTCATTTTTCGCAAATATAGCTACCTTTTAGTGATTTTGGAGCAAATTCTCAGGTTCGTTTTATTTTGAGCCACATTTCCATTATGTTTTGTACACAGCAGTAACAAGCATTATGCTTTCAGCTAGAGCAAGAACACAAAAAATTCTTCAGATTTAGCAAGCACAAAACATACCTTGATAGCATAGATGTTTTTCTGTTTGATATCAGCTGGCGAATGTAGAGAGGTGAACTTTGCAAGTGATGTAACAAAAGCATCCCTGTGAGTCTTCATGGACATCACTGAAGTAACATGGATTGCACAACGAAATCCTTCCAGGCACAGCTCTATAATCACTTCATCGTCAGTTTGATCAAGCGGAACACTGAAAGCGGCCAGCATAGGAGCCCAACAAGCCTCAATCATGAATCTGAGGATCACAGCGTCTGTGGCGGCATAATAAGCTGACCTACAGATAGCTATATGATATAAATAACAGAAATATGACATAAAATTACCGTAATTTAACATTTACTACGGAAAAAATTGCAGCATGAAATGTCTAGAGAGACCAAGGACAGCCAAAATAAACAAAACACAACTTAGGGCTCGATTCTAAATGTCTTGCCAGAGGTGAAGAGTAGATAGATAGATTAAAACCCTAAAGCATGCAGCTTTTATAAGTATCATTGCACTGTTATTCCTTCAACAAAATCAAGAGGCAGCTTAGAATCCTAAAACCAGGCTGCTTTTGAGATTAACATATGATAGTTCCTACAAGAAACAAGTACATAGAAATTTGAGAGGCGAAGAAAAGACGGCAAATCTATCCCAACGGAGAAACAAATTTACGATCTCCTACACAATTACCAAAAAAATTTAAACCTTCTCTCTACATTTCTCTTTTCGCCCTTCTAGCTTTTCAGATAAGACTCTTTGTTTCTTCTGTAACACATAACATCTCATACACCTGCTATCTTTAGCTACGCATTTATCAGGACAAATATTGCCCGGAACTGAGAGAAAACCCACATTAATTAAAGGTAATAGTAAGTACTTAAGTAGTAAGTTGTCAATTTGGTACAAGGGTATACTTTCGGAACAACAAAGGAGAGAAAACCCACATTAAATGTAAAATCTTCTCCCTAAACGAAAATTCACGTTCTAAACCTGAAACAGACATTATCAGTAGGCTAAAAACCCTACAATCATACTAACAATTTGGTGTGAATTGAAACTGTGACACAAATGATATCACAACCAAAAAACTGAAAATATGCCCATCTCTTTCTCATGCATGAATTGTTAGCTTCCCCATTCGTTTTCTGGTACCCTCAAAACGTCTCCCCTACTTGCACACTAACTTGTCAAACGATAACTGGATCATATCCTAATCCATGGGAGCCAGAAGTAACACTCACCACTAGTAGAGGAGTATGTCATTCACAATTTATTATGTTATCTTGCTCTACGAAATTTTAGCCTTCACAATTTTACAATTGTTGATCTACATATCCAGGATAATGCACTCAACAGCAGTTTTCAACTAGTTGCCAAAACCATATTGTGAGAAACTATTTTCCCATAACCTAGCACGCAAGAAAATTATGAAGCAAACTAAAATCTTACTCAGACTTGCGGGCTTTTTCTTTGAACTGCTCTTGCATGTGCCTAATTAGGTCATCACTAGTCTCCATGTAGCTTTCATCTCCTCTCTTACGAATCACAATATTCAAGATATTATCTAATCCTAAGATTCTATTGGTATTCATAGATTGCTTTTGTTGAGAAGCTATGTCATCCTTCAGCTTGATTTCGTTTCTAGTAATCCGCTCATACAAAGATCGCATATACTCCTCTGGAAGATCTTTTCCATCATCAATCCCACGGTTGTTTCTAATAAAATCTTCAGCTGACATCTGCATGAGTATTAAAGAAAGAAAAGGGGAAAAAAAAGCTCAGTGACACCTGACTATACTGCATGAGCTCCAAAAGTGAATTGCATTCATCTATTATACCTTATTCTTAACCATTGGATTATGCGCATCAGTGTTGAGCATTATAACAGAATATGCAAGAACATAGGCAGTGTCTGCAGCGGAAAATGCCTTTGCATTACATTTCCAGTAACGCTCCGCAAACTTCTCCATGATTCGATCAATCTTCTGAGCTTCACCAGGTAACCTGAAACCTTGCAAAAACACCCTAATTGCTTCATCTAGTTCCATACCTTGAAAATCAAAAGAATCTACATAGGCGTGCATCACTTTCAGGGACATTTCTTCTCTTTCCCCAAGATAATCACCAATCAACACTTTATTGAGATCAGACGAATCTTTCAAGAATGCTGCTATTTCTTCTGGTGAACTGCCCACCTTGTTAGCATTGATAAGGAACTCAATTCCCTTTTTTGGCTTCCTATTAAAGAGAGATATACCTTCCTGCCGTAGAGTGTACATCAGAGAGTAAAGCAAAATAAAAAAACTAATAAGGAATAAATGATTGGATAAGGGAGAAGTTGAACATATCAGAGGAGAAAAAATTTCGGTCAAGAACCAGTAGGAATAGAAGGGAGCATGAGGAGAAATGGATCCCTAATATCAGCATTTCCTTAGTCCTATCTAGCTACAGTGTAAAACAATTGGCGCTAAATTTACCTGAAGTTCAAGCTTGTAAGCTCGTCGCTGCTCAATTGTTTGTGCTTCGGAAACATCATTTGAAGATTCTGAATGAACATCAGAACCTTCTGCAGGCTCATCCCCGGTCCCATTTGCCAAGTGAGGGCTACCGCCGTCAGGACTGCTATCAATAGACTCAAAGTTCTTAGATAAAAGAGGATCCGGGATGCGCAATTGTCGGTTCATCCAGTCACCCATAGATTTAAGGACAGCTACCAGGCACTTCATTGCTTCAAACTTCATAGTTGGTTCTTGAAGTGGCAACAATGTAGTAGTAGCACCAGGTGGGACACCTTGGGCAGTTTTAAGGAGGCCATTCACCATTCTGTAGCAATACAGTACAAAAACAGTGGATTCAAAACTCATATCGGGATCAGCAACAATTCATAAATACATCCTGATTTTATAAACGTCTTAATTTTTTTCTGTTAGTAAGTTAAAACAGTTTTTTACTTGAACTATTGTTTGCTCCGACTAACTAGAAAGGTTTCAACAGATAAATTTTACTTAAACTATTAAAAAGGGTTTTACTGAGATTATATCTTTTTAACACAATAAAAAGAGAACATACCTTTCAAATATATTGGATGAATTGACATCACAGTCATAATTTAAGAAAATGTCCACCAAGATCTGTGAATCATCACAGAGTCTCTCCAGAAACCGCAGCACTATCATTTTCTGCTGAAAATTTGGTTGTGTCACATTTTCTAAGACTCTAAGAACTATCATAGGGAAAAATACACCTATCTCCGCCTTCAGTCCAGCTCTAAATCTGGCTACCAAACTCATGAAGATGGAGCATGAAAGCTGGAAGACAATCATAAGGGTTGAAGCACTGTTCTTAAGCAATGATAAACACAGATACTGTTTGATAGCGCCCAAAAATCTGTAATACCAAAGACAAAAAAATTAGACAGGATGAATTAGAACCTCAACATAAATAGTCCATCATCTTTATGAAGAAAACATATACTTAAGAAAGACAGAGCATAGGCTATTTTAAATCAGGCAAAGGTAATTCTTGTAAGCAGCTTCAATGATTAAATGCAGCAAAGTAACTCTAGTCAAGGGTTCTAAAATACGTGTCAACATTTTTGCTCCATATAAGTAAATGCAACACTAGAACAGCTCTAGAGCCATCAATCACCGAAATACAATACATTACAGCAAACAGCCAGACAAACATCTTAATAAGAACAGAAGGCCATCTTGATCCACCGCTCTAATATAGCTAGCTACGATCTTCCCCATGATTTGTTGACGGCTGACGGCTAACCTCCAAAACCACTTTCTCTTGAGAGCTTTCTCCATAAGGCAAAGACTAGAAAACTTTTCAGTGATAAACATCTTCCTAGTTTGATTTTTCAAAGCTCACATCCTTAGCCAGAATAAGACTCCTCCTATTCTCCAAATTTCGCTAGTTCTCTAGTCAAACAAGATGGGATGGTAAATGTTTATCTTGTGTACCCCTTTGCAAAAACTCGAATACTTTGTGCACCGAGGCTTATGTTGAACAATTGGCGATTCAACTCTCTCAGAACTTTGAACGAGTTTAGAACAAACAGATTATTCAAATAACTGCCTCGTATAGAAATAACTGAAGTATCAAGAATTTCACTTCTTTATTACAGTGTACGTGCACACTGCACATGAGCTACCCAATATTCCACATATGCATGCATTATGTTACATAATGCTTAATACATAACTTAGGAGTTGTTCTTTTCTGACTTTGTGTAAATAACTACGCCATCCAATGGAACCAAAGACTCGCATTTCTTTGGCTCTGGACGGAACAAAGGAAAATGTGAAACAACAGATGATTAAGCAATTCTCGATGCAATTATTATTACGGGTCATCTGATAGCTATGAGTAACTTTTTTCTAGTGTTTTGAGGAATCATCAAGAATGATAAAGAGAAACATCTCCACCACAGACAACTAACTAGGATTGGTAGTAGTGTAGCACTTACTAGAAACCGTAAAGAGAAACACCTTTCGCCCACATCGTGTGTTACGCACATAGGTATAAATCACAGATCTAACTAGGTCGTTTCTTGATTACCATCCCGGCATCACTCATAATGCATGACCAAACGTCACTCAAGAGAAGGTGACCATAACTTTCTCCATCCCACTAATTTTTCTAACCCTTCCTTCTCAATCCCGATACTGTCCAAATATCTACAGGTCTCACTACACCATCCTTGTATTCACGGAGTATATGTTAGTCATGGTAGCTTATTAGTAAGGGAGTCATCATACTCAAAAGTAGAATGATGTGGCAGAAAGATGAGAGAATTGGTCCCCACTCCATCCCATCAAATATAAAACTCATATGGTATGGTGACAGTCGACATGGATCGCCGTTCCTCCCGGATAGCACAAGTCGTTACCTCATAATTTGACTACAAATTTATGGGTTTTTGGGTTGCTCGTTGGCAGGTAGTTCTACATAAGGTGAAACACTAAAACGGAAACAATTTCCCATAGCTTACATACTGTGATCTCGCTCTAGTGAATTAGGACGGTGTATCTTCACATACTAACCAATGAGAAATACAACACAAAAAAGACAAAGCATTGGCAAAAGCAGTTTTACACAAGTGTAATGGTAAAAACCGCATGGTATTTTCCAAAATAACCTATACAGGCCAGTGAGGCAGTGAGGCAGTGACTAAGAAGAATTTACCTATCGCTGGTCCTAAAGATAGCACCAGCATTCTCCAGCAAAATCTTAAGCAACTCCAAAGCGACAATCTTCCCCCTCATAAGTAACGGATCAGAAAGCGCCTCTTTAGGAGGCGTCTTCATGGACAACTTACAAAGCGCCCTAAACACCAAAAAAGCATCTCTCCTTAACTTATTCCCAATCTGAACTTCCAAATCCTCATCCCTCTCACTCAACACCACCCCAACCCCCAACCCCTCTCCACTCTCACCATCCGCCAATTCCCCTTTCCTCCCCTCCAACGCCGTCTTATACATACTGATCTCCCAATATTTCGCATCCAACATATCCTTATCCGTCGAATCCAGCAAATCAGCAGGATTCGTCCCCTCAACTGTCGCATTAACCTTGGTCTCGAATGCTCCATCATGTACAACACCTGCATTCCCTTTCTCGCCACCTCCAACAGCGGTATTCAACACGCCATCAATATCCTGCATTATCCTAGTAATAAACCCCTGCACCTGCTGCGTCACACCATCACCTCCTCCGCCACCAGTGCCTCCTTCATCCGGAGGAGCCATAAGCTCCGCCACGACAATCGGCTGTATCGGAACAGTTGAAGAATCTGCCTCCATTCGTCGAAACACAATCACAAGCATCTGAATCAACGACGCTTTTGCCGTCGTCTGATTCACAACATTCCTACTCCCTAAATACACATCATAACACGTCCGTACAACCTGCAATAAACAATCTCCATGAATCCGAATACTCGTCGATGTCACCGCCGTCAACAACGACTTAATCACAAGAAGCTCAATTGCCTCATCATTCACATTAACCTCAACACACCTACACACCGAGTCAATGACTCGCGCGAGTAGCTTCGACTCGTGACTCGACCCGGCCGAGTCAGCCTCGCCACGTAGATAGCCATGCGCGATGAGCTTCTGAAGGCACGTGACACCTGCGTCAGCGATCTTAGGGTTAGCCGAAGCCGCCGCATTGAGAAATGGTGATAAGATCAGTTCTGAGTCGACGACGGAGAACTCGTGCGCGCCGCCGTCGTTCAGAGGTCCGACGGCGGCAGTTGAGGCGGAGGAGGGAGAATCCGGCGAGCTTAAGGTTGCGGAGCCGGTGGTGGAAGTGAGTTTTTCGAGGAGAGATTTGCACTCGTGGACGAGCTTAGAGTTTTTACGCCATGAACCGTTTTTGATGATATTTTGCAAGGAAGGTACGAGTACTGCTTTAAGGCGGGAATCGGATTCCGGCGACGCCATTTTTGCCGGTGATAAGGTCACCGGAGATGTGAATTGGTGGATTGTTGATACAGATTTATGATGACGATGATGGAAATTTGATGATCATTTCGTTTTTGGTGAGTTTATTTAATTAGTGAGTGATCTGAAATCTGAGATGTGGGAAAAGAAGATTGTCTCTAGTCTACTGTGCGCTTCGTGCGTAGTGGTTCGTATTGTTGACTTTATTCGTTACAACTTACATTTGAACATTACCTCCATTTTTATCCTCGTCATTTCTTTACGTTTATTTTTTATTTTTATTTTTTTTGAAAGGGCCCACTTGCGGTTCTAATTGATAATCAATAAGTCATCTAAAACAAGACTCTCGACATATAGTGGTAATAAATCTGACCACCTGGTAGCAATAAAACTAGGTGTCGTAATACTAGAATTAACTATCAAATTAACAATTTATAACCTAAACTTTGACTCTACTAACTTTAAACTTAAAACAATAGCAAAGTGGAAGTAAAGGTCACTACCAAGAGAAGGGGATAAGACTAGAGCTTGAATTGTAAATTAATGGCTACTAAGTGGGTCTCTACTACTAATTAAGATGCTAATGACACTTTAAACTTAATCAAAAGGGCACTAATCACAAACAATGGGTATTAACAAAGGTCAACAAGTAGAAAACATAGATGGAAAAAGATTGGTTTTGAGAAACAAACATGGAAATATGAGTAGAACTTGAATATCTTCCTATTGAGACAATTCTACAAACAACTAGTATGCAAGATTCAATATAAAGGGGAATACTTGATGTAATTCTCTCTTAGTAACCCAACAATGGTAAAGCTTGACTCTTTTTTTACTCTCTCACAATTATCTACCCACTACTATCACCTCAAGATGTTGATACATGTAAATTAAACCATCTACACATACCCTTCAAGCTTAAGCAACAAATCATTAAACCATGAAAAGAGACTAAGCATGAGCATTAAGAATTTACCAAAAGATGAAGCTAGGATCAATTCCTCATGAGATTAAACCATACAAATGAGCAAAAGACAAGAACTTTCCTATTTGTTGTAAGAATCCTTTAAACCAAATCAACTAACAACAAATTTGCTTCAACAATCCCAACTAAATTAAACCATTTCATTAGGATTTGCACTAGTCAAGTAAATAACATGCAAGGATGGCCAACCCAAACATTCAATTACTCAACAAAAGAGATTAAGCACAAGGAAAGAACTTTAGATAAATAAAGAGAGGTTTAAGAGTCTTACAATTACCAAAGTTGGATACTTTGATCAAATTACATCAAGCAAGGGAAGAACTAGCCTTCCATAGTCTTCATAAAACCCGAAAACAAAGAAAGATTACAACTTGAATGCCAAATAAATTGTTCTTGCTTACTACAATTTTCTAGAGATTATTCAATGCTTAGATGATTAGATGATAATGGGAGAGTTCAAAACATGGGGTATATATATGGCTGCACTCCTTTCTAGGTTAAACACCGAGATGGGCCTTCAACTTCCACAAAACACGGTCTTTTAATTTTGCGAGACAGCCAAAACCGCAGGCTCCGGCCTGGACCGCAGGCTCCGGCCTGGACCGCAGGCTGCGGTTTGGCCTGATGCTTTTTCCTCATTTGCTTGTCATCACCTTGATCCCCCTTTGTCTTGGTTCCGTTGGTAAAGGGTTCTTCACGATGAATCTATCCCGTTCCTTTGAGCTTGGGTCGGGACTTTGGAAGCTTGTCTCGACTTTGACTAGGTGACCTCTCGGCTTTGACTTGGGTTGACTTTTTAAGTTGACTTCGCGCCTTTGTATCCTATAAATCATAGCTAACTCAAGCAAGCAATCAAACCAAAACTTCCTTTTTTCAATGACAAAACACTCCATTTGGCCACTTAGATTACCTAACAACACTTAATTGACTCGACTCTATTTGACGCTATCAAATACCCCCACACTTAGACTTTTACTCGTCCCGAGTAAAACCCGAAACAAGCAATAGATGGAGTCCAAGAACTAGTGTAGGTGTAATTGACCACTCTTCCCTCACTACAACCTTCTTATAACTCCCTCTTAAACAATCCACCAATTGAACCGAAAAATCTAGACTCAAAGTTTCACACACTCTCTTCTCTCACTTCCCCTCCTTATTACTCCCTCTTACAAAGACACAACAAACCACCAACTCCGACTCATTACTCAACTCCACCCTTCTTATATCACCAACAAGAGATGACCACTCTCACCTTATCCCAAGGTGTAAGCAAAGTGGCCTAAGCAACTCCAAAATCATCATATTACACCACTTATATCACCCCCTTATCACTCCAAGCAAAGTATGATCATGCTACTTGGTTGGCCACACTCCTATGCAAATCAACAACCAAAGTAGCCAAAATAAAAATCAACCAATTTGGGACAAGTATTTGTGACTCAAAAGAAATTAAATTCTAGACCTAACCTCCTTCCAAGACCCTCCTTATCACTCCCTTCTTATCCCTCCATCTTTTTGGTGTTGCATTTTTCACTTTTTTTCGATTTTTTTGTTTGAAAATCCCTCATTTTGCCTAAGGTGCCCTTTCGGGTTTTCACCTTAGCTTTTCCTTTCCTCTCATCGGTGGCTCGCAACTCGATTCTTCATTTTGCCCGGAATGCCCTTTCGGGTTTTCATTCCGTCCTCGGCCACCTTTCCCAATCTTGCCTAGGCGCCCACCCTTGTGGGTTTTCACCTAGCCGGGATTTTCATTTTTTTTTTTTTTTTTTTTTTAAGATGCATTAAACAACAAAGAAATTTACATATGTTACAATTCATCTTCCTCCCCCACACTTACATTCAACATTGTCCTCAATGTGGAGGAGTCACAAACTTTTTCTTCAAGAATGAGAACCCGAGGCACCCCCTTGATCATAGGTGCCTTGGTTCTCCCATCTCCTTTCTCGTCTTTCTCTTTCTCTTGTTGCCCGGGCATAGCTTTGGTCCACAAATTCTTGGGTGATGGAGGGTGGGGTTGGTGGTTGAAGGGACATGCCAAATAGTCCACTAACTATCCCAAGGGTGTCCTCTTGGGTCCTTGCATCGTGGTATGAATCTTGGACATATTCATGATATCTTGCATTTTGGACCTCAAATTGGTGTTCCATTTGGCCCCTCCACTCATTTTGTTCTTTCCACATGTTCGCATTGGCCGTCATCGTTTGGTCGAGTTGTTGTTGCCAAAGACGGTTAGCTTCTTGATTGGCAATCATTTCTCTCATCAAAACCGTTTGAGCCGATGCGGCCTCCTCTATCAACTTTCCCCTTTCATCAACCACCCTTCTCCATTGATCTAGGCTCTCTAATCTTGGGGTTTGTTGTTGTTGCCAAGCCCGGTTCTCTTCCACCCTCCCACTAATAGTGGTAAAAACCTCCCTTGTATCTTTGAAGTAGTCATACATAGCTTGTTGCCAAGGGGCAACCGAGGTAGAGCTTCCCCCCGCTTCAAACATAGGGGTGTCTTGATGGGTGGTGTGAGTAGAGAAAGGGGGTTGGTGGGAGGTACTCTCAAGGTGGTGAACCTCATGTGCCCCTTCTCCTCTTTCTTCTTCTCTTCCTTTTTGACTTTGAGCTAACAAGTTGGGTGCCTCCGGATCGGGATGGCAAAAGAATTCACGTGCCATGTGCCCGCTTGGTAGTGGACGGCGTGGTGGCCTAGGGAGAATTAGGTAGCCTTGTTCATGTGCTCCCAACCATATTCCTCTCAAGGGTCTTGTACTAAGAGTGTGGAACATCTTGTATTTCTCAAGAGCCATGCGATGGTACACATTAAAGCCCCCACACTTGTTCACCTTTTGATTGTCGGGGACACCCCCATCATAGTGATCCACAAAAAAAGATATTAACCCACCTTGGTTAATTTTTCCACCCTCTTGCTTGGTGCGATGTTTGATGCAAGAATCAATGAAGAGCTTAGCCCAATCCGGGCATCCAACTCCTTCCGGTAACATGGCATAAATCCAAGACCTCACGGTTCGGTTGACTTTTGTGGGTTCACCCACGGAAGTGAAAAGAGAGGTGAGAAAACGGCCTAACAAACGGATGACGGGATTGGTTATTTGAGAAACTTTGTCATCTTTGTTTGTGACTCTCGTACCCGTTAGCTCCTCCCACAAATACTCAAGCCTACCCGGGGCCACAACAATGTCGGAAGGGGGCAAGGAAAAATGAAGTATTTTCCTAATGGTGTCATAGGTCTCCGTATGCCACTTCTTGTTCAAACGGAATTTCACAACTTTCTCACCACTCTCCGACACAATCTCCTCGGATACCGTAGAAATGAACTCATAAGCATAGGAACGGTAAGTGTCGTGCCAACCATCCTCGGTCAAGTAGTACTCAAGGCCAACCTTCCTATGATTTCATTTGCCTCCGCCACGGAATAGTTGTCAACTCCACCACCCGTAGCGGAATTAACCATGATTTGGTATTGTTGTGTAAGACCATCACAAAAGTTGACCAAAAGGTCATCACCACTAAGGCCATGGTAAGGACATTGAGCAACTAGCTTCTTGAATCTCTCCCAATACTCATATAAGCTCTCACTTGCATCTTGCTCCGGAGAAGTGATGGCTTTCTTTGCATGGTTATGTCTTGAGTCGGGGTAGTATTTCTCAAGAAAAGCCGCCTTCATGTCCTTCCAAGTACGGATTGTACCCGGTTGAAGGTAAAACAACCAATCTTTTGCCGCATCTTGAAGTGAAAATGGGAAAGCTCTCAACTTAAATTGATCTTCCGTGACACCATTTGGAATTGCACCCTCACACATCATATGGAATTCGGAAAGATGGCGATTTGGGTCATCCCCCGCATGTCCATGAAACTTTGGGAGGTTGTGAATGAAATAGCCCTTCAACTCAAAGTTGGCATTAGCCCCCATGGGTGGGTAGGCAATGCAAAGAGGTTGAGTGTCATAATTCCTTGCCCGGAGCTCCCTAATAGTTCTAGTATCATTCGCCATTGAAGGGTATTCCACTTCAATTGGCTCCACGTCAATAGGGTCTTCTTCAATAGGGGCTTCTAAGGGTGTTTCTTCCACTCTATGCTCTCTTTGGGCTCTTCGGTACCAAGGGTTAGTGAATAGCCAAGAATAGGCCCCAAAAGCGTCTTCTTCCACGGGAGTTGATTCACCGTGTTGTGGGGAACCAAACATATACCTTCGCACTAAGCAAACAAATTAGAACTTCCTATTACTTCTAACAACAAGAGGAGTAATAAAACAACTAAACATAAATTCACAAACTCAAGTTCTAGCTATGTTGCCCTTCCCCGGCAACGGCGCCAAAATTTGGTAGCAATAAAACTAGGTGTCGTAATACTAGAATTAACTATCAAATTAACAATTTATAACCTAAACTTTGATTCTACTAACTTTAAACTTAAAACAATAGCAAAGTGGAAGTAAAGGGTCGTACCCAAGAGAAGGGGATAAGACTAGAGCTTGAATTGTAAATTAATGGCTACTAAGTGGGTCTCTACTACTAATTAAGATGCTAATGACACTTTAAACTTAATCAAAAGGGCACTAATCACAAACAATGGGTATTAACAAAGGTCAACAAGTAGAAAACATAGATGGAAAAAGATTGGTTTTGAGAAACAAACATGGAAATATGAGTAGAACTTGAATATCTTCCTATTGAGACAATTCTACAAACAACTAGTATGCAAGATTCAATATAAAGGGGAATACTTGATGTAATTCTCTCTTAGTAACCCAACAATGGTAAAGCTTGACTCTTTTTTTACTCTCTCACAATTATCTACCCACTACTATCACCTCAAGATGTTGATACATGTAAATTAAACCATCTACACATACCCTTCAAGCTTAAGCAACAAATCATTAAACCATGAAAAGAGACTAAGCATGAGCATTAAGAATTTACCAAAAGATGAAGCTAGGATCAATTCCTCATGAGATTAAACCATACAAATGAGCAAAAGACAAGAACTTTCCTATTTGTTGTAAGAATCCTTTAAACCAAATCAACTAACAACAAATTTGCTTCAACAATCCCAACTAAATTAAACCATTTCATTAGGATTTGCACTAGTCAAGTAAATAACATGCAAGGATGGCCAACCCAAACATTCAATTACTCAACAAAAGAGATTAAGCACAAGGAAAGAACTTTAGATAAATAAAGAGAGGTTTAAGAGTCTTACAATTACCAAAGTTGGATACTTTGATCAAATTACATCAAGCAAGGGAAGAACTAGCCTTCCATAGTCTTCATAAAACCCGAAAACAAAGAAAGATTACAACTTGAATGCCAAATAAATTGTTCTTGCTTACTACAATTTTCTAGAGATTATTCAATGCTTAGATGATTAGATGATAATGGGAGAGTTCAAAACATGGGGTATATATATGGCTGCACTCCTTTCTAGGTTAAACACCGAGATGGGCCTTCAACTTCCACAAAACACGGTCTTTTAATTTTGCGAGACAGCCAAAACCGCAGGCTCCGGCCTGGACCGCAGGCTCCGGCCTGGACCGCAGGCTCCGGCCTGGACCGCAGGCTCCGGCCTGGACTGCAGGCTGCGGTTTGGCCTGATGCTTTTTCCTCATTTGCTTGTCATCACCTTGATCCCCCTTTGTCTTGGTTCCGTTGGTAAAGGGTTCTTCACGATGAATCTATCCCGTTCCTTTGAGCTTGGGTCGGGACTTTGGAAGCTTGTCTCGACTTTGACTAGGTGACCGCTCGGCTTTGACTTGGGTTGACTTTTTAAGTTGACTTCGCGCCTTTGTATCCTATAAATCATAGCTAACTCAAGCAAGCAATCAAACCAAAACTTCCTTTTTTCAATGACAAAACACTCCATTTGGCCACTTAGATTACCTAACAACACTTAATTGACTCGACTCTATTTGACGCTATCACCACCCTCTAGTACCTACTTGCCAAGGACTCGCTCTCGCTAATTCATGAGTAACCTTGTTACATCCACGACGCACACACGACCAAATACAAGACCGCAAGACCGAACTAATTTTATGAATGTCATTGAAAAGCAAATAAATCGCACTCCTCCCACTTCTCTTCAGCTTCAAAGCATCGATCACTATCGAACAATCACTCTCGATAATTACTTGTTGGACTCCATATCGAGCTGCTTCCTTAAGCCCAACCAGAGTCGCAAATGCCTCTGCTTTACTTGGTTCCATCATCTCGCTCATCTGCTCCGTCACACCCCACATCACCCGACCTTCTTCATTTCTGCAAACTGCCCCGACACCAACCCCAATACCCTCCCGAACACTAGCATCGACATTGATATTTAGCCATCCCGATTGTGGTCTTAACCATCTATCACTCACCACCCCTTCCATACTTCGCTCACCACTCCCTTCTAACACCTCCCTCATCTCCCCAATGATCTCATACACTCTCTTCACCACCCTATCCAGCCTAAACTCCTTCCCACCGAACAAATTATTATTCCGTCCTTCCCACAGAGCCCAACACCCAATGACAAAGCGCACACTCTCACATTCCTCCATCTCCCTCATCACTCCCTCCACCCACCCTCTCACAACCCACCCATTGAGGAATCTCCAGGTCCAACCCATCCCACAAACCCCTTGCCCACCCACAATCCCGGAAAAAGTGTAGAGTCGTGTCAACATTAGCATGACACAAAGGACAGCTAACATCATCAATATTAATCCGTCGAGCCAAGTTAATTCGCGTAGCCAACGCATCATTGAGCATTTGCCAAGCAAAGAGTTTCATTCGAGGTAGCACAGGTAACCGCCACATTTTATTCCACACCCATCTCGCACTATTCTCGTCCGACGTGCCCATTGCAGTATCATTCTCCGAGGCAAGCAGCCGGTATGCGGAACGTACCGAATATATCCCATTTTTCTCACCATCCCAGCACCACAAGTCACTAGGTCGAGACTCACTAATTCGAATTTTCATAACTCTCTCTTGCCCAAATGAGAGAAAAATTTCACCAACTTTATCTCGGTCCCAGTGCAGTTCATCTGAGGTCATCAAATCGGCCACAAGCATGCCCTCAGTCCACACCTTTGTACTCAGCCCGTCACCAATCCTTCGACGAACGCCTTTTGCAACCACTTCCATAGCCTCCCAAATGCCCCTCCAAGTGAAACTCGGATTGTTCCCTAGCTCCGCATGCCAAAAGCATCCATCTGGGAAATACTTACCACCCAAAGCCCTCAACATGAGACACGTTCTATCCGTCATTAATCGCCACACTTGCTTGCTTAAGAGAGCCATGTTAAACTTATGATAGTCACGAAAGCCTAGACCACCCTTACATTTCGGTTCACAAAGTTTCTTCCAGGCTATCCACGGAATTTTGGTCTTTCCGTTCTCCGATCCCCACCAAAACCGTGAGACAAGTGATCGTAATTCTTCACAGAAATTATCGGGTAATTTGAAAACACTCATGGCATATGTAGGGATTGATTGGGCCAATGCCTTTATCAATATCTCCCTCCCCGCCTTTGAGAGCAACAAACCCCTCCAACCTTGAAGCCGCTTACTCAGTTTATCGCGAATCACATTTGCAATGACCTTCTTCAAATGCCCAATTACCGTAGGTAAACCGAGGTATTTATCTTGTACATCAACCACCTTCGCTGCTAGAACCCCCCTACTCCCTGCCTACGCTCCACCCTCGTACCTCGACTAAATGAGATAGTCGTTTTGCCATAATTTACCCGCTGCCCGGAAGCGTTTTCATATGATCGTATGATATCCTTCACTGCCCTTGCCTCGTTCTCCTTAGCTCGCACAAATAACAGACTATCGTCCGCAAAGAAAAGATGTGTCACCACCGGTGCATTACCACTGACTCGTATCCCCTTGATCGAACCAACCTTCGCAGCTCTTCGAATTAGGCTCGAAAACACCTCCGCGCATAAAATGAACAAGTAAGGCGATAAAGGATCGCCTTGGCGTAGACCTCTGCTCGGCTGAAATTCACTTGAAGGCGACCCATTGATTAAGACTGCAAATGAGACTGATGGGACACACTCCATGACCCTATTCACCCACCTGCCATCGAAGCCCATACGTAGCAAAACCCTCTCGAGAAAACCCCACTCAACTCGGTCGTAAGCTTTTGACATATCCAACTTCATAGCCATGTGTCCCCCGCTGCTTCTGGTATTTTTCATATGGTGAAACATTTCGAAAGCTACTAGGATATTATCAGTAATGAGTCGTCCCGGAGTAAACGCGCTTTGATATTCAGACACAATTTCTCCCAAGAACCGTTTGAGCCTATTCGCCAGCACCTTTGAGACTAATTTGTAGACAACATTACACAAACTTATTGGACGGAAATCTATCATTTTATCCGGCGCCTTCTTCTTTGGTATTAAAACGATATGAGTCCTATTAAAACCATCAGGAATTGGCCTGCTCCGGAGAATGCTTAGGACTGCTATGACCACAGACCTACCCACAATGTGCCAATACGTTTGGTAAAATAGTCCGTTCATACCATCCCGTCCCGGAGCCTTAAGAGGGTGCATTTGATTTAGGGCCTCAAGCACCTCCTCCGCTGAATAATCCGCCCTTAATATTCCATTTATTTCATTCGTTACACACCCATGAATCCCATCTAGAAGTTGCTCCTCAAAAACGGGCTGACCCGAGGTAACTAATTCCATGAAATAATCATTTGCGACAGCTGCAATTGCATCTCTTCCCTCCTTAATATTCCCGTTGCCATCAATCAATTTTGAGATAGTATTCTTCTTCTTCCTTTGACCCGTCTTTCGATGAAAGAAGTTTGTGTTTTTATCACCCTCCTTTAGCCATAAAGCACGGGATCGTTGCCTCCAAAAAATCTTCTCTTGCCTAATTAGTTTTGCTATATCCTTCACCAATTGAGCTCGTTCGCGTAAAAGGGACTCTGATCGTCCCCCTTCATTGATGATTTTCAGTCTTTTTAGCTTCGAATTTAAATCCCGCACAATCTTGCCTATATTAATGCCCTTCCACGCTTGCAGCTCCCTCACACATTGACTTAAGTCCTCCACCAGTTCCCCGTCCCCTCCTTCCCATGCTCTCCGTATAGCATCCTTGCAACCATCCTCCCCCACCCAAATTTGCTCAAATCTAAACAATTTTTGTCGCCTTATCTCCTGCACACCTCTTTTATCAAAAATAAGTTTAATAGGGCAGTGGTCGGACCACTCCCTATCCAGATTCACCAGCTTTGCAAACGGGTACAGACCAGTCTATCCCTCCGTACACAAAGCTCTATCAAGACGGCTCTATCTATTATCCTCTCCCTCCTGTCCATTATCAAACGTGAACCCATATCCCTCCACCTCAATATCTTGCAGTCCACAATCATCCACCGCGTCTCTAAAATTGTTCATTTGCCATTGCGGTCGCATCCCTCCTTTCATCTCAATAGAATACAAGATTTCGTTAAAATCTCCAATGCACATCCATGGATCCCCCGCCTGAGACCCTAAATCTCTCAGTAATTCCCAAAACAAGTATCTATCCGACACCGTCGGCCATCCATAGAACCCCGTTATCTGCCACTTCATTCCATCCAATTCAATATCGACATCTATATGGTGAACTGAACTCGATCTCAGCTTACATGTAACACCCCTTTTCCATAAAAGAGCCAAACCACCAGAACGCCCAACGCTATCAACCACCATACACTCATACTCCTTACTCAGCCACAAAATGCGAAACTCCATACCGCTTAGCTTCGTTTCGCATAAGAAAAGAAAAGCGGGGGCCTCTATCCGTTTCAAATTACGGAGACCGCCTACTGCATCGGGACGGCCCAATCTCCTGCAGTTAAGGCTCAACAGATTCATGATGCCCGGCGGGGTTGAGTCGACTCAACCTCCGCCTCAGGTGAACATACACCCATGAAAGTTTTTGATTTTTTTATAATCTCCCCACTCACCACATCAGACTCTTCTCTCCCCCTCTTCTCCGGCTGCAGCTTCAAGCAACCAGAACCAGTCACCCCTTTCATCTGCCCATAACGAGCTTCAGTCGTATTAACCAGACCACCTCCTACAGCTTTCCTAATTTCCATAGCATCCTCCTCATTCACCTGATAACGAGCCTCCCCCTCCTTGGCCAGATCACTTTCCACATAATTTCCAATTTCTATAGTATCCACCCCATGCACCTGATGTCTAGCCTCACTCTCCACTTCCACCATAACATTAATAGCCTCTTCTCCCTCCCCTCTGTACTGAACAGCTCCCTCCCTCGTCGTCAACTGTTCTGCACCCTCCTCATTCCCTCTCCCTATCTGCCCCACAGGTATTTTATCCTTCTTCTTGAAATGTAGAGCAATATTCTGGAGCTTGTCAATTATCTTCTCAATCTGTTCCGTCTCCCCTTGGTTCTCTCCGCTCTCAAACTCCTTGGTGAGCGATCTTGCCACCTTACCACAACCAGCCGTACCAGCCTTTAGCACTTTCCATGGCGAAGCTCGAAGGTCCTCACTGAATTTTAGATCATCATCATCATAAGGGTCCTCGTCATATTCCTTCTCTCCATGTCTAAGAATACCACACCCATAACAATAAGTCGGTAATCTCTCATATTTGACTTTAAAATCTAAAACTCGCGAACTCGGCATCCTTATTTCAACCTTTGGTTTCAATGGCGTACGAACATCGTGCAACATACAAAATCTAACTGCCCTCTCAACTTCTGGTAAAAGTGCTTCATCGACAGAGACAAAAGTCCCCAGTTACCGTCCTAAACTCTTCAAGTTGTTAACATTCGATCTACGCCTCATTGGGAGGTCATAAATCCTCGCCCACATAGGAAATAAATGCAGAGGAGTTTCAGTCATTTTCCCATCCTCACATGGCTCGTTAAAGCACCAAACATGTTTGTCAAAGTGCCATTGTTGGCCCTCTATAACTCTAGCCTTGTCCCGGTCATCAGAAAAACGAAACGCAAATATCTTTTCCCTACCATCTAGAATGTTGCCCACTATCGTCCCTTTAGGGTTCCACAATTTAATCATCGAATCAATGGCTGCCCTAACATTAATCGCTTTCAAAGACCAGATTTTTCCCACCAATAGCCGGCTAGAACTACTAGAAGGCGCCTCATCCTGCTCTAAATCCCACACGAAGATATCGTTCCCAGTCCCTAAACCCTCCCCAACAATCCCCTTATCCTTTCTCCTTGATGTATCCCCCATCAACACAAAAGTAAAGAAAAACAGCGGTATAAACAGAAAAAGAGCACAGAAAAACACGAAAAGAACAACTCTAGCGTACCAGTATTTTGCTAGAAAGCCTCGATCAAAAGGAAGGAGCGAAGACGAGGCTTAGACGAAGTCTTCCATAGGAAACCCTAGGAGAGACGATTTGTTATCTAATAAATGAGGCAAAAAATTTCGATTCACTTTGAATAATCCGGCATCCATCTAGACATGAATTTACTCGGCTTTATCTGACCCGGATCGAAGTTTATAGTCACATGTGGATCATTTTCTCTAAATAACTTGATAATAATACATTCGAAAATAATTCGAGCCAAAATTATCCGATATAATCCGAATTAAATTCTTGTAAATTGAAATGACTGGCCCGCATCTGGTCTCATTCACCCGTTTACTCGATCTAATAACGAACAAAACAAGAGAAGATACATATAAGCAAATATTATAAAAGATGATCAAAAATTACTTGTCCAAGTGAAAGATTATTTAGAGCGACTTAATATGGTGATATAATAAAATAAATGAGATACAAGGGTTGCCCCGAGGGGGGTTCCATTAGGTTTTTGGAATCAGGGCTCAACTCGGATAGGGCCCATCTGAAAAGAATAAATGTATAATTAATTGCTAACGTGACTAATACTGGTTGAATATCTATATAGCGCAGTCGTGCAGAGGTACTATAGAGAATGCCAAGGAGATCGGTATTTGTTTGAGGCTCCGTGGTCGGCTCTTGGGGTTTACATGTTTTTTATTAAAAAACGGTCCACTTCCCTTCCTCTTGAAATACGAAGTTTGTGTCTTTGTGTTGGTTTACGTTATCCTACTTACATTTTTAGGTGTCACGCGATTTAGTTTTATCGATCATTTCATCAATATTTGATTTTCTTACCTCATTTGGGATCCTTAATTACCATCATAAAGTATGAAAAAAAACTCTATGAATTCAACTTAAATATTTTCTTCACTATTTAAAAGCAACTCCATCATTTTAACATAATGCTATAAGTTAATTGTTAACTTTATCTAATTTATTTACATAAAAATAATTCATTGGTTTTATCGATCATTTCACCAATATTGGCTATAGATCAATATATGAACACCTTTAATTCTTTTCTAATATTTGATAAGTAATTCGAAAATTAGATCACCTTGGATATACGTGGCCCATATTTGTATATATATGGCTTGAAAAATACATGAGGTGGTAAGGGCCTCCACATCCTATTTAGAACAGAGCCTTCGATTTTCATTGGCCGCTCCTGATGAGATATATAAATAGAAAATATAAGGAAAAGATCAAAGGAGTATGTATTTGGTATTGTATATAACACGCTAGATTTCTAACTTTAAAAGAGTGTACTTTTAGATCAGATTAAGTATTAGATAGATCCACGGTGCAATTTGAGCTTAGAATGATATGTTGTAATTGAATTTTTTTCGTTAAATGTTTTTTAGTTTTCTTTGAATTTGTTTTACAAGTGAAAAGAAAGTACCTTACAAGTTTCTCCGTTTTATGATAAATATAACAAAGATAAACACAATGAAAATGCTTAACTAAGTGATTTAAAAAAATAGTTAACTTGCCACATATATTTGCAATGATAGAGTCTTGACAAATGGTTTTCCGGAATCCTCAATTTACTAAAGCGATATTTAAACGAGAGTTGTGATTCATTCTCAGGTAAAAATGTTGAGGTGGCAATACAAGATTAATTCTGGCCAAGTTAGGTTGACCACCTTTTGGTGAGGTGGGTTCATGCTATTTATATAGAGCACAAAATTTGGAAAGACTATGAATCTACTATTGGGGCAAGTTGCGCTTGGTGAAGAATTTGTGGGGTTAGAAATCTTCTCAAGTCCTTTATGTATGATGAGGCATAGAGGATGGTTGGGCAGGATTACACAATACATATGGGATATAACTGGTTAGAGGAAAATGTTGAGGATGTTTACTAGCCGCCTTGGGTTAGGACTTAGGAATCGTATTCTGGTTCCCAAAAACTCATTCTTTATATGTCTAGTTGCTCACCAGAGATTGAACACATAATAGGTTGATGATATTGGGCGTAGTGTGGTTGTGCAGAAGAAAGTCTTAATCGCTCGTTCTTTTTCTGTCCCTATAGCAAGCAATGTTTTGCTTTAATGACTATTTAGTTTCAGGTGACTTTGCCTTAAAAGGATGTTAAATGGTGGGGGTTTTACATGGAGATATTTGGGGACACCTTCTGATTCGTGTCTGTAATACCCCTTCCTTCTAAGTGATCCACTCGATCAAGCTTAAGGAAACCCACTACTCTATCGAGTAGGCTGACTGAGTGTGTTGAACAATCTGAGACTGATGTGATCACACTCGGCCGAGTGATGTGTACAGTCGACCCAGTGCGGTTCACTCGATCGAGTGCCCTGGCCACTCGACCGAGTGAACCGGGTTCAGCCCAGATTTTCTACACGGGCCTATATTCCATGTTGGGCTTGATATATAAGACCTATGAACAGTGTTTCCTTTATTTCTAAACCCTAAAAACATCTCTCTAAACCTCTCTCACTTCTCTCTACACCCCTCTATCCTCAAATCCTACATCTACACTTTGTTTGGAGGAATCTTAGAAAGGTGTTTACATATTCTTGTTCTTCATTACTTGGTAAGTAATCTTCTGTCTTTAATTTTGTAATTTCCATACCTTCATATAAGACACTCAAACCCTAAATTTTGAGGGTTTTGGTAATTGGATAGGTTTATGGGTAATTAGTATTATTTAATATCATTTAATGATAGTAGTAATCAAAGCAACCACAATTTATTATATTAGTACATGTTGTAATAGATTATACTCCACTAATTGTAGGTGGAGACTTCATAGAGGATGAGTTTTGCACTTCCTTGCTTGTTCTTGTTTGCTTTTGTGGAGACTTTGCTATAGGTAGGATTTTCCTACTCGGTTTCAATATTATAGTTGATTGCATGTGTTTTGGTGGATAATATGATTATTGGGTGTTCTTGATATTAATGGTGATTAAGACATGATTAAGGTTATAGCATGTTTGAGGTTACTTGATTGGTCATTATAATTGTGAGGTTAATCATGTTGGTTATGTGTTATTAAATTCGGATGGAGTTGGAGGTGATGGATGTGTGTTGACTTAACAAGGAGATGCTTGTGGGACATCAACCTTGCGCCTTGAGATCGCTCCTTGAAGGGACCTGCCCCAAGGAGGATGTGCACATTAATGGTTCGGGTTAATGGATTCGTGTTGCGATGCAGGTACCTCGGGTTGCGTTCCGACGGGGGTGATGACGGTGTTGGGATGCCATTATCGAGAGTGCAGATGGTGGAGTCATGTGGGCAAGCTTTGATATATATAATCTATTACAACATGTACGTGCGGTTTTCCCCCCTCTATTTTCTGTCATTTCATCTTCCCTTCATTTTTATCATCTTGTTTTGTAAGTTTCTTCATCTTTCATTTGTACCAGTTCATTCCACCCGCCATTTTCTTCAACTCGCCTGCAACTCGCCATTTTATATCAAATTATTTATCTAACTCTCCATTTCTGATAAGGTATTTTTCTCTTCTCTTATTTAATGATTTTATTTATTGTTCTAATTATCGCCTTTATTTTTCGAATTTGTTGTTTGTTAATTAGTGTCTTGTTAAACTATCATAACCCAGTTAATTTGATTTCTTCAATTCACAATTAGGGTTTTGCTATTCTTAATTTCGTCAATTCACCCATTTTATGTAACTTCTTTTTTAGCTGAAGAAACTGTTAAATTTTAATAGCTTCGTTTGTAATCCTGTTTCTCATCATTTGTTTTCTTCAGATGGTTGATGCCAAGAATAGTGCCAAGAAACCTGATGCCAAGGTAAAAATCTCGTCTTATTTGTATAACTCTTATACCATTATGTATAACTTCAACTCACTGTATGTATAATTTCAACTAATGCTGTTTGTTATCAACTTTTTTAGATGGATGCTGTAAAAAGTACTGCCAAGGAACCTGATATCAAGGTAAAAAGTTGCCCTTTTTTTTATAACTCCAGGCTTTTGTTGTATAACTCTCATCCCATTTTGTATAACTTCAGTTAACAGTATGTATAACTCCAGTAATGGATTGTGAATCTTCTAATTATATGTGCCTCTTTGTCCTTTCTGTATAACTTCAACTCTTGTTATGTATAACTCTTATCCCATTTTGTATAACTTCAGCTAACAGTATGTATAACTCTAGTAATTGATTCTGAAACTTCTAATTACGTGTAACTCTTAAACATTTCTGTATAACTTCATCTTATATTATGTATAACTCTTATCCCTTTTTGTATAACTTCAGCTAACAGTGTGTATAACTCCAGTAATTGATTGTAAAACTTCTAATTATGTGTAACTCTTTGACCTATCTGTATAACTTCAACTTATATTATGTATAACTCTTATCCCTTTTTGTATAACTTCAACTAAATTTTGTATAACTCCAGTAATTGATTGTGAAACTTCTAATTATGTGTAACTCTTGCACTTTTCTGTATAACTTCAACTTACATTATGTCTAACTCTTAGCCCTTTATGTATAACTTCAACTAAATTTTGTAATTTTATATTTTCTGTAACTCTTAAGCCTTTCTGATAACTTTTTGTTTGTTTTGAGATTGCAATGCCTTCAGTTCATTTTTTTTTCTATTTCATTGTGTACTGTTAGAATTCAATAGCATGGTGTCTAATTTTGGTTGTTATCCTTTTTTTTTTCCCCAGAAGCCTGATGCCAAGTCAAGTGTAAAGAAAGCACACGAAACCATGGTTTCGTGTCGACCTATAAGGCTTGTTTCTCTGATTTAAAAGCTTAATGAGGATCAGGTGGCTGCCGTAAAGAAAATTGGGTTTGGCGGTCTTTTAGAGCTTAAGATTAGCAACTTCCCACTTGCACACGTGCGGTTATTTTTGGAGGCCTTCTTTGACGGGTCATATGTGTTCAAGGCCTCTCGGAAGAAGGAGTTTATGATCAGTAAGCATGACGTGCATTACTGCTTCTTGATACCTTTTAGCCCCAATCGTCTTCCACTTGTACCAACTGGCCCTCAGAAGGACTCCAACAACCCTGCAAATAAGGCGTTGAAGGACAAATGGCGGAAAGCTTACGGAGTCACGAAAGCCTGCAGTTCAATAAATTTGGGCAAAGTTTTGAGGGAATTAGAGGATTACAAAGAGGCGGATGATCATTTTTGCCGGCTCTTTGTGTTGTTCTGTATGTCTTTATTCCTCGCCCCGACCCCAAAAAAACGGGATAGATTTAAAGCTTTTAAGGGCTATAGAAGACCCTAAAGTCATTCCGCATTTTGACTGGTGTTCTTATGTGTTGGAAAATCTGGCAAAGCCGGGTCAGATTTAAGAAAGGCGCCAACGATTTTGGGTGGCTGTATCCCCTTCCTCATGATAACCTACTTTCAGCGATATGATTACCGCGGTAGTACCTGCCCCTACGATATCCCTCTGATTAAGAACTGAGATGAAAAGATGCTTGTAAGTAGGATAAAATGGGAGGTGTCTAAAGGGGGATTGGGTAAGCTAACTTCATCTAAGGTCAAGTATCCGCGGTGCCTTCAGGGGACCTCTTATATTTTGAGTTTGGACAGTAATACCATCAGCGGCTCTCGTGAACCCAAAATTCTCTTGCCATCCCTCCCCGTTCAACTTCCGAGAAGAAGTTCATTCAGATTGAACTACCTCCAGGAGTCGAGGATGACCGGGAATTGAAAGCTAGGGCTGTCGATATAAGTTTTCTTTGGATTATATATAGTGCAAATTGATTTTGTTTGAAGTGAACGAACCCATATATAATAACATAACTAACCTACTGTACTTCTCCAATGCAGGGTACACACGAATTTTATCTACAGATGCAAAGAAACGCTATAGTGTTCTACTCATGGTACGCAGACGTAACTACAACGATCAAATGTGCAACAAGTGATCCGACGGTCCCATTACCTAGTCAGGCATCCCAAGAATTCTTTGAGGACGAAAAAATTCAACAATACGTCGCTGAAGTAGAAGATATTGTAGAAAGACTGAAGGTTTCTGTTTCTAATGCACCTGTATTTCAAGAGGGAGATCGTTATTCCCCAAAAAAAGATGACGAAATTGACGCATCTACGCGTCAAATAAGTGAAGTGATGTCTAATCTAGCTAATGATAGGGGTGGCAGGGTTGTTAAGTCTTGCGCTGATAAGCGCGGAGAGTCGAATAAAGCTGACCTGCCTATGAAATCAGTTGCAGTATCGTAGTCACAGATTATAGAGGAAGTTGGAGGCGATACGGTAGCTGGAGAGGTTGGATCTTGTCTAGAGTTTGTGGCAGATGATAGCCTAGGGATAGAGGTATAAGGAATAAGACAATTGTGTTGAAAGCTTACGTTATATTAAATAAATAAATATGAGTACAATGAGACGATATTTATACAAGAGACGGAAACCCTAAACCTCCTCACCTTGGAGAATAAGTAAGCTATCAAAGAATAAGAATAAGGAAATACAATAAACATATTTACAAAGATACACATGATATTATGATAACTAAATATTTGCTTTAATATCTACTTCCTTAACATTCTCCCTCAAGATTGACTGTCCAGTGACGAGTCCAATCTTGGATAAGAGACTGTCAAAGCGAGGACGAGGTAGAGGCTTGGTGAGCGCGTCAGCGAGTTGATCGTCACCACTAATGTGAGTAACACGGAGAGTACCAGCTTGCACCTGTGCACGAACAAAGTGAAAAGCGAGAGCAACATGCTTCATGCGAGAGTGAAACACGGGGTTGGCAGAGTAATGAGTGGTGCTTAAATTGTCACAGTAAATGGCAGGAGGAGAGGTGATATGCAGGCCGAGTTCAGTGAGCAAGGAATGTACCCACATTAGCTCGGAGGTAGCATCAGCAACAGCGCGAAACTCAGCTTCAGTAGAGGATAAAGCGTGAGCCTTTTGCTTCTTTGATGCCCAAGCAATGGGATTCTTGCCGAGATAGACAAGATAGCCAGAGGTAGAGACATAGTGATCTTTGTCTCCAGCCCAATCTGCGTCACTAAAAGCGTGTAGCTGTAGAAGATTGTGACGATGTAATTGAATACCAAAATGCATAGTTCCATGAAGATATCGAAGGAGCCTCTTGAGAGCAGACCAATGCGGGCTTTGGGGTTGTTTCATAAATTGTGCAAGTCGATTAACAGTGAAAGAAATAGCAGGACGAGTAATGGAGAGGTATTGTAAGCTACCAACGGCAAAGCGATAAGCAGTAACATCACATAAAGGAGCATTAGTGTCAAGAAGGAGAGGAGGATGAGATAGAATAGGGTGGTTGAGGCTTGCTGTCGAGCATATCAAGACGTTGCAGAATATCATAAATGTATTTAGTTTGAGAGAGAATGAGACCTTTGCTATTAGGCGTGACTTCAACTCCTAAGAAGTAGGAGAGGGGACATAATTGGGGGTTCACACCAGTCAGAGAGGGGAGGAGTTGGGGCATCGTGTTGTTGAGAGGCTAGCCGAGGATACGGGAACTCGGTTTCAACAAATGTGACATGACGCGAGGTATAAATTCGGTTTGTGACGGAATCAAGACAGTGATATGCACTTTGTGTTTTGGAGTAGCCTAAGAAGACACAGGCTATGGATTTGGGGTCAAGTTTATGAGAGGAATAAGGTCGCAACCAGGGGTAGCAAAGGCAGCCGAAAGCACGAAGTTTGTTGTAGTTAGGGGTGGCATTGAAGAGACAAGAGTAAGGAGACTGATTGTGAAGAGTGGATGTTGGTAATCGATTAATGAGATAGACGGCTGTATTGAAGGCATGAGACCAAAACCGAGTGGGTAAGTGAGCGTGTGTAAGGAGAGCTAAACCCGTCTCAACGATATGACGATGACGCCGCTCCGCATACCCGTTATGTTGAGGAGTATGGGGCGGTGACGTAAGATGGGAGATACCGTGTTGGAGCAACGAAGGAGTGATTTTTATATATTCACCACCGTTGTCCGAGAACATTTGTATAATTGGACGATTAAAATTTTTTTCAACAAGAAGTTTAAATTGAAGGAAAATATTGAGTGTGTCAGACTTTTTCTTTAACGGATAAAGCCATGTATATTTTGTGAAGTGATCAACAAATAACACGTAATATTTGAAGCCATCGTGAGAGTAAGTCGGGGATGACCAAACATCAGAAAAAATGAGCTCAAGGGGAGCGTGTGATGTAAGTGTGGAAGTAGAGAAAGGAAGCTTATGGCATTTATTAATCTTGCACGCATTACAATATTGAAAATTGGAAACGGAAATAGGTAAATTGAAATTGATTCTAAGAAACGAGAAAACAGGAAAAGCCGGGTGACCAAGACGATGATGCCACAACATGGTTGATGAGGACGTTGAGGCAACTAGAGCTCGAGAGGAGGACGGGTGCCATGTGTAAATACCACGATCAAGTGTGCCGTGGAGGAGGATTTTGCCCGTCGATGCATCCTTAAAAAAGAAATGAGATGATGAAGGGCGAGATTAGAGAGATTATTGGTGATATGGTGCGTTGCACCGCTGTCCACGAGCCAGGATTCAGGAGGAGATGGGGTGGCAGTATTAGCTTGAGGACGGTGGTTGGGGTATCGGTTAGGGCGAGTGTATGGGACAAGAGTAAAGGATGTATGAGCTTTCTTGAAGTTGCGACATGACAGGAAGTTGTGACCTTTGTAGCCACAATACTGACAGGTGGAGACCTCTTTAGGAGGGTTAGATGGGTCAATGGAGGGCTGGACAGGAGGTGTTTGGCGAGGTGGGTAGCGGTGTTGATTGGGGCGGTACTGGACAGCAAAGGCCGTGGTAGGCAGGGGTGATGCAGAGGTGGTTTCGGGGTTTTGAAGTTCATAATTGATGAGTTTCTCATGCAAGGCATCAAAGGATATAGGAGTATCACGAGCTTCAACGGTTTCCTTGATTGCACGATAACGAGTAGAATCAAGACCGCGAAGGACTTTGGCAATGATATCTTCGGGGTCCATAGGTTTCCCGAGATTGGCAAGTTCAAGTGTGCAAGTTTTAATTTTGTGCATATAGTCAGTAATTGTTTGATCGGGTGCTTTGGTGATGGAGTCAAGGCGGGTTTTGATTTGAAGAATATGACCCCGAGAGGGGTTGGCAAAGGTGGAGGAGAGGATGGTCCATGCTTCTTAAGACAACTTGGATTGGGTCACAAGAGGAGCAATAGAGCCATCGAGGGTACCAACGAGGGCTGCCAAGAGAAGGCGGTCTTGGCGTGACCATGTGGAGTAGGCTGGGTTGGGTTCGGATTTGTTGTCGATGACGATAGTTTTGGCTGGGCAAGGATGCGTACCATCAATAAACTGAAATAGTTCCAACCCTTTAAGGAAGGATTGTATTTGAAATGACCATTGGGTATTTTTAGTTGTGGTGAGTTTGGAGCATTGAGAGAGGTTGACAAAGATGATTGGGGTTGTGGGTTGGGCGGCGTTAGGTAGGATGATAGCGTGTTGAGCCATGATCAAGACGGATGATGCTAGGCGATTGATACCATATAAGGAATAAGACAATTGTGTTGAAAGCTTACGTTATATTGAATAAATAAATATGAGTACAATGAGACGATATTTATACACGAGACGGAAACCCTAAACCTCCTAACCTTGGAGAATAAGTAAGCTATCAAAGAATAAGAATAAGGAAATACAATAAACATATTTACAAAGATACACATGATATTATGATAACTAAATATTTGCTTTAATATCTACTTCCTTAACATTCCCCCTCAAGATTGACTGTCCAGTGACGAGTCCAATCTTGGATAAGAGACTGTCAAAGCGAGGACGAGGTAGAGGCTTGGTGAGCGCGTCAGCGAGTTGATCGTCACCACTAATGTGAGTAACACGGAGAGTACCAGCTTGCACCTGTGCACGAACAAAGTGGAAAGCGAGAGCAACATGCTTCATGCGAGAGTGAAACACGGGGTTGGCAGAGTAATGAGTGGTGCTTAAATTGTCACAGTAAATGGCAGGAGGAGAGGTGATATGCAGGCCGAGTTCAGTGAGCAAGGAATGTACCCACATTAGCTCGGAGGTAGCATCAGCAACAGCGCGAAACTCAGCTTCAGTAGAGGATAAAGCGTGAGCCTTTTGCTTCTTCGATGCCCAAGCAATGGGATTCTTGCCGAGATAGACAAGATAGCCAGAGGTAGAGACATAGTGATCTTTGTCTCCAGCCCAATCTGCGTCACTAAAAGCGTGTAGCTGTAGAAGATTGTGACGATGTAATTGAATACCAAAATGCATAGTTCCATGAAGATATCGAAGGAGCCTCTTGAGAGCAGACCAATGAGGGCTTTGGGGTTGTTGCATAAATTGAGCAAGTCGATTAACAGTGAAAGAAATATCAGGACGAGTAATGGAGAGGTATTGCAAGCTACCAACGGCAAAGCGATAAGCAGTAACATCACATAAAGGAGCATTAGTGTCAAGAAGGAGAGGAGGATGAGATAGAATAGGGTGGTTGAGGGCTTGCTGTCGAGCATATCAAGACGTTGCAGAATATCATAAATGTATTTAGTTTGAGAGAGAATGAGACCTTTGCTATTAGGCGTGACTTCAACTCCTAAGAAGTAGGAGAGGGGACCTAAGTCCTTGAGAGAAAACCGAGCAGCGAGCTGAGAGATAAAACCTGTGAGAAACGAGTGTGACGGTCCGGTGACGATGATATCGTCAACATAAACAAGAGCATAAAGGAGGCGATTAGCATGCTTGTAAATAAAAAGAGAAGGATCCTAGAGTGCGGCAGAGAACCCGAACTGAATGAGATAACACTTGAGTTCATTATACCATGCTCGAGGCGCCTGTTTGAGGCCGTAGATAGCCTTTTGCAACCGGCAAACATGGGTAGGATTGGCATCGTCAATGAAACCGGGTGGTTGACACATATAGACAGTTTCATGGAGCGTACCTTGAAGAAAAGCGTTGTTGATATCTAATTGACGGAGGGACCATCCTTGACTGAGGGCAAGGGAGAGCAGCAGCCGAATTGTGACGGGTTTCACCACGGGACTGAAGGTGTCAGTATAATCAATACCATGACGTTGATGAAAACCCTTGGCAACAAGACGGGCCTTGTACTTTTGAATTGTATTGTCGGGATTGTATTTAACACGAAATACCCATTTACAACCAATAACATTAGGAGCATTGTGCGCAGGAACAAGAGACCAAGTACCATTTCGAAGTAGAGCATTGTACTCCTCGATCATAGCATCACGCCAATGGGGGGAGGTGATAGCTTGTTTGGAAGTGGTAGGGAGGGATTGTGGAGTGTTAGTGATGGCGAGTTTGGCATATTTGGGATTAGGTTTACGAATATCATTAGACAACCGGGTGATGACATGGCGAGGGGGCAGGGGATTTTTGGCAGGTCTGATGGGAGGAGAATCAGAGGGAGCAATGGGAGAGTGTGGAGGGGATTGAGGTGGTTCAGGGTTTGGTTGTACCGTGGCAGGCGTGGGGGAAGGTGGGTCAGGGGCAGTGGTAGGAGAGCGTGATGAGGAGGGAGGGGTAGATTGCTGCGAGACAGCAGGGGAGGTGTCAGGGACAGAGGAGGGAGTTGTCGTGGAGGGAGAAGAGGTGCTGTGGGGTAGGAACATAATTGGGGGTTCACACCAGTCAGAGAGGGGAGGAGTTGGGGCATCGTGTTGTTGAGAGGCTAGCCGAGGATACGGGAACTCGGTTTCAACAAATGTGACATGACGCGAGGTATAAATTCGGTTTGTGATGGAATCAAGACAGTGATATGCACTTTGTGTTTTGGAGTAGCCTAAGAAGACACAGGCTATGGATTTGGGGTCAAGTTTATGAGAGGAATAAGGTCGCAACCAGGGGTAGCAAAGGCAGCCGAAAGCACGAAGTTTGTTGTAGTTAGGGGTGGCATTGAAGAGACAAGAGTAAGGAGACTGATTGTGAAGAGTGGATGTTGGTAATCGATTAATGAGATAGACGGCTGTATTGAAGGCATGAGACCAAAACCGAGTGGGTAAGTGAGCGTGTGTAAGGAGAGCTAAACCCGTCTCAACGATATGACGATGACGCCGCTCCGCATACCCGTTATGTTGAGGAGTATGGGGCGGTGACGTAAGATGGGAGATACCGTGTTGGAGCAACGAAGGAGTGATTTTTATATATTCACCACCGTTGTTCGAGAACATTTGTATAATTGGACGATTAAAATTTTTTTCAACAAGAAGTTTAAATTGAAGGAAAATATTGAGTGTGTCAGACTTTTTCTTTAACGGATAAAGCCATGTATATTTTGTGAAGTGATCAACAAATAACACGTAATATTTGAAGCCATCGTGAGAGTAAGTCGGGGATGACCAAACATCAGAAAAAATGAGCTCAAGGGGAGCGTGTGATGTAAGTGTGGAAGTAGAGAAAGGAAGCTTATGGCATTTATTAATCTTGCACGCATTACAATATTGAAAATTGGAAACGGAAATAGGTAAATTGAAATTGATTCTAAGAAACGAGAAAACAGGAAAAGCCGGGTGACCAAGACGATGATGCCACAACATGGTTGATGAGGACGTTGAGGCAACTAGAGCTCGAGAGGAGGACGGGTGCCATGTGTAAATACCACGATCAAGTGTGCCGTGGAGGAGGATTTTGCCCGTCGATGCATCCTTAAAAAAGAAATGAGATGATGAAGGGCGAGATTAGAGAGATCATTGGTGATATGGTGCGTTGCACCGCTGTCCACGAGCCAGGATTCAGGAGAAGATGGGGTGGCAGTGGTGGTATTAGCTTGAGGACGGTGGTTGGGGTATCGGTTAGGGCGAGTGTATGGGACAAGAGTAAAGGATGTATGAGCTTTCTTGAAGTTGCGACATGACAGGAAGTTGTGACCTTTGTAGCCACAATACTGACAGGTGGAGACCTCTTTAGGAGGGTTAGATGGGTCAATGGAGGGCTGGACAGGAGGTGTTTGGCGAGGTGGGTAGCGGTGTTGATTGGGGCGGTACTGGACAGCAAAGGCCGTGGTAGGCAGGGGTGATGCAGAGGTGGTTTCGGGGTTTTGAAGTTCATAATTGATGAGTTTCTCATGCAAGGCATCAAAGGATATAGGAGTATCACGAGCTTCAACGGTTTCCTTGATTGCACGATAACGAGTAGAATCAAGACCGCGAAGGACTTTGGCAATGATATCTTCGGGGTCCATAGGTTTCCCGAGATTGGCAAGTTCAAGTGTGCAAGTTTTAATTTTGTGCATATAGTCAGTAATTGTTTGATCGGGTGCTTTGGTGATGGAGTCAAGGCGGGTTTTGATTTGAAGAATATGACCCCGAGAGGGGTTGGCAAAGGTGGAGGAGAGGATGGTCCATGCTTCTTGAGACAACTTGGATTGGGTCACAAGAGGAGCAATAGAGCCATCGAGGGTACCAACGAGGGCTGCCAAGAGAAGGCGGTCTTGGCGTGACCATGTGGAGTAGGCTGGGTTGGGTTCGGATTTGTTGTCGATGACGATAGTTTTGGCTGGGCAAGGATGCGTACCATCAATAAACTGAAATAGTTCCAACCCTTTAAGGAAGGATTGTATTTGAAATGACCATTGGGTATAGTTAGTTGTGGTGAGTTTGGAGCATTGAGAGAGGTTGACAAAGATGATTGGGGTTGTGGGTTGGGCGGCGTTAGGTAGGATGATAGCGTGTTGAGCCATGATCAAGACGGATGATGCTAGGCGATTGATACCATATAAGGAATAAGACAATTGTGTTGAAAGCTTACGTTATATTGAATAAATAAATATGAGTACAATGAGACGATATTTATACACGAGACGGAAACCCTAAACCTCCTAACCTTGGAGAATAAGTAAGCTATCAAAGAATAAGAATAAGGAAATACAATAAACATATTTACAAAGATACACATGATATTATGATAACTAAATATTTGCAGTAATATCTACTTCCTTAACAAGAGGAACACGATGTTCATTGCCCGGTCCAAACCGAAAGAGAGATGTTGTTGGAGGCGATGTACACAGAGTAGGAAATCGACATAGTTTTCTGTGGGTCAGATGCATCTGCAACTAGGCTTGTGCAAGGGGAAGAGGTGAATGACCAAGTACCTAGAAAGGGAATGAAAGAAACGGTTACAAGTTTGTCGGAAGTCGATCAACCGTTAGAGGAGAAGGAAGAATCTGCGATCAACGCGTCGCCAATGGATACACAATAATTTATTGAGTGTGTGTATTCCACTGTGGAAATTAATGAAGCTTTACGTGGACCTCCAGTGGCCGGGAGTGGTCCTGTTGCTGAGGTAATTCTTTGTGAAACTGTTATAATTATTTGTAACTTTTATGTCATTTTTTATAACTTTAGTTTATTTTTTGTATAACTCTTAGTGCTTTAAATTTCAACTTCAGCTAACAGTATGTACAACTGCAGTAATTCTTTGTGAAACTTATAATTATGTGTAATTCTTAGACCATTCTGTATAACTTCAATGTACATTATGTGTAACACCCCAAGTTATTGAGAGTAAGGTTGTCCCACATCGGGGAATTGAGGAGGTTGTGATATGTTTATAAGGGATTCCACCCACCACTTAGTAACAAGGCCTTGTGCTTTTGGGCTTAAGTGAGGACAAATAATGGGCCCAAAGGTACATATCCCATCTTATTGGGTTGTTTTACGACCGTGGTGGGTCGGGTTGTTATATTATGTATAACTCTTAGCCCTTTATGTATAACTTCAACTAAAATTGGTACTTTTATATTATGTGTAACTCTAATGTTTTGTTTCTGTAACTCTTAGGCCTTTCTGTATAACTTTTATTGTTCTTTCTGAAACTTCTATTACAAATAGCATGGTGTCTAATATTGTTTGCCTTCTTTCAGGTCACTGTACAAAAGTCGTAATTGAAAATGTGGAACAACAATCTGTCAATGTGGTTGAAAATGTAGTTGCTGATGATGGTGCGAAGGTCAACCCGGGGGATTAGTCAATTAAATGGAGTGTGTTTCAGATCCCTTTGACTTTCTACAACACGACTGAATTGAATGAGGCCTTTCAGGAGTTATTGAGGCCGCGAGTAGTGTGGACAAAGAAGTAGGGCCAATGGATAAGAACATTGGTTCTATAGTTCAGCATGTTGTTCCACCTCCCCCCAGTTATGTGTCGCGCAGTGACATGAACCACCATGCATTCTTACTTCATTCCACTGTCCCCCTTTCGTGCATGGACGTTGAACCGGAGAACCTAGGTTGTTTAATTAATTGTGGGAAACCCGAGCCTGATCAACACATATGCTCACAGTTGTTGCACTTTAATAAGAAACGGTTCAAGACGGTTTTCAGTCTGAGGAAGGATGTAATGTATTATGTATTTGATCAATTTCACGACTATAACCGAGTGTAAGTAAAAGACGAGTTTTCCTAAATTTCAATATGACACTTCAATATGTTACATCAATGCGTCTTAGTTGTTAATTGGCTAATCCTTCTTAGGGAACAATTGGTCACATATAACGAGCCATATTACATACCTCATAAGGATATCCAGACGTTGATGCCCGAAGTTCAGGTCATGAACAATGTCATTGACTGCTGGTGTTTACTACTCAATCAGCTTATGTTCGAGAACACCTTTTTTTGTTGCAAGTTCCCATTTGTTTTTTTTTGGGTCACGCTATAAGTGTACTCCGAACAAAGCAAGTAATTTGTGATTATATGTGTGTAACTTCTGATCTGGTATGACAACCCGTCTATCATTTTAATAGGACTTTGCAATTGCAATTTGGGATGGCCAAAAAAAAAACAAGGTTGTTGATACTGGTGTTTACTACTCAATCAGCTTATGTTCGAGAACACTGCACCTGTTGCAAGTTCCCGCTGTTTTTTTCGGCTGGGTCACGCTATAAGTGTACTCCGAACAAAGTAAGTAATTTGTGATTATATGTGTGTAACTTCTGATCTGGTCTGACAACCCGTCTATCATTTTAATAGGACTTTGCAATTGCAATTTGGGATGGCCAAAAAAAAAAAACAAGGTTGTTGATAAATCTGAATCATTTTGTGGCGTGTGGGACCTATGTCAAGAGGCGTGTGCTAGTCCATTCCAACTGGAATCTGATATGGTGAGTTTATTTTAAATTGACAATTACCGTAAACTCAATACTATGGTAGTACAAGTATTTTCAATGTAAGTTGTTTTCCCAACCAATGTAACTTCAAACACTTTATGTGCAACTGTAGGTTAACTTATAAATATCGAACAAAAGTTATAAAACTTCAGTAGCTGATAAATTGATAACTTTATCAGTTAAAGTTACACATATCCTTATTGGAGTTATACATTCATTGATTAGGAGTTACACATATTCAACATGAAGTTAGTCATCCATTTAGTAGAAGTTTGCATAAAACTTGTAAATTGTGTCACTATAACTTCAATGTTTTTTTGTGCAACTCCATTTCACAACCACTGTAACTTCTAACACTTTATGTGCAACTCCAGTAATTGATTGTGAAACTTCTAATTTGTGTAACTTTTAGACTTTTCTGTATAACTTCAACTTATTTCATGTATAACTCTTAGCACTTTTTGTATAACTCCAGCTAATAGTATGTATAACTCCAGTTATTGATTGTGAAACTTATATTATGTATCTCTCTTAGACCTTTCTCTATAACTTTAACTTATATTATGTATAACTCTTGGACCTTTCTGTATAACTTCAACTTATATTATGTATAACTCTTAGACCTTTCTGTATAAGTTCAGCTAACAGTATTTATCACTCCAGTAATGGATTGTGACTCCTATCCCTGCTTGTATAACATCAACTAATCATGTTTGTCATCCAATTACTGTGTAACCTTACAGTTATCAATTGTAGTCTGAATTAATGTGTTGCATTTTGTAGGTTTTCGTCCCGGTAAGCTCTGGCGATCAAGATCATTACTCTTACATTTGCATAAATTTCCTCTCTGAGCAGATCGAGTACCTTGATAATCGTTCTTACGATGACGATATACTGAAGTTACCATATGGAGGGATCATGCATATTACTGTAAGATTTATTTAATGGATGAGTAACTTAATTTTTTCCGTGATTTTGTAAAATGGTCTTCTATTTACACGCCTTGCTCAACTTTGCCAAACTGATGAAATGGGAAAGTATATGGTCTTCAAAGGTATTGACAAAGGTAAGAAAGTTAGTGGGTTTAAATTCGTAAACATTAACTTCAAATGGCAGGGAGTAGGATATTCTGATAATGACTGTCATATTTACATCATGGTTCATATGTTGCTTTATCGTGGAGAGCTATTTGAATGTACCCTAGGGACAAAGGATAACATTAACCTCATGCGCAGAGAAATTGCTGCCATCCTTATTCTCAGTGACGTTAACATGGAGAGGGAAGACGTGTTATTTAGGGTATCAGGTTTTAAGCAGGTTAAAGATGATTACCTGGCGAGGATGATTAAGTCACATAGGTCAGCCAGTAACACAAGTGGAAGGAAGAGAGGTATCGACTCCGACGAAGGGAACAGTTCTACAAAACGCCCTTGCTCTAATATCAGTGCATCCCATAAAACTCCTGCTTCCAAAGTAGGTCTGGGTCGGACTCCGTCTAGTCGGTCCCCTTAAGCTGTCTGCAGCCGCTCCCGTGGTAGGGGGATGGACTTTGTTGCACCCTGGTCTGCGGGGATTCGGACCCCGAGCTTGTTGTGGTTTCCAAGACGCTTCAGTTAAGCAAGACATTAATCAAGGATATCCCGGCGTTGCACAAGCAAGTGGCATATTTCTGCTTCCATGACGACTACAATTTGGAAAATTGGTAAGTTACAGAAAATCTTGTCCAGATGATTTACATTTAATCAATTTAATGAATCTTATATTAAATGTCTTAAACACACAGAACCACTTGAGTATTGTTTCATCCTCTGTAACTTCAAGTTGGAAATGTATAACTTTACAGCTAAAGTTATACATATCCTTAATGGAGTTACACATTCTTGAGTTGCAGTTATATGTTTCCTCACTGAAGTTTAGTTTCATTTCAATAGGAGTTACATATCTATTTAGTAGAAGTTATACATTTTCTGACTGAAGTTTAACATATCCTTAGTGAAAGTTACATATCCTGATTGATTAACACCTACTGTCCGAAACACAGTGAACCACTGACGTACTATGCTCGTCATGCAAGGCTCAATAGGTTGCAAATGATGTCCATGGTATACCTGAGACGCCAATGGATGATTCGGTGATTGAGTGTTGGTCCATGTTGCTTAACCGTTTGGAGGCAGAGGAGAGCGAGTTTTCAAGGATGTCTTTTTTCGGTATCCGTCATATGGTATGATTGTAATCAGTCTTTTACCTTGGCTTCATAACTATGCATGCGTATCTTCAATGGATATGATATATATAACTTTAACAGTGGAATATAAAACTTCAGTAGTTGATAAATGTATAACTTTATCAGCTAAAGTTACACATATCCTTTATGGAGTTACACATTCATTGATTAGAAGCTACACATTTCCAGCATGAAGTTAGTCATCCATCAATATAACTTCAATGCTTTTCTATGCAACTCCATTTTACAACCACTCTAACTTCTATCAGTTAATGTGCAACTGTATAGTTAACTTACACCAATTACTGTGTAACTTCAGCTTACGTTATTTGATCAGTTAAGTGGAGATATAACCACTCACACACGTACTACTACATACACAGGAAATAATCTTGGACAGTTTGCGAAACCCTAAGCAACAAACACAGAACACCGATAAGCTGTACACAACGTGGGACGTTTTTAGACAAGATAGTGACACTGATTTTAGCTCAAAGGCAGATTTAATCTTCGTCCCCATTAAGATTGAAGGACATTATGCGTGTGCATGTATCAACTTTAATTCACGTACGATTGATCTCCTTGACCATAAGTACTACCCTAATGCGGACAGGTCGGACATATACAAAGCGTGTCATATAATTATAAGTTGAAGTGAAATTATATTACGTTCAACTTAACAGTTTTGTTTGTGTGCTTTACAATTTCTATGATATTTTTTTTGTGTGCAGGCGAGCCACATGAGCGACTATTTAGAATCTAGAGAAGAGGATAGAGGGAAATTCATACCCGACTTCCAATTTTGCCAGGTTCAGTTAGTTTAGCAGAAGCAATCGATCAACGACACTGAATCTGGCTTGTTCACAATGATGCACATGTTAATGTACGAGGGTGATACTTTTCGTCATGTGGATCTTGAGAGGAAGGTCAACCATCGGTATTTGGTAATCCAGCTGGCAGCGACCTTTGTCCTATCTGACATGAACGTCATAAAAGCAAGAATTTTAAATAGGGTCAACAGTTTCGTAGCTGACAAAGATGAGATCCTGAAGCAAGTAGAAGCCAAACGAAAAATTAAGAGGATCTTGGCCAAAAAACCTATCAAAAAATAGAACGTGTCTCCGTTGTTCATTTTGTAGTAAACATGTCACTTTTTTATAACTCAAGTCTATTGCCAAGCAACTCTTCTTAACAACCTATGCAACTTCTGTGAATAGATTGTTATTATTTCTTTTTGTTATGGTTTAATTAAAATAAAAGTTATACAAAAACGCGTAAAAGTTACACGTAATTTTAGTTGAAGTTATACAGAATGACCAACGAGTAACAATTTATGAGATATTTCAAAAATTATGACTGAAGTTACACACACTGCTACGTGAAGTTATACTTAGTTGTCTAAGAGTTACGCTAAAAGGTGTAACAGTTATACAAATAGGCATAGGAGTTATACAAAATATCCTTATAATTATACAAGTAGGCATTCTAACATTAACTTGAAGTTGCACATAATATGACTGAAGTCATACAATCTGTAAGTTGAAGTCATACATTCTAACATTTCAGTGCATATTACATCATTTCAGTGCAACTTCCGTCAAAAATAAACAAAAGCTAACTACTCAATACCCACTCCGTTTCACCATATTCTTTACCTTTTAAGAAAAAAAAGTGTAAATAATTTATTAAGACGGAGGTATTTCTATATTGCCAACTACTACACTCCTTCTTCTTCTTCTTCTTCTTCTTCTTCTTCTTCTTCTTCTTCTTCTTCTTCTTCTTCTTCTTCTTCTTCTTCTTCTTCTTCTTCAGATACTGGTGATGATGGTGGATGCTCTGAAAATGGGTTAGGACAGTTCCATTTGTCGTGGTGTGCCATTTGCTTGCAGTTATTACACATGCGCTTTGTCTTACTAGCTAAGGCAATGACTTTACTCTTAGCTGACACCATCCTTTTACCGCTGCCCTTGTTTTTGGATTATTTTGGTGGAAGTATTATTATTCCCTCATTGGCGAGGCAACCAAGAATTTGCTCCAATTCCTGTTGTTTATTCATAGCTTTCTTGCACGGTAAAAGTTTCTCCTTAAATTATCTAATTAAGGAGCTTAAACTCACCACTTCAGTCACACTCATACCACAAAGTAAACCAATGGTCACATGAACTTCTGACCACAACTTCACCATCTCAACTTCTTTTCCATCAATGCTACTATTTGCATCTGCTAGTTCACCATCACAGTCTGACAATCTGAATTGAAGTGCATCCTTTATCTATCTTGCAGCAACATAATCCTCTGGTATTGTCTTCTTGCCGTTAGCCGAATAAATCCATACTATATGTCAGCATAGAATTCCCTTCCTTTCAAACATTCTACAGCTGCACCGTACCGCAAGTGTCCCTCAAATAAAATAAAATTTACAAGTTTCAGACAACTGTATAACTTCTTTTTTCACACAGTATAACTCTAGAACTATATCTAGTAACTTCAGACATCTACTACATAGATAAAGATTAAGCCAAATGTATAACTTCTTTGATCAAACAATGTAACTCTAGAACTATATCTTGCAACTTCAGTCATCTACTACATATTTCATTATATGAAAAATGTATAACTTCTGTGTTCAGACAGTGTAACTCTAGAACGATATCTATTAACTTCAGTGATCTACTACATAGATAAAGATTAAGCCAAATGTATAACTTCTTTGTTCAAATAATGTAACTCTAGAACTATATCTTGCAACTTCAGTCATCTACTACATTTATTAAGTTTCAGTCAAATGTATAACTAACTTCTTTGTTTAGCCAGTCTAACTCTAGCAATATATCGTGTAACTTCAGTTATCTACTACATACTTCATAACTTCTATAAAAAGCTTTATTATTACCTGGGTTGTACTCAACGTCGAAACTCCTCTCGTTGCATGAATCTTTAACGACAGTCACCTCCAGTCCATCTACTTTAGCATAATCCCCGGTCCTACATGTATCGATCAAGTAAATGACCTCTTGTTGAAATTCGTTGAAAACCTCAAGGGTATACACTTTTGATGCATAATCCTCAATAGCTATATGCGTTGCAGTTTTTGGTGTTGAGTGTCGGTTATCGTTGTCAAGCCTCTTATGCGTATGTCGTTAATGGTCGATAGCGCTGTCAAAACGCATCCAAAACTCAACCAACGTACCTGACTAAGTCAGCTTTAACTAAGTCTGTCACGGTAACCAATTTGGGGGTTTGAATTTGTTTGTTGTAAACTAATAAGATTAAGGAAGAGGGGAAAGGCAAGAGAATAAGGATTAAGCAAATAAGGAGAAAATAGCTAAGACAGTCGGTTCACCATGATCATTCAGTCAAGCAACTAGGTCTCAGGTCAATGCAAGTATGGTCTATGGGGCAGTGAATATCTCCTTCGGCTGTCTCAATTCTCCCTAAAGCACAAATGGCTTAGCTTCCGCCCTCACTACGGTGCCCTAATGTTCGCTACGAGTCTCACCCTTTCCAACCTTCCGGTCCAGGTCAAGGTTTACTACGATTAAATGACTAATTGCGTCGACTCAATTAGACAGAAACAATTAAATGTAGCGATTAACAACATAAACTACACAAGCATTAAACCTAATATATCAATTTACAATTCCTTCATAATCATGGATCCCCTAAATCTTAGCAAAAAGAATTAGCTATGCATTATCATCGGATTAACAATAACCATACATAGACAAGAAGAATTAAACATGATAACAATAAACAAGAGAGATTTGAATAAAGCAATTACAAAAATAAAAGAAGAGAAGGAGTAATAATAATAAAAGAGATTAAGAATAAGAATTAGAAGAAAGTATAATACCGATTACAAGGTTCGATCCAAGGGAAGGGTATGAGAGATTAAGAGAAAAGAAGAGAAGAGCAAAGCAACGTAGTCTGTAGTGTGATTAAGTATTCGAAAATCATACTACTTAACCTAATAACAAAGCCTAATTACAAAGCCCATACGAAATAAGGCAAGAAACACGGCTACAGAAGAAAACCTCTCGATCGAGTAGAATTAAACAATTCGAACGAGAAATTAGTCAGCAATTCCTCTCGATCGCATGGAAAAACCATTCGATCGAGGACTTCTTATAATGGCCTTCTCTATCGAGTATGAAAACAACTCGATCGAGTGAAACTCCAAGAGATAAAGCATTCGATCGACTGAAAAGAGGTCGATCGAGCTATATTAGCGCATAAGGCACTTTGACACCTTCCGAAATCAGTTCACGCGTCTTCAAAGTGATAGATTCCAAGCTCCGGTTCCTTTTTCTCCATAAATGTATGCAAATGGGATGGGTTTAGGCTCAATTTATCTTCTTTTCGGTCTGTACCTGCAATATACGCAAGACAAATCAAAGTAGACTATTCGGGGGTATTTGTAGCTAGATGCCTCGTAAAATAGTACAGAAATACGTGTAAAAATGAGGTAAAAACACTATATAAAATACACGCATCAAGTATCATGTATCGACCTTTGCTCAAACTGACATTAAGTGTGATAGGGCTGAACTCATGGAAGCTCCACCCATAACACCGGGACGGGCTCCTAGAGCATCCACTAACCTTGGCATCACTTATGCAGCAACGCTACAAATGCTAGTATCACAAGGCAAATTACACCTACTCGGTCCAACTCCAGACCCTGAAAATATACTGCCTAGATGGAACATTGATGCATATTGCCAATATCATCGTGGTAGGGGACATGATACAGAAGCATGCTTTTGTTTGAAGCATATGATCCAAGATATGATTGAAAGTGGGAAATTGTCCCTCTCAACTTTTAACCCACAACGCGACTTAGGCAATTCTCATGGATATACCACTTATCAGGAAACTCTTCTTGACTGTTATCCTTCCAGTGTTCCCAATGATGAGGACGGGGTGCTCAAATGGGTGAATGTTCAAAGTCAGATGCCGAAGCCAGTTGGTGGAAAAGAAAATGTTCAAGCATGGGCCGATGATTACGAGTCTGGACCTAAGATCGAGTCAGAGTTCAAGTCCGAGTCCTAGGCTTTCTATCCCATAATTTTTCTAGTATCTTTCTTTGTGTCCATTTCCATTTCTGGTGACAACCTGGGGGCTGTCCCATGAGTCATATGTCTTCTCGAGTCTATACATTTATTATTTATTTGAATAAAAGTACAATTTTCAATATACTTATTCTTCTTATCCTATCCCTTTTCCTGTGACAACGAGAATTAATTTGAGACATTTTAAAACAAACAACGCATGTCAGTCGATGTGAGTGCACTTAAACCATGTTCCATTCCAAGTTGTAGAGGACCTAAAACTCCGTGTCCATTTTCTTACCTATTCCATGTCTGGCAATAGAAACCTCACTATACCCCAGTTTAGGACGAGCCTATCTAAAGAGATTCTAGGACGAATCCAAACCATCTCCCTTGTTAACGATCAATGACGGAAGGCAAGCCCATTCCCCACAATAAAACCCGTTTACTAAACCAACCCGTTTCACACCAAAGGTGCTAGTCTGACTCAAATCCATGGTAGCAAGCAAATCGAGCCATGATCAAAGATAAAGGCTCAATCAAGTGAAATTACCAAGGTCAATATCCAAGGTCACGGTTATGCCCGTAATCCAAGACAAAAGAGTCAAAAGGAGAAGGCTCAATCAAGAAAGTCAATGTCAATATCCAAAGTCAAAGTTATCTTCAAAAACCTGAATCAAGAATCTGAGCAAAAAGCCAAGATATATTCTAGACCAAGAATCTGAGTCTGAATCAAGAACAAGTATGAAATCAAATGCTGAATGGAATAATGCTGAATTCTATATAGAATCAAGACATCAATGAAGATGGTCAACTAGCACCCTCACTTAGCCTTTCGCACATCACACACCCTAAGTCCTTTTCTAGACCGTTACAGGGAGATAGTTAGGAATTTTGAGAATCCTCTCAAGCTTGTCAAGTATGCCCATCCTTTAGGACCAAGACATGAAAACTTGATCCCACGTCGTTTTAAACTACCTTTATGTGCTCAGGCTACATCAAGCCTGAGACTCCATTTCCAAGCCATATTACAAGCCATAATCCTATAAAGCCTTAACTCCACAAAATCAAGCTCCAGAGATTTGCTTCAAAGCCTCTATTTCCAAGCTCTACATTCCAAATATCCAATCCAGTTTTACCTTGACCCAGACACGGAGTCTTCAAATACTTTGCCACCTAGGACGAGACATACCCATATCATCCTTAGGGTCCACTTTTAGGTGTATTCACATGACAAGGAAATCTTTACAAACTTAATTATACCTCTTTGGTCTATGATCAGAGGGAGTTATCTCAAATCAATTCTTTTAGTCACTAAAGGAAATTACCCTCCTGACCCATGCACTTTAAGGCCCTGACAACATAGCTTAGGCATACACCAGAACTACGAGCATGGTTTGATTTCACCCCTTCAGGTGGATACGTAGGCAGTCCTTTTTTACACAAGAAGAATACAACCACAACACCCAAATAAAGCTAACAAAGCCAACCTAGAACTACGATCTGGTTTGATTTCACTTCACGTGAATATGTAGGCAGTCCTCAAGGACACAACCATCCCAACTTTTAACTTTCAACCTCAATAACCATCCCAACTATAAACTTTCAACCTCAATTATCGACACCCATTTTACAACCATCCCTTTCCATTTCATAACCTCCCAACCCCAAATTCTATTTATACCTCTTTACTGGGGCTCCTTTTTGTCGCCCGGTCTCTTTTTTTACCAAACTCCAGAGTCATATTCTCATCCTGGGGGCTTCTCCTCCGAGATGCCACCCTTCCTTTATTCCTTTATTTATTTTAATTCGAGCTAGTGCTTGGTCCGGACAATGAAAAAAAGTCTTAGATCGATTCTCGAAGTTATCGTGCCTCAAGAGGGGTCTCTTTTACAACAAACGATGTCAAAAGATGTCCAAGTAGACAGCTTATCCATGGTTCATGCCTTGCCTTTCTATGCCATCATCATTCTTACAATTCTTCTAACTTCAGAACTGATACGCATTGTCACCCATATTTGGCTAGGGGTTGTGCATACTTAAGCGAAGTCTGTCAAGGTCATCCCTGTGTCGTGTCAAATCTAAGTCAGCGTTGCGTCAATCATCGTCTTGTGTCCTAGTGAGTCGATGTCGTGTCAAGTCATGCATCTCAAGCCCATTGAATATGCATAACGCATTACAAGCAAAAAATTTCATGAAGAAAAGAGCTTTCAAAATTTTTTATGTTTCCTTCCTCATTCAAGGTTCACGTACTAATTGTTTCCTCATGTGCTATTTTCCTGTTAGATTGCGTTCTTGTGTGGCTACTAACCATGCAGGTGAGTATAAGAAGCATAGTTCACTCCAACTGGGGGCTTCGCCCAAGTCTCATTCTCCCCAGCGGCAGTCAAGATATTCCTTAGCAGTATTCACAGTGATGCTCAAGGTTTTTTCCATGGCGATCAAGATGTTTCTAATCGTCGATGTGTTCCCCAGCGAGATTTCGTTGCCGCTTACAGCCCTCGTATTTCTCGGAAGTACGATTTGCTTGAGATCGACGCAAGCAGATTCAACCTCAAGACCGACGCGAGCAGGTTCCCCAGCCAAGGGTGCGTCGTTGTCGATCCTTTATTTTTCCTCAGCGGTGCCATACGTTTATTCTCCTCAGCGATGCCAAGAGTGCGTCTTTGTCGATCCTTTATGTTTCCTCAGCGGTGCCAAGGGCGTGCCGTTGTCGATTAGATACCTTCATTTTTCCTCAGCGATGCCAAAGGCGCGTCGTTGTCGATCCTTTATTTTCCTCAGTGATGCCAAGGGTGCGCCGTTGTCCATTAGATACCTTTATTTTTCCTCAGCGATGCCAAGGGCGCGTCATTGTCGATCCTTTATTTTCCTCAGCGATGCCAAGGGCGCGCCGTTGTCGATTAGTTACCTTTATTTTTCTCAGCGATGCCAAGGGCGCGTCGTTGTCGATCCTTTATTTTCCTCAGCGGTGCTAAGGGCGCGCCGTTATCGATTAAACACCTTTTTTTAGCGATGCTAAGGACGCGTCGTTGTCGATTTTCTCCTCAGCAGTGCCAAGAGCGTGCCGTTGTCGACACAGCATATGATTCTTCCCCACGGAGTTTGAGATGAAATTCTCCGAAGAGTGTTTGTACCTTAGAATCCTTCACCCAGAGAAGTCTCAGGTATGATTTCTACTTATAGATGGTGAGCTTTCTTACGTAGTTTAATGGACTTTAAACGACCCTTCCCGATAGTGGATATACTCTAAAATGTTCCCGAAGACAAGTCCTTGGTTTAGACCCCTTGAGCCGCCTCGCATCGCCATAGTCGTAAGGTTGTAATCTTCAATTGACCTGATTGTTATACTTTGACTTTTGCCTTGTCCAAGCCTCAGTCAAAGTGGGGGCTCTATAGATACCTCATTTCTGCACCTCCCGCCAACTACCCAGTGATGATTGGGCCGCATGTTTGATACGCAGAACGGTTTTATGAAAGTTCATAAGTTCATCGACAAGTGATATCTCAAACACTTGAGTCAACCCCTTGGTCGTCATCTACGAGCCGATACGGTCGTTTGACAGTAATTAGAGTTCATTTGGAGTCCGGGTCAAAAACCGCTACATTTTCTAAAAACGTTTAAATGTCGAGTTGGAATATTCCTGAATGTTCTAGAATTCTCTGGATATTTATTCCCAATTTAAATTAATATTTTTAAGTAAATATCTTTCCGCATTTTGTGTTTTATGGAATAAGGAAGTATAGATCTACCGAAATTCCATAATAAAACGTGGAATTCTTTCTTGCTGAGGATGACACCTCTGGGGAAAGGACGCAGCAGGTGTTGCGCCTCTTCCAAAGATCGCAGTAGCTGCTGTGCCTCTTCCCCATGCCTCTTTTCACGCTTTTCAGAATATTTCCATGATTTGTTTCCAAATCCGTGTCATTCCTAAACTCCTCCGTATGTTTAGTATAAATAGAGACCTTCGGTCTCCATATTTGGCACGCGAGTGTTCCGTCCCTTCTTTCTCTCTCTTTGCATTCTAGACCACGCTATTGATTTCGACGCCTACGTGCTTGATCAATCGACCACGTATTTGATATATCAGTTTTCTTACTTATCCAGTTTCGTTAATCTGATCTCAAGTTTGTTCGTTTTGTATTTCCGACACGAGTTCATAATAATCATGTAAACCGCTGTAATTTCTCATTTTTTATCCGTTTTATGACTTGCCCAGATGCATATAATCGTTTAAAACACTTCAACTCGAGTCTAATATTGACAATTTATCTTAAATTTACCAACGAACGATAACTAACCCGCGGTTCTGACTTCACAGCCAGAATCCACTTCAAGAACAGACGCAGGAAGTGTTGCGCTTCTTCCAGAGGACGCAGCAGATGCTGCGGCTGTTCTGGGTTGGCTTCTGTCCCTGAACTCTTTCTCGATCTTACGTAGTTCCTAATTACGTATTAAATCAACTATTATTCGTATTATCGCCTCTAATCTGATATATTTTCATTCTAATTTTATTTTCCTTTCATTTTCTTCTTCAAAATCCCGTCTTTGAGCGTGCTTTTGACGTAGATCAAACAAACTTTGTAATTCTTGTAATATTAATTCTCGTATTTCATTTATCGTTATTATTTTTTATATATGATTTAATTGTATGGCATTCACATGTAGTTAATCTAACATCTACTTCGACCCAATTTGTTTGCTAAAATACGTGTTAACCGACATAGTCTAATTTCACATGCTAGGACTAATCTGTGTTTGTTGCATTGCATGCATTATATCGACAACATATCAAATATGAGCAATTTCCCTAATCATTAGTAGAGGCCGCTATCGAGGCGGGCGGGATTAGGTGTTCGAGTAAAGAGCTTCCTAATACGTACCCTCACCCCTTACTCAAATATCTCTAGACAACCGTGTCCATTGGCATCTTCGAGAGTCATTCTACACATAAAATGCTAAGGGTAACGATTTCTTAGTGTTTATGTCATTACTTTGTGTCTTGACATGGCACGAGGTATTTGAACGGTTTCCAATTTTTCCACAATAAATTGGTGGCGACTCCACAAATGCAGGCTTATTCAACCTTTCACCGGTTTCAATGCTTCACCAATCGATAACGGCTCATGACGTGCTTTGGCAAACCAAGATTCCGTGGGACAAGTGCCGCTGCCTCGAAACCAACGCGCGGGTGCGCGCGGCGTGGGTGGCCCATGTCCACAGTAATAAAGTATGAAAATGCGTACCAAATAAGAGAAAAAATGTATGTAACATACACGCATTTGTGTATAAGAGAAATATATATGTGTCATCCTCCACTAACAAATGTTTATCATTTATTTACATTTCACTTCCGATATATAAACGCTAACACTTGGTCATTTGCAAAGAGAGAATTTTTGACGAAAAATTAGCCATCTTTAGCCCGTGGTTCCGGTTGAGAGGAAGAAAAAAATTGATGAATTGTTCATCATTTTTGACCTTTGTATTCTTCATCCTTCTTGATCAAAGATGTTGATCAAAATCACAAAATAAAATCACACAAAATATTATACATCATATATTACTAATTTAGTAATAATATTTGTAATTTTTAAGGGTAAGCTTCTAATAGTTATCTAGTACATAATATTAGAGGTGTTTGGGGTGAAATCTTGGGTGCAACCAAGAGGAGGCATTCTATTTTGGGTTCTAGGAGATCATCAAGTTTCGAGCCATATCAAAAAATGTTGTTGATCATCACCATCACCATGATCATGCCATTATGAAGATGAAGAAAAGTTGTTTTCTTAATTCTTACTTATTTCCTTTTAGCATGCATGTAACTAGATCACAAGACAACTAAATTAATGTAATTTAGTAACTATTTAGAGTGGTGTAATTAGGGTTCTAAGACTAACAGCATCCACATTTAACTTGGCCTTGTAAGTGAGGGTGTTACATCAGGTCATTTTCGGGTTTATTCATGGATAATAATGCGTTTGCAACAACAAATATTCGGTCGGATTATAGTGAGTCGGGTCATCAATTTCGGTTTCGGGTCAAGTTTGGGTCTTGCGTTTGGGTGTCGGGTCAGGTTATTTGGGTTGGGTTAATTTTATCAAGTCTACAAAGGATGGTGGACAATGTAGTAGTAGTAACCTTTCGACTAGTCCTCAAAAGAAAGGTCGGTTAAAGTTCCACCTTGGTTCGATTTTATTTCAGAGACTTGAAACTCAATCATACACTCCCACTTCCTCCACAAAATACCTTGAACATTATTTGTCATTTGGCGTTGATAATAATGATGCGGGTTTCAACATCCATCTTTGGTGGAAATCCCGCTCCACCCAATTCTCCCTTCTATCAAAAATAGGCAGAGACGTTCTTGTTGTTCCGCCTTCTACGTTTGCGTCGTAATCCTCTTTTTGTGCAGGTGGAAGAGTTTTAGATGAAAAAAAGATCAAGTCTAGCTCTCGGGACCTTAAAGATGTGTGTGTGCAAAAAATGATTGGAATCAACCTAAGATAAGACGTCAGGGGCAAAGGAGTTGTAACAACCCCTTCTTACCCGACCAAGGTAATTAGGAAATGTTACCGTCTCGGTTTCCCGAGGCAGTGAAATCGGAATTACAATTAAGAAACTTCATTAAATAAATAACAAGTTTAGTGATTACAACATAAACTAATGAAATAAATGTGAACTATACAAACTACAAGTCAACTACCATCTATGTCATCTATACAATGCTACTCGACTCCGAGTCCAAAGCGCGACCCAAATCCCGATCACGTCAACAAGTAAAACTTGTACTTAACCTGCTCCCCATATGATTGGAAATATCAAATGGATCGACACAGGCCACCCCGGAAATAGGTGACAATTACACAGACACAACAAATGTCAGTTTCAATAAATAAAGTGTGACACAACTCAAAGTGTGTGAGTATGCAACAAGACTATAATATGAATGACATGCTATAAAACAACCACCACCATGGTACCGGGACACGCCCAGACATACTGACAACCACACTAGTACCGGAACATGCCCAAATATACCAACAACCACAAACATGTGCCGGGACACACCCAGACGTACCGGGTCCGGAAGCCAACCGGATCCCTTGCCAAACGTCGTGTCTCAACCACACGAGTCCCTCTGTAACTCAAGCCATTAATGTGAACATCCCTCTTGGAGTGGGAAGCTCCAAGAGGCGACTCAAGCATAAGACGTTCTCCCAACTGTCTTACGTCTCCAAAACAACAACAACAACAACATCAACGAATCCTCTAACATATGTGATAATAACCAATACATGAACCACACTCAACATATCATAATCATCCTCTTAATGATGTAATTACCACTAAACTTGTTATAATGCAAATTCCCAAAATATGTAAGACTAACTACAACATCAACATAAACAACATCACATTATTGAAACGAGTAGGATTAACCTACCTTTTATTATACTCCATAAGCTATTCCAAGACAACAAGAATCCATCTCATAAAACCGTCTCATCCTACAATAAACGCATTATAACTATCATAATACATCTTAATCTATATACAATATAAAACCTTTTATTATTACCCTCTAATTAGCCATAAACACATACTAATTGCTAATTAATTAACCCAATTGAAAACCTCCAAAAGTTAGGGTTCATAAGACTAGAAAATGGTAGATCTTAACTTACAAATCAAGAGGAAGGAAGGAGAAAGGCAAGCAATCCTCTAATCCAAGCTTGAATCCCCTAATATGGTGTTTGAGAGGGTTTTAGAGAGAAGGGAGGGAGTTTGGAGAGATAAGGAAGAAGATAGAAATGATTTTAGGGTTAGGAAAGAAAGGGTTTAATCCCGTGTTCTGAACAGCGTCACTCGATCGAGTGGCAAGTGCACTCGGTCGAGTGTCACTTACTCGGTCGAATTTTGGTTACTCGGTTGAGTGCCGGTCCACTTGGTCGAGTGAATCTCACTTGGTCGAGTGCGATGCAGTTCTCAGCAATGACCAGTTTTCGTAAAACAGTCATATCTTACTCGTTTCTTGGTCATTTTGGCCGTGTGACCTACCGTTGGAATCTTAAGAGAACAAGCTAGCACCTTCAATTAGAATCACATTAATATCATTTTTAGATCTCAAGTTATGACATTTTTAAAATGACTCTTCTATAGGCGGACATTATAACAACTCCAATAAGTCTAGTATTGGTTATACTCGGTCCACTCAGTCTATTCGGTTGAGTGAACGCCTTAAAAACTACAAGGTATTACAATATTCCCTACTTAAAAAGAACTTCGTCCTCGAAGTTCACTCACTCTCCTTTCCTCAGGTCTCCTCAAGTTTCGTCACCGATTCTCATGCACTCTCTCGTACCTCACATGTCTATCAACCGTATACGTACTTTTATAAACATCGCACTTGTCCCAAGGTTCTTTGTTCAAATCTCATTACTTCCTCACATTCCGTACTTTCTCTTTCCTTAACTTCCGAATTATTATATCCACTCCCCCTAAAAGAGAACTTCGACCCGAAGTTCAACTATCAAACCTCATAACGTGATCTCATATGCTCATTACTAAATTCCACAAATAACTATGTTTCAGGTTCAACACTCTCTCTTACCTATTGCAAATCCATTATCAAATCTCATATCATCTTATGCCATTGCTATAATCCCACTCTAGAAGCCTCTTTACCCCCCCCTCCCACTTACAAGCCTCCCAAAGGTCAAGCTCCAGGTCAAACCCACGATTCCAATCTATAATCCCACACATAACTCTTAACTCATGTTGGTCATAAGCATGCGTATTTATCACGGGGTATAACTCGATTGTTATGTCTCTATATCGCGTCAATTCTCGTACTTCAATATGTATGCACATCAATCACGAATATACGGACTACAAGAAACAAATCAATTAATGCAAATTTCTCATTATGTGACTCAACAATGATTGACATTACCATTTCCGGACATCATGCCACGCATATACCACGTCAAATATACCACATGATCACACATGTGTTTCCATATCCGTTCCTATTCATCATCAACACTTCCGCTCATACGGAAGACCACAATCACTATCATGCAATGACCAATATGTGACACATAACTTGCTTGTTTCATCTTACTTTTACACAACAAAGCAAAATCACGTCAACTAACACACATCAAACAAGATTATCACATCATTATTGTCATTCAATTACACATGTCAATTAACAACTTTCATTTAAATTTCACTCAAAAGTCACATAATGCAAACAATTCACAAGGTCTCATCTATATGGGGTTAACATGTTCATCCGACACAAACCAACCATTATAAATTGTGAAAATAAGGGTGTACACTCAATATTAGGTCGAGTATTGACAAAACAAGGGTTAAAGTATACCACCCGGTCGAGTGTAGGAGGCCACTCGGCCGAGTAGGCGGCCACTCAGTCGAGTATATGGTGCACTCGGCCGAGTTTCACCTGGGCATGAGGTTTTCATTCTCAAACTCATTTCCAAGCTTCTCTATTTTATCGCTCAATTAGGCACTACAACAAGGTCACGATAAACACCGTGGGTGTTTCACCTGACAATTGGGAGGCAACTTTACAAACAACATCTATACTACCGTTCACAGGCCAAAATTTCACCCTACTACTTTCACACTCCATGCATACACACTTTGCTTAAGCGTCCATACTACATAACACAAGAAATAAGGATACCTTAACGACACAATTGAGCCCACATGCTTTACATATCCCACTTTCATTCTCATAACCGCGAAAACCAAGCTTGGTAATACTAAGTCCACCATCATATATCTCAATTATTAAAATTCAAACTCATCCCTCGTATGTCGCGGCCGTCAACGCGACCTCTTCACAAGGGTTCCCTTAAAGCTTGTAACAATTCCTTATCGAATGTGGGATTACAAAACTTGCAAAACCTCCAACTCATCTCTCGTTCTAGTATTCCTTCTCATTTCCGGTTTCATAAACCTTTGTCACTATTTATTAGATTCATACCATTCCTCAAGTCAAATCTCACACCCTCCGAAACTTTTATCGATCATCTTGTGTCATCACTCTCTTTTCACTCTTGGTACCTCACTATTCTCTCACCATTCTATAAATCTTAACTCAAACCTATGCTATCCCAAGATACCTGAGTCATACTCAATAAGGTCACTCTCACTTGTCCTTTAAATTCCGTTCCCTAACTATGGGTCCGAACAACCGCTAAATATCCAACCTTGGTCGCACTCCACTCATTATTTATAGGTTGTCTCTCATGATCAACTCACTCAAATCAAAACTTTTCATAGGCTAATATACCTTCCTAGGTTTCCCAAATTCTTAAACTCGATGACTATATCCCATTTCACACATCTCATCGAAGATACATGCCTAAGGGTTAGAGTGAGAAAATCATTCTATTAGGCTCACACACAAACTCTATGCTCGGAGATCCCCATATTCATCGAAGGTACCGCCGACTCTTGGCGAGCTTCCCTTACTTAGTTGCTCCTCGCGTTGCTTGATGACTTCGGCACGCCCAGGAATTTATTTCACATGCAACTTCCGGGTAGGGGTTATGAGAATTACAACAATCCGGAACGGATACGGAAGAGGTAGGAAATCAAATAAATTGGAATGGATAGAAAACTTTCCCAACGCTTAAATCGGTGACCAACACTTTAAAATAAACCCTTGACACGAGCTTGTCATTGCGATGAAGTTTACTTAACCCGAAGAATGAAATTAAAGAAATTACGGCATGACTTCCTTTTTATTTTAAACAAACCACAAACTCGTTTCAATAATACACTTGAAATATGATGAATTTTGTAAAATGATGCAAATTTAAAAATTAACTCTAACAATTTTACCAACGTTGTAAAGGTTCTTCCCTATTATGAAATTTTTACTCAAACTTGACTAAAATGTGAATTATTATATTAAAACTCTAACATAACGATGATTTGTTTCAAATTTCTTGAAAACTTCAATACGGAATAAGCCGATATAAGATGGCACATATCGCTATAAGCCAAGTTCACAGTATTAAGAATCAATTAAGACAAGAACCTAACTTGGTAAAAGTCAAAATCCGGGTAGGTATACCACTCATTTTTGAACAATTTAAGACGGATAAATCTCTTATTACTTCACAAGATGTTATAGTCAAAGCTTATGTATACTTGTCACAACCTTTTCGAAAAGTTTGTCACCTCTTTAGGGCGAAAAAAATTCAAATCATTTTATGATAATCCCTCAATAAAATTATAGTCTCACAATACTATTAAACCATGTTTAATATGATATCAAAAATTGTTCATATTCTCACTTAGTTCAAATTTTTTTGGCCAAATCGATGATGAAATCTTCATTTTTAAGACGATGTAGCACACTACTAGTGAAGATAGTAGTCTTGTAAAATGATTAAACCAAGTTTCACTTATGAAAGATCAAAATCTTGAAGATTAAGATAAACTTTTGAGATGAAATTTTCACATAAAAGAAAAAAAATCAACATTATTAATAAATATAAAACCTTTATTATCCAATTAGACCTAACAACGAACACAAAATCCAACTATTGATTCAAGAATACAAGTCTTTAAGCTCGCCCAAGGTGGACAAAATTTCAACGTAAAAAAAAGTCTTGATAAAACTTGAACAAATATGTGTAGATCTACCCAAATCAAGTTTGGGAAAAAAAAATAAAATGAAGAAGGTCAACACGCTTACGCGGTCAAAGTTGAGAAGACGGATGAAAAAACTGGAGTAACAAAGTCTATTCCGAACAACAAATTACCGACATGGAGTTTGATTTTTTTTTAAGATAAACCGATGTCGAAGTTACGAGGTTTGAGGCAGAATGAAGAAGATAAGATAGAGAAAAGCAAAAATTTTCACTAGTTTCTCATCTCATCAGACCCATTCGGTCGAGTACTGAGGGCACTCGGTCGAGTACCGAGGGCACTCGGTCGAGTGCTGCTCTACTCGGTCGAGTGGCAAATTTTCCAGAAGTTTTCCAGTTTCTGAAACTTGCCCACTCGGTCGAGTGACTAGCTCACTCGGTCGAGTACTGCCCTACTCGGTCGAGTGTGGCCTCGTCCTCACTCGAGTGATCCTTTACGGCTTTCAACTCTCGATTAAATTGAACTATGAAATTCCCTGCATCACAAAGAAAGGTCCGGGAGTCCATTGACCCTCGGTGACCCTCCCGAGTTAGCTCATACGACATCATACTCACCGTCTTAACACATTACCTCCATACTCATAACTACTCTACTAACAATCATCAACATTCATGCCTTAACGATAGCACTAACAAGTTTAAACACGCATATGATTTATCTACATGCCAAGATTCAGGACTAACCCTTATACCAACACACACAAATTGCTTCTAAAACATTTTATACACATTAGCCTACTCATCCATCTTTCACATATTATCATTTACCACACAAACCTCTATATCATGCAAGAAACTCAACAAAATCGTAACACACATATAATCATTCACGTCACGTTTCCCGACTCGTAACCACCCACGTAGCGACCAACCGAAACAATAGGATCTAGTTTTGAGATGAGGGATCCTACTCACCCAAAACCGACCTCCTATTGTACTCATGTCGGGTTCATTTTACTAGACACTCCTAGATTCATTATGGTTCATTGGTTTAGGTTTTAAAATCGTCGCTTTGATACCACTTTGTAACACCCTTTTTTTTACCCGGCCAAGGTAATTAGGAAATGTTACCGTCTCGGTTTCCTGAGGCAGTGAAATCGGAATTACAATTAAGAACCTTCATTAAATAAATAATAAATTTAGTGATTACAACATAAACTAATGAATAAATGTGAAGTATACAAATTACAAGTCAACTACCATCTATGTCATCTATACAATGCTACTCGACTCCGAGTCCAAAGCGCGGCCCAAATCCCGATCACGTCAACAAGCAAAACCTGGACTTAACCTGCTCCCCATATGATCAGAAATATCATATGGATCGATACAGGCCACCTCGAAAATAGGTGACAATTACACAGACACAACAAACGTCAGTTTCAATAAATAAAGTATGACACAACTCAAAGTGTGTGAGTATACAACAAGACTATAATATGAATGACATGCTATTAAACAACCACTACCACGGTACCGAGACACGCTCAAACTTACCGACAACCACACTGGTACCGGGACACGCCCAGACATACCAACAACTACAAACAGGTACCGGGGCACGCTCAGACGTACTGGGTCCGGAAGCCAACCGGATCTTTTGCTAGACGTCGTGTCTCAACCACACGAGTCCCTCCGTAACTCAAGCCATTAATGTGCATATCACTCTTGGAGTGGGAAGCTTCAAGAGGCGACACAAGCATAACACGGTCTCCCAGCCGGCTTACGTCTCCAAAACAACAACAACAACAACAACAACAACAACAACAACAACAACAACAACAACAACAACAACAACAACAACAACAACAACAACAACAACAACAACAACAACAACAACAACAACAACATCAACAAATCCTCCAACATATGTGATAATAACCAATACATGAACCACACTCAACATATCATAATTATCCTCTTAATGATGTGATTACCACTAAACATGTTATAATGCAAATGCCATAAATATGTAAGACTAACTACAACATCAACATTAACAACATCACATTATTGAAACCGAGTAGGATTAACCTACCTTTTAGCATACTCCATAAGCTAATCCAAGACAACAAGAATCCATCTCATAAAACCGTCTCATCCTACAATAATCACATAATAACTATCATAATACATCCTAATATATTATACAATACAAAACCCTTATTATTACCCTCTAATTACCCGTAAACACATACTAGTTGCTAATTAATCAACCCAATTAAAACCCCCAAAAGTTAGGGTTCATAAGACTAGAAAAGGGTAGATCTTAAGTTAAAAATCAAGAGGAAGGAGGGAGGAAGGTGAGCAATCCTCTAATCCAAACTTGAATCCCCTAATATGGTGTTTGAGAGGGTTTTAGAGAGAAGGAAAGGAGTTTGGAGAGATAAGAAAGAAGATAGAAATGATTTTAGGGTTAGGAAATAAAGGGTTTAATCCCGTGTTCTGAACAACGTCACTCGATCGAGTGGCGAGTCCATTCGGTCGAGTGTCACTCACTCGTTCGAGTGTCGGTCACTCGGTCGAGTGAACCTCACTCGGTTGAGTACGACGCAGTTCTCGGCAATGACCAGTTTTCATAAAACAGTCATATCTCACTCGTTACTTGGTCATTTTGGGCGTGTGACCTACCGTTGGAATCTTAAGAGAACAAGATATCATCTCCATTTAGAATCTTATCAATATCTTTTCTAGATCTCAAGTTATGACATTTTTAAGACGATCCTTCTATAGACGGACATTATAACAACTCCACTAAGTCTAGTATTGGTTATACTTGGTCCACTCGGTCTACTCGGTCGAGTGAACGCCTTAGAAACTATGAGGTATTACTGGAGTACGATCCATTGGAAGATAACTAATGTGTTACAACCGATGCGTCATCTAGAAGGGCTCTCCTGTGAGAAATAATCTGTATACTTCCCTTAATATAGAAGGATTATAACGAATTTAACAGTGATGATCAATAGTCATAAACAAAATACATAAACAAAGTATAAAGGATTCAGAATTAACCTTCGGTCATAGCAAAATTGGCCTAAGAACAATATCAAAATTAATATTCGCCTATCAGTTGCACCCAAGACGATATGAGATATGCCCTATTGATTGTGCTAGAATCGTTCTAAAATTTAGTTATTTTGTATTTTTCTGATGAGAGAGGAGGCTAGGTCAAGAAAAAGAATTAGGGTAGAATAATTCTCTCCCTTTCTTTCTTATACTGACCGAAAATTAGGAAGACTAAATCTTTCCTAATTTCGGCCCATCTGACCGAAATAAGGAGTATAATCTCCTTATTTTTGGTCTTTCCAAAAATGTATAAAATGTGTTAAATTGTCATCTAGTGAGGATCGAACCCCTGACCTCTTGGTTTGTGTACCCTCACTATTACCACTATGACACATTCATCTTGTTGATATTAAATATAACTGATTACATTTAATTACGAATTAACAGATTAATTCGTCCAAGCTAACATTACATAAATTTAATTAAATATAACTTATTATATTTATTTTACGAATTGACAGTTAATTCGTCTCAACTAATATTATTTAATCTTCATTAAATAATTGTCTCATCAACACATTGACTAACTGTTTAGTCATATTGGGCATCAATGTGATTATATTTCTATAACCACATTTCTCAAACACATCCTATAGGTGTGACCTTTAGGGACCAGTTGATCACCGCCATCTTTATGATAATAACGTCAAACTTTCTAGCAAGCCAACCGTTATTAGGTAAACGTTAATCAAATGATTAAATATACGAAGTATACCCTTGTGAACCTGTAAGAGATTTACAAATGTTATCACACTAATTTGTGGAGGACACAAGCTCCAACAAACTCCCACTTGTCCTCACAAGTGTATGTGCGATAACCGATTCTCATATCCTAAAATTTCTCCCACTCAATGTAAAACAATTTGCAAATCCGTATTCACAAAGGTCGTATTTTACAAGCGATCAATATCAAGAGTGGTTTCCCCGACTAGAGAGTAACTTAACTGATAAACGAATCAACATTCGAGCATGGCCATGCATTTCGATTCAACTCCTCGAGTGGCCCCGAGAAATAACTATACGATAAGGGTTGGATATTTTCCTCAACTCGAATCCTGCAGATGTAAGCACAGTATGAAATGACCCAGAAAAAATCTACTTAGCCTCCAGTTACGGCAGACCGTGAGAAAGAAACCAAAGTCACCCAAAAACTGCCTTAATCTCAAGAGACAGTCGATAGTCAAAAGAATCGACTCTAGGAACACAATGGATGTCCTATCCACGACCTGGCACCGAATGTTATTAAACATTTAGAACTCCATTACGTTGTCACAAAAAGTTGCCCTACGAGGTATCGTCATAATCTCGTATTCGTGATCGATCGATCAACCGTTTGACTTATGGCTCGTTGAACCCACCATCAATCGATCGCATAATATAATAGCCGGAGTTATCAGCTCACATTGGCGATTACGGACCAAAACAAATATAATGTAATTCAGTTCACTTTGTGGCGTTCAATGTTGTCAGTACAATCCACATGAAAAACAAAATATTATATATAAAACGATGAAGTTATAAATAGTATATGAAAAAGATAATGTATCAAATCCATAATCAAGTACTACAACTCAGGAACATGTTTAATTCCCATGGAATTAACATGCCCTACATGCTTATCATAATTCAACGGTTTGGTGAGAGGATCTGCGATGTTATCATCCGTCGCAATCTTGTCAATCACTATCTCTTCTTGCTCCACGTAATCACGGATCAGGTGAGCTTTCTGAAGTACATGTCTAGATTTGTTGCGAGACTTTGGCTCTTTAGCCTGGAAGATGGCACCTCTATTGTCACAATAGATGGTGATCGGGTCATTCGAACTAGGAACTACCGAAAGCCCTTGTAAGAATTGATGCATCCATATCGCTTCCTTTGCTGCCTCCGAAGCGGCATAGTACTCGGATTGATAGTAGAATGCTACAACACTCTATTTGGAACTCTTCCAGCTGACCGCAGTACCATTAAGAGTGAAGACGAACCCGGACTGAGATTTTGAATCATCTCGATCCGTTTGGAAGCTAGCATCTGCGTAACCGGTTGCGCATAGCTTAGTATCGCCTCCATAAGTCAATACCCAATCCTTAGTCCTCCGTATGTACTTGAGGATATTTTTGACAGTCCTCCGTATGTACTTGAGGATATTTTTGACTGCTATCCAGTGTGTTTCACCTGGAGACTTTTGGTACCGACTCGTCATACTCAATGCATATGCCACGTCTGGACGTGTGCATATCATGGCATACATGATCGATCCTATTGCAGATGCATAAGGAACACGACTCATGCGCTCAATCCCTTCAGGCGTCGTGGGTGACTGAGACTTGCTCAACTGCATCCCAGTCGTCATAGGAAGGTTCCCCTTCTTGGAGTTGGTCATGCTGAACCTCTCAAGAACCTTATCCAAATAAGACTCTTGACTAAGTGATAACGTCCGTCGTGATCTATCTCGGTAGATACGGATTCCCAAAATGCGCTGTGCCTCACCCAGATCTTTCATCTGGAAATGGTTCTTCAACCATTCTTTAACCGAAGATAGGAGATGAATGTCTTTCCCAATCAAGAGTATGTCATCGACATACAATATCAAGAATACAATCTTGCTCCCACTCGACTTGATATATAAGCATGGTTCTTCGACCGATCGAGTGAAACCATACTCTTTTATCACTTGGTCGAAACGATGATTCCAACTCCGAGAAGCTTGCTTAAGTCCATAAATGGAACGCTTAAGCTTGCATACTTTCTTAGGATGCTCAGGATCTATGAAACCTTGGGGTTGCACCATGTACAACTCTTCCTCCAAATAACCGTTTAAGAAGGCGGTTTTCACATCCATTTGCCAAATCTCATAATCATGAAATGCGGCAATCGCTAAGATTATCCGAATGGAACGTAGCATGACTACAGGTGCAAAAATCTCATCATAATGCAATCCGTGCACTTGAGTGAAACCTTTTGCCACAAGTCGTGCCTTATAGGTATCTGGTTGCGCGTCTACAGAGCGCTTTATTTTGTAAAGCCATTTGCACTGTAGAGGTTTTACCTTATTAGATAAATCAACTAGATCCCATACGTTATTCTCATACATGGAGTCCATCTCAGATTGCATGGCTTCGAGCCATAGCTTTGAGTCGGAACAGGCCATGGCACCTTTATAGGTTGCGGGTTCATTACTTTCTAGAAGTAAAACGTCTTTCTCCTTGACCATATCAATGTATCTGTCCGGAGGATGAGAGTCTCTACCCGACCTCCTAGGTTCCTCAGGAGTATTAACCGTATCATCAGTTGGAGGAACCACTTCCTCCATCCGTTCCTCGGTCGTTGGTTCTGGAATCTCCGACAGCTCGAAGGTTCTATTACTCGACTTGTTCTCGAGAAATTCTTTCTCTAAGAACATCGCACTAGCCGCAACAAAAACTCGATGTTCGGTAGGCGAATAGAAGTAATGACCAAATGTTCCTTTTGGATAACCTATAAAGTATGTCTTGACTGATCGCGGGCCAAGCTTATCCTCGTGTCTCCACTTGACATAAGCCTCGCAGCCCCAAACCCGAATAAAGGACAAGTTAGGGACCGTTCCCTTCCACATTTCATATGGAGTCTTGTCGACAGCTTTAGACGGACTTCGGTTAAGTATAAGAGCGGTTGACAAAAGAGCATAACCCCATAATGAATCAGGGACTACCGTGTGACTCATCATGGATCGAACCATATCAAGTAAGGTTCGATTTCTCCGTTCGGACACACCATTCAATTGAGGTGTTCCAGGTGGAGTTAACTTCAAAACGATTCCACAGTCTTTCAGGTGTTGATCAAACTCATTTGAAAGATATTCGCCACCCCGATCTGAACGGAGTGCTTTAACCTTTCTACCCAGTTGGTTTTGTACCCTATTCTGGTATTCCTTGAATTTCTCAAAGGACTCACTTTTATGCTTCATTAAGTAGACATATCCGTATCTACTCAAATCGTCCGTGAAAGTGATAAAATATATATAGCCATCTCTAGCGGTAATTGACATAGGTCCACATACGTCCGTATGTATGAGTCCTAATAGGTCACTAGCGCGCATTCCAACCCCTTTGAAGGAAATTCGAGTCATCTTGCCAATGAGACATGATTCACACGTGCCATATGTAGAAAAATCGAATGCGGGAATAGTCCCATTATCGACGAGTTTCTTCACGTGTTTCTCATTTATGTGTCCCATTCGACAATGCCATAGATAGGTTTGATCTTTGTCACCAACCTTTAATTTCTTATTATTCATGTGTAATACATCCGTGGTTTGGTCTAAGATAAATATTCCATTCATGGAAACTGCTTTGCCATAAATCATTTCATTAAAAGAGAAAATACAGCTATTATCCTTTATTGAAAATGCAAAACCGTCTTTAGCAAGTACGGAAACAGAAATAATGTTCTTAGATAAACTGGGTACATAGTAACAGTTTGTAGATACCTCATTTCTGCACCTCCCGCAAACCACCCGGTGATGATTGGGCCGCATGTTTGGTACGCGGAACGATTTGTGACAATTCATAAGATTATCGTCAAGTGATTGCTCAAATATTAATGTCTACCTCTTAGTTGTCATCTACGTCCCGATACGGTCGTTTTACAGTAATTAGAGTACATTCGGAGTCCGGGCCTAAAACCGTCTCCATTTTCTGATAACCGTTAAATCCCGAGTCAGAATGTTCTGGAATGTTCCGGATATATCTATTTCATATTTCATAAATTTTATCTTTTAGTAAACAATTTCCCGTAATATTCACATAAGATATTAAGGAAAACCGAATTATTTCCGTCCTACCATAACTCAAACACGGAAATCTTTCTTCCGCAGGAGGAAACCACTTGGGAACAGACGCAGCAGGTGCTGCGCCTCTTCCAAGAGACGCATGTTCGCCGCGCCTCTTCCCGTGCCCTTTCTCGCATGTTTCTCGTATATTTTTCATATCTTTCCGAGATTCACTTCCAAAGAGTCTCCGAAACCCTAATTCCTCCACGTGATTAGTATAAATAGGAGCCTTCGCTCCTCATATTTCTCACGCGAGTGTCCGCCCTTCTCTTCTCCCTTTGCATTCTAGACTTTGTTCTTACTTTTTGGCGTCTACGTGCTTGAACTTTCGACCACGTAAGCTCGGATCCTTCTGAGTACCAGCCTCCCCGTTTGCATGACCGACCAATTTGACCAACTCCACATCAATCAACTTAATTAACTTAATCGTTTTCCTCTTACGAGGGCACTTTCTTTGCATTCGCGTCGAGCATCACTAATCGATATCTTAGTCCTTCTCATTTCGTCAACATGTAAGTCTGAGGGTGTAATCTCTCTTTTATTTATTGTATTTTATTTATTGCATCATCAATTGTAAGGTTTATGTCGAAAATACCTCGTTAAAACCGATTTCTAAAACCTTGTTTTAAAACCCCTTTTTACGGATTACCAGTAGATAACCGTCGAGAAAGGACGCAACAACTGCTGCGCCTCTTCTCGAAGGAGCGCAGTTCCTGCTGTGCCTCTTCGTGAGGCTGCCGCAGTTCCTGCTTCCTTTCTTCTTCGTTCGTCCTGTGTTATTCGTCCCAAAATCCTTTCTTTTGTTTCGTTTGTGTGTTAATTCTTCATCGTAGCATATAATTCACATGTATATTATAATCATCATCATTAATATTTTTTAATCATCATAAATCCGACTTAAATCCCTAATAATCCAATATGTGCGGATTTTCGTCATTAAATTCAATCCCGGGTTGTAGAGATTCAATTCATCAAAATTGGGTTTCTGGAATTCGTCTTTGATATAGTTTTCATCCGTCTTTCGTTGTATTCATCGCATATTCGTCATTAATCCACCGTATCTAACTTAATTAGTTGAATTAATTTGTTCACTCATTAATATTTTTCACTTATATCATTAATCAATCTTACGTTAATTCGTTTAATTCCGTCTTATTCATGTCTTACTGTTTTCACGACCCATTCATATGTTAAATAACATGCTAATCACTTTCATTCGAGTATATATCATAATCAATCATTAATTTAACCTACGAACATTAATGATTTGCAATTACGGCTTCACAGCCAGAACTGAGCCAAGGAACAGACGCAGCGTCTGCTGCGCCTATTCCAAAAGACGCAGCTCTGCTGCGCCTGTTCCTGGCTGAGTTCTGTCCCTGAACTCCGTTTCTACCTTGACCTAGTTTAATTAGTTTACGTATAACTAACTATTATCCGTATTATTACGCTAATTCCTGTTCGTTGATTTATTTGATTCTTTCTTTCATTTTTTCTTTCTTTTTCTCAAATTATCCGTTTTAAAGGTATTTTCGACATAAACCGCCTAACCCAATGTAATTATTGTAATTTTCATTATTGTAGTTCATAATTATTGTATTTCTTTTATTGCTTGTGTGTTTTCACATGTAAATGAGCATTAAATCCAACCTCGACATTAATTGTTTGCTAATTACGTGTCAACCGACTTAGTATCAATTCTCAGATGCTAGGATTAAAACTTGGATGTTGCATTGCATGCATATAGCTGACGATATATCAAGTACGAATAACTTCCCTAATTATTAGTAGAGGCCGCTATCGAGGCGGGCGGGATTAGGTGTTCGATCAAAAGAGCTTCCTAATACGTACCCTCACCCCTTACTCCAGATATCTGTGAACACCCGTGTTCATTGGCATCCACGAGAGTCATTCTAGACATAGAATGCTAAGGGTAACGATTGCTTAGTGTTCATGTCTCTACTTTGTGTCTTGACATGACATGAGGTATTCGAACGGTTCCAATTTCCCATAAAAATTGGTGGCGACTCCATACAAAAATGTAAACGCTTGTTCACCAAGCGCCCCCGTGGCCCATTGTCCACAGTTTGGTGACTCCGCTGGGGATAATATACTTACGTGTAGCCAAGGGTGAAACTTGAACAAGGTTAGGGAATAGTTCGTACAAGACAATTGTCGGTTTTCATAACTCGGTCTTCCTAGACCGTTTTATTCGGCCTTCCTAGGCCCAACCCAACTCATTCGACCAATCGTCCCATCTAAACGGTCCTAATTCTTATTTGGGCCTAAGGATGGATAGCGATTGACGTCATCCATACCATGATGCTTACTCTTGTTTGTATCAAGGGCCTTCACTACTTGAGGAAATGGACTAGGAATCGGCCTTACTCTTGTTTGGCACGAGCCTCTCCACAGACTTCGGGTTTGATGGTTCGGTATGGCAACCCACCCTTTAAACCAAAACCCTTTTAAATGCACTCAGCATCCCGTTATAATGCTTGTATAAATGTGTATACCTTACGTGATCACCACTTCTAAACAAAACCATGACGACTTTTTCAAAAATCAAGACCCATTTTTAAAACAATTTTTTTTTTTCGAAATAGGCTCTTAATTAGCGCAAAATCCGGTCAAAACTCTGTCCGTTTGTCGTGTCAAAATTCGGGCCACAAGCCCATTTCAAAACCTCACTTCGAGTCCACTCCTACAGCTACACTATAGTTGACTAGGACACACATTTTCAAAAAAACCTTGTCTTTTTTCAAAGTTCACTCAACACAAGTGGCACACACCCACTTCACGAGTCAAAATATTTCTTCTTTTAGCAAGTGTGTTAGAATGGTCGATCGTGTTTTGATTCGCCGCCGATCTCTTATCCAGTTTCCAAGATGCCCGGATCAAGTGATGAAACAAATCTCCACCAACTTCAAGATGGTAATGATCGAATCCTAGCCGCGCTAGCCCAAATGCAAGCGACCCAAGAACAAACCTATGATCGCCTTGAGATCATTGAGGGCCGTATCTATGCCGTAGAGGGAGGGTTGCCTCCTCATTAAAGTGAAGTACTACGTGACTCTGACAATGAATCCAAGGATGAAAATCCTCTCATGGGGATGACTGTAGCTGAGAAAAGACTCCAATACCTAGAGGAGCAACTGATGTACCTTAAGGGGGATGACATTTATAGGGAGAACAATCGCAAGTATGAGGCCGTCAATTCAAAATTGCCAACTAACTTTAATATGACGGATATCCCTAAGTTCAAGGGACACGAGAACCCTTTGAACCACATCCGTGCCTTCAAGGATTACATGTCTATCAAAGGCATCAAACCCGAGATGTTCTTAAGGATCTTTCCTTCATCTCTTGATACCATCCCGAGGCAATGGTTCTACTCTTTAGATCACAAGAAGGTCGCTACTTGGGAAGATGCCGCAATCGAGTTCTCTAAACAATATGCGGATAATGCCGAGATCCAAGTCAACATGCGTACTCTAGAGGTTCTTACCCAAAATGACAAAGAAGGATTCACCGACTTCCTAAGTAGGTGGAGGAAGACTAGTACCCAACTAGTTGAACGCCCGGATGAGGCTACTCTTGTGGAGAAGTTTGTGGATAATCTCAAACCCATCTATGCCAATCATTTGAGATACCAAAACATCAAGACTTTCAAGGACTTGACCGTATTAGGAACAAGGATTGAAAATGACATCCGTAAAGGACTCTTGTCCAAAACGGTAGGCCGAGGATATCAAGGGTCCACAAGTCGTTCATACGGCTCTACTAGCAAGACCGATGAAGTTAACCTTCTCGAGCCATCCAAGAAAACTACCTCACCAAGGAAATTCACAAACCTTGGGGACACTTACTCCAACGCTCTAAAAAGGTTAATGAAGCAAGGTAAACTCCAACCCATTGGACCTACTCCCGAACCCGAAAGGAAGTCCAAGTTCTGGGATGAGAATTCATACTGTGAATACCATAGGGATAAGGGGCACGACACAGAAAAATGCTACAAGTTGAAAAACGTGCTTCAAGACATGATTGAAGGTGGTCGACTACCAATACCACCGGGAGGTAAACCCAACAACACTCAGAATCCTCTTGGAGTTCTAGTGATCACAAGTGATGAATCTACCTTAGATTGCTCACACCTCATTTCTCCAATCGAAAATGAAATTCATGCAATCGAGAATGAAGGGTTCTACTCTACTATCTCCCCTACCATTTCCGACTTCATCACATGGGCAAGGAGTGTAGATAGGCAAGTTTGGGGATTAGAAAACGTGGTAACAACTTTACGCAATCCCAACGCATTTTAGAAGAACATGTGCCACTAATCTTCTCTCAAAACGCTACTATGCAAGAAATAATCACCGTGGTTGATAAACTAGTCGATCAAATCATACGACTAGAAGATGATATCATGAGAATGAGGGAATTAGATACAATCAATGGAGTTTGGGCCGACGATGATGAGGACGAGTGATCCGGGTGATGTCGTCACTCATCCAATCAAACACATTTATAATACTCAACAAACAACTAGTTAGTGGTAAGTCGAGGTCGATCCATGGGACGGTGTGCTTTGGGTTCTAAGTCTATCTATCTCAATTTATGCTAGTGTCACAATTGATGGGGTTTGTAGTTGTGTCTAGACTAATAAAAGCAATAAAGTAGAACGAGCAATAAAAGGAAAGATGTAAACAATTGATTAAAAGTGCTAGGATATCATGGGGTCATAGGGGATTCATGGTGTTGATCATACAAACATGTTTACAAGGTTGCAAGCAATTAATGTTGGGGAGGAACCGAGTTGGGTTATATCTTACGGTTCATAGGAAGAGTTGGGTCCCGGAGGCGAATCGATTAGATTGTACAACACCTACAAGTCGACTTACTTTCCTCCTATTCAACTTCTATGCATGGTCTAACAAGACTCGAGTTGGTTTATATCTTACAAGTCAAGTTGAGTAGATAAGAGATGGTAAAAATGCAAGGATTCATAGGCTTAGCATTTCATCAAACATAACATGTGCATAAAGTTGACATCACAACAAGCAAGCAATTTAATCATGTGAACAAATTAGATTAAGCATGAATCAATCCCATGTTTACTTCCCCTAATTACCCACTAATCCTAGCTAAAGGACTACTCACTCATGATCAAGTTTAACATGTTAATAAGGTTGTCAATCATACTAACAAAGCCAAACATGATGAACAAGTAAGAAAGATTAACAATAATTAAAACAAGGATTAAGAGAATTATACCTATGGAGATTCCAAAATAATAATGCAAAGAATAATAGAAGAAACTTGATGATTGATGGAAGGTTGTCAATCTCCCAATAATAACCCAATAATCTTCAATTACCCAATAATAAACTTGAATGATAAACTTGAACAATAATTAAGGAGAGATTAATGTGTAATTTGTGGAGAGATTAAAGAGTAATCTATTCTAATCTACTCCTAATCTAATCTAAAGAAGGATTTTTCTAGCTAAAAAGAGGATGTCTTTTGATTATTACAAATGGGGTATTTATAGTGGAAATTAGGTGGATGCATTTAGGGTTAACTAAGGCTAATTTAGTAATTACACTTTTGAGTTTAGAGCAGGGAGGAGCCGGTATTTTTCGGAGGAAGGGCTTCTTTCTTTGTAGCTTGGAGAAGACGAAATTGTGCTGTGCAGGAATCCGTGCGTATTGGAGTCGGGACGGGCGGATTCTGAAGATGCAATCCGGGCGGATTTGGGAGAAGACGGGCGGATTCTAAAGATGCAATCCGGGCGGATTTGGGAGAAGACGGGCGGATTCTAAAGTTGCAATCCGGGCGGATTTGGGAGAAGACGGGCGGATTCTCCTCCAGTGAATTTTCTTGTTTTTTCCAGCCAGAAGACGGGCGTCTTGTGGGGAAGACGGGCGTCTTCTTCTCGGGACGCGCGGATCCCCGAACAGCTTCTTTGTTTGACCTCGGATTGTAAAACGGACGTCATTTTCTCATCCGGACTCCTATTGGAGTGATTCAAAAGCCTAGATCACTTGTTTTTTCGATGCCGTTCCAACTAGCATACTTTCAGAGAGAAAGGAGCAGCCCTTGATTTGCGTTCCGAGCAATTTTCTTCATGAATGGCTTCCTTGCTTTTCCTCCTTGCTTTAAACCTTATGACCTTTCTATATACTCTTTATTCCTACATACTTGGCCATCATTCTTGCCTCCTCTTCATACTAGTCCATCTAATATCATCAATAAGCTTCCAAATATGCACGAAAGACGGGAATTTCCGCCTTATTCTCTCCTTTTCTACAAAACATATGAAATGCAATAGAAAAGCAAATAGGAAGGTTTTGACGGATAAAATGGCCATAAAATGTTATAATAGTATGCAAAATAGGCTCAATTAGGGGACTAAATGTGCGCAAATAATGTTCACATCAAATATCCCCAAACCGAACCTTTACTCGTCCCGAGTAAAGAGGTGACTAAAACTAGACCTTTATTTAAACTAACCTAATAACATAACCGATATGAGACAATTAGCGGGTCTCACTCCGCCCCTTCAACTCACAACAAGACAACCATGAGGTAGGATGCCTTCTTGCAAGGCAAGATGGGTCTTGCCAAAATGGCGATACATCCAAACATTAAAGCACACAAAACAAGTAATGGATGCACCTACAAAAGAATAGCCACTTTCCTCATCTAAGTGGCGGAAATTATCTACAAGGGAAGCAATTCAAGGGTACACACTCCTTCATAGATGCAATTTCTTCAAACTACTAAGCCTAGAAGGATACCAATAAATCACCTCCAAGTTGTGTCAAGCTAGGGTACCTTTGTCCCCAATCGTTAAATGCTTTTGTCAAGAATTGACTCCCTATGGTGTTAGAAACACTGGAGGATCGCGGAATTCCCCCTCTTGCCTAGACAAGAAGAAGGGTCGTCCCCTCTCTACCATGCACAAAACTGGATAAGATGGAAAAGGGATCGATAGTATTTGAGTTTCATTTTGGGAGTTTGCTTTCATTGTTGTTTTTTCCCCCCAATTTCTTGTGGCATATAACATTTGAGAACACTTTCTTTTTGCCTTTTCTTTTTGATTTTTGGCATTTCAACACTTGACAACTTTCAACTTTTCTTCGCATTTCTTTTTGAACATTTTCAAAGTCACCCCATATGTAGGGAGGGTGCCTTATTTTTGAAGCTTTAGGAGTCTATTTTTGCTCCTCTTTTCTTTTGATGCATTTTGCAAACTTTCTTTCACTTTTCATTTCATTGAACTCATATTGATTTCTTTTTGTGCCCATTCCCTTTGATGACAAAATGTGTGGTAGAACATGGATGAATGATGGATGGATGCATAGTTTCAAGGGTCACCTTGGAATAAACGGTAGCCAAGGAGTTATCACACCACAAGGTACTCTTGACTAGGCCTTAATCCATGGGTCAAGGGATACAAGCATGACACATCCTAGGGTGTTTTACAAGTATTCTAACATGCAAAGTCTTAAGAAGAAAAAGCATCTACTAGGGCCTATATACACTAGTCAAGCTTCTCAAGTAGACGGTTTTGCAAAATTTTTTCTAACATGCAAACTACATGCCATGATGCAACTAACATATAAACATCCTAATGCAAATGTTTCTACCAACTAATATGCCAAATAAGCTAAATGCAAGTCCTAAGTTCACATTGTTTATACCGCATCAATCAAAATAAAACCACATAGTCATTAACATAAAGAGGAAAAAGGAGATTGGAAAGATCATACCATGCGGTCTTCAATATCCTCATGTCTCGGATGTGGCGTAGTCGATCAATGTGAACAAGGATAAAACAAACACAATATGTACAACAATTTATACATGATTACACTACAAAGGAAAAGACATATTTTTGTGATTTTTCGAAATTTTTCAATTTTTATGCATTTTTGGAATATAAATTCCCATCCCCCACTTTATTTTGGACATTGTCCTCAATGTACATGTAGGAGTAGGAATGAAAATGAAATACATGTTTTTGGATTTTTTTTTTTTGAAAAAATGCAATGATATGATATGAATGAATGCATGCTCTAACTAAATGCAATTCTACATGACATATATAACAAATGAATGCATTCTAAGCTATACTATATGATGCATGATTACTAGTAAATTATGGCCACCTATGATCAAACCTCCCCAAACCGATTTAAACACTATTTCTAGTGTAGAAATGAATAGGTTTGGCCATTAGTGACAATGCACGAATTCTAGTCTACAAGCAATTATCTATATGAATTATGTTACAATGCAACTATACTATGAACTAACTAATGTGAATGCAATATGAAATATAATACAAATGCAAGCTAAATGTATATGTATATAACTAAATGCAAGTGTAAATGAAATGCAAAGTGAAAGGAAAGGATATCTTACAAATGGTGTTTTGAGGGAGGACTCCAACAAACTCATTCCTTGTTGCCATGATTATTGATGTTGTCCATGTTGCTTAATGCTCTCAACAACCGGTCAAAGGCTTTTGAATGGGCTTCATATAAGCACAAATAGGAGATTGGCGATGTCAAAACGTAGTTTAGCCATCTTGGCTTGGAATAGAACTTGCCGAACACTCTCCCATTTATTTTGCCCTTGGCACTTGGCTTCTTACAATGCTTCAAACCAACAAGCACATGATTCTTGTCAATACAATGTATGAAGTATTCCCCATATTCATCCGGAGGCTTCCACTCTTTACCATCTCTTTCAAATTCTATGATGATAGAGCATTGATTCATCAATCCTTCAATAGTAGAAGGAGAGTTCTCATTTCTTTGATGAGGGGATAGTTGAAGGATAAGATGTGGAGGAGTCAGCTTCTCACTATTGAGGTCATTCATGCTTTCATTTTCTTCACTTTCTTCTTGACCCTCCTTAGAACTTGAACCATTTCCAAAGAAAAGAGCTTCAATTTCTTCCAAACTATGATCAAAGATGCCAACATCATAGTTTTCCTCTTGGCCTCTCAATTCTCCAAAGATAGCAAGTTCAAATTCATCAACCTCTTCTTTCCAAGTTTTACCTTCACTCCCATAAGTGCCAAGGGAGCACACTTCCTCTACATGGGTCATAGAGGGAAATTGTGGTGGGAGGTCTTCCTCATCATCATCATCATAGGTATCCCAAATTGGAGAAGCAAGGCTAGTGTGTGAGCTAGATTCATTAGACAATTTAGACAAAGTGATTGTCTCATAATTGGCCTTCAACTCACATTCATCATTGCTCTCCACCTCAACTTCATCATGCTCCAATTCATCATCCACTCTTGGTCCATAATAAATCAAGCACTCCCCTTCCTCAAAAGTAACATCTTCATATTCACATCTATCATGAATGTTTGTAAAGTTGGGTACAAGTTGGAATATGGGGTGTTCAATACTTATGAATTTAGGAGGTGGTGGGGGATTCACAAGAGTAGCTTCATAATGCCATCCAAATTCTTCTTCACCCTCATTATTTTCCCCTTCTTCTTCATTTAGCATTTGGGTGGCTTCCATTTGGGCAATTTGATTTGCCAACTTTTCACCATTAGTAACAATGTTTTTGAGAACATTGTTCCTAGCTTGGCTCTCTTCTAGCATTTTCATGAAGAGATTTTTTTGGCACCTTAACATTTGGAGAACCACACTTTGCATGTCAAGATTATGCTCATTCTCTTGTTGTGGGTACATGGGAATTTGGTGGTATGGGTGTTCATTGTAGGATGACATTTGGCATTGATTGTAAAGTGGGTTTTGGGAGGGTGGTTGTTGTGGATGTTGGATGTGGGGGCTTTGGTAAGAAAAGTTGGGGTAGTGGTTAGGACTTTCATTGTATGAGTTGTAAGGTAGGTTTGTTTCAACTTGCTCCAAAAACTCCCCATACCCATGGTAATCATACTCAAAACATTCACCACATACTCCATGTGCCAAGCCTTCGGTCATCATCATAACTAGGACAAAGATATAACTACAAACAAGGAAACTACAAGAAAACGGTAAAAACAATCCTTGAGGAACAAGTTCCTCAAGGTTAAAGCAAAATCAAAATAGACAAACAAGTAAGAACTTAATCACATAGCACCATCCCCGGCAACGGCGCCATTTTGATCCGGGTGATGTCGTCACTCATCCAATCAAACACATTTATAATACTCAACAAACAACTAGTTAGTGGTAAGTCGAGGTCGATCCATGGGACGGTGTGCTTTGGGTTCTAAGTCTATCTATCTCAATTTATGCTAGTGTCACAATTGATGGGGTTTGTAGTTGTGTCTAGACTAATAAAAGCAATAAAGTAGAACGAGCAATAAAAGGAAAGATGTAAACAATTGATTAAAAGTGCTAGGATATCATGGGGTCATAGGGGATTCATGGTGTTGATCATACAAACATGTTTACAATGTTGCAAGCAATTAATGTTGGGGAGGAACCGAGTTGGGTTATATCTTACGGTTCATAGGAAGAGTTGGGTCCCGGAGGCGAATCGATTAGATTGTACAACACCTACAAGTCGACTTACTTTCCTCCTATTCAACTTCTATGCATGGTCTAACAAGACTCGAGTTGGTTTATATCTTACAAGTCAAGTTGAGTAGATAAGAGATGGTAAAAATGCAAGGATTCATAGGCTTAGCATTTCATCAAACATAACATGTGCATAAAGTTGACATCACAACAAGCAAGCAATTTAATCATGTGAACAAATTAGATTAAGCATGAATCAATCCCATGTTTACTTCCCCTAATTACCCACTAATCCTAGCTAAAGGACTACTCACTCATGATCAAGTTTAACATGTTAATAAGGTTGTCAATCATACTAACAAAGCCAAACATGATGAACAAGTAAGAAAGATTAACAATAATTAAAACAAGGATTAAGAGAATTATACCTATGGAGATTCCAAAATAATAATGCAAAGAATAATAGAAGAAACTTGATGATTGATGGAAGGTTGTCAATCTCCCAATAATAACCCAATAATCTTCAATTACCCAATAATAAACTTGAATGATAAACTTGAACAATAATTAAGGAGAGATTAATGTGTAATTTGTGGAGAGATGAAAGAGTAATCTATTCTAATCTACTCCTAATCTAATCTAAAGAAGGATTTTTCTAGCTAAAAAGAGGATTTCTTTTGATTATTACAAATGGGGTATTTATAGTGGAAATTAGGTGGATGCATTTAGGGTTAACTAAGGCTAATTTAGTAATTACACTTTTGAGTTTAGAGCAGGGAGGAGCCGGTATTTTTCGGAGGAAGGGCTTCTTTATTTGTAGCTTGGAGAAGACGAAATTGTGCTGTGTAGGAATCCGTGCGTATTGGAGTCGGGACGGGCGGATTCTGAAGATGCAATCCGGGCGGATTTGGGAGAAGACGGGCGGATTCTAAAGATGCAATCCGGGCGGATTTGGGAGAAGACGGGCGGATTCTCCTCCAGTGAATTTTCTTGTTTTTCCCAGCCAGAAGACGGGCGTCTTGTGGGGAAGACGGGCGTCTTGGGGAAGACGGGCGTCTTCTTCTCGGGACGCGCGGATTCCCGAACAGCTTCTTTGTTTGACCTCGGATTGTAAAACGGACGTCATTTTCTCATCCGGACTCCTATTGGAGTGATTCAAAAGCCTAGATCACTTGTTTTTTCGATGCCGTTCTAACTAGCATACTTTCAGAGCGAAAGGAGCAGCCCTTGATTTGCGTTCCGAGCAATTTTCTTCATGAATGGCTTCCTTGCTTTTCCTCTTTGCTTTAAACCTTATGACCTTTCTATATACTCTTTATTCCTACATACTTGGCCATCATTCTTGCCTCCTCTTCATACTAGTCCATCTAATATCATCAATAAGCTTCCAAATATGCACGAAAGACGGGAATTTCCGCCTTATTCTCTCCTTTTCTACAAAACATATGAAATGCGATAGAAAAGCAAATAGGAAGGTTTTGACGGATAAAATGGCCATAAAATGTTATAATAGTATGCAAAATAGGCTCAATTAGGGGACTAAATGTGCGCAAATAATGTTCACATCAACGAGTATCTCATTGAAAACTCCCTAGTCAAAGAAATAGTCCAAAATGGTGAAAACCAAGACGTGGACCACCTAACTCGTTCGGGTCGTCCATATCAAAGCACTACTTAAAATGGTCCAACCAACGTCATCATACCAAATGACAACGAAGATGACTCCACTGATCATTTGCTCAAGCAATTACAGAAAACAAAGGCTGATCTTTCAGTCTGGCAATTAATAGCAAGCTCATTCCCACATCGCCAAGCTTTACTGCAAGCTTTGGCCAAGCTAAATGTAGCGCATAACTCCACTCCTGAAGATGTAGTCAACTTGGTCTTCCAAGAATCACCAAAACTAAGTAATCCTATTACTTTCTCGGACGAAGATTTGCCACCTTTCGGCGCTAGTCACAACCTTGCTCTATACATCACTGTCATTTGTCTAAAGAAGAATGTGCCAATGACCTTGGTGGATGATGGCTCCGCGGTCAACGTCATACCCCTCAAAACGGCATACAAGCTAGGCATGAAAGAGTCCGATTGGACCCCCTACCAATCAAGGTGTGCGTGCATATGACGGTACATGACGAAAGGTGGTAGGACTTGTCAACCTAACCATAGCCACGTGACCAATCGAACGAAAGGTTAACTTCCAAATAGTGGACATTGAAGCTTCATTCAACATACTTCTGGGAAGGCCTTGGATTCACGCTTCCAAAGCGGTGACATCCACCCTTCATCAAAAGATCAAGATCCCACTAAACGGCAAAGTGGTGACGATCACTTCGTCACCCATCAAGGCAATAATCGAAAAGCAATCGAACAATCAAGTCCTTGCGGATCCCGTATACGAACTTGGGGGCTTCCAAAGTGTAAGTGTCATAGAAAGTGAGTTGGCACCCTTATACTATAATCCCTACTCTAACTTGGTGGTCAACCACATACTCAAATCCCAGGGATACTTCCCTGGAATGCCTTTGAACCCTATTCGGAAGAATACCTTCGCACCATACAAGGAAGGCAACTCAACGAGGATACCACTTGGACTAGGGTACAAACCCACAAAAGAGGAGGTTCTCGAAATGCTTGCCCAAGTCCAAAACCGCAAGCACGTAGGAGTCCAAATGCGACCCTATCTCCCTACTTTAAATGGGTACTTTGTTCAAGAGGGGAGTCTAGAGCTCTTTCACGGATTTCCCGAACCTTGGCATTATCTCGAGAGGAAGCTAGCCGGAATCGAGATCTTTCACGATTGCTACGTTATCCCTCCAGAAACGGTTCCTACCGTCAAAACCCGTCAAGCACCTTGCTTAGACGAACAAGCCGTTAGCCTATTGTTTGGAGAAAATCGATTCGTTAGGGCCGCGCAGGATGAGATCATTACCATGATACTACAAGACGATCGCTTCAACCCCACCGCGTTAATCACAGAAACCAACGCAAGACAGCAGAAAGGATGGAGAAAATCAATCAAGTGGACCAACAATCAAGGAAGACTCTTCAAGCTCACCACTGGAGAAGGAGAGATGTTCAAAGGAGAACCAGAAGACGATGAGTTCGAGTCGGAGTCGGAGTCAGAGTCGGAGTCTAGAGAAGTCATTAGAGAGTCTACTCCTGTCGTCATCCCCACTCCCTTTGTTTCTCCTAGCTTAGTCTCGAGTAGTCACAGTAGTTCGGGAAATGCCCCAACCACTGTCCCTTTGCCGCCAATGACCATGGATCAATTGGCTTCTCTGTTTCAACTTTACTCAAATTTTTATATGAATAAATCAGGTTCTGCTTACTCTTCGTGTTATCTTGAGTGCAATTCTGTTTACGATGATACTGAGGATGACCAAGACTCAGACTCGATCGAAATACCTCCCTACGTAGCCAAAGAAATACTATAGGAAGGGGAAGGGGGACCAGTAATAGAGGACACCGAACCCATCAATGTAGGAACCGAACTAGAACCCCAAGAACTTAGGATAGGGACTACCTTGAGCTCTACCGAAAGGACCGATTTCATAGACCTCCTAAATGAATTCAAAGACGTTTTCGCTTAGTCCTACAAAGACATGCCAGGGATCGACAGGGATATCGCTGAACATAGGATTCCGATTAAGCCAGGTTTCAAACTCAAAACAGAAGCTTCGACGAATGAGAACAGAATGGGCTCTAAAGATTAAGGAAGAAGTTGACAAGCAATTCAAAGCCGGGTTCATCAAAGTTTCCGAGTATTCTGACTGGGTAGCTAACATAGTACCCGTACCCAAAAAGGATGGGAGAATCCGCGTTTGTGTTGACTTTTGGGACTTAAACAAAGCAAGTCCAAAAGATGACTTCCCTCTACCTCACATCGACATATTGGTGGACAATACTGCAGACCACGCATTACTATCCTTCATGGATGGGTATGCGGGTTATAATCAAATCAAGATGGCCATGGAAGATATGCATAAGACCGCATTCGTCACCCAATGGGGAACCTATTGCTATACGGTAATGCCGTTCGGATTGATCAACGCAGTGAGCTACATATCAACGCACCGCAACTACTCTCCTACATGACATGATGCACAAAGAAGTTGAGGTATACGTAGATGACATGATTGTCAAATCCAAGGAAAGAGAAGGACATATTGCGAACCTTCGCAAGTTCTTCTCAAGGCTACGAAAGTACAACATGAGGCTCAATCCTCAGAAATGCGCATTCGGGGTAACATCTGGCAAACTCCTGGGATACGTCGTTAGCCAACGAGGTATAGAAATAGATCCTTCCAAGATCAAAGCTCTGATCGAAATGCCACAACCACAAACAGAAAAAGAAGTCAGAGGATTTCTGGGAAAGGTGCAGTTTATAAGTCGATTCATATCGAAACTTACGATGATTTGTGAGCCTATCTTCAAGAAACTCCAGAAAACAGACCACACTATGTGGGATGATGATTGTCAAAAGGCATTCGATCGAATCAAGGAGATATTGGCTAAACCACCAGTGCTCATGCCACCACAACGAGATCAACCTCTTGGTTTATATCTCACAGTAACCGAAATGGCCATGGGTGCCATGCTGGCTCAAACTGTAGGAAGTGAAGAAAGAGCTATCTACTATCTTAGTAAGAAGTTCTTGGAGTACGAGTGCAAATACTCACAACTCGAAAAGACATGCCTCGCTCTTGTGTGGGCAACGAAGAAGCTACGCCATTACATGCTTAGCTACTCCGTCAAAATATACTCCAAAATGGATCCAGTCAAATACATCTTCGAGAAACCCGTCCTCAACGGACGTCTAGCAAGATGGACCCTGATGCTCTCAGAATTCGACCTCAAATACGTGCCACTAAAAGTTATAAAAGGTCGCGCCGTCGCCGAATCTTTCGCAAAAAATCCTATCAATGACGCACAAACAATAGATACTTGGTCATTTCCAGACGAGGATATACTTCAAACTGATGTAGACTCCTGGGACCTATACTTTGATGGAGCATCGAACTTAAGAGGATTCGGAATAGGAGTGTTTCTCATTTCTCCTAAAGGCGAGCATACACCAATTGCTGTCAAACTCGACTTCGAGGTGACAAACAATGCTGCAGAATACGAAGCTTGTCTCATTGGACTATAAGCGGCAGTGAGTTTAGGCATTAAAAACCTCCGAGTACATGGGGATTCATCACTGATCATCAACCAAGTTACAGGATCTTGGAAAATCCGAAGCGAAAGCCTTACACCTTACCAGGCTAGAATAGACCAAGTCGCTCAATTCTTTGATCACGTAACCTACCTACACCTACCTCGGGAAGAAAATCAATTTGCAGACGCTCTTGCGAAACTTGCATCTTTGATCAATATGCCAGATCACATGATGGAAATGCCTTTGTGCATCGAATGACGGTCGAGCCGCTTATGTCCACCAAATCACCGATGAAGAGGAAATCGCACAGGAACCCTGGTTCCAAGCAATCCTGAATTTTAAGCTTAAATGGTACATATCCACCGGATATGGACAAGAGGGGACAACGTGCTATACGCCTACTAGCTTCCCAATACATTCTCATGCAAGGAGAATTATACAAAAGAACACCTCTTGGTGTAGTCCTACGTTGCCTTGATCATTCACAGGCACGAAAGGTGATGGAAGAAGTCCATGACGGAGAATGCGGTCCTCACATGAGTGGGCCCATGATGGCAAAGAAAATCACGCGTTTGGGATATTATTGGACCACAATGGAGTCCGATTGCATCAAATACGTAAGACATTGCTACAATTGCCAAATCTTCGGGAATGTGCAACATGTCCCTCCTTCATTGCTCTATATAATGACATCCCCTTGGCCATTTTCTGCATGGGGAATTGACATAATCGGGAAGATAACCCCAGCCGGAACAGGAGGTCACTGTTTCATCTTAGTAGCAATCGACTATTTTACCAAATGGGTAGAAGCGGCTTCCTACACCGGTCTTACAGCTAAAAATGTGGCAAACTTCATACAAAACAACATCATCTGTCGGTATGGTTGCCCACATGAGATCATTAGCGATAACGGATCACATTTCCAAGCTGAGACCGAGCAACTGCTAGCCAAATACAAGATTAAGCATCACCACTCTTCGCCCAATAGACCACAGACTAACGGCGAGGTAGAGGCGGCAAACAAGAATGTTGTCACGATTCTCAAGAAAATGATTGACAACTATAGAGATTGACCAAGCAAGATACCCTTTGCTTTATGGGGGTATCGTACATCTGTTAGGACGCCCACTGAGGCTACTCCCTTCTATTTGACATACGGCATGGAAGCTGTACAACCAGTCGAGCTAGAAATACCATCCTTGCGTATTTTACTAGAAAGTCAAATCCCGGAAGCCGATTGGAAGAAGGATAGATATGAAGAACTCATCCTCCTGGATGAACGTAGGCTACGCGCCTTGCATAATGTCCAAACATATCAAGCACGTATCAAACGAGCTTTCAACAAAAGGGTTAGGCCAAGAAACATCAAAGAAGGAGACTTAGTACTAAAATCGGTTAGAGCTCTTTTACCCGTTGACCCACGAGGAAAATTCAAACCTAATTGGGCCGGACCATTTCTAGTCAAATCCATACTCCCAGGGGGTGCGGTTAGAATCACAGACCTAGATGGGAATGAGTTTTCAAACCCAACAAACCTTGACCAACTAAAGCGGTACTATGCCTAGAATAGGAGTGAAAACGCGCCTCGCATGACCCTACGTGTCGCTCTTGTGGCACTAAATAAACGGCCCCTGGCCAAGCTGAAATAAGCTAATGTCACTGTGCTCTCGCATTTTGACAAGTTCGTCATCCTCATATCATCAAATAAACTAAATTCGCACCTTCAGAGTAAGCAAAAGCTCATGCTTCTTTTCTAAAGTTCATTACAAGCTCTTGCTTCGAACAATTATTCTTTTACATTTACTCGAACTACGCGCAAGGGTTTGATTTCGCTTTTTAAGTGAATACGTAGGCAATCCTTCACAGGATTCAACCCGTTATATCTAAAATGTAAATAGAAGGACATTTGCATTGCATTTGAAATTCGACAAGAATAATAAATAGAAAATCACGACGGTTTCATAACCATTTAACCTTTTTTATTTCATTCATTTTCTAATAATAATAGTACACTACATATTAAAAATAGAATAGGCTAGGATTCTAAAAACCCCACCTTTTTATTACATTAATAATAATAATAATAATCAAATAATAATAAAGACTCGGGCTATTCCTCCATCTTCCCCTTGCCCTTGTCATTCTTGTCATATTTCTTGTCACGACCTCGAGCCGGACGCTCTTGCGCCACTTCAGACCTAATCACCAACGGTCTTTCTCGAGGCCTAGCTTTTCAATTCTTGCCAATCACCATCTCTGCGACAGGAGTAGTCCTTGGTTTCTTCGAAGGATGAACAACTTGAAACCCGGCTTCTTCTTCTCCCTCTGTCAGATGCTTCTCTTTCTCTTTCTCTCCCTCGCGCACCTTGTAATCGATGGGCTCGCGCTTCCTCAATTTCTCGCGCTCTTCCGGAGTGGTAGCCTTTCTCCATCTCCGATAAGAATCCGATACCCATAAAGCATTGGCGGAGAAGTTCAAGAACCACATGTTTCTTTGGGCCCATTTAATAGCCCACTCCCTTCGGCTTTCTGTAGTAAGTGCCATAGCAGTCTGCGGGACGGTATCAAGCCTCGGGATAGTCTGTTTCAGCCCAACTTGTCTCATCAGCCTTTCCGGGAAGATGCACACCATAAACTCCAATCCAGGAATGCGCACGGACCTAGTGGGATCCAAAGAAGACACGCCAGTGACAGACTTGAGGTGCCACCACGGTACGACCCACCTGATCAACGGGCCATCATCACTCTTGAGCTTATTCTTCCAGTAATCACAAACCCGCGTGAAGTCCACCATATACAACCTTGTCCTCATCGCAATCGAGCGGGCATGATAGGAAAGTGCATGAACTGGGGGCTCGATCAATCAGAGCCGTTCCATAAGCCAAACCTACCAAAAGCAGGTATTAGACATAAAAAAAAACGAAAAAAAAAAGAAAAGAAGAAAAGGTGTTTTTTTACCTGCAAAATGACGGGACTCCCCAAGAACGGCAGATCACGGTTGGATTTCCTATTATCCAAGCCCAAAATAATCTCTCCTAAGCATAAGTAAGCTGGGCTCCTGCGCAACTCCATCTGCTCAACAAGGCCCAGAAGACGGGGATCACCTCTCAAGTCTTCATCAACATGCCCTTGGAAGACGTACACATGTAACAAGCAAAAGCCAAATGCCCTCCGCCTAGCAACATGAGAAACGGTGGGGTCGGCCCGATTGATCAATCGATCTATGAAGTCCAACATTCTCATGCCTTTTGAGGTAACTAGACGGTCCACCCCAAGCCTAGTCAATCCAAGCAAATCTCTAAATTTGCTCTTGTACCCTTGCGAAGTAGAAGGAATGGCGGGCAAGTGTTCGGGGTCCCACCCACCAATAGCAGCAAGTTCTTCAGGAAAGGGGCAAATGTCACCTCCAGGGAACGCAAAAACAGGGTAATTCGGGTCCCAATAGTCAAGGCAAGCATCCAAGAATTGTTTAACAACCTTGATGAGTTTCAAACTCAACAACGATCCAAAGTTATAAGAGTCCATATCATGCTTCTCCATATTTGAAAATTCGTTTGTCCATTCCTTCAAGCGGATCTCCAAAGTATTCATGATGAGAAAATTTATTTTGAAGAATTTTGTGTAATTAGACGAAGAAGAGACTGAAGATTTGCGTGAATAAAAGCTCCATCGACGCTTCTATTTATACTAATTGCAGTTTCCAAAAATCCGTCAGAATAGACCGCCTTGGGAACAGGCGCAGCACCTGCTGCGCCTCTTCAAAGGGACGCAGCTCATGCTGCGCATTTCCTCAGCTTCACTTCTGTGATTTTCCGCGTTGGATCTTTTCTAATTCCATAACAAATAATTTCCTATTCCTACAGGTTATTATTTTGGTAAATACGGAAAGATTACCATGTTTCAGGTTTCCTAATTTCGCGGGCACGCATTTCGAGGCGACATCGACATTTCTGCCATTATATCACACTTGTATATTTTCATTTTAGGAAATAAATTTCCTTTTCATTTTAGGAAATAATTTTCATTCTTTTTTAACGAATTTCAACATGTATATATTGATTTCTATTCCTTAATTTCATTTCTACATTTCTAAACTTATAGATCTCTATTTTTTTCTTTTTTTTTAGGGGGTAACCCTCCCTACCGTCCGGTCATTTCCGGCAAAATTTTTGCATTTTTTTTTATTTTTCGCGTTCTTTTGAGTCTCTCATTTTGCGCTAATTAAGGCCATATGTATATATAAATGTATGCTTTGCGTGTTTTCTATGTAAATTTCGGCAGCATGACGGGATAAACCGTCATCTACCAAACTTGTTCGAAACTAACCTGCAGATACAAGCAACGCAACCCAGCAGCAAAGGCACTCAGGCCATCATATATATATACCAAATGGAGGAAATGTACAAACTGGGGGCTCGAGCCCCAAACAAAGTCCAAAAAATGTTCAAAATGATGTCCAAATGTACAAATGTGCAAAATACAGCCAACAAACAAAAACTACTGTTGGGCGCCCTCCAACTCTGCAACTCTCGCCACAAGAACGGCGATCTAGGCGTCCCGAACCTCGAGCTCCCTCAAGAAGCGAGCTGTCTCCTCCCGAGACTGGGTCAACTCTCGCTCCAGCCCGCTGTCACCCTGTAAACAATAAATTGGCTCATGTCAATCGTTTCAAGCAAAATCAGAAAATCAAATCAAATCAAAAACAAACTAGACGTAAGGTTCATACCTGACGACCTCGACCGCCGACAAGTGCCTCGACGGCAGTAGCTCGCAGCCGGTTGGCCACCCTCCACAATGACACAAACCGAGACGGCGCAACCTGCATTTTCAAAAAGAAATTCTCAACAATTGAACAAACTCAACCAAATGTGTTCTTACACAAAGGATATACAAGTTAGAGGCTCACCCTCCGAATCGATCTTTGCCGTCGTCCGTCTGTGCAAAGCATCCGTCACAGCTACGTCAAAGTCACGCAGCTCGGAGATCGTCGTCCTCCCAGTCGCGTCAGTGTACTCAAGGGTCTCGGGGTACTCTGGGGGCTCGATGCCCACCGTCTCGACCTCCTGCAAAGACAAATGATTCTCATTAATCGATGATCTTTCATCATAAATCTCATAATCGAATCAAGAGGAAAAATAAAAGATGCTCACCACTACCGGCCAGTACGCCAACCTCCCGTAAAGGAACACCGAGTAGTCCTCGCCAGGAAGAAGAAGAGCGTCGCCACTGGCACCAGCCAAGTCCGCCTCCCTCTCAGCCTCAGACGGCTCTCTAAACATCGTCCTGGGAGGATCGACGGGAACCGTCAATACGTCCCGCGAGCACTGACGAGCCAAGCGCTCGCCCAAGTACCACACATGACCCATCGACGTCCTCAGCAGCAGTCGGCTTGAGCTCCTAGGTCGAAGGACCTCAGCCTCGAAAGGAGGCGCTCCAGCGTACTCCGCCCAAGGTCTAGGCACCCACTGTGACAAGATAAAGCAAGGATCATTCCTATGATCAATTAAAAGCAAATATAAGAAACGAGTGAATACAAGTGAGATACTCACGCTGCTCAGCTGAAGAGCGTTCACGTCCCGCCGGTAGACGTTATGAGAAGAACGCTTGCTCTTCGTCCGACACATCACCCAATCCCTCACCACGGGATAGGCCCTCTCCAGCGGCTCCGTCCTCTTGGGCGCGAGGCTCAGGAAGTAGGAGTACACCCACGCCTGTAAAGTAGAATAATCAATGACGATCTTTCATGATTGGATAAAGAAAAGAATTTACTTTGGTCTAAAGGAAGGTTCATACCTCCAGCAGTAGTCCAGGCCCGACGGCACCAGGAGAAGTCCCCTTCTCCATCAGCTCCGGACGAACCATGGCCCTCATGAAGCGGATGAGGACCGCAAAACCAGCAGTGACCCAGTCCCAACACCCCAGGGAACTCAGGTCACAAAGGAAGGGAAGAAGCTTCGTCGACAGCCTCTCGCCCTTGTCTCCGAGGTAAATCGAAGACAGAAACCACGAGCCACGGGACGAGCCCTCGCTCACTGTACGGGGAGGAGGAGCCGTCTCCCTCCCGTCAATCGTCACCACCGCCGGGTCTCCCGGAAAGTAGTCTCGAACGTAGGAACGGGTATCAAACCCAAGATCGTGAACAGACCTTCGGCGACAAGTTCCAGCCGATCAACCTCCTCGCCTCGGCCGAATCCGCCCTCATGGCAGTCTCCGGCCACTCCACCTCCTCGGTTCCACACGGCAGACCAGAAATCATGCCGTAGTCCTCCAGAGTGACTCCCACCTCACCAAAAGGCATGTGGAACGTAGAAGTCGTATCCCAGAATCGGTCCAAGAAAGCGCGGACCAGGCTGAGGTTAGCCCGCAACTTCCTCTTCGCGATGTCCCTCCAGACTTGCACCAAAGGACCGAACGCTCCATGCTCGATCATGGCCCTCTTCTCCGCCGACAACCGCTCATAGTGCTCCATCGCTGTTGTGTAACCCGAGAACGACCTGATGTTCCCGGCCTCCTATTGTGATTTGAAACAAAGTTATCTTTAGTTTTGAATGAAATTTGAAAGAAATTTGAACAAACGAATGAAAGAAGATGAGTAATGAGTAGTGAATTCCTATTTACCAAACTCTTCACCGTCCTGTAGGACAGGTGACCCTCTGCAGCCCACACCAGGTGCCTGCTCTCCCAAGTCTCAGCCCACGCAGGAGCCCCTCTCAGCTGAGGGCCTTCTCGTCCGACATTGGCCCGTCTCGGGGCCTCCTCCTCCTCGACGGCCTCCTCCTCGTGAAACTCGTCCCCAGCAGCCATCACCACAGCGGTGAAGGCCTGCTCTAAAGCCTCCTCGACAGTAGCAGCGTCGATCTCCATGGGAGCTCTCCCAGAAGTAGAAGCCTCATCACCTGCAACATTAAAGCAAATTTAGGCCGCGTCACGTGACGGCGAGCCTGGATTAAGGGATTTTCGAGCCTTCAAAGCCCTGAAACCACTCTTTTTGACGCCATCCTTGGCCATATCTTCACCTACCCGATCACTCATGTGGTAATTTGGGTCAAGTCAAGCCTAATTCGAAGCCTAGTTCCGGGTTCGAGTCGAAATTTCGGCAGCATTTCGTTATAACGGCGATTATGTCCTAGAAAAGTGTCCCGAAAAAGCTGTCACAAACCAAAATTCCGAAATGGTAGAAAGTTTACCCATCATTCAAGGATCCCAAATATCAAGTTTCATCGCAAATGGGCATTCCTAAGGCTATTGTCGAAGCGATTTACGGTTCAGCTGTAAAACCGTCTCAAATTTCACTCAAAGGCTCAAAACTGGATGAAAATTCGAAAAAAATACATGGTTATGTTCCTAATATTACCTACTATCCATTTCTAAAGTCAAATTGACAAGGCAAATGCGTTTGGGGGAAAAGCCCCAAAATTTCGATCAAAAGGGTCATAAACCCTAGATTTTTTCGGCTCAAAATCGGATGAATGTAGAAGATTAATGCAAGATTGAGACACATACCTCGATTAGTCATGTTTAATGCAAGCTTTTGGATCAAACCTAGGCGGAAATGGTGAAGATTTGAGAGAGAAATGAGTGAATTGTGTTTCGAGCAAATGAAGCAATCCCTCTGATTCTTCGCGTTTTTACGCAGAAAAACCAATTTGGGGAACAGACGCAGCAGGCGCTGCGCCTCTTCCAAGAGACGCAGCTCTTGCTACGCCTCTTCCTTTTGTTCCCTCCATACGGATTTTTCAAAAATTCGTTATGAGTTCGTTATTTGTGGGCCTATCTTTGGTGCGCCTCTTCCTTGATGCTATTTTTATTCTTTTGGTCCGTTTGGCGATTTTCTTTCGTTCCAGCCCACATTTCCAAGCCACCAGCAGACTGTCGCACGTTATTCATTTATTACTTCCAAGACCTTTTGCTCATCGCAACGAGCATTTATTCCTTCACAAAATTCGACACACCTTCATCATGTCTCCAGCGAGAGTAAGCGGATACACTTTCCCTCTCATGACAAGAAGAATAATTCCCGATCATGTCTCCAGCGAGAGTAAGTGATGCGTGTCTTTTATATGATGTTTTGCATCCCATTTTACACGTATTTCAGAGCTCATTCATGTAGTTTATGCTGCATTTCGCCCTATTTCCGTCTACTTCCGTATTTTGTACATTATTGCATAATTGTGAAGAATCCGGCAGAAATCGAGCCAAATCCGCCCCCGAGTATCTCGCATTGCATATGACGTGAAGCATTCACCTGAGGAACGAGCTTGGTGCGCAATTCAAGGCCCAAAAGACAAGTCCACGAGAAATATGAAGTCTAGTAGCAGCTTAATCGTCGATCGACCACCTCCATCGGTCGATCGACCAACCATCGGGTAAAGCTGCGTCAGACATCGCTAAGCGATCGATCGACCGCAACGCAACGTCGTCGATCGACCAAGACGCTATTCCAGACGAGAATTAAAAGATCGAGATTTATCAAGCCCACTAGTTACTAGATTTAGGAATTATGTTACGTATACTCTCTTTATAACGTAACCTAATTCATTCAGTTTATCATCTAGTTTTTATTTCAGAAATTCATCAGTTTTACATTAGCTTTCATAATTTAGGGTTTGGATTATTGTTGAGCATTGGATTTTCAGTTCTTATTCCTAATCTTTCCTCTGCAATCTCGGTATTCTACTGCCCTAATTTTAGTTCTTCTTTATTTTCATTAGTATAGAATTGATAGTTAAGTTCCCAAAAGCCAATTCATTGTTTATGTTAATTGTTTACTTTATCGTCTCAAGCATGAATTCATTAGTTAGTTTCATCATCGTTATTATTGCTTTTACCCTTAGCATGAGTAGCTAGATTATTTGTGCTAGGATGTAGGCGAATTTTAGCGTAGGCGGCAAAGTATTGAACACGGCCTGACTCGCATGTCAGTCGATCGACTGACATTCCTGGTCGATCGACTGACCTCGTGAGGTTACCTTTCGTTCTAATTGATTTTAATGTTGTATTTAACAAATCGAATGCATGCAACTAGTTAGATACTTAATTTATGACAAACCCATTAGATCGAAAGATAGGGTAAGTTATTAGATCACCAATTAAATCGACTAAAGTGTGCTGAGATCGAAAGATAGGTATAGTTTAGACCGTTAGTCACTTTTCAGAACGAGAGTTAGTATTAGTGATATTAGGGACCTATAGCGAGATCGAAAGATGCTATTTGTTAAGAGTGGACCGAGAGGACCTCTTGTTTCCCGCCTCACTTGTGTTCGATTTAGACCTGTTTAGTATGCTGCCGCCGAAGCTTTAATAAACCGACCATCCTAGTACCCCTTATTTATCTGTTTAATCCGTCTTTTTAGTTTACTGTTTCTACTCTTAGCTGTAGGCCAACTCAAATCAACCCCCACAATTGTTACTTTAGACTGAATTTAAATCAACTAGAATTTACATCTGCCTCTCTGTCGTTCGACCCGACTGCCACTTGCTATAGTTGTAGTTGGAAATTATAAATCTTATTTTTGACACCTCACGACGGGTATCAAATTTTGGCGTCGTTGCCGGGGAGGCAATAGTTCTAATTTTAGTTGTTTTATTTTTAGTCTTTCTTAGTTTAAGGGACTTCTGTTCCTTAAACTTTTCTTATATTCTTTTTGTAGTTTCTTCTTATGCGCAGGTCACAGGGTGGTGAACTAGTACCATTTGATCCTGAGATAGAGAAATCTTTGCGCGAGTTCAGACGAACACAAAGGGTATTACCGACAGAGGAAGAGCGGAGTACTCTGTCAAGCTATTACGAGAACGACCTGTTCAAAGAAGACCCACATTCTTCACCCGTTTCCACTTCTTCAGCCGAGACAGTTACTTCTCCAGAAATTCCAGTCATAGCCGAGGAAGCGAGTATAGCTAGTCATTTTGAGCCGACAGCTGAAAACTTATATAAGGGGTTCGAATTACCAGGAGATGCCAGGAAGTTCGAACCAAAGCCTTCATACATTAACATGGTTGAGAGAAATCAGTTCGGGGGAACTGCAAATGAAGATGCAGCTAAGCATATGGAGACCTTTATTGACTACTGCTGTTCCATACCCCCACCAGCCGGTGTGACCCAGGACCAGATCAAGGAGACCATGTTTATCTTCTCCCTTCGTGATGCTGCAAGGGAGTGGTATAGAGATCTGGACCGAGCCGTTCATGGGATCACTGACTGGAATTCCTTGGCATTGGCATTCTACAAGAAGTACTTTTCTGCTTCAAAGACGATTGCTATTAGAGCCCAAATCACAAGTTTCAAACAAGGGCCAGATGAGAACTTCCATGAGGCATGGGTCCGATTTAAGAAGCTGGTGCGAACCATACCGCACCATGGGTTCGAAAAATGGAGCTTGTGCAATCATTTCTATAATGGGTTGTACGACGATCAGAGGGCCATTTTGGATGTTGCAGCCAATGGCCGATTTGCTGAAAAGTTGGGGGCAACCAAGGGGTGGAAGATCATTGACGATCTAGCCACCCACAAGGCTGAGTACGGTAATTCCAGAGGGAACCAGAGGAGAGCTGCTGAATCTTCCTCTGTTGCTGCGCTTGAAGCTCTTACTGCGAGATTTGACAAGTATGAACTAGGAGGAGCTTCTAAAGATGGGATGTACCAAGTAAATGCTGTGTCAGACGGTCCTTTCGTCTGTGAAAGGTGTGGAGCTGAGGGACACGTTTCGAAGAACTGCCCTAGTCCCTTTGAGTCTTGTGCTGCCTTTCAAAACTATGGGTAAACCAACACCTACTATGAGCCGAATATCCATCCAAACTTGAGTTGGAGGAGCCAAAATGTCTTGAACCCAACTCAAACTCCGCTGCAGCAGCAACCCTATGTGCCCCCTCATCAAAAGCAACAACAATAACAGAAACCTCCCTATGTGCCGCAGCAGCAACAATCGCAGAATTCTGAATTTTCTGAGCTTAAGAACTTGTTGCTAAAGGAGTTCTAAGCAAGAGAGACCGGGATGAAGCTACTAGAGAGCCAAATTGCTCAATTGGCTAGCAAAAGTAACACTCGAGCTCCGGGACACTTACCGACCCAAACTGACCAAAAGGAGACCTTAAATGTCATCACTTTGAGGAGTGGGTCCACCCTTGATGGTCCTGCCTTGGTCGAGGACGCTGTTGAAAAAGATGAGCCGAAAACAAGTCAAAAGAAAGCTTTAACGAATAAATCAAAGAAACAAAGGGCGTCTACGGGTATATCGATCGATCGATCGATACACGGTTCTGAGGAGCTTCGGAATCAGTAGACAACGGTCGATCGACTGAGGACAGTAGTCGATCGACCAAGGTTCCTGCTGATAGCGAGATGTTTCGTCCTCCGATGCCCGATAACTTGAGAGACCATCTGTTTCGGGGCACGACAACTCCGAAGGTGTTAGGACCAGACCCGAGTGCTGATGGGTCCGTCCCGGTTCCGAAGTTTGACCCAATGACGGTCAATGGCTCACATTTGAGACGGTCTGAGGAGGGTTCAAGCTTCAATAAGGAGAAAGCAGTGGACTTCCAGCCTAAGTCCACGGATGCCGGCATGCGCAACTTAGAGGAGAGGGCTAAGGTACTTCTTACAGCCCCATATCCGGAGAGACTAGTGCCGACAAAGGAACAGGTATCTTTCAGTAAGTTTGAGAAAGTTATTCGTAGCTTGAATGTTCAGGTGCCCTTCCTTGAGTTAGTTAACTAAGTGCCAGCATACACTAAATTTATGAAACAACTATTGTCAAACAAAAAGCCACTTGAACATGGTCATATTGTCGCTTTAACCAAAGAGTCTTGCTCTTACTTGTCTCACACTGCACCCCATAAGTTAGAGGACCCGGGTAGCTTTTCTGTTCCTTGTAATATAGGTACCTTCTCTATTGAGAAGACATTATGTGACCTAGGAGCTAGTATAAGCGTCATGCCCTTGAGTCTAGCTAGGAAGCTTAAATTGACTAGGTTCGCAGTGACAGACATGACAGTTCAGATGGCTGATCGATCTGCGGTCCAGCCAATAGGGGTCTTAGAGGACATCCTTGTCCAAATAGGGAAGTTCTTTTTCCCCGTCGACTTTGTTGTACTCGACATGCCTGAGGATGCTCATATACCCATTATTTTGGGTAGGCCATTTCTGCACACTGCTGGTGCAGTCATAGATGTCGGTCTAGGAACTTTGACTTTCAAGGTAGGCAAGCACTCTATTGTTTTTGCCCAACCTGCTAAGAAAAAGGACCCCATGTGGCCGGTGACTTGTAACACGGTTTCTGAAAAGAAATCGTACTTTGTGCTTCCTGAATTGCCTGTCTCTATTACTACTTCTGTGTTAACCCCTCCGCCCCAGACTGGGAGCAAATTGGAGGAAGATTTGTCTATTTCTGATAATGCAGGAGCTGGTTTAGGGAAGGAAGAGCTGCAAGTCACTCTAGCTGCGAAGAAGCCGATCATTCAAAGAGGAGGTCTTGGTTGCCTGAGCTATGGAATTGATGAGGTAGTTGATGACGAGCCGGTCAACGCCAGAGAGTCTGATTTGGATTCTGACAAGCCCGAAGAGATCCTTGACTGGGGAGATGATGAGAGTGTTGATCCGTTGAGCCATACGGACGTGGAAGCTAAGAAGGGTGCAGCTGCTCAGATAAGCACCATTGAGGCTACCTCTAGTAGCCAGAAGCCGACGAAGTGGGCCATACAATGGTCATTCTTGATCAACTATTAGTTGATCGAGCTCTTCATAAACTTCATTTTATTTGCTTTGTTAAGACAATTTTTATTGCTTTTGTGTGCGCGAAAACTTCGCATTTTATTTCGCTTGCTTAGGATTTTTAAGTACTTTAGACTTTGTTTTGGGTTTTGCGCAATTTCGGGCGCGTATTATTGTGCATTTGCAGGTTTTTAGACCTCATTAGCTCAAGTTACTGAGCAAATACGAAGAAATAAGGAGTACAGCAGTACTTTCAGTCGATCGACTGGCCACATTGATCGATCGACTAGGTTGCACTTTCCAGGAGCTTCTGTTCCTGTTCAGGGTTTTGCGTCGCATATCATTTGCTTGCATTCACGTTTAATTTTGTTTTGCATTGTTTATTTCATTTCTCTTATATATACAGAAAACATCAAAAAAATTGAAAAATTTCAAAAATTTCCATAAAATGCACGTTTATTTTAGCATATAGGTCGAGTCGGAACGGTAGTATTTCCATGATGATATAGCATTTGCACCTGTTTTTGCCTAAGCCTTGCTTGATTTACATGTTATTAGTAGAATCGTAATTGCATATCTATGAGTTTTCGTTAATTATTTGCTGAACTTTAGACTTGACTTAGAAAACTGGCAAACTACTTATATATTCTAAGATTTAGAGCTTCTAACTGGTGACATCTATGACCGGTTTATTTAGGAATGTGAGTAGTACTCCTTATGAGGCATGTCACAAAAATGTGCATAAATATGAACTAAATCTGCTTAATACCTGTACGCATTCGGTCTGTGGTTAGTTGACACATGTGGTAGAGGTTTCCCTTTTCTCATTTTGCCCATAAACTCCACACTGCCAAAAATATCCTTTTTGTCCTATTTACTACATCCTACATATAGCCTGCCCTTGTCAAGCTAGTAGCCTGTGTTCTTGGGGTTGTTACTCATTTTTGGTGGCATATGCTCATGTTTGAGATAATATTGGGAAGATGAAATGAAGGAGGAAAGAAAGAAATAGAAAAAAAAAAAGGATGAAAAAATGATTCGAAAAAGGAAAAAGAGTTCTGTACTGTTCATAGAAGTCGATCGACTTCCCCTATAGGTCGATCGACCGATGTTCGAGAAAGAGAAAGAAATCATATTCGCATAATTCAATCTTTATCTTTTGGCGATTTTTGCTCCCATGTTTTATTCTTACTTCATGGGGAGTTAGTTGATTACTTGTATCTCTGAAAATTGTGAGATTTGTGCTTGCTATAGCACCGTTTCGTTTGATTATGAGCAAGAAGTTGGATGTTGCCATTTGGTTCCGTTTTGGTACTAGCTTGATCACATGTACCTCCACTTTACCATAAATGTTTTGCCTCTTCTTACCCATACCTCACATATCCACATATATACCTCGGCATGTGTCATGGTCTCTTGTCGGTTGGAATGCGTATGTACGGTTGTAGAGATTACTTTCATATTAGATTGCAGGCATGTTCTTATAGGTCGTAGTTAGGTGAGAGTCTTTACAAAATGAATTCTTTCTATTCTCTTATATATTCACCTATGCTTATGTGTGATATGAGCGACCCGTGAGAGTCCGATTTGATAAGTCTCTATGGTTGGTTGGTTCAGATTTTAACGACTCCATAACTCGTTTGCATGATTCATTTGCTAATTGATTGTTGGTTAATGCATTAAAATGGTTTAGGCTTCACATGTTGCAATTCGCTCTGAGATTGAACTCGTTCCATTAGGTCAATAGATCGAGTCTAGTTCTTGCTTGGGGACAAGCAAGGGTTTGGTTTGGGGAAGTTTGATGCGTGTCTTTTATATGATGTTTTGCATCCCATTTTACACGCATTTCAGAGCTCATTCATGTAGTTTATGCTGCATTTCGCCCTATTTCCGTCTACTTCCGTATTTTGTACATTATTGCAGAATTGTGAAGAATCCAGCGGAAATCGAGCCAAATCCGCCCCCGAGTATCTCGCATTGCATATGACGTGAAGCATTCACCTGAGGAACGAGCTTGGTGCGCAATTCAAGGCCCAAATAACAAGTCCACGAGAAATATGAAGTCTAGTAGCAGCTTAATCAGTCGATCGACCACCTCCATCAGTCGATCGACCAACCATCGGGTACGTGAAAGCTACCGTACATCGCTAAGCGATCGATCGGCCAAACGCGTCGGTCGATCGACCAAGACGCTATTCCAGACGAGAATTAAAAGATCGAGATTTATCAAGCCCACTAGTTACTAGGTTTAGGAATTATGTTACGTATACTCTCTTTATAACGTAACCTAATTCATTCAGTTTATCATCTAGTTTTTATTCAGAAATTCATCAGTTTTACATTAGCTTTCATAATTTAGGGTTTGGATTATTGTTGAGCATTGGATTTTCAGTTCTTATTCCTAATCTTTCCTCTGCAATCTCGGTATTCTACTGCCCTAATTTTAGTTCTTCTTTATTTTCATTAGTATAGAATTGATAGTTAAGTTCCCAAAAGCCAATTCATTGTTTATGTTAATTATTTACTTTATCGTCTCAAGCATGAATTCATTAGTTAGTTTTATCATCGTTATTATTGCTTTTACCCTTAGCATGAGTAGCTAGATTATTTGTGCTAGGATGTAGGCGAATTTTAGCGTAGGCGGCAAAGTATTGAACACGGCCTGACTCGCATGTCAGTCGATCGACTGACATTCCTGGTCGATCGACTGACCTTGTGAGGTTACCTTTCGTTTTAATTGATTTTAATGTTGTATTTAACAAATCGAATGCATGCGACTAGTTAATACTTAATTTATGACAAACCCATTAGATCGAAAGATAGGGTAAGTTATTAGATCACCAATTAAATCGACTAAATTGTGCTGAGATCGAAAGATAGGTATAGTTTAGACCGTTAGTCACTTTTCAGAACGAGAGTTAGTATTAGTGATATTAGGGACCTATAGCGAGATTGAAAGATGCTATTTGTTAAGAGTGGACCGAGAGGACCTCTTGTTTCCCGCCTCAATTGTGTTCGATTTAGACCTGTTTAGTATGCTGCCGCCGAAGCTTTAATAAACCGACCATCCTAGTACCCCTTCTTTATCTGTTTAATCCGTCTTTTTAGTTTACTGTTTCTACTCTTAGCTGTAAGCCAACTCAAATCAACCCCCACAATTGTTACTTTAGACTGAATTTAAATCAACTAGAATTTACATCTGCCTCTCTGTGGTTCGACCCGACTGCCACTTGCTATAGTTGTAGTTGGAAATTATAAATCTTATTTTTGACACCTCACGACGGGTATCAGTAAGCGGACGTACTGTCCCTCTCAAGACATGAGGATTGACATCTACCCAAGCAGATTTCCCCTCAGCAGTTCCCGCCTGTGTCCTGCTACTCGCAATGATTTCCCAAAGACTACCCAAGCAGTTTTCTCTCAGCAGTTCCCGCCTGTGTCCTGCTACTCACAATATTTCGTGTTTCCCCGCAGAGTTCGACAAAGGAGTCGTTCTCCAGAAATTCCCAAACCAATAGAGTTCCTATACCCAAGCTTTAGCTATCCCTTAAGTTGAACTTACTTTAGGCCTCCTTCCCGTCAATGCTTTCCTTTAGGGTCCCACACCCTAGCACAAATCCTTACATATCTTTTAGGTCTTACCCTTAGCTCCCATGCTTAATCTTAGCTCCTACGTAACTCCGGAAGCATCTCGAGAAGAAGTCTCAGGTATGGTCTCTTCTTATGGCTGGCGAGCCTCCTTACGTAGTCTAATGGACTTTAAACGACCCTCCCCGATAGTCGACAGATACTAAAATGTTCCCGACGACAGGTCCTTGGTTCAGACCCCTTGAACCGCCTCGCGTCGCCATAGTCGTCAGGTTGTAATCTTCGATTGACCTGATGGCTATACTTTGACTTTCGCCTTGTCCAAGCCTCAGTCAAAGTGGGGGCTCTGTAGATACCTCATTTCTGCACCTCCCGCAAACCACCCGGTGATGATTGGGCCGCATGTTTGGTGCGCGGAACGATTTGTGACAATTCGTAAGATTATCGTCAAGTGATTGCTCAAATATTAATGTCTACCTATTAGTTGTCATCTACGTCCCGATACGGTCGTTTTGACAGTAATTAGAGTACATTCGGAGTCCGGGCCTAAAACCGTCTCCATTTTCTGAAAACCGTTAAATCCCGAATCAGAATGTTCTGGAATGTTCCGGATATTTCTATTTCATATTTCATAAATTTTATCTTTTAGTAAAAAATTTCCCGTAATATTCACATAAGATATTAAGGAAAACCGAATTATTTCCGTCCTACCATAACTCAAACACGGAAATCTTTCTTCTGCAGGAGGAAACCACTTGGGAACGACGCAAGCAGCGGCTGCGCCTCTTCCAAGAGACGCATGCAGTCGCCGCGCCTCTTCCCAGTGCCCTTTTCTGCATGTTTCTCGTATATTTTTCATATCTTTCCGAGATTCACTTCCAAAGAGTCTCCGAAACCCTAATTCCTCCACGTGATTAGTATAAATAAGAGCCTTCGCTCCTCATATTTCTCACGCGAGTGTCCGCCCTTCTCTTCTCCCTTTGCATTCTAGACTTTGTTCTTACTTTTTGGCGTCTACGTGCTTGAAATTTCGACCACGTAAGCTCGGATCCTTCTGAGTACCAGCCTCCCCGTTTGCATGACCGACCAATTTGACCAACTCCACATCAATCAACTTAATTAACTTAATCGTTTTTCTCTTACGAGGGCACTTTCTTTGCATTCGCGTCGAGCATCACTAATCGATATCTTAGTCCTCGTTTTGTCAACATGTAAGTCTGAGGGTGTAATCTCTCTTTTATTTATTGTATTTTATTTATTGCATCATCAATTATAAGGTTTATGTCGAAAATACCTCGTTAAAACCGATTTCTAAAACCTTGTTTTAAAACCCCTTTTTACGGATTACCAGTAGATAACCGCCGAGAAAGGACGCAGCAACTGCTGCGCCTCTTCGAAGGAGCGCAGTTCCTGCTGCGCCTCTTCGTGAGGCGCGCAGCTTCTCGCTTCCTTTCTTCTTCGTTCGATCTCTCGTTATTCGTCCCAAAATCCTTTCTTTTGTTTCGTTTGTGTGTTAATTCTTCATCGTAGCATATAATTCACATGTATATTATAATCATCATCATTAATATGTTTTAATCATCATAAATCCGACTTAAATCCCTAATAATCCAATATGTGCGGGTTTTCGTCATTAAATTCAATCCCGGGTTGTAGAGATTCAATTCATCAATATTGGGTTTCTGGAATTCGTCTTTGATATAGTTTTCATCCGTCTTTCGTTGTATTCATCGCATATTCGTCATTAATCCACCGTATCTAACTTAATTAGTTGAATTAATTTGTTCACTCATTAATATTTTTCACTTCTATCATTAATCAATCTTACGTTAATTCGTTTAATTCTGTCTTATTCATGTCTTACTGTTTTCACGACCCATTCATATGTTAAATAACATGCTAATCACTTTCATTCGAGTATATATCATAATCAATCATTAATTTAACCTACGAACATTAATGATTTGCAATTACGGCTTCACGGCCAGAACTGAGCCAAGGAACAGACGCAGCGTCTGCTGCGCCTATTCCAAAAGACGCAACTCTGTTGCGCCTGTTCCTGGCTGAGTTCTGTCCCTGAACTCCGTTTCTACCTTGACCTAGTTTAATTAGTTTACGTATAACTAACTATTATCCGTATTATCACGCTAATTCCTGTTCGTTGATTTATTTGATTCTTTCTTTCATTTTTTCTTTCTTTTTCTCAAATTATCCGTTTTAAAGGTATTTTTGACATAAGCCGCCTAACCCAATGTAATTATTGTAATTTTCATTATTGTAGTTCATAATTATTGTATTTCTTTTATTGCTTGTGTGTTTTCACATGTAAATGAGCATTAAATCCAACCTCGACATTAATTGTTTGCTAATTACGTGTCAACCGACTTAGTATCAATTCTCACATGCTAGGATTAAAGCTTGGATGTTGCATTGCATGCATATAGCTGACGATATATCAAGTACGAATAACTTCCCTAATCATTAGTAGAGGCCGCTATCGAGGCGGGCGGGATTAGGTGTTCGATCAAAAGAGCTTCCTAATACGTACCCTCACCCCTTACTCCAGATATCTATGAACACCCGTGTTCATTGGCATCCACGAGAGTCATTCTAGACATAGAATGCTAAGGGTAACGATTGCTTAGTGTTCATGTCTCTACTTTGTGTCTTGACATGACACGAGGTATTCGAACGGTTCCAATTTCCCATAAAAATTGGTGGCGACTCCATACAAAAATGCAAACGCTTGTTCACCAAGCGCCCCCGTGGCCCATTGTCCACACAGTTATTTAAAGATAACTCAAAACCACTAGGGAGTTGGATTACATATGTCCTCTTCGAGGCAGCAGCAACTCTTGCTCCATTCCCGACTCGCAGGTCCACATCACCTTTTTCGAGAGGTATGATGTTCTTTAGACCCTGCAAATGATTACACAGATGAGAACCACAACCAGTATCTAGTACCCAAGTTCCGAAACTTGCATGGTTAATCTCAATCATATGAATATAAGATGACATACCAACAGGAACGACGCGGCCTGCTTTGATGTCCTCACGGTAGACAGGACAGTTCCTCCTCCAATGTCCAGTCTTGTGACAATGGTGGCACTCTATGTCACCGCCCTTGCTCTTTGCCTTGCCCTGTGAGCCACTAGTCTCACCAGGCGCACTCTTACCGTTTCCTGGCTTCTTGAACTTTGGCTTACCTACAGCTAGGTCGCCATGAGCCTTGCCCTTACCTTTACCCTTGTTGTGAATCGTGAGAACATCCTGCTTCATGCTCCCACTCAATTTCATATCCTTCTCGGTCTGTACGAGAAGGGAGTGTAGCTCATGAGGACTCTTTTTCAAGTCATTCATGTTATAGTTCGCCCTGAAAAGGGCAAAACCACCGTGAAGAGAGTGAAGCATTAGGTCAATGACAATGCTCTCACTGATTTTACAATTCAGTGCCTCCAGCTTCTCGACATTCTCAATCATGTGAAGAATGTGTGGGCTAACTGGTTGGCCCTTCTGGAGTTTCGCATCAAAGAAGCGACAGGTATGCTCATATGTAACGATTCTCGATGCCTTTGAGAACTCGTTAGTGAGCGTGGTGAAAATCTTGTTTGCACCTTGGGCAATGAAGCGTCTCTGCAAATTGGTTTCCATTGCAAAGATGAGTACGTTCTTTATCGCACCCGCTTCCATAACGAAATCACTATAAGCGAGTGACTCGTTGGCTCCTGCATTGGGGCCTGGGTTGACCGGTATTGGCTCAGTTAAGTACCTGAGCTTACCGTCAGCAATGGCAGCATTCCGTAGTGCCACCTCCCGATCCGCAAAGTTGAACCCATCATTCTTGCCGCGTGGACCGATTCATTTGGTCCATGAATACTTTTAGCCAGGATGAACGATCTAGTGTGGCACTAGGCATTGGGATTGCGTTATTTCCAGCCATTTGTTGTAACAGTATTATCGAAAATAATCGTGTTCTACACTGCGAAAGAAGAATAAAAATAATAAGCATGTGCATCGTGTTGATTTTAAGTCTAATGAACTAATGTCATAACGCGAAGACTCAAAAACATTTATACAATTGACCTCCCTCAAGAATTATATAAATGTCGCCAAGACTCAATTCTCTGCAAATTGATAAGCTAACCTTTTAGCTAATTCTACCGTTAGAATTCTTGGTCGATAAATATCTGTAAATTCTATCTTTAGTCCATCATAATCACGAGAAACTCTTCGGACTATGATGTTGAGGTAAACAAGTCAACACAACTACTTACCCAACGTAGAAGGGGTCATATTAGGCCTACCGAAGAAGAAGGGCTTCATAGATGTTTGCCCTTATAAAGACTAATCTCAATTTCCGTTTTAGAGGAAGATCCCATCAACTTTATTTTAATTCATTTTAAGTGAACTAATATCTAGCATGCGAGAATGAATAAACTAAGGTGATGACTTAATAAGACTGTGACATCTGTATGTCCATGAAAACTAACATACAACCTATATGAGTCAATTTTCATGCATTTTAGAAGTAGGTGGTTTGGTTTTAGGCGGAATATGATGCATAAAACTAACATGAATGAAAGACAATAAGAAAGAAAAAAAACGTAAAAACAGTAGAAGTTCTAGTGTGGCCTATCCTATTAAAATGAACAATAAATACAAGTTTGGAATCCATCAATGGACCCGAGAAGCTTGTCTTGATGTTCCATCTTGATCCATGTAGCGGCAGTGAGCTCCAATCTCCATCTTTAGTCTTCTTTAAAATTACAATAAATAAAATTACATAATTGACCTATTTATTACATTCTAATTTCAAAACTCAAAACTAAAATAAAAGGAGATTCGAGATCTCATAATTACATAAAAAAATCATGTTTCCTTCATTACGAAAACATAATTTGACTAAGGTCACACTAAGTATTACAATTTACAACCGATTGCAAAATTAAATACGTAAATAAAAATTCATTCAATCGATTCATTCAACAAAATTAAAAGCATCAACTAAAAATAAATTAAACATACATGACACAATTCCTTAATTATGTTGATTAATTTATCCAAACCACCTATTTAAATTAAATTAAGTGACAATTCCTCAATTAATCACATTAATTTCACTCTTAATCCATATTAAACTTGTAATATGAATTCAATCCGTCAAAATTTTAAACTGAATTAAAATAATTCGGTATCTTATAATTGTGAACCGTTTCACCATAACTAATTGGCCAAAAACAAAACAAAACAAAATCCTTTTTTTTTATTTGGTCTCGGCTGGAAAAAAAAAACAGCCCCTTTTGTTTTTTTTTTTTTCAATTCGGCAATTAGGCAAAACAAAAGAGAAAAAAAAACTTTCCAAATTTTCTTTCTTTCGGCAATTCGAAGAAAAAACCAAAAAAAACAGAAAACCTTTTTTTTTTTAATTTAATCCCACGGCAAACCCTAAAAAAATTAGCCGTCAAATTTAATTCCCTTTTGCGGCAAAAAGCCCTAATTCAAAAACGATGAAGAAAATGTTTACAATTGCTATTTAGAACATGATTTAGCAAATAAATTAAAGAACATGATTAATCTTATATGCTAAAACTATATAGCAAAAACAAGTTCTTGAATCATCAACATGACTATTCCATATACAATTCAATTTAATCCGAATTAAATCAAGGTATCTACAAATTCATTTTATTATCATCTTAATTGATTAAAACAATAATTTGTATGAATCAAATGGAAATTAAATCATCAACAATAAGAGGGAAAAACGAAAAAAAACAGACGGTAAAAAAAAATTTACCTCACGGCCAAAAAAAATTTTTACAGCCGAAATTTTTTTTTCTCTCTTTTCGAAATTCCTTATGTTGTTTACATACACTTTTATGAAAATCATCAAGATAAAAAATTCGTGGCCTAGTGCTCTGATACCACTTGTGGGAAATAATCTGTATACTTCCCTTAATATAGAAGGATTATAACGAATTTAACAGTGATGATCAATAGTCGTAAACAAAATACATAAACAAAGTATAAAGGATTCAGAATTAACCTTCGGTCCTAGCAAAATTGGCCTAAGAACAATATCAAAATTGATATTCGCCTATCAGTTGCACCCAAAACGATATGAGACATGCCCTAGATATGCCCTATTGATTGTGCTAGAATCGATCTAAAATTTTCTGTAAAATTTAGTTGTTTTGTATTTTTCTAATGAGAGAGGAGGCTAGGTCAAGAAAAAGAATTAGGGTAGAATAATTCTCTCCCTTTCTTTCTTATACTGACCGAAAATTAGGAAGAATAAATCTTTCCTAATTTCGGCCCATCTGACCGAAATAAGGAGTATAATCTCCTTATTTTTGGTCTTTCCAAAAATGTATAAAATGTGTTAAATTGTCATCTAGTGAGGATCGAACCCCTGACCTCTTGGTTTGTGTACCCTCACTATTACCACTATGACACATTCATCTTGTTGATATTAAATATAACTGATTACATTTAATTACGAATTAACAGATTAATTCGTCCAAGCTAACATTACATACATTTAATTAAATATAACTTATTATATTTATTTTACGAATTGACAGTTAATTCGTCTCAACTAATATTATTTAATCTTCATTAAATAATTGTCTCATCAACACATTGACTAACTGTTTAGTCATATTGGGCATCAATGTGATTATATTTCTATAACCACATTTCTCAAACACATCCTATAGGTGTGACCTTTAAGGACCAGTTGATCACCGCCATCTGCATGATAATAACGTCAAACTTTCTAGCAAGCCAACCGTTATTAGGTAAACGTTAATCAACTGATTAAATATACGAAATATACCCTTGTGAACCTGTAAGAGATTTACAAATGTTATCACACTAATTTGTGGAGGACACAAGCTCCAACATCTCCAACCTAGGAAGATCCATCCACCACCAATCCCTACACATGTGAGTCAGGTAAGTAAAGATCTACGTGGGCTTTGATTCTTCTGAGAAAAATACGTAGGCACCTTAAATATTATAAATTTTTGAAAAATGACTTCAAAACTATACTATTTTGATCAAGCCCTTCATTTTTTCTCCTTTTCATAATATTTAATTTAAAAAAAAGACACACTCCTTCTTATTCGCTCATTTCTTCCCTTATAATATTTGGATAATAAATAAAGAAATGATTTTGAACCACACAAAACAATTTACTTCGTATGAAATTGTATTTGGATCACACAATAGTTTCCAGAAAAAAAAAAAAAAGAGGGAAAAAATCCGACTAGTATAATAAGGAAAGAGACAAGAAATGAGTGAATATGAAGGAGTATTATATAACCCGGCCCTCCAGCCCGGCCCAACAACAACTTGCCCATATTCCTCACCGAACCGGGCCAAGGTCAGATAGGTAGATAGCCCGGCCCGGCCCTATCAGCTCGCCACCTCCAAGGGCCGGTTCAGGACTTGGTGTGGGTGGAGGAGCCCGGTCTGTGGCCAAGTCTAGTACTATATATATACCTCTGATTAAGATGAATAAACTAACTCCACTGAATCTTATCCTTGAATTATCTGTCTACAATTTCGTTTCTTTCTTATTTTATAACATAAATTGTTCTATAGGACTGTCATATAGTATAAGACCAGCCTATAACCAAAAGTCCAAACAATTAACTTATAACTCTCTTTTTTAATCAAATAACCAAAAACCCCCCCAAAAAATTAGTTAATACACTTGTAAAAAAAATTATTTTATTTTGATAACCTAAAATTTTATATTTTTTGGTGGAATGTGAATATATCATTAAAATGAACCAATAAGCGCGTACACCATACATTACCTTACATGACTGTGGGGTAATATCCGTATAAGACCCTTTAAATTTAGGACTATAACGTAAATTTAACATGTAAAATATGGTCATAAACGAAATATAATGAAAAACGATTAAGCGCAAGGATTAACCTTCGGTCCTAGTGCAATTCGGCAATGAGAGATCAAAGTAGACCTCCTCCTAATTGTTGCACCCAAGAACGTCTGAGAATATGCCCTTGTGCTAGAAATGTGTTCTCTAATTGCCTTGCAATATTGAGAGAACTTGATGTGAGTTTTTACCAGATGTGAGATCTAGGTTTCAGAGAGAAATGATCTCCAAAACCCTAATTTTGTTGTCTAAATGAATTAGGTTTCAAAAGGAGAGAAGGCTCTCCTTTTGTTGCCTCGGTCCGCGGGTCACTAGAGGAGGGAGTGGGCTTTCCACTTTCTCCTCATTTAACTCGTGATCCGACTCGTCTCGCTAAAATGTATATGACGCGGTTTTTTTTTATTATAAATCGTCATCGGTTATCGGCTATTAAAATATCAACTAATAACACGGGTCAGTTGAAGTATTAATACATGTCCGACAAAGACGATATTGTATAATTTATTCAATATACATTAATTAAATATAATCGTTTATATTTAATTTACGAATTAACTGCTTAATTCGCCTTAGCCCATTTTATTTAATCCGTATTAAATAAAATATCTCAACATCACGTTTGACTAATTACTAGTCAATAACTCGGACCAACTGGTTAGTCAAAATTGGCATCAACATGACTGTATTTTCATACTGTCACATCTCTCAAACGTATCCTATAGGTGTGACTTTTAGGGACCAGTTGATCACCGCCATCTGTATGACAATAACGTCAAACTTATCTAGCAAGCCAACCGTTATTGATAAACGTGGATCAACTGATAATAATACCAAAAGTATGCCCTTTGATCCTTTTAGAGGTTTATAAGTCCTTGCACTAACTGTTAAGGACACCAGCCCCAACAAGCTCCCACTTGTCCGTACAAGTGTATGTGCAATGACGTTATCCGCACTAACTGGAGGACACAGCTCCAACAAACTCCCACTTGTCCGTACAAGTGTATGTGCGATAACCGATTCTCATATTCATTTAAAAATTTCTCCCACTCAATGTAAAACAATTTGCAGATCCGGATCCGCAAAGGTCGTATTTACAATCGATCTGTATCTAGAGTGGTTTCCCCGACTAGAGAGTAACTTAACCGATAAAACGAATCCGTATCCGAGCATGGCCATGCATTTCGATTCTGACTCCTCGAGTGGCCCCGAGAAATATCGAGTACCCGATAAAGGCTGAATATTTCCTTCAACTCGACTCCTTCCGATCTAAGCACAAAGCATGAAATGACCGAAAAAATCTACTTGGCCCCCTATTACGGATGACCGTGAGAAAGAAACCAAAGTCACCCAAAATCTGCCTTAGTCTCAAGAGACAGTCGATAGTCAAAAGAATTGACTCTTAGGATCACCATGGAAGTCCTATCCACGACCGGGCACTGAATGTTATAAAACATTTAGGACTCCACGTCGATGTCACAATGGTGTCCTACGAGATATCCGTATAACTCGCCTCTGTGATTGGTCAGTCAACCGGTTGACTTATGGCTCGTTGAACCCACCATCAACCAACGTCACAAAATAATTGCCAGAGTTATCAGCTCATATGGGCAATTAAGGACTAAAAAAAATAATGTTTTTCAGTTCACTTTGTGGTGTTCAAAATTTGTCGTACAAATCCACATGAAAAACAAAATATATAAATATCAAAACGATGATGTTGTATAGAGTACAAAAGGGAATGAATCTAATCCATAAAAGAGTATTACAACTTAGGAACATGTTTAATTCCCATGGAATTAACGTGCCCTTCATGCTTATCTTGTCGTAATGGTTTAGTGAGAGGATCTGCTATGTTATCATCTGTAGCAATCTTTTCTATCACTACTTCCTTTTGCTCCACGTAATCTCGGATTAGATGAGCTTTCCGTTGTACATGTCTAGACTTGTTGCTAGACTTTGGCTCCTTAGCTTGGAAGATGGCACCACTATTGTCGCAATAGATGGTGATCGGGTCATTCGAACTAGGCACTACAGATAGTCCATGTAAGAATTGACGCATCCATATCGCTTCCTTTGTAGCTTCGCTAAGCGGCATAGTACTCGGACTCGTCGTAGAATCACTGTAACAGCTTTGTTTGGAACTCTTCTGATCGCACTGCAGCGCCATTAAGAGTAAAACAAATCCAGACCGAGATTTCGAGTCATCTCGATCCGTTTGGAAGCTAGCATCGTCACAGAATCGGTTGCGCATAGCTTTTGAGGGCCTCCATAAGTCAATGCCCAATCTTTAGTCCTCCGTAGGTACTTAAGAATGTTCTTGACAGCCATCCAATGTGATTCACCTGGATGCTGTTGGAATCGACTTGTCATACTCAATGCATATGCCACGTCCGGACGTGTGCATATCATGGCATACATGATTGATCCTATAGCCGAGGCATAAGGAATCCGTGTCATGCGCTCTTTCTCTTCCGGTGTCACTGGTGCCTGAGACTTGCTCAAATGCACCCCTGGAGCCATAGGAAGAAACCCCTTTTTGGAGTTAGTCATGCTGAATCTCTCTAGTATCTTGTCTATGTAAGACTCCTGACTGAGAGATAACATCCGACGTGATCTATCTCGATAGATACGGATGCCCAGAATTCTTTGCGCCTCACCCAGATCTTTCATCTGGAAATGGTTCTTCAACCATACTTTCACCGAAGTTAAGAGAGGTATGTCATTCCTAATCAGGAGTATGTCGGCAACATACAATATTAGGAAGACAATCTTGCTCCCACTCAACTTGATATACAGACATGGTTCCTCCACCGATCGAATGAATCCATTTTCTTTTATCACTTGGTCGAAGCGATGATTCCAACTCCGAGATGCTTGCTTAAGTCCATAAATGGAACGCTTAAGCTTGCACACTTTCTTAGGATTTTCTGGATCAATGAAACCTTCGGGTTGTACCATGTACAACTCTTCCTCCAAAAAGCCGTTTAAGAAGGCGGATTTCACATCCATTTGCCAAATTTCATAGTCATGAAAAGCGGCGATCGCTAAGATAATCCGAATGGAACGCAGCATGACTACGGGTGCAAAGATCTCATCATAGTGCAAACCTGGCACTTGGGTGAAACCTTTAGCAACTAGTCGTGCTTTATAGATATCTTATTGACCTTCCACAGAATGCTTTATCTTGTAAAGCCATTTGCATTGAAGGGGACGAACCTTAACAGGTAAGTCAACAAGATCCCATACGTTGTTCTCATACATAGAGTCCATCTCGGATTGCATGGCCTCAAGCCATAGCTTTGAGTCAGAACTAGTCATGGCACCTTTATAGGTTGCGGGTTCACTACTCGTTAAGAGTAGAATGTCATCTATGTCATGTTCCTCGACCATACCAATGTATCTCTCCGGAGGAATATAGACTCTTCCCGACCTCCTAGGTTCCTCAGAATATTAATCATGTAAGGGATTGAAGGAACTGGTTCCTCCAATGGTTGCTCGGTATTTGGTTCTGGAATCTCCCAGTTCAAGGTTCTATCACTCTTTGCATTCTCGAGAAATTCCTTCTCTAAGAATGTCGGACTAGCCGCAACAAAAACACGTTGTTCGGTTGGCGAATAGAAGTAATGACCAAGTGTTCCTTTAGGATAACCTATAAAGTATGTCTTGACCGATCGCGGGCCGAGCTTATCCTCGTGTCTCCACTTGACATAAGCCTCGCAGCCCCAAACCCGTATAAAGGACAAGTTAGGGACCGTTCCCTTCCATAGTTCATATGGAGTCTTGTCAACAGCTTTAGACGGACTTCGGTTAAGTATTAGAGCAGCTGACAGAAGAGCATAACCCCATAATGAATCAGGTAATACCGTGTGACTCATCATGGATCGAACCATATCAAGTAGAGTTCGATTTCTCCGTTCGGACACACCATTCAACTGAGGTGTTCCAGGTGGAGTTAACTGTAGGGCAATCCCACAGTCCTTAAGGTGTTGATCAAACTCGTGAGAAAGATACTCGCCACCACGATCTGAACGCAGTGTTTTAATCTTTCTGCCCGCAGGTTCGTACCCTATTCGGTATTCTTTGAATTTCTCAAAGGATTCACTTTTGTGCTTCATTAAGTAGACATAGCCATATCTACTTAAATCGTCCGTGAAAGTGATGAAATACCTATAGCCTTCTCGTGCGGTGATTGACATAGGCCCACACACATCCGTATGTATGAGTCCTAATAGGTCAGCAGCGCGCATTCCAACACCTTTGAAGGAAATACGAGTCATCTTACCGATGAGACATGATTCACACGTGCCAAATGATTGAAAATCAAAGGCCGAGATAGCTCCATTTTTGATGAGCTGTTTTACGCGTTTCTCATTAATGTGTCCCATACGGCAGTGCCATAGATACGTTTGATCTTTGTCACCAACCTTTAACCTTTTATTCATTACGTGTAATATTTCGGTGGTCTGATCTAAAACATAAATTCCATTTATGGAGACTGCCTTGCCATAAATCATATTGTGTAATGAGAAAATGCAAGAATTATTCTCTATTACAAATGAAAATCCAAGTTTGTCAAGTGCGTAAACCGAAATAATGTTTTTCGAAAGATGGGTACATAATAGCGAGTTATATAAAATTAACTCAAATCCGCTAGGAAGCTGGATCACATATGTTCCCTTCGAGACGGCAGCCACTCGTGCTCCATTCCCGACACGCAGGTCCACCTCACCCTTTACGAGGGGTTCGATGTTTCGGAGCCCCTGCACATGATTACACAGATGAGAACCACAACCAGTATCTAGTACCCAAGTTCCGTAACTTGCGTGGTTAATCTCAAGCATATGAATAAAAGTAGAAGAAGAAGACATACCAACAGGTTTAACGCGACCTGCTTTTATGTCCTCATGATAGACAGGACATGTACGCCTCCAATGCCCAGTCTTGTGGCAATGATGGCATTCCATGTTTTCATTCTTGCTCTTTGTCGCGCCTGATGAGGTGCTCGACTCACCAGGCCCACTCTTGCTCGAACCTCGACTTCTTAAACTTTGCCTTACCTACTGCTAGGGCTTTAGCTTTGCCCTTACCCTTGCCCTTGTTTGACACAACGAGAACATCCTGTTTCATGCTCCCACTGAACTTCATGTCCTTCTCGGTCTGTACGAGAAGAGAGTGCAGTTCATGGGGACTTTTCTTCAAATCATTCATATAGTAATTCACTCTAAAGAGCGCAAAACCATCGTGGAGTGAATGAAGCATGCGGTCAATCACAATGTTCTCGCTGATCTTACAATCAAGCGTCTCCAGCTTCTCGACATTCTCAATCATGCTGAGAATGTGTGGGCTAACGGTTGGCCTTTTCGGAGTCTCGCATCAAAGAAGCGAGTGGTATGCTCATAGGTCACGATTCTCGGTGCTTTCGAGAATTCCTTAGTGAGCGTGGTGAAAATCTTGTTTGCACCATGGGCTATGAAGCGTTTCTGCAAATTGGGTTCCATTGCAAAAATGAGTACGTTTTTAATCGCACCCGCTTCCATACAGAAATCGTTAAACTTGGCGATCTCATTAGCTCTAGCCGTGGGACCTGGGTTTGGCGGGATGGGCTCTATTAGATATTTGAGCTTCCGTCCGGCAGCGGCAAGATTCCGTAATGCCGCCTTCCGGTCCGCGAAGTTTGATCCATCATTCTTGCCGAGTAGACCGATTCATCGATTCATGAAGATCCGAAGCCAGGACTCACGGTCCAATGTGGCACTTGGCTTGGGTCGTTAGTAGGACCAGCCATTTCGTTATAGCAGTTAAAGAATTCGTGTTCTACACTGAAAAAGAATGAAAAACAAAAACGAAATAAGCAACTCATCGAGGTGATTTAAGTCTATTTAAAATGTATTTTAACGTGTAGACTCAAGCACTTGCATAATTGATCTTCCTCAAGAATGATACAAGTGATCCCAAGACTCAATTTCCGTAAATTGATAAGCCAACTGTTTAGCTAATTCTTCCGTAAGAACTCTTGGTCGATAGATTTCTGTAAATCCTATCTATAGTCCACCATGATCACAGGATCGTACGAGTGACCATAGTGTTTAGATAAAATAGGTCAATCGGTTCCAACTTACCCGACGTAGAAGGGGTCATATTATGCCTACCGACGAAGAAGGGACTCATTGGAGTTTGACCTATAAAGACCGTTCTCAATTTTTGTTTATACGAGGAAGATCCCATCAACTTAATTTTAATTCATTTTAAGTGAACGAATAACTAGCGTCTGCGTGAATGAATTAATTTAGGTGATGGCTTAGCATAGATCGTGTGACATGAGAATGTCAAAGAAAACTAACTCGTGACCTCTATATGTGTCAGTTTTCATGCAATAATTAGGTGGTTTGGTTTTAGGCGGAATATGATGCAAATTATCGTTACGAAAAATAAATAAAAGAATGCAATACGTAAATAAAATTCCTAGTGTGGCCTATCCTAGTAAAAAGAACATGATACAACTTTGGAATCCACCGTTGGACCCGAAAAGCTTGTCTTGATGTTCCATCTTTGACCTTGCAGCGGGAGTGAGCATCCGATCTCCATCTTTGGTCTTCCCAAAATTACAATTTACAATTTACAAACATAAACCTATTTACATTCTAAATAGAAAAAAACTGTAATTACAAGTGAAAAATCCAAAACGGAGATACGAGATCTCAAAATACAACCAAGACCGTGTTCCATCATTACGGTAACACGTTCTACTAAGGCCACACTAAGTTACAACCGTTTGTAAAATAAATAAATACGTAACAAAAGCATTCAAGACATTCAACAATAACGATAAATAAAATGCATCAACTAAAACAAATTTATTCGTGACATAATTCCGTAATTATGTTAAATTTATCCAAACCACCTTTTAACGATTAAAATTTATGTGATAAACCGCTTCTATCGTTTAATTTTAATCTATTACAACGTTACTTTAAATACGCTTTAAAATAACTCAATGGTACGTGTGTGAACCGTTTCACAATCATAGTGAGTGTACAATATCCATATAAAGTACATATTAAGGCCAAAAGAAAATTTAAAACAAAAGGAATAAATTTTCAAAGCTGCCAGAACAAAAATCCCACGATCCAGGGACAAGAGTGCTCGATCGAGGAACAAAAGGGTTCGATCGACTGAACTGCAAGTCGATCGAGAGGTATGCTAATCAGAAAGTACTCGATCGACAGTACTCGAGGTCGATCGAGGGCTTTTATCAACAAATCGCTCGATCGAGTACGAGGACTTCTCGATCGAGCAAAGAGGGTTTTAAGAGGTCGATCGAGTACTGCAATTACTCGATCGAGCAAAAACAACAAGGAAGGGCTCTCGATCGAGTAGAAACATGCTCGATCGAGGGCAAAAACATTCTGAAAACATGAAACCCTCGTGAAAACAAATTTGACGAAACAAAAACATCTCAATTTTGATCAAAACCGCATCAAAACAATTTTACAATCTGACAAAACTTGACATATTGTTATAATCTCCGTATAAAATAACAATATGCAAAAGAACAAAACGAAAACAAGATGAATCAACCGTGTAAAAGCATGTCACGGTTTCAAAAAACGCAACAGCCGAGAGAAAATAGCTTCTTGCCGCACGAATTTCAAGACAAAAACAAACGTTTCAAAATCGTTTTATGAAAAATCACAATGAAAATTTACGTGGCCTCGCTCTGATACCACTTGTGGGGTAATATCCGTATAAGACCCTTTAAATTTAGGACTATAACGTAAATTTAACATGTAAAATATGGTCATAAACGAAATATAATGAAAAACGATTAAGCGCAAGGATTAACCTTCGGTCCTAGTGCAATTCGGCAATGAGAGATCAAAGTAGACCTCCTCCTAATTGTTGCACCCAAGAACGTCTGAGAATATGCCCTTGTGCTAGAAATGTGTTCTCTAATTGCCTTGCAATATTGAGAGAACTTGATGTGAGTTTTTACCAGATGTGAGATCTAGGTTTCAGAGAGAAATGATCTCCAAAACCCTAATTTTGTTGTTTAAATGAATTAGGTTTCAAAAGGAGAGAAGGCTCTCCTTTTGTTGCCTCGGTCCGCGGGTCACTAGAGGAGGGAGTGGGCTTTCCACTTTCTCCTCATTTAACTCGTGATCCGACTCGTCTCGCTAAAATGTATATGACGCGGTTTTTTTTTATTATAAATCGTCATCGGTTATCGGCTATTAAAATATCAACTAATAACACGGGTCAGTTGAAGTATTAATACATGTCCGACAAAGACGATATTGTATAATTTATTCAATATACATTAATTAAATATAATCGTTTATATTTAATTTACGAATTAACTGCTTAATTCGCCTTAGCCCATTTTATTTAATCCGTATTAAATAAAATATCTCAACATCACGTTTGACTAATTACTAGTCAATAACTCGGACCAACTGGTTAGTCAAAATTGGCATCAACATGACTGTATTTTCATACTGTCACATCTCTCAAACGTATCCTATAGGTGTGACTTTTAGGGACCAGTTGATCACCGCCATCTGTATGACAATAACGTCAAACTTATCTAGCAAGCCAACCGTTATTGATAAACGTGGATCAACTGATAATAATACCAAAAGTATGCCCTTTGATCCTTTTAGAGATTTATAAGTCCTTGCACTAACTGTTAAGGACACCAGCCCCAACAATGACAACAACTGAGACTAGCACAGAACAAAAGCTAGCCATTAAATTAAACCAACTTCCCTTTCCCAAGTCATTTCCCTACTACTTATCCTATCAATTTGTAAAGCAGCAAGCCTTCCTCGAAGACAAGCATGTACCCTCTATTTAACAGCCAAAGGATGCATTACCACATCTTCTACTCTACACTTATTTCTTACTTCCCAGATAAAGTAAACCGGACCAGCCACTGCATCTAAAAGCAATTTCTTTCTTCGTAATGAGCGGCATCTCACAAACAATCCCCTTGAAATCATGTCACCAGGCCATTTAAAACCTAGACATTGCTGAACCAGCTGCACACACCTCACACTGAAGCATCATTCAAAGAATAAATGCTTGTGTGACTCCTGCATAACACCACATAGATAGCATAAACCAGTATTTACAAGACCAAATTTGAGCATTCTGTCCTTAGTAAGCAGTCTGCTGTGAATAAAGAGTCAGTTGATGAAATTAACTTTAGGCAGACAATTCTGTTCCAGACATAAGGTAGCCATGACACCTTCATTTGAACACCTGATAACCAAGAGTAAACAGTAGTAGGTGAATAAAAGCTGTCTAACCATCCATTAGCCAAGAAACCTGCTCTCAATTGATCTTTAACTTTGCAGAGCTGTCTCCAAGTCCAGCTAGAGTTAACTGTAGGAGAGTAATCCCACAAATCATGTTGTTTTATATATATATATATATATATATATATATATATATATATATATATATATATATATATATATATATATATATATGATGCACCTACTTCACCCATAGACAATCTTTTTTGTTAGAAATCCACCATGTGTATTTCCCTCTAAGACTGCTATGTTCCAGTTGTAACAATTCAGGATACCCAATCCACCATGCTTTTTTGGTAAACAACATTTCTCCTAAACCATAGCCGATGCCTTGTGATGTTCCTCAACCCCTGACCATAAGTAAGATCTGCAAATCCCCTCAACCCTATGAGTTATACCTTTAGGAAGTAAGAAGATCCTAGCCCAATAACTATGGAGTTGAGTCAAAACAGATCTAACAAGCAAAAGTCTTCCAGCATAACTCAGATGCTTAGCTCCCCAACCTCTTATATTAGCAACCAACCTATCAATTAGGATATTGCATTCATGATTGGCGAGTCTCTTATAAGATATTGAGATTCCCAGATATCTAAAGGGGAAGGATCCCTTTTGAAAACCAGAAATCCTAAGAATTGAAACAGCAACCTGGGCATTCACCCCATTCATATAAATATCAGATTTATCCCTATTCATATGCAGACCAGAAGCCTTAGAGAAAGATAAGAAAGCCCTCATGATGACCTGTACAGACTCCTGGTCCCCTTTACAAAAGAGAAGCAGATCATCTGCAAAAGCCAAGTGACATAACCCAAAGCCCTGCACATGGGATGAAACCTGAAATCAGGTCTGAGAGTTATAACATTCAAAATCCTAGTGAAATATTCCAAGCACAAAGTGAACAGTAATGGAGACATTGGGTCCCCTTGTCTCAGGCCCCTTCTGCCTTTAAAGAAACCATACTGGTTACTATTAAGAGACAAAGTATATGAAGGGGATGAGACACATTTCATTATCCAAGTGATCATCTGACTTGGGAAATTGAGTGCATATAACATGTCCTCCACAAAATCTCAGGCAATAAAATCATAAGCTTCTTCAAATCAATCTTCATCATCACCCTAGGGAAACAGCTTTTCCTATTATATAACCTGACCAAGTCTTGACATATGAGGATATTATCCACAATGTCTCTATCTTGAATAAAAGCACTATGATTCATTCTTATAATGTCAGACAACATAGCATTCAGTCTTCCACAAATAACTTTTGAAATACACTTATAAATCATATTGCAGCAGACAATGGGCCTAAAATCCATGACAGTAGTTGACACATCTTTCTTAGGAATAAGGGTAAGGACGGTGGAATTAACTTGCTGCAATAGCTGGCCATTAATAAATAACTCTAGGACTGCTCCAATCACATCATCACCAATAATATCAAATGCATCTTTGAAAAAACTGGCTGAAAACCCATCAAGTCCAGGAGCTTTTTCATTAGGTATAGAAAATAAGGCCTTCTTAACTTCAACAGCAGTCATAGTCTCAGCAAAAGAAGCAGAGACCACTTTACCTCTCCTAACAATCCCATGATTAACTCTTGATACATTCTCTGAACTCCCAAGGAGGGACTGATAATACTCAATGAAAGCTAACTCTATAGAAACATTATCATAGCACAACACTCCATTCATATCCTTAATGCAGAGGACCTTGTTTTGAGCCCTTCTAGCGTTAATAGAATTATGAAAATAATGAGTATTCTCATCATTACACTTCATCCAATGTATTTTTGCTTTTTATCCTAAAAATAGATTCTTCGCCTCCTCCAAATCCTTAAATGACCAGGCTCCTGCTCTTTCCTCATTTTGTAAAAGTATATTATGAGGATCAGCATGTAATTTAATTTGAGCCTCGTCCAACAATAGTTTAGCCACCTTGGTTGTGTTAAGGATATGTCCATATCTCTCTCTATTCAACTGCTTGAGGGGAGCTTTAAGATATTTTAATTTCTTAACTACTTGAAACATAAGGCATACTCTGATCTGTTGATGCCAAATATTCTGCAGAATTCCATTAAAGTGTTCATCCTTACTCCGCATTGTAAAGTATTTGAAACTGTTTTTTTCCTGTCACCATCTTCCCATAGGTTAGAATTCAAGGGCTATGGTCAAACAACCCCTTAGGCAAGAAGTTCACAGTACCAGTAGGTCCTGTAAGCACCCATAGATCATTGGCCATAACTCTATCAATTCTGTTAAAAACCCTATCCTCACCTTCCAGTTTATTGTTCCATGTAAAAAATACACCAGACACCACCAGGTCATAGAGTCCACAGTTATCAACACAGGCCTGAAATTCTAATCTCAGCATTTGTAAATCTTGAACCTACTCTCTCATCAGAGTAAAGGACATTATTGAAGTCCCCCCCCCCCCCATCATAAGCCAGGAACTAGAAATACCAGAAGCCATATGAACCGGAGAATCCCATAAACTCCATCTATCAGCATCCTTATTAATGTCATGTGACACCCCTACATACTAAGGTGTCTTACCAGGACCACCCTAGCATGAGAGACCGTCACCATCTCGGTTACCCGAGCTTAGTATATCAAAGTTACCAATCCAAAACACAATTATTAAAGTATAATTAATTAAAGTTTACATTATCCAAAACTAAAACCAAAGTACTACTACGAACATTCAACAACTAAGACTGAATGCTATATCTCTTGACAGCGGAAGCTAGACTCGAGTAATGACTCCCCACGACGGCCCCATAGCTATTGAACATCATCACCTGTCACAATCTGCTCACCATCTCCGAATGGATCACCACAGATTTTACAAAACAACAACGGGGTCTGTTCTTGTATAATCAAAATAAGACAAGTAAAAAAATACAACCAGCTGATCATCATCCACCTCCAAACTCCCGATCTCACATAGTAACCGACTACACACCGAAGTGTATAGCCCTCCCAGATTACCCATCGCAACAGGTAATCCTCGCCGCTAGTGGGGGACCGCAGCCAATCCCCACCTAAGTCCCGCTCATCAACGAGCGATAACCCTGTTCATTAATGTGCACATCCCCTTGTGTGGCGGGTTCCACAGAGGGCGAAACTAGGGCGTGAAGCCACTCCCGCAAGTGACTTCACTCAACAACCATGACAACAACCACACCAACTCCAACGCTCCAACAATGGTCAACAGATAATCAATCGTACACAATTACCATATAGTCTTATAACAATTAAACAGTACCTGAGTAGGGAAACCCTACCTTTTCGCAATCCGCTACACTGCAATCAATCATACAGATGCATAACGAATACTACATCGTCACCTACAACAATGATAATCAACAATAAACACACATATCATGACCAAACCCTAAACCCCCAAATTAACCCAAAACAATAATTAGGCCCAAACCCTAAAAGACAACCTACTAGGTGATTACAAAGAACCAGAGACTTACCAAAGGAATCGAGACAAGAGACGAAATTGTAGACTTGCGATCGATAAATTAGCCTTGAGAGTGATTAGGGTGATTAGAGAGAGAGATGAACGTCGTTAGGTTTTTGGTAAAATGATTTAGAAACTGTAAAAGCATAATTTATATGATCTCTAATCACCTTAACCAAACCGCGGAATTTAACCCGTCAGACCGGATACTCGGTCGAGTAGTGAGCATACTCGGCCGAGTATCCCTTACTCGGTCGAGTATTACCATACTCGGTGAGTATTCTCACAGATGGCGATGGCGACCGAAACACACGACGGACTACTCGGCCGAATTAGCCCTATTCGGCCGAGTATACTAGACTCAGAAAACCGTGGTATTACAGTCTTCCCTCCTTAAAAAGAACTTCGTCCCCGAAGTTCATACCATACACAAAACAAAGCATACACACATGCCACTCGGCTGACCAACATCACTCGACTCTCATCCTACATTCTCGACGCTCACTTACTTAACAACGCCTATCTAAACCCACGACTCGAGAACACATGACATCAACAGTAGAATAGCCTCTCTAACTTCATAATACCATTCAATCAACAACCACAATGTTGTGACAACTCAGCAATTCTAATACCAACACAATCCGTCAAGCGAGCGAGAACGACTACGGTTGATGTTGGTGGCTGTTGTGTTGGTATTAGAATTGCTAGTGAGTTGGTGGCTGTTGTGTTGTCGGCATTCGATGGTTTTATGAAGTTATAGAGGCTATTCTACGGTTGATGTTGTGTTCTGAGTTGCGTGGTTTAGATAGGCGTTGTTATGTAAGTGAGCGTCGAGAATGTAGGATGAGTGTTGAGTGATGTTGGTTGGCTGAGTGGCATGTGTGTATGCTTTGTTTTGTGTATGGTATGAACTTCGGGGACGAAGTTCTTTTTAAGGAGGGAAGACTGTAATACCACGGTTTTCTGAGTCTAGTATACTCGGCCGAATAGGGCTAACTCGGCCGAGTAGTGCGTCGTGTATTTCTGGTCAGGCTACTGTCCAGGAATACTCGGCCGAGTATGGTAATACTCGAACGAGTAAAGGATACTCGGCCGAGTATGCTCAATACTCGACCGGGTATCCGGTCTGACGGGTTAAATTCCGCGGTTTGGTTAAGGTGATTAGAGATCATATAAATTATTCTTTTACAGTTTCTAAATCATTTTACCAAATATCTAACTATGTTCATCTCTCTCTCTAATCACCCTAATCACTCTCAAGGCTAATTGATCGATCGCAAGTCTACACTTCCGTCTCTTGTCTCGATTCCTTTGGTAAGTCTGTGGTTTTTTATAATCAGCTAATAGGTTGTCTTTTAGGGTTTGGGCCTAATTATTATTTTGGGTTAATTTGGGGGTTTAGGGTTTGATCATCATATGTGTGTTGATTGTTGATTACCATTGTTGTAGGTGACGATGTGGTATTCGTTATGCATTTGTACGATTGATTGCAGTGTAGCGGATTGCGAAAAGGTAGGGTTTCCCTACTCGGTTATTATTTAATTGTTATAAGACTATATGGTAATTGTGTACGATTGATTATCTGCTGATCATTGTTGGAGCGTTGGAGTTGGTGTGGTTGTTGTGATGGTTGTTGAGTTGAGTCACTTGCGGGAGTGGCTCCACGCCCAAGTTTCGCCCTTTGTGGAACCCGCCACAGAAGGAGGTGTGCACATTAATGAACAGGGTTATTGCTCGTTGATGAGCGGAGCTTAGTGTTAGATTCATTAATCTCAAAAGATTACATATTGTATATGTGATAAATTAATTTAGTCATAAAATTAATTCTAGATCTTATGCATGCAAAACAAAATAAAAGAGTGAAGAAAAATCGGTTTCTTACATATGTATTTTCGGCTATTAGGGCACTAGTAAGGTCTCCTACCTCACTTAGTTCTTGAGCTTTCCTAATGGATGAGCAAGATTCAATTGTAGAATCTCTCCTCAAGGATTGTACCAAGGAAATCACTCTTAATACAAATATTAATTTGATTACTAGAATTAATATTTGTTCCCTTAAAAGTGCTAATATTATGTATATACTACTTCTAGTATTATTGAATAATATTAGAGATTTTATGTGAGTTTTTATGATTTTTGTTCAACAACAAAACATAGAGAGATAAGCAAATATTCAAAGTGTAATGAAATATTCTTAGAATGAATTAGTCTCAAAATAAGAAGAGAAACCCTTCTCTTCTCTAGGGTGGCCGGGTAGAGGGAGGGGGAAGAGTGCCCAATAGATTTTGTAGTTGCTCTTCACAAGAACAATAGGTATGCAAGGCTATACTTAGTAGGCAATGATCATGTATCCCACTAATTAATTGATTAATGCACAATAATCCTCCCTTCCCATATTACACGGCTCACCCATATTAAAATGGGTCCATTTTAAGTTTGTCAATTTGTTAATATGTATTTTGTGACATATTTGACATGTTACTTGACATGTTGTTTAAATAATGCATTTTTAACAAATTAAAAATCATTACATAAACAAAATAAATCACATATAAAATTAACTAGTAATTCACAATTACTATTACTTAAAATGGGTCACATAATTATAAATCACAATTACTTGTATTTATAATAATCAATTCACTCTTATTTCAATTGTTTCATAAACAATAAATAAACCTTAAGTAATAAAACAATTTAATTACTTAGAACGAATCTTATTTAATTGAATTACAATAAGATACGTTAAATTACTCACAAAATCATTTGTTCAATTTTAAGGAATTAATTAACGTGTATCGTCATACAATTAATTAATTGGTCAATTAAGAATGTTTCCCTAGAGGTATGACCTTAAGGGATCAACTGATCACCACCGTCACACGACAATAATGTCAAACTCTAGTCAGCCAATCATTACCGATTAATATGGATCAGTTGACAATAAAATGTTACATTCCCTTATGTATTCTTAATATGAGATTTAAACATGTGATCGCATTATTGTCGAGGACACATACTCCAACACTTAGGTGGGGATTGGCTGCGGTCCTCCATTGGCGGCGAGGATTACCTGTTGCGATGGGTAATCTGGCAGGGCTATACACTTCGGTGTGTAGTCGGTTACTATGTGAGATCGGGAGTTTGGAGGTGGATGATGATCAGCTGTTTGCCTTTTTGTACTTGTCTAATTTTGATTATACAAGAACTGACCCCGTTGTTGTTTTGTAAAATCTGTGGTTATCCATTCGGAGATGGTGAGCAGATTGTGACAGGTGATGATGTTCACTAGCTATGGGGCCGTCGTGGGGAGTCATCACTTGAGTCTAGCTTCCGCTGTCAAGAGATATATCATTCAGTCTTAGTTGTTGAACTTTCGTAATAGTACTTTGGTTTTGGTTTTGGATCATGTAAACTTTAATTAATTATACTTTAATAATTGTGTTTTGGATTGGTAACTTTGATATACTAACCTCGGGAAACCGAGATGGCGACGGTCTCTCATGCTAGGGTGGTCTTGGTAAGGCACCTTGGTATGTAGGGGTGTCACATGCCATATACCATGGAACAAACCTAACTACAACCAGTCTGCATATGAACTACTGACAGATGCACGACCTGTAACTCCTTACTAATCACATTCACATTGAACATAGCTGCATCCCACATAACCCATATCCTACCTCCATCATTGATATCATTATTCACTTCATACTTCTAATTAATACCTAATCCAGTCTACACTATTACAATTCTTTGTCTTAACTCTAGTCACAACAAGACAAAAAAAAACCTACATTATTCAAATGCAAGAGACGTCTAACATCCCCTTGCTTATTCCATTTATTAATGCCTCTAACATTCAAAAAACCAATACTAACCATGAGAATGTAGTGCAGTCTTACCCTTGCCAATGCTATTCAGCAGATTTCTCCTTATGGAATAATTAAAAACATCCATAAATGAAGGGTCACTTTGAACAGCACCATCACCTTTCCTAGCAAACTTGTGTGTGAATCTAGCTGGAGATACAGAATTAAGCATGGACCCCTGATAAGGCATGGGAGTGACTACAACAGTGGGGTTCAACACTGTTAATGTACCAGTATCAAACTCCTCCTGAGCAAGCTGTACCAGAGGTTTACCTACTACAGGAACCACTTGCTTAGGGCTCCACACTTACTTGACAGGTTTAGGAATTGTAGTTGTTTTTTTTTTTCAGCTATTAGTCTCATTCCCTATACCCTTACATACCCTTAAGAGTAGCACATACCACAGGTTTCCACTCATAATGAATCAATTGAGTCTGCAAAACACCATTCTCATCAAGGAATTCCACAGAATCAGGGAGAGATTGGCCCACCCTCACCTCCACCATGAACCTAGCATACTCCAGGAACTCCTCCTGAGTAGCTCTGTCACATCTGATAGGTGTACCAACCAAGCCAGGAATCTTTGGTAATGCTAGCCCCAAAACTTAAAATTCAAATGATACATTCGGATCCAAATTGACACAAATTCAGGTTTAACTTTCTCAAGCTTTGCATCTAGCACCCAATCCTTAACAATAAACGGTTTATTGTCAAAGAAATAAGATCCAGATTGTAGCGCCTTAAGCTTATCCTCGTCATTCTTAAATCGAATCAAACAAACACCATTCTGTTGAAAAGCAATCTTATCTATAGCCAAATTCTTCCATATCCGACGAAGACCCCCCCTCCCCCCAACAAAACAACACTGGGCGGATTAGCTCCTAGAACATAACAAAAAATGGACGTAGACCAAAATTCCAGCTCATCTTTAACATCATCTATTAAGAGTTTCAGTATTAGAGCCTTACCAGCTGCATAATTAGTTAGGCGGTTGCGACGACGCCCAACCTCCTGCCATTGCTCGTCATCTACAGACTGATCCTCCACAATCACATTTAGTTCCTTAGCAAGATTAAATGCACGTAGTTCCGCTGCCTTTGAGCTCTCAACCTCACTAACGTTCACAACAATTTCACTCAATTCTATACTATTAGACGTAATACTACTATTTTGGCTTTATTATTATTATTATTATTATTATTATTAATTGATGAATTATTATTATTCATATCTTGATTGGGAGTGTTACTAGGTGACGTCTTCTTCTTACTTCTTGCCATTGCAGAAGATCGAAGAAAACATTAAAATCGTTAGAGAAAATCTTGTGATGTAAAAAAAAATTATATTAATAACTTGTATATTTAAATATTTTAGTTTTTATCATAAAATGTCGTGTTGTTAAACTAAAATTAAAATATAAATTAAATGTTAATTTTGGGGCTTCTCTCCTTTTGAGTCAGTCTTTATGCTATAGGACGGTCCTATAGGAGAGTTGTTGTAAAGTAGTTATACCCTATCACATATTATTTTATAAGACCTATATTTAGGTAAGACTAACCCAATAGCATAAAGCCAACAAAATTACTTAATAAAAATATGAAATAATATTATTTTTATTTTAATAACCTAATATTAATTAATAACTTACATATTTAGATATGCGCAAAAGTGGTGATTAACCCCCATAACTTTGAGCAATTGTGAGATTAAGCCCCATAACTTACAAATGTAGCAATTAGGCCCCATAACTTTGACAAAAAGTGAAATTCAACCCTGTTTTTAATTTTAACATAAATATATCATTAAATCATTTTATATTTAGAATCATTGTACATTAAATAATTTTTGATATTTTAAAAGTATTTATATATTTTATTAATTAACATAATTGTTAGATAAAATATTTTTAAAAGTTTTACTATAAATGATATATACATATGAAATCTCTCTACAAATTATATAAATTTTATGTAGTTCATTTAAATATTATTTTTTTTTTTCCCAAAATGTATAATAAAATACAATTTATAAATGTATAAAAAAAATTATTGTATTGATAAATTGTATAAAAGGATGAAATTGATTTTTTTTTGTTGCAATTTTGTGTGGAAATCAAAAAATTGGATTCGATTTCACTTTCACTCAAAGTTTTTTTTTTGGTGAAATGTTAACTTTGTATTAATATAAACCTTTGAAGTACATCACCATACCGATTACATTGCTCTTATCATCATCTTACAATCATCAGACTCATTCCACTACAATAACCATTTTATCTCTCCTCCTCCTAATTAGCTAATCCCTGGACGCGTTTGCACCAAGCTTGAGCAGCAGTAGACATAGGAATCCCCTGCCTGGATTTCAGTCTCACTCTGACATGATATTGCACCTGCTGGAACACCCTAACTGGATGATGCACACTTTTCTCAATCCTGCATCTATTTCTTTCCATCCAAATCAAATAGATCAAAGCTACCACAGCTGAATGAATTACCTGTTTCTTAATCATAGATTTCACGTGCAGCTGCAAACACCACTGTATCACTTGCTGAGCAGGGATTCGACACCCCAACCAATTGCTAACCAACTCTAAACACCTGCTGCTATAGTTACACCCAAAAAACAGATGCTCATGTGTCTCATACTGCAGTCCACACAGTTCACAGTCCCCATCTACTTGCATACCATGATGGGCAAGTCTATCCTTAGTTGCTAGCCTCCTCAGCACATAAAGCCACGCAATGAATGAATGTTTAGGTGTATTCAGTCTGCCCCAGATCACAGGGTGCCAATCAACTTTAGGTATATCACCCCTCAACCACTTATACCCAGCTGTAGGTGTGTACACCCCCTTGTTAGTCCCCCATATGCCATTCACATAACCTGCCTTCATTCCTTCTTTCACTTTACAAATTTGGCGCCATGTCCAACTTGAATTAATAGTAGGTTGATAAACATCCCAAGCACGCTTCATATATACATGATTGACCCATTTGATCCACAAGTGGTCCTCCTTGCAAGCTAACCACCACGTATATTTGCCTATCATGGCTACATTCCAAGCCTCACTATGAATGATTCCCAAACCACCCTTATCCTTTGCAGTACAAACAGTTTCCCAAGCAACAGAGGGACTCCTAGAGTAAGCATCAGTTCCTTCCCATAAGTAATTCCTGCAAATGCTCTTAATTTTCAAAATTATAGCCTTAGGGATAATGAAAATCCTGGCCCAATATGAATGCAACTGAGAAAGTACAGCCTTAACAAGTACCATTCTACCTGCATAGCTCAACTTTCTAGTACCCCATCCTTTGATTTTGCTTACCATCCTTTCAACCAGCTTAGAACAGTCCCCTATAGCAATCCTTTTGTACGAAATAGGAATCCCAAGATATCTGAAGGGAAACTGACCTAGTTGGAAACCAGAGACCCTCAGAATACCTTGCAGCTCCTCTTCCTGAATCCCATTACAATAAAGCTCAGATTTCTCCCTATTAATGGTAAGCCCAGATGCATCTGAAAAAGTAAGGAAAGCCCTGAGAATAATCTTGACAGACCTAATATCCCCCCTGCAGAATAATAGCAAGTCATCCGCAAAACACAAATGACACAGCTTGAGCATCCTACACATAGGATGGTATCTGAACTCTCTTCTTTGCACCACAACATCCAAAACTCGTGAGTAATATTCCATACAGATTGTAAAGATCAAAGGGGACATAGGATCCCCCTGCCTTATCCCTCTTTGCCCTTCAAAGTAACCAAAACAGCTTCCATTGATAGCCAAAGTATAGCTAGGAGTAGAGATACACACCATCATAATTTGTATCAATTTCTCAGGGAACCCCAAAGCCCTAAGCATGTGTTCTATAAATGGCCATTCAATTGAGTCATAGGCCTTCCTTAAGTCCACCTTCATAATACTTCTAGGAGAGCATGCTTTCCTATTGTATAACCTAACCAAATCCTGGCAAATAAGGATGTTGTCAACTATATCCCTTCCTTTAATAAACGCATTTTGATTAGGGCTAATGATATACGGTAGGACAGCACAACCCTAGAACAAACCCGACTTAGTAATGCACTTGTACAGTACATTACAACACGCTATAGGTCTAAAATCTACCACACTTTCAGGCCTAGTCTTCTTAGGTATCAGGGTTAAAATAGTGGCATTCACCTGCTTCAGCAATTTACCATTCACAAACACCTCTTTGACAGCTTGACAAATATCAGATCCAATAACTCCATATGCATCTCTGAAAAACTGACTCGTGTAACCATCCGGTCCAGGAGACTTAGCAGCAGGAATAGAAAAAAGAGCATCTCTAATCTCTTCATCACTAACAGGTTTCAGAAGCTCCAACCTATGAGCATCAGTCAATACCTTTCCTCTCCTTACTGTAGAGTAGTGCACTTTAGTAACTGGTGTACTAGTACCCAGCAGACCCTTGTAATACTCCAAAAAAGCCTCCTCTATACCCAGCCTGTCCGTATGAAGTATACCATGAACATCTTTTATGGCCAACACCTTATTCATCATTCTCCTACTCTTGATAGCACCATGAAAGTAATGGGTGTTATCATCACCATCCTCTACCCAAGCTGCTTTAGATTTCTGAATTAGGAATTCAGTCCTAGCTTTATCCAGCTCCTTATACAAAAGTGCAGCTTGTGTTTCCATCACCCTCAGAGTCTCATTACCATAATCCTTTTGCAGTTTCAGCTGAATCTGCTCCAAATTTCCTCTTGCAATTCTAGCATTATCCTCCACATTAGAGAACACCTCACGATTCAGTTGTCTCAGATCAGCCTTCAACATTTTCATCTTCCTAACAATTTGAAACATCTTAATCCCCTTGATGTTATGCTGCCAGGCTTGTTCAACAATATTAAGAAAATTATCATCATTCCCCCACATATTAAAATATTTAAAACAAGTCCTCCTACCTTCATCAGTCCTCCATAAGTCAATGACACAGGGATTGTGATCAAACAATCCCTCAGGCTGAAAAGTCGTAATGCAGTCAGGAAACCTCATAAACCAGTCCATGTTCACCAGGACTCTATCAATCCTGCTAAACCTTCTCCCATCCCCCTCTTGCTTATTACTCCATGTAAAAAATGCACCATGAGCAGGGATATCAGCAATTTCACATCTATCAACACACTCCTTGAACCCCTTAATTTCATTATCAGTCACCACAGAACCAATTCTTTCATCATACCCCAGGACATTGTTGAAGTCACCACACACCATCCAAGGTCCTTGAAGGTTAGTATGCATACCCTCTAAAGATACCCATAGAGGATCCCTGTCACTAAGCCTATTAAAGCCATACACATAAGACATCCACCACCAGCAATTAGTTGGCCTATAGGTTATCCTACGAGTGTATCACCCGAGATTCTATCCGAGAGCCTCCACATCAAAAATATTATCATCCCAAAGAATCCAAATCCTACCATTATCACTAACTGCATTATTAGTGATCAAAGACCACTGATCACCCAAACCATTATGAACCTTATTAATAGCATTAGTTCTAACCCTGGTTTCCATTAATCCTACTAATCCTATATTATTCTTCTGCAGATACCACTTAATGTCTCTCTGCTTATTTGGGCTGTTACACCCACGAACATTCCAAAAACCGATGTTAACCATGGTCAATAACTGGCCTACCCTCCCCTTTCTCACCAGCATTGCCACTACATCCAATCTCAGTGGTGTTAAGATTCTCCAAAAAAGATTGTTGACTCAGTGTCCTCCACTCCCATCCCGCTTGTTCAATCGGTAAGAATCCTCATAGTGAAGTAGGTCCCCTATTAGGTATACCAAGCATAGGGGTAACCATAGGGAACCCTATCCCAGCATTAGCAGGAGTGCAAGCTGGTGTGACAATGACTCCTTTACTCCCACTGGAGCAAGCACGGAAATTCTGGCGATTCAAATTAAATTCAGAGTAGGTTGCACGGGCTTCTCGGTGGCTTAGTCCGGATAGGTCTCCAAACTTGTTTCTGCTGCTTTGTTTCTTTTTAATTTTCTCTTGTCTAATTTCCGCCTACACCGACTAGTCTCATGCCCTGACCATTGCATTCAAGATCAATGAATTGGTCTCCACTCATAATGAATAATGCGGTGTTCTTTGCATATCCGGTTCATCCACAAACCTCACGAGTCGGGCAATTGTTGACCAATTTTAACCTTGACCATCACCCTAGCAAAGCCAAGGAAAGTTTTCTCTTGTGTGTCAATATCAAGTCCGACGGGTTCCCCACTAGACCAGCAATCTTAAGCAATGCAGGACCCCAAAATTTGAGGTTCAATCCATACAATCGTATCCATATGGGAATACTGTCAACATCCTCTTTCACCAGTGGAGAAGATGGCGTCCATTCTTTGACAATAACAGGCTTATTATCAAAAAACAAAGGCCCCGCCTGCAACACCTGGTTCTTTCGCTCCCTTTGTTTTAAACCTCACCAAAAATACTCCATTAGGTTTAAACGCAATCTTATCTATCATTTCCACACCCCATACTCTCTTCACATAACCATCTACAACAATGAGTCTAGGAGGATTAGCCCCTAAAATATAGCAAATAACCGCATTGGACCAGTAGTCTAATTCAGACTGAACATCATCAGAATTAAGTTGGAGCATACCAGAGATCTCAGATGTTGAACTCGCGTGGCTCTTACTGCTCACCTCAGTCCACTCACCATCCTCATCATCTAGTTCCTCCTCAATTGATTCCAATTCCGAATTCATGTTAAACGGTTTAAGCCCCGCCGCAGTTGAGACTCCGCCATCGATCTTCTCTCCTGCTAGTTCTAAACCATCTTCATCCCGAGCACAATCTGTCATAATTTGGTGTTGTTCTTTCTAATTTCTTTAATAAGTTATGGGACCTAATTACTACATTTATAAGTTATGGGGCTTAATCTCACAATTGATGAAAGTTATGGGGGTTAATCACCACTTTCGCGTTTAAATATGTTAGTTTTCATTATAAAGTATAATTTTATCAAAATAAAATCAAAAAGTTAATATATTAATGTTTTTGCTTGGGCTTTTCTTCTATTGGATCGGTTTTATGCAATATAGGACAATTGATGCCTATATTATAGTTTTTGGGTTAAATTAATTCAAATCTATATCAATTCTTGAACTGATTTTTTTTCATCCGAATCATCAAGTAATCTTACATCGGGTGCTCTTAGACCGACTTCAATTGGGGCCCATAAGAGAATCATTGAAAAATCGTTGAGTTTAGGATTTAAGATGTGTGCAAATTTTTTGAACACAAAATAATGACAAGGAGGTGAAGAAAATTGCTTGTGTACTAGATGCCAATTTGTAATTTCAATTTGTAAAATAATCTCAACTTTCTAATTATATATGCCTTTCATTGTGATAATTTTCTACGATGACAATTAGGCTTGACAATTCATATCGAGTATTTTTCAATGGTAGAATGATTAGTTATTCAAATTACACTAAATATTAACCCGAATTCCCAAATCTGATTAATAAATCGAAAACAAATCGGGTCAGGTCGAGTTTGCTCAGGTCAGATAATAATTAACATAACTTAGAAGGTCAATATGATTCACTTAGACATGGATGATGAGGGGGATGGATCATGCATATGTCCAATACCATGAAGATCACCTCGACCACTACTAGAAGATCCATGAATTGGGCCTCCATCAAGTGTTGATCCAAACTGACGTAGGTCCATTGGGCCACGTTGATGTTCTTGTTGTTGCTGCATGAACCATGATGGTTGTACCATTGGGTCAAAAAGAGAGGAAAGGTCATAGGTGGCTGGCACGGTGGTAACCGATGGAAGGTCTGAGATTGATAGTTGTGGCGGCATCATCATTGGTTGTGGTGGCAATGGTGGTGGCGTAGGAACTTCCAAGGTTGCTAGGTGTGCTTGTAAGTAGGAGAGCTCCGTTTGTAAATTAACAACCTATTTCAAAAAATTGTATAGTAAAACAAATCGTTTTTAAAACGAAACTCAAAATTATTATAAAACTCAAAAACTTTATTATAAAACTCAAAAACTATACAAGCAATTATACTACAATTGGTTGCATAATCTATGACTTGTGCCCACACTGGTGGCCACGGCCACCACATATACAAGCATTCACATTGTTTAATACGGAGTACTACTGAATAATAATCCAATACTTGTATTAAATTTCTTTGTTATTGATCAAGAAGCACATACAACATATAAAGTTTAGTCATGCGGAACATGCATGTTAAATTTTCAAGTTTTTATTCTATTTCATGAAAAAAAATACACGAAATTTATGATACATGCATGCTCCCTTCAATAAATTTCTAGTCGTAAAAAACTACTTCCTCTCTCCTGGTTATTTGTTGTCTTTTTCATTTTGAGGTGTTTCAGTCAATTGTTGTCTTTTCTATTTTAATAATTACTCCCTCCGTTCCGGTCAATTGTTGTCCTTTGGTTTGGCACAAAGACCAAGGAAAGAGGAGATGACTAATAACCAAATGACAAGTGGAACAAAGTAAATGAGAATGATCAAATTACTCATCAAGTTCATTCTTAAAATAGAAAGGATAACAAATGACTGACACACCCCAAAACAGAAAGGGTGTTAATTTTCGCAGTACATATTTTACTCGTCTTAGTACACTTATGACCAATCTACCCCTCTCATTTCCACCTTCAATGTACTACATCCAAAAAAAAAAGAAGAAAAAAAAGAAACAACAAATCCCATTGACTGATGTACTACGCCACCCACCCCCACCACCAAAAGTCCAACCACCGTCCACCACTAGACACCCCTGACCCCACCGTTAAACTCCCACCCGGCCAGCATCACGTCAAGCCATCATCCGCCTTCCCTCGTCATACGAAACTGCCCCCTCCGTCGAACTCTCGACCCATTTTCCACTAACTCACCATACACCATACACCATACACCATACACCATACACCATACACCATACACCATACACCCTACAACCACCCTACGACGCCACCTTACGACCACCCTGTGACGCCACCGCCCTCCCTCTTCCCTTCTCTACCAAAGTCGCCATACTATCACCACCAAACAACCAATAGACATACAATGGAGTAATTGTTTTTGGTAAACATAAACCCTACATTGAAAAAAAATATCCAAAAAAATAAAAGATTCAACATAAATTTGATCTGTAATCATGTAACTAACAGATTAAATACTTATTCTGACTCAAAATTATCATCCATAATTGAACAAAATTGTCTATTCAAACATGATAAAGGATTGGCAATAGAGAGAATAAGGTTAAGTTTTTTGGGTGAGGGGTATGCAAATGGAAAGTAATGGGTAAATTGCGTAAAAATTGTACTGCGAAATAAATTGCGAATGGAAAAGGGCAACAAATGACCGGGACAGAGGGAGTATATACTAAGCAATTTAATCATTCACACTCAATTTGATTTACTTGTTATTTAGTAATTGGTCACCTCCGCTTTTCTAGGTCTTTATGCCAAAATCAAAGGACAACAGTTGATCGGGACAAAGAAAGTATTTTATTCATAAATATCATGATTCATGATTTCATGGACATGTCTTGACATGATAATGTGGTAGTAGATACATAAAAACCATACATATACGTAAAAAAGGGAGCAAAAAACCATGTGAAAAGGAACAACATTCAACCAATTTATTTCAAACATTTCATGCCAAATACTATATACTAAATTGATTTGTATGAAATCTATGTAACTACTTACCTTAACGCATACTCAACAACACCAATTAAATACAGATTGAGTTTTCTGTTACAACAAGTCAATTTGACTGATTTATGCATATACGTTTTAAGTTCTCTTCTAGGAATCAAAAGTACAACGAGGTATGTTCATCAAGTACATGCAAAATAAAATAAGGGACAAGGACCAACTACACAAAATAGTTATTTACAATATCTAAAATATTACATGAACGATTACTTTTTCGAATTATTCATTATTCTTTAATTCAGTACAACTCACCTTCATTCGAAATATTAATTTATATTTAAAATCATAAGAGACGACAATGTTTTACTCTTTTTATGAAATCGGACAATGTTAGTTTATCTAAATATATTTTTTTTAGCGTTTTAACCTCTCGAGGACTTTACCAATTATGTACACAACTTACTCGAATATAATGACAAATTTCTAACATAAAATGTTACTCCATATATGCGTACAATGCAACACAGTATACGAATATATAATAATCTTATTTAAATTTATGCACATTATTTCAACTTAGGCCGATAACTTATATATATATGCATACAACGATCTTATTACTTGTAGATGAGACTAAATCGTACTCTATATATATATAACTAAAGTGCCAAAAGAAGAATTAGAACAGAAAGAGACCAGTTCCTTAATAGCTGCTAAATTTACGTAGCACAAAAAATTTGGATAACCAACCTTTAACACCACATCACCAGACAAATATTACAAATGCTAGCTGCAGTTTTCGATCTTCCAACCAAGTACTTTAAACTATTTTTCATTGTTTATTGGCAATCCAAATGTACCCTCAATTTCAGTAACATTTCCACAATCATTATATTTTCTCATCTTTTAATTCTTCCCCCTAGGCAGTAATTTGATGGTTTGAGTTCACAACATAGGAACATTCTAAAAATCTTTTTAAAAATACACAAATTCCTTTTTAAGACGTACATATCCCTTTTAAAATTAAAACAGGTCGAATGTATATTATTTGATTAGACAATTTGTCTAGACGATAAAAAAGTTTATCCCTATCTGCAATGTAGTATTTCAATACGTCTTAAGTGGTAAAACAGATAATTCCGTTTTAAGAAAGACCAACTGTTTTATGAACATGTCACATGACCGATACAATATTACGAATGGGAGATTCGAATAAATGACCTATCAAGACTTTCGTCTCAGCCAGTGTGTGCACTGCGTGTGTATAAGAGATTCGGTATTATAAATTAAAGGTACAAAATTAATTTTCCTATTTATAGAAAAACTTAATGAGTTGAAATACCATATTTTTGAACAAAAAATTGATTATAGATCACTATAATTGTGTAAAATAGGGGGTGTAAGTGGTCATTGTATTGGTCAATTACTTCCCTTTCCTTTAATTGTCGATATTAACTAGTGCTCAAGTATCATTCATGCAACATCAACTTCAAATTAAAGTGTTATTTGGAAGATAATAATAATTGGTAATATAATTAGCTATATTTGTTTTGAGCACCCAAATGATCAAATATCAAGATTTATATCATATAAGTAATTGCTAATTATATACAACGGCTTTTTGTAGACAATGGTTTAAGAGATAATTAACATGAATTTGATAAGATGCATATATGTGCAATTAAATTAAATATATAATACTCCGTATGTGTTGCTAAGTAGAACAGTGTTGATCTATCAAATGTCGAAAAAATCTTGTTAAAATTTGAGAAAAACTAAAATTAAATCTTATTTTTTGGTAATAGGACTTGAACTTATTGTTCGACGATAATATATATATCGTTAAATCAACCATTTATCAAGATAAAGTATTTGATTAGACGCATACAGCATAGAGAAATAGAATTTGATAGAATTATATGCGTACAACGATCTTATAGCATATAACATTATTTTGGAAAGGAAAAAAAAAAGTGAAATTCTAAATTTAGTTACCCTTATTAATCCAAAATTGCACATATAATTTGTTACCCTAAATTCCCTCACATTTTTAATTACAAGAATAAAATAGAATGATTATAAAAAATTAATCACTGAAACTAATTGGTTTATCAATAGATTAAGACACACTTTTTAATCAAGTTTTTGTGATCTTAACACAAGATTAGAATGGAAAAAGTATAATTTGTCGTTGTCTTTATGAACACTTGAATTAAGTTCAATGAATCTGATTAATTAATAAAAATAGAAACAATCGACACCGATATAACTTCAACAAAATCAGATTTCTGTTAACTTAGCTGGAAAATAAATTAAAACACGATATGAATTCAAATCCCGTACTTATTAAAATTCTCTTGCGACTCTCTTTACACCGAAATTAAAACAACAAAACAGAAATCAGAGTTCAAAAATCAAACACCACATACAATCACACATACATACAAATATACAATGAGACAAACATGCATACATACCTGTTGCTGAAGAGCAAAGATATGAGCAACACACCCATAAACCGGATCACGAAGCCGGGCTTGAGCCTCATAACAAATAGTCACAACCGCATCAAGCCGCTTATGGGTCGGTATATGTAGCAGAAGCTTAGATACATTACTTGCACCAAACACCTTATGAACCGCCGCAAAATGAGCCGCACCTTGTTCCGAATCAAAGTAAGGTGCAAATATACACCCGTTCACACACTTCCTACGTAAAAACTTGCATGCTCCACATGGCCCACCTCCACCTCCACCTCCACCGCTACCACTTCCGCCACCACCGCCACAACTACTACTAGGGTTTGCACAACTCATTTGATCAAATTTTAATTTTTTTTTTTTGGTTTGGGAATTGAAGCTAATTATTAATTTTAGAGGGGTAAGACATGTTTTTTAGGGATGGTATGTGTTGTATATAAAGGTTGGTGAGGGTTTTATTATTGGGTTTGTTTTTAGTTTTAAAGGGGTAGGAAATTTAATGCTTAGGGAGAAGAAGAAGTGGGAGAAAAAAACTTTAAAGGCACGCGAGAGAGCAAAGTATATAGACACATTATTTTTAGTTACATTAAGATGGATGCTTGCGTGAAGCAAAACATGTGATAAGCCCTAGCTTAAGTTTAGTTGTTAGCTTAATTAAGCTAAATAATGCACCACTTAAATTAATTATTTACTCCTTCCGTCGATGATTTGTTTATCTTTTTATTTTGGGAAAGTTAATTTAGTTCACTTTTTATCTAATAATTGGTCTCCTCCTCTATTTACTTGATTTGTGTTAAAATTAAAGATAAATAAATGACTGAATTAAACAGGGGAGTACTTTTCATTGTATTTAATTTGCTCTCTATTTGTGATTTGTCTATGTCTTTTTCATGCAATTAACTCCCCCTTTTTCATTTTATGTGTGTGTTCTTCTCGTGATGTGAATATCTCAATCACACTTATTGTTATATAGTATAGTTGTTGCTTTTTATGTATGCATAAAAATTAAATATTAAATATATAACGGGGGTTCATAGTTACGTCTAGTGGGATTAGCTAGGTAGTTATAATGAAGTTTATTTAATTTAAAACCTATATCATATGGAGTACAATTTATTTCATAAAAAAGAAAAAAAAAAGATCAATGAACTAAATACTCAATATAGGACGCTCTTTTTTATTTGAATGTTACGCGTAGTTTAATCATATATCTCTATATATATCTAGTATTCACCAAATAGTAGTTGAACAAAAATAGTTACGGAGTACTTTAATTAGTTCAAATATAAGTTTGTTGATTTTAACTGGTAAAAGGTTCGATTTCTAACTCTAACGAATGGATAAAGCATATCATGCAAATTAAAGTTGAGCAGTTATTCTTAATAGCATATCACAAAGACCAATTGATAACATATATAGTGTATGTAGATACCCCGTAAAGAATCGTCCAAACTCTTAGTTATCGTTTACAATAAGGGATACTCTTAATCATCACGAAATTTACTACAAATTCCGCAACTTATTAAATTAGATTTTAAATATAATCAGTTTGGAAATATTTTTTTTGTCTGGAATGAGGCGCAGAGTCAGTACAATATAAGGGGAGGGGGACTTATTATTACGGTAATCATTAGATTAAGACCTCTTCGATAATGGGTATGGAAATATGACGATATGTTGGGACTGTTACACGTACAAGTACGTACTATGCTCCCCTTTCTTGTTTTCCTTTGAACGGATTTTCAATAGGAAAAATAAGGAAGGTAGATGAGGAGAAGGTGAAACGTGTCTTTAAGGGGTGTCTTTAACTATTTAGAAATTGTCCTCCCTCCCTTAGCTGCGTGTTTTAAGCTGCGTAGAGGGTAAAAGAAGCAATGCCATCTATCTTTGTTGAAAAGGACTCATCTTTCACTTGTTTTAGGTGATCGATCGATATGCATTTACAAGATAATGATAATGATCCACACTCATTTGGTTAATTGGTTCCCATAATCGTAAACCTTCTTTCTAATAATAGATAAATGAAAATACATCCACCAAAAATTTTTTAAACAAAAAATTTTAATTGTCAATTTTAGTTGATTGTTAATCGTACGTCCAACTCATTTGATGTGAATTTTTATAGAATAAGTGGATTGGTATTTCATTCAAGTGATGTCATAAATCCGAAGATATAATATCGGTTATGATTTCATCATGTATAGTTTAAATCCACAATATAGTAATAGAGTTTAAAGTCGTTAGAATGTATTGTACATTCTAACAATCTACTTAGACGATAAACCTCGACCCATAAATTGATTACTGCTCGTAAAAATAAAGTGAAAACTATAGATTTTTGTGTAAACTTTCAAGGAATTGCAAATGACATTAAATAATACGCAAATTATGTTCTTCAATATATATTAAGGTTCGCACACTTTTAATTAAAATGGTAATATTTATTTTAATGTAAAATTAATTCAAATAGGTATTATATGACAAAAATAGTTGAGTAAATAATAGTAGAAAGCTTGTCTTACTATGATTATTACTGTATTAAGTAATATTAATATTTAAATACTTTTTACAATTAAAACGGATATTATCGTCTTAAGCATACTATAAGTCGGAACTCGTATATTATGATTATTACTGTATTAAGTAATATTACCTACAATTAGTTTGTTTTTCTTATTCATTGATTAATTGGATTTCATTTTTTTTAATAATTAAATACTACTCCATAATTTATTTTTTATTAATCGGAGATGGTGATAGGAGATAAGGGAAGAGAGGGAAAAATTACTAGGGAGAGAGAATGAAAAATGATAAGGATCTACATAGTATAAATGCCAAGTTTTTTCTTGGATTTTGATTGGCTACTGACTTTCTATTTGTGGATCCCCCCATGTTTTTTATTCTATTTAATTACTCTCTCCTCAATCTAATTAGTATTCCTATCTTTCTACTCCTATTTTAATTACTTACTTCGTATGTTAAAACATAAGTTTATAAGTTAAAATGTCACAATTTACATAAAATGTTGTAATTTACATATATTCAACGGGTCTAACATGTCAAATACTTTTAATATAATTCTAATAAAATACGGTTGTATATTATCTTATATTCAAATCTAATATTTATCAAATATCGAATCTCCAAATATAGATTATTTATATTGTCACGGTATTGAACACTTAATCACGCTCAATTACATATTCATGTATCTATTGATAGCGTCTGCTATTATGATCCGTGCATTTTTTACACGGGAATAAAACTAGTAATATTATAAAAGTTGTATATAAAAGAGTAAATTTGTATGTGAAAAAGCAAGTGCCGAAAATTTTGGCCAGACGCAATTATCAGTTTATCATCACCCTCGTATGCAATGGTGTTGTTTTTGTGCCATGTGTTGCCAATATAGACGTCATTGTCTATCCATAACTTTAATGTGCAAAGAACAAATAACTGGAATAAATCCAACATTGTAATATCGCTGTATAATGATGCAAAAAAAAAAAGAGAATATATTATAATAAAATATACTCTCTCAGTTCCGATCATTTGTTGTCCTATTGTATTTTAGGGTGTCTTACTCATTTGCTATTTTTTATTTTATTTTAAGAATACATTTGATGAGCGATTTGATTATTCACACTCAATTTGGTCAACTTGTCATCTAATAATTGATTCCCTCCTTTTTTCTTGATCTTTATGCCAAAAACAAAAAATAGCGATTGACCGGACATAGAGCGTATTAGATTACAATTCTTTAAAAAAAATTCAACATTATTTTCCTCTAGACCTCGCAAATAAATTAGGTCATGTCGGTCTCATATATGTGTCAACTTAACAGGGTTATTATTATGGACAATTGTCCTCCAAACTCCAATCCGACCAATTAAATAAACATGTTAATTATCGCAACCCCTAATCCGACCCATTTTATGTTTAAATAATCTAACTTAACTTGTTTAATCCATTAATTTTTAAGCAGGTCATTTTCAACCCATCTATAACCAATTAACCTAGAGTAACTAACTTGTATCCCGTTAACCCAAAATGATGAACTATGTATCTTATTTTATAATAGGGGTTAGCTAGGTTAATTACCGACCCGACTAACCAAACTATGACCCATTTGTATAATAAATGTGTTATTCGTGTTGAAAAACTTCAACTGCCCTAATAACTCGGCCAAATTAAATTTTGTGTTGTGTTGGGTCAAGCCAATTACTTATATATGTGGGTTACATTGTCTCAACCTTGAGCCGCTAACTTCGTGTCATGTCGTGTTATTAGGTCAGATCAATGATTCACACCTCTATTTTCGTCTATGTGAGAGAATAATTTCAATGCGACCTTACAATTTTACAATTTTGCAATCCAAACTTTCATAACCATTTGCAATCCTATAGGCAGATTTTTAGTTTATATATAATCTTACAATCCAATTTATTTTGAAAAAGTTTATCATAAAACCATAATACGATCCTAAAATCTTACGACTCAATTATCTAATTTTACGGTGCTAATATACTTTAATTTTCTTCCTTCTTGTTGCAATCATATACTATATTATGCATGTAATTTTATAGAAAATCGGATATTTATGAGCAATTTTCTATATCCTCCCACTCCTTAAGTTAATTTTTAATACAATTTTCTATTAACATATTTTATGAATAAAGTTATTGTTACGATGCAAACCCATGTCCCGCATCGGTAGAATAAATATTGAAGATTATCTTTATAAGCGTCTACAAAATATAATAGTACAAGGCTTTTGGGAAGGAGACCAAGAGTAAATCCGTGAGGACTTGGCCCAAAGCGGACATTGTCGTACTATTATAGACAGTGGACACGGGAGCAGCAGAGGCCCAACACGAGGTATTCACGCTTCCACACAACAAGTGGTATCAGAGCCCAAGGTTCGACTTGGGCTAGACACGAGGATGCATCAGCAGGCCCAAGATGTAACACTTCCATCTACCAAGGAGCCTTAACATGAACTTCCCTAGCAGATACGAGCATTACCATCTCGGTTGCCCGAGGAATAGTATATCACAACGTCAATAAAAGAACTATTAAAGTTAGTTACAAGATTTGACTCAACAAAGAAAAGATACAACCGATGAACAAAACGACTACGGTGAGACTACTCCATGCCAAGACTCGGTGAAAGACACGTCCTTCCAACGCACCCAGATAAGCTCCATATATCAACACCTTCTAAGACTGACTGCTCACCATAGTGGATCACCGCAGACACGTAACAAGAACGAAACACACACAAAACCACACAAGGTCAATAACTGAAGAACAATATACAAAACATGGTACAACACAAGGACAAACCTCCAACTCCAATAATTCACCACTCACCTGACTAACACGAAGGTATAGTCCTGCTAGCTTACCAGTCGCAACCAGTAATCCACACCGCCAGTGGGGACCGCAACCTTACCACCTAAGCCCCGCTCAAAACCGTAGAGCGAATAACCCAATGACCATTAATGTGCACATCCCCCTTGTGACGGGAACCACAAGGGGCGGAACAAGGGCGTGAAGCCATTCCCGAAGATGACTTCACTCAGCCAGAGACGCACCCCGCACACAAGTACAATAATACTATTACACAATCATAAATACCACGCACCACACACGACAACCAATCAACAGTACTGAGTAGAAAAAGCTACCTTTAGCAATCAACAACCAACATCGCATACATCCATATGAAGACAAGGCAACCTCCACCAACACCTATCACAACCAGTAGGAAACCCCTATTAATAACAACCATAACCGCAAGGATGATGATGATGACTTACATATGTTTGGCATCCCGGCGACAGGACCGTGACCCGACTCAAGCTCCGTCCCCATGGTGTCTCCAAGTGTGAGGGATACCAAAAGGTTGAAAGATGGTGAGGGATAAGAAGTGTCGTCGATTAGGTTTTGGGAGAAATGAAATGAAGAACAGATTCTGGTTTACGACTTTACGATTTATATTTTAACGCTGAACTCGTCATACTCGATCGAGTAAGGAACCTACTCGATCGAGTGACCTCTACTCGATCGAGTCACAAGACTACTCGATCGAGTGACCTACGCTAGATCGAATTCCCATTCCTCAAGATTACTAAGTTCCAAATCTGTTTGTATGAAAGGTTCCAAGAGGTCAATTACGTATCTAAGGTTAGTCAACAGACAGTCAACGGGTCCCTAACAGGGCGGGTATTACAGTTGATACGTGCCTTTTTCATACGTTTACGACTCTTTTGCACGCATTTTTACGCTATTTTGGGTAGCATAAGCTACTATTCTCCCTTGTTTTCGGTTACTTCGGTCGTACTATGCATTTTGCGGGTTGTTGGCCCAAGAGGAGTGAAATCAAGCCAAATTCTGCCCCCGGAGTTGAAGTTGAGACATTAGTGAAGCTAGAGCTCGGAAACGGTCGTCTTGGAATGCGTGTGGTTGCATGGTAGTGTGTGAAGAGGAGGTTGAGTGCTGCTGCCTACTGAAAAAAAGTCGATCGACTGCTTTATATAGTCGATCGACTAGTTTTGCTTGAGGATTTGGTCGATCGACGGATTTATTGGTCGATCGACTGATTTCACATACCAGGCCGTATTTGGTTAATAAGTTAATCGGCCCATTAGTTGTTTAGTAATAATTTTTGGCTATTTTTATATAAAGGATAGCTGAGAACAATTTTAGGTTATCTTTCATACTGCTAAACACTTCATATGTTGCTTTTACTTAGAAATTCGGATTGGAAACTTGTAATCTTTCTTCCTTTATTTTCGGTAATTCAATTAACCTTCGTTCTTCAATTATTATTTCCATTATTCGTTTACCTTTCTTTGTTTGCTTTTATCGTATGCTTTATCATTGTTTTCATCTTATCACCATGTTTAATTTATTTATCATTGTTATTGTTAATTTCATAAGTTTAATTATGCGTAGCTAATTTCCTTATGCTAGGATTAGGGGAGCCACGATTTTATGATAATAATATGTTAGGGTTTTTGATCTAGCCTTTTACTCCGTCTGTTTTGTTAATCGTAGCTCTTAATTGCGGTTTAACTGATTAAATGCATGTGATTAGTTGACCATATTGTTGACCCTTGACCTAGATCGAAAGATTGGAAAAGGTAGAGACTTGCTACGAACATTAGACAGATCTAATTAGAGCGAAAGCTATATTAGACTTCTAGGGCGAATAGTGGATCGAGAGGACCTATTCTTTGCCCATCAGACCGTATTTGTGCTAGTTATTTGACCTTACCTGTGACTGTCATAGATCGTGGTGAACCGCTATCCTAGCTATTTCTCCATATATTTTTATATCATTTACTTTAATTATTTGTTTTCTCTTTGTTGCATTAGTTTTAGAAACCAACCAAAACAACCCCCAGTTTATTACCCGGACAGATTTAGACTTGCAAATAGAACAATTTGTCTCCCTGCGGATACGATCCCGACTTCCTCTACTGCATTAGTTTAGGCCAGTTGGTTCCTTGTCATAGTCTCCCGCATAGTAACGAAAGGAGCTGAAAAACTCAATGGTTGGCACGAGATAAGTATACTCGCGCATAGTGGCCATCCCCATCATACCCGTCCCATTTAGGAGGTCAAAGACGGGTTGATAAAAACCCAAGGTAAGCAAACTTTCCCGGTCGAGAAAAGGGGTTGGGGTAATACTCAGACGAGTCAGCATAAGAAAGCAGTCTTTTTGAACCTATGTCGCGAAGTGTACCTCAGGATAGTCAGGTAGACTAACGATGGCCTCATGAATTACCAAATCAGTAATTGGTAATTGTGAACCTTGACCTCTGCTGCTGCCCGTGTCGTGGCTCGAAGATTGCCCAGTTGTACGTCTCCTCTTGCCTTCCATTATTTCTGAAATTTCAGCAAATATAGACCACGAATTAGACAGTCGAAAAACAACACAGAACTGTGACAGAAAGTCACACATGTCAGGGGCCGTGGCTTCACAGTAAAGTGACCATTACAAATCTGTGCTGTGAATAAACGATAAACTGCACAAGAAGTCGCACGAAACAGGGAAAACCCGTCTAATATCGCAACCATATTCCACACAGATTGCGGCCTGTTTTGCATAGAAAATTCCGTTCAGAAGCAGAACCAGCGGAAAAGTCGATCGACTGAAAAAGTAGTCGATCGACCAAAATCAAATGCCCAGAGTTAAAAAAGTTGATCGACCAATCCATTAGTCGACCGACTAAAATTGAAAAAAAAGCAGCGTGTTTTAAGTAATAGGAGGAAGTTTATTCACTTATTATTTCATTCATTCAAACACAAAGACAAAAGGAAAGAAAAAAAAAAGAGGAGCCGTCTGAAGCAATAGTAGCGACAACACCAACATCGTCACTTTCATTCCTCGCTTCTTCATTTTTCTTACTTGTTTTTGGTGTTAATCCCTTCTATTTTCCGTCTATTATTCACACAAGTAAGTTCCCCTTTCTTGTATGTTTCATTTCCCTTTGTTTTTCGCTGTTTTATACTCAATTTCGAATGTCAATTTTCAAAATTAGACATTGTAGATGATAGGGTTACTTTTAATTTGGCTAGCACGCTGGCTAAGCCTATGATAGAGGATACATGTTATGCTGTAGACATTGTAGATGAATCTATGTTTGATTATTGGATGGGATCCCTTCTTGGGGACCCGTTAGAAGCTTTGATAGCTCTTGATGATTTTGCAGAAGATGAGCAGGTTGACTACAAGACAATAAAAGCTGCTCTAAAAGGTAAGGAGTTCACTATTGAGAAAGGTGAGACGGTAAACGCCATTATGGAAACCTCTTATGCTGCTGAGGTAAAGATACCAGAGCGTAAACCTCTTCCTTCTCATCTTAAATATGTGTTCTTAGACGATTCTGAGCAATATCCTGTTATTGTTAATGCTAAACTTGATGATAACCAACTTTCTGCATTGTTGGTCATTCTTAAGAAAAACAGGAAGGCTCTAGGATACAGTTTAGATGACCTTAAGGGCATCAGTCCTGACATTTGTATGCACAGAATTGAGCTAGAGGAAGGACATAAACCTTGCCAGCAGGGTCAGCGAAAGTTGAATCCGAAGATGCAGGATGTGGTTATGGCAGAGGTGATGAAACTACTTGATGCAAGTATTATTTACACAGTTGGCAACTCCAATTGGGTAAGTTCAGTTCAGGTAGTCCCTAAGAAAGGAGGGACTACGGTGGTGAGAAATGAAAAAAATGAATTAATACCGACTAGAGTAGTAACAGGTTGGCGGATGTGCATTGACTATAGACAATTAAATGCCGCCACTAAGAAAGATCACTTCCCTCTTCCTTTTATTGATAAGATGATAGAAAGACTAGCCTCACATAAATTTTTCTGTTATTTATATGGGTATTCAGGTTTCTTTCAGATCCCAATCCATCATGACGATCAGGAAAAGACTACTTTTACTTGCCCACATAGTGTTTTTGCTTATCGTAGAATGCCATTTGGATTGTGTAATGCCCCAGATAACTTTCAGAGGTGTATGATGGGGATATTTTCTGAGTATATAGAGTCTATTATGAAGGTATTTATGGACGATTTAAGCATATATGGTAATGATTTTGATGATTGTCTGTCTAACCTTGAGAAAGTTTTGCAGTGATGTATTGAAGTTAATTTAGTGCTGAATTGGGAGAAATGCCATTTTATGGTCAATGAGGGCATCGTCCTTGGACACTTAGTGTCTGATAAGGGTATTCAGGTTGCTAAAGCGAAGGTGCAAGTGATTGAGCAATTACCTCCTCCCGTGAATGTTAAGGGAGTTAGGAGCTTCCTTGGTCATGCCGGCTTTTACCGCTGGTTCATTAAGGACTTTTCTAAAATGGCTAAACCACTTACACAATTGCTGCTTAAGGATGCTCCATTTAATTTTACTGATGAATGTCTTTCTGCTTTTAACAGGTTGAAGCAGGCCTTGATTTCAGCACCGATCATTCAGCCTCCAGACTGGGAGCTGCCTTTTGAGATTATGTGTGATGCCAGTGACTATGCCATTGGTGCGGTGCTAGGCTAGAGGAAAGACAAAGCTTTAAGTGCTATTTACTATGCGAGCCGAACTATGGATGAGGCTCAGGTGAAATATGCAACAACAGAAAAGGAGCTGCTAGATGTGGTATATGCATTGGAGAAATTCAGGTCTTACCTATTGGGTTCAAAAGTTACTATATTTTCTGACCATGCAGCGCTGAGATACCTATTTGCTAAGAAAGAGGCCAATCCAAGAATATTGCGATGGATACTCCTTCTTCAGGAGTTCGATTTGGAGATTAAAAACAAGAAAGGCGCTGAGAATGTAGTAGCTGATCATCTATCACGCCTACCATTGCAAGAAGGAGGAGATTCTTTACCTATTGATGACTCTTTTCCCGATGATATTTTATTGGCTATTTCTAGTACTGAAACTCCTTAGTATGCTGATTATGCTAATTTCATTGTAGGTGATTTATTACCTCATGATATGTCATATCAGCAGAGGAAGCGGTTCCTTCACGACGTGAAGCAGTACTTCTGGGATGACCCTTATCTGTTCAAGGAATGTGCTGATGGTCTTTATAAGCGGTGTATACCGCACTGGGAGACCAAAGCTATCCTAGAAGCATGTCATTCTTTCTCCTATGGTGGTCACCACGGTCCATCTAGGACCGTGGCTAAGGTACTTCAGTAAGGTTTTTATTGGCCAACCATGTTTTATGATGCTAAGGTCTTTGTTTCAGCTTGCGATGCGTGTCAGCGGACGAGAAACATTTCAAGGAGGCATGAGATGCCTCAAGTTGGCATTTTAGAGGTCGGGATTTTCGATGTCTGGGGCATTGGTTATCAAGGTCCATTTCCGTCTAGCAAGGGTAACAGGTATATCCTAGTAGCTGTTGATTACGTGTCTAAGTGGGTAGAGGTCGTTGCTTCGGTCCATTGTGATGCAAAGACTGTCATCCAACTTTTCAAAAAGGTGATTTGCCCTCGTTTTGGTGTCCCTCGGGTTATCATTAGTGATGGAGGTATGCATTTTAAAGAGAAACAACTTACTACTTTACTGTCTAAATATGGTGTTGAACATCGTAGGGGTTTGGGGGTATCATCCTCAAACTAGTGGTCAAGTAGAGGTCTCTACTCGGGAACTAAAAGAAATTTTAGCAAAAGTTGTTTCTAAATCACAAAAAGATTGGAGTATGAAATTAGATGACACTTTATGGGCATATAAGACTGCTTTTAAGATACCAGTTGATGCATCACCATATCGATTAGTCTATGGTAAGTCTTGTCATTTGCCTGTAGAGTTAGAGCATAAGGCATGGTGGGCAATTTGTGAATTGAATTTTGATTCTAAACTGTGTGGTGAGAAACGTTTATTGTAGTTAGACGAACTGGAGGAATTTAGGCTGAATGCCTATGACAGTGCCCGCATCTATAAGGAGAAGACTAAGAGATGGCATGATAAGAGGATCATACCGCGCGAGTTCCAAGTTGGAGAGAAGGTGCTATTGTTCAATGCCCGTCTCCGTCTATTTCCTGGTAAGCTGAAGTCCAGGTGGAGTGGCCCTTATACGGTAACATCGGTTCCCGAATTCGGGTCAGTTGAGCTAGAGAACTCCGCGGGAGAGAAATTTAAGGTGAATGGTCACCAAGTGAAGCATTATCACGGTGCCAATGACTTTGTTGGAGTGGTCGAATTGCTGTATTTCGACCCAATTTCTGAACCCGAAGACTGAGGTAACAAAGGTCGAGCGGGACCTTAAAAACCAGCGCTGACTGGGAGGCAACCCGGATTGTATACATTCATGTAATTTTGTTTTCGAACTCTTTAATTTCTTTTTTGTGTGTGTGTGCGCCTTTATTTCTTTTTAGTTCAAGTTCCGTCACCAAGTGCTTTTACAGTTTGCGCGTGCGCCTTCTGCCTATAGTGGACGGTCAAAAAGGAGAAAAACACGTTGCTGTTCAGGTAAGAAAAAGTCGATCGACTGAAAAAGTAGATCATATTCCGCACAGATTGCGACCTGTTTTGCACAAAAAATTCCGTTCAGAAGCAGAACCAGCGGAAAAGTCGATCGACTGAAAAAGTAGTCGATCGACCAAAATCAAATGCCCAGAGTTAAAAAAGTCGATTGACCAATCCATTAGTCGATCGACTAAAATAGAAAAAAAGCAGCGTGTTTTAAGTAATAGGAGGAAGTTTATTCACTTATTATTTCATTCATTCAAACACAAAGACAAAAGGAAAGAAAAAAAAAGAGGAGCCGTCCGAAGCAATAGCAGCGACAACACCAACATCGCCACTTTCATTCCTCTCTTCTTCATTTTTCTTACTTGTTTTTGGTGTTAATCCCTTCTATTTTCCGTCTATTCTTCGCACAAGTAAGTTCCCCTTTCATGTATGTTTCATTTCCCCTTGTTTTTCGCTGTTTTATACTCAATTTCGAATGTCAATTTTCGAAATTAGGGTTCTATAATTTGGGGGTTTTTGATTCTTTTGATCAATTCATGTGTTTCTTGCTTAATAACCCTATTTGCCATTGTTAATTTTCGAAATTAGGGTTTATAATTTGGGATTTTTTTTCTTCTGATTTTCGTGTTCTAATCTTGCTTAATATGGTTCATATACCCTTTGTATTGTTTTAATTTGGAAAAAATACGGTAAAGGGTGGGTCTAGGAATGATTTCAGAACGTAATTTTTTATGCGAAACAGGTCGCAATCTGTGCGGAATATGGTCGCGATATTAGACGGGTTTTCTCTGTTTCGTGCGACTTCTTGTGCAGTTTATCATTTATTCACAGCACAGATTTGTAATGGTCACTTTTATGTGCAGCCATGGCCCCTGACATGTGTGACTTTCTGTCATAGTTCTGTGTTGTTTTTCGACTGTCTAATTCGTGGTCTATATTTGCTGAAATTTCAGAAATAATGGAAGGCAGGAGGAGACCTACAGCTGGGCAATCTTTGAGCCACGGCACGGGCAGCAGCAGCGGTCAAGGTTCACAATTACCAATTAATGATTTGGTAATTCATGAGGCCATCGATAGTCTACCTGACTATCCTGAGGTACACTTCGCGACATAGGTTCAAAAAGACCGCTTTCTTATGCTGACTCGTCCGAGTATTACCCCAACCCGTTTTCTCGACCGGGAAAGTTTGCTTACCTTGGGTTTTTATCAACCCGTCTTTGACCTCCTAAATGGGACGGGTATGATGAGGCTGGCCACTATGCGCGAGTATACTTATCTCGTGCCAACCATTGAGTTTTTCAGCTCCTTTCGTTACTACGCAGGAGACTATGACAAGGAACCAACTGGAAATTGTATTTATTTCCGTCTTTTCAACCAGGAATTTGCTATGTCCTTAGCTGCTTTTGGCGGCTATCTTGGTTTATATAGTGAGGGGGAGCACAACCCACCTAGGAAAGTGGGCCGACTTATGTGGGGGGCCATTTCGGACAACTTTGAGGGCCGTAAGAGGGGTCAGTATGTATACCACCCTCCTGTTCGTTTCTGGCTTCGGTTGGTCGGTAACACCATCTTTGGTCGAAAAGAGTCTAACAATGTTAATAAAGATGAGTTGAATATCTTGGGTGGGTACTTGAACATTGATAGTGTTTCTCCCTTCGTCCTAAACATTGCCTCTAGGACCGCCCATCACTTTCAGAACATAGGGGATGAGAATTTATCTACTGTTGTCTGTGGCGGGTTAGTCACTCACTTAGCCCGCCAACTTTTTCCCGACTTCCCCCGAGGCATGCTGCCTCTAGGTCATGAGGATCCAGCCACTCTAGATAGCCTTTGCTTAATGAACATTACTTACATGATTGACGTGAAATGGCTCTCATCTGACCGTACGTGGAAGATCTCTAAGTACCCTTCTGTGACTTTACCTTGCACCACCTTACCTCCTTTGGTACCTCTTCCGCGCGTAGAGGGAAGAGGACGTCGCCCCACCTATCCCCTCCTACCTTATGGAGTATTCCATTCCCGCTCCTGGGCAGCAGCGGAATGATCCCACTACTAGGGAGCAGGGCCAGTCTTCTCGGGCCCCACATACATCTCTGTGCACTACACCCTCCACCACTGAGACTCAACCTGGACCACAACCGGTTTACCCGGCCCACTTTATTTGTCCGCCTCCTTTTACCGCCCCACCGGTCATGGATCAGGGGGGCGAGATCACCTTCTCCTTGACATGTGCAGGCGTACAGCTAGGATGGAGTTGAACCAAGCCCTAGCTGACTTTCCTGTCTACGACCGTTACGCCCGTGCCGGATGGTTGCCACCAGCTGGGTGGCCACATCCGTCTTACTACCGCTACCCTGTGGACGATTACCCTGCCCCTACTACTACGGAGGACACAACTGTGGAGGAGGAGGACACCGACTACGAGGCGGGCGACGACTAGTAGCAGCTGGCTACGACCTCCCCTGTTGTTGGCTGGTTTAGGGAGGTCGTTTACGTGCCCTATCTTGTGAGTCCTTTTGAAAGATTCATTAATCTCTTATTAAACATCTCTAATAACTAAGTGATTTAGTTTAGTCATAAAACTAATATAAGATCTTATGCATGCAAAACCAATTAAATAAAAGAGAAGAATTAGTCATTCTTACAATGGTGGCCGAATAGGTTTATACTAATTGGTCTCCTACCAAATTAGTCTTCTTTAAGAAAAACCGAGTGCCCCAAAAACCTTAGATCCAATTGTAAGATCTACTCCTTAAGGATTGTACCAAGGTAATCCCTCTTAATACATTTACTAATTTTATTACTAAAAATTAGTAGATGTTTCTTTAAATTTAACTAATATAAATTATTACTACTACTAGTAATTAGATCTTAATATTAGTATTTTTAGAATGATGTTCTTATTCTTTTTCTCAAAACAATATAAAAGGTTTTGTTTTTAGAGAGATGGATAAATTAGAATGAATGAATAAATCTAAAAGAGAAAACAATTTTCAAATTGTATAATGGGGAGAGAGGGTGCCGGCACCCTTGGGTTACCCAAGGCCAATGCATGCTCCTAAATCCTACAAATTGTTCTTCACAAGTAATTATAGGTTTGCATGCCTAAACCTAATCATAATTAGGTTGTCTTAAAACAATTAAGATAAAGCAATATTGTCTCCCACTATATGGAGAACCGGTTCTCCATTTATAAAATGGAGTTCCATTTTAACTTTGTTATTTTGTCAATTGTAGTTGTGACATATGTTACATGTTATTAGACATATGTTCATGTAATGCATTTTTAACATATTAAAAATCATTACATAAAATAAATCACATGCAATGACATAAATAACAATATATGATTTAATATACTTAAAATGGACCATTTAATTATAATTCACAACATCTTATAATTATAATACATTATTCATTCTAATTGTAATTGTTTCATAAACAATAAAAATATCATCTAATTTAAAGGATTAATTAACTTGTATCATAATACAATTAATTAATTTATCAATTAAGAGTGTTACCCTATAGGTATGACCTTAAGGGATCAACTAATCACCACCGTGACACGACAGTAATGTCAAACTCTAGTCAGCCAACCATTACCGATTAATGTGGATCAGTTGACAATAAAGTATAACTTTCCCTCATGTATTCTTATCATGAGATTTAAACATGTGATCGCATTATTGTCGAGGACACATACTCCAACAATCTCCCACTTGTCCGAGACAAGTGTGCGTCACCAATTCTCTTGTCCTATTATTATCTCCCACTCAATGCAAGGTGTCTTGCAGGTCGTACTTACATTTGATCATATCAGGAGTGGTTTCCTCGATCTGGAGAATAACTGTCTGACCGGAATTATCTACCGTAGATACCTTCCGAGCGTGGCCACGCATTTTTAGTTCATTACTCCTCGAGTGTCCTTGAGATATAAGATAACCCTAACTAGGGGTGGACAATTCCTATTGCACTTTTCCCTTCGCATAGCCACAGCTCATTATAACCCAAGATGTGCCCATTTGACCCAAATTACGAAGGTCATTGAACACAAATCAAAGTTACTTTGAAGTTGTGCCATCTTAGGCGAATAGTCTTTTGTCAAAGAATTGACTCATAAGAATACTATAGTACCTCTCGCCACGACCAGGCTATATAAAAATTTCCAGAACTCTATAAGCGGTCATAAGCCCTACAGAGTGTCCCTTACAGTCTGCCTATGTGATCGACTAGTCATCTCTCATGACTCTATGGCGCTTGAACTTGCCATCAATTGCATCACACTCTAGTTACTTCGATATGTTACCTCATGTAAGTAACTATGGGCGATTACTATATCAATCTAGTTCACTTTAATGGGGTTCAAAATTGTCTTAACAACCCATTTGGATATGACAAAGTAATAAAAATAAAATTTAAAAAGACAAATGCGATTATTCTATATGAACAAATAAAACAACATTTTATTTCATATCAAATAGTCTAGTACAAACTGGGCATACGTTTAAGCCCCATGGATACAACATGTCCATCGTGTTTAGCCTGCGATAAAGGCTGGGTGAGCGGATCAGCTAAGTTATCATCCTTCCCAACCTTACAAATCGCAATTTCCTTTCTTTCAATAAAATTTCTAATAACATGAAATTTTCTGAGTACATGTCTAGATCTATTACTAGACTTTGGCTCTCTAGCTTGGAAGATTGTTCCATTGTTATCACAATAGAGAGTAATGCGATCTTTTGCGGTAGCAACTACTTTTAGCCCTTCCACGAATTGCCTAATCCACACAGCTTCCTTGGCAGCTTCTGATGCTGCAACGTACTCAGCCTCCGTAGTAGAATCCGCAATCACAGCTTCCTTGAAGCTTCTCGAGCTGACGGCACCACCATTGAGCATGTACACAAATCCACCTTGTGATTTCATGTCATCGCTATCTGTTTGAAAGCTCGAGTTTGTGTAACCCTTAACACATAGCTCGGAGTCTCCTCCAAACACTAAGATAGAATCCTTAGTCTTTCGCAAGTACTTGAGGATATTCTTAACAGCTATCTAGTGACTCTCACCTGGATCCTCTTGATATCTACTTGTCATGCTTAAAGCATATGAGACATCTGGACGAGTGCATATCATGGCATACATGATTGATCCAATAGCGGAAGCATAGGGAATCAACTTCATGCGTTCAACATCTTCGGGTTCGGAGGGTAATTGAGACTTGCTCAAAATTATCCCACTACCCATAGGAATTAAGCCTCTCTTAGACTGGTCCATGTTGAAGCGTCGAAGAATCTTGTCAATATAAGATTCTTGACTTAATGCCAATATCCTTTTGGGTCTATCTCTATAGATCCGGATGCCTAATATGCGTTGTGCTTCTCCTAAATCCTTCATTTGTTAATGATTTCATAGCCACTCCTTGACGGAAGACAACATAGGAATGTCATTTTCAATAAGTAGTATGTCATCCACATACAATATTAGGAACACAACATTGCTCCCACTGAACTTCATGTATAAACATGGTTCCTTAACACTTCGAGTAAAACCATTTTCTTTTATGACATGATTAAATCGATGGTTCCAACTTCTTGATGCTTGCTTAAGACCATAAATGGATCTCTTAAGCTTGCATACTTTGTTAGGATATTTAGGATCTACAAAACCTTCGGGTTGTATCATGTACACCTCCTCTTCAAAATGCCCATTTAGAAAAGCGGCCTTGACATCCATTTGCCATATTTCATAGTCATGAAATGCGGCGATCGCTAACAGTATCCGAATTGATCTTAGCATAGCTACGGGGTCAAAGGTTTCGTCATAGTGAAGACCATGAACTTGAGTAAAACCTTTTGCCACTAGCCTAGCCTTGGAGACATCATCATGTCCTTCTATGCCATTCTTTACTTTGAAGACCCATTTGCACTGAAGAGGTCTTGCCCCTTCAGGCAAATCCACCAAGTTCCAAACTTGATTTTCTTGCATAGAACTCATTTCGGATTTCATGGCTTCAAGCCATAAAGCTGAATTGGGACTAGAGATTGCAGCTTTGTAGGTGGCGGGTTCGTCACTTTATAGAAGCAACACATCAAGACTCCCATCCTCTTGGATAAGTCCAACATATCTATCAGGATGGCGAGAAACTCGACCCGACCTCCTCGGTTGAGGAATAACAACAGAATTAGACGATGAAGGAACGTCTTCATGCGTCTCTATTTCGGTTTGTGGCTCTTGAACTTCGTCAAGTTCAAAATTTCTCCCACTCTGTCTCTTAGAAATAAACTCACTTTCTAAGAAGACAGCTTCACTAGACACAAACACTTTGTTTTCATGAGATTTGTAGAAGTAATAGCCTCGGGAGGTAATGGGGTAACCTACAAAGTTGCATTTTTCTGATCGTGGGGCTAGCTTGTTGTCGGTCTTTACCTTGACGTAAGCATTACATCCCCAAATCTTCATATAAGATATATTAGGAACCCTTCCTTTCCACATCTCATATGGAGTCTTTTCGGTTGCTTTTGTCAGACTATTGTTCAATGATTTGATTGCGGTTTGGATTGCAAATCCCCAAAACGAGTCGGGTAACTCGGTTTGACTCATCATGGATCGAACCATATCTAGTAGGGTTCGATTTTTCCTTTCGGCAATACCATTAAGTTGTGGTGTATCGGGCGGAGTGAGTTGTGACACGATGCCACAATCTTTCAAGTGTGAATCAAATTCATTACTAAGATACTCTCCACCACGATCGGATCGTAGTGCCTTTATCTTCTTGTTCAATTGGTTTTCCACTTTATTTTGAAATTATTTAAATTTCTCAAAAACTTCACTCTTGTACTTCATTAAGTAGATATACCCATATCTACTTAAATCATCGGTGAAGGTAATGAAGTAGTCATAATTACCCCTAGGGGTGATAGTCATTGGTCCACATACATCGGTATGTATAAGTTCCAATAGTTCACTAGCTCGAGTCCCTTTACCACTAAAAGGATTACGAGTCATTTTGCCTAGGAGGCAAGATTCACATATACCATATGATTTAAAATCAAATGGTTTAATAACATTAGTTGAAACTAATCTTTTAATGCGATTCTCGTTGATATGACCCAATCGACAATGCCAAATGTACGATTCATTTGGATCACTTGATTTGAGTTTCTTCGATTGTATATTATAGATGTCTTTACTTGGATTCGAAGTTTCTAGAACATGAATGCCATTAATAGAAGAGGCCCGACCTATGACCAAGTCATTTCTAGAAATAATACAACAACTGTTTTTAATGGCAAAATTAAAACCTTCTATGTCTAACATAGCAATTGAAATAATGTTCTTAGAAAGAGAAGGTACATAAAAACAATTATGCAAATACAACTCAAATCCATTTGCTAAAACAAGCACATAAGTTCCCTTGGATGTGGCCGCTACTCTAGCTCCATTCCCAAGACGGAGATCAACATCGCCCTTGCTCAGCTTTTCCACGTTTCGTAGCCCCTGTAAATGATTACAAAGGTGAGAACCGCAATCGGTATCTAATGCCCACGTTGTGGTGGAAGTAAAATTTACATCAATAACATAAATTTCAGAAGGAATTTTACCGAGTGGAATAACAAGTCCATCCCTAATATTTCCCAAATATATGGGGCAATTCCTCATCCAATGTCCCATTCCATGAGAATAATGGCATTCATCATCAACTTTGGCTCCTTTGGTATTCCCAGTAGCCATTTTGTTTCCATTGTTGAATTTTCTACCTTTCTTTCCCTTCCTTTTGAACCATTTTCCTTTAGTTGCAAGAGCTTGCTTTCTAGGACTCCCACTAGTTTCGACATCCCTTTCTTCCAAAGATAAGGATCCCATAGATTTAGCGAGATGGTATTCCCGAGACACATTCACAAAAGATCTAGTCATAGTAGGAGGTATGGAGGAAGTAATGAAATTAAGGTTTCCATCAGAACCGATCCCAAAATGAAGCTCTCTAGTAGTATCGATATTGTTGTTGGAGGAAATATCGTCAAATACGTTATGACAAGTGTAACACCCCCTCATACCAAGGTGCCTTACTAGGACCACCCTACCATGAAAGTGTGTTACCATCTCGGTTGCCCGAGGGTAGTACATATCGAAAGCGTCTGAACTGAGCACATTTATTAAAGTACTGAAAAGTATAAAGTTTACATCAACCAAATCCAAATACTGATTCAACAACAATACAACTACAAAGTCTGACAATAAAAGAAATCAACTAAGACTCAGACGGTGATGCTATGACTGGTGATGACAACACTCCCATGACCGTCCCCAAGCTCATCACTTAGCAATACCTGTCAAGCCTGCTCACCATCCCCGAATGGATCACCGCAGATTCCACAAACAACAACGGGGTCAGTATTACTCAAACAATATAAGACAGACAAACGAAGTAATCAACTGATCATCTTCCAATTCCAATCTCTATTCTCACACTGTAACCGACTACACACCATAGTGTGTAGCCCTGCCAGATTACCCATCGCAACAGGTAATCCTCGCCGCCAGTGGGTGACCGCAACCGATCCTACCTAGTCCAGCTCCTCAATGAACGACAAACAATCCCTGTCCCTTAATGTGCACATCCCCTCCCGTGGCGGGTTCCACGGAGGGCGAACTAGGGTGTGAAGCCACTCCCGCAAGTGACTCCACCACAATCACAATTACACAACATCACAGCTGTCTCAACACCCTCACACCAACATCGTCACAACAATCTCCATACTCCGATGATCAACAGATAACAATAATCACATAACAAACATGTCTTAACAATGAACAGTAAACTGAGTAGGGAAAACCCTACCTTAGAAATCAACAGTAGAATGAAACTCGAACAATAAAAAAGGCTCCTCTACGAAGTCTTCTCCTATACAATAATCACACAACACAATTACACATTGCACAACCCCATATTCCCAATTCCGTAAATGTATACAGTAAACCCCAAGGAATACAATTAACATATAAGTAGAACTTACCAGCAGTAGGATGAGAATTATCCGTAAGAACTCCGAGGATTACACACACAACAATGCTATGGAATGATTAGGAAGTGTTTAGGGAGAGATTAGGGTTAACGTAGAAATGATGAAGTTTCAAATGATGTTTAGAAACTGACGCGGGATATAAAAATAATCTTAAACACTTCCTAATCAAACCGTCAAAATAACACTCGCCAGACCGAATACTCGGTCGAGTAAAGTTATACTCGGCCGAGTATCCTCTACTCAGTCGAGTATTCACTATACTCGGCCGAGTATTCCTCGGCAGAACCAATACAACCCACGACAATAGCACTACTCGGCCGAGTAGGCTCTACTCGGTCGAGTAGTCACCAAAGAAAATCCGTAGTATTACAGTCTTCCCCCCCCCCTGAAAAAGAACTTCGTCCCGAAGTTCGCACTCCACTCTAAAACAAGACACAACACAACGCAACAAAACTATGTTAACCACATGTAACAACACCAAAGAACTACACAAGTCAACACAAATTTCACTAGTCCGACTCAAAACAAAACAACAAAACATGACAAAACACGACCGCGACCATCTCCTACCCCCCTAAAAAGACAATGGTTACGTCCCCGTAACCAAACATACCTGATCAAAAAGGTTAGGAAAACGTTCTCGCATAGCTTCCTCGGGTTCCCATGTGGCTTCCTCCACATTATGATTAGACCAAAGGACCTTGAGTAAGACCGTCTCACCATTCTGTGTCTTACGAACCTTGCGATCAAGAATTTCCTTAGGAATCTCGGCGTAGGACAAGGATTCATCAAGCTCTATGTTCTCCATCTCAAGGATATGCGACGGATCACTCACATACTTCCGAAGCTGAGATACATGAAAAACATTGTGTACTCTATCCAAAGTTGGTGGTAACGCTAACCTGTAAGCTACCTCACCTATACGCTCCAAAATCTCATAAGGACCTATAAACTTTTGGCTTAGCTTACCTTTCTTCCCAAACCTCATAACACCTCGCATAGGTGACACTTTCAAAAGGACCTTGTCACCTACCGCAAACTCAATGCCTCTGCGGTGTAAATCGGCATAGCTCTTTTGACGATCTTGAGCTGCTCTCATCTTTTGCCGAATTAACTGGACTTGCTCGACCATATCTTGTACCAGCTGTGGCCCTAAAACCACTGACTCAGAACTATCATCCCAACAAACTGGACTTCGGCACTTCCGACCATACAAAGCTTCAAAAGGTGCCATCCCGATGCTCGTATGATAACTGTTGTTGTAAGAAAACTCAATCAGATCAAGCCGGTCTTCCCAACTGCCCCCAAACTCCATAACACATGCCCTCAACATGTCCTCCAAAGTCTTGATGGTTCGCTCTGTCTGACCATCGGTTTCTGGACCACCCTACCATGAAAGTGTGTTACCATCTCGGTTGCCCGATGAAAGGTTATACTCATCTTCAAAGTCGTACCCATCAACTCTTGCAGTTCTTGCCAAAACTTGGATATGAACCTCGCATCACGATCAGAAACGATATCCTTAGGTATACCATGTAACCGAACCACATGCCTCCTGTAACCCAAAGCCAGCTGCATTTTAGACCAAGTATCTTTCATGGGAACAAAGTGAGCTGACTTAGTTAACCGATCAACAATTACCCAAATCATGTTGTTACCCTGCTGTGACCTAGGCAACCCCACAATGAAGTCCATAGAGATCGACTCCCACTTCCACTCAGGCACTTCCAAAGACTGTATCTTACCTTGTGGTCTCCTTTGCTCACCCTTGACCCTTTGACAGGTCAAACATCTAGCCACAAACTCAGCTACATCTCTTTTCATGTTTGGCCACCAAAAAGTCTTCTTAAGGTCTTTGTAAAGTTTGTCACCACCCGGGTGAACTGAATAAGGAGTACAATGAGCCTCCGTCAAGATCACTCTCCGCAACTCTGCATCCTCAGGAACACACCATCTCCCATCAAAACGAACACTCCCATCTGTATGGATAGAAAACCTGGAAACCGTTCCACTCTCTACTCTTGACTTCCACTCCTGAATCTTAAGATCAAGCTCTTGCTTACTCTTGATGTTCTCATACAACTCTGGCTCGATCGTCAAATCCCCGACGGTATCTCCCTTCCTTATCATAAAGATCCCCATCTTAGACATCTCGTCCCTTAGCTTTAGCAAGGACATGGCGGTACATAGTGAATGAACGCTCTTCCTACTCAAAGAATCAGCAAAAACATTAGCCTTACCCTCGTGGTAGATGATCTCCATATCGTAGTCCCCGATCAACTCCATCCACCGTCTCTGTCGCATGTTAAGCTCTTTCTGAGTGTAGATATACTTTAGACTCTTATGATCAGAGAACACCTTAAAAGTTGCTCCATAAAGGTAGTGCCTCCAAATCTTAAGAGCGAAAACAACTGCACCCAGTTCCAGGTCATGAGTAGGGTAGTCCTCTTCATATTGCTTCAGCTGCCTCGAAGCATAAGTTATGACTTTCCCTTCCTGCATCAAAACACAACCAAGGCCGTTCTTTGAAGCATCGGTATATACCTAAAAGTTCTCACATCTCTCTGGCAAGGCTAGGATAGGGGCTGTGGTCAAGCGTTCCTTTAAGGTCTGAAACGCCGTCTCACAACTCTCATCCCAAACAAATATAACTTCCTTCCTCATCAAAGATGTCATAGGCCGCGCTATGGTAGAGAAATCTTTCACAAATCTCCTATAGTAACCAGCAAGGCCTAAGAAACTTCGAATCTCAGCAACATTCTTCAGCGATTCCCACTTGGTGACGGCCTCAATCTTACTAGGATCAACAGATACCCCCTTCTTAGATATCACATGGCCCAGAAAAGCCACTTCCTCTAACCAGAACTCGCACTTGGATAGCTTAGCATAAAGCTGATTCTCTCTCAAGGTCTATAAGACTATCCTCAAGTGCTCCTCATGCTCTTCGTTAGTCTTAGAATAGACTAAGATGTCGTCGATAAAAACAACCACAAACCTGTCCAAGAACGGTGTAAAGATCCGATTCATCAAATCCATAAAAGCTGATGGTGCATTGGTCAACCCAAAAGGCATCACCACGTACTCGTAGTGACCATACCGAGATCGGAACGCTGTCTTAGGAATATCCCCATCTGCTATCCTCAACTGATGATATCCCGACCTCAGATCGATCTTGGAAAACACACCTGCTCCACTTAGCTGATCGAACAAGTCATCAATTCTAGGCAACGGATACTTGTTCTTCACTGTGACACGATTGAGCTCTCTGTAATCAATGCACAGTCTCATACTCCCGTCTTTATTCTTGACAAAAAGAACTGGGGCTCCCCACGGTGACACACTAGGCCTGATATAACCCTTGCCTAGCAACTCATGTATCTGCTTTTTCAACTCTGCCAACTCTTTAGGTGCCATACGGTAAGGTGCTTTAGATATAGGACCCGTTCCCGGCTTAAGCTCCACGCTGAAATCAACATCCCGCTTGGGAGGCAAACTCGGTATCTCCTCAGGAAAGACATCCTCGAACTCTCTCACCACAGATATCTTAGAAGCTGTCGGCGGCTCTACTCGGTCGTCTCTCACATGACAAAGAATCAAAGGACACTTCTTCCTCAAACATGACTTTAAAGTCATCACAGCTATGAACCTACACTTAGGCTTTACCACAAAACCTCTATAGGACACCCTAACACCCTTGGGACCCTTTAAGGACACTCTCTTTTGTCGACAATCTATCTTGGCATAATACTTACCTAGCCAATCCATCCCGACAATCACCTCGAACCCATCCATAGGAAACTCTAACAGGTCTACTGGTAAATCTACCCCTCCAACTACCATGGATATTCCCTTATACAACTTACGACACGACACAGACTCCCGCGAAGGTATGAACACATCATCTTTGACAACCTCAAACTTTCCCAAACCCATAGACACAGCATGACTCTTAGACACAAAAGAATGTGTAGCCCCTGAATCAAACAAAACAAAGGACGGTACATTATGAACAAGAAAGGTACCGGTAACTACATGAGCATCATCATGTGCCTCCTGCTTGTCCATCATGAAAAGCTTCCCACTGTTTTTCTGTCCTCTACCCTGAACTGAAGCGTTGGAGTTACTTGGCTTAGCTGCCGAATCCTGGGTGGTGCTATTGTTCTGGCGCTGATAAGATCCACCACCACCGCGGTTGTAACCGCCCTGGTTGCCCTGTCCACTTCTGTTGCCCCATGAACCTCCTGGTCGGTTACTAGCAAAACTCTGAGTTGGCCCCTGAGAAAAGTTCCCTGGCCGAGCTCCTGAACCAGTACCGAACTTGTAGCTAGTGCATTCCCGTCTCTTGTGGCCTACACCACCACAGTTGAAGCATGTAAGGTTGGAGTTGCCACTCACACTCCGACCCCCATTCTTTCCCCAGCCACGAGATCCTCCCGAAAAACCAGCTCCTCCGGAAAAAGCCTTAGCATGGCTGAAGTTCCCTTTCTTGTTGGCCGACTGACTGTTGTTTCCACCATCAGCCTTCCTCTTTTCAGCAGCAGTCCTCTCATCGATCTCTCTTGATATATCTACCATTCTCTCAGCTTGACCCGCTCTCAGGTACACTTCCTTGAGGTCCGTAGAAACCCCGGCTGGCATACGACTCACGATCTTAGCAGATAGACCCCTCTCAAAACGGAGAGTCAAACCCTCTGTCCTAGCTGAATGTCCTCAACATAACGAGATAGCTCCAGGAACCGATGATAGTAATCAGTGACTGTCATCTCCTCAGTCATGGTGAAAGAATCAAAGTCGGATATCATCTTGTGTCGGATGTGCTCCGGCACAAACTACTCTCTCATAGCACTCTTCAACCCGGACCAAGGAATAGCGCCCTCAGCTTGGTAAAAAGCTCTAGCATCTTCCTTAACGTTTTGCCACCAAACTGCAGCTTCACCTCTCAGGTAGCACACTACCTGCTCGACAATCATGTCCTCGGGGCACTTAACCATTTCCATGAGAGCTTCAATCTCACGGTGCCACTTTTCGAGTAGCTTTGGTTCGCCTACCCCATCATATGTGGGAGGGTTGAAGCGAGCAATGATGATGCTGAGCTGAGTAGCATCCATCGACTTCTCGTTCCCCTTTCCCACATTTTTGAGAGCTTCAAGGAGAGCCTCTTGTTGCTCAATCATGCGAGCAACCTCATCAAGAGTCATCTCAGAAGCTTGGATCTGCGCGGGAGTTCTTTTAGGCGGCATTTTGAGCTGATAAGAAACAAGGAAACGTAAGCACAAAAGCCTACGGCTCAAAATATAACAACCTTCCGCCAAAAGAACACTCGGCCGAGTATACGACCATACTCGGTCGAGTATCTCCTCAGATACTCGGTCGAGTATCGACTCCAGTAGCAAACTTCAAAACCCAGAAAGAACACTCGGTCGAGTAAAACAACACTCGGCCGAGTAGACACTACTCGGTCGAGTATACTTACTCACTCGGTCGAGTTATCACACACAGTAGCCATCGCTTCTAACAGCCAAACAACACTCGGTCGAGTGCTTGGTTACTCGGCCGAGTACTCCCTACTCGGTCGAGTACCTGCCCTGCTCGGCCGAGCCATACTAAAGACGGGATAAAACAGTATAAAGTCCCCTATCATGCATTCTATTCCCTCATCAAACATATAACAATAGGAACTTTAATGCCACTTTATAAATTCACAATTCATAGCAATCATTCACATGCTAAATCCACTTCACCAAGTTTCACAGTAGACGGGTTAAAAACAATAAAAGTCTCCTATCATGCTTTCTGTTCCCTAGCCAACATACATCAACAGGACCAAATTGCCAAGTTATAAACATATATTCATACACATCATGCATATTATAATCCAATATACCAAAATTCACAAACCCGTCACCTCTACTATTTCTCCAACCATCAAACTTACGAATTTCCACACACACACTTCCAACCATCAACTATTAATAACATGCATCTCCACACACATGTACATACAAGACTCGACTCTCATCACACTTCCCCATGTTACCGGCTCGAGTTAGTGAGGGCCAATTTGCGACTCCGGGACGTCTCCCGAGTCTTTGCGGTAGCTCCAAACAACTCTCCCCGGGTTCATTTTATTTAGACTCCCTAGGTTCATTAGATTCATTTGTTAGGTGCCGGAATCTTCGGCTCTGATACCACTTTGTAACACCCCCTCATACCAAGGTGCCTTACTAGGACCACCCTACCATGAAAGTTTGTTACCATCTCGGTTGCCCGAGGGTAGTACATATCGAAAGCGTCTGAACTGAGCACATTTATTAAAGTACTGAAAAGTATAAAGTTTACATCAACCAAATCCAAATACTGATTCAACAACAATACAACTACAAAGTCTGACAATAAAAGAAATCAACTAAGACTCAGACGGTGATGCTATGACTGGTGATGACAACACTCCCATGACCATCCCCAAGCTCATCACTTAACAATACCTGTCAAGCCTGCTCACCATCCCCGAATGAATCACCGCAGATTCCACAAAAAACAACGGGGTCAGTATTACTCAAACAATATAAGACAGACAAACGAAGTAATCAACTGATCATCTTCCAATTCCAATCTCTATTCTCACACTGTAACCGACTACACACCAAAGTGTGTAGCCCTGCCAGATTACCCATCGCAACAGGTAATCCTCGCCGCCAGTGACCGCAGCCGATCCCACCTAGTCCAGCTCCTCAATGAGCGACAAACAATCCATGTCCCTTAATGTGCACATCCCCTCCCGTGGCGGGTTCCACGGAGGGCAAACTAGGGTGTGAAGCCACTCCCGCAAGTGACTCCACCACAATCACAATCACACAACATCACAGCCGTCTCAACACCCTCACACCAACATCATCACAACAATCTCCATACTCCGATGATCAGCAGATAACAATAATCACATAACAAACATGTCTTAACAATGAACAGTAAACTGAGTAGGGAAAACCCTACCTTAGCAATCAACAGTAGAATGAAACTCGAACAATCAAAAAGGCTCCTCTACGAAGTTTTCTCCTATACAATAATCACACAACACAATTACACATTGCACAACCCCATATTCCCAATTCCGTAAATGTATACAGTAAACCCCAAGGAATACAATTAACATATAAGTAGAACTTACCAACAGTAGGATGAGAATTATCCGTAAGAACTCCGAGGATTACACACACAACAATGCTATGGAATGATTAGGAAGTGTTTAGGGAGAGATTAGGGTTAACGTAGAAATGATGAAGTTTCAAATGATGTTTAGAAACTGACGCGGGATATAAAAATAATCTTAAACACTTCCTAATCAAACCGTCAAAATAACACTCGCCAGACCGAATACTCGGTCGAGTAAAGTTATACTCGGCCGAGTATCCTCTACTCGGTCGAGTATTCACTATACTCGGCCGAGTATTCCTCGGCAGAACCAAAACAACCCACGACAATAGCACTACTCGGCCGAGTAGGCTCTACTCGGTCGAGTAGTCACCAAAGAAAATCCGTAGTATTACAACAAGACTCAATGGTAATAGGTGTTTTTGCATTAGTAGGATGCATTGCGATTTATAAACTACAAACATGGAAGTAAAAGAAATATTAACATTTGTCATTTTAACGATACTTGTAAACATTTTAAACAAGTTTCAAAAATTTATATAGTGACCTCTACCCAACTAATATAAATGATCCCGAGACCCAAATTCATATTAACTCAGGCACGGTGAGCCGATTCATCCCTTATCAATATAACTCGGTGGATTAACTCTTTAATCGATTCTACTTCCAGAACTCTCGGTCGATAAAATTACTTTAATATTTATCTTTAGCCCGGAACACATGCGACTACGGTCACGAATACTTCCGTTGAGCTCACTCCAAATTTCGATGTAATAACAATTTACTACCCACTTACCCAACGTAACAAGTTTAGCACCCCGTTGAGCCGAGCCTACTTCCTTATGAAATTGGGATTCATGGTTCTACTATTTGGTGAGGCTAATTCTCAATTATTTTTAGTGAGAGGTCATGTCAATTTATTATCTAACACGTTTTAAGTGAACTAAAGCGGTGAACAACGATAATTATAATTGTCACGGTCGATGACTCGATAAAATAATATGCATGTTTTGTTATGGCGATTTGGCTATGCATGCAAACATATAAAACAAATGCAAAGCAAAACGATAAAATCCTAGTATGGCCTTACTAAAATAGTAAATCTATAAACTATTTACAAATTCGGAAACCAACTCCTTTGGTCCCTTGAACTTCATTTGGCACGCACTCCAAGGCAACAACGTCTTTGTTGGATCGCCTTCTCGAATGGCACCGTCTTCAAGGAACTCCAGGATAAAAATTACAAAGCTTTTATACTTTATACATTATAAAAAGAAAAACAAAACTAAATAAAATAAAAGTGATACGAGATCACAATAATTACAACCAAATCAATATCCCCATTCATTTCGGGAAATACCAATTAAAAAAGTAAGGCCATACTAAGTACAAATTACATAATTCAAAATTATATAAAATAAAATATGACATGCAGCATTAATATATGTATAAAACATGCCATGTTATATGCCAAATCGCCCTATCTAAGCTAATATCGTATATATCGTCCGGTTTTATGGATTATTGTGACCTATTAAAATCACAAAATATTACATAAATCACATCTATGTCCAAGTTAATTACCCCAACCATCTTAGGACTCAAAAATTTAGTCTTCACCAAACATTTGACAATAATTTAACATGATATTTTCTTATTACTCTTTAAACATCTATTATTCATAATAATGAAGAAATAATGTCCAACTAAGTCATAAAAATTCGAAAATTTAAAAATAATAATTTTGTATATTCTGGAAAATTCCCAACATTCCAAAACTTTAATAAAATTTACTTTTAGATTATTTTAATTTATTTCACAAATAAATCGTATAAACATAATTTTAACCCTTTAATTCAAAATTAAACATAAAATTATGCAATAAATCAAAATTAAAAATTTTGAATATTCTAAATAAGTTTCTTGAACCTGGAAATGACAAATTTAAGCCCGAAATCGAATTTTTATATTTATGACTATTAAAGTTGTTATTTATCAATTTATATCTCATAAAACTTAATAACCACTTGAATCATACTAAATTTAACATGCAACTTTAGATCTGATGTTCATATCATATATACAACCTTTGGAAAAAAATTTATGCCATAAAATTCATTTTAGCTATTTTTTCTAAAATAGTCACTATTTATTCGATTTTTACATCTAAAAATCATAAATCATGCAAAATAAAACCATTTCATTTCAAAATTTACATACAGTGTGTAAATATTACATGTGATAACATACTAAAATTTCATAGGCAGAGACGAAGTCTAACTAATTTTAGTTATTTAAGTGACATTTTATTCAATAAAATATAATAAAAAATACTAAAATCATATTAAAGAGTAATAAAATACCATAAATCATCAAAATGACCTAAAATCAATTTAGGACCAGAATGATTAACATGCAAAAAATTTCGTGGCCTTTATCATCATAAATCACAAAATACAACTTTTATATGTTAACATATTAACTCGGACAAAACCGATTTGCATGCAACAACTCTTGCTCTGATACCAATTAAAAGATTCATTAATCTCTTATTAGACATCTCTAATAACTAAGTGATTTAGTTTAGTCATAAAACTAATATAAGATCTTATGCATGCAAAACAAATTAAATAAAAGAGAAGAATTAGTCATTCTTACAATGGTGGCCGAATAGGTTTATACTAATTGGTCTCCTACCAAATTAGTCTTCTTTAAGAAAAACCGAGTGCCCCAAAAACCTTAGATCCAATTGTAAGATCTACTCCTTAAGGATTGTACCAAGGTAATCCCTCTTAATACATTTACTAATTTTATTACTAAAAATTAGTAGATGTTCCTTTAAATTTAACTAATATAAGTTATTACTACTACTAGTAATTAGATCTTAATATTAGTATTTTTAGAATGATGTTCTTATTCTTTTTCTCAAAACAATATCAAAGGTTTTGTTTTTAGAGAGATGGATAAATTTGAATGAATGAATAAATCTAAAAGAGAAAACAATTTTCAAATTATATAATGGGGAGATAGGGTGCCGGCACCCTTGGGTTACCCAAGGCCAATGCATGCTCCTAAATCCTACAAATTGTTCTTCACAAGTAATTGTAGGTTTGCATGCCTAAACCTAATCATAATTAGGTTGTCTTAAAACAATTAAGATAAAGCAATATTGTCTCCCACTATATGGAGAAACTGGTTCTCCATTTATAAAATGGAGTTCCATTTTAACTTTGTTATTTTGTCAATTGTAGTTGTGACATATGTTACATGTTATTAGACATATGTTCATGTAATGCATTTTTAACATATTAAAAATCATTACATAAAATAAATCACATGCAATGACATAAATAACAATATATGATTTAATATACTTAAAATGGACCATTTAATATAATTCACAACATCTTGTAATTATAATACATTATTCATTCTAATTGTAATTGTTTCATAAACAATAAAAACATCATCTAATTTAAAAGATTAATTAACTTGTATCATAATACAATTAATTAATTTATCAATTACGAGTGTTACCCTATAGGTATGACCTTAAGGGATCAACTGATCACCACCGTCACACGACAGTAATGTCAAACTCTAGTCAGGCAACCATTACCGATTAATGTGGATCAGTTGACAATAAAGTTTAACTTTCCCTCATGTATTCTTATCATAATATTTAAACATGTGATCGCATTATTGTCGAGGACACATACTCCAACACCTTTTTCCTTCTTTGCTTTATTTGTATTTCATCTCGTTTTGCATACCCCATTCTCCCATATATTTTGATGCTGCTGGTGTTTGCTGATCACAATGGGGGCATTGTGTGATTTGGTTTGGGGAGGGTATGCATCTGTTTGTTTGCATCCATCTGCATTTTTGTTGCATTTTTGTTTACATGTTTATTGCATTTCCGTTTGCATTGTTTTTCCTTTTCCATATAAAAAAAACAATCAAAAAAATTGAAATTTTTTTAAAAAAACACAAAAACATGTTTCTCTTTTGCATATTAGGTTGAGTCGGAACGGTAGTATTTCAATGATGATATTGCGCTACATTTTGTTTTGCCTAAGCCTTGCATAATTGAAATGTTATTAGCAGAGTCTTATATGTATGGTCCACGAGTTTTTGTTAAATTTCTTGCTGAACATTAGACTTGACTTTGAATTTTGGCAAGCTACCTATAATTTCTAAGGTTTAGAGCTTATAAACTGGTGACATTCATGACCAGTTCATGTAGGAATGTGAGTAGTTACTCCTTATAAGCCATGTTATATCAAATTGCATAAGCATGAATTCAGTCTACTTAGTACCTGTATGCATTCGGTCTGTGGTTGGTGACACATGTTAGGAGAGGCAATCCCCTTTATTTCTTTTTACCCATGAGCTCCACATAGCCAAATTGCCTGTTTTGTCCCATATAGCTACAATCTATAATTCTGCCTACCCTAGCCGAGCTAGTAATTGTAGCCCGTTGGGAATGTTTCATTGCAATGTGGTTATATCTGGTTTGAGAAGTTGGTGGAAAAGTTGAAGGGAATGAAAATAAAGAAAAGAAGAAAAGAGAAAATTGAAAAAAAAGAGGTCGAAAAAAGAAGAGAAAAAAAAGGAAAAAAAGGAAAGATAGAAGAATCTTAAACTTTCACAAAAAACATGAGAGATAAACTAGAGAGAGAAAAGCTCTAAAATTCAGGAAACCTAAATAATAATGACGGCCGTTAAACAAAACACCCATAACCGTTTTTCGCCATTACAAAAAAATTCATCTTCATCCTCGGTTTCTGGTGCTAAAAATGTCCTGCTTGGCAGTAATGGAGCAAGTTCTTCGAAGCTGGGTCCTAAAGTTGCTACCTTTAGGGGTCCTACTTCTGCAGATACCACAAAGGTGAGATCCTTACATGAGATGCATGGAATTCTTGTTCTTACTCTGTCTGAGGAAGAAGAGGGTAATTCCCAGGATGGGTGGATACTTAGAAGAAATGGTAAAGATCAACCGGTCATGGAGCCTATTGCAGAGGAGGAAGACTTGGTGGAGATGCTTCAATTTACGCCAGAGGACATCCAACCTGAGGTAGAATTTTGAAAAAACTCTGTCTTTTGTTATGTTTTAGGTGCTAATCCACCATGGAAGCTTATAGAGGACTATGTCTATAATGTTTGGGGAGAATTTGGTGTTGACAGAGTGTCGTTCTTGGATAAAGGGATTTTCCTTGTTAGGTGTTTCAAACAGGGTAGTAGGGATGCTTTGCTAAAATCTGGGTACTATTTGTTTGATAATAAACCTATAGTCATTAAACCCTGGGAAGTCTCATCTGAATTAGAGAAGGGCAAGGTTGATGTGGTCCTTGTTTGGATTCGTCTTGCTGGTATACCACTGAAATTCTGGGGGAGATGTTTGCCTAAGATAGCTGGTCTTGTGGAGAATTTTGTTCAACTGGATGGACCTACTGTGGATAAGATTCAGTTGAGTTATGCTAGGGTTTTGGTTGAATTGAAAATGGATCAGAGTTTGCCTAATATGGTCAAATTTCTAGATGAACATGGCAAAGTGGTTACTGTTTCTGTGTCATATGAGTGGAAACCTATTACCTGTACTAGTTGTACTGGTATAGGTCATATTGCCACACAATGCAGGAAGCCTGTTCCTAAAAAAGGGAAGAAACATATCCAAAGCAGTGTACCTAAACAAAAAAATCCTTCACAACAAGTTTGGAGGCCAGTGCAGAAAACTCAGACTGTTGTTCAGTCTCCTACTATTCTTACACATGAGGCATTCCCTCCTTTGGGTCAGGTTAGATTGACTCCCTTAGTCAAATCTACACCTGCAAAGCAGATTATGAGGATAAATAGACAAGGGGGACTGGCTGGTATCAGATTGTCTGGGAAATTTAGTCCATATACTTTTGCAGATGTTTTGGTAAGTAATGCTACTCCTGGAGGGGGAGTGGCTGAGAGTGGTAAGGACCATCCAGAGACCATTCCTGATGCATAGTATAGGTTTTTGGAATGTTAGGGGTCTTAATGATCTGAATAAGCAGAAAGTGGTCAAATGGTTTATGCACAATAATGGGGTTGGACTATTTGGTTTGCTGGAAACTAAGCTTAAGCCTAGTACTTTACTTAAGAGACAACTTCTATTTGTGATGGTTGGAGTGTGACCACTAACTGCAGGTGGCATAAAGGGGGGAGAATCTGGATTTTTTGGAGACCTTGTTTTGATATACAATTTTTGGCTTATAATGCACAATATATCCATATGTTAGTCTAGTCTCAAATTGATGGTAGGAAGTTTCACTTAACAATGATTTATGCTTTTAATGGTTTACATGAAAGAGTGGAGCTGTGGGATTTTTTTAAACATGTGGCTACTGATTGTTCTGATCCTTGGCTCTGGCTTGGAGATTTTAATACTGTTCTATCTCCTATTGAAAGACTTGGTGGACAATCTACTGAGGTTGAAATGGAACTGTTTCAAGAATGTGCCTCCTTATGTTGTATGGATGATACTTCAGCTGCTGGGGCCCTCTATACTTGGTCTAATAAGCAAGAGGCTTCTGCTAGAGTGTATAGCAGGTTGGATAGGGCAATGGGGAATCTTGAATGGATGGCTATGTTTGGTGATTATATTGCACACTTCCATCCTGAGGGTCTATTTGATCATTGCTCTTGTACTGTGGTGAATAGGAGAGCTGATTTAGGAGGGAAAAGAAGTTTTAAGTATTTCAATATGTGGGGCAAAGCTGCAGATTTTAAACCTAGTGTGCTTAATGTATGGAGGAGAGTATTTCCTGACACTAAAATGTTTGGAGTAATTAAGAAGTTAAAAGCCCTCAAACCAGTTCTCAAGAAGTTAAACAGTGCTTGCTTCTCTGATATAGAAAACACTACTGCTATTGCAAGTTTGGCTTTAGCTAATATTCAGCAAGCTTTGGTTGACAATCCTGGGGATCTGAATCTTATTCAACAGGAATTGGACTTAGCTAGTGATCTTAAGGAGCTTACTGTGGCTAGAGATAGTTTTTTATCTCAGAAAGCTAAAATCCAATGGTCTATTGAGGGGGATTTAAACACTGCTTATTTCCATCATGCTATTAAAAAAAGAATTATGATGAATAAGGTGTTCCAAATTGAAGATAAAGATGGGAGGCTTTGTACTGAGGGAGATGATATCCAGATGGCCTTCTTGGACTATTACCAGGCATTGCTGGGTTCTCATACTCAGACTCTTTCTGTACAGCAACATGTAGTGACTGGTGGTCCCTGTTGTACTTAGGAACACTGGCTCATTTTAGCCCAACCAGTTACTCTGGAGGAAGTTAAGCACATCATCTTCAGTATTCCTAATGGTAAATCTCCTGGTCCTGATGGCTACTCAATCCAATTTTATAAGGATGCATGGGATATTGTAGGTGATGAGGTTGGTGATGCTGTTATTAATTTTTTTGATGCTGGGAGGCTTTTGACTCAGGTTAATTCCACTGTTATCACTTTAATTCCTAAACTGGATAGACCTACAAGTGTGAAACATTTCAGACCTATCTCTTGTTGTAATGTCCTCTATAAGGCAATTTCTAAGATAATGTGCAATAGACTAGCAAGGGTCTTACCAGATATTATTAGTATGAATCAAGGTGCTTTTGTTAAAGGGAGGAGTATTCTTAAAAATATACTCATTTGTCAAGACCTGGTAAGATTGTATAATAGAGGTATGGTTTCACCAAGGTGTATGTTCAAGCTTGATCTACAGAAGGCCTATGATTCAATTGAGTGGCAATTTGTGGATCAAATGTTACAAGCACTTAACTTTCCTGATCATTTTAGGAAGTTGATTATGCTTTGCATTACTACTTCTTCTTATACTCTTAATTTAAATGGTTCACAATTTGGTTTCTTTCATGGCATAAGAGGATTGAGGCAAGGAGATCCTATCTCTCCCCTCATTTTCTGCATTTGTATGGAGTACTTGACAAGGGTTATGGAGTATGCCACTAGGAGATGGTACTTTAGATATCATCCTCTTTGTAAGAGCCTAAAGTTAACCCATCTTCTCTTTGCTGATGACTTGCTCATGTTCTGTAAGGGTGATATCAGGTTAATTATGCTTCTATTGAGGGCCTTATCTACTTTCTCTGAAACTTCTGGCTTGAGGGTCAATGCTTCTAAGTCAGAGGTTGTGTTTAATGGGGTCTCTGATGAGGTGAGAATGAATGTTGTTCAGGTTTCAGGGTTTCAACAAGAGGTATTACCATTCAAATATTTGGGGGTGCCCATCCAACCTGGCAGATTGTCTAAAGCTGATTGTCATATACTCTTGGATAAGGTTGTGCATAAGATCGGAGGTATTGGTGCAAGGAAGTTAAGTTATGCAGGAAGGCTTGTTTTAATCAATTCTGTGTTAAATACTCTCCATAATTATTGGGCTTCTATTTTTCTTATCCCTAAAGGAGTTATCAGAAGAATTGAAGCAATTTGCAGGAATTTCTTTTGGAGTGGGGAGTCTGAATATCACAGGATACCTCTGATTGCTTGGGAGAAAATTTGTTGCAGAAAGAAGGAAGGTGGACATGATATAAAAAGTGCTGAGGTGTGGAATAAAGCTACTGTTGGTAAATGAGTTAACTGGATATATACTAAAGCTGACAGGTTATGGGTACTATGGATTGATCATGTCTATCTAAAAGGAGCAGACTGGCAAAGTTATCAACCTCCTCCTGATTCCAATTGGAACTGGAGAAATATCTATAAAGTTAAGGATTACTGAACTCTGGTTTTGTGGGTGGTCACTGGCAGTCAGATGCTAGGGGCTACTCAATTCAGTCTGGTTACCACTGGTTGCAGGGTCCACACCCCCTTGTCCAGTGGTATAATAGTGTTTGGGATTCTTGGAACATACCTAAGCATTCTTTAGTTGGCTGGATGGTTAAGCATCAAGGTCTGCAGACTAGGGATAAGCTATTCCAGTTGCAGATTTGTGACAGTAACAGTTGTGTGACTTGTGCACAAGCTGTTGAAACACATGATTATCTTTTTGGCAGCTGTGTTTATAGTTCACAGATTACTGCTGGGATTGAACATTGGTTATGCAGGAGATTGTCTGGCTCTAACCTGAACTGTACAAAGATGCAGAAGCAAGTTGTTAGGCTGGCATTGATGGCTACTTGGTACTGTATTTGGAAACAAAGAAATGAGTGCAAGCTTTCCTTGACACTAGCTACACCAAGGAGAGTGATTCTGGAGATTCAATCAATAGTGAAGGCGCGCATTCTTCAGAAAATTCAGACTACTTTGCCTCAAAGGGATAAGGATTGGCTACTTAGCTTAAGTATTCAAGTATAACTTTTAAGGGTTTGTAGCCTTTACTTGTATTGATAAGATTGTTAGTGTTGTAATAGTGTTTTATTATTAATGAAAAGCTCACATTCTACCAAAAAAAAAGGAAAGATAGAAAAATCATATGTGGAAAAATGGAAGATATTGTGTTGATGATTTATACTCCCACGTGTTATCTATATCTTATTGGGGGGGGGGGGGGGGGGTTGACAATTTTATGGTGGATTGTGAGTTGTGTGCATCTAATTTGCACTGTTTAGCATTATTAAATTGAGTATGAAGTTGGAATGTTGATTAAATTTGGTATTCGGTTGTTACTAGCTTGGCTTTTGACTCCTTTTTCCCAAATTTATTTTAGCCCCTTCTTACCCATTACCTCATTTACCCCAAATGTAAGTCCTCGGCATGTGTCTTGGTCATTTAAATGGTTGGAATGCATATGTACGGTTGTAGAGATTTTATTCATGTTAGACTGCATGCATGTTCTTATAGGTCGCAGTTAGGTGAGTGTTCTTTATTCTTTCTATCTCACATTATATCTTACCACGTGTTTAAATGAGTGATTGAGCAACCCGTGAGAGTCCATTATTATAAGTCTTGCAAGGTAGAAGGTTCAGCAGTTTTTAACATCTCCATAATTCGTTTGCATGACTCATCTTGCTAATTGATTGTTGGTTGTTGCATTAAATTGGTTTAGGCATTTCACTTTGTAGTTAGCTCTGAGATTGAACCCGATCCATTAGTTAGTTTAGGTAGAGTCTAGAGCTTGCTTGGGGACAAGCACGGGTTTGGTTTGGGGAGGTTTGATGCGTGTCTTTTTCATACGTTTACTCTACTCTTTTGCAAGCATTTTTATGCTATTTTGGGTAGCGTAAGCTACTATTCTCCCTTGTTTTCGATTACTTCGGTCGTACTATGCATTTTGCAGGTTGTTGGCCCAAGAGGAGTGAAATCAAGCCAAATTCTGGCCCCGGAGTTGAAGTTGAGACATTAGTGAAGCTAGAGCTCGGAAACGGTCGTCTTGGAATGCGTGTGGCTGCATGGAAGTGCGTGAAGAGGAGGCTGAGTGCTACTGCCTACTGAAAAAAAGTCGATCGACTGCTTTATATAGTCGATCGACTAGTTTTGCTTGAGGATTTGGTCGATCGACTGATTTGTTGGTCGATCGACTGATTTCACTTACCAGGCCGTATTTGGTTAATAAGTTAATCGGCCCATTAGTTGTTTAGTAATAATTTTTGGCTATTGTTATATAAAGGATAGCTGAGAACAACTTTAGGTTATCTTTCATACTGCTAAACACTTCATACGTTGCTTTTACTTAGAAATTCGGATCGGAAACTTGTAATATTTCTTCCTTTATTTTCGGTAATTCAATTAACCTTCGTTCTTCAATTATTATTTCCCATTATTCGTTTACCTTTCTTTGTTTGCTTTTATCGTATGCTTTATCATGGTTTTCATCTTATCACCATGTTTAATTTATTTATCATTGTTATTGTTAATTTCATAAGTTTAATTATGCGTAGCTAATTTCCTTATGCTAGGATTAGGGGAGCCACGATTTTATGATAATAATATGTTAGGGTTTTTGATCTAGCCTTTTACTCTGTCTGTTTTGTTAATCGTAGCTCTTAATTGCGGTTTAACTGATTAAATGCATGTGATTAGTTGACCATATTGTTGACCCTTGACCTAGATCGAAAGATTGGAAAAGGTAGAGACTTGCTACGAACATTAGACTGATCTAATTAGAGCGAAAGCTATATTAGACTTCTAGGGCGAATAGTGGATCGAGAGGACCTATTCTTTACCCATCAGACCGTATTTGTGCTAGTTATTTGACCTTACCTGTGACTGTCATAGATCGTGGTGAACCGTTTATCCTAGCTATTTCTCCATATATTTTTATATCATTTACTTTAATTATTTGTTTTCTCTTTGTTGCATTAGTTTTAGAAACCAACCAAAACAACCCCCAGTTTGTTACCCGAACAGATTTAGACTAGCAAATAGAACAATTTGTCTCCTTGTGGATACGATCCCGACTTCCTCTACTGCATTAGTTTAGGCCAGTTGGTTTATCTTTGATAGGTGTGCGATTTAGCCTGTCAACATTCTTTCCCCCTTAAAAGGAACTTCGTCCCCGAAGTTCAACACATCGCCTCCCACAACCCGAAAGTATACCCTAAGTCAAGGTGACTAACAACAACCCAACCCGACAAAAACCACTATAACCATATCCTTAGACTTCACTCCTAACATAGCGCCCAACCTCTCATGCCGACTAATCATCATCATCCTCTCTTGCGAAAATAACTATCCAAAACGCAATTCCATCGCGAGTCACCATCCAAGTGTTAACAATCGAATAGATACATAGTTACAACTATTACTCCCATTATACCAAACAAATTCAACACAATTAAATTACTCGACATAATCCATATTTTCATAACAAGGCAACAACTAAATTACTCAAAAAATGACTAAATCACTTGAACAACAATTAAATTACTTTAAAGAAATAACAAATAAATTACTAACAATTTTTTATTAGACGACGTTTTTGACATTTTCACGCACGACATTACTCTTCCCCTCTTAAAAGGAACTTCGTCCCCGAAGTTTACCTTTAAGATGAGCTATATCACGATGAAACGAAGACCACAACCTATCCTTTGACATTACAAGACTAACATGCATTCATGTGAACATATAAGATGAAAATTAATAACACAAAAATGAATTTGTCATGCCCAACAAATACTACTCAGTATACATAGAAATTAAAAGGTATCTCGCCTATGTGACACCATGATACCATTGCGGCCAACTCAATGTCAATATAACCTATCCCGAAATGATCGCTAAACGATTAAACAAAACTTAGCAATCACATAGAACGACAATTACTGCATACTTCCTGGATACAACCCATACACAAGTAGAAAGCATAAAGGTAAATATCAATGATCCTAATAACGGCATATGGCTCAACAAAAATATCCCCATAGTCACATGTAAAACGAGAAAAACGGTATTCGGGTACATACATGGGCACTCGATCGAGTTAGGCGTACTCGATCGAGTACAACGTAAGGTACACGATCGATTACAGCGTAAGGTACTCAATCAAGTTAGACATACTCGATCAAGTATGTGCAGATAAGAATGCTCGTTAAATGCAACATACATGGTACTCGATCGAGTACAAGGTACTCGGTCGAGTATCTCCAAATCAGAATACTCCATAATGCCACATGAAGCAACGAAATATGCAAGGTTTCGAGGTTTTATTCCCGATATCATTGTACCTACACACAAGGTCTAAAAACCAGTCACGAGTATGGCCTTATAGCCGATTACATTACCGAATAAAAATCCAAGGACCACAATAAAGATGAAAATCCGACACAAATCTACTGACACAAGCATGAAAATAAAGAACGGTCACTCAAAGGTCACCGCCACGGTTCTCCTCCATATCATCATCACCTCCAGCTCCCGAGGTGCCAGCTTCTGATATACCTGGTCCAAACCCTCCTCCGATAGCAGCTTCTGTCCCTGGGTCTCCTCCGCTCCTCAACGGTGCAAGGCATCCATAAGGGTAGCTCTCTCGGGCTTCCCATGTGGCACTATCCACCCCATAGCAGTAGAACACACCGCTATCATTCCCTACTCCACGCCACCATACCGAGTGAGCCAAGCTGGTCCCAACACCCTGAAGATAAGCCATCTCATGTAGGTTCCGGAGCACCAAGGTGTTCGACACCCTCTACGTGAGCTCACTCACCTGCATCTGAGGGCTAAAAGAAGTCAGGTAACCAGGGTACTGATATTAAGCTGGTCCCTGCTGAACAAACTGTGACTATCCAACAACCTCTCTAGCTCTCCGGGGTTCTCTACCCTCCCTAGGCACCTGGTCCTCCCTCCTAGTACGGTCTCCCCCAAACGGCTCTGCCATCTCCTCAAGAAGGTCATCGATGATCAAGTAGGTCTGGTGAGGAAGGTTAGCCTCCTCACTATCAGGGGCAGCCTCTGCCAAAGGCTCGGTCACAGGAAGATGGTCCGTGTCAGGTACTCTCATCCAGCTCCTACTCCTCACCCTCCAAGCTAGACCTCCACATTCCAATACTCGCAACCACTTCTGATGTATGAAGTAGTCTCTATCCAAGGTCGGGATAACCGCACACATAGGTTTGAGGGCAGGTGAAGCCTCAAAGTTTGTCAACCTCTCAGCCAAACGGGTGGCGATAGCGCCGCAACTGATATAGCGAGTCAAAGACCTAGCCATCAAAGCTAAGCTAGCACACACTATCGCAGGGGCACTATAAGCGAAACGCTTCTCTCGGGTGGGGTTAAGATAAGAGATCAACAACATAACCTTGTGTGAGTTCATCTTACTCACATCTTTCCTCCCGTACAACAAACATGTCAAAGATCGGAGGAAAAACTTCAAGGTCATGTGCTAAACATCTTTAATTAGCATAGCACTAGAGGTAGGGGCAGGTCTACCAGTGAGCAAGGGCAGGTAACTACTAGCTCCACACTCAGTGGGGACATCATTAAGATATCCCTTCTTGGGTCGGGTAAGCCTCAAGTGGTCAGCAAATTGGTCAAGGGTCAGGTAAAAGCTGGCGTTCATCAAGACATCAACCTAAGACTCACCGTCTTTCCATCTACATCATAAGAAAATGAGCTCATTCATGAACTCAAGGGTCAGAAAAGCATAAGAATGCTTCCTCAACTTATACAAACCCTCCAAACCCAAAACCTCGTAGATATGACGGACATCAACCTCAATCTTTAACTCTTCCAACAAACCCACATCTATACACCTTGTTGGCGTCAAGGTGCGACCTAGAAAGTTCGCAAAGGCGTCCCTTTGCTTGAAGTCAGCGAAAGTTACCGTCGGATATTGAGGTACCAGCGAAACTACGGGCCCTTGACTTGCCTCTCCTTCCTCATATGCGGCGTTTTAGCGGCTTTAGTTCTCTTGCTCGGGGGTCGTGTGGAAGCTGCTCTCGACATCTGTATTAACATAGTTAGCCAAACATCGGGTTTTAGAAGCTTAAAGTGGAAACTTTCAATTGTTATATACGGAAGACGAGGCTTAAGATGAATTTGTGGTCTTACTAACTTCCTTTACTCTTTGCAATTCATAAAGATGGCTTTAAATCTCAAAATACAAAGTTTGAGCATTTTGTAGAAAGAATCCGGGGTGAATTTATACCAAAATTAAGCTCAATATACCGATTGTTGCAATGAAATTGGAACAAAGTTTCAAACTTGTGCGCCCAAAAGATGAAGTTTTAAGACGAAATTTTCGATGAAAGTAACCAAAATCAAGCACCAAATATGATAACACTAGCATCCCTTACCCTTTTTCAACCTTTAAAGATGAATTAAGATGACACAAATTAAATTTTGGGGGTAAACTCTAGAAAATGCGGGATTAATTACATCAAAATTAGGCTCAAAGTTGTTGTTCTAGCATCAAATAATAAGGATTCAAGGCAGTTTTATCAAAATCTAGCAATTATAACACAATCTTAAAGCATAAAACAAAATATTCAGAAATTATAACACTACCATATGGTTTTATTTGCATCAAAATCAAAGAAAGAAGTAAAAATTACCTTGAATTAGTTTGCAAATCGAATAAGGTGGATGAACTAGAAGGATTTGGAAGAAACAAAGCACAAATTTCACCAAAGTTTTGTAAAGAGTAAATTTTATGAGGGATTTAGGGTTATGAGAGAAGAAATAAGATGTAAATATGAGGGAGATTAAAGATATAAGCCCAGAAAATTTTAAAGATCCCGTGTTCTGTAACAGCGGCACTCGATCGAGTGTCTGAGGTACTCGATCGAGTCGATCGAGTTAGGGGTGCTCGGTCGAGTTTCGGTATTTGGCAGAATTAACATCGATTCTGTTTATAATGAACTTGGTCGAGTGACCCACCTAATCGGTCGAGTACTCCCTCGTACTCGATCGAGTAAGTCAAAATAACCAATGTCGGATCATGAATTGATTGGTCGTTCCTGCAAAGCAACAAATCGCTCGGAGTCTAAGGCATACTTAGAACTCGTCACTAGTTAACTCCTATACTAATATCATCGAATATCATCACTTGCATATAACAAAAGCATCGCAAACAATACATTATAACACTACTTTATTGCGTTCCCCACTACATACGAAACTACAATTACGTACCTTAACTCACATGTCTACCCATCGCGGCAACGGTGTCCTACCTTATTCACATACATATATCAAATCCTACAACGATAACATGCTCATACAATTTATCAAATACTGCAAGCATGTAAACCAGTTATCAAACATACATGCCACCACATATCCATGCACATGCTTCTAATACATCCTATTTGTCCCATCCACATACCCACGCACACAATTATAAAAGCGATCACACATCACATACACTATCAACTACACATGACATTACCTCTATACACATATCTTGCACATCACACACATTTTCATAAAATTCCCGACTCAATATCCCCATTCGAAGTAGCTGGCTTAAGTATATTGAGGCCAGGATTTTGGAATGAGGGCGCATTCTCACCCAAAAATCAATTATACGGGGCTCCCAACATACATACAACAGGTTCATTTTATTTGACCTCTCTACGCTTATTATGTTCATTGGTTACAGATTCCAAAATCGTCGCTCTGATACCACTTTGTAACACCCCCATCTACCAAAAAGCCTTAACAAGACTTTCCTTAGCAGATACGAGCATTACCATCTCGGTTGCCCGAGGAATAATATATCACAATGTCAATAAAAGAACTATTAAAGTTAATTACAAGCTTTGACTCAACAAAGGAAAGATACAACTGATGAACAAAACGACTACGGTGAGACTACTCCATGCCAGGACTTAGTGAAAGACATGTTCCTCCAACGCACCCAAATAAGCTCCATATATCAACACCTTCCAAGACTGACTGCTCACCATAGCCATAGTGGATCACCGCAGACACATAACAGGAAAGAAACACACATAAAACCACACAAGGTCAATAACTGAAGAACAACATACAAAACATGGTACAACACCAGCACAAACCTCCAACTCCTATAATTCACCACTCATCTGACTAACACGAAGGTATAGTCCTGCCAGATTACCAGTCGCAACCAGTAATCCAGACCGCCAATGGGTACCGCGGCTATACCACCTAGGCTCCGCTCAAAACCGTTGAGCGAATAACCCAATGACCATTAATGTGCACATCCCCCTTGTGACGGGAACCACAATGTGCGGAACAAGGGCGTGAAGCCATCCCAAAGATGATTCCACTCAGCCACAGACGCACCCCGTACACAAGTACAATAATACTATTACACAATCAGAAATACCACGCACCACACACGACAACCAATCAACAATATTGAGTAGGAAAAGCTACCTTTAGCAATCAAGAGCCAATATTGCATACATCCATATGAAGGCAAGGCAACCTCCACTAACACCTATCACAACTAGTAGGAAATCCATATTACTAACAACCATAACCGCAACGAAACCTAAGGATGATGCTGATGACTTACCTATGTTTGGCATCCCGACGACAAGACCGCGATCCGACTCAAGCTTCGTCCCCATGGTGTCTCCAAGTGTGAGGGATCCCAAAAGATTTAAAGATGGTGAGGGAGAAGAAGTGTCGTCGATTAGGTTTTGGGAGAAATGAAATGAAAAACTGATTTTGGTTTACGACTTCACGATTTATATTTTAACGCTGAACCCGCCATACGCGATCGAGTAAGGAACCTACTCGATCGAGTGACCTCTACTCGATCGAGTCACAAGACTACTCGATCGAGTGGCCTACTCTAGATCGAGTTCCCATTCCTCAAGATCACTAAGTTCCAAGTCCATTAGTATGAAAGGTTCCAAGAGGTCAATTACGTAAGGTCAGTCAACAAACAATCAACGGGTACTGTTCTTGTTCATAATTTCTTGGCATGGAACACTTTTGCAAATGCTTCTTCAACTTATTCTAAGTCTCAATCTTACTCTCCCCTTCACGCCTTCTTTGCTTCTTTAGGTTTTCATACCACAAGGATGCATACTTGGTCAGTTTCAAGGTAGCAACCTAGAATTGCTTGTGTTCATCATAACCTTTATACTCAAAGACTCGTTCTGTTTTTCTTACCCAATCAAGGAACTTTTTAGTATCAAGTTCACCTTCAAACTCCGGGATGTCAAGCTTTAATCCGCGATCATCATCATCATTGTTTTCCTTGGCTCGGGTATGAAATGATTGCTTTCGTCAAAATATGAACTTTCATGGTACTTCCTTCCTTTCTTTCTTAGAGTATGATTACAAATTTGGTCAATTTTATAATCCATTTGCGCCATTTATTTTTCAAAATAATCCATATTTTCCTCCCTTGGTTCTTGATATGAACCATCATTAGAAGACATGTTTCAATCTCCCAAGATAAATGACACCACCTATGGATCGTCTTGCTTATGGAAAATCAAGAGCCGAATCTCTGATACCAATCTGATGTAAAATCGGGTTTGTTAAGTAAGGAACTGTTTTGGTGAATTTTTTTGAGTAATATTTTGTGTTTTCGAGTTTAATTTGCAGCGGAAAATATTAAGTAAAAATGGATATGAGTTAGCTAAGAAACCTCGCAAGATAACTCAATTAAAACTGAAACGATCCAACCAAGACCACACATGAACAAGAAGGGAAATAAAGGGCTATTTCAACCAAGACCACACAGGAAACAAAGATGAAATAAGGGCGCCAACCTCGCAAGGAAGACAAGAATGCTCGCAAGAGTTCGAAGTTGAGAAAATTTCTCGATACTCAGTTTTTATATTTCTAAATTGGATACTTGAAAATGAAATATAATCTCCTTTATATAAAGGAGTCATAAACTGAAAAATATGACTAAATGAAAAACTAAACAACATGGAAATTCATGAAAAGAACCTCTTATTATTCCCTAGGAAGACTTACTAGAAAATAGAAAAATCAGTTATGGAAATCGTTGCATAGGAATTAACTTCTTCAATGCATTAAATGCCACAATTTTCAGAACTTGATAAATTGACTTGTTTTCTTCATGGGCTGTTTTAATAGGATTCCTTAAGCACTTGGACAGTTAAATGACGCTCAACTTATCATTGTGACGTAACTAGCATTTTGGGTAGCGCAAAAATAAGGACTTGGATCAGCGCTAAGTAAGAGTGCACTAGAGCTTGATATTGCTCCCGCATCACCGCACAACAGTTATGTTTTACTATTACTTTGTAGAATCTTACAATTGTATGATCCGATTTTACTGGTTTGATAATCCTAATTAACCAATCTATTACCCAACACTAAAACTTGGGAGAGACGGTCTTTCAATAAGTTATTGAGAGATCAGTCTTCTGTACCCTCTTATTTGTATTTCATGACCTTTTGTTGTAGATTGTGACATAGTAATTTCATAGCTATTTACATAATAAATGTACCCATTTTATCTTTAATCATGATTTATACATATGTTATTACCTTTGGTAACACTTTTTCTTAAAATTATAAAATAGTCTCTCAATAAACCTATTGAAAGACCGTCTCTCAGGAGACCTACTCCTTATTTAAGACGAACTTGTATATATATCCGATAAGTGATGAGCACATATTATCATGCATGTTATTAATTAAATAATGTAATCATGTCTTAAATGTATATATACAGATAGAAATCTAACCTCTGAGTTGATAAATTAACTTTAAAATCATCCAAAAGAATACTACGGCTGTCTACTGTAATTTGTCGACAAAAAGAGAGAATAATGTATTTTAGTACTAGTAGTGATCAATAAATACGTAGCTACGTTACTTTTTATTCAACAAATACGAAGTTGCAATCCTGTAAACATCAATATCAAGATAAAATAATGTCAACTCTACGGTATTTACGTTAAATATATAACTATATAAGGATGCGAAAAAGCTAGTTGACTAAACGATAAAATAATAATAGTGTTAATTATTGGATTATTTGTCTCTTGTTTCATCCTTGATAAGAGCAATTACCTCTTTGAAAGATTGTGCCATTTTTGGATCATGCCATCAATGTTTTCCAACTATCATGTATGTTTAATTGATAATAGGCTCTATCTTATTTAAATGATTAATTTATAATAAGATTATTTTACGAGGAGATTTTACTGAATGGTAAGTAACAAATTGAATGTAAGGGAGTAATTACTAGAGTACAACATTTCGATTAATAATGAGTTAGATAAGTGGTCGATATTGATCGAGTATTGTATCGATCTAGTTATAGAGTACCTCACTACATATAAAAAAAAAAGGAAAAAAAGACCATCATTTTGAGCCAAATTCAAAATTTCATTTTACGTAGCTCGATTTTGGCATTGCATCGCCTTGCACACCAAAAGTGCGTCCATAACAAAGTAGATCAACGTTGGATCGTATGTTTTTAAAATATACTCTTCAACGTGATCATTTATCTTTTTTTATTTTTATTTTTTATTTTTTATAAGAGTATTTTGATCAAGTGTAAATAATAAAAGGGACAAAGGGAGAATCTTGGAACTACTAAATAAAGAAAGGAATGTCTCAAAAGGGAATATTGATATATTCACAAATTATTACCGTGAAACTCTTTTTCGATCCGCCTAGTGCATTCTACGTACCTCTTATATATACACACACACGTAACACTCTCTAAATCGCTTATATCTGATTAAGTCAACAACTCCTTTCACAAGCATAAGTGCATAATACATAAGGGAGCGTTTGCTTCGCATAAATATATCGGTATGGAATCAGGAATTAAATCAGGGTGGTATGGGTTTGGAACTCGATTCCTCGTACCTTGTGTTTGGTTCAATTCTCGAATGAAGAATCAAATTTTGTTATATGATTATTTTATTAATAATTTTTTTATTATTTATTTATGTATTAATTTTCTACTTTAAATTTTCATGTATTAATTAGTTAAAACTTTTATATAACTTTTTTTTATATATGTTACTTTTTTTCCATAAATATCATAATGTTTTTGTTCTGAAATATATTAAACTTGTGGGTGGAAAAAATCATTGTTTATATTTTTCCAAGAAAAAAGTCTTAGAAACAATTTAATTTTATGAATATTTAAAAATATGGATCTTTTCACAACATTTTTCTCTCCCCCTTCTCCCTCTTGTGGGTATGAGAAACTCATACCTCATAGATTGAATGTATGAATATCAAAATACAAAAAACATGAAACAAAGACAAGGTATGAGTTTAACTCATTCCAAATACATACCATACTTAAAATGGATGAACCAAATACCATCTAAATTTTCTTAGACTTAACCCGAAAATCCGAAATACACGAATTTTTCTTTCATATTTGAACCAACTGACTCGATTTATACCGATAAAATTTACACTATAAAATAATAAAAAATGAAACAAAAATGAAAATGATGACATCAAAAAAGTTAGAAAGATAGTAGGGCAGCTGTAACAACGTAAGCAAAGTGTTACGGGACAAGGAAGTAGAATAGAGTAGAGTTATTACACTTTTAAGTCAAGATACGTGACGTGGCAGTCAAATAAGAAAGTTTTGCTTCCTCTTCCCATCACACGCTTTCGACAATCACCGGACGGCGCGCCCTTTCGCCGTTATGTACTCTTCTCTTTTTTCTTTTCCCTTTCTATTTACAATTTCTTTAACTATGTTGCATATTTGCATGTATACTCCATTCGTAAGTACTTCGTCCGTTTCGATCAATAGTTATTTATTTTCGTTTTTGTTAGATTTTTGTGAGGTATTTTTATGTGTGAGTGGGTGTATATATATTTTGTGTCAATTTTCTTGACATTTGTGTCAAAAAGAATAGATAAGTATTGATTGAGCACAAATTCTTATTTCAGACCGCCATATCAGTTTAAAATGGTCAGACGGATACCATTTCCTCTCACAAAAAACCCATTTAGGGTGTGAGTGGGAAATCACATGGGGGTGTCCCACCACCCATGTGGTTCTCACTTGTGAGAGGTGCCTTATCATGCGATGCGAAATAAGGCGATCAAGCAAGACTGGGATTTGTTGATTGAGACGGAGGGAGTATGTTGCATACTTGTAACCTCAAAAAAAAACTATGTTGCATATTTACATATTTACTCATTCATAGTAAATTTATGACGGGTTAAATATGTCTATATATGATAAATAAAATAAAAGCAAAAAGCATAAGAAAAAGTAAAAGATTTATCCTATATGCTTATGTAGGATTATATTTGATCCGTTTAATATTAAGGGAATACCTCCATCTTAAGAAGATTAGTTGTATTATTATAAGGATTATAAATAGTTGTCTTAATGTAGTTATTCCTTTTGTTTTCCCTGTGCTTAATTTAAATATATAAATTCTTGTTTAAGACGATGATATCATTTGCGTTAAATTTAAAATGGGCCGATTGTGGTAAATCAATCAAAGGAGGATGTCTAGGACTAACAAATGTTGTTCTACGTATAAAAATGAGAGCATATTTGCCTCATTTCTTAAGACGAATAATATGTCTTAAGAGACTTAATGATGCTAATATTAAAGTACTAGGTAGTATCCCGCGCTTCGCGCGGCCTGTTTTAATATTTTATGATTATAATTTAAGAAAAATTATATAATTCATATATAACCTTCAATATTTTCTCTTATAAATATTTTTTTTTCAAATTTAATATTTTTAGGTTTAACTTCAATGTTTCAAAATAAAATACATAAGAGTTTTAATTAAAACTAATAAGTGATAATTAATTATGCATGATCGACGTTTTATAAATAAATTTGTGACTGGTGAAATATCGTACTAACCAAAATAAAATTTATTCGAGTAATACAACAATCAACAATAAGTTCTCAAATTATATCATTTCACGATACTTTATGTGTCACATCAATTAATATTTATTCAAAATGATGTGAACATAGTTTTATGTAATTTTAAAATTCTTATGTATAACATGTGACATTTATCTATCAAACATATAGAGTTCAAACTCAACTTACTTAAATGTTTTGATTGTGTCTTGCATGTGATATGTGTCAAACATATCTATGAGAAATTCGCACCTTTTATTTTTTTAAACAATTATATATAATGATGTTTAAGAGTTTATTACCTGTAAATATAATAGGTTGAACCTTCTCAAATATTATTTTTTGATGTTTAACTTCAAAGTATTTAAAAGATAACATATAAAATATTTAACTAAAAGTAATACGGAGTATTTGGTTAGTCATAATCAATATTTTATATTTGACTTATACATATTTAATTAAAGATATTAAAGAAAAGTGTAACGTTTTTTTTACTTTTTCATGTCGTTTATAATACTATATTACTTAATAATCATTACTTTCGTTTTGATTATTCTAATGCACTCGCGATCACTATGTACCTATCAAAATCTCATGTATTCAATTTGTCCAATGTAATTTTTTCATTCCAGGACTATAAAAACTTATCTCTTAGTAGTTTTTTAAAGAGGTGTTTTTAATATATACAATGAGTCTTCCAAATATATTTTTCTTAATGGATTTAATAGCCTAAGTTTTATAACTTTCTCAAAATGTTTTTTTACGTAAATGTATAACATTGTGAGACACTCACTTTAATCATCTCTACATATCAAAATAAATATTTCAACAAATATAATGAAAATTATACTCAATTGAAAGCATTTTTAACAACGAACGTAATTATTTACACATTAATTAGAATTTGTATCAAAATAACTTTTTAGTAAATTTAGAATCAAATCACCGTAATTATTTAATATAATTTTATAATAAAATTTATTAAACTATAATTAATATTTTGCTGAGATTGATACAACATTTATTATGTTTGTATTTAATTCAGCTGTAATTAATACGTGTATTTAATGCTGGGTTGACACGTGGCGCATCCACAACGTTTCAACCCAGTTTTATATATATATATATATATATATATATATATATATATATAGAGCAAAGTTCTTCTAAGTCCACCATATGCCTTTGAGTCCCTAAGTCTTCACTATAGCCCTTGGATCATCCAATATGGATGGTGGAGATTGAAACCAAAAAGCACCATTAACACTAATTTTCCACTCTCTCTCCTACACATTTTAATTAATCACTAACAACATAATTAAAAACTAATTCACTATATATATTTTCCACTCACTCACTTCTCTCTCATCTCACACATTTCACTACTTTTCTCTCTCAAAACCCCCCAAAAAAAAAACCCAAGAAAAAAAAACCCAAAAACCAAACAAATAAAAAACCCAAAAAATCCAAATAAATCATTTACTCATCCTTTCCTCATTCACCATCCACCTACCACCACCCACCGGACACCACCACCGCCACCGCCGCCGCCACCGCCGCCGCCACCACCACCGCCGTCGCCGATCCGACGTCATTTTTTTAATTTTTTAATTTTTTTTTTTTTTTTTTTTTTTTTTTAAATACTTGATGTTTGTGTGTTCTTTTTATTTATTTTTTGTTGTTTTTTTTTCTCCTTATATCGTCTTGCTATATAATATTGTTTCAAATTTGTGAGTTTTTTTTTTATTTTAATTTTAGATCTACTAAAATAGATCAATTTTCATTGACCCGTTTTTTTTTCATTTCCGTTTTGTTTTTTTTCTTTTCAATTTTGATGTTTTGGTTTTTAGTACTAAATCTATTAGTTATGAAATCTTATTTTTTATTTTTTTCTTGTTGATATAACTTTGTTAATATTCGTCTTGTTATATATTTGCCAAATTTCGTATTTAAAATTTTCTTTTGGTATTGTGTGATTTAGGATCTATTAAAATGACTTTATCGGTTAAAATTACATTTTTTTCCGTTAATATCACACTTTTTACCGTTAAAATTACACTTTTTCGGTTAAAATTACACTTTTTACCGTTAAAATTACACTTTTTTCCGTTAGAATTACAGTTTTTTTGGTTAAAATCACAGTTTTTTTCCTGTTAAAAGTATACTTTTTCCGTTAAAATTACACTTTTTTCTGTTAAAATTACACTTTTTTCCTTTAAAATTACACTTGTCTTCATTAAAGTTACATTTATCTCTATTATTAAAGTTACACTTATCTCTACTAAGGTTAACTTCTCAATGACTAAAGTTACGCTTTTGGACTAAAGTTAGAACAATTTGGACTGAAGTTACACAAATTTGGACTAAAATTACACAATTTGGACTAAAATTACACAATTTGGACTAAAGATACACAAATTTGGACTATAGTTATACAATTTGGATTAAAATTACACTTTTATGGACTAAAATTACACTTTCGTGGACTAAAATTACACTTTTGTAGACTAAAGTTATACATTTGTGGATTAAAGTTACACATTTGTAGACTAAAATTACACTTTTTTGGACTAAAATTACACTTTTGTGGACTAAAATTACACTCATAAAATGATAAAAGATGCACACACTATCAATTTTTACTAAGTTACACTTTAGCGGTTTGGACGGATATTATTTTGAAATTTGTAATTTTAAGGAATGTTTACGAGAATTTTGCGTTTTACGAGTTTAACTTCAGTCTTTTCCGAGTGATTTTAACGAATAATATTTTGAATTTTTGTAATTTTATCACAAGTTATTGTAATTTAGCATTTTACAAGTGTTATTTTAACAACAAAAAGTGTTATTTTAGTCTAGGTAAGTGTAATTTCATTCCAATGAGATTGTTATTTTTAGTCAAGGAGAATGTAATTTTAGTCCAGAAAAGTGTAATTTTAGTCCATAAAAGTATAATTTCAGTCCTTGAGAATGTAATTTTAGTCCATTGAGAGTGTAACATTAGTCCAATGAGAATATGAGAATATGACCAAGTCCATTGAGAGTGTAACATTAGTCCAATAGAAGTTGGTGTAACTCTAGCAGAAAAAGTGTAATTTTAGCGGAGAAAAGTGTAATTTTAACAGAAAAAAGTGTAATTCTAACAACAACAAAAAGTGTAATTTTAGCAGAAAAAGTGTAATTTTAAGAAAAAAAAGTGTTATTCTAGCGAGAAAAAAGTATAATTTTAACAGAAAAAAGTGTAATTTTAATGAAAAAAAGTATAATTTTAATAGAAAAAAGTGTAATTCTAACAACAACAAAAAAGTGTAATTTTAACAGAAAAAAGTGCTATTTTAATGGAGAAAAGTGTAATTTTAACAAAAAAATGTGTAATTTTAATGGAGAAAAGTGTAATTTTAACGGAAGAAAGTGTAATTTTAACAGAAAAAAGTGTAATTTTAATAAAGAGTAATTGTAATTCTAGTAGAGAAAAGTGTAATCCTAAGATGAAAAAAGTGTAATTCTAACAGAAAAAAGAGTAATAATAGCGAGGAAAAAGAGTAATTCTAGGAAAAAAATGCACATCTAAGATGAAAATCAACAAATAACCTTAGATCTATTTATTAGATCTAAGACTAAAATAAAACGATCTAATATAACAACAATTGAAGAAAAAACCTAGATCTAAAATTTAAAAAATAATGAGAAGCCAACAAAAAAAAAAAAAAAAAAAACGAATCACTGGGAAAAAAAAGCAAACACCAACAAATATGAGAAAAAAGAAAAAAAAAACACCAACAATTTCTTTTCAACAAAAAAATAGATGTAAAATATGCTAATGTAAATAATGTACTTGTTTTATAAAAAAAAAAAGGCGAATTTAACAAAAATAACCCAACCTTTGATCAGTCTTCCAAAAATAACCCGACCTCTTAACTTAAACAATAATAATCCAACCTTTGTATTTTTCTCACAAAAATATCCCGAAATCTCACCTAAACAAATTTCTACCAAATATTGATAAATGATATTTTGTAAAATTGTTTTATAAATCTTTAAAGTCTATTTTGTGGTATCATATATAAAAAAATTTCATAATAAAAAAACTGGAAAAATTATAATTTTCTTAGTTTGTCAATGGAAAACTAAATAATAAAACAAATATAGGAGTATAATTTTTTGAAAAGAAATAAGATAGATTTTAAATTAGTGGAAGTAGTGATGAGAGATATATTTTTGATTTTTTAAACCCAAAATTTGAGGAAACAAACAATTTTTTAAATCATATAATTTATGTCTATTAGAATTTTGAATATTACCAGAAATTTTTTTCAATTTTTTTCTATGTTTTTAAATTGTTCGTAAATTATTTTTTCGTAATTTTATATAATTAGTTTTGCAAATATATGGCCAATAAGTTAATAGATTGATTAAATTATCATTTACGAAATATAAGTAAGATGTCGGGACATTTCTGTAATATAAAAGCAAACGTTGGATTATTCTTGTTAAAATCAAAAGGTTGGGTTATTTTCGGAATACTTAACAAACGTTGGGTTATTTTTGTTAAATTTGCCAAAAAAAAAACCACATTTAGTATTTGTTTTAAGAAAAGACTCACATCTCCACCATCACAATAACACCATACACAACTTTACTCGGAAAAAAAAAAAAAAAAACCAAAAATTTGGATCCGTAGGAAAGAAAGAAAGAAAAAAAAAACCGAAAAGGAAGGTGACGGCGTGGTTGGTGACGGTTGTTAGAAAAGACTCACATCTCCACCATCACAACACCACCACACACAATGTTACTCGAAAAAAAAAAAAAAAAAAAAAATCGAAACTTCGGATCAAAAAAAAAAAAAAAAAAAAAAAAAAAAAAACGAAAACGATGAAAGGAGGAAGGTGGCGGCATGGTGGCGGGATGGTTGGTGACGATTGTGGTGGGTGGTGTGGTGGGTGTGCGGGTGGGGTGTTGGGTGGGGTGGTGTGTGATGGGTTGGGGTGGTGGTTAGTGGGAGAGAGGGTGAATTATTTGGGGTGATTTTATTGGGTTTTTTTTGGTTTTTTTTTTGGGTGATTTTTGGAGGTTTTTGATTTATTTGGATTTTAGAGAGATGAGGGAAATGAAATTGTGTAAGAGGTGAGAGAAATGGTTGTGTGAAAAAGTGTATATATTAAATTAGTGATTAATTGATATGGGTTAGTGATTAATTAAAAAGAGTAGAGAGAGAGTTAGATTAGCTAATTAATCTCCCTTTAGGAGGTTTGATCTAAGCCACCCATTTTCCTCATCCAAAGGCTTGGATGAGGACTTATGGACTCAAGTGTAAGACATGGACTCACTTGATCCTAATACTATATATATATATATATATATATATATATATATATATATAAGATTTTATTTCAATGGATTTCAAACATATGTTATATGCTCCATCCGTTTCGGTCAATTGTTATCCTTTGGTTTTGACACAAAGACCAAGGAAAGAGGAGAGAGCCAATTATTAAATGACAAGTGGACCAAATTGGGTGTGAGTGATCAAATTGCTCATCAAGTTTATTCTCAAACTAGAAATGACAACAATTAACTGAGACACCCGAAAATGAAAAAGGACGACAAATGACCGGGACAGAGAGAGTATGTAAATGGTTAATTAATTATTCGTTCACTTCTCTATAATATTCCACATTGATTTTGGGAAGATATTAAAAAGAATTAGAATATGCCAGGAAGGAAAATTAAAGTAGACAAGAGATTCTAGGATCACAAATCATAAGAACTTTAAATGTTAAACTAATTGGGAAAGTGTATCATATTTGTGAATTTATCATTTTACGATATTTTGAACATTTAAAAAAAACGAATGGAGTGAATCTTACAATTGTTTGTATATAAAACCCAGGCCAATTATTTTTATTAAACTCATTTCTAGAGTTATTGAGTAAACTGAGAAGTTATTTAGGTGCTTCGTAAAGGAGTTTAAGTCCTTCAGAAAATCACTGAACTTAGTTATAAAACTCGTTTGGTAATTTTGTAAGAAAAAAATTGTAACTTTAATTTATAGTTAACTCAATAACTTACGCACGAGCCGAGTTTTACTTATTTAGTGGTAAATGTAAGCGGCGGTAAAATCCCTTTGTATATCAATTCTAAAATATTTTAAAATAGTGTTATTTTTTTTTAATTTAAAAATTATCATAAGTTTTCAATTGTTTAAGCTATAAGAGCTGAGTTACTACGGTTGATTGATAAGATTGAAACTTATATAACATAATTTCACCATTAAGTAAAGTTAAGGAGGTAAATTGTCACTTTCATGATTAAAAACTATCATAAGTTTTACAAAAGGATCCTCTCCATTTCTTTTATCTCCATTTTTTCTGTAAGAATCTTATAATAATCATTTCTATTCAATACTCATTATCTCTTTATTTTCACACATAAATATAGAGCCGTCGGATGATTCCTGAAAATGATTTGAGCCGTTAAAAAATAAATAAACCATCCTCTTTTTTAGGAAATAAAGAGGATATTGGCTCATAGATTTTCGATTGTTTGATGTAATTGACTTTTACTATTGACGAATAGGTATATTGGGCCACGATCAATCATATATAGAACCACTCGTGCGGTCAAAAACCTAGGAAACACAACCCCCTTTTCCCTAACATGTTTGCTACGAAGTACCAACTAATTTAGCACTTTTACTATACTACCATCATGTCTAAGGATACTACAAATCTTTGGACTTTAAACATGAGATATACGACACCTAGCTTTCTAATCATAAGTAACCCCAAACTACTTTAAACAACACCATGTCACCTTGTGACTTGACAAGGGAACAGTTGACATGTTTAATTAGTGAAAGATAATGTTTAACAAGGAAACAATTCTATTAATTTGCTACCTCTATAGCTAATTAACAAGTATTAGGTCAAGGAAATGTACTTTAGGCTTTAGGGCCACCTTTTTATGAAAGCCTAACACCTATCTTATCATAGTAAAATTAGAAAGTGGAGAATAATCGATAAGAAATTCTTGAATCAAATTGTCTTATTTTGGAGCTCGGTCATAATATCGAGTTATCATATTATAAAGTAATTTTAATTTAGCGTCGGAAAGTTTGGATTAGCAAACTTGAGATTTTTAAGAGTTATTCACATGGTATAGTCAACCTTTGTCGAAACTAATGTCATTTTTGTACTTATCAAAGTGCGAAAAGAAACATTTAAAGTAGCTATTAATTACCTTTTCACAAAAGGCTATTATTCTTGTAAATTGATAATAGCGATCTTAAAAATGTTAAAGATAATGGGCCATGGTTTTTACATGGGCACTATCTCCATGTGCAGTCGTGGCAACCAAAGTTTACACCTTCACCGGCTGTGATAAAATCTATCTCAACTTGGATCATCCTCCCGGAGCTGCCTATAGAATATCACCGTCTCGATATTCTCCGAGCTATCGGTAATTCTCTTGGAGGGTTCATCAAATATGACCAAAATGGTCTTAATAAAAACAATGCCTGATTTTCCAGAATCTCCGTGCATATTGATCAATCAAAACCACCTCCTACCAAGGTGTGGTTAGGTTCTTTTTGCCAGGAGATTAAAGTTGCTGATAAGCAAGTACTCCCTCCAATTCACAATAAACCTCCCTATTTCCTTTTTCGGTTATTCACAATAACCTCCCTATTTCCTTTTTTGATAAGTGTTTGTGTGGTCCAAATTTAATTGTATGGTGGGGTAATGTATTTGTGTGGTCCAAATTTAATTATATGGTGGGGTAGTGTGTTTCCTTAATTTTTGTGCCAAAATAAAATGGGAGGTTTATTGTGAATTGGAGGGAACATATTGCAATTCATGCTATTCTGTTTGCAATGGATTTTGTCAATCCTATAATGGTACTGCAAAAAACACACCATCAGTCAAAAGAGTGAAGAAAGTGGGTCCTTTTTATTTAAAAAAAAGTGGGTTCTTGTGATGTTAATATTGGTAGTGAAACAACAAAGGCAATATGTTGTCACAGTTGGCTTTTCGTACAACCGAGGTTCACGTGTTGAGAGTGCTTCAAGGTCAAATGATCAATCTTCAAGGAAGAATCTATAAGATTAGAGAAGTATCCAGAAATCTCTAGAGATTTCTAGAGGATAGTAGAGTCAACTAGAATATTCTAGAAGGGCTCGGAATATTCTAGAATAGTGTAGAGTAATCTAGAATATTCTAGAGGTGTCTAGAGTATGACTCTAGAATATTGTGGAGTCTTCTAGGCTGTTCTAGTGTATTCTAGAATGGTCTAGAAGGTTTATAAGTAAGCTAAAAAAGTCTAGGAGAGTTTAGAACATTCTAGATGGCTCTAGGAAAGAACAAGTCTAGGCCACTCTAGAAAGTTCTAAGAAGTAGAGGAGGCTTGGACCTCACCTATAAATAGAGGTTTTGCCATTCATTTCCACCATCCTATACCAAACACACAGACCAAACATTGTATCCAAGCCTTGTAATTCTCTTAAGCATTCAAGTGTAATATAAGTAACCTTTTCACACTTAGTGTCTAGCCTTCTTATCCGACATTTAGCCTATATAACACATAATATTCCGCTGCAAATGGGTTTCCTGACTTAGCTTGCGAAAGGGTGCAGGTTAAGTGGTACACAAGCTTGGTTTTCTAGTGTCAAAGTAACCAAGACGTGATACATGATATCAGAACAGGTTCGCCTGCGAAGACCATACATTGTAGAGATGTCTGGTGTTGAAGCAACCAGTGGGATCTATATATATATATATATATAAATACATAAATTAAAAAAATAATTACATTGATAAAAATGCAATTCTTATATTTTCATAGAGAGTCTTATTCCCTTCTATGATATCCATCCTCTCCTCCTTAGCTATTTGAAGGTTTCGTTCAGCAGTTGCTATATCGTCATATAGCTGCAACAACTGCTGCTCTGTCAAGCCATCTTTTTTGGCGTCCTTGAGTGCGGATCGAGCATCCACAAGGTAGCTCCTGAAACTGCCCTCAATGTGGAGCAACCGACGGATGAAACTGTTGTTGTTCTCGATCATAGTAAGAGTCTTAAGTATGATATCATTCATTTTGTTGATGAAGTTTGGTGTTTGTTTGAAAGATTAATTAGGGTTTGGAGTTTGTTTTAGCAGTTAGGGTTTGGAGATAATGAGATAATGGAATGGTGGTTGAGATAATGTATGTATTTATACTAAGTAATGTGTGGTTTGAGTTGTTTTTTAATTAATATATGTTTAGGAAGTTGTGCTATAATCATCATCATATCTCTCTCTGCTGCTTCAAATATTATTATAACCCTTCTCATTCCATATATTGTCCATTCATATGCACATGGATGGCAGTAATAATGCATGCATCGGAATTATAACGGGCCGTAATTATGCATGCATCTAGTAATATTTAATTTTTTTTTTTTTAAAAAAAACAAACAACAACGGTTATTGAGAAACAACCCGTTGTCTTTAGTTATAACAACAGTTTTTTATATTACAACCGTTGTTATAACTTTCCCACCAAAATTGAGTCACACTTTCCACAACGGGTTTTTATACTTAAAACCGTTGTTAATAGTTTTAACAACGGGTTCCTTAAGAAAACCAACCGTTGTTAAAACCTTTTACAACGGACGCTTTAACAACGTCCGCTTTTTTATATAACAACGATTTTTAACCGTTGTTATAGCCTGTATCTGTAGTAGTGGATGTGAGACAATTAGCGGGTCACACTCCGCCCCTTCAACTCACAACAAGACATCCATGAGGTAAGATGCCTTCTTGTAAGGCAAGGTGGGGCTTGCCAAAATGGCGATGCATCCTAACATTTAAGCACACAAAAACAAGTAAAAGGATGCATCTACAAAATAATAGCCACTTTCTTCATTTAAGTGGCGGAAATCACCTACAAAGGAAGCAATTCAAGGGCACACACTCCATCATAAATATTAGTTCTCCTAGTTACTAAGTCCAATAGGATACAAACAAGTCACCTCCAAGTTGTGTCAAACTGGGCTACTTTCGTCCACAATCGCTAAATGCTTTTGTCAAGAGTAGGGTCCTTATGGCATTAGAAACACTATAGGATAGCGGGATTCCCCCTCTTGCCTAGACAAGAAGAAGGGTCATCCCCTCTTCAACATGCAACGAAAGTAGGATCATCAATGGATAAAAGGGATTCAAAGTGTATGAGTTTCATGATAGTTGTTTGCTTTTGGGTTTATTCCCCCCCCCCCCCCCCCCCATTTTTGTAGCTTTCAATAATTGAAGAACATTTCTTGCCATTTTTTATGTTTGGCATTTTGATACTTGGCAATTTCAATTTTGCATTTTTGAACATTTTTCAAAGTAACCCCATTTATAGCAAGGGTACTTCTATTAAAGAATAGAAGTCTATTTTTGCTCCTCTTTTCATTGATGCAATTTGCAAACATTTGACATTGATAACTTGAACTCAATTTGATATTTTTGTGCCCATTCCCTTTTTGTTTACAAAATATGATGATAGAAGTGAAAGGACGGTTGCATGGCTTCAAAGGTCACCTTGGAATAAACGGTAGCCAAGGAGTTATCACACCACAAGGTATTCTTGACTAGGCCTTAGTCCATGGGTCGAAAGATAGTAGTATGACACATCCCAGGGTGTCTTGAGGGTATTCTAGCAAACAAAGTCTCAAGGAGAAAAATTATCTACAAGGGCCTTATATACACTTGTCAAGTTTCCCAAATAGGCATTTTCATAAAATTTTTCTAACCATGCAACTACATGCCATGATGCAACTATCATATATACAACTCTAATGCATATGCTTCTATCAACTATCATATCATATAAACTAAATGCAATTCCTAATATCACATAGGTACACAAACCGCAACAACAAAAAAGAAGCCACATTGTCATTAACATATAAGAGGAAAAAGGAGATTTGGAAAGATCATACCATGCGGTCTTCATATCCCTCATGCCTCGAATGTGGCGTAGTCGACTCAATGTGATAAGAGAAACAAACAAACAAAGAAATATATATACAAAATATACAATTCTACACTACAAAGGAAAGAACATGTTTTTGGAATTTTTTAATTTTCAAATTTTTATGGGTTTTGTTTTTATGAAATTAAAGAACATATTTTTGATTTTTTCCGAAATGTTTCAATTTTTATGTATTTTGGAATGTAAATTCTCTTCCCCCACTTTATTTTGGACATTGTCCTCAATGTACATGTAGGAGTAGGAATGAAAAAAAGGAATACATGTTTTTGGATTTTTGATATTTTATGGAAATGAAGTACAAATGCAATGATATGATATGAATGAATGCATGCTCTAACTAAATGCAATTCTATATGACATATATAACAAATGAATGCAATCTAAACTACACTAGATGATGCATGTTCTCTATTAAGCTATGGTAACTTACGATCAAACCTCCCCAAACCGATTTAAGCACTATTTCTAGTGTAGAAAGGAATAAGATTCGTCATTAGTGACTATGCATGAATGTAAGAACTAACTATATGCAACTAACTAATGGACATGTGAGATATATTATAATGCAGACTATACTATATGAACTAACTGATGTAAATGCAATATGAAATATTTTACAAATGCAAATGAGATGTAAACTAAATGCAAGCTAATCTAAAAAGTAATACAATGCAACTATATATAAGAGAGAGAGAGAGAGATATAGAGAGGAGGTATCATACAAATGGAGGTGGTGTGGCTAGGCACATCTAGACATCTCACTCGCCATCATCATCATCATTGCGGCCTCCATGTCCACTATATCCTCCTTGGTCGTAGCCTCCTCCCTGGCTATAAGATCCCCCACTTTGGTCGCCAAAGTTCTCCCCTTGGTTGCCATAGTTAGGTAACAAGAGATGTGGTTGAGCCCAAGATGGATGAGGGCCTCTAGGATTGATGTATCCTTGTTGAACCATGTTATAGTAGGAGGGGTATTGGGCCAAGTAGTTGTCAACCCTCCCATTGTGCACTCTAAAATCAACTTTTTGCATGAGTGTCATCAATTCACTCATGGATGGGGCTTCCGGATCTTGAGGAGCGAATGGTACATGTGGTTTGGGGTAGGGTGGAATGGGTACAAAAGATGGTGGTGCATTACCCCATTCTGGCAACTCACGAGGTCGGTGGGGCACTTCTTCACGCGGTGGTGGGTGGTCAAGGATATCAATGGGAAGGAGGTAGCTTGGCCTTGGTGAGTACCGGCTCAAGCGGGGCTCGGTGAGTTGTATGTTCCACCCCATGAGTACAAGTGATGTGCATCCCCTAGTGAGACATTCTACGCTCCCGACATCATTGTATTTACACCACTGGTGGTGGTAAAAGATAGCATGTTCATTGATCAAAGTGCTCCCTTTGAGCTTAGTATATCTCCCATCAAAGTTCAACCCGGGGCAAAGTTCATTGGCCAAAATTGTTATTAGGCCTCCCATCACAAAGGTTTTGATTGGAGAATTCCCCTTTTCAAAGTCATTAAGTCTTATAATCATCTCAAGGGGTGTGTTGAAATTGTAGGGCTTTGTCCCTTGCACATTCAGATAAGACTCTAGAAAAGTCAAGTCGAGAAGGGTGCACTTGTCTTGTTCTAGTCTTCCAAGTATAGTTCCGGCCACGAACCGCTCGCTAATCCTAATTACCGGATGTTGGATAGCAAAAGTATAACATTGTTTGTAAGAACTAAATTCTCTCCCGGAAATAGCCCTCCAAAGGTGGTTGACAATTGTAGATACCTCATTTATGCACCTCCCGCAAGCCACCCGGTGATTATTGGGCCGCATGTTTGGTACACGAAACGATTTATGACAATTCGTAAGTTTATCGTCAAGTAATACCTCAAATACTTGTGTCTACCCCTTGGTCGTCATCTAGGTGTCATTACGGTCGTTTTGGCAGTAATTAGAGTACATTTGGAGTACGGGTCAAAAACCGTCTTCATTTCCTAAAACCGTCAAATCCCGAGTCAAAAAGCAATGGGCTTGTCTACCTAAGGTTAGGATGTCATAAAATGTCATGATTATTCTCATTTTTAGTCCCATGTCACTTCATTGGGCTAAACATAAAGTTTACATTACAAAATACGTATTTCATTTAGCTAAAATGATAACCCGACCTTTAGGCCCGTTTTACGAGGTGATAACGACTTTTTTGGGTCAGGCCTATTTCACAGAAAGTTCTAGATCTTTCTTACGCCACCGAAATCACCTTAATCCGAGTCTTGTAGAGAAAGTTATGCCTAAAATACGACAGGCTGTCAAATGCGCTTTCTTACGCAGGAGGAAACCGCTGGGGAAAGGACGCAGCAAGTGCTGCGCCTCTTCCAAGGGACGCAGCACTGCTGCGCATTTTCTCCAGGCTTTCTTTTTGTCCAAGTTTCCGTGTTTTAACGTAAGTCAGCTGTTTCCGGATCTTTCTCTCCTTTCCTAAACCCTAATTCCGTGATTAGTATAAATAGGGACCTTCGTTCCTCATATTTCTCACGTGAGTGTCTGCCCTTCTCTTCTCCCTTTGCATTCTAAGTCCACGCTCTTGCTTTTTGGCATCTACGTGCTTGAACTTTCGACCACGTAAGCTCGGATCCTTCTGAGTACCAGCCTCGTTTTGCATGACCGACCAATTTGACCAACTCCACATCAATCAACTTTAATCAATCTTGTTCGTTTTCCTCTTAGAGGGCACTTTCGTCGTACATTCGAGTCGAGCATCACTAAACGTTAACTTAGTTAATCTCGTTTCGTCAAACATGTAAGTCTGAGGGTGTAAATCCCATCTTTTACTATTGTTCGTATTTTTTCAATCGTTATTGTAAGGTTTACATTGAAAACAAATTCAAAACCGATTTATAAAACCTTGTTTTAAATCTTTTTTACGGATTAACAGGAGACAAACGTCGAGAAAGTACACAGCAACTGCTGCGCCTCTTCGAAGGGACGCAGCATCTGCTGCGCCTCTTCCTGAGGTTGCCGCATTTCCTGCTTCCTTTCTTCTTCCTTCGTCTTTTGTTCACCTGTTTGTTTTGTTTTCAATTGTTCATGTTCATTAACACGATAATTTTTAACATAACAATTTTAACAGGTAAATCATCAATATTTAATTCATCTTTTAAATTGCTGACTTAAATCCCAAGTAATTCATATTTGCGAGTTTTCGTCATTAAAATCAATTCAGGTTTTTAAAGGTTCGATTCATCAATATTGAGTCTCTGAAATCCATCTTTGGTATATTTGCATCTGTTATTTATCCTCATTCGTCATTAGTTCGTCATTAATAATCTAGTTAGCCTAACTAGTTTGTTAATTTGTTATTAACCTTATCATTAGTCTTGTAATTAATTTGTCCTAATTAGTTTTATCCGTGTTTTATTGTTTTTATGACCAATTCATATGTAAATAATATATTAATCCACTTCTATCCGAGTCAAATATTATTAATCGATCATTAAAATCACCAATGAATATTAACAACACGCAATTCCGGCTTCACAGCTAGAATTTAGGTCAGGAACAGACGCAGCAACTGCTGCGCCTCTTCCAAAGGACGCAGCTCTGCTGCGCCTGTTCCGAGTTGAATTCTGCCCCTGAACTTCCATTGTTGCTTTGACTTAGTATTAGCCTACGTATTAATTAACTATTGCTCGTATTATCGCCTAATAATCTGTTCGTTTTCTAACCTATTTTACTTCTGTTTATTTTCCTTTCCTTTCTAAAACCATCCGTTTTAAATGTATTTTCGACGTAGATCAATTAACCCGTTGTAATTATTGTAATTTTCTTTATTTTATTTGTATTGCATTTCTGTATTACCATATTGTTTGTATGCTCTCACATGAAATTAACCTAAATTTCTACCTCGACATTAATGCATGTTAAATTACGTGATCATCGACTTAGTTAATTCACATGCTAGGATTAATTTATTAGATGTTGCATTGTATGAATATAACCGACAACATATCGAGTATAGGCGATTTTCCCTAATCATTAGTAGAGGCCGCTATCGAGGCGGGCGGGATTAGGTGTTCGATCAAAAGAGCTTCCTAATACGTACCCTCACCCCTTACTCCAGATCTCTGTGAACATCCGTATTCATTGGCATCCACGAGAGTCATTCTAGACATAGAATGCTAAGGGTAACGAGTTCTTGGTGTTCATGTCACTACTTTGTGTCTTGACATGACACGAGGTATTCGAACGGTTTCCAATTTTCCACAATAAATTGGTGGCGACTCCACAAATGCAAAGCTTGCTCGTTTTCCTCCCGAGCGACCCCCGTGGGCCCGCGTCCACAGTTTGGCGACTCCGCTGGGGATAATACACTTACGTGTAGCCAAGGGTGAAACTTGAACAAGGTTAGGAAATAGTTTGTACAAGACAGTTGTCGGTTTTCAAAACTCGCTCTTCCTATATCGTTTATTCGGCCTTCCTAGGCCCAACCCAACCCATTTCGACCAGTCGTCCTGTCGAGACAGTCCAAATTCTTATCTGGGCCTAAGGATGGATAGCGATTGACGTCAACCATACCATGATGCTTACTCCTGTTTTTATCAAGGGCTTTCACTACTCGAGGGAATGGACTAGGAATCGGCCTTACTCCTGTTTGGTACGAGCCTCTCCACATACCCCGGGTTTGATTGTTCGGTATGACAACCTACCCTTTTAAGCCAAAACCCTTTTAAATACACTCAGCATACCGTTATAATGCCTGTATGTATGTTTGTATCATATACGTGATCACCATTTTATAAACAAAACCATGAAGCAATTTTGTAAAGTAAAATCCTTTTCAAAATGTAAACATATTAAAAATAGCGCAAAATAAACCGAAACCCTGTCCAAATGTCGAGTCAAAATTCGGGCCTAAAACCCATTTCAAAATCCGTGTAAAAAAACCAAAAAAACCAAAAAAAAAAATCCCAAAAAAAAACCCAAAAAAAACAAAAAAACCGAAAAAAAAGAGTCCAAAAAAAAAGAAAAAAAAAGAAAAGAAAAAAAAACGTTTTATTCAAAATATTTTCAAACCTTGTAAATGTGAATATGTAAATTCAATTGGGCTAAGTTAGAGTCAAAATTCAAACCGACTATATCATAGTCAGAACTCTGTCGAGTCATGAACCCGTCTTCCTTTACATTTTGGGTCTTTTCAAAATTCAAGTCAAGTCCTAAGGCGTCATGCCGTCATTTTGGACCCCCTACCCCAATTCAGTTAGGATCTAAACATTTCCACACCTCGACTCACACACTCGAGGCTAACACATCGTGTCATTCCAAAATCCGTCTCTTGAATTCTCCTAATGACACGTTCGGGACACACATACCCGAACCTCGAGTTAAAACACGCGTCTTAGAATCACGTGTCATCAATCCCGTCAATAAGGTCAATCATATAAGGGTCACTCCGTCAAAGTTAATACTCGAGTCTAAAATTAAAGTCAAGCACCGTGAATTCAAATATGAGAAGTCGCTCGCGACATTTCACGAATTCACAAGTCAAGTCTAGATTTGTCATCTTGTCCCTTCCTTTGTTTGTTGCCTTAGTATGCGTGATCCCATGTCGAATTGAGTTGTAATCCGCGTCATTTCTGTCGAGTAGGAATCCAGCAAGTTCCGTCAATCAGCAAGGTCACGAAGCAGTTCAAGCCACAATCACCGTGTCTCTCCAAGACGTTTACGCCATGGTCCTACGAGTTCAAGCTACGGTGGAAAATTTGAGCATTCGCGTCCTCAACCTCGAAAATGGAATAGTGGAAAAGAACACACCACCTAGAGAAACCTCTAGCCTAGGCCGTCCAAAGCCTACCTCTTGCAATAACCATCGTCCTAGAAAGCCAAAAACAGCCGAAAGGAAACCTGGGAGGCATCAAAGAGTGCTTACCGATTTAGGCATGTCTTATGCCGATGCTTTAAAGAGACTCTCTGCCCAAGGCAAGCTGCATCCAATAGGGCCGACTCCGGATCCACCTTTAGAGAAACAAGTGAACCTCTAGAAGGGCAACAAATAATTCTTATATCACCAAGGTAGAGGTCATGATATTGAAGAGTGTTTTCTCTTGAAACACACCATCCAAGATATGATCGAAGAGGGCAAGCTTCCTAAGCCACCTTCTGTCCTGCAATCCAAGATAAATCAACCCTCTTGGGTCTAATATCATTAAACATGACCATGAAGAATCATTCCTAGACTGTTCTCACCTCCTCGCTCCTCATGATAGCGAAGAGATCAATGTCCTTGAAGACGGCGATATCCAAAGTGGAATGCTCATGCTTTCCATTGCCTTCAACAACAAATTTTCCAAAATAGAGGGGGGCTATTGACAACCTAAACTCTTGACTTTCCAACATGGAGAACTGATGTGACCATAATTGGCGCACATTTAGTCCCCGAATTAGCCTCGTTTCCATGCTTTTTAGTGCATATTTGGGTCATTTACTATCTTTAGTTCTTTGTTTCGCATATTCTTTGAGATTTTGATCCCTTGGTAGGAAAGGAGTAAGAATCTTGCATTTTCATGGCAAAACAAGACTAAATTGATCAAATTCAATGACCAAGCATCAAGGAGAGACAAGATTAGAAGGCCTTTGTACATATCATAGTAGAAGAGCAATGTCGAGAAAAGATCCTTGAGTCTCCGAGGAAATCCCCAAGGAATTTATGAAGAAAAGGGAAGAAAAGAAGAAGCTACCACGCTGACTGACAATCCGAGCGGATTGTCAACAATCCGCCCGTCCTGCCCCTGCACAATCCGAGCGTCCCAGCTGGAATCCGCTCGGATTCCCCCTCAACAATCCGCCCGGATTCTCCAGAATCCGCTCGGATTCCATCGCCCAAATCCGTCCGTCCCGACCTTAATCCGTCCGGATTCCTTCACAGCACGGATTGTCTTCTTCAAGCTACGAAAAGACTCCCTTCCCTCGAAAAAGACCAGAGTCTCCCTAAGTAGGGACTTAATCGTCATTTAAGCTCTTAGTTAACCTAATGCATCCTCCCTAATTTTCACTATAAATACCCCATTAGTCTAATTAGAGGAGCATGTTCTTCTTATCAATAATTAGTGTAGTTAATATCAATCAAATCTCTCTTTAATATTGTAATCAAGTATTAATCAAGTTTTAATCCAAGATCTAGTTCCTTAATTTCTCTCTTGTTCATCCTTTATTTTGGGTAATTGAAGATTATTTGGGTATTATTGGGGGATTGACAACCTCTCAATCAATCATCAAGTACTTCTATTATCTTTGCTTTATTATTGGAATCATTAGTAGGTATAATCTCTTAATCCCTTTTTAATTATTGTTAATTACTTTCATTTATTCATCATGTTTCATTTTGTTGGTATGATTGACAACCTTGCTAGCATGATCAACATGATAATGAGTGAGTAGTCTCTTAGCTAGGGTTAAATGGGTGATTAGGGGAAACCAACATGGGGAATGATTCATGCTTAAATTAATATGCTTTCATGGTTTATTTGCTTGCTTGTTTTGATCTCAACTCATGCACATGTTATGTTTGATGAAATGCTAAGCCTATGAATCCTTGCATTTATTATCATCTCCTATCTTTTCAATGAGACTTGTAAGACATAACCCAACTCGAGTCTCATTAGACCATGCATGTTGTTGAGTAGGGAAGATTAAGTCGACTTGTAGGTGTTGTACAATCTAATCGATTCGGCTCCGGGACCCAAACTTTCCTAGGATTGTAAGATATAACCCAACTCAATCCATCACAACAATAATTGCTTGCTTATAATTTGAGAACATGTTTGTATGATCATATCCCATGATTCCTCTATGATCCCATGACACCCTAGTGCCTTTAATCAATTGTTTACACCCCTTTAATTCATCTTGCTTGTTTATTTTCATTGCTATTTTTAGTTTAGTGACCTTCTACATCAACCCAATTTGTGACACCCCTTAGACACCGCTAGTTACAATAGAAATCTCATTTCAACTCCCGTCCCTTGGGATCCGACCTTTACTTGCCTCTTTACTAATTGTAGAGTTGCTTGTTAAGCTATAAATTGTGTTTTGATTCGACCGTGACCAACGACCACATCTATTTATTTGTGAACACGAAACGGACCCGATCAAAAATGGCGCCGTTGCCGGGGACGGTGTTTGTTTGATTTAGATTTCTTTTTATTGTTATTAGTTGTGTCTTTCTTCACCTTGAGGAAGTAACACTCCTCAAGGTTTGTTCTAACCATTTTTCGAGTTGTTTGATATCTTGCGAGATGGAATTCATAGATTGTTTTGTAGAGGACCACTTGAGTATCCCTTACTTCAAGGATCCCATGCAAGCACTAGAAGCCTTAGAAGCAAGTGAGGCTAAAAGCATGTATTGGGAATTGGAGGTGGATCTCTTCGAGGCCGCTCTAGCTAACAAGGAACTTACTCATGCACAATCCGAATTGGTGCATAATATTCTAGTGGAAGCATGTCAACCCATAGAGGATGAGCAATCCATCCTAGAGGATATTTTGCAAACTCAAGAGCAAGAGGAACCCATCATGGGATTTGAATATGATGAGGTTGATGAAAGTGAAGTTGAGTATGCCATGAGAATGGAATGTTTAATGGAGATGGAGCAAATTCTCAATGAAACTCCAAAGGAAGAAAGTGAGGTACAAACTCCTACTTTGAAACCCCTTCCCCCAAATTTGAAATATGCTTACCTTGATGAATCAAAGACCAAACCCGTGATTGTTAATGATAGACTTGATGATGACCAATTGGGAAAGTTGCTTGATGTGTTGAAACAACATGAAAAGGCTATAGGTTATAGTCTAGATGACCTTAAGGGGATAAGTCCCGACTTTTGCATGCATAGAATTCATCTAGAGGACGACCATAGACCTACCATTCAACCCCAAAGAAGATTGAACCCTCACATGCAAGAAGTTGTCAAAGGAGAGGTCATGAAATTACTTGATGCGGGAATCATATATCCCATATCAGATTCTTTGTGGGTTAGCCCCGTTCAAGTGGTACCTAAGAAAGGAGGTACCACGGTAGTGACAAATGAAAAGAATGAATTAATACCCACAAGAATGATCACCGGTTGGCGTATGTGCATTGACTACCGGAAATTAAACTCCGCAACAAGAAAAGATCACTTCCCCTTACCATTCATTGACCAAATGCTTGAGAGGTTAGCCTCCAACAAATTCTTTTGTTACCTTGATGGGTATTCGGGATTCTTCCAAATCCCTATACACCCGGATGACCAACATAAGACCACCTTCACATGCCCTTATGGCACTTTTGCATATAGGAGGATGCCTTTTGGATTATGTAACGCCCCCGCCACCTTCCAAAGATGCATGATGAGTGTCTTCTCCGATTACTTAGAGACCATAATGGAAGTTTTTATGGTGTTTATGGAAAGGACTTTGACTCATGTTTGCATAATCTTTCTCTTGTATTGCAAAAGTGTGAAGATGTTAGCCTTGTTTTAAATTGGGAAAAGTGTCACTTCATGGTCAATGAAGGAATTGTTTTGGGTCACTTGATTTCGTAAAAGGGCATCGAGGTCGATAAAGCTAAAGTTGAGGTGATAGAGAAACTCCCACCTCCCGTGAATGTTAGAGGGGTGAGAAGCTTTCTCGGTCACGCGGGTTTTTACCGTCGTTTCATAAAAGATTTTTCGAAAATAGCAAAACCCCTCACTCAACTTTTGCTTAAAGATGCCCAATTCAATTCTTGTGAGTGTGTTGAAGCTTTTAATAGAATCAAAGAGGCATTAATCTCGGCACCAATCATCCAACCCCCAAATTGGGAGTTACCGTTCGAGATTATGTGTGACGCTAGCAACTACGCCGTTGGAGCGGTTCTTGGCCAACGGGTAGGGAGAGCTCTTCATGCCATCTATTACATAAGCAAGACCCTCGACCCCTCCCAAGTGAATTATGATACAACCGAAAAAGAGCTTCTTGCCATTGTATATGCTTTGGATAAATTCCGTTCCTACTTGCTTGGATCCAAGGTAATTGTTTTTTCGGATCACCGTGCTCTTCGACATCTCTTGATAAAGAAGGAGGCAAAACCAAGATTGTTGAGATGGATTTTACTTCTTCAAGAATTTGACTTGGAAATAAGAGATAAGAAAGGAGCCGAGAATGTAGTGGCGGATCACTTGTCAAGGATCCGGTTTCATGATGAAAATGGAGAAACCCCGATCAACGACTCATTTCCCGATGATATCTTGATGGCTATTCAAACACAACTTGAAAGGCACATCACCCCATGGTTTGCCGATTATGCCAATTATATTGTTGGAAAAGTACTCCCTCCAAACTTGAACCACAACCAAAGGAAGATATTCCTATTCGAAGTAAAGAGGTACTTTTGGGATGACCCAAACCTCTACAAGGAGTGTAGTGATGGGCTCTACCGAAGATGCATTCCCCAATGGGAAATCCAAGGAATCTTGGAAGGATGTCATTCATCACCCTACGGTGGGCACCATGGAGCAAGGATAACCGTTGCAAAGATTCTCCAATCGGGCTTCTATTGGCCTACAATGTTCCAAGATACAAGGGAATTCATCATTCATTGCGATGCTTGTCAAAGAACGGGGAATATATCTTGGAGGAACGAAATGCCACAAAGAGGCATCCTAGAGGTAGAAATCTTCGATGTTTGGGGAATTGACTACCAAGGGCCCTTTGTGACATCCAATGGGAACAAGTATATCCTTGTGGCCGTCGATTATGTCTCGAAATGGGTGGAGGCAATTGCCACCCCAAATGATGATGCGAAAACGGTCACCAAGCTTTTCAAGAAGATAATTTTCCCAAGATTTGGAGTTCCTAGAGCAATCATTAGTGATGGAGGAACACATTTTCATGAGAAGAAACTTGCATCCCTTTTGACTAAATATGGTGTTCAACATCGAACCGGCTTGGGATATCATCCTCAAACAAGCGGTCAAGTGGAAATTTCAAATAGAGAGATCAAGCAAATCCTTGAAAAGGTTGTGAACAAGACTCGGAAAGATTGGAGCACAAAGCTTGATGATGCTCTATGGGCTTATAGGACGGCCTATAAGACTCCCATAGGAGCCTCCCCCTACAAGCTTGTATATGGAAAAGCATGTCATTTGCCAATTGAATTGGAATACAAAGCTTATTGGGCAATCCGAGCACTCAATCTTGATCTCAAATTGAGCGGTCAAAGGAGGATGATTCAAATCCAAGAGTTGGAGGAATTCCGACTACAATCCTATGAGAATGCAAAGATTTACAAAGAAAGAACAAAATTGCTTCATGACAAAAGAATTCGACAAAAGGCCTTACACAAGGGAGACACAGTCCTTCTATTCAATTCCCGCTACCGACTCTTTCCGGGAAAGTTGAACTCTAGATGGATGGGTCCCTATGTGATAACCGAAGTTGGGAAATATGGAGATTTCGAACTCAAGGCGGAAGATGGAAGCAAATTCAAGGTAAATGGTCAAAGGTTGAAGCCCTACTATGAAGGAGCATTTGTTGGAGAGGTCGAGGCTACCTACCTCGGGCCTCCTTCCCCTTGAAAGAACCATCTAAGGGAGAGTTTGGTGGAGTCCTCCCTAAACCACCACTTGTAAATATACTAACCCTCTAACTTGTATTTATTTATTACGTTTGTTTTAATAAGTAGCATAGACTCTTTTCATGAGCGTAAGTGAGGGAGGGTCACTAATGAGTTTTTGAATGAAGGAAGGGACAAATGCCCAAGTGTGGGGATGCATCTAAAAAAGGGAAAAGAAGTCAAAACTCGCAGCCATAATCCGTGCGGATTCCAGAGAATCCGGCCGTCTTGTCAGAATCCGGGCGTATAGGGTAGAAACCGTACGTCCAGCTACGCTGAGAAATTGAAGATTTCTGGACTGAGGTCGAATCCGAGCGACCTTTGAAGAATCCGTACGTCTTGAAGAATCCGGCCGGATCCGAAGAAAGACGCCCGTCTTTTCACCTTTGCATTTCAAGGAAAAATCTCTGTTCTGGAATCCGCCCGTCTTCTCAAAAAGACGCCCGTCCCACCTGGAAAGAATCCGAGCGTCTTATGCTCGGGACGCCCGTCTTATGGCGTCAAAATTTTGGGATTTCACTCTGTGGCAGAATCCGGGCGTATTGCCCAGAATCCGCCCGTCCCGTGAAGAGAGAATCCGAGCGTCTTCTCTTTAAATCCGCTCGTTTTCTCGCTATTTTTTAACCCGACTTTTTCCAATTAAAATACCACCCCACCACACATACTTTGACACATCACTATTCCTTCCACTTACCCTATAAAACCCACCTCCTTATGACTCCCATACATATCCAAATCACTCTCTTTACCCTCAAAATTAAAAATCCCCAATTTTCTAGGGTTTTCAACTCTCAATCAACAAGGAACATCCTTAGCAATCTTCAAATCAAAAGAACCCAACAAAAGAAGCAAGAATGGCACCAAGGAGATCCTCCTTTAGAAGTACAAGAAGACCAAGGATGGTGGGAAGTTCCTCTACTTCCCATCTCAACACCATTAGGAGGGAAAATGTGGAGATTGTTGACCTCACAAGGCTCGATGATTTTTCAAATGTGGAATTCCTTGATGATGCACAGAGATTGGTCTTCCACCGGCTCTTAAGTAAGAATATTCTTCCCACTAAATTTCTTTGTCATGCTACCTTAAGAAAGCTTGGGATTTTCCACCAAGTAGAAGCCCTCTTTGAGGTTTTTGGCCTTTCAACCCTCTTTCGCATGTATGAGCCAACATATCGGTCCCTTGTGCTAGAATTCTTAAGCTTTTTGAGAATCACAACCTTGAACAAGACTATTTGCATAGAGTTTAGGTTGGAGAATGTCTCTAGGATGATGACCCTTTTCGAGTTTGCCAATGTGTTCGGACTTGATGTTTCGCCTACCCGAACAGCAAAGCCCAAAAAGTATAATGTTGCACCATTGTGGAGGGCCATGACGGGCCGGGACTTCATTCTTACCAAGGAATGCCTTGCTTTTCACATCCAAAACCCGATCTTGAGGCTTACATATCGGTTTCTTTCGGGTACTCTCTTTGCCCGCCGAGATCCGGCCATCGTCAACCAATTGGACCTTGTGTTTATGGAATCTTACCTCAACATCCAAGGGAGAGATAGGTATCACTTCAATGCACCTCTAGTTTTGCTAGAGAAGTGGGCAAAGTTTAAAAATGAGGATGATGATGGAATGAAGCACATAGTGAATGGTGGACTCATAACTAGACTTGCAAAGCACTTCAACCCAAGGTTCAATGAGAACAATGAGTACACTCCACTTATGGGGAGCACGAGGATTAATGAAGACCTCCTTGTCGTCCAACACCATTGGATAACCCTTGAGGGGGTCGATAAGAGGATAAAATGGTTGACAAAGGGGAGCGATCCACTCTATCTCCCAATAACCGATCTACCACGGATCTCCCCAAGAAGAGGAAGCTTGTCCCCAATACCCTCCTACCTCGTCCCATGTCAAACAAGGCAAACTCCACCCCCACAAAAAGCACCACCACCACAACAAGAACAACAAACCCAAAATGAGAAGCTAAAAGTGCCTCCCTACCCCTTTCCCTACCAACCTTATAACCATCCAAATCCCTTCATCCTCCCCCGTGATGACTTTGTCACGGGAATTTTGCAAGATTTACACTACCGTCAATATGAGACCTCCGTGGACACTTATTATGCTCTTTACCCCCAATACCATGAGATGGCTCAAAAAGGACGGATTAGTGAGGAAGGAGCTTTCCCCTCATGGGCTCAAATGGAATTGCTCTTTCCCAATTCGGAGAAGGCTAATGAAGGGGCGAACGGTCGCAAAGGGGAGGAGAGTGGCGACTCATGTGGTGGTGATACGGTGAAGCTTGAGAGTGAAGATGAATTCATGGATCCAAGTTTAAGTGATGCTTCAAAGGATATTTGGGATAGCGATATAGAAGGAGATGATGCGGGTGCCTAGGAGACTACTTCATCACTAGGTGGAGCAAGCATGAGCGGCCACCTAAGTCCAAGTGAAGTTCTCTCATCTCTTCTCTTTATCTTTATTTTTCATGAAAAGAAGTTTGTGTCTTGTCTCTTTGTATTTTATTTTATTTTGATCATTGTTGGTTTAGTCCTAGCAACATCAAAGGACTCACACCTCGGTACCATTGAGGTGTTCTTATTCTATTGTTCCCATTTTCAAAATCCAAAATGACAAATTATTTTCATGCAAAGCATAGTGTATGCATAAACTATACCCATCCTTTGACATTAGCAATAGTGTCTTACTCGGTTTGGGGAAGTTAATGCATACACAACGGGAGGTAATCTAAATTATCCTCTCCGTCATAACAAAAACCCATGCATCATGTAGTATAGCTTAGTGTAGATTGCATTTAGTATAGAAATCATGCATCATCTTTGCATAATTTCCATCATTTTGGCCATTGAGGACAATGCCCATATTAGTGTGGGGATGGGAATTCTAACATTTAACTCTTATTTAAAAATCCAAAAAAATTGAAAAACTTCAAAAATCATAAAAATTTGAAAAATCGAAAACCCAAAAATATGTTTATTTCCTTTTGTATATATTGTCTTGTATATATTGTGTTTGTTCATCCTTGTTCACATTAATCGACTACGCCACATCCGAGACATGAGGATATTGAAGACCGCATGGTATGATCTTTCCAATCTCCTTTTTCCTCTTTATGTTAATGACTATGTGGCTTTATTTTGATTGATGCGGTAAAAACAATGTGAACTTAGGACTTGCATTTGTTTATATGTCATACTAGTTGGTAGAATCACTTGCATTAGGATGTTTATATTAGTTGCATCATGGCATGTAGTTGCATGTTAGAAATGTTTTGAAAAATGCCTATTTAGGAACTTTGACAAGAGCAACTAAGCCATTATAAATACTTGTTCAATTTAAGACTTTGCCTACTAGAATGGTTGTAAAACACCCTAGATAGTGTCATACTAGTGTCTTTTGACCCATGACCCAAGGCCTAGTCAAGAGTTTGCATGTGAGTCACCTATCCAACCCCGTGATGCGATATGGACTTGGTTAACTTGTCTAGGTGACCTTGTTTGACCTTGTGGTAAGGCAACCCAAAATTTTTTCTATCAAATAAGCTTGAAGTGCTCATTTCTAACAAATTTTGTCATATGGAAGTAATGTAATGCCAAGGAAACCTCAAATGTTATGAATTGTTGAAAGTTGAGAAATTTTTGTTTTGATGGAGGTTTACCACTTCGATGTGCTTTGGTGTGGGATCCATTGAATTGGGCCCCCATACGGTTGTGAATTCGTCCGCCCAGAGACAGAGTGACTTCACCCCGAAAAGCTATTGTCTAGAGGTTAACCGGTTGTCTAATAAGCGATTGGCGAAAGCAAAGGACACTAGCCCGGAAGGGACAAACCCCATCTTAAATTCTTTTTTGAAAAATGAAAGTGAAATGAGGACAATTTTGAATTACTAGTCATATCCACCCATTGTGAATAAAGATTTGAGCATTTCATTCCCAAAAAACCTTTTGTCAAACCACTTGGTCGAGCTTGGGACGATCCATGACCTTTACTTTTGTAGAGAATTCGAGACTTGTCATGTCATATGCCACTAGCATCATAGGGATCATCATTCCACCACCATCCGATCGCTCTTGACGGAAGCATTTGGAAATTGAGGACGAAAGTAGTCTAGTTTAACACCATTTGGAGGTGATTTAGTGCCATCCTCTTAGACTTAGTAATTTGTTGAACTAGTATTTGTAAAGGATTACATGCTCTTAAATTTGTTCCTCTTTAGTGCCTCCGCCACTTGATGAGGGAGTGGCTATTCTTTTGTAGATGCATCCATTATGTGTTTTTGTGTGCTTTAATGTTTGGATGTGTCGCCATTTTGGCAAGACCCACCTTGCCTTGCAAGAAGGCATCCTACCTCATGGTTGTCTTGTTGTGAGTTGAAGGGGCGGAGTGAGACCCGCTAATTGTCTCATATCGGCTATTATTATTAGGATAGGTTAGTATTGGTCCTAGTCTTAGTCACCTCTTTACTCGGGACGAGCAAAGGTTCGGTTTGGGATATTTGATGTGACCATAATTGGCGCACATTTAGTCCCCGAATTAGCCTCGTTTCCATGCTTTTTAGTGCATATTTGGGTCATTTACTATCTTTAGTTCTTTGTTTCGCATATTCTTTGAGATTTTGATCCCTTGGTAGGAAAGGAGTAAGAATATTGCATTTTCATGGCAAAACAAGACTAAATTGATCAAATTCAATGACCAAGCATCAAGGAGAGACAAGATTAGAAGGCCTTTGTACATATCATAGTAGAAGAGCAATGTCGAGAAAAGATCCTTGAGTCTCCGAGGAAATCCCCAAGGAATTTATGAAGAAAAGGGAAGAAAAGAAGAAGCTACCACGCTGACTGACAATCCGAGCGGATTGTCAACAATCCGCCCGTCCTTTTTGCACAATCCGAGCGTCCCAGTGGAATCCGCTCGGATTCCCCTCAACAATCCGCCCGGATTCCCGAGAATCCGCTCGGATTCCATCGACCAAATCCGGCCGTCCCGACCCTAATCCGCCCGGATTCCTTCACAAAGACGGATTGTCTTCTTCAAGCTACGAAAAGACTCCCTTCCCTCGAAAAAGACCTAGAGTCTCCTAAGTAGGGACTTAATCGTCATTTAAGCTCTTAGTTAACCTAATGCATCCTCCCTAATTTTCACTATAAATACCCCATTAGTCTAATTAGAGGAGCATGTTCTTCTTATCAATAATTAGTGTAGTTAATATCAATCAAATCTCTCTTTAATATTGTAATCAAGTATTAATCAAGTTTTAATCCAAGATCTAGTTCCTTAATTTCTCTCTTGTTCATCCTTTATTTTGGGTAATTGAAGATTATTTGGGTATTATTGGGGGATTGACAACCTCTCAATCAATCATCAAGTACTTCTATTATCTTTGCTTTATTATTGGAATCATTAGTAGGTATAATCTCTTAATCCCTTTTTAATTATTGTTAATTACTTTCATTTATTCATCATGTTTCATTTTGTTGGTATGATTGACAACCTTGCTAGCATGATCAACATGATAATGAGTGAGTAGTCTCTTAGCTAGGGTTAAATGGGTGATTAGGGGAAACCAACATGGGGAATGATTCATGCTTAAATTAATATGCTTTCATGGTTTATTTGCTTGCTTGTTTTGATCTCAACTCATGCACATGTTATGTTTGATGAAATGCTAAGCCTATGAATCCTTGCATTTATTATCATCTCCTATCTTTTCAATGAGACTTGTAAGACATAACCCAACTCGAGTCTCATTAGACCATGCATGTTGTTGAGTAGGGAAGATTAAGTCGACTTGTAGGTGTTGTACAATCTAATCGATTCGTTCTGGGACCCAAACTTTCCTAGGATTGTAAGATATAACCCAACTCAATCCATCACAACAATAATTGCTTGCTTATAATTTGAGAACATGTTTGTATGATCATATCCCATGATTCCCCTATGATCCCATGACACCCTAGTGCCTTTAATCAATTGTTTACACCCCTTTTATTCATCTTGCTTGTTTATTTTCATTGCTATTTTTAGTTTAGTGACTTTCTACATCAACCCAATTTGTGACACCCCTTAGACACCGCTAGTTACAATAGAAATCTCATTTCAACTCCCGTCCCTTGGGATCCGACCTTTACTTGCCTCTTTACTAATTGTAGAGTTGCTTGTTAAGCTATAAATTGTGTTTTGATTCGACCGTGACCAACGACCACATCTATTTATTTGTGAACACGAAACGGACCCGATCAAGAACCAAGTTGCTGAAATGAGTAAGAAGCTTGATACCCAACCTCTCAAGATGGAAAATGTCCAGACATACCCTCAACCTGACGGTCCTAAAGCAACGAGTGGGCAATCCATTCCTAGTTATTCTCATCCAAGAATCAGAATCAACAAAGGCAACCTCATGGAGCCTTCATCAAAGAAACCTAACAATTCTCTAAGGTCATTTACAAAGGCTTTCGACAAGAAGGATGCACCCCTAGGAAATTTACCAACATTGGTACTACATACACCGATGCCCTTCAGAGACTCATGGAGCGACGAATGTTGAAACCTATCGATCCTACACCTGATCCAGAAAAGAAGGCTAAATTCTGGGAAAAGAATGCCTACTGCAAGTACTATAGAGGCAAAGGACATGATACAGAGAAATGTTTCAAATTAAAACATGTCATTCAGGATATGATTGAAAGTGGGAAGTTCTCCCTCTCAACCTTTAGCCCGCATGACAAGTTAGGCAATCCTCATTGATATGCCACTTATCAGGAAACGTTTCTTGACTATTATCCTTACAGTGTTCCCGAAAATGAGGACGTGGTGCTCAAATGGATGAATGCTCAAAGCCAGATGCCGATGCCAGTTACTGGAAGAGTAAATGTTCAAGCGAGGGCCGATGATTACGAGTCTAGATCTAAGATCGAGTCAAAGTCCGAGTCCGAGTCCGAGTCTTAGGCTTTATTTCCCATAATTGTTCTAATGTCTTTCTTTGTGACCTTTTCCATTTCTAGTGACAATCTGGGGGCTGTCCCACGAGTCACATGTCTTCTCGAGTCTATACATTTATTATTCATTTCAATAAAAGTACACTTGTCGATCACAATATTCTATCATATCTCTTCCTTTACCCTTTTCCTGCGACAACAAGAATTGATTTGAGACATTTTTGAACAACAACGCATGTCAGTCAATGTGAGTGCACTTAAACAATGTTCCATTCCAAATTGTAGAGGACCTGAAACTCCATGTTCTTTCCTTACCTATTCCATGTCTGGCAATAGAGACCTCGCTATAACCCTAGTTTAGGACGATTATATCTCAAGAGATTCTAGGACGAATCCAGACCATCTCCCTGGTTAACAATCCATGACGGAAGGCAAGGCCATTCCCCACAATAAACAACCCGTGTTATTAAAGACCAAACCTTTTCACACCAAAGGTGCTAGTCTAACCCAAATCCATGGTAACAAGAAAATCCAAGACAATACGAGCCGTGATCAAAGACAAAGGCTCAATCAAGAAAAACTGGTCAATATCCAAGGCCGCAGTTATGCCCGTAATCCAAGACAAAAGAGTCAAAAGAAGAAGGCTCGATCAAACAAGTCATTGTCTATATCCAAAGTCAAAGTTATCTTCAAAAAAAAACCTGAGTCGCGAATCTGAGTAAAAGCCGAGATATATTCTAGACCAAGAATCTGAGTCTGAATCAGAAAACAAGTATGAAATCAAATGTTATACAGAATACGGCTGAAGTCTATATAGAATCAAGACATCGATGAAGATGGTCATCTAGCACCCTCACTTAGCCTTTCACACATCACACACCCTAAGTCCTTCTCTAGACTGTTACAGGGAGATAGTTAGGAATTTTGAGAATCCTCTCAAGCTTGTCAAGTATACCCATCCTTTAGGGCCAAGACATGGAAACTTGATCCCACGTCATTTTAATCTACCTTTATGTGCTCAGGCTACATCAAGCCGAGAGACTCCATTTCCAAGCCATATTACAAGCCATAATCCCATCAAGCCTTAACTCCACAAAATCAAGCTCCAGAGATTTGTTCATCAAAGCCTCTTATTACCGAGCTCCACATTCCAAATATCCAATCCAATTTCACCTTGACCCAGACACGGAGTCTTCGAATACTTTGCTACCTAGAACGAGACATACCCATATCATCCTTAGAGTCCACTAAGTGTGCTCATATGACAAGGAAAGTTTTACAAAATTAGTTATACCTCTTTGGTCTATAATCAGAGGGAGTTATCTCAAATCGATTCTTCGAGTCACCAAAGGAATATACTCTCCTTACCCATGCACTTTAAGGTCCTGACAGCATAATCTTAGGCACAAACCTGAACTACGATCTGGTTTAATTTCACCTCTTCAGGTGGGTACGTAGGCAGTCCTTTCTTACACAAGAAGGATACAACCACAACGCCCAAACAAAATTAACTAAACCTCAGAACTACGATCTGGTTTGATTTCACTTCACGTGAATACGTAGGCCGTCCTCAAGGACACAACCATCCCAACTTTCAATCTCAATTATCAACTTTCAATCTCAATTATCAACTTTCAATCTCAATTATCAACTTTTAACCTCAAGGATACAACCATCCCAATTCACAACTTTCAACCACCTCAATTATCAACCATCCCAATTTTCAACCTTCCAACCTCAATTAACATCCCTTCCACAACCAAATTTTCCACTTTACTGGGGGCTTCTTATTGTCGCCCAATCTTTTTTTTTTTTTTTTTTTTACCAAAGTCTAGAGTCATCTTCTCATCCTAGGGGCTTCTCTTCCTAGATGCCACCCTTCCTTTATTCCTCTCTCTTATTCTTGACGTCTCATTTAAGTCTAGCTAGGGCTTGGTACGGACAATTACAAAGGTCCTAGATCAATTCTCCAAGTTATCGTGCCTCAAGAGAAGTCTCTTTTATAGCAAACGATGTGAAAAGATGTCCAAGTAGATAGCTGATCCATGGCTCATGCCTTGTCTTTATATGCCATCATTCTTCTACCTTTGGAATTGACACGCATTGTCACCCACACTTGGTTAGAGGTTGCGCACACTTAGGCAAAGTCTGTCAAGGTCATCCCTTGTGTCGCGTCAAAACTAAGCTAGCGTTGCGTCAGTTTATCGTCTATCGTTTAGTAAGTCGATGTCGTGTCAAGTCCTGTGTCTAAAGCCCATTGAATATGCATAACGCATTACAAATGACAAATTTTTTTGAGCAAGTTTTAAATAACTTTTATAAAGAAACAACTTTTGCAAAACCTATGTGTTTCCTCATATTTATGTGCTATTTTTCTATTAGATTGCGTTCTTGTGTGGCCATAAACCATGCAGGTAAGTATCAGAAGTAGTGCTCGCTCCAACTGGGGGCTTTGCTCAAGTATACATCAACCTCAATTATGTTCCCCCAGCGAGAGTTCAAGACAGCCAATTGTCCCTCTCAACTCGTGGAGTTCAACATCAACCTTAATTATGTTCCCCCAGCAAGAGTTCAAGACAGCCAATTGTCCCTCTCAACACGTGGAGTTCAACATCAACCTCAATTATGTTCCCCCAGCGAGAGTTCAAGACGACCATTTGTCCCTCTCGACACGTGGAGTTAAATCTCAAGTTTCTACCGAAGTTTGTTTGAAGACCGACCCAAGCAGATTTCCCCCAGCGAGAGTTCAAGATAGCCATTTGTCCCTCTCAACACGTGGAGTTCAACATCAATCTCAAGTTTTACCGAAGTTTGTTTGAAGACCGACCCAAGCAGATTCCCCAGCAATTTCTACCGACGTCCTGCTGCCCTCAACATTATTGTTTCCTCGCGGAGTTCGGCAGAAGTGTCGTTCTCCAGAAGTTCCCAAACCAGAGCCTCCTTCCTTAGGTTCGTAAACCCAAAGTTAAGATTCTTACCCCTAGATTCTTAGATCCCAAAATGGCTTCCTTTAGGTTCATAAGCCTTTAAGCTCCAACACCAATGTCCTTAGGTTCGTAAACCCATAAATCCTTTTGGAGTTCTCATACCTCAGAAAGCCTAGACGCATGCGTTCAAAACAAGAATTAGTAACCCAGTAGTTCCTAAACTTAACCCTAGGATCCTAAGCCTTTAAGTTCCCATACCAGCCGTCCTTTTAGGTTCGTACACCCAGGTGCACACGCCTAGCTCTTTAGGTTCCCAAACTCCATAGAGTTCATACACTTCTACCCTTTAGGATCATAATCCTTTAGGATCACTTTTTCTTAGAGTTCCTATACCCAAACCTTGGTTACCCCTTAGGTTGAACTTTTATTTGACCTCCTTCCCGTCGATGCGTTCCTTTAGGGTCCCACACCCTAGAAAAATCCTTATATATCTTTTAGGTCTTAACCTTAGCTCCTACGCTTAACCTTAGCTCCTATGCACATCCGGAAACATCTCGGGAAAGGAATCTCAGGTATGGTCTCTTCTTATAGCTGGCGACCTTCCTTACGTAGTCTAATGGACATTAAACGACCCTCCCCGATAGTCGAATGACTCTAAAATGTTCCCGACGATAGGTCCTTGGCTCAGACCCCTTGAGCCGCCTCGCGTCGCCATAGTCGTCAGGTTGTAATCTTCGATTGACCTGATGGTTATACTTTGACTTTCGCCTTGTCCAAGCCTCAGTCAAAGTGGGGGCTCTGTAGATACCTCATTTCTGCACCTCCCGCAAGTCACCCGGTGATGATTGGGCCGCATGTTTGTACACGGAACGATTTATGAAAATTTGTAAGTTTATAGTCAAGTGATAGCTCAAATACTTGTGTCTACCCCTTGGTCGTCGTCTAGGTGTCATTACGGTCGTTTTGGCAGTAATTAGAGTACATTTGGAGTCCGGGTCAAAAACCGTCTTCATTTCCTAAAACCATCACATCCCGAGTCAAAAAGCAATGGGCTTGTCTACCTAAGGTTAGGATGTCATAAAATGTCATGATTATTCTCATTTTGAGTCCCATGTCACTTCATTGGGCTAAGCATAAAGTTTACATTACAAAATATGTATTTCATTTAGCGAAAATGATAAGCCGACCTTTAGGCCCATTTTACGAGGTGATAACGACTTTTTTGGGTCAGACATATTTCAAAGAAAGTTCTAGATCTTTCTTTTAGGTTTCCAAAGCCACCGAAATCACCTTAATCCGAGTCTTGTAGAGAAAGTTATGCCTAAAATACGACAGGCTGTCAAACGCGCTTTCTTACGCAGGAGGAAACCGTTGGGGAAAGGACGCAGCAAGTGCTGCGCCTCTTCCAAGGGACGCAGCACTGCTGCGCCTTTTCTCCAGGCTTTCTTTTTGTCCAAGTTTCCGTGTTTTAACCGAAGTCGGTTGTTTCCGGATCTTTCTCTCCTTTCCTAAACCCTAATTCCGTGATTAGTATAAATAGGAACCTTCGTTCCTCATATTTCTCACGCGAGTGTCCGCCCTTCTCTTCTCCCTTTGCATTCTAAGTCCACGCTCTTGCTTTTTGGCATCTACGTGCTTGAACTTTCGACCACGTAAGCTCGGATCCTTCTGAGTACCAGCCTCGTTTTGCATGACTGACCAATTTGACCAATTCCACATCAATCAACTTTAATCAATCTTGTTCGTTTTCCTCTTAGAGGGCACTTTCGTCGTACATTCGAGTCGAGCAACACTAAACGTTAACTTAGTTAATCTCGTTTCGTCAAACATGTAAGTCTGAGGGTGTAAATCCGATCTTTTACTATTGTTCTTATTTTTGTAATCGTTATTGTAAGGTTTACGTCGAAAACACATTCAAAACCGATTTATAAAACCTTGTTTTAAACCTTTTTTTACGGATTAACAAGAGACAAACGTCGAGAAAGGACGCAGCAACTGTTGCGCCTCTTCGAAGGGACGCAGCATCTGCTGCACCTCTTCCTGAGGTTGCCGCAGTTCCTGCTTCCTTTCTTCTTCCTTCGTCTTTTGTTCGTCTGTTTGTTTTGTTTTCAATTGGTCATGTTCATTAACACGATAATTTTTAACATAACAATTTTAACAGGTAAATCATCAATATTTAATTCATCTTTTAAATTCCTGACTTAAATCCCAAGTAATTCATATTTGCGGGTTTTCGTCATTAAAATCAATTCGGGTTTTTAGAGGTTCGATTCATCAATATTGAGTCTCTGAAATCCATATTTGGTATATTTGCATCTGTTATTTATCATCATTCGTCATTAGTTCGTCATTAATAATCTAGTTAGCCTAACTAGTTTGTTAATTTGTAATTAACCTTATCATTAGTCTTGTAATTAATTTGTCCTAATTAGTTTTATCCGTGTTTTATTGTTTTTATGACCAATTCATATGTAAATAATATATTAATCCACTTCTATCCTAGTCAAATATTATTAATCGATCAATAAATGCACCAATGAATATTAACAACACCCAATTCCGGCTTCACAGCCAGAATTCAGGTCAGAAACAGACGCAGCAACTGCTGCGCCTCTTCCAAAGAACGCAGCTCTGCTGCGCCTGTTCCGAGTTGAATTCTGCCCCTGAACTTCCGTTGTTGCTTTGACTTAGTTATTAGCTTACGTATTAACTAACTATTACTCGTATTATCGCCTAATAATCTGTTCGTTTTCTAACCTATTTTACTTCCTTTTATTTTCCTTTCCGTTCTAAAACCATCCGTTTTAAATGTATTTTCGACGTAGATCAAGTAACCCGTTGTAATTATTGTAATTTTCTTTATTGTATTTGTATTGTATTTCTTTATTACCATATTGTTTGTATGCTCTCACATGCAATTAACCTAAATTTCTACCTCGACATTAATGCATGTTAAATTACGTGATCACCGACTTAGTTAATTCACATGCTAGGATTAATTTGTTAGATGTTACATTGCATGTGATGCGTGACTATAATATGATGTTTTACACCCTATTTTACACGCATTTCAGAGCCTTATTATGTAGTTTACACTACTATATTCCCTATTTCCGTCTACTCTCGTATTTTTATGTAATATTGCAGATTATTGTGGAAATGAGTAGATAATGGACCAATTCTTGACCCCAAGATCTAAGATTAGGAAGGACATGAAGATTTGACTCGGAGTTGAAGTTTAGGATGCGTTTCAAGGTCTAAAGATAGCAAAAGCTTGGCTGCGTACAAATTGCAAAGCTTAAACAAGCAAAGAATCGCTTCACATTACTGCAGACTGCTTAAAATGGCTATATCTCAAGTTCTTGATCTGATAATCGAGTGATTCCAATTGGAGGTGAAAGCTTATCCTCTTAGCTTTCCAAATCCGCGTAGAACACTTGATTTGACAAAGTAACGAAGAAATGGCAGCCGTTTTAAGATCGGTGCGCGCTGCAGAATTCGTCAGAATGCATTACTGTACATCACCTTTGGTCGACCGACTGGTCCCAGTAGTCGATCGACCACACCACGATGCTGACGTAAAATTAAAAGAACGAGAATTAGAAGCCCATTGCAATTAGGTTTTAGGAAATAAGAGTCACGTTAAACTCCTATATAACGTGACCTCATTCATCAGAATTAGGGGAATGAGAATTCAGTAAAGAGTCCTTTTACAGATTCAACTTTATTGTTTCAATTATCATTCATTAGTTTAGTTTTCAAAAAAAGTTCTTTTTGCATTCGGAATTGCTTCCTGCCCTTTTTAACTCGGTAATCCTCTTTTAATTTCAGTTTACTTTAATTCTTTTGTTAGATTAGAACTGATAGAATAGCATCCCAAACCCTTAATTCAATTATTGCAAGTTTATTATTCAATTACATTAATTATGCCTTCTTTAATTGTTGTTATCAATTTCGTAGTTGTTGTTAAATTTACCATGAGCAGCTAAATTCACCCTGCTAAGATGTGAGGGGATCTGCAGTGTAGACGGCGTAGAATAGGTAGACCTGAGTCGGGGTATGGTAGATCGACTGACCTTGTTGGTCGATCGAATGTACCTGTTCGACGATCGACCGACTTAACTGGTCGATCGACTGAATCGTGTTAGATTAGCACCGTTTCAATGTTTTAATTGCAATTTTAACGACGAGACCGAGAGGAGACTTGTTAAATACTTAGGAATTGACCGACCAAGAAGATCGAGAGATAGGGAAGGGAAATAAACTAATAATTGAAACGACTAAATTACGGTAAGATCGAAAGATAAATAATTTAGGCTTTAGGAATCACTTTTCGGGGTGAGAGATAGTATTAGTGAGACCTAGGGACCAGTAGCATAGGCTGAAAGGCGCTTCTAGTTAAGTTGGGCCGAGAGGACTTCTTATTTGCCCATCTACATGATTTTTATCAGACTTACTTGGGATTACCGCCGTCAAAACTGCAGTGAACCGATCGTCTTAGCTCTCTTTTAGTCATTGTTCACATCCTTTTACTTTATTCGCATATTTATTCGCTTTAATTTTAGATTTATTTTATTTTCATTCAATAGTTATAGCTCAAAATCAAACCCCCCATCACTTATAGACTAAATATAGGCAATTAATAATTCCCTACCTCCATGTGGTTCGACCCTGCTTACCACTAGCTTATGTTAGTAGTATTTAGGTTATAAATATTATTTTTGATACTAAACGACGGTATCAAATTTTGGCGCCGTTGCCGGGGAGGCAGCGTAATTTTTTAGTTGTTTTAATTTTAGTTTTTGGTCTCAAGGAGCATCCGTTCCTTGAGGCAGTATTTATCTTCTTCTTGTAGTTTCTTCTTATATGCAGGTCACATTGCGCTAGACAGAGACTATTAGAGAAGTTATTTCAGGAGGAAGGCTTGAGTACTCCTTATAGATGGAGAGCAGAAGCATAGCGCATCATTCTGGGCCTAAAGTTCAGGATATCCCAAAGGGATACGCTCTCCCAGCTGGTACAGATGGTTCCTTTGAGCCCCGTCCTTCGCATATATATTTATTGGAGAGGAACCAATTCAGTGGAGCTGCAGATGAAGACCCAGCAAAGCATATGGAGGTTTTCATTGATTATGTCTGTTCTATTCCTCCACTAGAGGGCGTGACACAGGATCAGATCAAAGAAACTCTGTTTCTCTTTTCGCTCCGAGATGCTGCTAGGGAGTGGTATAGGGATTTGGATAGAGAAGCTTTGGGTATTACTAATTGGAATTCATTGGCTCTTGATTTTTACAAGAAATACTTTTCACCGTCCAAGACAAATGCAATTAGAGCCCAAATTACAAATTTCAAGCAGTGGCCTGATGAGGAATTTCACGAATCTTGGATCAGATTTAAGAAGCTAGTCCACTCTATTCCACACCATGGTTTTCAACAGTGGTATTTGTGCAACCAGTTCGACATTGGGTTGTACGATGACCACATGAGTATTCTTGATGCAACAGCTAATGGTCGGTTCCAAAACAACATTGGTGATAATAAGGGTTGGAACACGATTGAAGAGATGGCCACACACCGTGCAGAATATGGTAATCCTAGGGGTAACACACGGTTGAGCTCGAATGATAACAGTGCTATCCTGGCACAATTGTAGGCTATGAGTGTCAGATTTGATATGCTGGAGAAGAAGCAAGAGGAATTTAATTTTGAACAACATTATATGCCTCCTTATGTAGCTCCACCACTACCCACTCCGCCGCAACAACTATTAAATAATGAAGTTGCAGAGTTAACAAATTTAGTGCATTTGCTTATGGTGGAAGTGCAGAAAAGTAATGCTGCGAATGAGGCCTCAATCACGGAGCTGAAGTCTCATTTAGATAACTTAGACAAGAATGCAGCTGAAATTTCGGGTCAATTTCTTTCTCTGAATCAGCGTATAGAAACCGTACATGCAATGACGCTGAGGAGTGGGTCTACCCCTGATGGGCCCACTATGGTAGAAGGTGTTTCCGAGGGAGACGTGGCTGAACCAACTGGAAAAATGACTGAAACAGCGAAAAGGAACAAATCAGAAAAAACGAACAACAGCATAGGCAGTCGATCGACTTCAAAGGGTGGTCGATCGACCGCTTCCAGTCAACAGTGGCGAGTTTCTGATGTTTCTGGAAAATCTGAAAAATTGAGCAACAGCGATGTTGGTCGATCGATTGACCACATTGGTCGATCGACCACTCTGATCCTTCAAAGTGAAAGTTTCTGATTCTGCTGAGAATTTTGGGGAAGAGGAGATCGGTCGATCGACTGACCTACATGGTCGATCGACTGAAGATGCTGCTGACAGCGAGCCTTTCCGTCCTCCTTTACCTGATAAGTTGAGGTAATTTTTGTTCGGAGGTAAGACGACCCCACAATTTTTAAAGCAAGCTCTCAATGCTGATGGGACGATTCCAGCTCTGAAATATGACCCGACAACGGTCAATGGTTCATTCTTGACTCGGTCTGAAGAGGGTTCGAGCTACAACAAAGATAAAGTAGTGAACTTTCAGCCCAAATCCACTGATGCTGGTATGCGTGATATTGAGGAGAGGGCCAAGTTACTTCTGACGGCCCCATATCCAGAGAGACTAGTGCCTTCGAAGGATCGGGTATCTTTCGAAAAATTTAAAGCTGTTGTTAGAAGTTTGAATGTTCAGGTTCCTTTTCTAGAGCTAGTTAATCAAGAACCTGCTCATATGAAATTTATGAAGCAATTATTGACTAAAAAGCGGTCACTTGATAAGGTCGAGTCAGTTGCTTTAACTGAAGAGTCTTCTTCTTAATTATTTGACTCACACTGCTCCTCACAAGTTAGCTGACCCTGGTAGTTTTTCTGGTCCTTGTAAAATTGGTACCTTCTCAATTGAGAAGGCATTATGTGATTTAGGAGCTAGTATCAGTGTTATGCCTTTGAGTCTAGCTAGGAAATTGGGATTGACTAAATTTGCGGTCACAAATATGACAGTGCAGATGGCTGATCGTTCTAGGGTCCAGCCGGTAGGAGTCTTAGAGGATATTCCTGTGCAGATTGACCGATTCTTTTTCCCGGTTGACTTTATTGCTTTGGACATACCAGAGGATGTTCAGATCCCAATTATATTGGGTACACCATTTTTGCACACTGCTGGTGCAATAATTGATGTAGGGAATAAGAATCTCTCCTTCAAGGTGGGAAAGCAGTCAATTGTTTTTGCCCAAACCCCCATAAAGAAGGACGCTATGTGCCTTGTAACTTGCAATGTTGTGTCTGATAAGAAATCCTATGTTGTGTTACCCGACATTCGCTTTAGTACTGTGCCCTTATTCTGCTATAACACCTCCGCCCCCATTGGGAGCAATATGGAGGAAGATTCTTTGTTTTGACTATTGCGAGGGGAACTGGTTTGGGGAAGGAAGAACCACCTGTTGTTCCAGCTGTGAAGGAATCAATTACTCAGAGAGGTGGATTGGGATGTCTTATTTACGGCACAGATGAGGAACCGGAGGAGAGCCCAACGAAGCAAGAGCCGAGGAAAGTGTCGGAGTATGACTTGGAGTTCGATGAGCCGGATGATCCAAGAGCTTGGGAGGTTACTAGAGCTGGAGATGACCCGCTGAGTATTCCAGATGTTGGAATAGAGTGGAGACTGCTAAGGAGATTCGCACCGTGGAGGGAACTTCCTATAGCCAGAAGCCGTGGTCGGAGCTATTCCGCAGCTTGGGTGGATGAACTATTCATTTCATAGGCTTTTTAAGACCATTTTATTGCTGTTTTTAGACTATTTACTGTTTTGGTTTGCGCAAGACTTCGCTTTTATTGGTTTGCTTAGGATTTTATAAGACTATAGACTTTGCATTTGGGTTTAGCGCAATTTTGGGCGCTGTATTTATGTGCAATTTGCAGGTTTTAGACCAAGTTAACTCAATTTATTGAATTAATTCAAAGAAAGTATTGTTTTGTCAAGTAAGTCAGTCGATCGACCATACCCACCGGTCGATCGACTGCCCTTTGCAGCACAGGAGCTTCTGTCTCAGTTGACCTAGTCGATCGACCAGTACTAGCGGTCGATCGACCACTATTGCTGCTGTACCGGTTTCGCGATCATTCCCCTGCTGTGTTTGGTCGTTTTGCGGAGCACGAATGGGAGTACCTTATGGTAGAACTGCTGGCTACTGAAACCTCCTAGCTCACGCTGGTTTGGGGAGGTTTCCTTTTGCCCTTAAAATCTTGTGAGTTTCCGAGTTCCTTTTCATGTCTTATTTAGTTATTTATCGCAAAAATCTCATTTCCCTTTTGTTTCATTTACATGATTTTGCACAATGGGGACATTGTGTGATTTGGTTTGGGGAAGGGTTTTGCGTCGCATTTGCATTGTTTTTACTGCATTTCAGTTACACGTTTATTGCATTTCTGCTTGCATTGCATTTATTTCCTATATATACAAAATTCAAAATTCAAAAAAAGAATTGAAAAAAATCCCAAAAATTCAAAAAATTCACTTTTATTTTAGCATGTAGATCGAGTCGGAACGGTAGTATTTCAATGATGACATTGCATTTTTAGCTGTTTATGCCCAAGCCGTGCTTAATTGACATGTTATTAGTAGAATCACATATTCATACCTACGAGTTTTCGTTAAATTATTTGCTGAACTTGAAACTTGACTTTGAATTTTGGCAAACTACATCATTTTCTGAGTCTTAGAGCTTTATAACTGGTGTCATACATGACCAGTTTATTTAGGATGTGAGTAGTTACTCCTTATGAGGCATGTTACATAAATTTGCATAAACATGAACTTGATCTGCTTAGTACCTGTATGCATTTGGGTTTGTGGTTTGTTGACACATGTGGTAGAGGTATCTCCTTTATTCTGTTTTACCCATGAGCCCCTCATAGCCAAATCGCCTATTTTGTCCCAATTAGCTACAATCTATAATCTATCCTACCCTAGTCGAGCTAGTAAAGGTAGCAATTTTGGGAATGTGTTGTTTGCGGTTTGGTTATTAATTCTGATTATGAAACGTTAGGTGAAAGGATGAAGAAAAAAAGAATTGAAAAAGGAAAAGAATATGAAGAGAAAAAAAGAAAAATGAAAAGAAAAAAATTATGAAACGAAAGAAAAAAAATCATATACGGAAAAGTGGAATAATATTATGTTGTGATTTTTGCTCCCTTGTTATATTTGTATCCTATGGGGAGTTGACGATATTTTGGTAATTAGTGAGTTGTGTGCATCTAATTGGCACTGTTTTGTATTAATTTATTTTTGAGTTTGAAATTGGGATGTTCCTAAATTTGGTGTTTAGTAGTTGCTAGCTTGGCTTTAACTCCTTTATCCAAATTCATTTTAGCCTCTTCTTACCCATAGCCTCACATATCCAAATTTACCTCGGCATGTGTCATGGTCTTTAATGGTTAGAATGCATATGTACGGTTGTAGAGATCATTTTCAAATTAGATTGCAGGCATGTTCTTATTGGTCGTAGTTAGGTGAGAGTCATTACAAAATTACTTCTTTCTATCTTTTACATATATTCACCTATGCTTATTTGTGTGATTTGAGCGACCCGTGAGAGTCCAATTTGATAAGTCTCTACGGTCAACGGTTCGGCAGCTTTTAACGACTTCATAACTCGTTTGTATGATTCATATTGCTAGTTGATTGACAATTGTTGCATTAAATTGGTTTAGGCTTTACAGTTTGCATTTCGCTCTAAGAATGAACGCGTTCCATTAGGTTCTAAGATCGAGTCTAGTTCTTGCTTGGGAACAAGCTGAAAGATCATAGATCCATATTAGACTCTCTAATAAAATTAATTTATCTCATAAATTATCATTTAGGTGATCTATGTAACATGCATGCTAATATGAAAGCATAAAAAAGAGAGTATAAGGAAAAACAATTTCCTTACATTGAATATATGGCAAAATGGGCACAAACTAGTTCTCCTTACTAGTATGTTCTTGAGCTAAAATGATATGGATGATCCTCCTTGAAAAACCTTCAAAAGAAAGTCTCCTTCAAGTTGTACCCAAGAACTAACCCAATAATAATAACAAGTTTGTACTAGTAACTTGTTAATATTGCTCCCTTGATAAATATTAGTAATATCACTAACTTATCTTAGTAATATTATTAATGTATACTAGTTGATGAATTATTATTGTAGAGAGATAGAGAGAAAAGTTCACATGAAAATGTAGAGTGTAAAATGAGGTAGTGTAAAAATGTGAACAAATGATGGAGTATATGGGGCAAAAGTGGCGGGTGGATTGAGTGCTCAAGTGGACAATTTTTGTCTTATAATTTTATCTTACATCACATGCAAAATCTAGTATAAGATATATATTATGGTAGTATACAAAATAAGGTAAAATGATTATGTGAGTAATCATCCACTACACTTATTTTACACGGTCCACTTGACCATATACGGGTCCATGTTGGTTTTTATATTTGTCGCACAAATCCGTGTAATTTTCATTTTAAACATCGTATCATGTTTAAATACTTCCATAATTAATTCGTCCAATTCACTCCGTAAATATACGTGTACCACTACACATATTATTTACGTACTAATATTAATCACATTAATCAATTAGTACAATTTTAGTAAATTAACAGTTAATTAACTAAAACCCGATTCCCAAAACTTATTATTTAATTATCGCACAATTAAATAATAACTGCCGCTCCTCGAGTTCGCAACTCGAAATCTCTCTAAAAATAATCGACTAACCTCTTAGTCTATAAATCAAGGGACTAAACAAATTGTATCTTATACAATTAATTAGTTATCAATTGGGGTTCGTTCCTTTAGGTGTGACCGAAAGGGGTCAGTTGATCACCGCCGTCTCACGACAATAACGTCAAACTCTAGTCAGCCAATCGTTATCGATTTACATTAATCAACTGACGAGGATCAAAGAATTAAATATCTGATGATATTCCATTAATGAGATTTATTATGTTAACGCACTATTGTGGAGGACACTAACTCCAACAATCTCCCACTTGTCCGACACAAGGTGTGCGCTACCAATTCTCTTGTCCGTTTTAATCTCCCACTCAATGCAAGGTGTCTTTCAGGTCGCACTTGCACATGAACACATCGCGAATGGTTTTCTCGATCGGGAGTGTGACTACCTGACCGGAAAAATCTCTCACAGATTACTTCCGAGCGTGGCCACGCATTTGTAGTCATTAACTCCTCGAGTGGCCTTGAGATATAGTTACCCAACGTAGGTGGACAATTCCTGTATGCCCTATCTATCCTATTGCACAATACAACTCACCATGACCTAGTAAATGTCCTTTTGGCCTCCTTTCACGGCACGACCTAGGACAAAAACCAAAGTCACTCGGAAACTGCACCTGCTCAGATAATAGTCTCCAGTCAAAATAATCGACTCATTAGAACATCTTAGAGATCCCCGCCACGACCAAGCGTCTATAATAGAACTTCAGGACTCTCTAAATGGTCACTGTCCGGCAAAGTGTCACACACTCTGCCTATGTAATCGACCAGTCATCACATATGACCTTATGGTGTTGAACAACCATCAATCGACTTACAATCTAGTCACTCCGAGACGTCACCTCATTAAGTGACTAGGGACAAAATACAATGTTCATCTTATTCACTTGAATAGTGTTCAACATTGTCTCCACAACTTATTCAGATAAACAAGGTATTAAAATTTAGTCACACTAAATAAAAGTTTCATGAAAGAATGAATACGAAAACAATGAATGTGATTATCATATATATAATAATAGATACACTATCCAATTATTACATATCCATAATCTAAAGAAAATCTGGTACTCGTCTCAATCCCATAGCGACGACATGACCATCATGCTTAGCCTTTGATAAAGGCTTGGTTAAAGGATCAGCAATATTATCATCTGTCCCAACCTTACAAATGTTAATTTCCTTCCTTTCCACATAATCTCTAATTACATGGTATTTCCTTTCAATGTGTCTAGATTTGTTACTAGACTTAGGCTCTTTGGCTTGAAAAATAGCTCCACTGTTATCACAATATAAAGTGATAGGATCTTTGGCGGAATGGACTACTCCTAGCCCCTCCATGAATTGCCTAATCCAAACAGCTTCCTTCGCAGCCTCAGACGCTGCAAGGTACTCAGCCTCTGTTATAGAATCCGCAGTAACACTTTCCTTGAAGCTCTTCCAGCAAACAGCTCCTCCATTTAGCATAAACACATAGCCGGATTGGGATTTCATGTCATCCCGATCGGTTTGGAAACTTGCGTCTGTGTAACCTCTTACACGCAACTCAGTTTCACCTCCAAACACTAAGAACGAATCCTTAGTCCTTCTCAAGTACTGAAGGATGTTCTTTACGGCTATCCAGTGACTCTCACCAGGATTGGCTTGATACCGACTTGTCATGCTCAAGGCATACGCAACGTCGGGGCGAGTGCAAATCATAGCATACATGATAGACCCAACATCGGAAGCATAAGGGACGGTCTTCATGTGTTCAATTTCCTTAGGGGTGGAGGGAGACTGTGACTTGCTCAAAGTAATCCCTTGGCCCATAGGTAGAAATCCTCTCTTGGAGTCTTTCATATTGAACCGGTCAAGAACTTTGTCAATATAAGCTTCTTGACTCAATGCTAGTATCCTTTTGGACCTATCCCTATAGATCCGGATACCTAAGATTCGTTGTGCCTCTCCCAAGTCCTTCATTTGGAAGTGTTTCCCTAGCCACTCCTTAACGGAAGTGAGCGATGGAATATTATATAGGACAAGGAATGCAACCTTACTCCCACTAAACTTCATGTATAAACACGGTTCTTCCACACTTCTAGTGAAACCGTATTGTTTAATAACATGATCAAAGCGATGATTCCAACTCCTAGATGCTTGCTTAAGACCATAAATGGACTTCTTGAGCTTACACACCTTCTTAGGGTTAGATGTATCCACAAAACCTTCGGGTTGTATCATGTACACCTCTTCTTCTAGAATCCCATTCAAGAAGGCGGTTTTGACATCCATTTGCCAAATCTCATAATCATGAAATGCGGCAACCGCTAAGATTATCCTAATGGACCTAAGCATAGCGACTGGAGCGAAGGTTTCGTCATAGTGTAAACCATGAACTTGGGTGAAACCTTTTGCCACCAATCTAGCTTTGTAAACATCCACATGTTTATCCACGCCGAGTTTAATTTTATATATCCATTTACACTGAAGAGGTCGCACTCCCTCAGGTAAATCCACCAAGTCCCATACTTGGTTCTCGTACATGGAATCCATTTCGGACCGCATGGCTTCTAGCCAAAGCGAGAAGTCGGGACTAGACATGGCCGATGTGTAGGTAGTGGGTTCATCACTTTCAAAAAGTAACAAAACACCATCCTCTTCGATGTTACCAAGGTAACGGTCAGGTGGATTAGAAATCCTACTTGACTTTCTAGGAACAATTACCGTTTCAGAGGAAGAGGGAATGCTTTCCTCCACGTTCTCCTCTACCTCATTCTCGGTTTGTGGCTCTCGAACTTCTTCAAGTTCAAATTTTCTCCCACTCTGTCTCCTAGAAATAAACTCCTTTTCTAGAAAGACAGCATCACGAGCCACAAACACTTTGTTCTCGTGTTTATTGTAGAAGTAATAGCCACGTGTTTCCCTTGGATATCCTACAAAAAGACATTTGTCAGACCTGGGTGCAAGCTTATCGTCAGACTTGATCTTGACGTACGCTTCAAAACCCCAAATACGCATGAATGACAAATGAGGGACTCTCCCTGTCCATATCTCATATGGAGTCTTATCGGCTGCTTTAGTCGGGCTTCGATTTAGTGAAAATATCTTTGAGACAAGAGGGCAAAACCCCAAAATGAACTAGGAAGCTCAGTTAGACTCATCATTGACCGAACCATATCAAGTAAAGTTCGGTTTCTCCTTTCGGCCACACCATTTAATTGCGGTGTGCCAGGAGGAGTCCATTGTGATACTATACCACAATCTTTTAGGTATGAATCAAATTCAATATTTAGATACTCACCACCACGGTCGGACCGTAGGGTCTTTATCTTTTTATCCAATTGGTTCTCTACTTCTTTTTGAAACTCTTTGAACTTGTCAAAGGCTTCACTCTTGTTCTTCATTAAGTAGACATACCCATATCTACTTAAGTCATGAGTAAAAGTAATGAAGTAGTGAAAACCTCCTCTAGCGGTTATGGTTAATGGTCCACATACATCCGTGTGTATGAGAGCCAAAACCTCACTAGCTCGTGTCCCTTTTCCCGCAAAAGGTGCACGAGTCATCTTGCCTAAAAGGCAAGACTCGCATGTACCATAAGATTCAAAACCAAATGGTTTGAGCACTTTTGATAAAGCAAGTCTCTTAATGCGTCTTTTGTTTATGTGGCCTAAACAACAATGCCAAAGGTAGGATTCGTTTGGATCACCCTTTTTGAGCTTTTTAGTTTCCATATGATAAACGTCATTAACATCATTTAAAACATAAATGCCTCCAATTGAAATGGCCTTGCCATAAACCACATCATTAAAAGAAAAAGTACAACACTTGTCCTTAATCATAAAACAAAAACCTTCCGCGTCTAACGCGGAAATGGAGATGATGTTCTTAGTTAAAGTTGGTACAAAATAACACTTATTTAAATACAACTCTAAACCACTAGCTAAAGTGAGCACATAGGTCCCTACGGCAACGGCGGCTACTCTAGCTCCATTGCCCATGCGGAGATCCACATCACCTTTTGCTAGTGCTTGCACGTCCCTTATACCCTGTAAATGGTTACAAAGGTGAGAGCCACATCCGGTATCAAGTACCCAAGTGGAAGTACAAGCATAATTAACGTCTATCACATAGAGAGAGGAAATCATACAAATAGGCGTCACACGCCCTTCCTTGAGATCCTCCAAGTATTTGGGACAACTCCTCCTATAATGGCCCTTCTCATTGCAATGGAAACATTCGGCCTCGGAGAGCTTGGCACTTTTTGCCTTGGGATTGCCATTCTCAACGGCCTTCCCCTTTCCCTTGTCATGTTTCTTTGACGATTTCTTGAATTGGGACTTTTCTTTCCCTTTTCCTTTCTTGACTCCAAGAGACATGTTCTTTAACTTCATGGTTAAAACATCTCCCTTTTCACTCCCACTAGCCTCCATATCCCTCTCCGCTTGGGTGAGGAGTGCATGAATTTCATGGCAACTCTTATCCATGTCATTCATGTTGTAGTTTACCCTAAAGTGGGCAAACTTGGTGGGGAGTGAGTGGAGGATTCGATCCACCACAAGAGTTTTAGGAATCTTACACCCTAGACGCTCTAGGATGTCAACATATTCGACCATTTTGAGTACATGGGGACCAACCTTTTGGCCCCTCTCAAGCTTAGCTTCAAAGAAGCGTGCCGCCGCATCGTATTGACGGACTTTATGTGTTTGTGAAAACATAGTGATCATACGAGTGAATATCTCGTAAGCATTTAAAGAAATGCATGATAGCTTGAGTTTTGGCGATATTGACCATATCAACACATTCTTGATATCATTCAACATCCTCACATAGTCATCATGGGCGGTCCGCACCGCCGATGAAGCTCTTGCACCGGGCTCAATTGGAGGAGCATCGGTCAAGTAAGTGAGCACATTGTCGGACAACGCGGCACTTTTGATGTTGGATTCCCATTCAAGAAAGTTACTACCGTCATATTTTAAAATACATTTGTCCATTACGGACCTTAGCCATGAATCTTTGCCTAGTGAAGTAGTCGATGGAGTTGATGAAGTTGCCATTGCGAATTAAAATGCTACAACAAAAAGGAAAAATTAACATTCATTGTTTTAAAAAATTACTTGTAAAAACATGTTTAGCAAGTTTTAGCATTTATATAATGACCTCCCACTAAATTATATAAATGATTGCAAGACCCAAATATTAAACAAAAATGAGCATCGCTTGGGCGAAACATCCCATAATTGCGTAAATTCGGTAAGTCACGTTGACTAATTCTACCTCTAGAACTCTTGGTCGACGAATTTCCTCAAATTCATCTACTAGCCCCGGAACACAAGACCGTCTTATATCCCGTTGAGTCCAACCAATTTTGGCGTGTGATAACCGCTTACCACCCTATTTACCCAAGGTAAAAAGAGAACACCCCGCTTGGGCGAGCGTTGCTCTAATGAACAAGAGATTCATAGGTGTTACTAATTGGTAAGGCTAATCTCAATTTTAGTTATGTGAGAGATCTTGTCAATTTAGTCATAAATTCCTTATAAGTGAATTAATTCGGTGAATGTAAATGACGTGAATTGACAATCGCGAAAATAAAATGCATGTGAATGGCGATTTTGGCATGCGCGAAATAAAACAAGCAAACATGTAAGCATATGAATAAATCCTAGTATGGCTACCTAGTTAATAAAAACTAGTCTATTACATTTCGGAAACCAACTCCTTGGTCCCTTGCCTCTTCATTCCAAAAGTGGCTCTTGTGGGATTTGGAACACCTTCCAAAAATAGACTCCGTCTCATTGTAATCCGTCTTTTGGAAACGCCGGTAAAATAACTAGTACAAATGAATTACATAGCTATTCCTATTATACATTAATTAATAAAATAAATAAAACTATTAATTAATTACAAACCGACGATACGAGATCGTATTTAAATTACAAACAAATCGATATTCCCATTCATTTCGGGTAATAACGATTAAAATTAACTAGGCCATACTAGGTACAACAAGATAAATACTTTAAATAAATGACAATCATTCATTCAACTTAAATAAATATGCTTAAAATGCTGTAAATATGATGCCAAAATCGCCCTATCTATCATTCGTTGGTATCCATCTCGGTTTTTGTGGATTTAATCGATTTTTAACATGTAAAAATCAATAATTAACTCTTAAATCTCATTTAAGTCCAAACTAATTGTCCAAACTGATTTGAACCTCAAAATTAGTCCTCACTAATTTTATGACAAATTATTAGTTTGATTTGGTGATAATTTGCTAATTTAATTGAAAAAATCATAATATTTAAGTAAAAACTCCAAAATATTTGAACAATTACCCAAAAATTGAAACAAAATTTTTTAGTATTCTGGAACACTCCCAAGAACACCAAAAAAACAGAAAAAGTGCCCAAAAATTCCGGATAAATTTTATGAAGAAAAAGATCGATATTTATCGGTTTTTAACCACTAAAACCAATAAACATCAAAACAAAGTGAAAACACACATGCAAAATCACTTTTGACATTTAAATAACATTATTAAATGTACATAAATTTATCATGGGCATAATCAAAAATTTCGAAATTATGATTAATTAATTTGACTTTTATCGACTTTTTACTCAAAAAATCAATAAACATGCAAAAATCCGAACCAACCTTCAACTTTTTGCATACAATCAGTAGAAAACATGCATGAACTACCATAAAAAATCCATGCACCGAATCAACATTTAACTAATTGTAGTCAATTTTTCACTAAAATGTGACATTTTGACTCGGTTTTCTACCAAAAAACATTAAAAATAGCAAAATAACTTCAAAAATCACTAAACAATTCCACAAACCTTTTGAGATCAGTAGGTATGCATCTCTCAAAAATTTCGTGCTAAAACCTCTTCTAACACAATTTTTAAGTTTTTACTAATTATCTCATAATTCATTAAAATGCTTAAAACCAACATGCAAATTACAAGCCTAAGCTCTGATACCACTTGAACGATCATAGATCCATATGAGACTCTCTAATAAAATTAATTTATCTCATAAATTATCATTTAGGTGATCTATGTAACATGCATGCTAATATGAAAGCATAAAAAGAGAGTATAAGGAAAAACAATTTCCTTACATTGAATATATGGCAAAATGGGCACAAACTAGTTCTCCTTACTAGTATGTTCTTGAGCTAAAATGATATGGATGATCCTCCTTGAAAAACCTTCAAAAGAAAGTCTCCTTCAAGTTGTACCCAAGAACTAACCCAATAATAATAACAAGTTTGTACTAGTAACTTGTTAATATTGCTCCCTTGATAAATATTAGTAATATCACTAACTTATCTTAGTAATATTATTAATGTATACTAGTTGATGAGTTATTATTGTAGAGAGATAGAGAGAAAAGTTCACATGCAAAATGTAGAGTGTAAAATGAGGTAGTGTAAAAATGTGAACAAATGATGGAGTATATGGGGCAAAAGTGGCGGGTGGATTGAGTGCTCAAGTGGACAATTTTTGTCTTATAATTTTATCTTACATCACATGCAAAATCTAGTATAAGATATATATTATGGTAGTATACAAAATAAGGTAAAATGATTATGTGAGTAATCATCCACTACACTTATTTTATACGGTCCACTTGACCATATACGGGTCCATGTTGGTTTTTATATTTGTCGCACAAATCCGTGTAATTTTCATTTTAAACATCGTATCATGTTTAAATACTTCCATAATTAATTCGTCCATTTCACTCCGTAAATATACGTGTACCACTACACATATTATTTACGTACTAATATTAATCACATTAATCAATTAGTACAATTTTAGTAAATTAACAGTTAATTAACTAAAACCCGTTTCCCAAAACTTATTATTTAATTATCGCATAATTAAATAATAACTGCCGCTCCTCGAGTTCGCAACTCGAAATCTCTCTAAAAATAATCGACTAACCTCTTAGTCTATAAATCAAGGGACTAAACAAATTGTATCTCATACAATTAATTAGTTATCAATTGGGTTCGTTCCTTTAGGTGTGATCGAAAGGGGTCAGTTGATCACCGCCGTCTCACGACAATAACGTCAAACTCTAGTCAGCCAACCGTTATCGATTTACGTTAATCAACTGACGAGGATCAAATAATTAAATATCTGATGATATTCCATTAATGACATTTATTATGTTAACGCACTATTGTGGAGGACACTAACTCCAACACAAGCAAGGGTTTGGTTTGGGGAAGTTTGATGCGTGACTATAATATGATGTTTTACACCCTATTTTACACGCATTTTAGAGCCTTATTATGTAGTTTACACTTCTATATTCCCTATTTCCGTCTACTCTCGTATTTTTATGTAATATTGCAGATTATTGCGGAAATGAGTAGATAATGGACCAATTCTTGACCCCAAGAGCTAATATTAGGAAGGACATGAAGATTTGACTCGGAGTTGAAGTTTAGGATGCGTTTCAAGGTCTAAAGATAGAAAAAGCATGACTGCGTACAAATTGCAAAGCTTAAACAAGCAAAGAATCGCTTCACATTACTGCAGACTGGTAAAATGGCTATATCTCAAGTTCTAGATCTGATAAACGAGTGATTCCAATTGGAGGTGAAATCGTATCCTCTTAGATTTCCAACGCCGCGTAGAACACCTGATTTGACCAAGTAACGAAGAAATGGCAGCCGTTTTAAGATCAGTGCGCGCTGCAGAATTCGTCAGAATGCATTACTGTAGAGCACCTTTGGTCGACCGACTGGTCCCAGTAGTCGATCGACCACACCACGATGCTGACGTAAAATTAAAAGAACGAGAATTAGAAGCCCATTGCAATTAGGCTTTAGGAAATAAGAGTCACGTTAAACTCCTATATAACGTGACCTCATTCATCAGAATTAGGGGAATGAGAATTCAGTAAAGAGTCCTTTTACAGATTCAACTTTATTGTTTCAATTATCATTCATTAGTTTAGTTTTCAAAAAAAGTTCTTTTTGCATTCGGAATTGCTTCCTGCCCTTTTTAACTCGGTAATCCTCTTTTAATTTCAGTTTACTTTAATTCTTTTGTTAGATTAGAATTGATAGAATAGCATCCCAAACCCTTAATTCAATTATTGCAAGTTTATTATTCAATTCCGTTAATTATGCCTTCATTAATTGTTGTTATCAATTTCGTAGTTGTTGTTAAATTTACCATGAGCAGCTAAATTCACCCTGCTAAGATGTAAGGGGATCTGCAGTGTAGACAACGTAGAATAGGTAGACCTGAGTCGGGGTATGGTCGATAGACTGACCTTGTTGGTCGATCGAATGTACCTGTTAGTCGATCCACCGGCTTAACTGGTCGATCGACTGCATCGTGTTAGATTAGCACCGTTTCAATGTTTTAATTGCAATTTTAACGACGAGACCGAGAGGAGACTTGTTAAATACTTAGGAATTGACCGACCCAGAAGATCGAGAGATAGGGAAGGGAAATAAACTAATAATTGAAACGACTAATTTACGTTAAGATCAAAAGATAAGTAATTTAGGCTTTAGGAATCACTTTTCGGGGCGAGACCTAGTACTAGTGAGACCTAGGGACCAGTAGCATAGGCTGAAAGGCGCTTCTAGTTAAGTTGGACCGAGAGGACTTCTTATTTTCCCATCTACATGATTTTTATCAGACTTACTTAGGATTACCGCCGTCAAAACTGCAGTGAACCGATCGTCTTAGCTCTCTTTTAGTCATTGTTCACATCCTTTTACTTTATTCGCATATTTATTCGCTTTAATTTTAGATTTATTTTATTTTCATTCATTAGTTATTGCTCAAAATCAAACCCCCCCATCACTTATAGACTAAATATAGGCAACTAATAATTCCCTACCTCCCTGTGGTTCGACCCTGCTTACCACTAGCTTCTGTTAGTAGTATTTAGGTTATAAATATTATTTTTTATACTAAACGACGGTATAATCATGCATATAACCGACAACATATCGAGTATAGACGATTTTTCCTAATCATTAGTAGAGGCCGCTATCGAGGCGGGCGGGATTAGGTGTTCGATCAAAAGAGCTTCCTAATACGTACCCTCACCCCTTACTCCAGATCTCTGTGAACATCAGTGTTCATTGGTGATGCGTGTCTTTTATATAAGGTTTTTACCTCATTTTTACACGCATTTCTGTACTATTTATGTAGCATCTAGCTACAAATACCCCCGAATGTTCTACTTTGGTTCGTTTTATGTAATTTGCAGGAATTAACCGAAGAGGAGCTAAATCGAGCCTAATTTGTCCCAATTGCATGCATTCATCGAGAATAAGGAGCCGGAGCTTGGAAATCTAACACTTGGAAGACGCGTGAGCTGGATTCGGGAAGTATTTCAAAGTCTAGCGTGCTTAAATAGCTCGATCGAGTAGTTTTCTACTCGATCAAATGCTTTATATACTCAAGATTGATCGATCGAGCAGTTTAAGGAGTCAATCGAGGAGATTTTACAAGAAGTGCTCGATCGAGTGGTTTATTTCCACTCGATCGAGTGGTTTTGTGTTCGTTTGCTCGATCGAGTAGTTTATTTCTACTCGATCGAGTGGTTTTTCCTGCCTTAGTTAATTTCCGCCTAATTATTTTATGGGCTTTCGTAATTAGTCCATAGATTAGGTTTTAGGATGGATTTTTAGTATAAGACAGAGTAGAGGGACTACGTTTTTGGTCTCTCTTCTCTTCGTTCGTTCACTGGCACTCTATACTTGGCTACTGTTCATTGGATTTTGTTCTTCCTTTACATTTTTGCTACTCGGATTTGGATTTTGCGTTTGGTATTATTATTCTACTTTTATCCTTAATCTTATTTATTGCTTTAATTCCTTCTTCCCTTTATTGTTATCATAATTGCTTTAATTCAATCCTTATTAGTTTTATCATCATGTTTAGTTTTAATTATCAAATTTTTGTTATTGTTAATTCGATGATAATGAGTAGCTAATTCTCTTATGCTAGGACTATAGGGGATCCATAATTATGAGGGAATAGTAATCGATTTATTGGGTTAATGCTAGTATAGTCTTTGTTGGTTAAATGCTACAATTAACTGTATCCGTCTCATTGAGTCGACGCAATTAGGCATTTATATCTTAGTGATCCTTGACCTGGACCGAAAGGTTGGAAAAGGCGAGACTAGTAGCGAACAATAGGGTATTGCGGTGAGGGCGAAAGCTAAGTGTTTACGCTTTAGGCTTAATTGTGACCAAACGAGATTTTCACCGCTCCTTAGACCGTATTTGCATTGACCTGAGACCTAGATTACTTGACTGAATGATTATGGTGAACCGTTTGTCTTAGCTGTTTCTCTCTATTTGTTTAATTCCTTTGTCTTATTCTCTCTCTTCCTTTTTCCTATTAGTTTAGAATATCACATTTAAAACCCCCCCAGTTTGGTTACCTTGACGAACTTAGATTTAGCTGACAATTTCCTACCTCTCTGTGGATTCGACCCGACTTTCCTAGCTATATTAGTTAGAGCCAGTTGGTATTTTTGATGTGCACGACGACGACGTGTCAAATTTTGGCGCCGTTGCCGGGGAGGTGGCGCATTTTTGTTGCTTTAATTAAGTTTGTCTCTCGTCTCAAGGAATTTATTCCTTGCGACTGATCTCATTTTTTGCAAAGTTTTGATTAATCTTGCAGGTTGTTCGTTGCTTTGTAAGTCTATTTGCCAGAATGTCTAAATTACAGGTTTGTTCGACCACTGAGGATATAGAGCCATGTGGTAGATGTGGCGAGGAAGGGCATGACCCTATTGAATGCATGGCAAGTGTAGAGCGTGCCCTTGCTTATCGGAAATACAAGCAAGGAGTTCCTTTTTCTCAGTTGTATGAGGAAATAAAGAATGTCTCTACCCCTTCTACGCCAGTGCCGCAGCCGGTCTCTCCTTCTGCAAATGAAGAAGTTGCTGAATTAAAATCCTTTGTGATGAGCATGTGCGATAGGAAAGACACGGTCATAGCAGAATTGATGGAACAAGTCGCGCAGTTAACACTCGCGAAAGACCAAGCCGAGCTTCTACCGACATGCAATTCAGTTAGTGCAACGAATTTCCATGCTGGCTTTACTTATGAAGAGCCAAAAGTACCAGAAGTCGGGGTTCTGATAGCTGACGATACCCCGGAGGATGATTTAGACGAGTTTTTGGAAGAAATACTTGCTGCGTGTGCCCAAGGCACTCGATCGAATGATTTATCTACTCGATCGAGTGAAATTATTCATCCCATCACTCGATCGATTGAAAATACTAGTCGATCGAGTAGTGCACAAATTGATGTTGGTCGATCGAGTGATTTTCTTACTCGATCGAGTAAGATTGCTGAAGAAATCACTCGATCGAGTGATAAAACTGGTCGATCGAGTGAAACTGAAAGAGAGAATGGTCGATCGAGTGATAAAAGTACTCGATCAAGTACTTTAAGTGGCGGAGATCCTATTTTACTATCTAATGCCGCTACCGTGTCATCTTCCCCTGCTGTGGAGACGTCACGCATTGATAAAGGTAAAGAAAAAGTTGCGGGCCCACTCATTGCTACCAGGGTGCCCTTTCCAGGTCGTCTGAAGGACGCAAAGATCGAGCGACAGTACGGTAACTTTGTGGACATCGTGAAGAATCTCCAGGTAACTGTCTCCTTTTCCGAACTTGTTACTCAGGTACCCACTTACGCTAAGTTTATGAAAGATATTGTGACGCGTAAGAGAAATTTAAGTGAATTTGAGACGATTTCATTTATGGAAGAGTCTAGTAATTTGCTTTTAAATAAGGCCCCACCTAAAATGAAAGACCCGGGCAGTTTTTCTATTACCTGTATTATAGGTAACATGGTCATTGATAAGGCTCTCTGTGATTTAGGAGCCAGTGTTAGTGTCATGCCCCTTCCTGTCTACAAGAAACTGAACATGAGTCATTTTAAAGTGACTAACATTACCCTATCATTCCGATAGATCGTTAGGAGGCCCTTAGGTGTCTTAGAGGACGTGCTCGTGAAAATAGGCAAGCTCTTTATCCCAAAGAGATTTCATTGTTTTAGATATAGCCGAGGACACCCAGGACCCAAATTATCTTAGGAAGACCATTCCTTTGTACAGCTGGGGCTGTTATTGATGTCAGACAAGGGCGTTTAACTCTTGCAGTAGGGGATGACGCTATCACTTTCAGTCTGCCTAGTACTTTGGCTCGGCCAATGATAGAGGATACTTGCTATTCGGTTGATATTATTGACGAGTCTATCTATGACTTCTGGTCGGGTTCTTTTATGAAGGACCCACTAGAAGCCCTTATGGTTTTTGATGAGTGTGCAGATAGCCCAGTCGACGATGACGCTGCGTTGGAATTGCTTGTTGATGATTTAGATGAGCATGAGGGAGAGCAAGTGGAACAAATGATTAGCACTCTTTGCTCCATTGAGGTAAAGGTACCGGAACGTAAGCCCCTCCCTTCTCATCTTAAATATATTTTCTTAGACGATACAGAGCAATATCCAGTCATTGTTAGTGCTAAGCTTGATGATGATCAGCTGATTCTTTGTTAGCTGTACTTAAGAAAAACAGGAATGCACTGGGTTACTCATTGGACGATATCAAGGGGATTAGTCCCGATGTTTGTATGCACATGATAGAGCTGGAGGAAGGTCACAAACCTTGCAGACAAGGTCAGCGCCGGCTGAACCAGAAGATGCAGGATGTTGTGATGGCTGAGGTAATGAAGCTGCTAGACGCAGGTATTATTTATTCTGTTGGTAATTCTAAATGGGTGAGTCCAGTACATGTGGTCCCGAATAAAGGAGGGACAACTGTAGTTAAGAATGATAAGAATGAATTAATACCTACGCGAGTAGTGACTGGTTGGCGGATGTGCATAGATTACAGACAGTTGAATGCCGCCACCAAGAAAGATCACTTTCCCCTTCCTTTTATTGATCAAATGGTAGAAAGGTTAGCATCTCATAAATTTTTCTGCTATTTAGACGGGTATTCAGGGTTCTTTCAGATCCCTATCCACCCAGACGATCAAGCTAAGACTACATTTACTTGTCCTCAGGGCGTTTTTGCTTATCGCAGGATGCCTTTTGGTTTGTGTAATGCCCCTGCCACCTTTCAAAGGTGCATGATGGGGATATTTTCAGAGTATATCGAGTCTATCATGGAAGTTTTTATGGACGATTTTAGCGTATATGGAAGTGATTTTTCTAACTGTCTGTCTAACCTTGAGAAAGTGTTGCAGCGCCGTATTGAGGTTAATCTTGTGCTGAACTGGGAGAAGTGCCACTTTATGGTCAACGAGGGAGTTGTCTTAGGGCACTTAGTTTCTGATAGGGGAATAGAGGTTGATAAAGCAAAGGTGGAAGTGATTCAGCAATTACCACCTCCCGTTAATGTTAAGGGGGTGAGGAGTTTCCTGGGTCACGCCGGCTTTTATCGCCGGTTTATCAGGGATTTATCAAAAATTGCTAAACCACTTACACAATTGCTACTTAAGGATGCCCCTTTTGTGTTTACTGATGAGTGTCTTTCTGCTTTTAACAGGTTAAAGCAGACTTTAGTCTCTGCGCCCATCATACAGCCTCCCGACTGGGATTTGCCGTTTGAGATTATGTGTGATGCGAGTGACTATTCACTAGGAGCGGTGCTAGGCCAAAGGAAAGACAAAGCTTTGAATACTATCTACTATGCGAGCCGAACTCTGGATGAGGCTCAAGTGAAGTACACTACCACTGAGAAAGAGCTGCTAGCTGTAGTTTATGCCTTAGAGAAGTTTCGTACTTATTTAGTTGGGTCAGAAGTCACTGTTTTTACTGACCATGCAGCTTTGAGGCATCTTCTTGCTAAGAAGGAGGCTAAACCACGGCTACTGAGATGGATACTCCTTCTTCAGGAGTTTGATTTGCAGATTAAGGATAAGAAAGGAGCTGAGAACGTTGTAGCTGATCACTTGTCGCGACTGATGCGACAAGAAGGGGAAGATTCTCTACCTATTGATGATTCTTTTCCTGACGATACTTTAATTGCTGTTATATCGTCTATTGTTAACCAAGAACCTTGGTATGCAGATATAGCTAACTTCGTTGTCAGCGGCAAGCTGCCGCCTGACCTTTCTCATCAGCAGAGGAAGCGTTTTCTTTATAACGCTAAGCAGTACTTTTGGGATGATCCTTACTTGTTTAAGGAATGTGCAGACGGTCTCTACAGACGGTGTATTCCGCAGTGGGAGACCAAAATAGTCCTGGAGGGCTGTCACTCCTCTTCATATGGTGGTCACCACGGTCCATCGCGCACCGTGGCTAAGGTACTTCGACCGGTTTTTACTTGGCCTTCTTTGTTTCGATGCTAAGTCTTTTGTTTTGACTTGTGATGCTTGCCAACGATCAGGGAACATTTCAAAGAGACATGAGTTGCCACAGAACGGTATCTTAGAGGTTGAGGTTTTCGATGTCTGGGGCATTGATTTCCAAGGACCGTTCCCATCCAGTAAAGGTAACAGGTACATCTTAGTGGCTGTAGACTATGTGTCGAAATGGGTTGAGGCAATTGCCTCACCCCATTGTGATGCTAAGACCGTGATAAAGATGTTCAAAAAGATCATATTCCCCCGATTTGGTGTCCCTAGGGTCGTCATTAGTGATGGGGGGATGCATTTTAAAGAAAAGAAACTAACTTCCATATTGTCTAAAGTCGGTGTCCAACACCGGCGTGGTTTGGGGTATCATCCCCAAACTAGTGGTCAGGTAGAGGTCTCTAATCGCGAGTTGAAAGATATCTTGTCTAAGGTAGTTTCTAAATCACGGAAGACTGGAGTCTTAAGCTAGATGACACATTATGGGCCTACAGAACTGCCTTTAAGACACCAATTGGTGCATCACCTTATAGGCTAGTTTATGGGAAATCGTGTCACTTACCTGTTGAATTGGAATGTACGGCTTGGTGGGCAATTCGTGAGCTTAATTATGATCCTAAGTTGTGTGGTCAGAATCGTCTTTTGCAGCTAGATGAGTTGGAAGAGTTTAGGCTTAATGCCTATGATAGCTCGCGCATTTACAAAGAAAAAACGAAGAGATGGCATGACAAGAGAATCCTACCTCGGGAGTTTCATGTTGGGCAAAAGGTGCTGCTTTTTAATGCCCGATTGAGATTATTCCCTGGCAAGCTGAAGTCCAGGTGGAGTGGTCCTTATACGGTGACAGCTTTTACCAAATTTGGATCCGTGGAGCTTGAAGATTCCGAGGGTCATAGGTTCAAGGTGAATGGCCAATATGTGAAGCATTACCACGAGGCGAATGAAGCAGACAATCGTGTTGAAGTCCTGCGCTTCGACGAGCTTGACGCGCTAGTTAATTGATGCCAGAAAGGTCGTGCGGGACCTCTTAAACCAGCGCTCTCCGGGAGGCAGCCCGGACTGTATTATTATACTTTTGTTGAACTTTTTATTTTTCCTTAGCTTATTGTTGAACTTTAGACGCTGCTTTACGAACTTCCTATGTATTTCCTTGCTTTAAATGCGTGTTTTGCAGGTCAAAGTACTCGATCGAATGGTTTTATGGTCGATCGAGCACTTTTTGAGGTAGTTTTCACTCGATCGAGTGGAATTTGTCCTCGATCGACCAAAGCCAAATGCACGTCTACTCGATCGAGTGGTTTTCAGCTCGATCGAGTCCTTCCATGCACCAGTTCACTCGATCGAGCTGTACAAGTTGCTTGATCGAGCAGTTTCACCTTCCAGCAGCTGTTTTACGTCTATGGAACTACTGCTTGACTCTCTTTGACCTCCCATGTTCATGGTCGGTTTGGGGAGGTCCCTCTATATGACGTTTTGTAAGTTTTCCGACTCCACTCCTCCTTTTCTCTTCAGTTTGCATTTCTTTCCCTATTTTTGGTACAATGAGGGCATTGTACGGTTTGGTTTGGGGAGGTATGCATCCATATCTGTGTCTGCATGTTTTCTTACATTTCTGCTTGCACGTTTATTTATTCTCGCATGCATTGTTGTTTTAATTAATTTCAAAAATCATAAAATTCAAAAATTTTCAAAAATTTTCATGTTTAATTTGAGTCGGAACGTTTGAACGTTAACGCTACTTTGAATCCTTACTTGAGCCTTGCATATTCTTGACATTTAGTTGGCATGATTATGTGCATAATCTACGAGTTTTTGTTTCTTTCTTATCTGAACGAATAGACTTGATTCATATGTCGGCAAGCTACATTACATTCTGAGGTTAGAGCTTATAAACTGGTGGCATTCATGACCAGTTTCATTTAGGATGTGAGTAGTACTCTCTTTAAGGCATGTAACATCAATTTGCATAAGCATGAGTCTAGTCTTCTTAATACCTGTATGCATTCGGTTTGCGGATGGTGACACATGTTAGGAGAGGAAGTTCCCTTTATTTCATTCTACCCATGAACCCCACATAGCCAAATTGCCTTTTTGTCCTATTAGCTACTTTCTATAATATTTCCTACCCTAGCCGAGCTAGTGACGAGTAGCTGTTGGAATGTTTTATTGCAATATGGTTATTTTATCTGATTTCAGAGGATGGTGGAAGAATCGAAGGGAATGAAAGAAAAGAATTGTTGAAAAAAAAAATGAAATGAAAAAAAAAAAGAGAACGAAAAAAGCGAAACAAGAAAAGAAGAAAAAGAAAGAAAAATCATGTGAATAAGAATGAGAATTGTATAATGATTTTCACTCCCATGCCTTACTTATATCTTATGGGGAGTTGACGAGTTTTTGGTGTTTCATGAGTTTAGTGCATAGTTTTTGCACCGTTTCATCCTGTTATATTGAGTACGAAGTTGGGATGCAGTTCATATTTGGATTCGTTGTTGCTAGCCTGGCTATTAACTCCACATATCCAAATTCATTTTAGCCCCTTCTTACCCATTACCTCACTTACCCAAATGTAAGTCCTCGGCATATGTCTTGGTCACTAGTATGGTTGGAATGTATATGTACGGTTGTAGAGACTTTATTCATGTTAACTGCATGCATGTTCTTATAGGTCGAGTTAGGTGAGTGTCTTACTTCTTCCTATCTTTTACATATATACTCACCTTGTGCCCTATTTTGAGTGACGAGCGACCGTGAGAGTCCGATATCTTTTGAATCTTGCAAGGTCGACGGTTCAGTAAGTTTGAAACATTGATTTAACTCGTTTGCACTTCTCATTTGCCACTTTGTCAGTTATTGCATTAAATTGGTTTTAGTGGGTGATTTGTAGCTGATGCGTTGGTCCCGTTCCACCGTTATTTCTTAGTTGCATTAATATTTGCTTGGGGACAAGCAAAGGTTTGGTTTGGGGAGATTTGATGCGTGTCTTTTATATAAGGTTTTTACCTCATTTTTACACGCATTTCTGTACTATTTATGTAGCATCTAGCTACAAATACCCCCGAATGTTCTACTTTGGTTCGTTTTATGTAATTTGCAGGAATTAACCGAAGAGGAGCTAAATCGAGCCTAATTTGTCCCAATTGCATGCATTCATGAAGAATAAGGAGCCGGAGCTTGGAAATCTAACACTTGGAAGACGCGTGAGCTGGATTCGGGAAGTATTTCAAAGTCTAGCGTGCTTAAATAGCTCGATCGAGTAGTTTTCTACTCGATCGAATGCTTTATATACTCAAGATTGATCGATCGAGCAGTTTAAGGAGTCAATCGAGGAGATTTTATAAGAAGTGCTCGATCGAGTGGTTTATTTCCACTCGATCGAGTGGTTTTGTGTTCGTTTGCTCGATCGAGTAGTTTATTTCTACTCGATCGAGTGGTTTTTCCTGCCTTAGTTAATTTCCGCCTAATTATTTTATGGGCTTTCGTAATTAGTCCATAGATTAGGTTTTAGGATGGATTTTTAGTATAAGACAGAGTAGAGGGACTACGTTTTTGGTCTCTCTTCTCTTCGTTCGTTCACTGGCACTCTATACTTGGCTACTGTTCATTGGATTTTGTTCTTCCTTTACATTTTTGCTACTCGGATTTGGATTTTGCGTTTGGTATTATTATTCTACTTTTATTCTTAATCTTATTTATTGCTTTAATTCCTTCTTCCCTTTATTGTTATCATAATTGCTTTAATTCAATCCTTATTAGTTTTATCATCATGTTTAGTTTTAATTATCAAATTGTTGTTATTGTTAATTCGATGATAATGAGTAGCTAATTCTCTTATGCTAAGACTATAGGTGATCCATAATTATGAGGGAATAGTAATCGATTTATTGGGTTAATGCTAGTATAGTCTTTGTTGGTTAAATGCTACAATTAACTGTATCCGTCTCATTGAGTCGACGCAATTAGGCATTTATATCTTAGTGATCCTTGACCTGGACCGAAAGGTTGGAAAAGGCGAGACTAGTAGCGAACAATAGGGTATTGCAGTGAGGGCGAAAGCTAAGCTGTTTACGCTTTAGGGCGAATTGAGACCGAAAGGAGATTTTCACTGCTCCTTAGACCGTATTTGCATTGACCTGAGACCTAGATTACTTGACTGAATGATTATGGTGAACCGTTTGTCTTAGCTGTTTCTCTCTATTTGTTTAATTCCTTTCTCTTATTCTCTCTCTTCCTTTTTCCTATTAGTTTAGAATATCACATTTAAAACCCCCCCAGTTTGGTTACCTTGACGAACTTAGATTTAGCTGACAATTTCCTACCTCTATGTGGATTCGACCCGACTTCCCTAGCTATATTAGTTAGAGCAAGTTGGTATTTTTGACAGGTACGCGACAGACGTGTCAATTGGCATCCACGAGAGTCATTCTAGACATAGAATGCTAAGGGTAACGAGTTCTTGGTGTTTATGTCACTACTTTGTGTCTTGACATGACACGAGGTATTCGAACGGTTTCCAATTTTCCACAATAAATTGGTGGCAACTCCACAAATGCAAAGTTTGCTCGTTTTCCTCCCGAACGACCCCCGTGGGCCCGCGTCCACAACAATAAGGTTGGAGGGCTTGTCGGTGTCACTCTTTGGCACCACAAGACCAAAGATCCTTGCAAAATGGTCTAAGGTTATCCTATGGTCCCTATTGCAAAGACGGAATTCCATACCGACATCCTTTCGTCGATTAGTGACAACACGCAGGCTACACAAAAATTCTAGTGTGAGACTCAAGTAAGTGTCCTCATGGGCATAAAACATCTTCTCAAGACCCAAACCATTGAAGAACACCTCCGTTTGATGCCTTATACCTAGTATATCTAACACATTAAGATCGATGAATTGAGTAGGTTCATAAGCCTTAACTAGCAATTGCTCAAATCGTTGACAGTGTTCATATTTGACGAAATATACTTCCGGAAAATGCTCAAGTTGTGCAACATCTAGTATCATCTCATTTTCTTGGCCCCTTGCCTCTCGTGAGGCGGTTGAAGTAGCACCCTTTCGGCGCTTGGGTGCGGCCTCGACGGTCTGTTGGAAATCTATATCTCATAATTAACATATTCATATATGTTCTAATTAATTTACTCATAAAATTAATTACTAAATCTTATGCATGCAAACTAAAATAAAAGAAGATAACATTTTCTCATCATATGAATTTCGGTCATATTGGGCACCAACAAGATCTCCTTCTTGTTAGTTCTTGAGCTTTCCATTAATGGATGAACATTCTTGACTTCAAATTAGAAGCCCTGCAATTAGTAGCACCCAAGAGAATCCCTTAATCCCATAAACTAACATGTACTAGATGTTTATATTGTGGTTTACCTTAAATTTGATTACTAATACTCATATATTACTTTGATAATTTTAGTAATCTTACATGAACAATTTCAATTAAAATCTCATCTTTTTGATGAAGATAAAAGAGAGAAAAATACATGAACTATTTGCATGTTATGTGAGAATGAATGATTAAGTGAATTAAGAGAATAAAATTCTCTATTACCCACCCACAAAACCGGTGGCCTCCTCAATTATAGACCATCATTATTTTTCTTTTTGTCTTCACAAGACAAATAGGTGTAAGGCTTTTTGCATGGTCAAGTCACTATCAAGTGTCTTTAGACAAAAGAATAAGACAAATGAATAAGACCAAAACCCACCTAATTTCGGGTTACATGTTTGTAATATGGAGTCCATTTTATTTTTGTCAATTGTACAAATGTATGTCATGTGACATGTGACATGTCTTATGTCATGTTTTAATTTAAAATGCATATTTAACAAATTAAATATCATTTACAAATTAAATAAATCATATTTAACAAATTGACTAGTAATGTAAAATTACTTTCTCATAAAATGGTCATTTAATTACTAGTTAGTATAATTCACAATATCTTGTAATTATAACTAACCTATCATTCTCATCTCGCGCGTTTCGCAAACACCGATTAATTTTAGTAATATAACTTCTTAAATTACTAAATGAAATCTCATTTAATCACATTATAATAAGATGTCATTTTCTCTCTTAAGATAATAATTTGTTCAATTTTTAAGGAATTAATTAATCCGTATCGGTATACAATTAATTAACCTTTTCAATTAAGGGAATCGTCCTTTAGGTGTGACCTCAAGGGATAACCTGATCACCACCGTCGCACGACAGTAATGTCAAACTCTAGCCAGCCAATCATTATCGATATGTGTGGACCAGTTGACTATATATATAATGTATCATCCCTTCCGTATTCTTGGTATGAGATTTAATAATGATATTTAAATCATGTGATGGCACTATTGTTGAGGACACATTTCCCAACAATCTCCCACTTGTCCTCGACAAGTGTGCATCACCAATTCTCTTGTCCTATTACTATCTCCCACTCAATGCAAGGTGTCTTTCGGGTCGTACTTGCAAGTGATCATATCAAGAGTGGTTTCCTCGATCTGGAGAATAACTGATTGACCGGAATTTATCCACCATGGATACCTTCCGAGCGTGGCCACGCATTTCCAGTTCATTACTCCTCGAGTGGCCCTGAGATATTGTTTTAACCCTGACAAGGGGGTGGACAATTCCTATCGCACTTATTCCCTTCGACTAGCCACAACCATCATAACCCAAAATATGCCCATTTGACCCCATTTACGAAGGTCGTAGTAACACAAATCAAAGTTAATCAAATCGTGCCATCTTAGGCGACAGGTCTTTAGTCAAAAGAATCGACTCATTAGAATACTATAGTAGTTCTCGCCACGACCAGGCTATATAAATTTGCCGTAACTCTATAAGCGGTCCCGCCCGACAAAGTGTTCCTAATCCGCCTATGTGATCGACTAGTCATCTCACATGACTCTATGGCACTTGAACTTGCCATCAATCGCATCACACTCAAGTCACTTCGAGACGTCACCTCATACAAGTGACTATGGGCGAATACCATGCTAATCCGTGTTCACTTTAACGGGGTTCAATTGTCTCTACAACCCGTTTGGATGTAACAAAGTATAATGAAAGAGTTTTAAAGTAAAACTCGAACGACAAATGCGATTATCACATATGAATAGTCAATGCCTGATTACTATTTCATGTTCTATAATCTAATTTGATCTTGTATGTAGTTGTTCATTTCAATTCAATTGAAATGACATGACTCATCATGTTTAGCCTATGAGAAGGCTTTGGTTAGTAGGTTTTATCAACTTCTTGTACCTTACTCAACCTTACTACATACTCGTTTTCCTTTGTAATGTATACATTTGCATCACAAAACTTTCTGAGTACATGTCGAGATCCAATCAAGACATAGGTCCTCTAGCCTTAGAATAGCTCCCACTGTTTTCACAGGTGTGCAGGGCTCATTCTTCTTGCGCATCTCATGATTGCAAGTGTACTCAATTTCCGTTGTAAATATTTCTCATTGTTCTTTATTTCCTAGAACGATTGTAGAAAATCTATTTCTTAAATAACATAACCACAATGGTATCTTAACCATCCTAATGTGTTTTGATTATGGTTTTGTCAGAAACCATGCGCAATCTCAATTGTCAATTGTCACTTGTGTAACACCCTTACACAAGATTGCATCATAAACACTTTGCTTTGCTTCCTTAATGCTTCTTCAAGCACTTAAGGGTAATCTTTATGGCTTACTTGGTAAAGATTACTTAAATTCTATTTTGAAACAATTCATGATACTCAAAGTATATGAAGTGCTATACATCATTTCCTATTTAATTGATTCGGCAGCGGAAGCAAATGGAATCAATCAAATATGTTCAATTTAATTGAACTAGTCATGAATCTTATCAACATAAGACTTCTTATTAACGCTAATATCATGTGGATTTATCTGCATAAATCTAGATATTAAAGATGTATTATATTACTCCAAAAGTCTTAAATCATTCTCGATGATCAATATGTCATTCACATATAAGACTAATTAAAATTTCCGTAACTCCCACTAAACTTCATGTATAAACACAACTTCTCGACTTATCGAGAAATGTTTTATCACATGATCAAAAATGTTGATTCCAACTCATTGATGTCCTACTTAAGACCCTCTCTTAAGTTTCATATTATCTTAGGATTGCAAGAATCTTCAAAACTCAAGACATGTATTGAATACATTCCTTCTAATTGAAGAAGTGGGTTTTAGATTCACTCTCTATGTATTTAATAATAATGAAACACAATCCCTAAGAAGATCCAAATAGACTTAAGCATTTGAACTGGTGGAAAACCCTTTGCAACCAATCAAACCTTGAAATCTCTCTTTATTAGTGCAAAACCCTTTGCAACTAATCGAGTCTTTTATATTGGATTTTTCATGGCTCTAAGCCTTGTATTGAGTTGTGACTTAAACACTCTCATGTAAGTCATATGTTCATTACTTTCCAGAAGTAATCAACTTGAATCAAACAATTTCTTTGTAAGTTCTTTACTTTCTTAAAAGTAAAATGAATTCATCATCTTTAACAAGTGACGAATTTAACCTCCTAGGTTTTAAAGAAACAACATCTTACACAAAATGTCTTAGGTAGTCAAGAAAGACCAGTTTCTTGCGACATAACATTCTCTTGTGGCTCTTGAATAATTTCTCCCACTCTGTCTTCTAGAAATAAACTTGTATTTTAGAAAGACAGCTTCACGAGCCGCAAACCCGTCGTTCTCGTGATAATAGAAAGGGAAAAATGAGCATTTGTTTCTTGTGAAAACTTACAAATATGGTACATTACCATTTCATATCTCATATGATTTAGTGGAAAATAATTTAGACAAAATGATAGAATCCCCAAAATGATCAAGTAACTCAAAGTAACTTGATTGAAGTCCAAACCATATCGAATAGCGTTTGATTTCTTATCCAACCACACATTATTCCATAATGCGTGCTAAGAGAGATTATCTTGTGATACTATATCACATTTCCTTTGGCTTATATCAAAGTCTTCACTTTGATAATCCCATCACGACTAAATCGTGTTTCTTCGAACTTTTGAACTTCTTCAAAAATTTCTCTATTTACCTTATTAAGTGAACACATTAGTGTCAACCTAAATCGTTGGTAAAAGAAAATGATTAACCTATTTTGGATCAATCATTTACAACCTCGATATCCTTTTCAACCAAAAGGCACGAGACATCTTGCTTTGAATACAAGATACGCATATACCATTAACAATCTAATGGTTTCAAGAGTACTCGATAACTCCTTGCGTTCATCATTCCAAAATTTAAGGTTTAATCTTGGGTTACCAATTTGAATCTTACATCATCTACATGATATATCATTCTAGTTTGGTTTAGAATATAATCACCTTGATAATGGGCTAGCCATACATGAAATCGTGGTGAATAGGGTCACAAAAGTGAAACCTCTTTTGTATCTTTAACAAGTTTATATTCTTATTTAGAGTTTATGATCTTAATAGTCATAATTAAGTACAACTATAAATCCAAAACTAGATTGAGTACACAATTACTCTATCTCTCGATATTATTGTTGCTAGTCGTCATATTCTAATCATCTTATGTGTCGAATACAATGATGAAAACCTCCACTGATTTCTAATATTGACGAAGTGGCACTAGCAAAATTTATGTTTAATCAAATAAACATTTAAAGAAGAAGGTCCCATTAGATGTCCCACAACTAACTTGTTGATTCTTCAATAATTTGGGGTAGTTTCCTTTCTTGTGTCCAACATTTAAGACTATGGAAACTTTATTGGTCGGGATTGATAGGTTTAGTATCGTCATTTCTCAATAACTTTACTTTTAACATTACCTTGTATCAATTTTATTATTATCTTTACTTCTTGAACCTCGTCCTCATCTTAACGGTTTAAGAGAATGCTCCCACTCATTTCAATGAGTCTTTGCTTTGAGAAGCAAAATTAAATTCATGAAGATTACTCTTCATTTGTTTGTTTTAGTCTTAAAACTTTCATTGAAGTGGTTGCGATATTTTGGTCAATTACGAATTCCAACAAATCTAATTACCAAAACAATTTATCGCTTCAAGGTACTTAATTCAATTAAGTATATGAAAAACAATCCATTGCAAGTGGACGTGTTAGTCAAGAATCAAAAACCTGTTTGATAATGAATAACTTATATCCATACTCTTTACAAGAGATCCTTAGCAATGGTTCATTTGAGGTTTTAGAAGCAAAATTCATATTTGTCTTTAGTTACGATGTTTTGATGGAGTTTTGAATCGAAAATTGAAATGATATCGTATATGAATTGTGGTAAAGAAATAGAACAAAATAATAACGGAATAGTGGAAAACTTAACATTTATCGTTTTATTAATACTTGTAAACAAGTATTGCATTTACATAGTGACCTCTATCCAACTATGATAAATGATTCCAAGATCCAAATTCATATTAACTTGGGCACGGTGTGGCCGATACATCCCTTATCAATATAACTCGGTGGATTAACTCTTTAATCGATTCTACTATTAGAACTCTTGGTCGATAAAATTACATTAACATTTATCTTTAGCCCAAAACACATCCGACAAGGGCACGGTGTGGCCGATACATCCCTTATCAAAAACTTTTGTTGAGTTCAACCCAAATTTCGAATAAATGTGTCCATGATCCAAATCCACATCAACTTGGGAACGGTGTGGCCGATACATCCCTTATCAACATGAATTCGGTGGATAGACATTTATCACCCACTTCCCCTACGTAACAAGGTTTGTACCCCGGTGTGGCCGAGTGCACTCCCTCATGAAATAGGTTTTCATGGTTTCTACTCTTTGGTAAGGCTATGTCTCAATTGATTGTTTTAGCGAGAGGTCATGTCAATTTATTACCTATCATGTTTTAAGTGAACTAAAGCGGTGAAATACGATAATTGTAATTGACACGGTCGATAAACTCGATGAAAGAAGATGCATGTTTTAGTTATGGCGATTTAGCGATGCATGTGACATATAAATAAAATGCAAAGCATAAAAAATAAATCCTAGTATGGCCTTCCTAAAATAGAAAAACTATTTAACTATTACATATTCGGAAACCAACTACATTGGTCCCTTGAACTTCGGTTGTGGCACGCATCTCGAGGTAACACCGTCTTTATGTATCGCCATCTTGAAGAAATCCGTCTTTGGGAACTCCGAAATGAATAAAATTACATAATAAATTACATAATTTCCTATTATACATTTGTAACTAAATTAAAATTAATCTATTAAATTACAAAACGGTGATACGAGATCACAAAAAATTACAACCGAATCGATATTCCCATACATTTCGGGTAATACCAATTAAAAACTAAGGCCATACTAAGTAAATAAATTACATAATTCAAAAATTACATAAAATAAAATTATGACAATCATAAATAAAATGCAGCATTATAATATGTATGAACATGCCCAATTTTATGCTAAATCGCCTTTAAGGAGCCAATATCGTATATTACACGGTTTTTACGGATTTGCGTGATTCAACCTTTTAAAATCACAATAAATTACATAAATTCATATTTATGCACAAGTTAATTACCCTAACCAACTTAGGACTCAAAATTAGTCTCCACTAACAATTTGACTATAATTAACTCATATTTCTTAAAATTGTTCATTAATGGACCCAAAATTACAATAAAATGCTATAAACTTCAAATAAATCAAAAATTTTCAAATAAATTTGAAATTTGAAATTTAAATTCATGAACATTCTGGAAAAATACCATGACACTCATAATGTTCAAAAACTTAGGTTAAAAATTTCGAAAGTTATCGGGAAAAAACAATGTTGCGGTTTATCGGATTTATCAATAAAAATCATAAAAACATGAGAAAAATTATATTCATCAACTTTTCAATTTTATATCTGAAAACGATAATAAAATGCAACATGTGACGTTTTTCCTTAGTCATGGAGTATGTTTTAGCAATTATTTACTAATTAAGTCACTATTTATGCTATTTTTCATCAAAAATCCATAAATCATGCATGAAGACTTCATTATAGCCTATTATTTTACACAAATCTTGTAAGATTTCATGTGACAACATACTAAATTTCTATGACCAGATTCGAAATTTATCTCATATTAACCTATTTTTTTCATTTAAATCCGATTTTAAACATGAAAAATCCATTTTCCGAGCATAAGTACTCATAAAATTATGAAAATTTCCAGATCATCTAAAAATAATATATGTGAAAACATATCCAAAAACCACTGGAAAATTCGAAGTTTAGCTAATTTTCGTCCAAAAATGACATTTTTATCATAAAAATCACATTTTAATGCCAATATTATATAAAATGAACAATAAAAATCCATAAATTAACCAAAATATCCTAAATACATTTTAGGATCAGAAACTTTAACATGCATAAATTAATTTTGTGATATATCATAATAACACAAATTTATAAGTTTTATATGTTAATCGTATAACTCGGAAAAACAATAACCGATTTGCATGCAAACAACCTTGTGCTCAAGATACCGCTTGTTGGAAATCTATATCTCATAATTAACATATTCATATATGTTCTAATTAATTTACTCATAAAATTAATTACTAAATCTTATGCATGCAAACTAAAATAAAAGAAGATAAGAAAACATTTTCTCACCATATGAATTTCGGTCATATTGGGCACCAACAAGATCTCCTTCTTGTTAGTTCTTGAGCTTTCCATTAATGGATGAACATTCTTGACTTCAAATTAGAAGCCCTCCAATTAGTAGCACCCAAGAGAATCCCTTAATCCCACAAACTAACATGTACTAGATGTTTATATTGTGGTTTACCTTAAATTTGATTACTAATACTCATATATTACTTTGATAATTTTAGTAATCTTACATGAACAATTTCAATTAAAATCTCATCTTTTTGATGAAGATAAAAGAGAGAAAAATACATGAACTATTTGCATGTTATGTGAGAATGAATGATTAAGTGAATTAAGAGAATAAAATACTCTATTACCCACCCACAAAACCGGTGGCCTCCTCAATTATAGACCATCATTATTTTTCTTTTTGTCTTCACAAGACAAATAGGTGTAAGGCTTTTTGCATGGTCAAGTCACTATCAAGTGTCTTTAGACAAAAGAATAAGACAAATGAATAAGACCAAAACCCATCTAATTTCGGTTTACATGTTTGTAATATGGAGTCCATTTTATTTTTGTCAATTGTACAAATGTATGTCATGTGACATGTGACATGTCTTATGTCACGTTTTAATTTAAAATGCATATTTAACAAATTAAATATCATTTACAAATTAAATAAATCATATTTAACAAATTGACTAGTAATGTAAAATTACTTTCTCATAAAATGGTCATTTAATTACTAGTTAGTATAATTCACAATATCTTGTAATTATAACTAACCTATCATTCTCATCTCGCGCGTTTCGCAAACACCGATTAATTTTAGTAATATAACTTCTTAAATTACTAAATAAAATCTCATTTAATCACATTATAATAAGATGTCATTTTCTCTCTTAAGATAATAATTTGTTCAATTTTTAAGGAATTAATTAATCCGTATCGGTATACAATTAATTAACCTTTTCAATTAAGGGAATCGTCCTTTAGGTGTGACCTCAAGGGATCAACTGATCACCACCGTCGCACGACAGTAATGTCAAACTCTAGCCAGCCAATCATTACCGATATGTGTGGACCAGTTGACTATATATGTAATGTATCATCCCTTCCGTATTCTTGGTATGAGATTTAATAATGATATTTAAATCATGTGATCGCACTATTGTTGAGGACACATTTCCCAACACGGTCTTCTTACTTTTGCTCCTTAAAAACATTCTTGCTTGACGTGGTTGATAGAGACTTTGATCAAAAACTTTGGATAAATGATTTTGTGATGGGGTTTTTATGATGGATATTGTAGGGAAGATGATGAGATGTGTTTGTAATGGTGATAAGATAAGGGAATAGGGGGTTATTTATCCACAAAAGAGGCTGAGATGAGCGGGATGGAGTCGGGTTCGGGCATCCAGGAATAGAGCCCTGTGTTTTTCTTCCAGTGATCCGAGCATCTCGATGTCGGCTCGAGCGTTCCAAGGTATGGGTCGGCCGTCCTGGGGAGAAATTGCGCGGATTCCCAGCCAGTGCACTTTCTTGCTTTAGGCTCGAGCTCGGGCCGAGCGTCCTGCGATGGGGACAGGCGTCGTGGTCTGCTCTTTGTCGAATTCTAAGGCTTTAAGCTAAGCCTTTTCCCTTGCACCCTTTGTGATCCCTTCTTATCATTGTGTCTTTCCTGAAAATGGCTTAAAGAGTAGATATGAACTCTCCCTCACAACTCTCATGTAAAAACTAAAGGATATATATAAAATGCAACTATTATGATACGATACAAAGTATGGAAAGAATATATTACAAATGGTGGTTTGAGATAGGACTCCACCAAACTAAGTTGAAACAACAAAGTCCACTATCCATGGAGCTTAATGCTCTCAAAAGTTGGTCGAAAGCTTGTGAATGGTCCTCAAGTAAGCATGAATAAGTCTTGAACCATTTCAAAATAGAATAGGGCCAATCCATGAGGGACCTCCCTTCGAATTCTTTCCCCTTCTCTTTTGCTTTGTTATGATGGCCTTCCCGGCTCTTGAACCTAGCAAGCTTGAGACTGTTGGCATAAGGGGTTTTTCGGTTGCTCCTATTTCTTCCAAAGTTGATGATGCAAATACTTGGATCAATCGACCCTTCAATTATAGATGGTGAACTTTGATGGCATTGATGATGGGGTAGCTCGGGAGATGGGATTATGGGTGCTAAGTTCCCACAACTAAGCTCTTTCTTAGCTTTGTTTTTGAGCTTCTCTACCAAGTGATTCTTGTATGACGATTTGACTTTCGTGAGAAGGTCCATAAGGTCATCTCCAACTGTCATGGGCTCCATAGTGGGTGTGAGAAGGTCCTCATGTTCAATAAGGAAGAGGCATTCTTCCTCTTCATTGAAATAATCTTCAAACTTCTCAAGGTTGGGTTCCTCAAGCAAGCTAATCCCATAACTTCATTCATCATTTGAGTCCATATTTCCCTCATCATCTTCTTCCAGATATGCGTCATCATCGCTCTCTTCATATGAATCATAAATAGAGGCTTTGCTTCTCCTCAATAACTCTTCTTCCACCATCTCAATGTTCACATCAAAAGTCACACCCTCATACTGACAAAGGCTAAGAGTATTTGGCTTACTTAACCTCATGTCTTCTTCATCAAATACAACACTTTCATACTCACAAGAGCTTAAAGAGATTGGCTCTTCCCACTTCACATCTTCTTCATCAAAGGTCATTACGTCAAATTCACATTCATGGTCAATGCTCAAGGATTGGTGAGGAGTGGTTGCTTGGGTCGCCTTCATTTGGGCAATTCGAATTGCCAACTCCTCACCATAGATAGCAATGCTTTGAAGAACATTGTCCCTATGTTGGCTCTCCTCTAGAACTTGTTTGAAGAAATTTTGTTGATCTCCCATCATTTGGAGAACCACATTTTGAATGTCAAAGTTTGGGTCATCTTCTTGTTGTGTGTGGGTGTGAAAGTGGTCATATTGTGGCATTTGGAATTGGTTGTAAAGTGAGTCTTGGGTGGATGGTTGTTGTGGATATTGGATGTGGGGATTTTGGTGGGAAAATTTGGGGTAGTAGTTAGGATTCTCATTGCATGAGTTGTAAGGTAGGTTTGTGTTGACTTGCTCCTCAAACTCCCCATACCCATAGTCATACGCAAAAGATCCACCACATACTCCATATGTCAAGTCTTGAGCCATCATAGCTAAGACAAGGAAACAACTACAACCAAGGAAACTACACAAAAACGGTAAGAACAACCTTGAGGAACAAGTTCCTCAAGGTTAAAGCAAAATTAAAATAGACAATCAAACAAGAACTTAATCACAAAACACCGTCCCCGGCAACGGCGCCATTTTGATGAGCGTGTCGTTGTACACTCTCAAATACATTTATACCCAACTACTAGCATAGAAAGCAAGTCGGGGTCGAACCCAAAGGACGGGGGTACTCAAATTGCTCAATCTAATTGTAGTTGCACTAGGTTTGTCACAATTGGTTGGGTTGATGATTCTAAACCAATAAAAGCAATGAAAGGTAAACAAGCAATAAAACAAGGGTGTGAATAAATGATAAACAATACTAGGGAATCATGGGATCATAGGGGAATCATGGTGAGATCAAACAAACAAGTTTCAAAGATGCAAGCAATTATTATTGTTGGAATCAATTTAGTGTATATCTTACGATTTCTAGGGGAAACTTAAGTCTCGGAGCCGAGTCGGTCAAGACTGTACAACACCTACAAGTCGACTTGGTTTTCCCTATTCATGGTGATATAACATAACTGAGTCATCGGAAGGTTTGGGTCCCGGAGCCGAGTCGATCAAGACTGTAAAACACCTACAATCGACTTAATTCTTCCTAATCAACTATATGCATGGTCTAACAAGCATTGAGTTAGTTTATGTCTTACAAGTCTTGTTGAAAGGAATAGAGAAACATGCTAGGTTGTCAATCAAGCATTTCATCAAACATGACATGTGCATAAGTTGGAAAACAATAAGCAAGCATTCATACAATCTCATTAAGCATAAATCTTTTCCATGATTAACTCCCCTAATCCCCCACTAATCCCTAGTTAGGAGACTACTCACTCATTATCATGGAAGACATGTTATCAATGGTGTTAATCATCTTAAGAAGCATAAACATGATGAAAGAGTGAAGAAATAATCAATAAAGAGTAAAGAATAAAGAGATTATACCAATATTAAGATGAATAAATGGAAATCAAAGAATAATAGAAGAGAACTTGATTGATTGATGAAGAGTTGTCAATTCTCCAATAATAACCCAATAATCCCTCTACTACTAAGAGAATAAAAATTCTCTTAGTTTTCCCTCCAAAAAGCATCTAACTAAATAAGGTAACAAGTAAATTTTATTTTCATTACATTATTCTCTTTTCAATTAATATATTCTTATAATTAAACTCTAATCTTTTAATTAAAATTCATATTTATAACTTTTTCATTAAAATCCATAATTTATTATGCAATCATTTTCGTTTCCATAAATATTATTCTTTATCAGTTACACTCTAAAATTACGGAAACCTACTTCTTATGTAGTCTTTAACATAATTATTGTCATCACTTACACCTTAAAATTACGTAAATCTCAGTTACACTCTAAATATGGTGTATATTTTAAAGGACGTAACAATTCTAATGTATTTTTTTAATTAAAAAAAATATATTAGTCTACTTATTCGTAAATCGTCTTATTAAGTGTGTGGTATACTGTTTTTACCTGCTTTTTTTATAAGATTTATATGCGTTTTAATTAGATTACATTTTTACATCACTTAATTGTAATTTAATGTCATAAATTAGTTTCATGCAATGATATAGCATTATAGAGTTAATTTTTATAGTAAAGTAACATAAAAATGGTTTGGTTTAAGACAAAAATAAATAAACTTTCATTTTCTACCTCTTACTAAGATTATATTAGTACATTATAACATTAAAAGTACAGTTAATTTATGCAATTAATTTAATGAGAATGTCTCTTTATAAAACAAAACTAAAAAATATCGTGCTATAGCACGGGGATCTACACTAGTCTTCAATTACCCAATAATAAATCTTGAACAATAATTAAGGAAAGATTAATGTGTAATTTGTGGAAAGATTAAATGCTAATCTATTCTAATCTACTCCTAATGAAAGCTTAATCTAAACTAAGGAAGCATAATCTCCTCTAAATACAAGAGGGGTATATATAGTAGTACAAGTACAAGGATTAGGTTAACTAAGGTCTTAAATGACGATTAAGCCCCTTGAAAGAGGATTAGAGCCTTGCAAGTCCTAGGAGGAACCCCACGACCTGCTCTTGAGGCATGCTCATGCTGTACGGGAATCCGCTCGTCCTGGTCTTGGGACGCTCGACTTGAGCGCTGGGTCATGGGCCAGCTTAGCCTTCTCTTCTCGTGACTGCCTCAAGATCCGTGGGGTTCATTGATGGGTCGTGGTAGTCGCCTGTCATTGCCCATTTCTTTACTTTATTAACTTGGGCCTTAGGTATTAGCTCCCTCTTCAGTGCTTGATCGTTATATGTTATCAATTTAGCTCCGCTTCACTCCATTAGGGCATGATTAGTGCTCTTGTCCTACAAAGAACACCAAACCTCATAGAATATGCATAGAAGGAGGCCAAAGACAAGAAACGACCCTAATACATACTAAAAAGCATAGGAACTAGGCTAGTTAGGGACTAAATGTGCTTAAATAGGAGTCACAACAACTTTTCAAAGATTGCCAGACCTATGACAACTTTGATGAGGAAAGGGAACAGGTTTCTCTGGGATGAAAGTCGTGAGACAGCGTTCCAAACATTAAAGAAGCGTTTGACTAAAGCTCCAGTCTTATCTTTACCTGAGGGGAGTGAGAATTTCGAGATGTATACGGATTCTTCGAAGAATGGGTTGGGTTGTTTATTGATGTAGAACGGGAAAGTCATTGCCTATGCTTCTAGGCAGCTGAAGTCTTATGAGGAGAATTATCCGACGCATGATCTTGAGTTGGGTGCAGTTGTATTTGCTTTAAAGATTTGGAGACACTATCTATAATCGACGACCTTTAAGGTGTTTTTTTACCACAAGAGTTTGAAGTACATCTATACTCAGAAGGAGTTGAATATGCAACAGAGGAGGTGGATGAAGCTCATTGGTGACTATGACATAGATATTATCTACCATGAAGGGAAGGCTAACGTTGTGGCAGATGCGTTGAGTAGGAAGAGTGTGCATTCCCTATGGACAACAATGTCACTGATGAGGTTGAAAGATGAAGTGACCAAGATGGGGATACATGTGATCTAGAAGGGGGATGCTAGGGGAGATTTGACAGTTGAACCAGAGCTTTATGATGTTATTCGAAGGAAACAAGCTCTTGATCCTAAGATTCAGGAATGGAGGGCTGGAGTTAAGAAGAGGACAGTGTCTCAGTTCTCTATTCATTCTGATGGGAGTGTTCGGTTTGATGAGGGATGGTGTGTACGTAAGGATGAGGAGATGAAAAAGATAATCATGGCGGAGGCTCATTGCACTCCGTATTCAGTGCATACAAGTGGTGACAAGCTTTATAAGGATATTAAGCAGACGTTTTGTTGGCCCGGGATGAAGAGGGAGACAACTGAATTTGTGGCTCGATGTTTGACTTGCCAAAGAGTCAAAGGGAAGCGGCAAAAACCGCAAGGTAAGATTCAGTCCCTTGAGGTACCTGAGTGGAGGTGGGAATCTATCTCCATGGATTTCAGTGTGGGATTACCGAGAACTCAGCAAGGTAATAATATGATTTGGGTGATCGTTGATCAATTGACCAAGTCAGCTCATTTTATTCCCATGAAAGATACGTGGAGTAAGGTTAAGTTGGCGAATGGCTACAAGAAGAATGTGATGAGATTACGTGGGGTGCCGAAGGATATTGTGTCACATCGAGATGCGAGATTCATTTCTCGGTTTTGGCAAGAGTTGCAGGAATTGATGGAGACTACATTGAGGATGAGTACCGCATTTCATCATGTGACAGATTCAAGGCATTTAAGAGAACAATTAAGACTTTGGAGGACATGTTAAGGGCTTGTGTGAAGGAATTTGGTGGTAGTTGGGAAGATAGATTGGATCTGATTGAGTTTTCTTACAATAACAACTACCATACGAGTATTGGGATGACTCCATTTGAGGCGTTGTATGGGAGGAGGTGTAGGAGTCCGGTTTTTTGGGATGATAGCGTAGAGGCATTAATTGTAGAACCACAAATGGTGCAAGATATGGTTAAGCAAGTGAGGTTGATTTGACAAAAGATGAAGACGGCCCAGGATCGACTAAAGAGTTATGCGGATTTGCATCGTCCGGACATTGAGTTCCAAGTTGGGGATAAGATTCTTTTGAAGGTGTCACCTATGCGTGGGGTAATGCGATTTGGTAAGAAAGGGAAGCTAAGTCAGAAATTCATTAGCCCTTATGAGATTTTGGATCGTGTTGGCGAGGTTGTTTATCGGTTAGCCTTGCCAGCAGCTTTAGATCGAGTACACATTGTGTTTCATGTGTCTCAACTCCGGAGGTATGTAAGTGACCCTTCTTATGTGCTAGAGGTTGAGGACATTGAGTTGGAAGAATCCTTGTCTTATCTTGAAGTGCCAAAGGAGATTCTAGATCGCAAGGTTCGCAAGACTAGGAATGGGGAGATTGTATTGCTAAAGGTGTTGTGGTTCAATCACTACGTCGAGAAAGTGTGGACAGCGGGGGCCCACGGGGGCGCTTGGGAGGAAGAGAACAAGCGTTTGCATTTTTGTTGGAGTCGCCACCAATTTTTATGGGAAATTGGAACCGTTCGAATACCTCGTGTCATGTAAAGACACAAAGTAAATACATGAACACTAAGCAATCGTTACCCTTAGCATTCTATGTCTAGAATGACTCTCGTGGATGCCAATGAACACGGGTGTTCACAGAGATCTGGAGTAAGGGGTGAGGGTACGTATTAGGAAGCTCTTTTGATCGAACACCTAATCCCGCCCGTCTCGATAGCGGCCTCTACTAATGATTAGGGAAGTTATTCGTACTCGATATATCGTCGATTATATGCATGCAATGCAACATCCAAGTTTTTATCCTAGCATGTGAAGATTAGCTAAGTCGGTGAACAATTAATTTAACATACAATTAATGTCAAAGTTGGATTTAGGGTTCAATTACATGTGAAAACATACAAATGATACAAAATACAAAGATAATACAATAAATGAAATTACAATAATGAAAATTACAATAATTACAATGGGTTAGGCGATTTATGTCGAAAACACCTTTAAAACGGATAATTTGAGAAAAAGAATAAAAGAATAAGTTAACGAACAGATCAGAAGGTGATAATACGATTAATAGTTAATTATACGCGAACTAATTAAACTAGGTCAAGGCAAAACGGAGTTCAGGGACAGAATTCAACCCGGAACAGGCGCAGCAGAGCTGCGTCCTTTGAAATAGGCGCAGCAGTTGCTGCGTCTGTTCCTGACCTGAATTCTGGCTGTGAAGCCGTAATTGCGTGTTGTTAATACTCGCTGGTGAATTTAATGATTGATTAAATTATTTACTCGGATGAAAGTGATTAATAGGTTATTTACATGTAATTAATGGTCATAAAAGCGATAAAACATGGATGAGACGGATTATTTACAAGATTAAAGAAGTTAATTAATGGATTAAACAAACTAACTAATTAATTAGGTTAAATATGATGGATTAACGACAAATTAATGACGAGTATGACAATAGACAGATGCAAATATATCAAAGGTCGAATTCCAGAAACCCAATATTGATGAATTGAATTTCTACAACCCGGATTGAATTTAATGACGAAAACCCGCAAATATTGATTACTTAGGATTTAAGTCGAATGTATGACGAATTATGTGCTAATGAATGATAAACAATATACATGTGAATTATTATGCTATGATATCAGAGAATTAAAGAACAAACGAAAACAAATGACAAGAAAACGAATTACAGAGGACGAAGGAAGAAGAAAGGAAGCAGGAACTGTGGCAGCCGCACGAAGAGGCGCAACAGGAACTGCGCTCCTTCGAAGAGGCGCAGCAGTTGCTGCGTCCTTTCTCGACGGTTGTCTAATGGAAATCCGTAAAAAAGAGTTTTAAAGCACGGTTTTAGAAATCGGTTTTAATTGGTATTTACGACATAAACCTTACATTAATGATACAAAAAAATAAAATACAATAATAAAAGGAGGATTTACACCCTCAGACTTACATGTTTGACGAAACGAGAAAGACTAAGTTATCGATTAGTGATGCTCGACGCGAATGTAAAGAAAGTGCCCTCGTAAGAGGAAAACGATTAAATTAATTAAGTTGATTGATTGTGGAGTTGGTCAAATTGGTCGGTCATGCAAACGAGGCTGGTACTCAGAAGGATCCGAGCTTACGTGGTCGAATGTTCAAGCACGTAGACGCCAAAAAGTAAGAACAAAGGTCTAGAATGCAAAGGGAGAAGAGAAGGGCGGACACTCGCGTGAGAAATATGAGGAGCGAAGGCTCCTATTTATACTAATCACGTGAAGGAATTATGGTAAGAGTTGAATACGGAAGGAAAGATCCGGAAACAACCGACTTAGGTTAAACGCGGCAACTTGGACAAAAAGAAAGCCTGGGAAAAGGCGCAGCAGGTGCTGCGTCCCTTGGAAGAAGCGCAGCACTTGCTGCGTCCTTTCCCCAGCGGGTTCCTCCTCCGCAAGAAAGCGCGTTTGACAGCCTGTCGTATTTTAGGCATAACTTTCTCTACAAGATTCGGAATAAGGTGATTTCGGTGGCGTTGGAAAGCTAAAAGAAAGATCTAGAACTTTCTGTGAAATAGGCCTGACCCAAAAAAGTCGTTATCACCTCGTAAAATGGGCCTAAAGGTCGGGTTGTTGTTTTAGCTAAATGAAATGCACATTTTTTAATGTAAACTTTAAGTTTAGCCTAATGAAGTGACATGAGACTCAAAATGAGATACTCAACATTTTATGACATCCTAACCTTAGGTAGACAAACACATTGCTTTGACTCGGGTTTTGACGGTTTTAAGAAATGAAGACGGTTTTTGACCCAGACTCCAAATGTACTCTAATTACTGCCAAAACGACCGTATCGGCGCGTAGATGACAACTAAGAGGTAGACATTAATGTTTGAGCGATCACTTGACGATAAACTTACGAACTGTCACAAATCGTTCCGTATACCAAACATGCGGCCCAATCATCACCGGGTGGTTTGCGGGAGGTGCAGAAATGAGGTATCTACAGAGCCCCCACTTTGACTGAGGCTTGGACAAGGCGAAAGTCAAAGTATAGCGATCAGGTCAATCGAAGATTACAACCTGACGACTATGGCGACGCTAGGCGGCTCAAGGGGTCTGAACCAAGGACCTGTCGTCGGGAACATTTTAGAGTCTGTCGACTATCGGGGAGGGTCGTTTAAAGTCCATTAGACTACGTAAGGAAGCTCGCCAGCGATAAGAAGAGACCATACCTGAGACTTCTTTCTCGAGATGCTTCCGGAGGTGCATAGGAGCTAAGGTTAAGCGTAGGAGCTAAGGTTAAGACCTAAAAGATATATGAGGATTGTGCTAGGGTGTGGGACCCTAAAGGAAAGCATCGACGGGAAGGAGGCCAAATGTAAGTTCAACCTAAGGGGTAACCAAGGTTTGGGTGTAGGAACTCGGTTTGGGTGTAGGAACTCTAAGAAAAGGTGATCCTAAAGGAATATGATCCTAAAAGGAAAAGGTGATCCTAAAGGAATATGATCCTAAAAGGAAAAGGTGATCCTAAAGGAATATGATCCTAAGGGTAGAAGTGACCCTAAAGGAATGTGATCCTAAGGGGAAAAGTGTATGGACTCTAGGGAGTTTGGGAACCTAAAAGAAGCTAGGTGTGTGAACCTGGGTATATGAACCTAAAAGGACGGCTGGTATGGGAACTTAAAGGCTTGTGAACCTAAGAGGATTTGGGATCCTAGGGTTAAGTTTAGGAACTACTGGGTTACTAATTCTTGTTTTAAACGCGTGCGCTTAAGCTTTCTGAGGTATGAGAACTCCAAAAGGATTTATGGGTTTATGAACCTAAGGACATTGGTGTGGGAGCTTAAAGGTTTATGAACCTAAAGGAAGCCATTTTGGGATCTAAGAATCTAGGGGGTAAGAATCCTAACTTTGGGTTTACGAACCTAAGGAAGGAGACGCTGGTTTGGGAACTTCTGGAGAACGACACCTTTGCCGAACTCTGTGAGGAAACAATAATGTCAAGGGTAGCAGGACGTAAGCGGGAACTGCCGGGAGAAATCTGCTTGGGTCGTCTTCAAACAAACTTCGATAAGTCTTGGGGTTGATGTTGATCGCCATGAATTGAGAAGGAATGCCTATCCGTGTACTCTCGCTAGGGGGAACGTAATCGGGAACTGATCTCCATGTCTCGAGAGGGAAAGTCTGTCCGTGTACTCTCGCTGGGGGAACAGAATAGAGGTGTGTCGAAAAACCTGTCAAAGAATATTCGCTCGTTGTGGCAAGCGAGGTCTTGATAAAGTACTGCTTCTGATACTTACCTGCATGGTTAATAGCCACACAAGAATGCAATCTAATGTATGCACATAAGCGATTATCGCATGGACCTCGAATGAGGAAACACATAGGTGTGGGTTAATATCCGTATACTACCCTTTAATTGTAGGATTATAACGCAAAATTTATATGTGAATTATAGTCATGAAACGAAATTAACAATGAAAACGATAAAATTATAGAAATAACCTTCGGTCCTAGTGCAAAAGGCAATGAGAGATCAAGTTAGATCTCCTCCTAATCGTTGCACCCAAGATATCCGAGTAATGCCCTTGTGCTAGAGATAATCCCCTAATTGCCTTGCAATATCGAGGGGATTGTATTGTGAGTTTGTGTTGGATGAGAGATCCGGAATTTTGGGAGGCACAATTCCCAAAACCCTAATATTTTTTAGCAAATGAATTAGGTTCGACAAAGAGGAGAAGCTCTCCTTTTGTCCTTGTGATTCTCGGCCAAACCGAGTGAGTAAGAGGAAATGGGCTTTTCATTTCCTCTTTACTTAAACTCGTGGTCCGGTCCAAAACTTGCTAAGTGTATACGACGCGGTCTGATTATAAACTGTTATCGGTTATCGGAAATTAAGGCATCAACTAATAATACGGGTTAGTTGAATTATTAATACATGTCCGACAAAACAGTATTGTATAATTATATTCAATATACATTTAATTAAATATAAAACGCTTATATTTAATTTTACGAATTAACTGGTTAATTCGCCTTTAGCCCATGATATTTAATCCGTATTAAATATAATATCTCAACATCACATTTTGACTAATTATTAGTCAAATAACTCGGACTAACTGGTTAGTCAAATTTGGCATCTACATGACTGTATTTTCATACAAATCACATCACTCAAACGTATCCTATAGGTGTGACTTTTAGGGACCAGTTGATCACCGCCATCAGTATGACAATAACGTCAAACTTATCTAGCAAGCCAACCGTTATTGATAAACGTGGATCAACTGATTATGATACAAAGTATACCCTTTGATCCTTTTAGAGGTTTATAAGTCCTTGCACTAACTGTTAAGGACACTAACCCCAACAAGCTCCCACTTGTCCGTACAAGTGTATGTGCAATGACGTTATCCGCACTAACTGGAGGACACAAGCTCCAACAAACTCCCACTTGTCCGTACAAGTGTATGTGCGATAACCGATTCTCATATTCATTTAAAATTTCTCCCACTCAATGTAAAACAATTTGCAGATCTGGATCCACAAAGGTCGTATTTTACAATCGATCTGTATCTAGAGTGGTTTCCCCGACTAGAGAGTAACTTAACTGATAAAACGAATCCGTATCCGAGCATGGCCATGCATTTCGATTCTGACTCCTCGAGTGGCCCCGAGAAATATCGAGTACCGATAAAGGCTGAATATTTCCTTCAACTCGAACTCCTTCCGATCTAAGCACAGCATGAAATGACCCAGAAAAAATCTACTTGACCCCCTGTTACGGATGACCGTGAGAAAGAAACCAAAGTCACCCAAAATCTGCCTTAGTCTCAAGAGACAGTCGATAGTCAAAGAATCGACTCTTAGGATCACCATGGAAGTCCTATCCACGACCGGGCAACGAATGTTATAAAACATTTAGGACTCCACGTCGATGTCACAATTGTGTCCTACGAAATATCCGTATAAATCGCCTCTGTGATTGGTCAGTCAACCTGTTGACTTATGGCTAGTTGAACCCACCATCAACCAACGTCACAAAATAATTGCCAGAGTTATCAGCGCATGAGGGCAATTAAGGACTGAATAATATAATGTTCGTTCAGTTCACTTTGTGGTGTTCAAAATTTGTCGTACAAATCCACATGAAAAACAAAATATATAAATATCAAAACGATGATGTTGTATAGAGTACAAAAGCGAATGAATCTAATCCATAAAAGAGTACTACAACTTAGGAACACGTTTAATTCCCATGGAATTAACGTGCCCTTCATGCTTATCTTATCGTAATGGTTTAGTGAGAGGATCTGCTATGTTATTATCCGTAGCAATCTTTTCTATCACTACTTCCTTTTGCTCCACGTAATCTCGGATTAGATGAGCTTTCCGTTGTACATGTCTCGACTTGTTGCTAGACTTTGGCTCCTTAGCCTGGAAGATGGCACCACTATTGTCGCAATAGATGGTGATCGGGTCATTCGAACTAGGCACTACGGATAGTCCATGTAAGAATTGACGCATCCATATCGCTTCCTTTGTAGCTTCAGACGCGGCATAGTACTCGGACTCAGTCGTAGAATCTGCTCAGAATCGTTTGCTTGGAACTCTTCCAGCTGATCGCAGCGCCATTAAGAGTAAAAACGAATCCAGCATCGAGATTTCGAGTCATCTCGATCCGTTTGGAAGCTAGCATCTGCGAATCGGTTGCGCATAGCTTTTGAGAGCCTCCATAAGTCAATGCCCAATCTTTAGTCCTCCGGAGGTACTTAAGAATGTTCTTGACAGCTAACCAATGTGATTCACCCGGATCTTTGTTGGAATCGACTTGTCATACTCAATGCATATGCCACGTCCGGACGTGTGCATATCATGGCATACATGATTGATCCTATTGCCGAGGCATAAGGAATCCGTGCCATGCGCTCTTTCTCTTCCGGTGTCTCTGGTGCCTGAGACCTGCTCAAATGCACCCCTGGAGCCATAGGAAGGAACCCCTTCTTGGAGTTAGTCATGCTGAATCTCTCTAGGACTTTGTCTATGTAAGACTCCTGACTGAGAGATAACATCCGGCGTGATCTATCTCGATAGATACGGATGCCCAGAATTCTTTGTGCCTCACCCAGATCTTTCATCTGGAAATGGTTTTTCAACCATACTTTCACCGAAGTTAAGAGAGGTATGTCATTCCCAATCAGGAGTATGTCGTCAACATACAATATTAGGAAGACAATCTTGCTCCCACTCGACTTGATATATAAACATGGTTCCTCGACCGATCGAGTAAATCCATTTTCTTTTATCACTTGGTCGAAGCGATGATTCCAACTCCTTGATGCTTGCTTAAGTCCATAAATGGAACGCTTAAGCTTGCACACTTTCTTAGGATGTGCTGGATCGATGAAACCTTCGGGTTGTACCATGTACAACTCTTCCTCCAAAAAGCCGTTTAAGAAGGCGGTTTTCACGTCCATTTGCCAAATTTCATAGTCATGAAAAGCGGCGATCGTTAAGATAATCCGAATGGAACGCAGCATGACTACGGGTGCAAAAATCTCATCGTAGTGCAAACCTGGCACTTGGGTGAAACCTTTAGCAACTAGTCGTGCTTTGTAGATATCTTGTTGACCTTCCACAGAATGCTTTATCTTGTAAAGCCATTTGCATTGAAGGGGACGAACCTTAGCAGGTAAGTCAACAAGATCCCACACGTTGTTCTCATACATGGAGTCCATCTCGGATTGCATGGCCTCAAGCCATAGCTTGGAGTCAGAACTGGTCATGGCACCTTTATAGGTTGCGGGTTCACTACTCGTTAAGAGTAGAACGTCATCTATGTCATGTTCCTCGACCATACCGATGTATCTGTCCGGAGGAATAGAGACTCTTCCCGACCTCCTAGGTTCCTCAGGAATGTTAACCGCAGCCGGGATTGAAGGAATAGGTTCCTCCAATAGTTGCTCGGTATTTGGTTCTGGAATCTCCGACAGGTCGAAGGTTCTATCACTCTTTGCATTCTCGAGAAATTCCTTCTCTAAGAATGTCGCACTAGCCGCAACAAAAACACGTTGTTCGGTTGGCGAATAGAAGTAATGACCAAGGGTTCCTTTAGGATAACCTATAAAGAATGTCTTGACCGATCGCGGGCCGAGCTTATCCTCGTGTCTCCACTTGACATAAGCCTCGAAGCCCCAAACCCGTATAAAGGACAAGTTAGGGACCGTTCCCTTCCATAGTTCATATGGAGTCTTGTCACAGACTTTAGACGGACTTTGGTTAAGTATTAGAGCGGTGACAAAGAGCATAACCCCATAATGAATCGGTAAAACCGTGTGACTCATCATGGATCGAACCATATCAAGTAGTGTTCGATTTCTCCGTTCGGACACACCATTCAATTGAGGTGTTCTAGGTGGAGTTAAGCGTAGGGCAATCCCACAGTCTTTGAGGTGATGATCAAACTCGTGAGAAAGATACTCGCCACCACGATCCGAACGCAGTGTTTTAATCTTTCTACCCAATAGGTTTCGCACCCTATTCTCGGTATTCTTTGAATTTCTCAAAGGATTCACTTTTATGCTTCATTAAGTAGACATAGCCATATCTACTTAAATCGTCCGTGAAAGTGATGAAATACCTATAGCCTTCTCGTGCGGTGATTGACATAGGTCCACATACATCCGTGTGTATGAGTCCTAATAGGTCAGCAGCGCGCATTCCAACACCTTTGAAGGAAATACGAGTCATTTTACCGATGAGACATGATTCACACGTGCCAAATGATTGAAAACCAAAGGCCGAGATAGCTCCATTTTTGATGAGCTGTTTTACGCGTTTCTCATTAATGTGTCCCATACGGCAGTGCCATAGATATGTTTGATCTTTGTCACCAACCTTTAACTTTTTATTCATTACGTGTAATATTTCCGTGGTCTGATCTAAAACATAAATTCCGTTCATGGAGACCGCCTTGCCATAAATCATATCGTGTAAAGAGAAAATGCAAGCATTATTTTCTATTACAAATGAAAAACCAAGTTTGTCAAGTGCGTAAACCGAAATAATGTTTTTGGAAAGACTAGGAACATAATAGCAATCATATAATGACAACTCAAATCCTACCGGGAAGTCTGGATCACATATGTCCCCTTTGAGATGGCAGCTACTCTTGCTCCATTCCCAACACGCAGGTCCACCTCACCCTTTACGAGGGGTTCGATGTTTCGGAGCCCCTGCACATGATTACACAGATGAGAACCACAACCAGTATCAAGTACCCAAGTTCCGTAACTTGCGTGGTTAATCTCAATCATATGAATAAAAGTAGAAGAGGAAGAAGACATACCAAAAGGTTTAACACGACCCCTTTAAGTCCTCATGGTATAAGGGACATGTACGCCTCCAATGCCCAGTCTTGTGGCAATGGTGACACTCCATGTTACCATCCTTGCTCTTTGTCGCGCCTGATGAGTTGCTCGACTCACCAGGACCACTCTTACCTGAACCCGACTTTTTGAACTTCGGTTTACCTCGCTAGGTTTGCTCGAGCTTTGCCCTTACCCTTCCCTTTGTTGGACACAACGAGAACATCCTGTTTCAAGCTCCCACTGAACTTCATGTCCTTCTCGCCCTGTACGAGAAGGAGTGCGATTCATGGGGAGTCTTCTTCAAATCATTCATATAGTAATTCGCTCTAAATTGCGAAAAACCATCGTGGAGTGAATGAAGCATGCGGTCGATAACAATGTTCTCGCTGATGTTACAATCAAAGGTCTCCAACTTCTCGACATTCTCAATCATCTTTGAGAATGTGTGGGCTAACCGGTTGGCCCTTTCGGAGTTTCGCATCAAAGAAGCGAGTGGTATGCTCATAAGTCACGATTCTCGGTGCTTTGGAGAATTCCTTGGTGAGCGTGGTGAAAATCTTGTTCGCACCATGGGCTATGAAGCGTTTCTGCAAATTGGATTCCATTGCAAAAATGAGTACGTTTTTAATCGCACCCGCTTCCATACGTAAAATCATTAAACTTGGTGATTTTGGCTCTAGCCGTGGGACTGGGTTTGCGGGAGGGGCTCTAATAAATATTTGAGCTTCCCATCGCAGCGGCAGCATTCCGTAATGCCGCCTCCCGTCTCCGGTTGGATCCATCATTCTTGATCGAGTAGACCGATTCATCCGATTCATGAAGATCCGAAGCCAGGACTCACGGTCCAATGTGGCACTTGGCATTGGGTCGTTAGTAGGACCAGCCATTTGTTATAGCAGTTTTAAAAATCGTGATCTACACTGAAAAAGAAAGAAAAACAAAACGAAATAAGCAACTCATCGAGGTGATTTAAGTCTATTAAAATACATTTTAATCGTGTAGACTCATTGCACTTGCATAATTGATCTCCCTCAAGAATGATACAAGTGATCCCAAGACTCAATTTCTGTAAATTGATAAGCCAACTGTTTAGCTAATTCTTCCGGAAGAACTCTTGGTCGATAGATTTCCGTAAATCCTATCTATAGTCCACCATAGTCACAGGATCGTACGAGTGACCATAGTGTTGAGATAAAATAGGTCAACAGGTTCCAACTTACCCGACGTAGAAGGGGTCATAGTATGCCTACCGACGAAGAAGGGATTCATTGGAGTTTGACCTATAAAGACCGTTCTCAATTTTTGTTTATACGAGGAAGATCCCATCAACTTAATTATAATTCATTTTAAGTGAACGAATAACTAGCGTCTGCGTGAATGAATCAATTTAGGTGATGGCTTAAAATCGTGTGACATGAGAATGTCAATGAAAACTAACTCGTGACCTCTAAATGTGTCAGTTTTCATGCATTAATTAGGTGGTTTGGTTTTTAGGCGGAATATGATGCATGTTATCGTTACGAAAAATAAATAAATGAATGCGATACGTAAATAAAAATTCCTAGTGTGGCCTATCCTAGTAAAGAAAAACATAAAACAACTTTGGAATCCACCGTTGGACCCGAGAAGCTTGTCTTGATGTTCCATCTTGATCCATGTAGCGGGAGTGAGCATCCGGTCTCCAACTTTAGTCTTCTCAAAAATTACAATTTAAAATTTACAAATATAAACCTATTTACATTCTAAATAAAAACTGTAATTAAAAGAAATAAAATGGAGATACGAGATCTCAAAATACAACCAAGACCGTGTTCCATCATTACGGTAACACGTTCTACTAAGGCCACACTAAGTTACAACCGTTTGCAAAATAATTAAATACGTAATTAAAAGGCATTCAAAAACATTCAAAATTAACTATAACGATAAATAAAATGCATCAACTAAAAGTTAAATTTATTCGTGACATAATTCCGTAATTATGTTAAATTTTTATCCAAACCACCAAAGATAATTAAAATTACATGACAAAACCGCTTTAGTCAAGTTAATTTTAATCCGAGATAATCCGTTACAATAAATCATGTTAAAGTAACATTATTTTACGTGAGTGAACCGTTTCACTAATCAAGCGAGAGCATAAAAAAAACGTTTTATGCATTAAATGGCCGAGAAAAAAAAAACAAAGAAATTTTTTTTTTTTTTCTTCTCTGTACTGTACGTGAACAGTACCAGGGGCAAAATTTTTTTTTTTTTTTTTTTTTATAAACCGGCAGAAATGCCGAGAGCTACAAGAGGCAAAAAAAAAAAATTTACGCGGCTCAAAACGTGAGCAAAAGGGATCAAAACAAAATGGTTTGATAAAAAACACAATTGTAGTTTTAATCTAATCCGTATAGAAATCACACTACAATTGTTAATCTTCAACATTTTGCAATAATTATCGGTTAGAATTGCAACATGTGAAGAACGAATGAATACTTGAGATCGAACGATCTAAACAAAATGTGTAGCACGCAAATCAATGTAAAAACAGAAAAAAAACAGGCCGAGACATGAGGCCACACGGTTTTCAGAAATTTTCGAGACAAAAATTTGTGCCACACGAAATTTTATGTAATCATTTTGATGCATCTTAAACATATTGAAATGAATATCGATTTCAAAACAATATGCAATCAAAATTAAAACAAAACAATCATCACCGTGTAAACTAGACACGGATCCCAACACAAAAAAAACGCAGCAACATAAAAATTGCCGAGACAAAACACAAAAAAAATGTGCCGAGAGAAAAAAAAAATTGCAGCCGAGACAATTGTTTTGAACAAAATCATCGATTCAAATATCGTTTGATGAAAATCACATAGAAAAATTTGCGTGGCCTCGCTCTGATACCACTTGTGGGTTAATATCCGTATACTACCCTTTAATTGTAGGATTATAACGCAAAATTTATATGTGAATTATAGTCATGAAACGAAATTAACAATGAAAACGATAAAATTATAGAAATAACCTTCGGTCCAAGTGCAAAAGGCAATGAGAGATCAAGTTAGATCTCCTCCTAATCGTTGCACCCAAGATATCCGAGTAATGCCCTTGTGCTAGAGATAATCCCCTAATTGCCTTGCAATATCGAGGGGATTGTATTGTGAGTTTGTGTTGGATGAGAGATGCGGAATTTTGGGAGGCACAATTCCCAAAACCCTAATATTTTTTAGCAAATGAATTAGGTTCGACAAAGAGGAGAAGCTCTCCTTTTGTCCTTGTGATTCTCGGCCAAACCGAGTGAGTAAGAGGAAATGGGCTTTTCATTTCCTCTTTACTTAAACTCGTGGTCCGGTCCAAAACTTGCTAAGTGTATACGACGCGGTCTGATTATAAACTGTTATCGGTTATCGGAAATTAAGGCATCAACTAATAATACGGGTTAGTTGAATTATTAATACATGTCCGACAAAACAGTATTGTATAATTATATTCAATATACATTTAATTAAATATAAAACGCTTATATTTAATTTTACGAATTAACTGGTTAATTCGCCTTTAGCCCATGATATTTAATCCGTATTAAATATAATATCTCAACATCACATTTTGACTAATTATTAGTCAAATAACTCAGACTAACTGGTTAGTCAAATTTGGCATCTACATGACTGTATTTTCATACAGTCACATCACTCAAACGTATCCTATAGGTGTGACTTTTAGGGACCAGTTGATCACCGCCATCTGTATGACAATAACGTCAAACTTATCTAGCAAGCCAACCGTTATTGATAAACGTGGATCAACTGATTATGATACAAAGTATACCCTTTGATCCTTTTAGAGGTTTATAAGTCCTTGCACTAACTGTTAAGGACACTAACCCCAACAATAGGTTTTGCAAAAGTCGTTTCTTTTTAAAAGTCGTTTAAAACTTGTTCAAAGAAATTTGTCGTTTGTAATGCGTTATGCATATTCAATGGGCTTTAGACATAGGACTGACGCGGCGTATACCTACTAGGACGCAACGCGAAATGTAGACTTAGGTTTGACTGACGCGACACTAACTTAGATTTGACGCGACACCGGGATGACTTTGACAGATTTTGCTTAAGTATGCGCAACCCCTAGCCAAGTGTGGGTGACAATGCGTATCGGTTCCAAAGGCATAAGAATTGTAAGAAAGATGAAGGCATATAAAGGCAAGGCATGAGCCATGGATCATCTGTCTACTTGGACATCTTTCACCACCGTTTGCTGTAAAAGAGACCCCTCTTGAGGCACGATGACTTGGAGAATTGATCTAAGATCTTTGTCATTGTCCAGACCGAGTGCTAGCTAGACTCAAATGAGAGAGGAGTAAAGGAAGGGTAGCATCTTGGAAGAGAAGCCCCCAGGATGAGAGGATGACTCTGGACTTTGGTAAAAAAGAGGTTGGGCGACAATAAGGAGCCCCCAGTATAGAGGTGTTGGTTGTGGAAGGGATGTTAATTGAGGTTGGAAGGTTGAAAATTGGGATGGTTAATAATTTAGGTTGAAAGTTGAAAGTGGGGATGGTTGTGTCCTTGAGGACTGCCTACGTATTCACGTGAAGTGAAATCAAACCAGATCGTAGTTCTGAGGTTTGGTTAATTTTGTTTGGGTGTTGTGGTTGTATCCTTCTTGTGTAAGAAAGGACTGCCTACGTATCCACCTGAAAAGGTGAAATCAAACCATGCTCGTAGTTCAAGTGTGTGCCTAAGCTTATGTTGTCAGGACCTTAAAGTGTAGGGGTCACAAGGGTAATATTCCTTTGGTGACTCGAAGAATTGATTTGAGATAACTCCCTCTGATCATAGACCAAAGAGGTATAATTAAGTTTTGTAAAAATCTCCTTGTCATGTGAGCACACTTAGTGGACCCTAAGGATTGATATGGGTATGTCCCGTCCTAGGTAGCAAAGTATTCGAAGACTCCGTGTTTGGGTCAAGGTGAAACCGGATTGGATATTTGGAATGTGGAGCTCGGTAATAAGAGGCTTTGATGAAACAAATCTCTGGAGCTTGATTTTGTGGAGTTAAGGCTTTATGGGGTTATGGCTTATAATATGGCTTGGAAATTGAGTCTCTTGGCTTAATGTAGCCTGAGCACATAAAGGTAGGTTAAAATGATGTGGGTTCGAATTTCCATGTCTTGGCCCTAAAGGATAGGTATATTTGACGAGCTTGAGAGGATTCTCAAAATTCCTAACTATCTCCCCATAACGGTCTCGAGAAGGACTTAGGGTGTGATGTGTGAAAGGCTAAGTGAGGGTGCTAGCTAACCATCTTCATTGAGGTTTGATTCTATATAGACTTCAACAGTATTCCGTATTTGATTTCATACTCGTTCTTGATTCAGACTCAGATACTTGGTCTGGAATATATCTCGGCCTTTTCTCAGATTTTTGATTCAGGTTTTTGAGGATGACTTTGACCTTGGATATTGACATGCTTGATTGAGCCTTCTTCTTATTTTGACTCTCTTGCCTTGGATATTGATCTTGGTCATTTCTCTCGATTGAGTCTTTGGTCTTTGATCATGGCTCGTATCACCTTGGATTTGCTTGTATCATGGATTTGGGCCAGACTAGCACCTTTGGTATAAAACGGGTTGGTCTTTAGTAAACAGGTTGTTTATTGTGGGGAATGGGCTTGCCTTCCGTCATGGATTGTTAACAAGGGAGACGGTCTAGATTCGTCCTAGAATCTCTTGAGATATGCTCGTCCTAAACTAGGGTTATATTGTGGTTTCTATTGCCAGACATGGAATAGGTAAGAAAAGAACACGGAGTCTTAGGTCCTCTACAACTTGGAATGGAACATCATCTAAGTGTACTCACATTGACTTGGAACGTGTGGTTGTTGTTCATTTTAAATTGTCTCAAATCAATTCTTGTTGTCACAGGAAAAGGGGTAAAGGAAGAGATATGATAGAATATGTGGATTGAAAATTGTATTTTTATTGAAATGAATAATGAATGTATTTAACATAGACTTGAGAAGACATGTGACTCGTGGGACAGCCCCCAGGTTGTCACTAGGAATGGAAATGGACACGAAGAAAGATACTAGAACAAATATGAGATAGAAAGCCTAAGACTCGGACTCGGACTCGGACTTTGACGTGATCTTAGATCTAGACTCGTAATCATCAGCCCATGCTTGAACATTTTCTTTTCCAGCAACTGGCTCTGGCATCCGGCTTTGAGCACCCCGTCCTTATCGTTTGGAACATTGGAAGGATAACAGTCAAGAAAAGTTTCCTGATAAGTTGCATATCCATGAGGATCGCCTAAGGTACCTTGTGTGTTAAAAGTTGAGAGGGACAACTTCCCGCTTTCGATCATATCCTGAATGACGTTTTTTAATTTGTAACATTTCTCGGTATCATGCCCTTTGCCTCTATGGTATTTGCAGTAGGCATTCTCATCCCAGAACTTGGATTTCCATTCGGGTTCGGGAGTAGGTCCTATAGGTTTCAACATTCGTTGTCCTATGAGTCTCTGAAGGGCATCGGTGTATGTAATACCAATGTTGGTAAATTTCCTAGGAGGTGTGCCCTTATTTTCGGAAGCCTTTGTAAATGACCCCGAAGGCTCCATGAGGTTGCCTTTGTTGATTTTGATTCCGGGATGAGAAGAACTAAGAATAGATTGTCCACTTATTGCTTTCTCCTTAGGACTGTCAAGTTGAGGGTTTGTCAGGATATTTTTCATTTTGAGAGGTTGGGCATCAAGCTTCTTATCCATTTCAGCAAACTGATTTTCCATGTTGGAAAGCCGAGAGTTTAGGATATCAATGGCTCCTTCTATTTTGGAGAATTTATTGTTGAAGGCCATGGAAAGCATGAGCATTCCATTTTGGATATCTTCGTCTTCGAGGACATTGATCTCTTCGTCATCATGATGATTGAGGAGATGATAACAATCCAGGAATGACTCTTCATGGTCATGTTTATTGATATTGGACCCAAGAGGGTCGATCTTCTTGGATTTCTTGGCGGAAGGTGGCTTAGGAAGCTTGCCCTCTTCGATCATATCTTCGATGGTGTGTTTCAAGAGAAAACACTCTTTAATATCATGGCCTCTACCTTGGTGATATAAGCAGTATTTGTTGCCCTACCAGAGGTTCACTTGTTTCTCTAAAGGTGGATCCGGAGTTGGCCCTATTGGATGTAGCTTGCCTTGGGCAGAGAGTCTCTTCAAAGCATCGGCATAAGACATGCCTAAATTGGTAAGAACCCTTTTATGCCTCCCAGGTTTCCTTTCAGCTATTTTTGGCTTTCTAGGACGATGGTTATTGCAAGAGGTAAGCTTTGGACCACCTAGACTAGAGGTTTCTCTAGTTGGGATGTTCTTTTCCACCATTCCATTTTCGAGGGTGAGGACGCGAATGCTCAAATTTTCCACTGTAGCTTGAACTCGTAGGACCATGGCATAAACGTCCTGGAGGGACATGGTGATTGTGGCTTGATCTGCTTCGTGACCTTGCTGATTGACAGAACTTGCTGGATTCCTACTCGACAGAAATGACGCGCATTACACTCGGTTCAACATGGGATCACGCATACTAAGGCAACCAACAAAGGAAGGGATAAGATGACAAATCTAGACTTGACTTGTGAATTCATGAAATGTCGTGAGCGACTTCTCGTGTTTGAATTCACGGTGCTTGACTTTAATCTTAGACTCGAGTGTTGACTTTGACGGAGTGACCCTCATATGATTGACCTTATTGACGGGATTGATGACACATGTTAATTCTAATTTGTGTTGTTTAAGACAGACTTGACTCGAGGTTCGGGTATGTGTGTCCCGAACATGTCATTAGGAGAATTCAAGAGACGGATATTGGAATGACTCGATGTGTTAGCCTCGAGTGTGTGAGCCGAGGTGTGGAAATGTTTAGATCCTAATTGAGTTGGGGTATGGAGTCCAAAATGACGGCGTGACACCTTAGGACTTGACTTGAATTTTGAAAAGACCCAAAATGTAAAGGAAGACGAGTTTATGACTTGACAGAGTTCCGACTAGGACATAGCCGGTTTGAATTTTGACTCTAACTTAGCCCAATTGAATTTACATATTTACATTTACATGGTTTGAAAATTTTTTTGAATAAAACGTTTTTTTTTTCTTTTTTCCTTTCTTTTTCGGACTTTTTTTTTTTGTTTTTTTTTTGGTTTTGTATTTAGTTTTGAAATGGGTTTTAGGCCCGAAGTTTGACTCGACATTTGGACAGAGTTTCGGCTTATTTTGCGCTATTTTAAAAATGTTTACATTTTGAAAAGGATTTTATTTTACAAAATTTTGTCATGGTTTTGTTTAATAAATGGTGATCACGTAAGGTACAAACATTTATACAAGCATTATAACGGGATGCTGAGTGCATTTAAAAGGGTTTTGGTTTAAAGGGTGGGTTGCCATACCGAACCATCAAACTCGAAGTCTGTGGAGAGGCTCGTACCAAACAAGAGTAAGGCCGATTCCTAGTCCATTTTCTCAAATAGTGAAGGTCCTTGATACAAACAAGTGTAAGCATCATGGTATGGATGACGTCAATCGCTATCCATCCTTAGGCCCAAATAAGAATTAGGACCGTTTAGACGGGACGATTGGTCGAATGGGTTGGGTTGGGCCTAGGAAGGCCGAATGAAACGATCTAGGAAGACCGAGTTATGAAAACCGACAATTGTCTTGTACAAACTATTCCCTAACCTTGTTCAAGTTTCACCCTTAGCTACACGTAAGGTATTATCCCCAGTGAGTCGCCAAGCGCGTGGACAGCGGGGGCCACGGGGCGCTTGGGAGGAAGAGAACAAGCGTTTGCATTTTTGTTGGAGTCGCCACCAATTTTTATGGGAAATTGGAACCGTTCGAATACCTCGTGTCATGTCAAGACACAAAGTAAAGACATGAACACTAAGCAATCGTTACCCTTAGCATTCTATGTCTAGAATGACTCTCGTGGATGCCAATGAACACGGGTGTTCACAGAGATCTGGAGTAAGGGGTGAGGGTACGTATTAGGAAGCTCTTTTGATCGAACACCTAATCCCGCCCGCCTCGATAGCGGCCTCTACTAATTATTAGAGAAGTTATTAGTACTCGATATATCGTCGATTATATGCATGCAATGCAACATCCAAGTTTTGATCCTAGCATGTGAAGATTAGCTAAGTCGGTGAACAATTAATTTAACATACAATTAATGTCAAAGTTGGATTTAGGGTTCAATTACATGTGAAAACATACAAATGATACAAAATACAATGATAATACAATAAATGAAATTACAATAATGAAAATTACAATAATTACAATGGGTTAGGCGATTTATGTCGAAAATACCTTTAAAACGGATAATTTGAGAAAAAGAATAAAAGAATAAGTTAACGAACAGATCAGAAGGTGATAATACGATTAATAGTTAATTATACGCGAACTAATTAAACTAGGTCAAGGCAAAACGGAGTTCAGGGACAGAATTCAACCCGGAACAGGCGCAATAGAGCTGCGTCCTTTGGAATAGGCGCAGCAGTTGCTGCGTCTGTTCCTGACCTGAATTCTGGCTGTGAAGCCGGAATTGCGTGTTGTTAATACTCGTTGGTGAATTTAATGATTGATTAAATTATTTACTCGGATGAAAGTGATTAATAGAATATTTACATGTGATTAATGGTCATAAAAGCGATAAAACATGGATGAGACGGATTATTTACAAGATTAAAGAAGTTAATTAATGGATTAAACAAACTAACTAATTAATTAGGTTAACTATGATGGATTAACGACAAATTAATGACGAGTATGACAATAGACAGATGCAAATATATCAAAGGTCGAATTCCAGAAACCCAATATTGATGAATTGAATTTCTACAACCCGGATTGAATTTAATGACGAAAACCCGCAAATATTGATTACTTGGGATTTAAGTCGAATGTATGACGAATTATGTGCTAATGAATGATAAACAATATACATGTGAATTGTTATGCTATGATATCAGAGAATTAAAGAACAAATGAAAACAAATGACAAGAAAACGAATTACAGAGGACGAAGGAAGAAGACAGGAAGCAGGAACTGCGGCAGCCGCACGAAGAGGCGCAGCAGGAACTGCGCTCCTTCGAAGAGGCGCAGCAGTTGCTGCGTCCTTTCTCGACGGTTGTCTACTGGAAATCCGTAAAAAAGAGTTTTAAAGCACGGTTTTAGAAATCGGTTTTAATTGGTATTTACGACATAAACCTTACATTAATGATACAAAAAAATAAAATACAATAATAAAAGGAGGATTTACACCCTCTGACTTACATGTTTGACGAAACGAGAAAGACTAAGTTATCGATTAGTGATGCTCGACGCGAATGTAAAGAAAGTGCCATCGTAAGAGGAAAACGATTAAATTAATTAAGTTGATTGATTGTGGAGTTGGTCAAATTGGTCGGTCATGCAAACGAGGCTGGTACTCAGAAGGATCCGAGCTTACGTGGTCGAATGTTCAAGCACGTAGACGCCAAAAAGTAAGAACAAAGGTCTAGAATGCAAAGGGAGAAGAGAAGGGCGGACACTCGCGTGAGAAATATGAGGAGCGAAGGCTCCTATTTATACTAATCACGTGAAGGAATTATGGTAAGAGTTGAATACGGAAGGAAAGATCCGGAAACAACCGACTTAGGTTAAACGCGGAAACTTGGAGCCTGGGAAAAGGCGCAGCAGGTGCTGCGTCCCTTGGAAGAGGCGCAGCACTTGCTGCGTCCTTTCCCCAGCGGGTTCCTCCTCCGCAAGAAAGCGCGTTTGACAGCCTGTCGTATTTTAGGCATAACTTTCTCTACAAGACTTGGAATAAGGTGATTTCGGTGGCGTTGGAAAGCTAAAAGAAAGATCTAGAACTTTCTGTGAAATAGGCCTGACCCAAAAAAGTCGTTATCACCTCGTAAAATGGGCCTATAGGTCGGGTTGTCATTTTAGCTAAATGAAATGCACATTTTGTAATGTAAACTTTAAGTTTAGCCTAATGAAGTGACATGGGACTCAAAATGAGATACTCAACATTTTATGACATCCTAACCTTAGGTAGACAAACACATTGCTTTGACTCGGGTTTTGACGGTTTTAAGAAATGAAGACGGTTTTTGACCCGGACTCCAAATGTACTCTAATTACTGCCAAAACGACCGTATCGGCGCGTAGATGACAACTAAGAGGTAGACATTAATGTTTGAGCGATCACTTGACGATAAACTTACGAACTGTCACAAATCGTTCCGTATACCAAACATGCGGCCCAATCATCACCGGGTGGTTTGCGGGAGGTGCAGAAATGAGGTATCTACAGAAAGCAACTTGGGAGGCGGAAGAAGCTATGAAGGAGCGCTATCCATTTCTTTTTAATCAGGTTTCTTTAAGGGGGGTAGGAGATGATTGTATAAGCTTTTGGTGCGATTTTTGGTCAGTTTTGGTCAAGTTTAGTGTATGTTTTGGGTTGTTAAGCTGTGTTTAAGTTTTGCCTTGAGTTGTAGTTGTGTCGTTGCGTTATAGTTTAGTATAGCGAGTTTTGTTTTCAGTATGGGTTTGAACTTCGGGGACGAAGTTCAATTTTAAGGAGGGAAGACTATAATACCTCAGATATTTGAGTTGTTGGGTACTCTATCGAGTAGGACTTACTCTGTCGAGTAAGTCGTTTACAGATTCTCGAGTACATTCTGTTTTGAATGTACTCGATCGAGTGAAGACAACTCGATCGAGTAACTCTGGCTTCACGGACTTTTCGCCCGGGTTAGATAGTAAACGTGGAGAGGTATTTAAAGTTTTGATCGACAATCTTTGTCACTTTTAGCTTTATTTTCTAAACTTTTCACAAGAAAACTCTACGACATTCAGTTCTGTCTTATTTTTGCTATCAAATCAAGGCTAGGGTTGTCGTATTTCTGAGATCGTTATACCCTTCTGATCGTCATCGTTTTGGTAAGTCATTTGTGTAATTTTTATGTCGGTATAGTAGATTTTTCTAAACCTTAATTTGGGTATTTTGGGGGTTTTGGTGTAATTGTTGTTGTGGAACGTAATTGTATGCATTATTTTTATAGGGGGTAATTTCGTATAAGAGGCTTTTTGATCTGCTGCTGTTATTTTTGGTGATATCATTTCAGGTAGGGTTTTCCCTACTCGGTTATTGTATAATTGATTTAAGTGGTATGGTGGTTGAATCATGTTATTATTTCTATGGTTAATTGTATTTCTTGGTATTGGCATGATTATTAGTATTGTGGTTTTTTGTTGTAATTGTATGTGGTTCGCGAGGTGCGCCCTCGGCTGAGTGAAGTCATTTTCGGGAATGGCTTTACGCCCTTGATTCGCCCCTTGTGGTTCCCGTCACAAAGGGGAAGTGCACATTAATGGTGATTGGGTTATTCGTTCTACGGTTGTGAGCGGGGCTTAGGTGGTAAGGCTGCGGTCCCCACTGGTGGTGTGGAATATCTGTTGAGATGGGTATTCTGGCAGGTCTACACAATTTAATGTGTAGTCAGGTGATTGGTGATGAACTGGAGTTGGAGGAATGTGCTTATGTAATTGGATGTTGCTGTATTGCTTATTTTAATTATTCAGTAACTCACCCCGTTTAAATGTTTTGAAAACTATGGTGATCTATTTGGGGAATGGTAAGCAGTTGATTAGCAGGTATTCCTTGGATTACGTGCGGGATCTTGCTGGGGATGGAGTCATCATTTTATGAGTCTTCCGCTACCTTTTATGTCAGTCTTTTATTTCAGTTTGAATATTTGTTTGAGACAGTTGTATTATATTTCCAGTTTTGTTTAAGTCGTACGCACATTTAACTTTTGAACTTAAAGCATGTTTTGGAATGGTCACTTTTGATTACTATACCTCGGACGACAGAGATGGTAGCATTTCCATGTGCCAGGGTGGTCTTGGTAAGGCACCTTGGTGTATTGGGGTGTTACAAGAACAAGATTTGAAACGCCGCAACGTAAAGACCCTAATTGAGGCGATTGTGGTTGCGGAGTCCTTATACGAGGTGACAAGTGATCGAAGGAGCGGCAAAAAGGTGGATAGCAGCAACGAGATTGGTGGAGGAGACCGCCAATCAAGCACCATCAGGGTTGATGGTATGAGGGCCAAGGAAGCTACACAGAACCGAAGTCATACGTAGGGGCGCGACAAAGGTAAGACGTTCAACTGCTTCCTGTGCGGAGGGCCACACATGGTCAGGGAGTGCCCCCGGCGGGCAAAGCTTAGCGCAATGGGAATGCACTACGAAGATGAGGATTCATCAGTGTCCCATGAACCACGTAGGCTCGGGGCAATGAGACTTCTCAATACGGGGGTTGTGGATAAGCCAACGGGACTGGCTACCGTGACAAAATTTGGCGTCGAGCCGACGTTAAAGGCTACCGGGTTCGTTTGCAAGGAGCCTGTGGGGTTGGATGCTACGACAAATTATGAAGTCGAGCCGACTAAAATGGCTAACGAGGTCGCGTACGAGGTGGCAGCAACAAATGAAGAGGCGGGACGCAAGTACAAAGGGAACTTGTTGACCGTCAATGGGGAGGTGAACGATGTTCATACTCGGGTGCTAATCGACTCGGGAGTGACACACAATTATGTGGGCTTACGGGTGGCAAGAGACATGGGAATTTGATACACCAAACTAGGGGCGAGTTGAAGGCATTAAATTCTTCGGCTACGCCAATTCACGGGATGGCCTATGGAGTCCCAATCCGCATGGGGAAGTGGAAGGGGAAAGCCAAATTCATGATCGTCGATATGGACGACGAAGATGTTGTGCTTGGCATGGAGTTTATCGACTTAGTGGGGGCCTTCAAACTTCGGGATGGCATGATCACCATCACGTCAAATGGGAGCGAGATTGATATCAAGCTCGCACAAGAGGAACGCGATACAAGGATCGCTTCCTTACGAGTGTTTAAAGCGCCAAGAAGAAGGCGTTAACCAATGATTCAAGGAGGTACTAACCTCGCGAGGGATCGGGGGTATGTTCAACAAGGGTGTTGCCGTTGCTGCAGAACTAGTCATCGAGGCCGAAAGACAACGTATGAGTATGGTTATTGAGGGTCGACCGTGATGTGGACGTCTAAGGCTTTGGTGGGGGAGAATGTCACGGTTGGCTTTCCGTACAACCGAGGTTCACGTGCTGGGAGCGCTTCAAGGCTCAAAGTATCAATCTTCAAGGAAGAATATAGAAGATTTGAGAAGTATCTAGAAATCTATAGAAGTTTCTAAAGGATAATAGTCAACTAGAATATTCTAGAAGGGCTCGGAATATTCTAGAATAGTGTAGAGTAATCTAGAATATTCTAGAGGTTTCTAGAGTATTCTAGAATAGTGTGGAGTCTTCTAGGCTATTCTAGTGTATTCTAAGAATGGTCTAGAAGGTTTATAAGTAAACTATAAAAGTCCAGGAGAGTTTAGAACATTCTAGATTGCTCTAGGGAAGAACAAGTCTAGGCCACTCTAGAAAGTTCTAAGATGTAGAGGAGGCTTGGACCTCACCTATAAATAGAGGTCTTGCCATTCATTTCCACCATCCTACCAAACACACACACACACACACACATACACACACACACACACATACACACACACACACACACACACACACACACACACACACACACACACACACACACACACACACACACACACACACACACACACACACACACACACACACACACACACACACACACACTAAACATTGTATCCAAGCCCTGTAATTTTCTCAAGCATTCAAGTGTAATATAGGCAACATTTTCACACTTAGTGTCTAGCCTTCTTATTCGACATTTAGACTATACAACACATAATATTCCGCTACAAAGGGGTTGCCTCACTTAGCTTGTGATGAGGTGCGAGTTAAGTGGAACACGAGATTGGTTTTCTAGTGTCAAAGTAACCAAGACGTGAGAATGTGGTCCGTTGGGCACTTCCCCTACTTATGATAATGCGTGGACCATGGTTCCATTTAAGAAAACTAATAAGTTTCCCTTATTCTCTACTGTTAAGATTACATATCCCAGTTTAGCTTCCATCCCTGCTTTGATTAAAATTAATGCTAGCAAATATGACATTACTCTCTCCTTCCCGCTCTTGTCTGGTTTCAACTTTGACCATCTTTTTGGTTTACCCATAATTTATACCATCTATTCCCAACCTTTTTTTTCTCTCCGTCTCACCCAACCCCTCATTCACAAATTAACTCACATATTAATTCTTTACTAAATAACAAATAAAAACTAACGACCTTTATTTCCTTTACTAAAAAAACTCCCCTTCCTCAAGAAACTCTCCACCCTCCTCAAAAATTAAAACTTCAATCCCCCTGCCTCCCCAATGGATCAGAATACACCCACCCCCAAGAGCATGACTCTCTTAGAACTCTCCCTCCCCTCCTCCTACCTTTCCTCTGGAACACCTAGTCCTGAACCATCCTCCCTCCCGCTCCCCCTTACTCGTCCTTCTCTTGCATCCGGAGGAGATTCCCGAGGCTTATTACCAACCACCACCACTCAATCAACCAGAAACACCAATAAAAAAAACAACATTCATTTACGAACATCGCCTCGTCTCGCTGCAAGTAGTCGTTCCCACCCTCCGCTTTCTCCTGGCCAACCCCTCATCACCCCCACTGTCCCGTCGGAACATTTGTCTCGTCAACCTTGGATGCAATAGGGATGCATCGCCCCGGCTCATCTTCCAGACCACCTATTATTATAACACCCCCATACACCAAGGTGCCTTACCAAGACAACCTAATGCATGGAAGTGCTACCATCTCGGTTACCCGAGGCAATGTAGATCAAATTGACCATAATAGAACATACTTAAATAAATAAGTTTAAGTGATTACATAACCAAAATCCCAAAACTGTTAAATAAAAATACAAATGTTCCACATCCAACACCAACTAAACGAAATATGAGTTCAATGACACATCGGAAGATTCTAGTGACTCATGATGACTCCATCCTAGCTATCCCTTGCGCAATCCATCTCATACCTGCTCAATAACTGCTCACCATCCCCGAATGGATCACTAAAGTTTTTAAAATAATTAACGGGGTCAGTTACTAATTACACAATACTGTTGGAGTTAGTGTCCTCCACAATAGTGCGTTTACATAATAAATCTCATTAAAGGAATATCATCAGATATTTAATTATTTAATCCTCGTCAGTTGATTAACGTAAATCGATAACGTGATTGGCTGACTAGAGTTTGACGTTATTGTCGTGAGACGGCGGTGATCAACTGACCCCTTTCGGTCACACCTAAAGGAACGAACCCCAATAGACAACTAATTAATTGTATGAGATACAATTTATTTAGTCCCTTGATTTATAGAATAAAAGGTTAGTCGATTATTTTTAGAGAGATTTTGAGTTGCGAACTCGAGGAGCGGTAGTTATTATTTAATTACGCGATAATTAAATAATAAATTTTATGAGACGGGTTTTAGTTAATTAATTGTTAATTCACTAAAATTGTACTAATTGATTAATGTGATTAATATTAGTACGTAAATAATATGTGTAGTGGTACACGTATATTTACGGACTGATTTGGACGAATTAATTATGGAACTATTTAAACATGAAACTATGTTTAAAAATAAAATTACACGTATTTGTGCGACAAATATAAGAACCAATATGGACCCGTAAATGGGCAAGTGAACCGTGTAAAATAGAGTTGGGGATGATTAGAAACATAATCATTTCACCTTACTTTATATACTTCCATAAGTTATCTTATAATAGATTTTGCATGTGATGTAAGATTAAAAAATATAAAACAAATCCACTCCTACACTCTACCCCTCCCACCCGGTTTTCCTCCTTATACACTCCAAATGTTTGCTCATTTTTGATACAACAACACTTGAACATTTTGCATGTGTATCTTCTTCTCTCTAAAAATAATAAAGCATCCTCTTACTAAGATTGTTAGTATACAAAAATTAATATTTACTAAGAGAGTTAGTAATATTAAAATATTATCAAGGGTATAATTTTAACAAGTTTCCAGTTAAATACTTGTTAGATTTTTGGGTTGAGTTCTTGGGTGCAACTTGAAGGAGACTTTCTTTTTGAAGGTTTTTCAAGGAGGATCATCCATATCTTTTTAGCTCAAGAATAAACTAGTAAGGTGATCTAGTTTGTGCCCATTTTACCATAAAATCATTGTAAGGAAATTGTTTTTCCTTAAACTTTCATTTTTATGCTTTTATATTTGCATGCATGTTACATAGATCACCTAAATGATAAATTATGAGATAATTTAATTTTTATTAGAGAGTCTAATATGGATCTATGATCATTCAAGTGGTATCAGAGCTTAGGCTTGTAATTTGCATGTTGATTTTAAGCATATTAATGAATTATGAGATAATTTATAAAATTCAAAAATTGTGTTAGAAGAGGTTTTAGCACGAAATTTTTGGGGCATGCATACCTACTGATCTTAAAAGGTTTTTGGTTAAGTTTGGTGTTTTATGAAGTTATTTTGCTATTTTTAATGATTTTTGGTAGAAAACCGAGTCAAAATGTCGTATTTTAGTTAAAAATTGACTAAATATAGTTAAAAGTTGATTCGGGTAATGGAATTTTTATGGTGTTTTATGCATGTTTTCTACTGATTGTATGCAAAAGGTTGAAGGTTGGTTCGAAGTTTTTGCATGTTTATTGATTTTATGAGATAAAAGTTAATAAAAGTGAAATAATTTAATCATAATTTCGAAACATTTGATTATGCCCTTGATAAATTTATGTACATTTAAAAATAATATTTAAATGTTAAAAGTGAATTTTAAAATGTGTTTTCACCTTGTTTTGATATTTATTGATTTTAGTGGTTAAAAACCAATAAATATCGATCTTTTTCTTCATAAATTTTATCCGGATTTTTGGGGCAATTTTTCTGACATTTTGGTGTTCTTGGGAGTGATCCAGAATACTCAAAATTTTTGTTTCAATTTTTTGGGTAATGTTTCAATTATTTTTGATTTTTACTTAAATATTATGATTTTACCGATTAAATTAGCAAAATATCACCAAATCAAACTAATTATTTATCATAAAATTAGTGAGGACTAATTTTGAGGCTCAAAACAGTTTGGACAATTAGTTTGGACTTAAATGAGATTTAAGAGTTGATTATTGATTTTTACATGTTACAAATCGTTTAAATCCACAAAAACCGAGATGGGATACCAACGATTGACAGATAGGGCGATTTTGGCATCATTTTACAGCATTTTAAGCATATTTATTTAAGTTGAATGAATGATTGTCATTTATTTAAAGTATTTATTTTGTTGTACCTAGTATGGCCTAGTTTAATTTTAATCCTTATTACCTGAAATGAATGAGAATATCGATTTGTTTGTAATTAAATACGATCTCGTATCGTCGGTTTGTAATTAATTAATAGTTTTATTTATTTTATTAATTAATGTATAATAGGAATAGCTATGTAATTAAATTGTAATAGTTATTTTTACCGGCGTTTCCAAAAGACGGATTACATCGAGACGGAGTCTATTTTTGGAAGGTGTTCCAAATCCCACAAGAAGGAGCCACTTATGGAATGAAGAGGCAAGGGACCAAGGAGTTGGTTTCCGAAATGTAATAAAGTTTTTATTAACTAGGTGGCCATACTAGGATTTATTCATATGCTTACTTGTTTGCTTGTTTTATTTTCGCGCATGCCAAAATCGCCATTCACATGCATTTTATTTTCGCGGTTGTCAATTCATGTCATTTACATTCACCGAATTAATTCACTTATAAGGAATTTATGACTAAATTGACAAGATCTCTCACATAACTAAAAGTGAGATTAGCCTTACCAATTAGTAACAACTATGAATCTCTTGTTCATTAGAGCCACGCTCGCCCAAGCGGGGTGTTCACTTTTTACCTTGGGTAAGTAGGGTGGTAAACGGTTATCACACGCTAAAATTGGTTGGACTCGACGGGATATAAGACGGTCTTGTGTTCCGGGGCTAGTAGATGGATTTAAGGAAATTCGTCGACCAAGAGTTCTAGAGGTAGAATTAGTCAACGTGACTTACCGAATTTACACAATTATGGGATGTTTCGCCCAAGCGATGCTGATTTTTGTTTAATATTTGGGTCTTGGAATCATTTATATAATTTAGTGGGAGATCATTATATAAATGCTAAAACTTGTTAAACATGTTTTCACAAGTATTTTTTAAAACAATGGATGTTAATTTTTCCTTTTTGTTGTAGCATTTTAATTCGCAATGGCAACTTCATCAACTCCATCGACTACTTCACTAGGCAAAGATTCATGGCTAAGGTCCGTAATGGACAAATGTATCTTAAAAGATGACGGTAGTAACTTTCTTGAATGGGAATCCAACATCAAAAGTGCCGCGTTGTCCGACAATGTGCTCACTTACTTGACCGATGCTCCTCCCATCGAGCCCGGTCCAAGGGCTTCAATGGCGGTGCGGACCGCCTATGATGACCATGTGAGGATGTCGAATGATATCAAGAATGTGTTGATATGGTTGATGTCCCCAAAGCTCAAGCTATCATGCATTTCTTTAAATGCGTACGAGATATTCAATCGTATGATCACTATGTTTTCACAAACACCTAAAGTCCGTCAATACGATGCGGCGTCACGCTTCTTTGAAGCTAAGCTTGAGAGGGGCCAAAAGCTTGGTCCCCATGTACTCAAAATGGTCGGCTATGTTGACATCCTAGAGCGTCTAGGGTGTAAGATTCCTAAGACTCTTGTGGTGGATCGTATCCTCCACTCACTTCCCACCAAGTTTGCCCACTTTAGGGTAAACTACAACATGAATGACATGGATAAGAGTTATCATGAAATTCATGCACTCCTCACCCAAGCGGAGAGGGATATGGAAGCTAGTGGGAGTGAAAAAGGAGATATTCTAACCATGAAGTTAAAGAACATGTCCCTTGGAGTTAAGAAAGGAAAAGGGAAGGAAAAGTCCCAATTCAAGAAATCGTCAAAGAAACATGACAAGGGAAAGGGGAAGGCCGTTGAGAATGGCAATCCCAAGGCAAAAAGTGTCAAACTCTCCAAGGCCGAATGTTTCCATTGTAATGGGAAGGGGCATTATAGGAGGAGTTATCCCAAATACTTGGAGGATCTCAAGGAAGGGCGTGTGATGCCTATTGGTATGATTTCCTCTCTCTATGTGATAGACGTTAATTATGCTTGTACTTCCACTTGGGTACTTGATACCGGATGTGGCTCTCACCTTTGTAATCATTTGCAGGGTTTAAGGGACGTGCAAGCACTAGCAAAAGGTGATGTGGATCTTCGCATGGGCAATGGAGCTAGAGTAGCCGCCGTTTCCGTGGGGACCTATGTGCTCACTTTAGCTAGTGATCTAGAGTTGTATTTAAATAAGTGTTATTTTATACCGACTTTAACCAAGAACATCATCTCCATTTCCGCGTAAGACGTGGAAGGCTTTTGTTTTATGATTAAGGACAAGTGTTGTACTTTTTCTTTTAATGATGTGGTTTATGGCAAGGCCATTTCAATTGGAGGCATTTATGTTTTAAATGATGTTAATGACGTTTATCATGTGGAAACTAAAAAGCTCAAAACGGGTGATCCAAACGAATCCTACCTTTGGCATTGTCGTTTAGGCCACATAAACGAAAGACGCATTAAGAGACTTGCTTCATCAAAAGTGCTCAAACCATTTGGTTTCTAATCTTATGGTACATGCGAGTCTTGCCTTCTAGGCAAGATGACTCGTGCACCTTTTGCGGGAAAAGGGACACGAGCTAGTGAGGTTTTGGCTCTCATACATACGGATGTGTGTTGACCATTAACCATCACCGCTAGAGGAGGTTTTCACTACTTCATTGCTTTAGTCGGGCTTCGATTTAGTGAAAATACTGCAGACAAGAGGGCAAAATCCCAAAATGAACTAGGAAGCGTACGTATGGACAGGGAAAGTCCCTCATTTGTCATTCATGCGTATTTGGGGTTGCGAAGCGTACATTAAGATCAAGTCTGACAATAAGCTTGCACCCAGGTCTGACAAATGTCTTTTTGTAGGATATCCAAGGGAAACACGTGGCTATTACTTCTACAATAAACACGAGAACAAAGTGTTTGTGGCTCGTGATGCTGTCTTCCTAGAAAAGGAGTTTATTTCTAGGAGACAGAGTGGGAGAAAATTTGAACTTGAAGAAGTTCGAGAGCCCCAAACCGAGAATGAGGTAGAGGAGAACGTGGAGGATAGCATTCCCTCTCCCGCTGAAACGGTAATTGTTCCTAGAAAGTCAAGTAGGATTTCTAATCCACCTGATCGCTACCTTGGTAACATTGAAGAGGATGGTGTTTTGTTACTTTTGGAAAGTGATGAACCCACTACCTACAAATCGGCCATGTCTAGTCCTGACTCCTCGCTTTGGCTAGAAGCCATGCGATCCGAAATGGATTCCATGTACGAGAACCAAGTATGGGACTTGGTGGATTTACCTGAGGGAGTGCGACCCCTTAAATGGATATATAAAATTAAGCTCGGCGTGGATAAACATGTGGATGTTTACAAAGCTAGATTGGTGGCAAAAGGTTTCACCCAAGTTCATGGTTTACACTATGATGAAACCTTCCCTCCAGTCGCTATGCTTAGGTCCATTAGGATAATCTTAGCGGTTGCCGCATTTCATGATTATGAGATTTGGCAAATGGATGTCAAAACCGCCTTCTTGAATGGGATTCAAGAAGAAGAGGTGTACATGATACAACCTGAAGGTTTTGTGGATACATCTAACCCTAAGAAGGTGGGTAAGCTCAAGAAGTCCATTTATGGTCTTAAGCAAGCATCTAGGAGTTGGAATCATCGCTTTGATCATGTTATTAAACAATACGGTTTCACTAGAAGTGTGGAAGAACCGTGTGTATACATGAAGTTTTGTGGGAGTAAGGTTGCATTCCTTGTCCTATATGTGGATGACATATTGCTCATCGGGAATGATGTTCCATCGCTCACTTCCGTTAAGGAGTGGCTAGGGAAACACTTCCAAATGAAGGACTTGGGAGAGGCACAACAAATCTTAGGTATCCGGATCTATAGGGATAGGTCCAAGAGGATACTAGCATTGAGTCAAGAAGCTTATATTGACAAAGTTCTTGACCGGTTCAATATGAAAGACTCCAAGAGAGGATTTCTACCTATGGGCCAAGGGATTAATTTGAGCAAGTCATAGTCTCCCTCTACCCCTAAGGAGATTGAACACATGAAGACCGTCCCTTATGCTTCCGCTGTTGGGTCTATCATGTATGCTATGATTTGCACTCGTCCCGACGTTGCATATGCCTTGAGCATGACAAGTCGTTATCAAGCCAAGCCTGGTGGGAGTCACTGGATAGCCGTAAAGAACATCCTTAAGTACTTGAGAAGGACTAAGGATTCGTTCTTAGTGTTTGGAGGACAAACTGAGTTGCGTGTAAGAGGTTACACGGACGCAAGTTTCCAAACCGATCGGGATGACATGAAATCCCAATCCGGCTATGTGTTTATGCTAAATGAAGGAGCTGTTTGCTGGAAGAGCTTCAAGCAAAGCGTTACTGGGGATTCTACAACAGAGGCTGAGTACCTTGCAGCGGCCCGAGGTCATGAAGGAAGCTGTTTGGATTAGGCAATTCATGGAGGGACTAGGAGTAGTCCATTCCGCCAAATATCCGATCACTCTATATTGTGATAACAATGGAGCTATTTTTCAAGCCAAAGAGCCGAAGTCTAGTAACAAATCTAGACACATTGAAAGGAAATACCATGTAATTAAAGATTATGTGGAAAGGAAGGAAATTGACATTTGTAAGGTTGGGACAGATGATAATATTGCTTGACACGGCTATCGCAACCCTATCAAAGATAAAACCAAACGGTCTCAACTAAAATGTAGTAGAGGCAGTCGAGTATCGAATCCACAGGGAGGTATTGCAATTATCAGTTGCCTAATTCTAATCCTAAAGTAACAAATGAGGGGTTTGTTTGAATTGGTTTCTAAACTATGAGATTTAAAGGAAAGAAAAATAAAGATAAGAGCAGTAAAGACAAGAAAAAGGTTTAAACTATCAAGAGAGAAGGGACATGTCGGGAATTCGGTTCACTGCGGTAGTCCAGTGACTCAGCTGTAAATAACTCAGACGAATTAATGTAAGACGGATGTGGAAAGGTCCTTTCGGTCCACTTTCTATCCTAAAATACCACTAACTTAACTTTCATTCTCGTCAGGGTAGTCTACTGTTCATAGCAGGCCTATTTAGTCCAATCTTTCGATCTAGGATTAATTTTAGCCAGGTTAAAGGAATAAGTCAGAAGCGTGCACTCAACTAAGTCGATGAATACAATTAAATTGCTATGGTGACAGAATCTCATGATTAATTCATCTGTTTCATTCACTACATCTTCACATTCTTATCGCAGATCCCCTAATCCCAACATGAAAGGGGTTTAGCTACTCATATCGCTAATTAAACTAACAGCAGATAAAATTCCAGCAGTAAACATTATGAAATAACAAGTAAATTGCATAAAAGAGAAATTAGGGCAAAGAAGTAATTGAAGTAACAAGCAATAAAAGCAACCAAATGATTAATTATTATTAAAGAAAGAGAAAGGAATTACAATCCAAGCGAATCCGGCGTAAAGAACACAAAATCCGAGTGAAAATAATCCGAGAACAAGGTTACAGTGAAGAGGAATAACAACGTAACAAAGTTTAACAGTAGAAAGGTTTGATAAAATGAAAGATAGGTCCTAATGACCTAGTAAAGCGTGCTTAAATAAGAAATAATTAAGTTTTTGCGGAATAAAACATAACACGGGCTGTTTAAAGCCCATAATCAGCGAAACCACTCGATCGAGTGGATTAAAACCACTCGATCGAGCAAATCCTCAACAGCATCTACTCGATCGAGTAGAAAGTTACTCGATCGAGTAAACCATCTTTCAGCATCTTAAGGATCGAGTAAGAAAGTGCTCGATTAACCATCAGAGGACGTAAAAACCACTCGATCGAGTGGTAAAACTGCTCGATCGAATGCTTTGACTTCAAATCAGCTCAAGTCCGCACCCGAATGCCTCGTAATCCGTGCCATGACGCTTCCAAACGCAATATCTCACTCTGGAAAATCCCGTCTCCTCTAAATGCATGCAAAAAGGACGAAAAAGAGTACGATTCCACTACTTTCGCGTTCATTTCTACAAAATGGAAAAAACGAACCAAAGTAGCCAATTCGGGGCAAAATACCATAAAAACAGTATAAAAATGCATAGAAATACGTGCTGAAATAGGCTAAAAAGACTATATATTAGGCACATATCAAATCTCCCCAAACCGAACCTTTACTCGCCCTCGAGTAAACTCAAAACTATACACAAACTAATGGAACGGAAATTATAACTCAGAGCTAGCTTAACTTGTCTACTTGAACCAATTTAATGCAACAAAAATTAACAGTTAAAGCTAAGCAGTCAATACGCAAACGAATTATAAGCTGTTCAGAAATATAGCCAACCTATCGACCTTGCAAGACCAACAGAATCGGACTCTCTCGTGGTCACTCTTCTCTCAAGAAGCAAAGGGTGAATATCATATGTAAAAGAGAGAAGAAAAGACAGTCACTCACCTAACTGCGACCCACATAGCATGCATGCAACAAAAATGAAAGACAATTCAAGTACTAATGCACACACTCCAACCAATAATGTCCGTCACAGCCGAGGGCTTACAAATAATACGGGAATAATGAGGTTCAGGTGAGAAAGGGCAAAATATGTTATGGAAATGTGGAGGTAAAAGCGTCAAGCTAGATCCTAACAGGACCATAATAAACCATCCGAATCTCAACTGACTGAAAAACTAAGTACAAGTGCCCTTCATTTGGCACAAAACTCACTAAACTCAAACACAATCTCCTCAAAAAATATGGGATAAAACGGAGGAGTCAGACTGTCACAAAAGTCCCTTTTTTAATACCGTCTGAAAGGACTAACTCAAATAAAACAACTTTTTTTTTTCAAACTTTTTTTCTTTTTCTTCCTGATTCACGTTTCCAGCTCTTTCTCTTTTTTTTTCTCTTTTTTTTCTTTCCTTTCTTTCACGTCTTTCTTTTTTCTTTCTTTTTCAATACTTTTTTCTTTTCCTTCCTTAATTTACACCAACTCCAAAATAAGAAATACGGGCCAAAATGCAACGGGAAACATACCACAAAAGAACATACTAACTAGCTTGACTAGGCAGGCTTAGTTTGGGATGTAGCTAATGGGTCAAAAAGGCAAGTTTTAGCTTATGTGGAGCTAAATGGGTGAAAAATATAAGGAAAGGGAAATTTGCAAGCACCTCCCTGCATCTGACTCCAACCACAAACCCGAATATGTGCATTTGACGAGAAATTGAATGTCATAAATGTGCAAAATAGACGAACATGCTATGCAAGGAGTACTACTCAAAATTCCTAATGAACTGGTCATGAATGTCACCAGTTATGGCTCTAAAACTCAGAATTTATCAAGTAGTTTGCCAATTTATAGGTCAAGTCTAAACAGTCAGCTATATTTGAACAGAAACTCGTAGACTATGCGTATGACAAAGCTAATAACTGTCAATAAAGTGCAAGGCTCAAGTAAAATGACAAGTTATAGTGCATTGTCATCATGGAAATCTACCGTTCCGACTCAACCTATATACAAAAATAAAGGTGAATTTTTTTGAATTTTTGAAATTTTCTAATTTTTTGGATTTTTGATTTTTCTAATGAAATAAATAACAATGCAAGCCGAAAAATAAACGTGAATGCAAAAACAAATGCAAATGCAAACTCAAAAGAATGCAATACCCTCCCCAAACCAAAACGGACAACGCCCTCGTTGTCCTCCAGCATACACCAGCAGATATATACAAGGGAACGGGAGTATACAACCAATAAGAAATTAAAAACAATAAAAATAAAGGAGACAAAATAAAAGAGTAAGAGATACATACAAAATACGAACTTCCCAAACAAATTTAAAAACGGGAAGTGAGTAGACCAAGAGCTACTCGTCGTCGCGTAAATAAATCGTCACATCACAGATCTCCTCCACCACCCTGTACTCCGGATCTCTCTCCTCCTCAGCACTAGCTCTCTCCACTGCCACCTCTGGGTCCTCGTCCTCCTCCTCGTCAGAAGACTCCGGGTACCCCTCAGCTGGGAACCGGAAGAAGGAAGGGTGTGGCCAACCCTCTGGGATCGGTCGGTGTCGCCGCAAGTGGTACTCGTACAGAGGGTGTAAGGTTAAAGCTAAGTCCCTCTCCATACGAGCCTGACGCTCTGCAACCTCAAGCAACAAACCGTAAATGGCGCCCCCTTGGTCCATGACCGCGGGCGCCACAAAGGGAGGAGGTGGTACGTAAGTAGCCGGTAGGACCGGCTCAGTCTGGTCAGTGGTAGGTGGAGTAGGAGTGGTAGTAGTAGTGGGAGTAGGGGTCGGATCGGGAGTAGCCGTTGAAGGCTGGGTACTCCCTAAAGGTGTAGACCCCTCTCCAGTCTCAAGTCGCCGCTTCTTGGCGGCGGGTGCAGTAGGAGGTGGTCGTGGCCGAAGTGGATGGAGAAGATGAGGTAGTGGTGGTAGACGGGCGCCCTTTACCACAGTAGGTAAGGGCTCAAGATGGGGGAGAGCGTCACAAGGTAAGTCTACAGACAAGGAGCCGTCAATCTTCCAAGTCTGGTAATCTGGGGTCAGCCAATGCTGAGAAAGCATGGCATCCCGACTCAGTAGCCTCTCTCCGTCGAGGTACTGCAAGTCACGAGGCCAAACGGGGAAAAGACGATGGGCAAGAATGGTGGCTATGCCACCGCAGGCAATGGTTCCTGTCTCCTTCTTCCCCTGGCTCTGAAGGTACTGGGCGGTCAAGTAAGCTATGTTGAAGGTAAAAGGACCCTCACAGTCGACGTTTAGGTAACCGCCCAGGATGGAGAGCTCGGTGTTGGTCATGTTGTTCGGCTCCTTTCGGCCGAAAATAGAGCTCCCCATCAGTCTAAGGAAACAACGGACAGGGGGAAGGTGGACCTGATGGAGCTTTCGCTCCTTAAAAGTGGTCTGGGCCAGGCACCGCCAAAGCTGACGATGGACCTTCCTCGGGGCAGCAGTCACGCCCGTAGAGGTAAGGTCAAGTAACCTACCAAACTCCCCTAAGGCCATCGTAAAAGTCCTGTTAAACAACCGGAAGGACACTGAAGAACTATCGGGGTCAGCCTCGTGTGCCCCGGGGAAGAAGGTAAAGGAGCTGAGAAACTCAAGGCTCAGCTCTAAAAAGGTACGGCCCCTCATAGTGATGAGTCCGGCCATCCCCGTGCCCCGTAGTAAAGCACAAATCGACTCGTAAATGCCGAGTCTCACAAGCGCCGATTCCTCTAGAAATCGGGAAGGAACATGTACACAGCCTAGCAGGTTATAAAATTTCTCGCGATGTAAAGCGTTAACAAAATGTACCTGCGGATAGTCTGGGTGAGAGTCGAGGGAAGTGTCCCCTGACCGTGGATCGTGTGAAGTAGAAGCAGCAGGTGAAGTAGAAGCGGTGAAGTGGAGGTGACGGAGCCGGCGAGAACGAGACATCTACGACGGCCTCTGGAACCCAAAGTAGTAGCCCGTGCAGTGACGGTGTGTGGGACCAGGGCTGCTCTAAAGGCAGCTGCGGCTGCTGGCGAGTCCACCACAGGTGTAAAAGTAGCGGCTGGTGTAGAGGTAATCGCTGGTGTAGAGGTAGTGGCTGCAGTGGTCACCACTGAAGAGAGACTAGCAGTGGTGGTGACCATAGAGGAAGTGGCGACTGAATCGAGCTAGCCGGGAGCGAAACTCGCACTGCAGTGAAACAAGAAACACCGGGTCGGTAGTCACTAAAGTGGAGACAGTGGTAACAGTAGGGGCCACTGTCTCAGACAGGGACGGACTAGAGGATGAACTAGTAGAGGGTAAAGAGCTAGAATCCATCCTGTATACAAAGGGTAAGGGTATGATAAGAAACAGCGGCTAATAGTGGCTAAAATCAGCACGAAAAACCAGCAGAAACAACATGTGAAACCCCTACCAGTCGAAAATTTCGACTTACAACATACAATTCCCAACAATCCTAAAAAATTTCGAAAGACAGCGGGAAAACAGCGATAGGGAACGGGAATAGCAGTTAACAACAGTAGCATGTAACAAAAACTGAGGTTAATTAAATCATGGCAGCATATAAACCCGTCTGACAGTCGAAAATTTCGACTAAACAACCCTAATTGCGGAAATCTCGCGCAAAATTCAAATTGATCATGTAACAACAACGAGGAATGCGGATAGATCATCAAGCAAGACAAAGAAAGGGCAGCAAAGACAATTAAAGTCAAAAAATTCGACTAAACCATAATTTCGAACCCTAATTCCAATTTTTCCTCATAAAATTCAAAGTAATTGAAATTAAAATGCAAAGAGGATGAAGGAATCACTTACTTGATGAGAATAATCCTACAAATGCAATTAATCTTCAAATAAACAAGCACAAGAGGCGATTTTTTTCGAGCTAAAAACCGCAAACCCTAACCCTCGTTAAAAACCGTGAAAAAGAGCACAAATAAAGGGGAAATTATAGGGCTTTGAAAGATTAATTAGCAAGCAAAGGATTTTAGGTGGCGGATTTGGAGATTGGGCAAGAAAATATGGGGATTTGGGGATGAATTTGATCGCAAATAAGGGTAGGTTAGACGAAAATAGGGGATAAATGAATTAGAAAACAAAAAGAAAGAGTTTAAAGTAAAAACTCCCTGCGTCCTGTTCATTTTCACTCGATCAAGTGGTTTTAAACTACTCGATCGAGGACTTTTGATGATCCAGCTACTCGACGAGTAGAATTCTACTCGATCGAGAAGTCCCCTTTTATGCTTTACTCGATCGACTTGAAAAAGTGCTCGATCGACCATATTTTCACTCGATCGAGTACAAAAAGTACTCGATCGAGCTCTTTTCTCGCATAAGCTCTTTAATTTCGTCATTTCTTCCTTTGGAATGCGTAAAACTTCCCCAAACCTGCATAAAAACATGTGCAAAAATATCCCAAAATACCAAATACGCATAAGAGCAGTCTATAGTCTTAAATCTACGCTAAAAACTGTCTAAAGCTAATTGTCCTAATTAAATGCAATAAAACAAATTCAACGGAAATTCAAAAATTATCTATTACAAGGTGTTACACGGGGCATTTCCCCGTTCAATTCCCAATGCAATTCAGTAGCCCCTTGGAGGGCTCCTGACTGGAGGACGTCACCTCAGCAATATTGACTGTCCTCTTCAGCTTCCATGAGCTTGAATTTGAATCATTTAAAACCGTAGGAGGGGAGTAGTTCACATCCACGTAAGCGCGAACTTTCCTCGTCCTTGCTCCTTTATCACTAGCTGTAGCGTCATCATCTCCAATTTGATTGACAATAATTACACCATGTCCTTTGACAACTCCTTCATTGCTTTCATCTGTACCTGCAGCAAGGAAAACAGACGAACTTTCCTCCTTTTCGCTCTCTATCTGAGGCGGAGGGGTAACAATAGCAGCACAATTCTCCAAATTTTCATCTGGAGTGTCAATGATAGGATCAATAGAAGAGAGGGCATTGCAAGGCTGAGCTTGCATGGGAGCCCTCCGGGACTTAGACTGATGAAAAATCAGCTCCTCGTCCCCTACCTGAAAGGTAAAAGTCTTACCCCCGACGTCTATTACTGCACGGGCAGTAGACAAAAATGGTCTCCCTAAAATAATAGGGGTGTGTGCATCTTCGGGGATGTCTAAGACAACTAAATCTACGGGAATAAAGAATCTCCCGATCTGAACAGGTACGTCTTCTACTACACCTAGTGGCCGTGATAAACTACGGTCGGCCATCTGGACAGTCATGTTGGTGCAACTCAGCTTTGTCAAACCAAGTCTCTTAGCCAGAGACAACGGTAAGACACTCACGCTAGCACCTAGATCGCATAACGCGTTATCAATCAAATGGGTACCGATATGACATGAGATTGAGAAACTACCCGGGTTTGACTGTTTAGGAGGTAACTTATTTTGAAATAGGGCTGACCCTACCTCAGTCAAAGATACGGTCTCACTATCACTAATATTCTTCTTACGCGATTGATGTGACCATAATTAGCGCACATTTAGTCCCCGAATTAGCCTCGTCCCCATGCTTTTTAGTGTATATTTGGGTCATTTACTATCTTTAGTTCTTTGTTTTGCATATTCTTTGAGATTTTGATCCCTTGGTAGGAAAGGAGTAAGAATCTTGCATTTTCATGGCAAAACGAGGCTAAATTGATCGAATCCAATGACCAAGCATCAAGGAGAGAGAAGATTAGAAGGCCTTTGTACATATTATAGTAGATGAGCAAAGTTGAGAAATGATCCTTAAGTCCCCGAGGAAATCCCCAAGGATTTCATGAAGAAAAGGGAAGAAAAGAAGAAGAAACCTTGCTGAGACACAATCCGTGCGGATTGTCTGCAATCCGGCCGTCCTCCACCTGCACAATCCGTGCGGTTTTCCACCAAGACGCTCGGATTCCATCTCCACAATCCGCCCGGATTCTCTCGAATCCGCTCGGGTTCCATCGCCAGAATCCGCCCGTCCCGACCCTAATCCGCCCGGATTCCTCTACAGCACGATTTCCCCTTCTCCAAGTTACAAAGCAAGACGCCCTTCCTTCAAAAAATACCGGCTCCTCCTTGCTAAATCTAAAAAGTGTAATTACTAGTTTAGCCCTTAGTTAACCCTAATGCATCCTCCCTAATTTTCACTATAAATACCCCATTAGTCTAATTAGAGGAGCAGGTTCTTCTTAGCAATTCTTAGTGTAGTTAATATCAATCAAATCTCTCTTTAATATTGTAATCAACAATTAATCAAGTTTTAATACAAGTTTTAGTTCCTTAATTTCTCTCTTGTTCATCCTTTATTTTGGGTAATTGAAGATTATTTGGGTTATTATTGGGAGATTGACAACCTCTCTATCAAGCATCAAGTACTTCTTTTATTCTTACTTTATTATTGGAATCATTAGTAGGTATAATCTCTTAATCCCTTTTTAATTATTGCTAATTACTTTCATTTGTTCATCATGTTTCACTTTGTTAGTATGATTGACAACCTTGCTAGCATGTTCAATATGATGATGAGTGAGTAGTTCCTTAGCTAGGGTTAATGGGTAATTAGGGGAAACCAACATGGGGGATGATTCATGCTTAAATTAATATGATTACATAGTTTATTCGCTTGCTTGTTGTGAATCTCGAGTCATGCACATGTTATGTTTGATGAAATGCGAGCCTATGAATCCTTGCATTTTTTACCCACCATCTATCCTTTCAATGAGACTTGTAAGACATAAACCAACTCGAGTCTTATTAGACCATGCATGTTGTTGAGTAGGTAAGATTAAGTCGACTTGTAGGTGTTGTACAATCTAATCGATTCGGCTCCGGGACCCAAACTTTCCTAGGATTGTAAGATATAACCCAACTCAATCCATCACAACAATAATTGCTTGCTTATAATTTGAGAACATGTTTGTATGATAAATTCCCATGATTCCCCTATGACCCCATGATACCCTAGTGCTTTTAATCAATTGTTTACAACCCTTTTAATTCATCTTGCTTGTTTACTTTCATTGCTATTTAGTTTAGTGACCTCCTACATCAATCCAAATTGTGACACCCCTAAGACACCACTAGTTTCAATTGAAATCTCATCTCAATTCCCGTCCCTTGGGATCCGACCTTTACTTGCCTCTTTACTAATTGTAGAGTTGTTTTGTGAAGTTATAAATTGTGTTTTGACTCGACCGTGACCCAACGACCACATCTATTTGTGAACACGAAACGGACCAATCAAAAAATGGCGACGTTGCCGGGGACGGTGTTAGCTTGATTTAGATTTCTTTAATTGCTATTAGTTGTGTCTTTCTTTGCCTTGGGGAAGTAAAACTCCTCAAGGTTTGTTCTAATTGTTTTCAAGTTGTTTGATATTTTGCATGTCTAGAAGGTCACAAGGTGACTTGGTACCTCTTGATCGTGAAATTGAAAGAACTTTGACAACCAATAGAAGATTTGCTAGGTGAAATTTGAGAGGTATTAGTGAGGTTGTAGATATTCAACCAACTATTGAGTTCATCAACCCTTTTGCAAGAGAAGGTGAGGAGAACCCAACACAAAACCAACCACAAAATCAACCCACAATGCCTATGTTTTCATCACATTCCGTACCAACCGAGGATAACCTACCCAATGGTACTCCCACACCACAACATCTAACCGGAAATTTTATTGCCAAATCCGCCTTTATCCAATTAGTCGAAAGAAGCCAATTTGGGGGGATGCCTAGTGAAGACCCTCATTCTCATATGGAGGCTTTTTGCGATTACTGTGATGCGATCTCACAAACCGGTGTAACTCAAGACCAAATTCGATGGGTCTTATTTCCTTTTTCTCTAATTGGCACCGCCAAACAATGGTTGAAAGGCCTTGATAAGGCTACTCTCGGAATAGACTCTTGGAAGAAGTTGGCTCTAGCTTTCTACAAAAAATTCTACCCACCGGAAAAGACAAACATGCTAAGAGCTCAAATTACGGGTTTTAAGCAAAGGGATGAAGAATCTTTGTATGAAGCTTGGGAACGGTTCAAGGAAATTTGTCGCTCATGTCCTCACCATGGACTTAGCGAATGGTTCTTGGTTCAACAGTTTTGAAACGGTCTTTATGAAGACTCAAGAAATATCCTTAATATGGGATCGAATGGGATGTTCACCGAGGTTGATGACAACCAAACTTGGAGCAAAATTGAAGAGATGGCAATCCACAATTCACAATATAGTAGGCCTCGCAAGGCCACTAGAGGAGGAAAGCACGAAGTGGACGCCGTTACTCAATTAGGTGCTCAACTTAGCTCCCATATCGATACTATCAACTTGAAGTTCGAGAAAGCAATGGCTAGACTTGAAGAAGTCTCAAAATCACCAAAGCATCATGTCAATGCCATGACGGCATCTTCATCAATCCCAAGTGGGATATGTGAGAATTGTGGAACTTTGGGTCATGACCCAAGTGAGTGTAGGGGAACAACCGAACAAGTTAATGCTTTCCAAGCATATAAAAGTGGTACCCCTTATTCAAATTCTTTTAATGAGAATACCAAGTTCCATCCAAAACTCTCATACAAAAGCCAAAATGTTCAAAATCCTCAAACAACATACACCCCACCACCCATGAGAAATCAAAACCAAAGACCCTTTTACAACCAAAGCCAAGGTTATCAAAACCAATCTCCATACAATCAACAACATGACCAAGGTTTGGATGTTAAAAAAGCGGTCCTCCAAATGCAAAAGAATCAACAAGAATTTTTCACTCAAATGCAAAAAGATAGTCAAGCAAAGGAAATCACCATCAACAACATTCTAGCTCACACCAAGATGTTGGAAACCCAATTGACTCAACTAGCATCCTCAAGCTCACAAAGACAAAAGGGGCAATTACCACCTCAAAGTAATCCCCCAAGACATGAAACGGTTAGTGCCATTCACTTGAGAAGTGGCACAAGGTATGAAGCACCGAAGAAGCAAGTTGAGGATGAAGTTGTGGAAGCTAGTGATAAGGAAGAAATTGTGCAAAACTCCAAGGTTGGAGAACAATCAAAAGAAGAAGCTTCAAGAAAAAATAAAGACAAGGTCAAGGAGAAGGAGCCCATTGTGATTAGACTTCCTTTTCCAAGTCGTCAAGCCAAGCCCAAATTTGATGACCAACTTGGAAAGTTTATGGAAATTGTCAAAAATTTGGAAGTCTCGATTCCTTTCACGGAATTAATCAATCACGTGCCGGCCTATGCGAAATACATGAAAGATATCCTCACAAAGAAGAAGTCGATTCGGAAACTTGAGACTATCGCCTTCACCAAGGTGAGTAGTGCAATACTTCAAGGGAGTTCACCTCCAAAACTCAAGGATCCGGGAAGCTTCTCAATACCGTGTACCATTGGCGACACCACGATCAACAAAGCCCTATGTGATCTAGGGGCTAGTGTGAGCGTTATGCCGTACTCGGTGAGTAAAAGATTGGGGATGGGAGAGCTTAAATGCACCAATATCACGCTCCAAATGGCCGATAGATCGACGAAGACACCATTAGGGATATGGGAAGATGTCCCCGTGCGAATTGGGAAGTTTTTCATCCCGGTGGACTTTGTCATTGTTGATATGGAGGAAGACTCCAACATTCCGATCATTCTAGGAAGACCTTTCCTACACACCGCAGGTGCGGTGATTGATGTGAAACATGGTGAGCTCACTCTAGAAGTGGGAGATGAAAGCATAACCTTTAATCTTGACAAGACTATGAGAGCTCTTCGTTTGCATGAACCATGTTTTATGGTTGATCATTATTGTCGGAAGGATGAAAGGAAGAAATCGGAATTCCAATGGAAGAAGAAAATTGAAGATGCTCCATTCAAAGAGCAAGTGAAATGTGACAAGGAGAGCTTGCAAAGCTCATCAAAATCAATCAAAGAAGAAGAAGATGGCCTCATTGGCCAAGACAAGATATTGGGAGAAGTGTCTCCATCAAATCAAGAGATTTTTAATAATCAAGTGGATAAAGTATGTGGTCTTTGGGACGATGAATTTGAAGGGATTTTTAATCCCTATATTGGACATGCTATTGATCAAGATCGACAACAAGGGCCAAGGTCTATTGAAGAACTTTATCACGATAATGAACAAGCTTTTGATTATTTCTTCAAGGTGTTGAGCAACATCAACAACACCTTGGACATGCCCCCTTGACATCTCATCAAGAATGAGAGTTTGGTGGAGTCCTCCCTAAACCACCACTTGTAAATATTTCTAACTCCCTAACTCGCATTTCAATTCTTGCATTGCATTTTTGTCATCTTTGGATTTTTATGCTTTGATCAAGAAAATTATCATGTTTGAGAGAAGTGAGGGAGGGACTAATGATTTCAATTGATGTGTAGTGCTTTAGCTTAGTGTGGGGATAGCAATTGCCTAGGCTATCCATGCCTTAGTAGTGCCCCCACAATGAAGAACACAAGATATGAGGAAGAATGGAAAAATGACAAGGGATGAGCATTGTACACGGATGGAACTGAATCCGGGTACAAAGGGGTAGAATCCGAGCGGATTCAAGAGAACCCGCCCGTTTTCATGCAATCCGAGCATATTGAGCAAAAGACGCCCGTCCTGAACTGTGCTGAATTTTGAAAAAATTTTGACTGTAAGAGAATCCAGGCGTCCTGAACAGCAATCCGCCCGTCTCTGGAAATCCGTCCGTCTTGGAGAGAAGATGCCCGTCTTCTTTGCTGAGGAAAACAGGAAAAATTTCCTGGACTGAAATCCGTCCGTCTTCTGAAGAATCCGCCCATCCCGTATCAGCGAATCCGAGCGTTTTCTCTTGAATACGCCCGTCTTTAGGCGAGTTTTATCAAACCCAGAAAGTGCAGAATCCGCCCGTATTGGGCAGAAACCGCACGGATTGCCCCTGCAGTTTGAATTTTTCGGTCTTTATAAAACCCCTCCCACTTTCATTCGTTCATTCATAACACTACTCATAAAACATCAAAACCCTCACCCTCTCCATCACAAAAACAAAATTCCTCAACAACATTCACCAAAATCAAATCAAAACATCCTTCTAACAACAAATTAATCTCTCCTTCTTCAATAAAAATCAAAACCAAGCACAAATCTTCAACCTTTGAGTCGATTTTTGAATTCATAAAGGCAAAGCCTTTCACCTTTAAATCGATTTGGGTATACTACAAATTGAAGATTTTTCACTCTTTCTTGGTTAATTCATCAATGGCAAGGACTAAGGGAGCCACAAAGGCAACAAAGGCAAAGACACTATCATCAAGGCAAAAGGCTCTTCAAGCAAAGAAATCTTTGGCTATGGTGGTATCAACTCCAAACCTGGAAGTGCAACAACAACAACAACCTCCTATGGGTACAACAACATCTATTACTCCGGAAATTGATTAACTTTCGAACTATCCGGAGGTAACTTTTATTTCCAAAACCCATAGAGATACTTTTGCCAAGTTTGCTAGGAAATCATTTCAATCCACCAAATTTATTTGTGAAGACACCTTGGGAAAGTTGGGTGTCCTTGAGCAAACTAGAGTGTTCTTTGATGCTATGGGGTTGAAGAAATTGTTTGAAACAAAAGAGTTGACATACCCCTCCCTTACCTTAGAATTTTTAAGCTCTTTGAAAGTTAGCAAGGTTGAGTCCTTGGAGAACATCGAGTTTCGCCTAGCTAATGTTAGTAGGCGCATCTCCTTTGCGTAAATGGGTACAATTTTGGGTCTTAAAGATTCACCAAGTTATTTTAAGAGTTATGGTAAGTATAACCCCGCCCCTCTTTGGGAGGCGATTTCCGGAAGGAAATTTGAGAGCTTTCATGCGAGTTGTGCTCTTTTAGTCCACCATTCGGGCATAAGAGTATGGCACAAGGTAATGGGAAACACCATTATTGCAAGTCAAGATACCAACCATTTCACCAAACTCGATTTTATCCTTCTTGAGTCGACTTTGAACATTGGAAGAGTGCACACCAAGTCGTATAGTTCTTTGAGGCTCTTGGTGGATAGATGGCTCAACATTGATTGTGGGAAGAAGGGCACTACCGTTATTGTCAATGACGGCTTAGTCACTATCCTAGCCAAATACTTTGATCCTAACTTCAATAAGGATAACAAGTATAAGGCAAAGGAGGGTGGTCATCTTGTTGATTTGCATACTATGATACACAAGTACAAGTGGGTTGCTCATAACCCTCTTGACACCAAGTATGGATGGCTCACTAGTGAGGCTAGATCGTTCACTTTGCCTTCAAAGATTTGTCGTTTAAGCGTCCACCGGACCAACTATCTACTTCCCCTTTCAAAAGAGGTCGAGTATATTATCCAACAACAAAAGGGTGAACTTGAAATGCCCTCCTCTTCCATTGTCGTACCACCTTACCCTTTTGAGTATGAAGAGTGCAAGCCCGAAGGGGTTGAAGCAAGAAATGATTATGTGACTCTTCTCATGAAAGCAATGCACAAGCAAGCCTTTGAGGATCGGAAAAACGCTTACTTGGCTCAATATCCACCCCTCCTACACTTAGTTAGGCAAGGACTATTTGATCCATCATGTCCTTTGCCTAGTTGGGCGGATAGAGAAGTCCTATTTCCGGGTGCATCTAGGGTCGTTTCGGGTGACAATGAGGTTGTTGGTAATGAAGAAGTTGATGATAACATAAGTAAAGGAGGAGAGGATTAAGAAGCAAGTGAAGAAGCAAATGATGAGGGAAGTGGCAATGAGACCACTTCTAGTAAGGAAGATGATGATAGTGATGATATGATAGAAGATTAGCAAGCTTGGAGACTCCTACCCTCCCGAGGTTTGCTCTATTTCTCTCTTTGTTTTATATATTTATCTTGATCATGGATGGAGTAGTCCTAGCACCATAGAGGACTCACACCTCGGTACCATTGAGGTGTTCTCATTTTATTGTTCCCATTTTCAAAATCCAAAATGACAAACTAGTTTCATGCATTGCATAGTGTGTGCATGAACTACACCCATCCTAAGACATTAGCAATAGCGTCTCACTCGGTTTGGGGAAGTTATTGCATACACAACGGGAGGTAATCTAAATTATCCTCTCCGTCATAACAAAAACCATGCATCATGTAGTGTAGCTTAGTGTAGATTGCATTTAGTGTAGAAATCATGCATCATTTTTGCATAATTTCCATCATTTTGGCCTATGAGGACAATGCCCATATTAGTGTGGGGATGGGAATTCTAACATAACTTTTATTAAAAATCCAAAAAAATTAGAAAAATTTCGAAAATGCATAAAAATTAGAAAATTGAAAACCCAAAAACATGTTCATTTCCTTGGTAGTGTAGTCATGTATATTGTTGTATATATTATGTTTGTTTCATCCTTGTTCACATTGATCGATTACGCCACATCCGAGACATGAGGATATTGAAGACCGCATGGTATGATCTTTCCAATCTCCTTTTTCCTCTTTATGTTAATGACTATGTGGCTTTATTTTGATTAATGCGGTATAACAATGTGAATTAAGGATTTGCATTTTAGATTATATGACATATTAGTTGGTAGAATCATATGCATTAGGATGTATATATGTTAGTTGCATCATGGCATGTAGTTTGCATGTTAGAAAATTTTGTGAAACCGTCTACTTGGGAAGCTCGACAAGTGTATATAGGCCCTAGTAGATGCTTTTTGTTCTTAAGACTTTGCTTGTTAGAATACTTGTAAAACACCCTAAGATGTGTCATGCTAGTATCCTTTGACCCATGGATTAAGGCCTAGTCAAGAGTACCTTGTGGTGTGATAACTCCTTGGCTACCGTTTATTCCAAGGTGACCCTTGAAACCATGCATCCATCCATCATTCATTCATGTTCTACCACACTTTTGTCATCAAAGGGAATGGGCACAAAAAGAAATCAATTTGAGTTCAATGAAATGAAAAGTGAAAGAAAGTTTGCAAAAATGCATCAAAAAGAAAAGAGGAGTAACAAAAAAATAGAACTCCTATGCTTCAAATATAAGCCACCCTCCCTACATATGGGGTGACTTTGAAAATGTTCAAAAAGAAAAATGCAAAGAAAAGTTGAAAGTTGTCAAGTGTTGAATTGCCAAAAATCAAAAGAAATGGCAAAAAGAAAATGTTCTCAAATGTTATATGCCACAAGAAATTGGGGGGAAAAATAAACAACAAAAGCAAACTCCCAAAAGAAACTCAAATATATATTGATCCCTTTATCCATCGTATCCATTTTTGTGCATGGTAGAGAGGGGACGACCCTTCTTCTTGTCTAGGCAAGAGGGGGAATTCCGCGATCCTCCAGTGTTTCTAACACCATAGGGAGTCTACTCTTGACAAAAGCATTTAACGATTGAGGACAAAGGTACCCTAGCTTGACATAATTTGGAGGTGATTTATTGGTATCCTTCTAGGTTTAGTAGTTTGAAGAAATTGCATCTATGAAGGAGAGTGTACCCTTATATTGCTTCCCTTGTAGATAATTTCCGCCACTTAGATGAGGAAAGTGTCTATTCTTTTGTAGATGCATCCATTACTTGATTTTGTGTGCTTAATGTTTGGATGTGTCACCATTTTGGCAAGACCCACCTTGCCTTGCAAGAAGGCATCCTACCTCATGGTTGTCTTGTTGTGAGTTGAAGGGGCGGAGTGAGACCCGCTAATTGTCTCATATCGGCTATGTTATTAGGATAGGTTAGTATTGGTCATAGTCTTTGTCACCTCTTTACTCGGGACGAGCAAAGGTTCGGTTTGGGGATATTTGATGTGACCATAATTAGCGCACATTTAGTCCCCGAATTAGCCTCATCCCCATGCTTTTTAGTGTATATTTGGGTCATTTACTATCTTTAGTTCTTTGTTTTGCATATTCTTTGAGATTTTGATCCCTTGGTAGGAAAGGAGTAAGAATCTTGCATTTTCATGGCAAAACGAGGCTAAATTGATCGAATCCAATGACCAAGCATCAAGGAGAGAGATGATTAGAAGGCCTTTGTACATATTATAGTAGATGAGCAAAGTTGAGAAAGGATCCTTAAGTCCTCGAGGAAATCCCCAAGGATTTCATGAAGAAAAGGGAAGAAAAGAAGAAGAAACCTTGCTGAGACACAATCCGTGCGGATTGTCTGCAATCCGGCCGTCCTCCACTTGCACAATCCGTGCGGTTTTCCACCAAGACGCTCGGATTCCATCTCCACAATCCGCCCGGATTCTCTCCAATCCGCTCGGGTTCCATCGCCAGAATCCGCCCGTCCCGACCCTAATCCGCCCGGATTCCTCTACAGCACGATTTCCCCTTCTCCAAGTTACAAAGCAAGACGCCCTTCCTTCGAAAAATACCGGCTCCTCCTTGCTCAATCTAAAAAGTGTAATTACTAGTTTAGCCCTTAGTTAACCCTAATGCATCCTCCCTAATTTTCACTATAAATACCCCATTAGTCTAATTAGAGGAGCAGGTTCTTCTTAGCAATTCTTAGTGTAGTTAATATCAATCAAATCTCTCTTTAATATTGTAATCAACAATTAATCAAGTTTTAATACAAGTTTTAGTTCCTTAATTTCTCTCTTGTTCATCCTTTATTTTGGGTAATTGAAGATTATTTGGGTTATTATTGGGAGATTGACAACCTCTCAATCAAGCATCAAGTACTTCTTTTATTCTTACTTTATTATTGGAATCATTAGTAGGTATAATCTCTTAATCCCTTTTTAATTATTGCTAATTACTTTCATTTGTTCATCATGTTTCACTTTGTTAGTATGATTGACAACCTTGCTAGCATGTTCAATATGATGATGAGTGAGTAGTTCCTTAGCTAGGGTTAATGGGTAATTAGGGGAAACCAACATGGGGGATGATTCATGCTTAAATTAATATGATTTCATAGTTTATTCGCTTGCTTGTTGTGAATCTCGACTCATGCACATGTTATGTTTGATGAAATGCGAGCCTATGAATCCTTGCATTTTTTACCCACCATCTATCCTTTCAATGAGACTTGTAAGACATAAACCAACTCGAGTCTTATTAGACCATGCATGTTGTTGAGTAGGGAAGATTAAGTCGACTTGTAGGTGTTGTACAATCTAATCGATTCGGCTCTGGGACCCAAACTTTCCTAGGATTGTAAGATATAACCCAACTCAATCCATCACAACAATAATTGCTTGCTTATAATTTGAGAACATGTTTGTATGATCAATTCCCATGATTCCCCTATGACCCCATGATACCCTAGTGCTTTTAATCAATTGTTTACAACCCTTTTAATTCATCTTGCTTGTTTACTTTCATTGCTATTTAGTTTAGTGACCTCCTACATCAATCCAAATTGTGACACCCCTAAGACACCACTAGTTTCAATTGAAATCTCATCTCAATTCCCGTCCCTTGGGATCCGACCTTTACTTGCCTCTTTACTAATTGTAGAGTTGTTTTGTGAAGTTATAAATTGTGTTTTGACTCGACCGTGACCCAACGACCACATCTATTTGTGAACACGAAACGGACCGATCAGCGATAAAATTTCTTTCATAAACTTAAGATAATAGGGTACCTTTGTCAGCAACTCGGTGAATGGCACAGTGACTTCTAAGCTTTTTAGAAGTTCGACAAATTTGCCGAATTGTTGATTGGCTTTAGTATTCTGCAGACGCCTCGGGAAGGGAACCGTGATGGGTATCTCGAGTCCCTTGTTTCTCTCTTCCAATGTGTCTTTCGGGTCAAGTTCTTTATCCTTTGGACGCTTCTTACCTCTGGCACGAGGTCTTTCCGGTGATTTATCGCTTAATCGAGCACTAGCAGGCTCTCGAATAAGCTTCCCGTCATCGAAACTACTCGATCGACCAAATTGCCCATTCGATCGAGCAGTTTCCTCATCAATATCAGTCGATCGAGTGAAATTTTCACTCGATCGAGCAACTCCATTTTGCTGTTCACTCGACCGAGTAGATAAACTACTCGATCGACCACTTTCTTCACCAAATCTGCTCGATCGACCACCAGAAACCAGTCGATCGAGCACTTTCTTTGCCGTCAGCTTATTTTCTTCGACATAACACTGTTCACCATCAGTTACAGCCTTACTCGGGTCTGATTTCAACACTTCCGGTCCTTCATAAGAAAGACCGCTTCTCAAATTTATCAGATTTACCGTCTCATGTGGATTCTTCTCATTTTGAGTCGGTAAATGACCCTGCTTTCTTGTGGATTGATTCGTGGCCAGTTGGGCAACTTGAGTTTCAAGTGCCTTAATGGACGCATCTTTTTGTTGATCAGTCAGCTGAAACTGCTTTGTAAAGGCTTGCAACATGGACTTTAGCTCACCTATTTCACTCACCCCACCGGAAAATGATGCACCGTGATTAGGAGGAGTGAAGGACGGAGGCTTCTTAAAGCCTTGTTGATTCTTGTGTGGAGGAACATACGACTGCTGGTGCGGAGGAGGAGTAGGATTGAGCACATTTTGACTAGTCCACCTAAAATTGGGATGGACATTCGGCTCATAATAGGTGTTTGTCTGCCTGTAATGTTGAAAGGCAGCACAAGACTCATAGGAGTTAGGACAATAATCTAAAACATGTCCCTCTCCTCCACATCTCTTGCAGACGAAAGGACCGTCTGACACAACATTCACATGATACATCCCTCCTTTTGAAGCTCCTCCCAACTCATACTTATCAAACCTCGCCGTGAGAGCCTCTAATGCAGCTACAGAAGGAGATTCAGCACTTCTCCTTTGATTCCCTATGGAATTTCCATACTCAGCTTTATGGGTGGCCAAATCATCAATAATCTTCCACCCCTTAGTCTCTCCCATATTCTCCTGGAATCTGCCACTAGCTGTAGCATCCAGGATAGCTCTCTGATCGTCGTACAGCCCATTATAGAACTGATTGCATAGACTCCACTTCTCGAACCCATGGTGCGGAATGGTTCGCTCCAACTTCTTAAATCGGACCCCTGCTTCATGAAAGTTCTCATCAGGACCCTGTTTAAAGCTCGTGATCTGAGCTCTAATGTCATTGGTCTTCGAGGCGGAGAAGTATTTCTTGTAAAACGCCAAGGCCAATGAATTCCAGTCGGTTATCCCATTAGCAGCTCGATCCAGGTCTCTGTACCACTCCCTTGCAGCATCACGAAGAGAGAATATAAACATGGTCTCCTTCACTTGGTCCGGAGTCACACCAGTTGGTGGGGGTATGGAACATCAATAATCAATGAAAGTGTCCATATGCTTGGCTGCATCTTCATTTGCAGCTCCCCTGAATTGGTTTCTCTCAACCAAGTTGATATAGGACGGCTTTGGCTCGAATTTTCTGTCCGTCCCTGGTAATGCAAATCCCTTATAGAGATTCGCAGCTGTCGGCTCAGAGTGACTGGCAATGGTCGCTTCTTCAGCCATCTCTAGAAAATCTGGAGACGTGACGGTCTCAGCTGATGAAGTAGAAACAGGAGATGAAGGTGGATCCTCCTCAAACAGTGCGTTCTCGTAATAAGTAGACAGAGTACTCAGCTCTTCCTCTGTCGGCAATACCCTAGATGATCGTCTCAACTCACGCAGGGATTTCTCAATCTCAGGATTGAACGGTACTAGTTCACCACCTTGTGACCTGCGCATAAGAAGAAACTACAAAAAGAATATAAGAAAAGTTTAAGGAACGGAAGTCCCTTAAACTAAAGGAAGACTAAAAATAAAACAACTAAAAATTAGAACAATTGCCTCCCCGGCAACGGCGCCAAAATTTGACACAGCTATCGCAACCCTATCAAAGATAAAACCAAACGGTCTCAACTAAAATGTAGTAGAGGCAGTCGAGTATCGAATCCACAGGGAGGTATTGTAATTATCAATTGCCTAATTCTAATCCTAAAGTAACAAATGAGGGGTTTGTTTGAATTGGTTTCTAAACTATGAGATTTAAAGGAAAGAAAAATAAAGATAAGAGCAGTAAAGACAAGAAAAAGGTTTAATCTATCAAGAGAGAAGGGACATGTCGGGAATTCGGTTCACTGCGGTAGTCCAGTGACTCAGCTGTAAATGACTCAGACGAATTAATGTAAGACGGATGTGGAAAGGTCCTTTCGGTCCACTTTCTATCCTAAAATACCACTAACTTAACTTTCATTCTCGTCAGGGTAGTCTACTGTTCATAGCAGGCCTATTTAGTCCAATCTTTCGATCTAGGATTAATTTTAGCCAGGTTAAAGGAATAACTCAGAAGCGTGCACTCAACTAAGTCGATGAATACAATTAAATTGCTATGGTGACAGAATCTCATGATTAATTCATCTGTTTCATTCACTACATCGTCACATTCTTATCGCAGATCCCCTAATCCCAACATGAAAGGGGTTTAGCTACTCATATCGCTAATTAAACTAACAGTAGATAAAATTCCAGCAGTAAACATTATGAAATAACAAGTAAATTGCATAAAAGAGAAATTAGGGCAAAGAAGTAATCGAAGTAACAAGCAATAAAAGCAACCAAATGATTAATTATTATTAAAGAAAGAGAAAGGAATTACAATCCAAGCGAATCCGGCGTAGAGAACACAAAATCCGAGTGAAAATAATCCGAGAACAAGGTTACAGTGAAGAGGAATAGCAACGTAACAAAGTTTAACAGTAGAAAGGTTTGATAAAATGAAAGATAGGTCCTAATGACCTAGTAAAGCGTGCTTAAATAAGAAATAATTAAGTTTTTGCGGAATAAAACATAACACGGGCTGTTTAAAGCCCATAATCAGCGAAACCACTCGATCGAGTGGATTAAAACCACTCGATCGAGCAAATCCTCAACAGCATCTACTCGATCAAGTAGAAAGTTACTCGATCGAGTAAACCATCTTTCAGCATCTTAAGGATCGAGTAAGAAAGTGCTCGATCAACCATCAAAGGACGTAAAAACCACTCGATCGAGTGGTAAAACTGCTCGATCGAATGCTTTGACTTCAAATCAGCTCAAGTCCGCGCCCGAATGCCTCGTAATCCGTGCCATGACGCTTCGAAATGCAATATCTCACTCTGGAAAATCCCGTCTCCTCTAAATGCATGCAAAAAGGACGAAAAAGAGTACGATTCCACTACTTTCGCGTTCATTTCTACAAAATGGACAAAACGAACCAAAGTAGCCAATTCGGGGCAAAATACCATAAAAACAGTATAAAAATGCTTAGAAATACGTGCTGAAATAGGCTAAAAAGACTATATATTAGGCACGTATCATTGCTGATCCTTTAAGCAAGCCTTTATCAAAGGCTAAGCACGATGGTCATGTCGTCGCTATGGGATTGAGACGAGTACCAGATTTTCTTTGACTATGGATATGTAACAATTGGATAGTGTATCTCTTATTATAAAACATTATGAACCCGATCCAAAGCTGGTGGTAACGCTAACCGATAAGCAACCTCTCCCACACGATCCAAAATCTCATATGGTCATATGAACTTCTGGCTTAACTTCCCTTTCTTACGAAACTTCATACACCCATGCATGGGAGATACTTTCAGAAGAACCTTATCCCCCACCTGAAACTCTATGTCATGGCGATGTAGGCCTGCATTACACTTTTGTCGATCCTGGGCCGCTGTCTTCTTTTGCCTAATCACCTTCACTTGTTCTATCATCTCCTGTACCATCTGTGGTCCTAAAACCACTGCCTCAGCTCTATCATCCCAGTAAATCAGACTCCTACACCTCCTCCCATACAAAGCCTAAAATGGTACCATCCCAATACTCGTATGGTAGATGTTTTTGTAATAAAACTCGATCAAATCCAAACTATCTTCCCAGCTACCACCAAACTCCATCACATAAGCTCGTAGCATATCTTCCAGAGTCTTGATAGTTCTCTCTGTCTGTCCATCTGTTGCAGGATGAAAATCATTACTCATCTTCAAGGTAGTTCCCATCATCTCCTGTAATTCTTGCCAAAATCGAGAAATAAACCTCGCATCTATATCACATGTAACCACACCACATGTTTCCTATATCGATTAGCCAACTGAACCTTACACCATGTATCCTTCATAGGAATAAAGTGAGCTGACTTAGTCAAACGGTCAACTATCACCTATATCATGTTAATACCCTGCTGGCCCCTCGGTAAACCCACTATAAAGTCGATAGAGATAGATTCCCATTTCCACTCAGGTACCTCAAGAGACTGAATCTTACCCTGTGGTCATCGCTGCTCTCCCTTAACCCTTAGACATGTTAAACATCAGGCCACGAACCCAGCTGCTTCCCTTTTCATCCCAGGCCACCAGAAAGTCTTCTTTAAATCTCTATACAGCTTGTCACCACTTGTATGTACTGAATACAATGTGCAATGAGCCTCTGTCATGATCAACTTTTTCAACTCCTCATCACTAGGAACACACCATCTCCTATCAAACCGAACACTCCCATCTGTGTGAATAGAGAATCGAGACACCGTCCTCTTCTCTACCCCAGCTCTCCACTCCTGAATCTTAGAATCAAGAGCCTGCTTCCTGCGAATATCATCATAAAGATCTGGCTCCACTGTCAAGTCTCCCCTAGCATCCCTTTTTTGTATCATATGTATCCTCATATTCCCCACCTTATCTCTCAACCTCATCAAAGACATAGTTGTGCATAAGGAATGCACACTCTTCCTGCTCAACACATCAGCCACAACATTTGCTTTCCCTTCATGGTATAAGATATTCATGTCGTAGTCCCCTATAAGTTACATCCACCTCCTTTGTCTCATGTTCAGCTCCTTTTAAGTAAAGATATACTTGAGACTCTTGTGATCTGAAAAGACCTTAAAGGTCGCCCCATAAAGATAGTGTCTCCAAATCTTGAGAGCAAACACAACTGCACCCAACTCTAGATCATGTGTTAGGTAGTTCTCCTCATAAGGCTTCAATTTCCTAGAAGCATAGGCAATGACTTTCCCATTCTGCATCAACACACACCCCAACCCATTCTTTGAAGCATATGTATACACCTCAAAGTTCTCACACCCTTCAGGTAAAGCTAAGACTGTAGCTGTGGTTAAACGCTCCTTCAATGTTTGGAACCCCGTCTCACAACTTTCATCCCAATGAAACCTGTTCTCTTTCCTCATCAACGCTGTCATAGGTCTGACGATCTTTGAAAAGTCTTTCACGAACCGACGATAGTACCCTACCAAACCCAAGAAACTCCTAATCTCAGCCACATTCTTTGGTGTCTCCCACTTAGACATTGCCTCTATCTTTATAGAATCCACAGGCACATCCTTCTTAGAAATCACATGCCCCAGAAAGGCAACTTTCTCGAGCCAGAACTCACACTTAGACAACTTTGCATACATCTGATTGTCACGCAAAGTTTATAACACCAATCTCAAGTGCTCCTTATGCTCCTCCTTAGTCTTGAAATAGACTAAGTTATCATATAAGAACACCAGCACAAAGCGATCATAAAACTGACTGAAGACCTGGTTCATCAAATCCATAAAACACTGCCGGTGCATTAGACAACCCAAATGACATCACAACATACTCATAGTGACCATACCTTGTTTGAAAAGCTGTCTTCGATATGTCCTCATCTTGAATCCTCACCTGATGGCAACCTGACCTCAAATCAATCTTTGAAAAGACTCCTGCCCCACTCAGTTGGTCAAATAGATTATCTATCATTGGCAAAGGATACTTGTTCTTCACTGTAACACTGTTCAGCTCTCTGTAGTCGATGCACAACCTCAAGCTCCCATCTTTTTTAACAAATAGAACTGGTGCTCCCCACGGCGATACACTTGGTCTAATGTATCCCTTATCTATCAGATCGTCCAACTGCTTCTTCAGTTCAATTAACTTTTTAGGACCTATGCGGTACGGGGCCTTAGCGATTGGTCCCGTCCCTGGTTTCAACTCCACACTGAAATCAATTTCTCTCTTCGGTGGAAAACCTGGTATCTCCTCCGGAAAAACATCTGGGAACTCTCCCACCACTAGTATCTGATCAGCTGTCGGATCTACCTTACTATGGTCTTTCATATGGCACAAGATCAAAGGACATCCCTTCCTCAGATAAGACTTCAATGTCACCGCTGCAATCACTTTGACTTTGGGTTTGACAACAAACCCACGATAAGACACACTAACTCCCATAGGACCTCTAAAAGAGACTCTCTTTTGGTGACAATCTATTCTAGCCTTGTACTTACCCAGCCAATCCATACCAACTATCACCTCAAAACCATCCATAGGGAATTCTAACAGATCTACTGGAAGGTCAACCTGCCCAACTATCATAGATACACCCTTATACAACCTCCCACATGACACTGACTCACCTGACGGTATAACAACCTCATCTTTTACAGACTCAAACTCTCTCAAACCCAAAAGCTTAGCATGACTCGGCGATACAAAAGAGTGTGATGCCCCCGAATCAAACAAAACAAAGGTAGAAACATCATTAACAAGAAAAGTACCCGTGATCACGTGAGCATCATCCTCAGCAGCTTTCTTGTCCATCATGAATAACTTGCCACTGGTCTTTTGTCCACGTCCCTGGACTGTACTAGCTCAAGTAGATGGCTTGGCAGCCGACCCCTGATTGTTGTTAGCTGCCGGTTTCTAGTAAGAGTTCCCGCCATTGCGGTTAGAACCACCGTTGTTGTTACTCTGACTTCCTTGGTTATTGAATGATCCCGCCGACCTGTTGCTAGCAAAATTCTGGGACGGACCCTGCGAAAAGCTCCCCTGCGATGGCCTCTGAAAACCTCACCCCACGTCACTAGTACACTCATGCCTCTTGTGGCCCATACCGCCACAGTTATAGCAAGAGAGATTCCAGCTACTACTACTACCACCACGACCACGCCCATACGAAGCTCCACTACTAAAACCCGATCCCGATGAGTAAGCCCTCGCCTGGTTATGGTTACCTCTCTTGTAACTGGACTGACCACCACCCTCACTCTCATCCTTTCTCTTCTCAGGACCCCTCTCCTTGGTCTCCTTGGCCATTTCGACCAAACTCTCAGCCCTCCCTGCTCGCTCATAAACTTCCTTAACATATGTAAGGACCTCAACTGGTAGCTTCTCCATTATCTGGTAAGTCAAGCCCTTCTCAAACCTGAGTGCCAAATTCTCCTGGTTCAGCCCCATGTCCTCTGCATACCTTGATTTCTCATTAAACTTGTGGTAATAATCAGCCACAGTCATATCCAGAGTCATCTTGAAAGCATCAAACTCCTCCCTCAGCTTACTACGAACATGTTCAGGTACAAACTCTTGGCGCATATCTCAGTTAAACTCACTCCATGGTATGGCTGACTTCCCCTGCTTCAGGTACAAGTCTAAGGCACTCTCCCTTACCTTGTCCCACCACTCTCCTGCAACATCTCTCAAGTAGAACGCAACTTGTTCTACTTTGAAGTCCTCGGGACAATGAACCACATTCAAGATGTTCTCCATCCCCTTATGCCAATTGTCGAGAAAAATTGGCGCTCCGGTACCCATATACTTTTTTGGGTTGAAACGGGATATCGTAGTGCTCATCTTGGCAAAGTCCACCCCGGCATCTTTATCTTTCCCAAACTTCTTTAGGGCCTCGGTAAGCGCCTCTTGATGCTCAAGCATCTTGACTATCTCATCTACACTCATCTCTTGCGCCCTAGTGTACAAAGCAGATGTCTTTGGCGGCATCTTTGAGCTATAAGAGGAGAGACAAATGTAAGCACATAGCCTACGGCTCAAAGCACATACGACCGGTATAGCACACACTCGATCGAGTAAATACACCCACTCGATCGAGTAGAGGTCACTCGATCGAGTTGCCCACTTACTCGATCGAGTGCCTCAACTCCAGAACCTGACCAGAACGTACAACATAACGCACTTGACCGAGCCCCAAACGTAATTGATCGAGTAGCCCCCACTCAATCGAGTATTCCACTTACTCGACCGAGTTCCCCAAAACAGTAGCTACTGCCCAACATTGTCATATACGCACTCGATCGAGCTCAGCCCACTCGATCGTGTCCAACCTACTCGATCGAGTATCCCCCACTCGATCGAGTCATGCTTACTCTCTAGCTACCCGCATGCTTTACTTAACAACCTTTCGCAACACTATATATATATATATATATATATATATATATATATATATATATATATATAACGCAACATCCTATTCACATGTTACTATAATGCCACATTATAAATCATCCATTATGCAACTCCATCATTCACGACAACATACTATCATATGAACTACCTCACCTTTTCCACCATATTCTCCATTCCTCCACAATCATTTATCCAACAATTCATACAACACATCATCCAATACATGCAATAGAACATTAGTAAACACATAGCGATCCCATGACACCCCATAGTGACCGGTTGAAAGTTGTAGGGCGAGTTCGCGACTTTAGGACGACTCCCAATTCTTTGCATTAGCTCCTAACAACTCCTACCCAGGTTCATTTTAGTTTGACTCCCTAGATTCATTGGGTTCATTAGTTACAGGTTCCAAAATCGTCGCTTTGATACCACTTTGTAATACCCCCATACACCAAGGTGCCTTACCAAGACCACCTAATGCATGGAAGTGCTACCATCTCGGTTATCCGAGGCAATGTATATCAAATTGACCATAATAGAACATACTTAAATAAATAAGTTTAAGTGATTACATAACCAAAATTCAAAAACTGTTAAATAAAAATACAAATGTTCCAAATCCAACACCAACTAAACGAAATATGAGTTCAATGACAGAGCGGAAGACTCTAGTGACTCGTGATGACTCCATCCCTGCTATCCCTTACGCAATCGATCTCATACCTGCTCAATAACGGCTCACCATCCCCGAATGGATCACTACAGTTTTTAAAACAACTAACGGGGTCAGTTACTGATTACACAATACAAGATAAGCAATAAAACAATACATATGATCATCCAACTCCGTCATATCTCCACACACCTGACTCCACACTAAAGTGTGTAGTCCGGCCAGAATATCCATCGCAACAGATATTCCACACCGCCAGTGGGGGACCGCAGCTGTACCCACCAAATCCCCGCTCATCAACTCCGAGCTAAAACCCAAGTTCCTTAATGTGCACATCCCCTCTTGTGGCGGGTTCCACAAAGGGCAAATCAAGGGCGTGAAGCCACTCCCGCAAGTGACTCCACTCAGTCGAGGACGCGCCTCGCGAACCATAGACAAACACATCCAACCAATTATACATCAACAATTACCAATTACAATACCAATATGACAAAATCACAAAATCACAACCATCACCAATCAACTATCAAATACCATGTAAACAGTAACTGAGTAAGGAAACCCTACCTGGAAAGGCAAATCACCAAGATCTTCACAAATTAGCTATTCAAAATTGTTCCTCTACGAAACCACCTCCTAGAAACACACAATCATATAATTACTAACTAACAATCACCAAACTCCCAAAATCCCCCAACATACGCAATTAGGGTTTCAAATAAAGTCAATGAAATGATATAAAAACTATACAAGGATCTTACCCACAATACGACGGTCTCAACGGCGTAAAGAACACAACGATCCGACGACTCTAGCCTTTAGGCTTTAATAGCAATGCGAAGAAGAAAGCAATGTAACTTGTTTAACTCTTGAGAAGTTTTAGAAAAAGGTAAAAGTGAAAAAGAAAGTGACAGAAGTGTATATATATCTTTCTCGCATTGCTAACAAAACCTGGCAAAATAACCTGTAAAACCGACTTACTCGATCGAGTAACCCACTTACTCGATTGAGTACCCATCAACAGTACACTGTTTCGAAACCAAAACTCACTTACTCGACAAAGTAAGCCTTAATCGATAGAGTACCCAATTGCACAGAAAACCATAGTATTACAATTATCCCTATCCCTGGTGGTGCCAGAGGCCCTGGAATTCATCCTAGATCCCACTCCCATCTTGCCTCGATTGAGGGAGGTCTTCATATTGAACTTAAATTCCAAGACCCTCTAAAGTGCAAGCTACTCGCACTCAGTCAAGATTTTACGAACTGCGATACAGATAAGGCAATTGGGTATGTGGCTAATTTGGGAAATTTCTACATAAATGAATCACATGGACTTGTTCTTGACAATTTTCGGAACCAATCAGACACTATTCAGCGCCCGCCTTGGTCGAGAGCTCAACGTGGTAGGGCACGCGGACAGCTCGGGAGTTGTGGCAGACCTCACTGATTCTTTCCTCACCCCTGCCAATATGAACATACTCTACTGGAATTGCCGCGGTATCGCTCGACCCTCCTTCCGAACCCATTTATCCTATTTGATAAATGCTCACAAACCTGCCTTGGTTATCTTCTCTAAGACTAGGGTTACCTCTCCTAACTCCCTGACCGTCGTGCGCTCACTCCCCTTTGACTCCTTTGAGGTTTTGGACCCGGTTGAGCTTACGGGTGGTATCATCATCTTGTAGAATGTTAGGGACACTGCTGTTACTCTTGTTAACAAAGGCAGACAACTTATAAATATGGTGGTTCAGGTACCTTCAACAAACTTTTCTTTTCTCCTTTCTGCCGTTTACGCTAGTCCAAAATTTAGATACCGTCGTAGTCTTTGGAATGATCTGATTACTCTGAACCTGAACCTGAGTACCCCATGGGTCTGCCTTGGTGATTTTAACGAAGTTACTTGTGCCTCTGAAAAGCTGGGGGTTATGGAATTAAATCGAATAAAGTTCTCCTTTTTAAGTTAGCCTTAGAACATTCTAATTTAATTGATCTTGGGTTTTCTAGGCCGAAGTTCACTTGGACTAACCGTAGACGTATTAACCCTATCCTTGAGTTCCTCAATCGGGTTTGGGTCAACGAACAGTAGCTTGACCAATATCCTCGGCTCTCCTCGAACCATTGCTCTATCTTTCTCAAGACTTCGTTAGAGTCCAGACCTGCTGTGGATAAGGGGGCCCACGGGGGCGCTTGGGAAACAAGCGTTTGCATTTGTGGAGTCGCCACCAATTTTTATGGGAAATTGAAACCGTTCGAATACCTCGTGTCATGTCAAGACACAAAGTAGTGACATGAACACTAAGAACTCGTACCCTTAGCATTCTATGTCTAGAATGACTCTCGTGGATGCCAATGAACACGGATGTTCACAGAGATCTGGAGTAAGGGGTGAGGGTACGTATTAGGAAGTCCTTTTACTGAACACCTAATCCCGCCCGCCTCGATAGCGGCCTCTACTAATGATTAGGGAAATTATTCATATTTGATATGCTGTCGATTATATGCATGCAATGCAACATCCACGTTTTGATCCTAGCATGTGAATTTAAACTATGTCGGTGAACAAATAATTAGCACTCATTAACGTCGAATCGGATTTAGATTGATTACATGTGAGAACGAGTAAATAAATTATGCAAAATAATATACAATAAATAAAATAACGATAATTAAAATTACAATAAATTACAATGATTTAATTTATTTACGTCAAAAATATGTTTAAGACGGACAATTTGAGAAAAATAAGGGAAAATAAACTAGGTTAGAAAATATGGTCAGATTAAGAGTGATATTATGGCTAATAGTCGATTAATACGCAATTAAGGATTAAGGTCAAAGCAAGAACGGAAGTTCAGAGATAGAATTTAACCCGGAACAGGCGCAACAATGCTGCGTCCCTTGGAAGAGGCGCAGTGGTCACTGCGTCTGTTCCTGAGGTGAGTTCTGGCCGTGAAGTAAGAACTGTGTGTTGTTAATGTTCGTTGGTGTATTTAATGGTTGATTATTGATATTTGACTCGGATTAAAGTGATTTATCGTATTAATTTTACATTTGAATCGTCATAAAAGCGATAAAAACGACTTAAAACGGATTAAAACTAATTATAGACGGGTTATAACTAATTAAAGACGAGTTAGAACTAATTACAATTTGATTAGGTTATTTACGAAAATGGAAACGAGTTAAACAAACTGGAAATATATGTACAAAGGCGAACTCCAGAAACTTGATATGAACGAATCGAGTCTCTAAAAATCCGGGTTTGATTTAATGACGAAAACCAGCAAATATCAATTATAAGGGATTTAAGTCGGAATTAAAGCGTGATATTTATTAAGAATATATATTAAAGTTATTATGTATGAAGGAAAGAGAAGAAAACAAGAAAACAAAGGAATAGAAAGAACGAATTTACAGAGAAGCGAGGAAGAAGAAGAAAGGCAGGAACTGCGGCAGCCTCTAGAAGAGGCGTAACTGTTGCTGCGTTTCTTCTCGACGTCTGCCTACTATTAATCCGTAAAAACGGTTTGATAAAAGGGTTTTAGAAATCATTTTTAAACATACTTTTGACGTAAATCTTACATTAGTTGGTACAAAAAAAATACAATAATAAAAGATGGAATTTACACCCTCAGACTTACATGTTTGACGAAACGAGATTAACTAAGTTAACGTTTTAGTGATTGCTCGACTCGAATGTATGATGAAAGTGCCCTCGTAAGAGGATTTAGATTAAAATGATTGATTTATTGATTAATTATGGTGTAATTGGTCAAATTGGTCGGTCATGCAACGTGACTGGTACTCAGAATGATCTGAGCTTACGTGGTCGATTGATCAAGCACGTAGACGTCAAAATCTTAGAGCACGATCTTAGAATGCAAAGGGAGAAGAGAAGGACGGACACTCGCGTGAAAAATATATGGAACGAAGGTCCCTATTTATACTAAAAAATATGGAGAGTTATGGAATGACTCGAACTTTGGAAAGAAATCACGGAAAAATCTAAAAATGCGCAGAAAAGAGGCCGGTGAAGAGGCGCAACAGCTGCTGCGATCCTTCAAAGAGGCGCAGTAGGTGCCGCGTCCTTTCCCCAGGGGTTTCCTCATGCGGAAGAAAGAATTTCGCGTTTCTTTTATGGAATTGCGGTGGTTCTTAACTTCCTTATTCCCTAAAATGAGATTTTCGGGATATATTTTGCCAAAAGATATAAAATTAATTTATGGAATAAAAATATCCGGAATATTCTAGGACATTCCGACTCGGCATTCTAAACGGTTTATTATAAAATGAAGCGGTTTCGACCCGGACTCCAAATGAACTCTAATTACTGTCAAAACGACCGTATCGGCGCGTAGATGATGACCAAGGGGTAGACACAAGTATTTGAGCTATCATTTGACGATAAACTTATGAACTGTCATAAATCATTCCGCGTACCAAACATGCGGCCCAATTTATCACCGGGTGGCTTGTGGGAGGTGCAGAAATGAGGTATCTACAGAGCCCCCATTTTGACTGAGGCTTGGACAAGGCGAAAGTCAAAGTATAGCCATCAGGTCAATCGAAGATTACAACCTGACGACTATGGCGACGCGAGGCGTCTCAAGGGGTCTGAGCCAAGGACCTGTCGTCAGGAACATTTTAGAGTCTGTCGACGTCCGGGGAGGGTCGTTTAAAGTCCATTAGACTACGTAAGGAGGCTCGCCAGCCATAAGAAGAAATCATACCCGCGACTTCTTTCTTGGAGGAATGAATAATATTGAGGACAGCAGGACGTCGGTAGAAACTGCTGGGGAAATCTGCTTGCGTCGGTCTCAAACGAACTCTCGTCGGGGAATATATTGATGATTCTGTCTGAATTGAATCATTTATGGGAATCTGCTCGTGTCTGCTTCCAAACAAACTCCATCTCTCAAGAAGTGCAATCGGCTGTCATGAACTCTCGTTGGGTAAAAGGTATTGATAAAGGCGAAATCCGCTCGTTGCTGCAAGCGAAGTTCTGATGAAGGATAAAATACTGCGACGGTTCACAGTCTGCTTGAAGATAAAATACTGCGACGGTTCACAGTCTGCTTGAAGATAAAATACTGCGACGGTTTCGCAGTCTGCTTTGGAAAAAATACGGGTCCGGACAAAAAATAAATGTCCAATAGACCAAATATATGATATATGGTGTTGGAGAAGAGGCGCACCAAAGATGGGCCCACAAACAACTACCTTGTAACAAACTTTTGAAAATTGAGCTGGAGGGGAGCTGGGGAAGAGTCGCAGGAAGAGGCGCAGCAGGTGCTGCGTCCTTTCCCAAGCTCGTCCCTGTCTGAGTAAAACTCGATAGCAACCATGTTTCATTTCATAATAACAAAACACAAATCTTATTAAAACTCTCTCAAATTCCAACCAAAATCCGTCAAAACTTGATCGAATCGCGCCATTAATCATGACTAATAGAGGTATGTGTCTTATCCTTGCTTTAATTCTTGTATTTGATCGAAAAAAATTAGGGTTTTCATACCCAATATGTCGAACATTTGGGGCTTTTCCCCCAAATGGATTTGCGTCGTGAAATTGATATTAGAAATGGATAATTGGCAATGTTAGGAACATAACCATGTATTGTTTTTGAATTTTCGTCAAGTATTGAGCATTTGAGCGAAATTAAGACGGTTTCTCAACTGTTTCGAAAATATCTTCGAAAATGCCTTTAGGATTGTCCATTTTTGATGAAATTTGGTTTTTGGAACCCTTATGTAACGGGTAAACTTTCTACCATTTCGGATTTTCGATTTGTGACAGCTTTTTCAGGACACTCTTCTTAGGGTCTAATTGCTATTATAGCGAAATGCTGCCGAAATTTTGACTCAAACCCGTAACTAGGCTTGAACTTAGAATTGACTTGACCCAATTTATCACATGAGTGGTCGGGTTTCGAGAGAAATGGGCAAATATGGTGAGAAAAGGCTGTTTTCGGGGCTTAAAAGGCTTGAAACAACCCTCACCGAGGCTTGTCGTCATTTGACGCGGCCTAACTTACTCTAATTTTGCAGGTGACGTTGCTTCTACGTCAGGGAGGGCTCCTATGGACGTAGACTTCGACTTCTACGCTTTTCTCACTCTTGAAGAGGTGGTCGAGGAGGTTGTTGAGGAGGAGGTTGAGGAGGTCCCAAAGCGGGCTAAGGTAGGGCGTGGCGGTCGCCAGCTAGCGGGGGCACCTGAGTGGGCTGAGAAATGGGATGGCAGACATCTCATTTGGGCAGCAGAGAGCCACCTGTCTTACAGGATGGCGAGGAGTTTGGTAAGTCTCGAACTTGTCATTCCTTATTACCTTCCTTATTCACTTGTCGTTTTATTTCGCGTTGATCCTGTGCTAAAGATAGCTTTGCGTCGAATTGATATAGGAGGACAGGAACATGAGGTCCTTCTCTGGCTACACGACGATGATGGAGGCCTACGAGAGACTTGCGTAGGAGGAGAAGGCCATCATCAATCTGGGAGCCTTCGGAGCTTTGGTGGGAGCATGGAGGGCGATCAAGGAGAGGAAGATTCGGTCTAACCTTTGCCCGATTCGAGCTTTCCTCGATCGGTACAGGGACACGACCTCGTCCTTTCACATGCCTTTTGGAGAGGTCGGGGTCACTCTGGAAGCATACGACATGATCTCTGGTCTGTGGAGAGGAGGCGTTGGTGTGGCCGTCGACGGCCATGAGAGTAGACTCGGCCGAGGCGAGGAGGCTAATCGGCTGGAACCTGGAAGCGGGTGGTGCTACCGTTCCCGGGTTGGTGCCGAGTACTTACGTTAGGTAATACTTTGCGGGTAGGACCCCGGCGACGGTGATGATGGATGGGAGGAAGGTGGCTCCTCCCGCTTGTACTGCGGAGCAGAGGGCTCGTTTGTGGCTATGGTGGTTCTTATCTTCGCTTTACCTCGGAGACAAGGGGGAGAGGCTGTCGACGAAGCTTCTTTCGTTCTTTTATGACTTGACTGACCTGGGTCGGTGGGACTGGGTTACTCCTGGCTTTGCGGTCCTCACTCGCTACATGAGGGCCATGGTTCATCCCGAGCTGGTGGAGAAGGGGACTTCTTCTGCTGCTGTCGGTCCTGGACTATTGTTGGAGGTATGAACCTTTATTACGCATCATGAAAGATCGTTACTTCTTTTTTTTTTCCATTTCTATCGAATTGCGAAAGATCATTATCGATTATCTTGTTTTGCAGGCGTGGGTGTACTCCTACTTTCCGGGCTTTGAGCCCAAGAGGAAGGAGACTGAGCCGAGGGCTTACCCTGTCGTGAGGGACTGGGTGGTGTGTCGTAGGAAGAGCCAGCGCTCGTCTTACGACATTTGTCGATGGGGCGTGAATGCCCTGAAGTTGAGCGACGTAAATACCTTTGATTACTTTTCTTCATTGTTGTTTTTATTTAGGAGCAATCATAGGAATGACCCCCTTTCCCGTTTAGAGCCGATCTTAGGAATGACCTTTCGTTTGCTTATTTTAGTGGGTGCCCAGATCTTGGGTGGACTACCCTGACGCTCCGGCCTTCGTGGCTGAGGTCCTTCGACCCAGGAGCTCGAGTCGGTTGCTATTGTGGACGTCCGTGGGACCTGTGTGGTACCTGGGCGAGCGTTTGACTCGGCAGTTCTTTCTTGACACTTTCACGGTTCCCATCGATCCTCCACGGACGATGTTTAGGGAGCCTTCGGACGCCAAGAGAGAGGCTGACTTGGCGGACGTTGGCGGTGACGCCCTTCTGATTCCTGGTGAGGAGTACTCTCTGTTTGTTCGCCAGAGGTTGGCGTACTGGCCAATCGTGGTAAGTATTTTACTTTCCCTTTTTGAATTATTTTGACAAACTGACGAATGATCGTCAAATGAAGAATTCATTTGAACTTTGCAGGAGATCGAGGTGGCAGGCGTCGAGCCCCCAACGTACCGGGAGACATTTGAGTACACTGACACGGCGGGGATGACGACGATCTCGGAGATTCGCGACTTCAGCGAGGAGGTGACGGACGCTGGCCTGGAGGAGTGGCAGCACTTAGTGAGGAGGGTAAGCCCCCAGCTTCGGCTGTCTTTCGCTGTCTTTATTACATAAGAATACATTTTTATTATTGCATAAAACTGCATTTGTTCTTTTTGAAAACCTTTTGTTTATTGAAATGCAGGTGGCGCTGTCTCAGCATGTGGCGCTATGGAGGGTGGCCAACTGGCTGCGGGCCACGGCTATCGAGGCACTTGCTGGTGGTCGAGGATGACAGGTATGAACCTCTCATTCTCTTTACTTTGAATTTTGTCGCAATTTCTCGCGCTGTGTTTGAAATGGTTAATTGAAATGATTGAAATTAGGCATTTCTCTATCACTTGCAGAGGGAGCGTGACCTGGAGCACGAGCTGGCGCAGTCCCAGGAGGAGACAGCTCGCCTGTTGAGGGAGTTGGAGGTCAGGGACGCTGAGATGCTACCCTCGAGGTGACCGTACCTCAGCTGAGTGGGGACCCGAAGTAGCTATTTTCCTCTTTTTGTTGTTGATCGTCTTGTATATACTTGTACATTTTGGACTTCCTTTTGGACATTTCGGACCTGTTTTGGGCGAGAGCCCCCAGTTTGATGTACATATTGCATTTTGGTTGTATATATGATGACCTGAGTGCCTTTGCTGCTGGCTGTTTGTTATTCCTGCAGGTTAGCATAAAACAGGTTTGGTAAATGACGGTTGTTGCCGAAATTTACATAGAATTTACATGTATAACACATAATATATACGTGACTTAAATTAGCGCAAAACGAGAAAAAGCGAAAAAGTGCTCGTATATGAGCAAAAAATGTCTGAAAATTTAAAAACTTGCCCAGAAATGAGCGAAAATGACTGGAAAAATGACCGGACAGTAGGGAGGGCTACCCCCTAAAAAACATTAAAAGAAATGTATAAGTGCGAAATATAGTAAAAATGAGGAGTGAAATGATTCCCCCTAAAAAAGGAATAAAAAGAAATGAATAAGTGTGCTCGACTGGCGAAAATGTCGAGTTCGTCTCGAAAAGCGTGCCCGGAAGATCCAAAGCTGAAAATCACGGAAATAAGCCTGGGGAAGAGGCACAGCAAGATTTGCGACTCTTCGAAGAGGCGCAGCAGATGCTGCGCCATTTCCCCAGTTGGTCAGACCTCGATAGAAATTAGGAAATTGCGTTTAGTATAAATAGAGACTTCGGGGAAGCTTGTATTCACCCAATTCCTCCATCCTTATTCCGTCTATCTCATAAAAGATCTCATATCTTCATAAAAAAATCAAAATCAATGGACGCTTTCGAAAACCGTCTCAAGGAATGGACGAACGAGTTTACTGATATTGAGAAACATGACATGGGTGCATTTAATTTGGGATCGATCTTGAGTCTCAAGTTAGTGAAGGTTGTGAAAACTTTCTTGGATGCCTGTCTCGATTATTGGGATCCTAATTTTCATCTATTCGCCTTTCCTGGAGGCGATATCTGCCCTTTCCTTGAAGAAATAGCTGTTATTGGAGGATGGGACCCAGAAAATGCATCTGCCATACCTTTTAGCTCTTAAGGATATAAAAGTAAATTTAGAGACATTCTTGCACTGACCAAGGCTGAGGTTGACCGTCTTGTAACCTTGAAAGGAGTCCGTAGGTTTGACTTCATTGACCGATTTATAAATAGGGAAGACCCTTCTATTTCTTATGTTGCGAGACGCAGGGCGTTCGGGTTTTGTCTTTTGCATTGTTATGTCCTTCAAGGGCATGTCGACAAGGAGATGATAGGGGATCCTCGTTTCTTGAGCTTAGCGGAGCAAATGGAGCTGCGCAAGAGCCCATCATGCCTTTGTTTAGGAGAGACCATTCTAGGGTTGGACAACAGAAAAGCCAACCGGGAGCTTCCTTATTTGGGAAGTCCCATCATTTTGCAGGTAAGAACCGCTTTTTTTTACAACCGGTTTTTCTTCTCTTTTTTTTTTTGTTTTTTTGTTCGTTTTTTTTTTCTCGGTTGACCATGTGGGATTAATTCCCGTCTTCTTTGCAGGTTTGGCTTATGGAGCGCCTGCGGTTGATCGAGCCCCCAATTAATGTGCCAGGATACCATGCTCGATCAATTGTGATGAGAACTAGGCTCTACATGGTGGACTTCACTCGGGTTTGCAATTATTGGGAAAATAAGCTGAAGAATGAAGGAGGTCCCTTGATCCGGTGGATTTTGCCATGGTGGCATCTCAGGTCAGTCACCGGAGTTTCATCTTTAGACCCGACTCGGTCAGTTCGCATCCCTGGCTTAGAATTCATGACTTGCATCTTTCCGGAGAGATTGATGACGCAAGTGGGGCTTAAGAAGAAGATTTCGAAGCTTGACACCGTTCCTCATTCTGCATCACCACACACTACGGTGACTCGCCGAGAGTGGGCCCTCAAGTGGGCTCAGAAGAACATGTGGTTCATACTCTCTTCTATTGGCTCCTTATGAGTATTTGATTCGTACTTGCAATGGAGGAAGGCTGGCACTCCTGAAAAGCGTGAGAAATTGAGGAAGCACGAGCCTGTTGATTACAAGATTCGCGAGGTAGCACTACGCCAAATCGGACGATCAATAAGGAGCGTATCACAACGGTTTAATGCATTTAATAACGACTCTTAGATTACCGTTTTCAAAATATTGGCGGAAACCTAGACCGCGCTAATAAGAATAACGGTTTCCGTCGAAAACCGTTCTTATTTTAATGTGAGAACGGTTGTATAACAAACCGTTATCAAATACGTATAAGGGTTTCCATAAACTCGTTATATAATCACCCTTGTCAACGGTTGTTAGACAACCGTTACCAGTTTAAGAAAACGGCGTTTCGAAAACTGTTACGAAATTAAGACTAGCAACGGTTTTTGGCACCCGTTGTTACGTAATAGCTACGAATTTATTGCAACCGTTATCATTTGCTATTATGATATAACGGTTCCTCTGTACCCGTTGTCATTTATCATTTACGGGTGAAAAATAACCGTTATATACTTTTTTTAATGTAAAATATTCAACCGATGCATGTATGATAAATAATGAACCGTTGCATGCATTGTTTTGTTTGACCGTTATTTACTATCCGTCCATTATTATATCCACACATGCATACATATTTTCCTATAAATATATCACTTTTAATGTGATCAATTAACCATATTCACCAATTCAACGTTCAATTACTCATAGCCTATAATTTAATTAAAAATATTACACTTCAATTACCATGTCGTCGTCGTCTTCTACACCCGCCGAATCACAATTAAATACGCGCTATGTCCATCCTATTACGTGTATTATACACAACCTTCCAATCAAATATGATAACAATGGTAAGGCTTTTTCGAGAAGTTTTACTTCGATGAGAGATATGCTTCGTCAAGGTTATACAAACGATAAAAAGGTCCACCTAGCTTGGAATAAATTTCGTGGTTTTCTTTGTTACGCAATGATCGAGTTTGAAGGTTTTGGGAAGAAGCTGGAATCTTTTCGTCAAGCGAGAAAACTCCAGGCAAGATATGAGGATGATGATGCTGGGAAGAAAAATTATTATACGGATGATGCGTTACAAGTGCAATATTTATGGATTGCAACCGATTGTGACATTAATCTATTAAGAACATATCGGCACTATATTGACACTGTGCCTCGTTCATGGGAGGCAGAACAAGTGCCTCTTAAAAATCCACATATTGAATTCCCAATATTTATCGCAATCACAGGGGAATGACAAGATGATTATGTTAATTAATTATTATTATTATTCTAATTAATGGTTTTAAAACCGCGCGTCTTTTAATTTCTTGTTATGTATGTGTTTTTCTTGAATAATATATGTGTGGTAGTGTATTTTATTGTCTAATTATTTATTGCAAATTACGTATGTTTAATTTAAAATATTTGTTAATAAGTACACTTTTACATTAAATTAAAACAAAATCTCATTATAGACGGCACATATCCGTCTATAAATAAAGACGGGCCAAATATAATACTATATTCCTAATAGGACAAGCAACAAGTGGGGTGGTGGGGGCCAAAAATGTCACCACTTTCAAGCTATTTGACCCGTCTTTAGTTATAGACGGATATATCCGTCTATAGCAAGACTAACTGATTAAATAAATTACCAACGGTTTTGAGAAAACTTATAAATGTGACTATAAATGTTAAAGCATCCTCTACTAACATTCATTAATCAAATCAAAATATTTAATCCCCATTACTCAAATTTGAAACAACATGGCAATGAACCCTAATTTTATCAACAACGAAGAATGACTTACACAAACGATTGAAGATGATGGGAAGGTTCTCGCCGAGCTTCCCGCCGATCAAAACCCATTAATCAAAGCATCCTTTTAACATCAACGGAATTATTGGATTAAGAGGTGTGAAGCAGTCCGGCTTGTCAACAAAGCCTTATCATCATCATCATCTTCATACCTTCGTCGGCCCGTTACTCGCAACTTGGCTGCAGCCAGAGATATGTTGAGTTGTACACTTCCAACCTTATCTCCACATGCAAGTCGTGTCCTTGCATATATATTCAATCTGTTATTATAAAATATGAAGCCAATGACCCGGAAGTTAGCGGTATACCAGAGTGGCGTGATTGGTGGCAGGTTGAGAAGCGCTTTTGACGCTTAACCGGGGTTGTTCCGGCTTATTATACATCTTTTTATTTATGATAATTTCTGTAATGTATTTGGTTTAAAATTAAATGAAATGATCATTTTGAAAGTGTTGAGTTATGCTTGTTTGATTTGCTTCCATTTTTTGAACTCCATAGATCAGTCAGTAAGCAAGATCCAGATTGCTGCTACGTAATACTCGTCAACAACGGTTCACCTGCAACCGTTTTCAATTGTTTCATCAACAACGGTTCAGCTACAACCGTTGTAAATTGGTTCAATAACAACGGTTAGCCTACAACTACAACCGTTGTAAAATTTTTTCATTAACAACTGTTCACCTACAACCGCTGTCAATCGTGACGTTCTAACTTCAACGTGCACTGTTAATTAATTGTTTGACCATACGACTCAATATATTAAAAAAATAAATACATAAATGTAAGATATGACGATACGACTCATTATATTAAAAAATAATTAATTGTTTGACTATACGGTATTTTTTAAGCCGTGTGTCAGTGGCTAATACTTCGTATTTCTCATTATTCTTGATTTTCCCCCACTTGCTATCCCAGTTGCCTAATTGAGGATAGAAGTTTGTACTAACTTAATACGGATTACCAAATATGGAAGATTCTTTTTTTTTGGCGGGAAAACTTGACACAATGAAAGATAAATGACAACGGTTAGGCACCAACCGATGTAATATAATGACAACAATTACGGGATTATAATCAGCAGTGGTCATATTGCAAAATATAGAATACGGTTTCGCTTAACCCGTGTTTACTAGTTTCAATAAAATATTCAAACAACACACATCCAAACCTTCTTCCCGCCCACTTAAAACCCTTGAACACTGAGTTTCCCAAGAACCACTACTATTCTTCATCGCCGTCATCGTCGCCGTCGCCGTAGTCACCGGCTCTGCCGTTGCCATCCCCATTGCCTCTGCCGTTGCCGTCCCCGTCCCCGTCCCCGTCCCCTCCGTCATCGCCATACCTGAAGTAATAAGAAACCCTATTCCTTCATCTCATTAACTTAATGTGTTTATTTTCTTAGTTGTGATATTATCCCCTAATTATCTTAGGTTTATTGTGTGTTAAACAACACCTATTATTTTAAGTATATTGTGTGTTAAACAACGCCTGCTATGTCGACTTAATGCTTAAAGTTAGTAGTTTCTTAATTTCTGGTTTAGATATGGGTGGAAAGCGGAAAAGAAATGATGGGAAAAGGTCAAACGAAGAAGATTCAGGTGATGAGAATAATTTGGAATCGGATACTGGGCGAAGGACCCATAGGGTTTTCCTAGAAGCAATAAAAAGAGGGATACCTAATAAACTTATATAGGATCCATTAATGGGGCTGCCAGATGGTAATTTTGCTGCAAATTTCGCGACTTGGATTGGTTATTGTGTGAGTATGTGCCTCCGGGTTTGCCGCGTATCAATCCGTTGAGTCAAGACAAGGAGGAAAAGCTATGGGGGAGAATAAAGGTATGTATATACAATAATAAATGCAGTGAGATAAAATTATCTTAGTATTCGACATTTGCTATTAGCCAAAACTAACCAAATATGCTTACCATATATGCAGGCAGCTTACACTGTCCCCCAACAACATGATGGTTACCTTAGAAGAAAGATAGGGGATTCCTTCAGAGCATGGAAGTTAATGGTTGCTCAGAACCACTTGTTCGACAAGAAGACCGGTCTGATAAACAAGAAACCACCGAAGAATAAGTATAAGTTTGTCAGCCAGCATCATTGGATTAACTTTATTGCTTATAGGCGGTCTGAGAAGTTTAAGGTAATTTATCTGCGACTCATTGGGATCATTTTATTAGTAATCACTTAATAAGTAATTAAATATGCTTACGTTACTCGATACAATTCATTTTATGAAGACTATGAGTAGGAAGAACCAAGAGAACATTTCAAAGAAAGAGAGCGTCTTTCATGGCTCCAGAGGTGGTTATAGATTGATTAAGAAGAAGCTTGGAACTGTTAATTGTTACAACGCTTGGGTGGCCGGTCACACTCCTAAGAATGGAAAGTTAGAAACTCCATATGATAAGGCCGTCAAAGAGAAAATTATAAGTTTGAATAAATGTATCACTCCTACCACTGGTGGTCGGTTATATAATTATGAGTTTCAATAAAATTTAGTTGCATAATGGTTTTATGTGTATGTAGAAAATCTGTGAGAAGGAGGTACAGGAAGGAAAATGGAAGCCTGAAGGACACGACGATATTCTTGCTAGGGCAATCGGCAAAGTAGAGCATCCAGGTCGTGTGAGAGGGGTATCGACACATGTTGGTATCACTAAGTGTTTTGGGAAAAATACTCGAAGGACAATGAGTGGTGATGATAGGGTAAATAAATACTGTATTTTATTCAACGTAATTTATATATATATATATTCTGAAATTATACTAATTTTAATCATATTCATTTCTCCTACACAGCTACAAACAATGGCCAGGTTGATACTCAGAATGGTGGAAACGGGGGATAAGCCATCTGAAGAAGAGTTGGTTATGGTTAAGCAAGTCATAAAGGAAGCAGGGGATAAGAAGAAAAAAGCGGGCATGCGAAGTGAGAAAGACATGGCAAAGGATCAAGATGGGGGAGATGAAGAGGAAGCCATGAAGGCAGGGGAGAAGGACGTGGAGGTGGGAGCCGAAGACACGTTCTTATCATCTTCAATTAAGGGTTTTGACGAGGTATTAGCTACTACGACTAGTTTATAATTGCTGTTTATATACTAATTTATTAAATTTATTATTTAAAGTGGTGCATGTATATATACTAATTAATTAAAAATGTGAAGGTCGTTTGCAAGAAGCCTTGTGTTCTTTACTACCAAATCTCTACAGTGGCATCGAGCAGAACTGTTGTTGCTAGGGGAGTTGAGGTTGAAGGCATTGCCCCCCGTGAGGGATGGAGGGAAGTGGAAGTGACCGAGTTATATCTGGAGAAGTATGGTATTCTAATAGTACCATGTAGTGATAATTGGCTTTTGTAAGATGCCGTGGGTTCTATTGTGCAATGGCCTGAAGAATTCATTACTGTTGACATCTCCGGGGTAGTTATGCTAAAGCGAACGCATTTTATATAATTAACGCCTTTAAATTTATTAGGATAACCTTATCTGACATATAGTAAGTATTTGTATTTTTACATTTTCAGGAGTTACACGAAGCCATTATGGCTGAAATTAGGACTACTACGTCAACACCCAAAGTCACTGATTCGACTGCCTCTCCACCCAAAATTCAAGAGGTATTGATAATTTGAAAAATAGATTGTGAGTTTTTCCTTTTTTTTGGTTATTTAAATTATATATGACGTCTCGTGTAATGTATATATTTTTTTTTCTTAATTGTAGACCGGGGTTGTACGAACACCTAACGTTGGTGTTCCTCATAAAGATAAATATCAGACCGATGATTATAAGCAAAAATTGAGTACTCCAGCGTTCGTAGCTTTGCACCAGCTGGCTGAAAGGAAGCTAGCTGTCGGGGAAGTACTAATGATTGACATCGCAGAGGATGTTATGGGGTTCGGTTTTATTATTTATATGGATGGGGAATCACTGTGTCAGTTTCTCGACCTTGACGAGTTAGATGCTATGCACATTGGAATTTGGATTAAGTAAGTTTTTTAAGTAAAACCAGGCATTTGGTTTTACGAATAGTGATGTTTATTTAAATCATCAATGAAAATAACACTCTTCGTTCCATTTGACGTAATAGGTACCTGTGTACACACATTGCTGAGAGGAACTATGTTTCTCATGACTACGGATTTGTGTCCCCTGAATTGTTCTCTCATGAGTCCTTTGGATACACATACGAAGAGTACAACGAGAAAATTGCTGAACGGTTGATGATGCCCAAAAGCCTATGGTTTGCCCCATACAATGAGAATCAGTATGTATAGTTGTTTATTATAATGAATCACGATTCTATTCATTTATTAACACACGCTTACATGCATGTATATGAACTAACAGTTCAATTTTCAATATTTCATAACAAGCATTGGCTGCTAACGTAATCAGTGTGAAAAAAGGCATAGTGTACCGGATTGACTATAGCGGACATTCTCCCACTGATAAATTTGTAAAGATGATGACTGAGTAAGTTTACAACCTTACATTATAATGTCAATTGTTATTGTATGGCCTTTGAAGACTAGGATCCTTTTAATGTCCCATCAGTATTACTGAGCTAAATGCTAATTATAATTTCCTGTATATATTTATGAATTAGGGTGTTTCAAATAATGGGAGCATCAAGTCCAACTTTTGTCAGGATAAAAGTAAGTGTATTCTTAATGATTACTCTTATCATTTAATTTATGTTTATGCGAGAGGTTGATCTAATTTAGCTTATTTGTATGTGCTTAATAGTCTCCTATACAAAAACCAGGCAGCAACGACTGCGCCTTTTTCTGTTGTCGGTCCATGTGGGAGATTATCACCCGAAAGTATATCGACATACCCTCACCGGTTATTGTGTTTTAATAACTATTTCAAACGTAACTTGGGTTTAATTCTGTGTAATATTTCACTTATTCTGTCTATTTTGATTAAGTATATTTTGATTTGTAGTTTCCACCTACAATCAACAACAAAGACCCAACCTATTCGAAGGAAGACCTCGACGACATGAGAAATAAGTGGGCCACTTATTTTCTTTTATTACCGGAGTGTCAATAGTTCGCTCATTATGAATGTGTGTATATATTCTGTTTATAATATTTTGCTGCTGGGTTGAATATTTGGATGCTGGATTTTTAGTTTTGGTCACCCTGTTTATAATATTTTGATGATGGGTTGAATCGATCAATCTGTGTAATATTCTGATGTTGCAGAATTGAAATTTTGCAATGCGCAACTGCTGAAATGCTATTTTGCAGTAGCATTTCAGCGGAACCTGCTACTGCAAAAATTAGCATTTCAGGAGCTGTTGGAACCTCCTAAAACAATTTTTTTTAAAAAAAATATTTATAAATTCGATCACGGTTAAAAATAAAACCGTGGTCAAGAAATCTATTGAAAACGGTCGCATTTAAATAGAAACCCGTTGACATATTCATCCATAATATAACGCTTTAAAAATTACAAACCGTTGTCGAATTCATGACATTTAAAACGGTTTAATAAGCATAAACCGTTGTCATAGTTACTATTTTACAACGGTTGTGTTTTAGTAAAACCGTTGTCATAGGTTTCTGTAGAGCATTCAGACTAATACTACCACGGTTTCAATATTATAGACCACGGTTTTTGAACCGTTCTTAATATTGTATTACGGTTATCTGAACCCGTTATTTACATTTCATAACGGTTCCGCCTTTTAAACAACCGTGGTCACGAAATAACAACGGTCGATGTAATAACGGTTCCGTATTTTGTATTACAACGGTATATCACCTTATCTAACCGTTGTTGTACCGATTATTTGGCGTAGTGTAGCAAAGGAGAACCAGAAGTACTTGACTAAAGAGGAGGAAGAGGCCGGATTCCGAGTCGTTCATCTGTCGAAGAAACCAAAGACCGCTCCTGACGCAGAGATGGTGACGGATCGAAATGGTAAGACTAGACCGCGAGAGAGACCTTTGGTGATTAGGTCGGAGATAGCAGAAGAGCGCCCGGCTAGTGGTCGAGACAAGAAGTATGATAGAAATGACAAAGGCAAAGGGAAGATGGAAGAGTAGCCTTAGTCGTAGTACTATTTATTATTATTATTATTTGTAATAAACGGCGGGGTTTTTAGAATCCTAGCCTAACATTTATTTTCAGCATTTATATTATTTGGCATACTATTATTATTTATGGAACAAATGAATAAAAGATTAATTAGTTAAGAAACTATTGTGATTTTCTTTTATTATTCTTGTCGAATTTCAAATGCGAATGCAAATGTCCTCCTATTTATATATATATTTTTTAAAATAACTGGGTTGTATCCTGTAAAGGATTGCCTACCTATTCATTTAAAAAATGAAATCAAATCCTTGCGCGTAGTTCGAATAAATGTAAAAGAATAATCGTTTTAAGCAAGAGCTTGTGCGAACTAGAAAATAACCAGGAGCTTTACTTACTCCTAAAATACAATTCAATTTATTTGATGACGTGAGGATGTCGAAATGTCAAAATGCAAGAGCAACGTGACATAAGTGGTTCGGTATAGAACTTGTCGTCAAAAGCTACCAACCAAAACAATATTTATAACTTCACAAACTACTCTTAGCAAAGAGGCAAGTAAAGGTCGGACCCCAAGGGACGGGTATTGATGTCGGATTTTCAATTGCAAATGGTTGTGTCTTAGGGTGTCACAAATTGGGTTGAGATAGGAGATCAACTAAACTAATCAACAATTTAAAAGTAAAGTAATGAAAACAAGCAAGATGATTAAAAGGAGATGTAAACAATTGATTAAAAGCACTAGGGTGTCATGGGTTCATAGGGGATTCATGGGAGTTGATCATACAAACATGTTTTCTACTAGATGCAAGCACTTATTGTTGTGATGGGATCGAGTTAGTGTATAAGCTTACAATCCCTAGGAAGGTTTGGGTCCCGGAGCCGAATCGATTAGATTGTACAACACCTACAAGTCGACTTAATCCTTCCTATTCAACTATATGCATGGTCTAATGAGACTCGAGTTGGTGTATAAGCTTACAAGTCTCATTGAAAAGATAGGTAATGGGTAAAAAATGCAAGGATTCATAGGCTCGCATTTCATCAAACATAACATGTGCTACGTTGAAATCACAACAAGCAAGCAAATTAATTATGAAAACATATTAGATTAAGCATGAATCAATCCCCATGTTGGTTTCCCCTAATTCCCCATTAACCCTAGTTAAGGAAACTACTCACTCATTATCAAGTTCAACATGCTACCAAGGTTGTCAATCATACTAGCAAGACAAAACATGATGAATAAATGAAAGTGATTAACAATAATTAAACAAGGTTAAGAGAGAATTATACCTATGAAGATGATTCCAAATAATAAAGCAAAGAATAATAGAAGTACTTGATGATTCATGGAAGGTTGTCAATCCTCCAAATAAACCCAAATAATCTTCTAATTACCCAAAATAAATGAAGAACAATAGAGAAATTAAGGAAAGATTAATATTGAGAATTGTATTAAAACTTGATTAAGAGTTGATTGCAAGATTACTACTAGATTAAAGGATGATTACAACTTGATTAAGAGATCCTAAAGGGATGATTAAGAGATGATGCTAATCTAGGTAGTACAAAGGGGTATTTATACTAAAGATTAGGTACAAAGATTAAGGTTACTAGGGGCTTAAATGACTATTAAGACCCTAAGAAAAGTTGATGAAATGCTCCTCTCGAAGGAAATGAGCATATCCTTGTTCCTAGTCCCGTGTAAAGACGCTCGTCCCATGCTGAGGCACAGTTGGTACTGACTTGTGATCCGAGCGGATCACGGCTGAGACGCTCGGCTTGAGCTGCTGTGGGACGCTCGTCCTGGGCACAAGACGCCCAGATTGTGGTGTTGGGAGACGCCCGGATTGTGGACAATCCGCTCGGATCCTGGGACAGACAGCTTCTCTTATTTTTGCTCCTTAACAATCCGCAAGGATCGTGTTGAGGATGCAAGAATCCTTTCATCATTGCCCATTTCACTTTATTATCTACATAGGCCTTCTAGTAATGTCTTCTCTTTGATGCTTGGTCATTAGATGCCATAAATTTAGCTACATTTTGCTTCATGAATGCAAGGTTAGCACTCCTTTCCTACCAAGGGGACAAAACCTCAAAGAATATGCAAAATGGGAAACTAAAGATAAGAAATGACCCAAATAAGTGCTATAAAGCATAGGAACGAGATTAATTCAGGGACTAAATGTGCTCAAATATGAGTCACATCAAACATCCCCAAACCGAACCTTTGCTCGTCCCAAGTAAAGAGTTGACGAAAACTAGGACCTTTATTTATACTAACCTACTAATATAGCCGATGTGAGATAATTAGCGGGTCTCACTCCGTTCCTTCAACTCACAACAAGACAACCATGAGGTAGGATGCCTTCTTGCAAGGCAAGGTGGGGCTTGCCAAAATGGCGACACATCCAAGCATTAAATCACACAAACCAAGTAATGGATTCATCTACGAAAATGAATAGCCACTTTCCTCATCTAAGTGGCGGAAATTATCTACAAGGGAAGCAATCTAAGGGTACACAATGCATCATAGATATGGTTTCTTCAAACTACTAAGCCTAGAAGGATACCAATAAATCACCTCCAAGTTGGGTCAAGCTAGGGTACCTTTGTCCTCAATTGTTAAATGCTTTCGTCAAGAGTAGACTCCCTATGGTGTTAGAAACACTGGAGGATCGCGGAATTCCCCTTCTTGCCTAGACAAGAAGAAGGGTCGTCCCCTCTCTACCATGCACAAAAGTGGATTCAATGGAAAAGGGATCAATATATTTTGAGTTTCATGTGGGAGTTAGCTTTTGTTGTTGTTATTCCCCCAATTTCTTATGGCATTTGACATTTGAGAACACTTTCTTTTTGCCATTTCTTTTGATGTTTGGCATTTCAATACTTCACAATTTTCAACTTTTTGCATTTTCTTTTGAACATTTTCAAAGCTACCCCGTATTTGTAGTGAGGGTGTTTAAATTTTGAACAATTTTTGTGCCCATTCCCTTTTCGATGACAAAAATGTGGTAGAATATGGATGATGGTTGCATGGTTTCAAGGGTCACCTTGGAATAAACGGTAGCCAAGAAGTTATCACACCACAAGGTACTCTTGACCATGCCTTAATACATGGGTCAAAGGATACTAGCATGACACATCCTAAGGTGTTTTACAAGTATTCTAATGAGCAAAGTCTTAAGAAGAAAAAGTATCTACAAGGGCCTTATATACACTTGTCAAGCTTCCCAAATAGATGTTTTCACAAAAATTTTCCTAAAATGCAACTATATGCCATGATGCAACTAACATATATACATCATAATGCATATGTTTCTACCAACTACTATGCCATATAATCTAAATGCAATTCCTAAGATCACATTGGTGTATACCGCATCAACCAAAATAAAGCCACATAGTCATTAACATAAAGAGGAAAAAGGAGATTGGAAAGATCATACCATGCGGTCTTCTATATCCTCATGTCTCGGATGTGGCGTAGTCGATCAATGTGAAAAGGGATAGATAAACACAATATATACACAAGTCTACACTATAAAGGAAATGAACATGTTTTTGTATTTTTGCATTTTTTTGGTTTTTATGTTTGTGAAAAGAAAAGACATGTTTTTGTATTTTTCAAAAATTTTCAATTTTTATCATTTTTGTTTTTAAAAGTCATGTTATAATTTCCCATCCCCACACTAGTATGGGCATTGTCCTCAATGGCCAATACGATAGGAAATTATGCAAGCTAATATGAGAATGCATGATTTCTACACTAAATGCAAACTATATGAAATATAAACAAGTGAATGCAAACTACACTATACTATATGATGCATGAATTTTTGTTTGGTTGGAGAGCATAAGTTGAATTAACTCTCAATGCTTATGCTTGAACTTCCCAAAACCAAATAAGACACCATTGTTAGTGTCAAAAATGGGAAAGTTCATGCACAAGTATGCAATGCATGAAACTAGTTTGTCATTTTGGATTTTTCAAGGTGGGAACAATAAAAGACACCTCAATAGGACCGAGGTGGGAGTCCTTTGAGTGTTGCTAGGACTCAAACAATTGATCAAGATAAAAATATTTAAAAACAAGAGAAATGAACAAAGCTAAAGGAGGTGTAGGAAACTCACAATGGATTGTGGCATCCTCCAAAAAGCTTGTTAATCCTCAATTGTCGCTCATAGCGACATCCTTATCACTTATATCGTCACCATCATCAATTTCCTCACTATCATCATCATCATCTACCTCCATGGACCCGGAGGCTTCACCATCATCACTTGAACTTTGAATCTCTTCTTCCTCATCTTCCTCTTCTTCATCACTCTCAACAACAATCTCCTTCCCCTTGGTAACCTCACCACCCATGCTAGCATCTCTAGGAGCATTAGGAAAGAACACTTCCCTATCCGCCCAGCTAGGTAAAGAACATGATGGTTCAAGGAGTCCTTGTCTAGCTAAGTGTAGGAGGGGCGGATATTGGGCCCGGTAAGCATTTACCCGGTCCTCATAAGCTTCCCTATGCATATGTTGCATCAATTGGGTCAAGTAATCGTTACCTACCTCAACATCTTTGGGTCGGAATTCTTGGTAGGTTAATGAATAGGGTGGAGTCACAATAGAGGAGGAGGAGGGCTTGGCAATGGTTTCCCTATATTGTTGCATAATTAACTCGGCTTCATCGGAGAGTGGAAGAAGATAATTTGGGCTTCGGACATTGAGTCGGGAAATCTTGTTTGGTAGAATGAAGGACTTGGCATCTTTGGTGAACCACTCAAATTTGTTGTCAAGATTATCATTCTTGACCCAATGAAATTTGTTGATCATAGTATCTAAATCAATAAGGTTGCCTCCCCTAACCGGCTTGTAAGTCTTATCCTTGTTGAAATCCCGGTTAAAGTGCTTGGCTAACCGTGTTACCATTCCCCCATTCACAATAAAGGCCGCTCCTTCCTTACCATGGTCAATTGTAAGCCACCTTTCAAGTAAGAGTTGAAGTACATTGTATTCATTGGTGAACTTCTTGTCGATATTCATTGTTGATTCAAGGTAGATGAAATCGAGTTCGGTGAAATGATTTGTGCCCTTCCTTGCAATTAAAGTATTTCCCACAACCTTATGCCATACCCTTATACCCAGATGGTGGACATAAAGGGCACGACACTCATGGAAGGATTCAAATTTTCTTCCGGTGATTGCTTTCCATAGAGGGGCGGGGTCATATTTTGAGGGCTTCTTCACATAAGGAGAATGCTCCTTAAGACCAAACACCTTGCCAAACTCTTCCAAAGACATATTTCTATCTACATTTTCAAGGCGGAATTCAACATTTTTTCAAGCCTCTACCTTAGTGATTTTCAATGAACTTATAAATTCCATGGTGAGGGAGGGGTAAGTCAATTCTTGCATGTCAAATAATGTAAGCAACCCTATAGACTCGAAGAAGTTCTTGGTCCTTTCAAGAACACCCAATTTGGCTAAATCATCTTGACAAATGAATTTGGTGGGCAAAATTGTTTTCTTAGCAAGAGATATAAAAGCTTTCCTATGAGAATCGCATGTGAAAGTTACCTCCGGATATTCTTGTAATTGCTCAATAACCGGAATAGGAGTAGTAGCTTCCACCATAGGAGTAGGTACTTCTTGAATTTCCACTCTTGCTTGTTGTACCACCATAGCCTTTGAGGCTTGAAGAGCTTGTTGCCTCTTTGAAAGATTTGATTTTTTGGGTGCCTTGTTTCCACCTTTAGTCCTTGCCATTGTTCTTCTCCTTGTTAAGAATGTATCAACAACCAAAGATTTGATTGAATGCTTCTAGTATCCTCAAGCTTCAATGAATCCCTAATCGATTTAGGATTTTCGAAATTGCCTTGTAACCCTAGAAAATCGATTCAATTTTTGAGGATTTTGATGTTTGAATGGCTTTTTGTTGATAAAGGAGTAATTTGATTGTGTTTTGAGGAAGTTTGGATTTTATTTGGGTGAATTTGGTTGAGGAAGTTGTGTTTTATGGATGAGGGGATTCAGGGTTTTGAATATGTGTTTGTGTTTTGAATAGAATGAAATGAATTGGGGAAGAGGGGTTTTAAAACCCGTGTTATAGCTTCAGCAGCAGGAGACAAGCGGATTCCCTTGAAGACGCTCGGATTGTAAGTCAGTCAGCATTGAAGTTTCCAGCCCGTGCTGAGACGCGCGGGTTCTTCAGGAGACGAGCATCTTTCAGTGGAGACGAGCGGATTCCCTTGAAGACGCTCGGATTGTAAGACAGTGTGAAACTTCAATTTTTGAAACACTCAAGACGCGCGTATTTCCAGTGGGACAAGCGTCTTCAGACTGAGACGAGCGTCTTCTCCAGGGGATGCTTGGATTCATAGTCAGTGTGGATTCTTGAGTTTCCAGGTCTCCCAAGACAAGCGGCTTGGAGCCAGAACGCTCGGATCATGCCCAAGACGAGCGGGTTCCTTATGGGACGCTCGGATCACTCCTGTACCCACGGGTTTAGTTCCACCCGCGGGAATTCTTCATTCCCATGTCATTTTCTTCTTCATTCATTTGGTCTTCATTGCGGGTGCACTACAAAGGCTCGGATAGCCTAGGCAATTGCGATCCCCACACTAGTCCAAACACTACACATCAAGAAACATTAAAATACCTCCCTCGCTTTCTCTCATAATGATAATCTTGATCAAAACATAAAAATGTAAATCCAAAATTGACAAAAATGCAATACAAGAAGTAAAATGCAAGTTAAGGGGTTAGAATATTTACAAATTGTGCTTTAGGGAGGACTCCACCAAACTCTCATTCTTGTATGAGATGTCAAGGGGGCATAGCCAAGGTGTTGTTGATGTTGCTCAACACCTTGTAGAAGTAGTCAAAGGCTTGTTCATTTTCGTTACAAAGATCTTCAATAGAGCTTTGCACATTGTGTTCTTCATGGTGGTGACTTGAGTCAAGATGGTCACCAAAGCCTTGGTCTAGGATTATAGCGTTACCAATATAAGGATTGACTAACCATTCAAATTCATCATCCCATAGACTACAAACTTCATCTACTTGCTCCCCAATAATGTTATCATGAGTTGACAAGAGCAACTCTTCTTTCTTGTTGTCATGGACAATGAGGCCTTCTTCATTACTTGGCATGATTGATGGTGAGCTATTCAAGCTCTAATTCTTGTTGAAATGTTCTTTCTCTCCGGATAGAGCACCTTGAGGATTATCCACTTTCTTCTTCCATATGGGTGGTGATTCTTTACCCATAGCTTTATCTTTGCATTGAGATGCCAACCTCTTCCTATCACTTTCTCGGCTATAATGATCAATCTTGAAACATGGCTCATGTAGTCGAGGCGCTCTCATTGTCTTGTCAAGATTAAAAGTGACTGTCTCATCCCCTACTTCAAGTGTGAGCTCTCCATGTTACACATCAATTACCGCTCCCGCGGTGTGCAAGAAAGGTCTTCCTAAGATGATAGAAATGTTGGAATCCTACTCCATATCTACAATGACAAAGTCTAACGGGATGAAGAATTTGCAAATTCTCATGGGCACATCCTCCCATACTCCTAAAGGTATCTTTGTTGATCGATCCGCCATTTGAAGAGTAATATTAGTGCACTTGAGCTCTCCCATCCCTAGCCTCTTGCATACCGAGTATGGCATGACACTTACACTTGCTCCAACGTCACATAAAGCTTTGTTGATTGTAGTGTCGCCAATGGTGCAAGGAATAGAGAAGCTTCCCGGATCTTTGAGTTTTGGAGGTGAACTTCCTTGAAGAATAGCACTACTTACTTTAGTGAATGCAATAGTATCTAGCTTCCGGATGGATTTCTTCTTGGTAAGATTATCTTTCATGTACATTGCATAGGCCGGAACATGATTGATCAATTCCGTGAATGGGATTGAGACTTCTAAGTTCTTCACAATTTCCATGAACTTTCCAAGTTGTTCATCAAACTTAGGCTTAGCTTGACGACTTGGGAATGGAAGTCTAATTACAATAGGCTCTTTTTCTTTAGCCTTCTCTTCATTCTTCTGCTTTGAAACTTCATTAGTGGTGGGTTCTTCTTCCTTAGAGTTCTCCACAACTCTTTGCTTGTCACTAGCATCCACAATGTCTTCCTGAATTTGCTTCTTTGGCCTTTCATATCTTGTACCACTCTTCAAGTGGATGGCACTCACCGACTCATGTCTTGGGGGATTACTTTGAGGTGGTAATTGCCCCTTTTGTCTTTGAGAGTTAGAAGATGCTAATTGAGACATTTGGGTTTCCAACATTTTGGTGTGGGCTAGTATGTTGTAGATGGTGATGTCTTTGGCTTGGCTATCTTTTTGCATTTGGGTGAAAAATTCTTGTTGGTTCTTTTGTATTTGGAGGACCTCTTTTTTAACATCAAGGCTTTGGTCATTGGATTGATTGTATGAAGGTTTATTTTGATAACCTTGGCTTTGGTTGTTAGAGGGTCTTTGAGCTTGATTTCTCATTGGATGTGGGGTGTATGTTGGTTGAGGGTTTTGAACATTTTGGCTTTTGTATGAAAGGTTGGGATGGAATTTGGTATTCTCATTGTAATAGTTGGAATAAGGGGTGCCTCTCTTGTATGCTTGGAAAGCATTCACTTGTTCACTTGTTCCCCTACATTCACTTTGGTCATGTCACAAAGTTCCAAAACTCTCACATACTCCACTTGGAATTGAGGATGATGCCACCATAGCATTAACATGTTGTTTGGGTGATTTCGAGGCCTCTTCAAGTTTAGCCATGGCCTTCTCAAACTTCAAATTGATGGTGTCAATATGAGCACTTAGTTGAGCACCCAATTAAGTGAAGGAATCTACCTCATGCTTTCCTCCTCTAGTAGCCTTCCGAGGCCTACTATATTGCGAGTTATGAACTGCCTTTTCTTCAATTTTCGCCCATGTTTGATTGTCATCAACTTCGGTAAACATACCATTGGATCCCATATTGAGAATGTTTCAGGAGTCTTCATATAGACCATTCCAAAATTGTTGCACAAGGAACCACTCGCTAAGTCCATGGTGTGGACAAGATCGACAAGTGTCCTTAAATATCTCCCATGCTTCATACAATGATTCCTCATCCCATTGTTTGAACCCGGTGATTTGGGCTCTCAACATGTTAGTCTTCTCCGGAGGATAGAATTTTTTGTAGAAAGCAAGTGCCAACTTCTTCCATGAATCAATACCAAGAGTAGCCTTGTCTAGACTTTTCAACCATTACTTTGCGGTACCAATGAAAGAAAAAGGAAATAAGACTCATCGGATTTGCTCTTGAGTAACTCCGGTTAGAGAAATCGCATCACAATAGTCACAAAAAGTCTCCATATGTGAGTGAGGGTCTTCACTAGGCATCCCTCCAAATTGACTTCTCTCAACTAGTTGTATGAATGCGGATTTGGCAATGAAATTACCGGTTAAATGTTGTGGTGTAGGAGTACCATTTGGTAGGTTCGCCTCGGTTGGTACAGATGTGATGAGAATTTAGGCATTGTGGGTTTATTTTGTGGTGGTTTTTGTATTGGGTTGTCCTCTCCTTCTCTTGCAAAAGGGTTGGTAAACTCAATGTTATTTGGTTGAATGTCCACAATTTCCCCGATACCTCTTAAAGTACCTCTAGCAAGTCTTCTATTGTTGGTTAGAGTTCTTTCAATTTCAAGATCAATGGGTAACAAGTTACCTTGTGATCTCCTAGACATGCAAAATACCAAACAACTCGAAAACAATTAGAACATCCTTGAGGAGATGGACTTCCCCAAGGTAAAGAAAGACACAACTAAAAACAATAACCGAAAATCAATCAAGTTAACACCGTCCCCGGCAACGGCGCCATTTTTTGGTTCAGTGTAGAACTTGTCGTCAAAAGCTACAACCCAAAACAATATTTATAACTTCACAAACTACTCTTAGCAAAGAGGCAAGTAAAGCTCGGATCCCAAGGGACGGGTATTGATGTAGGATTTACAATTGCAAATGGTTGTGTCTTAGGGTGTCACAAATTGGGTTGAGATAGGAGATGAACTAAACTAATCAACAATATAAAAGTAAAGTAATGAAAACAAGCAAGATGATTAAAAGCAGATGTCAACAATTGATTAAAAGCACTAGGGTGTCATGGGTTCATAGGGGATTCATGGGAGTTGATCATACAAACATGTTTTCTACTAGATGCAAGCACTTATTGTTGTGATGGGATCGAGTTGGTGTATAAGCTTACAATCCCTAGGAAGGTTTGGGTCCTGGAGCCGAATCGATTAGATTGTACAACACCTACAAGTCGACTTAATCCTTCCTATTCAACTATATGCATGGTCTAATGAGACTCGAGTTGGTGTATAAGCTTACAAGTCTCATTGAAAAGATAGGTGATGGGTAAAAAATGCAAGGATTCATAGGCTCGCATTTCATCAAACATAACATGTGCATAAGTTGAAATCACAACAAGCAAGCAAATTAATTATGAAAACATATTATATTAAGCATGAATCAATCCCCATGTTGGTTTCCCCTAATTCCCCATTAACCCTAGTTAAGGAAACTACTCACTCATTATCAAGTTCAACATGCTAACAAGGTTGTCAATCATACTATCAAGACAACACATGATGAATAAATGAAGGTGATTAACAATAATTAAACAAGGTTAAGAGAGAATTATACCTATGAAGATGATTCCAGATAATAAAGCAAAGAATAATAGAAGTACTTGATGATTGATGGAAGGTTCTCAATTCTCCAAATAAACCCAAATAATCTTCTAATTACCCAAAATAAATGAAGAACAATAGAGAAATTAAGGAAAGATTAATATTGAGAATTGTATTAAAACTTGATTAAGAGTTGATTGCAAGATTACTACTAGATTAAAGGATGATTACGACTTGATTAAGAGAGCCTAAAGGGATGATTAAGAGATGATGCTAATCTAGGTAGTACAAAGGGGTATTTATACTAAAGATTAGGTACAAAGATTAGGGTTACTAAGGGCTTAAATGACTATTAAGACCCTAATAAAAGTTGAGGAAATGCTCCTCTCGAAGTAAATGAGCATATCCTTGTTGCTAGTCCCGTGTAATGACGCTCGTCCCGTGCTGAGGCACGGTTGGTACTGACTTGTGATCCAAGCGGATCACAGCTAAGACGCTCGGCTTGAGCTGCTGTGGGACGCTCGTCCTGGGCACAAGATGCCCGGATTGTGGTGTCGGGAGACGCCCAGATTGTGGACAATCCGCTCGGATCCTGGGACAAACAGCTTCTCTTGTTTTTGCTCCTTAACAATCCGCAAGGATCGTGTTGAAGATGCAAGGATCCTTTCATCATTGCCCATTTCACTTTATTATCTACATAGGCCTTCTAGTAATGTCTTCTCTTTGATGCTTGGTCATTAGATGCCATAATTTAGCTCCATTTTGCCTCATGAATGCAAGGTTAGCACTCCTTTCCTACCATGGAACAAAACCTCAAAGAATATGCAAAATGGGAAACTAAAGATAAGAAATGACCCAAGTAAGTGCTATAAAGCATAGGAACGAGGTTAATTCGGGGACCATATGTGCTCAAATATGAGTCACATCAATAAGCTTTCTTTCAGCGGGCCATAGGCCATTTTTATTTCTTGTCGCATGAGCGGCACTTAGGTATTACGTGAGGCGCATTTTTTTTATCCTATACTAGGCATAATATCGTTTCAGTTGGTCAAGGTTAGTTGGGTTAGCAAACACATTCCCGTCTAGGTCTATAATCGTAACCGCACCCCCCGAGAGTATGAACTTGACTAAGAAAGGTCCGGCCCAGTTGGATTTAAACTTTCCACGTGGATCGACAGGTAGTAGAGCTCTGACTGATTTGAGCACCAAGGCTCCTTCTTTGATGTTTCTGGGCTTAACCCGTTTATTGAAGGCTCGTTTGATACGTGCCTGATATGTTTGCACATTATGCAATGCGCGCAACCTTCGTTCACCCAAGATCATAAGTTCTTCATATCTATCTCTCCTCCAATCAGCTTCTGGAATTTGACTTTCAAGCAGAATGCGTAAAGACGGGATTTCTAGTTCAACTGGTTATACAGCTTCCATGCCGTAAGTCAAATAGAAAGGAGTAGCCCTAGTGGGCGTCCTAACTGATGTGCGATAACCCCATAATGCGAATGGTATCTTGTTGGACCAATCGCGACAATTGTCGATCATTTTCTTGAGGATAGTGATGACATTCTTGTTAGCTGCCTCTACCGCGCCATTAGTTTGAGGTCTGTAAGGCGAGGAATGGTGGTGCTTGATTTTGTATTTGGCTAGCAATTACTCAGTCTCAGCCTGGAAATGTGATCCATTGTCACTGATGATCTCATCATGTGGGCAACCATATCGACAAATGATATTGGTTTGTATGACCTTTGCCACGTTTTTGGCGGTAAGACTAGTGTAAGATGCCGCTTCGACCCATTTGGTAAAATAGTCGATAGTTACCGAAATGAAACAGTGGCCTCCTGTTCCGGCTGGAGTGATTTTCCCAATGATGTCAATTCCCCAAGCAGAAAACGGCCAAGGAGATGTCATGGTGTAAAGCAGTGAAGGAGGGAGGTGTTGCACATTCCCAAAGATTTGGCAGTTATGGCAATGTCTGACGTATTTGATACAATCCGACTCCATCGTGGTCCAGTAATATCCCAGACGCGTGATTTTCTTTGCCATCATTAGCCCTCTCACGCGAGGACCACATTCACCATCATGAACTTCTCCCATCACTTTTTGTGCCTGTGAATGATCAAGGCAACGCAAGACTACACCAAGAGGTGTTCTTTTGTATAATTCTCCCTGCATGAGGAGGTATTGAGAGGCTAGTAGGAGTATAGCACGTTGTCCCCTCTTATTCATATCTGGTGGATATGTACCATTGAGCTTGAAGTTTAGAATGGCTTGAAACCAAGGTTCTCCTGGATTCTCTTCCTCATCTTTAATTTGGTGTACATAGGCTGGTTCTGACCGCCGTTCGATGCATATAAAGGCATTTCTACCATGTTATCTGGCATATTAATCAAAGATGTAAGTTTTGCAAGAGCTTCTGCAAATTGTTCTCTTCATGTGGTAGGTGTAGATAAGTGACCTGATCGAAGAATTGGGCAACCTGATCTATCCTTGCCTGATAGGGTGCTAGACTTTCACTTCGAATTTTCGAAGATCCCGTAATTTGGTTGATGATCAAGGATGAGTCTCCGTGAACTCGAAGATTCTTGATGCCTAAACTTACTGCTGCTTGTAGCCCAATGAGGCAAGCTTCATATTCTGCTGCATTATTTGTCACCTCGAAGTCGAGTTTGACAGAAAGTGGTGTATTCTCACCTTCAGGAGAAATGAGCAACACTCCTATTCCAAATCCTCTTAAATTCGATGCTCCATTGAAATAAAGGTCCCAAGAGTCTACACTAGTTTGTAGTATGTCCTCGTCTGGAAATGACCACGTGTCTATTGCTTGGGTGTCGTTGATAGGATTATCTGCGAAGAATTTGGCAACGGCGCGTCCCTTTATAACCTTCAGGGGTACATATTTGAGGTCGAACTCTGAGAGCATTAAGGTCCATCTTGCCAATTGACCATTGAGGGCGGGTTTCTCGAAGAGGTACTTGACGGGATCCATTTTGGAATACACCTTGACAGAGTAGCTAAGCATGTAATGGCGTATCTTCTTTGTTGCCCACACAAGAGTGAGGCATGTCTTTTCGAGAGGTGTGTACTTGCACTCATACTCCAAGAACTTCTTACTAAGGTAGTAGATAGCTCTTTCTTCTTTCCCAATAGTTTGTGCGAGCATAGCCCCCATGGGTGTTTCGGTTACTGTGAGAGATAAACTAAGAGGTTGATCTTTTTGAGAAGGCATGAGCATTGGTGGCTTGGCTAGTATCTCCTTAATTCTGTCAAATGCCTTTTGGCAGTCATCGTCCCATATGGTATGATCTGTTTTCTTGAGCTTTTTGAAAATGGGTTCGCAGATCATAGTAAGCTTCGATATGAATCGACTTATATATTGCACCTTGCTTAGAAATCCTCTAACCTCCTTCTCTGTTTGGGGTTTTGGCATTTCAATTAGAGCCTTGATCTTGGATGGATCAATTTCTATTCCTCTTTGACTGACGACATATCCCAGAAGTTTGCCTGATGTTACCCTGAATGCGAACTTCTGAGGATTGAGTCTCATGTTGTATTTGCGCAATCTTAGGAAGAATTTGCGAAGGTTGTCAATGTGCCCCTTCCTATCTTTGGACTTGACAATCATATCATCGACGTATACTTCTACTTCTTTATGCATCATGTCATGTAGCAATGTGGTCACAGTTCGTTGATATGTAACTCCTGCATTGATTAGCCCGAATGGCATAACAGTATAGCAATAGGTGCCCCAATGAGTGACGAAGGCTGTCTTATGCATGTCTTCTATGGCCATTTTGATCTGATTGTACCCTGCATACCCGTCCATGAAGGATAACAACGCGTGATCTGCTGTATTTGTGGGAAATATCGGTATACTTCATCAAGAAATTCGGATTATAACGAAATTATAATTATGAAATTACGAGTCATAAACGAAATTGCATAAACAAAAGAATAGAGATTTAGAATTAACCTTTAGTCCTAGCAAATTTGGCCTAAGAACAAATATCGAAATCGATATTCTCCTAATTGTTGCACCCAAAATGCTTTGAAAAATGCCTCTCCTTTTGCTAGAATGAGATCCCTAATTTCTAATGATTTTAGGGTTTTTTTGTGATGTGAGAATTAGGTCAAAAAGAAGTGAGAAAAATAATTCTCTCTTTTCTCTTTTAACCGTCCAAGGGAGAGCAAATAGGGAAGTATTTTTTTCTTCCTTTTTTCTTTCACTTAAACCGTGTGGCCCAACCAAAAATAAGGAGAAAAATCTTCTTATTTTTAGGTTGTTATCAAAATGTATAAAATGTGTATTATTTATCAATTGTGATTTATGTCGTCATGTATTAATAAGTCCACACACAACAGTTTGTAGTCGATTTATTAATACCGTTCTGTCAACATTTATTATGACAATTTTGCATAATATATACATTAACTATAAATATAACATATTTATAGTTTGCTAATTAAATATAACCGTCTACGTTTAATTACGAATTAACCTCTTAATTCGTTTAAGCTAACATTATATACATTAATTAAATATAACAGTTTATATTCAATTTACGAATTAACAATTAATTCGTCTCAGCTGATATTATTCAATTGTATTAAATAATCGTCTCATCATCACATTGACTAACTTTTTAGTCAAATACATGGACTAACCTTTTAGTCATATAAGGCATCAATGTGATTATATTTTCATACAATCACATCTCTCAAACACATCCTTTAGGTGTGACTTTTAGGGACCAGTTGATCACCGCCATCAATATGATAATAACGTCAAACTTCTAGCAAGCCAACCGTTATTAGTAAACGTTAATCAACTGATAAAATACTAAGTATACCCTGTGAACCTATAAGAGATTTATAAACGTTATCACACTAATTGTGGAGGACACTAGCTCCAACAATCTCCCACTTGTCCTCACAAGTGTATGTGCGATAACCGATTCTCATATCCTTAATTTCTCCCACTCAATGTAAAACAATTTGCAAAATCCACATTCACAAAGGTCGTATTTTACAAGTGATCAATATCAAGAGTGGTTTTCCCGACTAGAGAGTAACTTAACTGAGAAATGAATCATCATTCAAGCATGGCCATGCATTTCAGTTACATTCCTCGAGTGGCCCTGAGAAATGACTAAACCTGATAAAGGTTGGATATTTTGTTCAACTCAAATCCTTCAGATATAAGCACAGTATGAAATGACCCAGTAAAAATATGCTTAGCCTCTTGTTACGGCCGACTATGAGAAAGGAACCAAAGTCACCCAAAAACTGCCTTAATCTCTAGAGACAGTCGATAGTCAAAAGAATCGACTCTAGGAACACAATGGACGTCCAATCCACGACCTGGCACCGAATGTTTTTAAACATTTAGGACTCCATTACGTTGTCACAATTGTCCTACGAGGTATCGTTATAACTCGCATCTGTGATCGATCAGCCAACTATTTGTCTTACGGCTCGTTGAACCCACCATCAATCAACTTCACAATATAATAGCCAGATTTATCAGCTCATGTAGGCGATTACGGACCAAAACAAATATAATGTAATTCAGTTCACTTTGTGGCGTTCAAAGTTGTCGTACAAACCACATGAAAACAAAATATGAAATAATACGATGAAGTTATAAATAGCATATGAAAAAAAAATGTATCGAATTCATAAGCAACAAGTACAACTCAGGAACACGTTTAATTCCCATGGAAATAACGTGCCCTTCATGCTTATCATATTTCAACAGTTTAGTGAGAGGATCCGCGATGTTGTCATCTGAAGCAATCTTGTCAATCACTATCTCCTCTTGCTCCACGTAAGCAAGGATCAGGTGAGCCTTCCGATGTACATGTCTAGACTTGTTGCTAGACTTAGGCTCCTTGGCCTGGAAGATGGCACCTCTATTGTCACAATAGATGGTGATTGGATCATTCGAACTAGGAACTATGGTTAGTCCTTGTAAGAATTAACGCATCCATATAGCTTCCTTTGCTGCTTCTGAAGCGGCATAGTACTCGGATTCAGTAGTAGAATCTGCTACAACTTCCTGTTTGGAACTTTTCTAGCTGACCGCAGCACCATTAAGAGTAAAAACGAATCCAGACTGAGATTTCGAATCATCTCAATCCGTTTGGAAGCTAGCATCTGCGTAACCGATTGCACATAGCTTAGTATCTCCTTCATAAGTCAATGCCCAATCCTTAGTCCTCCGTAGGTACTTAAGGATGTTTTTAACAGCCATCCAGTGTGTTTCACTTGGATTGCGTTGGTACCGACTTGTCATACTCAATGCATATGCAACGTCTGGACGTGTGCATATCATGGCATACATGATTGATCCTATGGCTGATGCATAAGGAACACTACTCATGCGTTCAACCCCTTCCGGTGTCGTGGGTGACTGAGACTTGCTCAAATGCATCCCAGAAGTCATTGGAAGGTTCCCCTTCTTGGAGTTGGTCATGCTGAACCTTTCAAGAATCTTATCCAAATAAGACTCCTGACTCAGTGATAACATCCGTCGTGATCTATCTCGATAGATACGGATTCCCAATATGCGTTGTGCCTCACCCAGGTCTTTCATCCGGAAATGGTTCTTCAACCATCCTTTTATCAAGATAAGAGAGGAATGTCATTCCCAATCAAGAGTATGTCATCGACATACAATATCAAGAAAACAATCTTGCTCCCACTCGACTTGACATATAAGCATGGTTCCTCGACCGATCGAGTGAAACCATACTCTTTTATCACCTGGTCGAAACGATGATTCCAACTCCGAGAAGCTTGCTTAAGTCCATAAATGGAACGCTTAAGCTTGCACACTTTCTTAGGATTTTCAGGATCTATGAAACCTTCGGGTTGTACCATGTACAATTCCTCCTCCAAATAACCGTTTAAGAAGGCGGTTTTTGTTGGAATATGTGTCCTTCGACAATAATACAATTACAACTGTCGATCATGATGATCACATGTTTAAGTCTCATTTTAAGAATATAATTGGGAAGTAATATTTTACTGTCAACTGGTCCACACATATCGGTAATGATTGGCTGACTAGAGTTTGACATTACTGTCGTGCGACGGTGGTGATCAGTTGATCCCCTTAGGTCATACCTAAAGGGTAACACTCTTAATTGATTATTTAATTGATCGTATGACGATAAGGGTTAATTAAATTACTTAAAATTGACGGACGATTTTGGAAGTAATATTTACGTATCTCATTATAATTTGATTAAATAAGATACGGTCTAAGTAATCGAATTGTTTTATTACTTAGATGAAATTATTGTTTACGGAAACAATTGAAACAGAATGAATTGATTATTATAAATACAAGATGTTGTAATTTATGATTGGTAAAGTATTTTGGTACAAGTAATTGTGAATTGCTAAGTCGATTTTGTGCATGACGTATTTTATTAATACGTTGATTTTTAAAATGTTAAAAATACATGACAATTTTACATGTCTTATAACATGTGACAAATTGACCAATTGACAAAGATAAAATGGAATCCATTTTATCCCATTTGGACCGAAATAGTGGGATGATTTAGGATAAATATTGTGTTGATTAATTAAGTGGAAAACATAATCATTTTACCTAAACCTAGCCATGCATACCTACTTGCTCTTGTGAAGAACACCTTGCACATGCATTGGCCATCACCACCCCTCCCCCTACCCGGTTTTGGTCATAGAGAAAAGCCATTGGTTTTTCTCTATAATTTACCTTATACACTACTTCAAATATTAGTGTAATTCATTCATTCATTCTAACATCAAAAATATAGATTTTAGAGAGATAAAATTACTTCTTCTTCTCCCTTCTCTTAACCGAAATTAAGAGACCAAAATAAATATTTTTGGGTCAATTTTATTTAAATTAATATTGTTCTAGTATTAATAATATTAATTTTATTAAGAGGTTATCTTGGGTATTATTCCCTGGGAGGGATTCTATACTTGAATCCTTTGTTCATCAATTTTAGGAAGCTCAAGAACAAGTGAGTAGGAGAACTCACTTGTGCCCAATAATCCGAAATTTCCAATGTAAGAATGATGATTTCTTTTTTATATTTACTTATGTTTGCATGCATAAGATCTAATTAATTTTATGACTAAATTAATTTTGAAACATATATGAATATGTTGTAATAATGAGATATAGATTTCTAACAAGCGGTATCATGAGCCTTAGGTTGTTTGCATGCAAATCGGTTATAGTTTTTCCGAGTTATACGATTAACATATAAAACTTATAAATTTGTGTTTATTATGATATATCACGAAATCAATTTTGCATGTTAAAGTTTCTTATCCTAAAATGTATTTAGGATATTTTGGTTAATTTATGGATTTTTATTGTTCATTTTATTTAATAATGGCATTAAAATGTGATTTTATGATAAAAATGTCATTTTCGGACTAAAATTAGCTAAACTTTGAATTTTCCAGTGGTTTTTGGATATGTTTTCACATATATTATTTTTAGATGACCTGTAAATTTTCATAATTTGTGGAGTTCTTATGCTCGAAATATTGATTTTTCATGATAAAAATCGAATTTAAATGAAAAATAGGTTAATATGAGAAATATTTCGAATCTGGTCATAGGAATTTAGTATGTTGTCACATGCAATTTTACAAGATGTGTGTAAAATAATAGGCTATAATGAAGTCTTTATGCATGATTTATGATTTTTGATGAAAAATAGCATAAATAGTGACTTTAATTAGTGAATAATTGCTAAAACATACTTTATGACTAAGGAAAAACGTCACATGTTGCATTTTATTACCTTTTTCAGATCTAAAATTTAAAAGTTGATAAATATAATTTTTCTCATGTTTTTATGATTATAATTGATAAATCCGATAAACCGCAACATGGTTTCCCCGATAAATTTCGAAATTTTTAACCTAAGTTTTTGGACATTATGAGTGTCATGGTATTTTTTTCCAGAATGTTCATGAGTTTAAATTTTGAATTTATTTGAAATTTTTGTGATGTATTTGAAGTTTATAGCATTTTATTGTAATTTTGAGTCCATTAATGAACAATTTTAAGAAATATAAGTTAATTATTGTCAATATGTTAGTGGAGACTAATTTTGAGTCCTAAGTTGGTTAGGGTAATTAACTTGTGCATAAATATGATTTTATGTAATTTATTGTGATTTTAAAAGGTTGAATCACGCAAATCCGTAAAAATCGTTTAATATACGATATTGGCTCCTTAAAGGCGATTTAGCATAAAATTGGGCATGTTCATACATATTATAATGCTGCATTTTATTTATGATTGTCATAATTTTATTTTATGTAATTTTTGAATTATGTAATTTTACTTAGTATGGCCTTAGTTTTTAATTGGTATTACCCGAAATGTATGGGAATATCGATTCGGTTGTAATTTATTGTGATCTCGTATCACCGTTTTGTAATTTAATAGATTTATTTTTATTTTAATTACAAATGTATAATAGGAAATTATGTAATTTGTTATGTAATTTATTTATTCCGGAGATTCTTGAAGACGGTGCTACTCAAGAAGGCGATCCTTTAAAGACGGTGTTACCTCGAGATGCGTGCCAAAACCGAAGTTCAAGGGACCAATGGAGTTGGTTTCCGAATTTGTAATAGTTTATTAGATTTACTTTTTTAGGAAGGCCATACTAGGATTTATTTTTATGCTTTGCATTTTATTTATATGTCGCATGCATCGCTAAATCGCCATAACTAAAACATGCATCATCTATTGATCGAGTTTATCGACCGTGTCAATTATAATTATCGTAGTTCACCGCTTTAGTTCACTTAAAACGTGATAGATAATAAATTGACATGACCTCTCGCTAAAATAATCAATTGAGACATAGCCTTACCAAAAAGTAGAAAACATGAAAACCTATTTCATGAGGGAGTGCACTCGGCCACACCGGGGTACAAACCTTGTTACGTAGGGGAAGTGGGTGATAAATGTCTACCCACCGAATTCATGTTGATAAGGGACAAATCGGCTACACCGTGCCCAAGTTAATATGGATTTGGATCATGGACACATTTATTCGAAATTTGGGTTGAACTCAACAAAAGTATTGATAAGGGATGAATCGGCTACACCGTGCCCTTGTCGGATGTGTTTTGGGCTAAAGATAAATGTTAATGTAATTTTATCCACCAAGAGTTCTAAAAGTAGAATCGATTAAAGAGTTAATCCACCGAGTTATATTGATAAGGGATGAATCGGCCACACCGTGCCCAAGTTAATATGAATTTGGATCTTGGAATCATTTATCAAGTTGGGTAGAGGTCACTAGATAAATGCAATAAAAACTTGTTTAAATTATTTTTACGAGTATTATTATTTAGAAAACGACATATGTTTTATTCCTTCAATTTTCGTTTTGTAGATCGCATCTATTTCTCATAACAAATGGCCACTCCAAACACCAACGCCACACCTCTCACTAATACTTCATGGCTCCGATCCTTCATGGATCGTTGTAAACTTGAAAAGAATGGGTCAAATTTCTCCGATTGGGATGCCCAACTCAAATTAGCCGCCCAAGGTGACGACAAGCTTCGTTACCTCACCGAGGCCTCTCCACCCGAACCTAATGCTAGGTCGAGTACCGCCACTAGGGAAGCATATGAGGCTTACCACAAGGAGTCCGCCCCAATGAAAAATGTGTTGATTTTTGCGATGGAGGCGGATCTCCAAAGGAGAGCCTTTAAAATGGGCACCGCTAATGAAATGTATTCCAAGCTTGTGACAATGTTCTCACAAACTCCGAGGATCGTCCAATATGAGGCGGCCGCGGCATTCTTTGATCTCGACTTTAAGGAGGGCCAAAAGGTTAGCCCTCACGTGCTCAAATTGATGGAGCTAGTCGAGACTTTGAAGATTCAAAAGGTTGAAATCCCCAAAGAACTCATCGTAGATAGGATTCTACACTCCTTATCCAAAGTCAAAGCATATGTTCAATTCCGGGTGAATTTTAACATGCAAGACAAGGACGTGTCTCTTGAAGAGTTGCACAAGTTACTTGTGCAAGCCGAAAGAGACATGGGGTTAAATGTTAACCCACCTAAGGATGTGCTTAACATAAGCACAAAGAGCAAGGGGAAGTTCAAAAAGAATGGGAAGAAGGGTAAGAAGCAAGCTCCCACTTTCACCAAGGCTAAGACTTTTGAAGCTCGCACTTCCAAGACCAAGAAGGGTCCTCTTGACAAATGCCATTATTGTAATGGTGTTGGACATTGGAAGAGGAATTGTTCCAAGTATCTTGGTGACATCAAAGCTGGAAAGATCACTCCAGTAGGTAAATGACTATCCTTTCTTTTATGTTTCTAATTCAACTATGGTATTGTGATACAAACTTGATCCCCTTTTTATTGTAAATAGGGCCTCCACCAAGCAAGGACAAGGGAAAGGGAAAGCAAGCTTGAGAAACCATCAAGAAGCTAGGAGTAGATTCCATGAAGCTTGTCTTTTTATTGTCTTATTTTAATTCATGTTTCGGATTTTTAGAACTTTTTGATTTCCGTGTTCGACATGGAAATGTTTGATCCTTTCTAAACAATTGTTGTATTTTGGATTATGGTGGCTTGGTTTGCAACCCAAGTCACCCGTTTTATCGTATTTTTCCTTGTTCTAAAAATTCGTCTATACATGCTAGCACATAGAAACATATGATCATCCACTTAAAGTGATCTAATAGACAACTATAATGATGGGATTCATTATATGTCCACAAGCTTAAGGCTTGTGTATGATCAATTATAAAAAGTGATGATTGAGTTGATAAACTCTCTTAACGGAATATCAATCACCAAGTACACTTATCAAATCTAAAACTATTAGTCAACCTATGAGATAGTCCTCCTTATACTTCAAAATCATCATTTGTGTCTCATAAGCTACTTTGAATCTCTAGTGTATTTATTCTAAAGATAGAGTGGGAGAAAAATGAAGACACAAAGAACACAAAGCAAATTTGTACACTTGTGTAAATGAGATCTAAGCAAGAAAGAATGATTTGTATACCTATACAGATAGTATACACGAATAGATGAGATCTATGGTCTCGAAAAGATGAAATCTACATGACAAAGGAGACCAAATGAAGTAATCAAAAGAATATGTTCTCAAGATTACTACACGAGGAGACCAAAAGAAAGTTTTGGAAGAAGAATGACTAAAGTAAAGTCTTAACAAAAGATTTGGCTAGTTTATGAACGACTTTTGACAAATAGTTTCAATATTGATATTTACTTAAGAGCCTAAATGAAACCAAGTTGCATCCTCGAAAATAAATGAGACTTATGACTAAAAGTTGCAAAGAATGATATGACGATATCCACAAGAGCTAGGTTAAGTGTTAACCACGCTAGTGTCATTACTTAACCTCATTATGAAAATAAAATGGTTAAAACTCCTTCCGAAAATAGTATTTTGATAAGGACGAGTATTAGATGTAATTCACATTTAAATAATGACATTGTTACGCATCATTATAAAATGAATGAGTTAGAGATTAAAATCTCTTTCCATAAGTTTAAGATTGAAACCTTTTCAAAATAGGTATTTTGAAAGGATATGCTAGGAACATATATGGTTTTATCTTAATAACTTGGCAAAGCAAAATATATTTCAATTCTTGAAATATTTCAATTGAGTAGTCAATTGCGAAACATGTGGAATTAAGTGGGAGTTGGAAATTATCATGTGAAGACATGGAATTTAGTGGGAGCAATCATCTTGTAAAATTGATAACTCATTGCTCATTGAGAATGACGAGCTAATACTATCTTTCACTAAGAAGTATTTGAGTTTTCAATTCTGGATGAAAATGGACTATGATGAATCCAATCACATCATGAGATGTTGGATAGGTATTTAGATATACACATCGAATCAACGAGAAACGTAGGTTATTCATGTCAATGAAAATGGAATGTCCATTAGCAGTCATGGTCGTTCATTGAACCTAAGATTGGTTGATCACATGATTATTAGTTACTAATGTTTCCGCCATTAGAATAATCATTCACATGTCCAATAATGAATCATATGCATAAGAGCATGATGAATCATTGGCAAGCCATAGAAGAATCGTCATGAATTCTCGAGGAGAACTTATGAGCGATTCCAGTGATGGACAGTGCCAAGAAGTTGCACGTTTTGAAGTTCGATCACACGTAAGGATTTATGAAAATCCTAAGCTATTCAAGCTAAAAGGAGAAATAAGAAGCTTTGAAAATACTTAGTTGAAGTAAGAAGTTACTCAAAACTGATATTTTCTAATATGCTAGGACTTATGAGAAGTGCTAGGCTAATCATCATGACAATTGTTGCAAGACTCTACAAAACATATACCTAGTGCATTGTGAGTGGGTAGAACACTTGACTAGTGCAAGTTACATTATCCACCGCAAAATTAGTTGGTTATGTGATAAACAACCAGAAATTTCTTTCAAGATAAAGAACCCAAACTGAGGTTGGGAACCTATATGTGTACTTGGTAAGGTTCATGCTATGAGAGATAACATGAATATAAGGGAAAATGCGATAAAAGAAGTTTGAACACATGGACACATGGCATGTTAAACTTCTATTGCAATCGACTAGTGTTTATACACTTACGATATGCATCACAAGGTTGTAATATGGTATTGACTATCTGAATGTGATGTCGACATTTGTTGTTTGAGTTATTATTAACTCACCTTATACTTTGTTACATCCAAACGGGTTGTAGAGACAATTGGACCCTGTTAAAGTGAACACGGATTAGCATTGTATTCGCCCATAGTTACTTACATGAGGTGACGTCTCGAAGTAACTAGAATGTGATGCGATTGATGGCAAGTTCAAGTGCCATGGAGTCATGTGTGATGAGTAGTCGATCACATAGGCAGACTGTTAGGAACACCTTGTCGGGCCTTATGACCGCTTATAGAGTTCTGGCAAATTTATATAGCCTGGTCGTGGCGAGAGCTACTATAGTATTCTAATGAGTCGATTCTTTTGACTAAAGACTGTTACTTTGAGATGGCACGTTTCAGATTAACTTTGATTTGTGTTACTACGACCTTCGTAAATGGGGTCAAATGGGCATATTTTGGGTTATGATGGCTGTGGCTAGTCGAAGGGAATAAGTGCGATAGGAATTGTCCACCCCTAGTCAGGGTTATAAAAATATCTCAGGCCCACTCGAGGAGTAATGAACTGGAAATGCGTGGCCACGCTCGGAAGGTATCCATGGTGGATGATTCCGTTCAATCAGTTGTTCTCCAGATCGAGGAAACCACTCTCGATATGATCACTTGCAAGTACGACCTGAAAGACACCTTGCATTGAGTGGGAGATAGTAATAGGACAAGAGAATTGGTGACGCACACTTGTCGAGGACAAGTGGGAGATTGTTGGAATATGTGTCCTCCGACAATAATGTGATCACAACTGTCGATCATGATGATCACATGTTTAAGTCTCATTTTAAGAATATAATTGGGAAGTAATATTTTACTGTCAACTGGTCCACACATATCGGTAATGATTGGCTGACTAGAGTTTGACATTACTGTCGTGCGACGGTGGTGATCAGTTGATCCCCTTAGGTCATACCTAAAGGGTAACACTCTTAATTGATTATTTAACTGATCGTATGACGATAAGGGTTAATTAAATTACTTAAAATTGACGGACGATTTTGGAAGTAATATTTACGTATCTCATTATAATTTGATTAAATAAGATACGGTCTAAGTAATCGAATTGTTTTATTACTTAGATGAAATTATTGTTTACGGAAACAATTGAAACAGAATGAATTGATTATTATAAATACAAGATATTGTAATTTATGATTGGTAAAGTATTTTGGTACAAGTAATTGTGAATTGCTAAGTCGATTTTGGACATGACGTATTTTATTAATACATTGATTTTTAAAATGTTAAAAATACATGACAATTTTACATGTCCTATAACATGTGACAAATTGACAAATTGACAAATTGACAAAGATAAAATGGAATCCATTTTATCCCATTTGGACCGAAATAGTGGGGTGATTTAGGATAAATATTGTGTTGATTAATTAAGTGGAAAACATAATCATTTTACCTAAACCTAGCCATGCATACCAACTTGCTCTTGTGAAGAACACCTTGCTCATGCATTAGCCATCACCACCCCTCCCCCTACCCGGTTTTGGTCATAGAGAAAAGCCATTGGTTTTTCTCTATAATTTACCTTATACACTACTTCAAATATTAGTGTAATTCATTCATTCATTCTAACATCAAAAATATAGATTTTAGAGAGATAAAATTACATCTTCTTCTCCCTTCTCTTGACCGAAATTAAGAGACCAAAATAAATATTTTTGGGTCAATTTTATTTAAATTAATATTGTTCTAGTATTAATAATATTAATTTTATTAAGAGGTTATCTTGGGTATTATTCTTTGGGAGGGATTCTATACTTGAATCCTTTGTTCATCCATTTTAGGAAGCTCAAGAACAAGTGAGTAGGAGAACTCACTTGTGCCCAATAATCCGAAATTTCCAATGTAAGAATGATGATTTCTTCTTTATATTTACTTATGTTTGCATGCATAAGATCTAATTAATTTTATGACTAAATTAATTTTGAAACATATATGAATATGTTGTAATAATGAGATATATATTTCTAACAGTTTTCACATCCATCTGCCAAATTTCATAGTCATAAAAAGCGGCAATCGCTAAGAATATCCGAATGGAACGCATCATAACTACGAGTGCAAAGATTTCATCATAATGCAATCCGTGCACTTGAGTGAAACCTTTTGCCACTAGTCGTGCCTTATAGGTATCTGGTTGCCCGTCTACAGAATGCTTTATTTTGTAAAGCCATTTCCACTGTAGAGGTCGTACCTTGTTAGGTAAATCAACAAGATCCCATACGTCATTCTCATACATGGAGTCCATCTCGGATTGCATGGCTTCAAGCCATAGCTTAGAGTCGGAACAGGTCATGGGACCTTTATAGGTAGTGGGTTCATTACTCTCTAGGAGCAAAACGTCATTTTCCTCGACCATACCAATGTATCTGTCTGGAGGATTAGAGACTCTACCCGACCTCCTAGGTTCCTGAGGAATGTTAACCGTATCATTAGTTGAAGGAAAATCTTCCTCCATCCGTTCCTCGGTTGTTGGTTCTTGAATCTCCGACAGCTCGAAGGTTCTATTACTTGACTTGTTCTCGAGAAATTCTTTCTCTAAGAACTTTGCACTAGCCGCAACAAAAACTCGATGTTCGGTAGGCGAATAGAAGTACTGACCAAACATTCCTTTTGGATAACCAATAAAGTATGTCTTGACCGATCGCGGGCCGAGCTTATCCTCGTGTCTCCACTTGACATAAGCCTCGCAGCCCCAAACCCGAATAAAGGACAAGTTAGGGACCGTTCCCTTCCACATTTCATATGGAGTCTTGTCGACAGCTTTAGACGGACTTCGGTTAAGTATAAGAGCAGCTGACAAAAGAGCAAAACCCCATAATGAATCAGGTACTACCGTGTGACTCATCATAGATCGAACCATATCAAGTGGTGTTCGATTTCTCCGTTCGGACACACCATTTAATTGAGGTGTTCCAGGTGGAGTTAACTGTAAAACTATTCCACGGTCTTTAAGGTGTTGATCAAACTCATTTGAAAGATATTCGCCACCCCGATCTGAACGGAGTGCTTTAACCTTTCTTTCCAGTTGGTTCTCAACCTTATTCTGGTATTCCTTGAATTTTTCAAAGGACTCACTTTTATGCTTCATTAAGTAGACATATCCGTATCTACTTAAATCATCCGTGAAAGTGATAAAATATCTATAGCTATCACTAGCGGTGATTGACATAGGTCCACATACATCAGTATGTATGAGTCCGAATAGGTCATTAGCGCGAATTCCAACACCTTTGAAGGAAATTCGAGTCATTTTGCCGATAAGACATGATTCACACGTGCCAAACGATGAGAAATCAAATTTGGAGATAGTCTCATTCTCAATGAGTTTCTTTACACGTTTTTCATTTATGTGTCCCATTCGACAATGCCATAGATAAGTTTGATCTTTGTCACCAACCTTTAATTTCTTATTATTCACATGTAATATATTTGTGGTTTGATCTAAGATATAAATTCCATTCATGGAAATTGCTTTGCCATAAACCATTTCATTAAAAGAGAAAATACAGCTATTGTCCTTTATTGAAAATGAAAAACCGTCCTTATCAAGTACGGAAACAGAAATAATATTCTTAGATAAACTGGGTACATAGTAACAGTTATATAAATATAACTCAAAACCACTCGGGAGCTGGATTACGTATGTTCCCATTGAGACTGCAGCAACTCGTGCTCCATTCCCGACTCGCAGGTCCACATCACCCTTTACGAGGGGTGTGATGTTTTTAGGCCGCAAATGATTACTGAGATGAGAACCACAACCAGTATCAAGTACCCAAGTTCCGAAACTTGCATGGTTAATCTCAATCATATGAATATATGATGACATACCAACAGGAGTGACACGGCCTGCTTTTATGTCCTCACGGTACACGGGATAGTTCCTCCTCCAATGCCCAGTCTTGTGGCAATGGTGGCACTCAACGTTACCGTCCTTGCTCTTTGCCTTGCCTTGTGAGCCACTAGTCTCACCAGGCCCACTCTTACCGTTTCTTGACTTTTTAAACTTTGGCTTTCCTACAGTTAGGTCGCCGTGAGCTTTGCCCTTACCCTTATTCTTGTTGGAAATCATGAGAACATCTTGCTTCATGCTCCCACTCAATTTCATATCCTTCTTGGTCTGTACGAGAAGTGAGTGTAGCTCATGAGGACTTTTCTTCATGTCATTCATGTAGTAATTTGCCCTGAAAAGGGCAAAACCATCATGAAGTGAATGAAGCATACGGTCAATGACTATGCTCTCACTGATTTTGCAATCAAGTGCCTCCAGTTTCTCGACATTCTCAATCATGTTAAGAATGTGTCGGCTAACCGGTTGGCCCTTCTGGAGTTTCGCATCAAAGAAGCGACATGTATGCTCATAAGTAACGATTCTCGGTGCTTTTGAGAACTCATTAGTGAGCGTGGTGAAAATCTTGTTTGCACCTTGGGCAATGAAGCGTCTTTGCAAATTGGTTTCCATTGCAAAAATGAGTACGTTCTTTATCGCACCCGCTTCCATGACGAAGTCACTATAAGCAAGTGATTCGTTAACTCTTGTATTGGGGCCTGGGTTTGGCGGTATTGGCTCAGTTAAGTACTTGAGCTTACCGTCAACAATGGCAGCATTCCGGAGTGATGCCTCCCAGTCCACAAAGTTGGACCCATGATTCTTCAGTCGAGTGGACTGATTCATGTGGTCCATGAAAGTTTTGAGCCAGGACTCACGTGCAAGTGTGGCACTTGGCATAGGGATATCATTATTTACAGCCATTTGTTGTAAGCAGTATTATCAATATAAAACGAATTCTACACTGCGAAATGAAGAAGAAAAACATAATAAGCATACTCATCGTTATGATTAAAGTCTAATGCAAAATTGTTATAATGCGAAGACTCAAGCATTTATACAATTGACCTCCCTCAAGAATTATATAAATGATCCCAAGACTCAATTATCTGTAAATTGATAAGTCAACCTCTTGGCTAATTCTACTTTTAGAATTCTTGGTTGATAAATTTCCGTTAATTCTATCTATAGTCCATTATAATCTCGAGAAACTCTTCGGATTATAATGTTGAGGTAAACTAAGTCAACACAAACTACTTACCCAACGTAGAAGGGGTCATATGGAGAGTAAGGTCCTATATGCCTACCGACGAAGAAGGGATTCATAGATGTTTGGCCTATAAAGACTAGTCTCAATTTCAGTTTTAGAGGAAGATCCCATCAACTTTATTTTAATTCATTTTAAGTGAACTAATATCTAGCATGCGTGAATGAATAAACTAAGATGATGGCGTAGAATAGTGTGACATCTTTATGTCCATGATAACTAACATCCAAACTATATGAGTCAATTTTCATGCATATAAGTAGGTGGTTTGGTTTAGGCGGAATATGATGCACTAACTATCAAGCGAAGAAAAGCAATAAGAATGGAAAAACGTAAAACAAAAACAAAGTCCTAGTGTGGCCTATCTACCAAAATGAACATAAATACAACTTTTGGAATCCTTCCTAGGACCCGAGAAGCTTGTCTTGATGTTCCATCTTGGTCCATGTAGCGGGAGTGAGCAATCCAATCTCCATCTTTAGTCTTCTCAAAATTACAATTAATAAATTACAAAATAAACCTATTTACATTCTAATTTCAAAACCATAATACTAAAGAAAACCAAAGGAGATTCGAGATCTCAAAATTACATCAAGACTATGTTTCTATCATTACGAAAATATAATCAACTAATGTAATACCCCGTATTTTAGAGGATGGTCAAAGGTTTGGTCAAGCTCATTTTATTAAAATGTGATTTATGAAAATGGATATTTTATATTAATTATTTATTAATTATTGAGACATGTAATTATGTGACGGGAAATAATAATTATATAATAAATAATAATATATGACGGAGGATGTATACATATGGCGCATACTAGTATAAGCATATATGGTGACGGTATTATACGATAAATAAGGTAACAAGTATTTTATACGGTATTAATATGAGATAATAATAATAATAATAATATTACCTAATAAGATAAGGAAAGTTCCTCCACCTACCTATTAGTATAAATAAGACCCTCTGGCTATTCTTTTGTCACTTATATTCGCATAAATCACAATTAAAAGTGAGAGAAAAATAAGAAGAAAAAGGGAGCTTTATATCTATCTCATAAGTGTCTTAAGGTAACCGTCTCATAAACTCTTTCTTATAATTAAATTATTAAAATAATGTATTGACCCGACCTTGACCATTGACCCGACCTAGTCTGACCCGTTGACTTAGTTTGACCGTTGACCCGTACAAATATACAATTAGTATACACTTAAATACTAATAGGACACAAGAGCATTGTATACATAGAATCATTGACCCGTTAAACAGCGAGGAGACCCATTACCCGACCCTTTGGACCGATTCGACCCATCATGCTTGTGGGTAGGGTTAGGGTGTTCTGTGGGGGTCGTCTTGGTGGTGTTGATGGCGGGGATAGGGGTGGCAGTCGGTGGTGGCGTGTTGATTTGCAGGAGGGGTCGTGACTGTTGTTGCTATTTAAACCGGGATGTTGCACCAGTTGCTAGCCGTGAATGTGCTCGACTGACCAAGGGGAGTTGTGGGCGGTTGTCATGGTGGTCCTGGGTAAGTGTAGGGCGGCTGTTAGGGCAGAAACGTGGTGGTTGTTGGTGGTTTCAGGCCGTGTTTGTTATTGTTGTCAGGCTACTGTTGTTGTTGCGTTCTGGTTGTTGTGTTGGTGTTGCGACGAGGAGAGGCTGAGCGTGGTGGCTATGGGTAATGGGTGGTAGGTGCGGTGACTGTGGGAGGTTTTGGTGGTGCTGCTAGTGGTCCGTGTGGTGATTGGCGGGTAAAGAGAAAAGCGGGTTTTCGGTGTTGTTGTCAGGTGTTGTGGTTGTGTCTAGAGAGGAAAGGGAATTGAGGAGGGAGTGTCGCTGTTGGTGGTGGACGCGGTGGTCTGACCAGGGAGTTGTGGTGGCAGGCGTGGCTGGGGTGGCTGCCACGGCCTGTTATGGTGATGGATGTCGGGTGCAAGGAGGGGAATTACGTGTGTGGGGTAGTGGTTGATGGTTGTGACGGGTTTTACGAGTTATTTATTTTATTTGAGTGTCGTAATTATTTATTACAAATACACTTGCTAGATTGATGGTTTTGACTTGGGTAAAAGACGGAACGTTAATTAAATTAATTACGGAATATTATAATTAGTATCGTTTATTATATTACGTAATGCATTATAATTAAACATTAATTGGGTATTTAGTAGTTAATCATAATCACTACTACAGATACAGGCTATAACAACGGTCAAAAACCGTTGTTATATAAAAAAGCGGACGTTGTTAAAGCGTCCGTTGTAAAAGGTTATAACAACGGACGGTTTTCTTAAGGAAACCGTTGTTAAAAATATTAACAACGGTTTTAAGTATAAAAACCCGTTGTGGAAAGTGTGACTCAATTTTGGGGGGAAAGTTATAACAACGGGTTGTTTGTAAATAACCGTTGTTGTTTGTTCTTAAAAAATAAAAAAAAATTAAATTAAATATTACTAGCTATAAATATTAAAGCATCATTTACCAACATATTAAAGCATCCTGTACTAACATTCATTAATTGAAACAACATGGCAATGAACCCTAATTTTATCAACAACGAAGAATGGCTTACACAAACGATTGAAGATGATGGGAAGGTTCTCGCAGGGCTTCCGCCGATCAACACCCATTAATCAAAGCATCCCTTGAACATCAACGGAATTATTGGATTAAGAGGCGTGAAGCAGTCCGACTTGTCAACAAAGCCTCATCATCATCATCATCTTCATACCCTAGTCGGCCTGTTACTCGCAACTTGGCTGCAGCCAGAGATATGTTGACTTGTACTCTTCCAACCTTATCTCCACATGCAAGTCGTGTCCTTGCATATATTCAATCTGTTATTGCAAAATATGAAGCCAATGACCCGGAAGTTAGCGGTATACCAGAGTGGCGTGATTGGTGGCAGGTTGAGAAGCGCTTTTTACGCTTAACCGGGGTTGTTCCGGCTTATTATACATCTTTTGATTTCGATAATTCTTTGTAATGTATTTGGTTTAAAATTAAATGAAATGATCATTTTGAAAGTGTTGAGTTATGCTTGTTTGATTTGCTTCCATTTTTTCAACTCCATAGATCTATCTGTCATCATCAAGATCCGATTATTCGCCATCTTTGTCAATAAGATTTGAAGCGAGCATTGAGAGATATGATGATGCTTGATTATGGCACAACGTTAACTTCCTAACATATATATTAATTAAAAAACAACTCAACCCACACATTAGTATAAATACATTGCATTATCTCAACTAACATGCATTTCCATTATCTCAATATATTCTCCAAACCCTAACTGCTAAAACAAACTCCAACAAAATGAATGATATATATATCATCCTTAAGACTCTTACTATGCTCGATCCGTACTAGCTGAAGGACGCCAAAGAAGATGGAAATGAAATAATTAGAAACACATACATGGAAATGAAATAATTAGCAGATGCTGAACGGAACCTAATGGTCGATAAAAACACATACATGGAAATGAAATAATTAGAAAAATAAAATAATGACGATGAAACAAACCTGATAATTAGAGAACGTACGTAAAGAGACGATGAAATCAACAGTGACGGCGAGAAGATAAAGAGACGATGAGAAAGTGTGTGTTTTGTGTTTGTGTTTGGCTGCTGCTGGGTTTGTGTTTGTGTATTAAGGTTTGTGTTTTGTGGCTGCAGCAGACTTGTGTTTGTGTGGTTTATAGTATGGAAGGTATTGACAACGGTTATTAAACAACAACCGTTGTGAAATATGTTTTAACAACGGGTTGTAGAAAACACCCGTTGTTAAATAAGCTTTAACAACGGGTTCCAAAATCAACCGTTGTGATTACTTTTCACTAACTTTGCGCCAATTTTGCGCCAAATTATAAACAACGGTTGTGCATGGGTGACCCGTTGTTAAAACTAATAACAACGGTTTTTATAACCATACCCGTTGTAATTTATTTTAGTAAAATTCGCGCCATACATTCTACAACGTCTATTGTGATTTTCGTGAATAATCGTTGTTAAAGGGGCGTTGTAGTTGCCTGGATTTGTAGTAGTGAATGGTTATTATTATTTATTTAGGTGTCGACCTTGTGAGACGGTAATATTATTATTATTTGGTTCGCGTGCTTGTTATTCGGATTTGTTGAAGGAAGGCTTGGATTGTTATTTCGCTTGCTTGACTCAGAATTTGCTATTGAGGTAGGATAGCTACTCGATCACTTTAATGTTTACTTGAATGGTATTATCTGATTTTATTGGTTGAATTATTTGGATTTGTGATGGATGATATATGATTGTTGGTTGGTTGCGTTGAGATAAATTGTTTAATGACTACCTTAGCTCGTGACTGAGATGATTTGATTATTGACTACCTCAGCTCGTGACTGAGATGATTATATTGATTATTGGATTCCTCAGCTTCGTGTCTGAGATGGTAAGAAATTGTGTTGCTCAATTGTTTGCATTTTCATATCATGAGCACTTGCATTGGATACCTCAGAACAGGTTCTGCAGGACTTGTTTCTGGGATGATGAGACTACCTCAACTTCGGTTGGGATGATGAGACTACCCCGGCCAGGGATTGGCGGGATGAACGGGAGCGTCGGAGGATTGATCATGAGCATGCATTGCATTTGCATTTAATATTGTTCTTGTATCCATTTAATGTGTTGTTTGGCTATTCCTACTCAACCTCGTGGTTGACAGTGTATTCGTGAACACCTGTGGTGAACCTTAATGGGGAGCAGATTTGACAGGTACTAAAGATTAGCTGACTTGGGAGCATTGGGATGAGAGCCAAACCTGGAACCTTAGATGAAGTCTAGATCACATATATAGTTATATCACTTATTTATTTTCCGCTGCGAGTTGTAATTATTTTATATTAAGTTTTAGTTGATTAATTTGTAATACATATGTATTCATTAAAGTTTTAATTTAAAGTACTTTGGTGAGTTGGACTTTGTTATTCACTACCTTGGGAAACCGAGATGGTAACAGTCTTATTTATTTGGGAATGTCTAGCTAAAGGCTCCTGAATAAATGGGGGTGTTACAAAGTGGTATCAGAGCGAACGATCCTCAGGCCTAAACAAATGAACCCAATGAAACTAGGATGAGTCTAAATAAAATGAACCCCGGGTAGAAACTGTTAGGAGCCCCTAATGCGGTTAAGAAGCGCGCCTTAATTCGTACCCTGGCCCTCTCAGTTTTGAACCGGTCACCTCGGGAAAGGATAAGAGAGTGGGTAGTTACTAGTAAGATATCTATGAGTCAGTTGTATGTTATTTAATAACCTCGTTGCAGGATGAAGGATTGCAAGGTAAGAAAAATTGGATGAGATGTAAAATGGTTTGGAATTGTGTGCATATTGCCTTAGGAGATGTTTTGTTAACATATGATGGAGGATGGATGTAATTTCATGTTTGTATGAATTAGAAATCATGTCTAGTGATATGCGGTACATGTTCCCCGAAACCATGCTTCTTACAATGTTTTGCAATTATTAGATAGAATATAGATTTGTGTACTTGTGATATAAGAAATAAGATTAATATAGGGAATGCTAAAGTTAGATGCCTAGCCATGTGTAGAGTGTGATTAACGAGTTACGATACTTTGGGTATAGGAGGATACTTGTAAGGACTTGTGATTTGGTGAAGGATGACCTAGAGCTGAACTCGTTTTGTTTGATTTTAACATGATTATTTTATCATTTCCGGAACCATGTTATTTTAGGATATTGGTGACGATATGGGATTCATAAATGGGGAGAATAAACCACGCATTTGAAATTTGACCTAGGAGGGGTGACAATGTTGACTAAGACCTTGGTGGTAGGATGACCTTAGTTCAATTCAACTAATCACATGAGTTTATTTTGGAAGAATTAGTGTACCCTATAACTTTTCATAGTATGGAGACTTATACCCTTTCTTTTACTTTTATAGACAATATGGCACCAAAGAGAGCTAGAGCTTCTACCATTACCGATGAGGAGATTGAGAGGATGCAGGACCTGAATGCTGCATTATTAGAGATTGTAAAAGGAAATAAAGATGAGATGAATCCTTCTAAGGTGGGAGCGTCAGTGGCTCGATATAAGCCAGCAAAGTATGAGGGAGTTGGGGAACCATCCTTACTAGGAGAGTGGTGTAGGGAGTTTGATAACATTTTTGAGTTAATAGCTTGTCCAGAGGAAATGCAAGTTGACCAAGTTGTATTCTATTTGAGAGGGAAAGCTGGGAGGTGGTGGACCAAGAATAAAGCGACTATAAGAGAGGCATTTCAGTTGAGTGAGGAACCTTATGTGCCATGACAGAATTTCAAAAACATTTTGAGAAATACCTTTATACCTGAACACATTAGGAGTAAGATGAGAGCTCAGTTTGATTCTTTTAAAATGACCGATGAGATGACAGTGGAGGATTATCATAACAACTTCATGGAGTTAGCTGAGTATGTGGCAGATTTGAATTATAATGATGAAGTGTTGGCAATGAGATTCGAGAAGGGGTTGACTTTGGCTATTAAGAAGAGACTTACCGCGGGTGTACCTATCACTGTTAAGGAGGTATACCAGAGAGCAGGTCATGCTGAGAGGATTAAGGAGATGGTAATGGAGGAGAAGAAAGAAAAAGGAGAAAAGAAGAGAAAGTATTTGGTTGTGAGTGAGGGAGCTAGGGGAAGTAAGAAGGCAAACACTAACCAGTTTAGAGCTTACACTGGTAGTGGTGCAACATTTGGGAGTAGTGTTAGTCATGGTGAGAGTCGAGGTGCTTTTAGTGAGCCTAGTGGTATTCAATGCTTTAGATGTGGGAAGATGGGCCATAAAGCTTTTACTTGTAGAGTGGTTATGGATGGTCAGAGTAGAGAGTATGGGAGTCAAGGAGGAGGTTGGAGTAACCAGAGGAGTTACAACAACTACTCTAACCAGAACCGTTACAACAACTATACTAATCAGAGTTCTAGGAATGGGTCTTACCAGAGGCAGGGAAATGGTGGGAATCACGGAGTGCGAGTGCAAGAGCGTAGCTGGATCCAATGGGACAAGGCAGGGAGGAGCTAAGACTAATGACGTTGTTTGATTAAGTATGTTGGTTACGAGGACTTAACCCTTTCTTTTAGGGGGGTAGGATGTAATACCTCGTTATTTCTTGTTATTTATGATACAATTTGATATTGTTATTTATAATTCAATTTGATACATTTTGAGTATATTGATAATACAGTTGGATACCGTTTTATGTACATTGTGATCTTTGGCGAGTTTGTTGGTTTATGTTGGAAAATTTGTATTGCTGGAGGTTTATTGAGTATGTTTGGGTGAACTTCGGGACGAAGTTCTTTTTAAGGAGGGAAGACTGTAATACCCCGTATTTTAGAGGATGGTCAAAGGTTTGGTCAAGCTCATTTTATTAAAATGTGATTTATGAAAATGGATATTTTATATTAATTATTTATTAATTATTGAGACATGTAATTATGTGACGGAAAATAATAATTATATAATAAATAATAATATATGACGGAGGATGTATACATATGGCGCATACTAGTATAAGCATATATGGTGACGGTATTATACGATAAATAAGGTAACAAGTATTTTATACGGTATTAATATGAGATAATAATAATAATAATAATATTACCTAATAAGATAAGGAAAGTTCCTCCACCTACCTATTAGTATAAATAAGACCCTCTGGCTATTCTTTTGTCACTTATATTCGCATAAATCACAATTAAAAGTGAGAGAAAAATAAGAAGAAAAAGGGAGCTTTATATCTATCTCATAAGTGTCTTGGTGTAACTGTCTCATAAACTCTTTCTTATAATTAAATTATTAAAATAATGTATTGACCCGACCTTGACCATTGACCCGACCTAGTCTGACCCGTTGACTTAGTTTGACCGTTGACCCGTACAAATATACAATTAGTATACACTTAAATACTAATAGGACACAAGAGCATTGTATACATAGAATCATTGACCCGTTAAACAGCGAGGAGACCCATTACCCGACCCTTTGGACCGATTCGACCCATCATGCTTGTGGGTAGGGTTAGGGTGTTCTGTGGGGGTCGTCTTGGTGGTGTTGATGGCGGGGATAGGGGTGGCAGTCGGTGGTGGCGTGTTGATTTGCAGGAGGGGTCGTGACTGTTGTTGCTATTTAAACCGGGATGTTGCACCAGTTGCTAGCCGTGAATGTGCTCGACTGACCAAGGGGAGTTGTGGGCGGTTGTCATGGTGGTCCTGGGTAAGTGTAGGGCGGCTGTTAGGGCAGAAACGTGGTGGTTGTTGGTGGTTTCAGGCCGTGTTTGTTATTGTTGTCAGGCTACTGTTGTTGTTGCGTTCTGGTTGTTGTGTTGGTGTTGCGACGAGGAGAGGCTGAGCGTGGTGGCTATGGGTAATGGGTGGTAGGTGCGGTGACTGTGGGAGGTTTTGGTGGTGCTGCTAGTGGTCCGTGTGGTGATTGGCGGGTAAAGAGAAAAGCGGGTTTTCGGTGTTGTTGTCAGGTGTTGTGGTTGTGTCAAGAGAGGAAAGGGAATTGAGGAGGGAGTGTCGCTGTTGGTGGTGGACGCGGTGGTCTGACCAGGGAGTTGTGGTGGCAGGCGTGGCTGGGTTGGCTGCCACGGCCTGTTATGGTGATGGATGTCGGGTGCAAGGAGGGGAATTACGTGTGTGGGGTAGTGGTTGATGGTTGTGACGGGTTTTACGAGTTATTTATTTTATTTGAGTGTCGTAATTATTTATTACAAATACACTTGCTAGATTGATGGTTTTGACTTCGGTAAAAGACGGAACGTTAATTAAATTAATTACGGAATATTATAATTAGTATCGTTTATTATATTACGTAATGCATTATAATTAAACATTAATTGGGTATTTAGTAGTTAATCATAATGGTTATTATTATTTATTTAGGTGTCGACCTTGTGAGACGGTAATATTATTATTATTTGGTTCGCGTGCTTGTTATTCGGATTTGTTGAAGGAAGGCTTGGATTGTTATTTCGCTTGCTTGACTCGGAATTTGCTATTGAGGTAGGATAGCTACTCGATCACTTTAATGTTTACTTGAATGGTATTATCTGATTTTATTGGTTGAATTATTTGGATTTGTGATGGATGATATATGATTGTTGGTTGGTTGCGTTGAGATAAATTGTTTAATGACTACCTTAGCTCGTGACTGAGATGATTTGATTATTGACTACCTCAGCTCGTGACTGAGATGATTATATTGATTATTGGATTCCTCAGCTTCGTGTCTGAGATGGTAAGAACTTGTGTTGCTCAATTGTTTGCATTTTCATATCATGAGCACTTGCATTGGATACCTCGAAATGTGTTTGCAGGACTTGTTTCGGGATGATGAGACTACCTCAACTTCGGTTGGGATGATGAGACTACCCCGGCCAGGGATTGGCGGGATGAACGGGAGCGTCGGAGGATTGATCATGAGCATGCATTGCATTTGCATTTAATATTGTTCTTGTATCCATTTATTGTGTTGTTTGGCTATTCCTACTCAACCTCGTGGTTGACAGTGTATTCGTGAACACCTGTGGTGAACTTTAATGGGAAGCAGATTTGACAGGTACTAAAGATTAGCTGACTTGGGAGCATTGGGATGAGAGCCAAACCTGGAACCTTAGATGAAGTCTAGATCACATATATAGTTATATCACTTATTTATTTTCCATTTGCGAGTTGTAATTATTTTATATTAAGTTTTAGTTGATTAATTTGTAATACATATGTATTCATTAAAGTTTTAATTTAAAGTACTTTGGTGAGTTGGACTTTGTTATTCACTACCTTGGGAAACCGAGATGGTAACAGTCTTATTTATTTGGGAATGTCTAGCTAAAGGCTCCTGAATAAATGGGGGTGTTACAACTAAGGCCACACTATGTAATACAAAATTATAACCGATTGCAAAAATACGTAAATTAAACCATTCAACAATTCATACAACTAAATAAAAATGCATCAACTATAAATTAATCATTCAAGACACAATTTCTTAATTATGTAGAGTAATTTATCCAAACCACCTATTTTAAATGATCAAAATTATGTGACAATTCCTCAATTACTCACAATAATTCCAATCTTAATTCACATTAGCTAGTGATATGAATTAATCCAACATTATTTTAAACCTCTTTAAAATAATTGGGTATCTTTAATTTGTGAACTTTTTCACAACAAACAATCATACATTATAAATTTAATGTATAATAATTATTGGCCAAAAGAAACATAAAAAAATTTTAATTGCTCTCAGCTCAAACCGGCATTTGCCCTAAAAATGGAAAAACAGTTTTTTTTTTCTTTCAATCCGGCATTTGCCCAAAAATAAAAAAAACAATTTTTTTTTTTCTTTTTCCTCTCTTTATCGAAAAAAACCTTTTATGAAGATCAAATTTGTTTAATGTTGCCACTAGAACAAGATTGGCATAATCATCAACATTTAATTTAAACATGGATCCAAACTAGATGATTCAATTTAACCTCTTAAAATGAATATCTAAATTATAATTAAATCGATTATCCGAATATTTGATTCATCACAATTGATTTGAACATTATTAAATTAATGAATCATGATTCTAAACAACATTTTAAAACCATGTATGCCAAAAACTATATAACAAAAACAAATGAACATCATCAATCAAAATGATTTCCATTTACATTTTAATTTAATTCTTATTAAATCAAAACGTCAACAAATTTATCATATTATCATCTTAACATATTAAAACAACAATATCAATAAATCAAAATGGAAATAAGGCATCAAAAACAAAAAAAATTGTCTCGACAAAATTTTTTATTCGACCGAAACCTTTTTTTTTTATTCAAAATTTTTGTTTAAATCCATTTATGAAATTCATATAAAATAATTTCGTGGCCTATGCTCTGATACCACTTGTGGGAAATATCGGTATACTTCATCAAGAAATTCGGATTATAACGAAATTATAATTATGAAATTACGAGTCATAAACGAAATTGCATAAACAAAAGAATAGAGATTTAGAATTAACCTTTAGTCCTAGCAAATTTGGCCTAAGAACAAATATCGAAATCGATATTCTCCTAATTGTTGCACCCAAAATGCTTTGAGAAATGCCTCTCCTTTTGCTAGAATGAGATCCCTAATTTCTAATGATTTTAGAGTTTTTTTGTGATGTGAAAATTAGGGCAAAAAGAAGTGAGAAAAATGATTCTCTCTTTTCTCTTTTAACCGTCCAAGGGAGAGCAAATAGGGAAGTATTTTTTCTTCCTTTTTCTTTCACTTAAACCGTGTGGCCCAACCAAAAATAAGGAGAAAAATCTTCTTATTTTTAGGTTGTTATCAAAATGTATAAAATGTGTATTATTTATCAATTGTCATTTATGTCGTCATGTATTAATAAGTCCACACATAACAGTTTGTAGTCGATTTATTAATACCGGTCTGTCAACATTTATTATGACAATTTCGCATAATATATACATTAACTATAAATATAACATATTTATAGTTTGCTAATTAAATATAACCGTTTACGTTTAATTACGAATTAGCCTCTTAATTCGTTTAAGCTAACATTATATACATTAATTAAATATAACAGTTTATATTCAATTTACGAATTAACAATTAATTCGTCTCAGCTGATATTATTCAATTGTATTAAATAATCGTCTCATCATCACATTGACTAACTTTTTAGTCAAATACATGGACTAACCTTTTAGTCATATAAGGCATCAATGTGATTATATTTTCATACAATCACATCTCTCAAACACATCCTTTAGGTGTGACTTTTAGGGACCAGTTGATCACCGCCATCAGTATGATAATAACGTCAAACTTCTAGCAAGCCAACCGTTATTAGTAAACGTTAATCAACTGATAAAATACTAAGTATACCCTGTGAACCTATAAGAGATTTATAAACGTTATCACACTAATTGTGGAGGACACTAGCTCCAACAGTATTATCTACCAATATGTCGATGTGCGGTAGAGGGAAGTCGTCCTTGGGACTTGCTTTGTTTAAGTCTCTGAAATCAACACAAACTCGGATTCGCCCATCCTTTTTGGGTACGGGTACTGTGTTAGCCACCCAGTCTGAATACTCGGAAACTTTGATGAACCCGGCTTTGAATTGTTTATCGACTTCTTCTTTGATTTTAAGAGCCCATTCGGTCCTCATCCGACGAAGCTTTTATTTTACAGGTTTGAAACCTGGTTTGATTGTAATTCTATGTTCTGCAATATCCCTGTCGATTCCTGGCATGTCTTTGTAGGACCAAGCAAAAACGTCCTTGAACTCATGTAGAAGGTCTATGAAATTGGCCCTTTCAGTTGGGTTTAAGTTCGTCCCTTTCCTAAGTTCTTGGGGTTCAAATTCGGTTCCTACATTGATGGGTTCAGTGTTCTCTATAACTGGTGCCCCTTCCCCCTCTTGTAATATTTCTTTAGCTATGTAGGGAGGTAATTCGATTGAGTTTGGGTCAGGATCATCCTCATTATCATCGTAAATAGAATTGCATTCAGAATAACACAAAGAGTAAGCAGAATCTGATTTATTCATATTAAATTTTGAAAAGCGTTGAAACAAAGAAGCCATATATTCAGTAGTCAGTGGCGGTAAAGGGACAGCTGCTGGGGAATTTCCCGATCTACTGTTACTACTCGATGCTATGCTAGGAGAAACAAGGGGATTGGGAGTGACGACAGAAGGAGACTCTCTAGGGACTTCTCTAGACTTAGACTCTGATTCCGACTCCGAATCTAACTCTGACTCGAATTCGTTGTCTTCAGGTTCTCCTTTGAACATCTCTCCTTCTCCAGTGGTGACTTTGAAGAGCTTTCCTTGGTTGTTCGTCCACTTAATCGACTTTCTCTATCCTTTCTACTGATTCAAACTTGTTTTGGTGATTAACGATGCGGGGTTGGAATGGTCATCCTGAAGTATCATGTTAATGATCTTATCTTGTGCAGCTATAACAAATCGGTCCTCCCCAAACAGAAGACTAACAACCTGTTCTTCTAAACAAGTTGCTTGACGAGTCTTGACGGTAGGAACCGTTTCTGAAGGAATGAAGTAGCAATCGTGGAAGATCTCGATTCCAGCTAGTTGCATTCCTTTGTAATGCCAAGGTTCGGGAAACCCGTGAAAATATTCCTGATTCCCTTCTCTAAATAAGTATCCGTTTAGGGTAGGGAGATAGGGTCGCATTTGGATCCCATTGTTTTTACGGTTTTGAAACTGAGTGAGCATCTCCAAAGCTTCTTTCTTCGTGGGTTTGTATCCCAATCCTAAGCGTATCCTCTGAGAATTCCCCTCTTTGTATGGTGCGAAGGTATTTTTCTTGGCAGGATTCAATGGCATTCCCGGGAAGTATCCCTGAGACTTGAGTATAAGGTTGACCACTAAATCGGAGTATAGATAGAAGTATAGAGGTGCCAGTTCGCTCTCTACGAGGTTTATGCTATGAAATCCCCCAAGCTCGTACACTGGATCTGTGACTACTTGGTTGCTTGTCATTTTCTCTATTACTGACTTGATAGGTGACGTCACTACTTTGCCATCTAGTGGAATCTTGATTTTCTGGTGCAAGGTGGATGTTACCACTTTTGAAGCGTGAATCCAATGCCTTCCCAGAAGTATATTTAATGATGCTTCGATATCCACTATTTGAAAGTTAACCTTTCGCTCAATTGGCCTTGTGGCTATAGTGAGGTTGACTAGTCCTACTACTTTACGTCGTGTTCCGTCGTATGCCCGAACACCTTGGTTAGTAGGAGTCCAATCTGATTCTTTCATGCCCAATTTGTATGTCGTCTTTAGCGGTATAACATTGACTGCGGAGCCATCATCTACCAAAGTCATTGGCACGTTCTTCTTTAAGCATATGACGGTAATGTATAGAGCTAGGTTGTGACTGGCGCCAAAAGGAGGCAAATCCTCATCTGAAAAAGTAACTGGGTTACTTAGTTTAGCTGAATCTTGGAAGACCATGTTGACTACGTCGTTAGGCGTAGAGTTGTGTGCCACGTTCAATTTAGCCAAGGCTTGCAGTAAAGCTTGGCGGTGAGGAAATGAACTTGCCACTAGTTTCCAGACTGAAAGATCAGCCTTTGTCTTCTGTAGTTGCTTTAGCAAGAGGTTAGTAGATGTATCTTCACCATCATTTGGTGTGATGACTTTGGTGTTAGTAACTGGACCATTAGCTATAGGATCGTTCTGAGAAACATTTTGATATGGACGTCTAGAACGAGTAAGGTGGTCTATATCTTGATCTTTGCTAGCTTTGACTATATCGTCACTAACCTTGACTAGGTAGTGTTCGGTGAGGTATTCATCTTCATCGTCATCGGTCCATATTCCGTTGACGATAGTAAGCTCTCTCAATCTGATGATCTCGGCTTCTAAACTGATTATTTGGTCGACTAGACTGTCAACCACGGCGACTACCTCTTGCATTGTAGAATCTTGAGACAGACTTAGTGACACGCTCTCCTTGGGTATAGTGCTTGGATTGCGGAGGGATGCTACTACCTGTTCCAGTTCTGAAACTTGACTACTCACACTCTTTCCCCATTCAACAAAATCGGTAATGGTAGGAGAAATGGTGGAATAACTCCCCTCATCTTCTAATGCATGAATCTCATCTTCGATTGGATAAATGAGGTGCGAACAATTCAAGGTGGATTCTTCATCTGTAATCATCAGAACTCCAAGAGAATTCTGAGTACTGTTAGGCTTACCTCCAGGAGGTATGGGTAGACGACCATCTTCGATCATATCTTGAAGGACATGTTTTAGCTTGAAGTATTTCTCGGTATCGTGTCCCTTGCCTCTATGATATTCACAATATGCATTTTCGTCCCAGAACTTGTACTTCTTTTCTGGGTCAGGTGTAGGTCCTATTGGTTGGAGCTTACCCTGTTTCATTAACCTTTTCAGAGCATTGGAGTATGTATCGCCAATGTTTGTAAACTTCCTTTGTGGGTTATTCTTCTTTGATGATTCGACAAGGTTAACCTCATCAGTCTGGCTAGTAGAGCCATAAGAACGACTCGTCGAACCTTGATATCCACGACCTACCGTTTTGGACAAGAGCCCTTTACGGATTTCATCTTCAATTCTCGTCCCTAGCACAATCAGATCTTTGAAGGTCTTAATGTTTTGATACCTCAAGTGGTTTACATAGATGAGTCTCAAATTATCCACGAATGTTTCCACAAGGGTAGCTTCATCTGGACGTTCAACAAGTTGTGTGCTAGTCTTCCTCCACCTACTTAGGAGGTCGGTGAAGCCTTCTTTTTCATTTTAGGTAAAACCTCTAAAGCACGCATATTGACTTGGATCTCAGCATTATCCGCATATTGCTTGGTGAATTCAATTGCGGCATCGTCCCAAGTGGCAATCTTCTTGTGTTCCAAAGAGTAGAACCATTGCTTAGGAATGGTGTCGAGAGATGAAGGAAAGATCCTCAAAAACATCTCAGGCTTGATGCCTTTGATAGACATGTAGTCTTTGAAAGCAGGAATGTGGTTCAAAGGGTTTTCATGTCCCTTGAACTTTGGGATGTCAGTCATGTTGAAATTGGTTGGCAATTGAGCATTCACGGCCTCATACTTGCGATTATTCTCCCTGTAGATGTCATCTACCTTAAGGTACATTAGTTGCTTCTCCAAGTATTGGAGTCGCTTTTCAGCTTTAGTAGGACCTATTGGAGGGTTGGTTTCTTGTTGTCCAACAAATGGTGGAAGGTTATCATGCACGATCTCGCTAGGAATATCGTCTTCTGCAGGAGGGAGTCTAGTTTCCACAGCAACAATTCGACCTTCAATAGTGTTGAGGCGATCATAGGCTTGGTCTTGGCTTGCTTGGAGACGGACGAGCGCAGCTAGGATTTGATCATTACCATTTGGGGGTTGACCACTAGCACTCGTGGTACTAGTTTCAGGCATCTTGGAAACTGGATAAGTGATTGACGACGAATCAAAACACGATCGACCATTCTAGCACACTTACTCAAAGAAAAGACTCAGCTTGTGAAGTGGGAGTATGCCACTGTATTAAGTGAGATTTGAAAATGACAAAGTGTTGAAATGTTTGTCCTAGGCAACTGTAGTGTAGTTGTAGGAGTGCTGACTCGAAGTGAGGTTTTGAAATGGTTTTTGAGGCCCGAATTTTGACTGCAGATTTGGACAGGGTTTTGACTCATTTTGCGCTATTTAGGCCATTTTTGAGAATGTTTACATTTTAAAATGGTTTTTTTTTATTTTACAGAAATTTCGTCATGGTTTTGTTTACAAAATGGTGATCACATATGATACAAGTATTCATACATGCATTATAACGGTATGCTGAGTACATTTAGAAGGGTTTTAGCCTAAAAGGTGGGTTGCCATACCAAGCAATCAAACCCTGGTGTGTGGAGAGGTCCGTGCCAAACAAAAGTAAGGCCGGTTTCTAGTCCATTTCCTCAAGTAGTGAAAGCCCTGGATACAAACAGGAGTATGTACCACGGTATGGTTGACGTCAATCGCTATCTATCCTTAGGCCCAGATAAGAATTTGGACCGTCCAGACGGGAGGATTGGTCGAATGGGTTGGGTTGGGACTAGGAAGGCCGAATAAAACGACCTAAGAAGGTCGAGTAATGAAAACCGGCAACTGTCTCGTATAAACTATTCCCTAACCTTGTTCAAGTTTCACCCTTGGCACTGTGGACACGGGGGGGGGGGCACGGGCGCTTGGGAAATAAGAGTTTGCATTTGTTGAGTCGCCACCAATTTTTATGGGAAATTGGAACCGTTCGAATACCAATGAACACTAATGTTCACAGAGATCTGGAGTAAGAACTCGTACCCTTAGCATTCTATGTCGAGAATGACTCTCGTGGATGCCAATGAACACGGATGTTCACAGAGATCTGGAGTAAGGGGTAAGGGTACGTATTAGGAAGTCCTTTTACTGAACACTTAATCCCGCCCGCCTCGATAGCGACCTCTACTAATGATTAAGGAAAATTATTCATATTTGATATGCTGTCGATTATATGCATGCAATGCAACATCCACGTTTTGATCCTAGCATGTGAATTTAAACTATGTCGGTGAACAAATAATTAGCACTCATTAACGTCGAATCGGATTTAGATTGATTACATGTGAGAACGAGTAAATAAATTATACAAAATAATATAAAATAAATAAAATAACGATAATTAAAATTACAATAAATTTCAATGATTTTATTGATTTACGTCAAAAATATGTTTAAGACGGAGAATTTGAGAAAAATAAGGGAAAATAAACTAGGTTAGAAAATATGGACAGAATAAGGTGATATTATGGCTAATAGTCGATTACTACGTAATTAAGGATTAAGGTCAAAGCAAGAACGGAAGTTCAGAGACATAATTCAACCCCGAACAGGCACAACAATGCTGCGTCCCTTGGAAGAGGCGCAGTGGTCACTGCGTCTGTTCCTGAGGTGAGTTCTGGCTGTGCAGTCAGAACTGCGTGTTGTTATTGTTCGTTGGTGTATTTAATGGTTGATTATTGATATTTGACTCGGAAGAAAGTGATTTATCGTATTAATTTTACATATGAATCGTCATAAAAGCGATTGATACGTGCCTAATGTATAGTCTTTTCAGCCTATTTCAGCACGTATTTCTATGCATTTTCATACTATTTTTATGATATTTTGCCCCGAATTGGCTACTTTGGTTCGTTTTGTCCTTTTTGTAGAAATGAACGCAAGAGTAGTGAAATCAAGCCATTTACCGTCCATTTAGCATGCATTTGGAGGAAGAGTGAATTTGGAGCGGGAATGTAGCTATTTTGAGATGCGCAAAGAAGAAAGATAGCTAGGCGAGCAAAGGAAGAACTTCAAATTGCTAGTGCCTACTTTGAAGAGCCATATCTCGAGTTCTGCAACTGATATTCTGGTGATTACAATTGGAGATGAAAGTTTGTCCTCTTAGATTTCCAACGCCACCAGAATCGCCCTGTTTGCCCAAGTAACGAAGAAATGGCAGCCGTTTGAAGTTCAGTGCGCAAAGCTGAGAACTGTTGCTGGAAAGTACTCGATCGAGTAGAATTTTGGTCGATCGAGTCCTTTTTCTACTCGATCGAGTAGTTGATTTTTTTGATTTGCTCGATCGAGTAGATTTTCTACTCGATCGAGTGGTTTAAGCTTTAGTTACTCGATCGAGTGGTTTTAAATCACTCGATCGAGTGGATTTGCTATGGGCTGGGCCTTTTAAGCTTATTTCCGTCATTAGGTTAGTGAATAATCCTATTTTTCTTATAAATAGGAAGGGATTTCGACATAACTAGGGGGCTTCTCCTCTCTTATCATTTCATATACATTGTTACTGTTACTGCTATTCTCTATTATTTCCGGATCTATTTCTACTGTAACTTCTTTCTCTCCCTTTTTCTCCTTAATTATTTAATGTTTATTATTCCCCCTTCCCTTGTTCGTACCCTCTTATTCATGTCTAGCTAAATACCTCTGCTAGGATTAGGTGATTCATTAGACTGATGTTAGTTGCTAATTAGGTTATTAGATCTGTCGTTGTTGTTGTAGTCTATGTTGTTAATCGCTGCTTTAACTGTATCCTGCTAGTTGAGTCGACACAATTAGCCTTTTAATATTGGTAACCCATGAGCTGGACCGAAAAGTTGGAATAGGGGAGACCCGCAGTGAACAATAGGATGCTTTAGTGAGGGCGAAAGTTAAGCTAATAGCATTTTAGGGCGAATTGAGACAGAAAGGAGATATTCATTGCCCCTTAGACCGACACATCGACTGATTTGTGACCTTAGCCGCAATTGGTCGACGTTTATTGATGACCCGAAGTCCTAGTTCCTTCCCTCTATTGTTAATTTCTTCTATTTTTTATCTCTTTCCTTAGTCTCTTTAGTTCGGTTGAAATAATCAAAACCCCTTAAAATTCGTAGATCGAGATAAGACACTTAGAACTCCCTACCTCCTGCGGATCGACCCTTACTACCGCTTGCTAGTTGTAGTTTGGAATTTATAAATATTATTTTTGGTACTCACTTCGATAGGTATCAAATTTTGGCGCCGTTCTTGGGAGGCAGCGCTAGTTTTAGTTGTCTTTAATTTTAGTCTTTCTTTCTTTAGTCTCAGGGAACTTCGGTTCCTTGAGACCGTTCTCATGTTTCATGTTCTAAGTTTTCCACAGGAAGAGGATGAAATCTTTGGTGCTTATTTAGCCAGACTTTAAGAGTTTATTGAGCCCAGACGAGATGCCTTTACTGATCTCCAAATATGCTGCACTATTATCCGGCATATGAATGACCCTACGCGAGCATACCTCGAGTCCATAGGTAAGTGGGATTTCGAAGGAATCCCCGTAGTTGAGGTATTAGAATTCTTTAATTGGTTTGCTACTGAATCTCTTAAACCTACTTTTTCTCTTCATGTTGACTCAGATGAGGGGGTGGGTGAGACCTCAGAAACCAATCTAGGAAATGGTGACGGAGACATAGAGGAGACCATTAGCGTGGGTGACAATCCTTTTTATGAGGATAGTCTAGAACCCCTTTATGATTCTTGCAATGTTAGTGAGGACGATTTGGAGGCTCTCTTTGAGAACCTCCATCTTGACGAGTCTAGCAATGAGGAGAGTGATAGTCTAGAGGCTAAATGGGATACTTATGATGATATCGATGATGAGCCTATTTTAGGAGACCCCATTGACCCATTTGACTTTGCTATCCCATGCATTTGGGACGATTATCCACCTTCTCCCTTAGTTGACCAGACTCCTCCACCTCACATTTCATACCCGTCAGAGTATTTTAGTTCTACTCGCGTTAATTTTGAGTCGAATGCACCTGAGTTCGTTAATTCTTCACCTGTGGTTAACTTGAGCTTTTATATTCCGCTCTTAGCTGGAGGGCAGAATTATTTTGTGAACAATTTTAGGAGCTGCCATAGGAAATTTGTTAAGCTTAAATGTTTTTACATTTTGATTTCCTATGTTATTTCTATCTTATGGTGCTACTTACGGTTTTGTGTAGCACATGCGCAGCCTATTTGACAAAGTTTCTTTGCGAGCCTTGAGTTGTTTTGACTGGCTCCATTAGAGTAAGTCTTTGAAGAAAAAGAGGTCGAGTGGGACTGTCTCGAAGCTAGCGCTACCGGGAGGTGACCCGGAGATTTATTTTTATTTTCTATTTCATTTCAGTTGTAATAAATGGTTTTTATACCATAAACTATCTCGAAGATGCTTGTCTTGTTAGTTTGCGGTCGTTTTATTTGCGTTTTGCAGAATTACATTGAGGATCACTCGATCGAGTAGTTTTTCTACTCGATCGAGTACTTTTGCTGATGGATTCACTCGATCGAGTGAAATTATTACTCGATCGACCACCTGCAAATAGAGAACCACTCGATCGATTGTTTTTCCTTCGATCGAGCGTTTTGAGCGCCCATTCTACTCGATCAGCCTTTGTTCGATCGCTATCGAGTGTTTTTGACTTGGATTAGCTTCCTGAGACGGTTTTCCGGGCCTTAGCAACCTCCCATGTTCATGGTCGGTTTGGGGAGGTCCCTTTATTCGCGCATCTTGTAAGTTTTCCGCATTTTACTCTCTTTCTCCTCTAGTTTGCGTTTCCTTTCCATGTTTTGGTACAATGGGGGCATTGTACGGTTTGGTTTGAGGAGGTTATGCATCCATATCTGTGTCTGCATCTTGTTTTTATTGCATTCATGTTATCATGTTTAATTTCAGCTTGCATTGTTGTTTATTTTCATTTAAAAATCAAAAATCCAAAAAAATTAGAAATTTCAAAAAATTCAAAAAAAATTTCACGTTTACTTTTGCATATAGGTTGAGTCGGAACGGTAGATTTCCATGATGACAATGCACTATAACTTGTCAATTTACTTGAGCCTTGCACTTTATTGATAGTTTTTAGCTTTGTCATACGCATAATCTACGAGTTTCTGTTCAAATATAGCTGACCGTTTAGACTTGACCTGATAAATTGGCAAACTACTTAAAAATTTTTAGTTTTTAGAGCCCATAACTGGTGACATTCATGACCAGTTCATTAGGAATTTTGAGTAGTACTCCTTGCATAGCATGTTCGTTTTTTTTTGCACATTTATGACATTCAATTTCTCGTCAAATGCACATATTCGGGTTTGTGGTTGGTGTCACATGCAAGGAGGTGCTTGCAAATTTCCCTTTCCTTATATTTTTCATCCATATAGCTCCACTTAAGCCAAATCTTGCCTTTTTGACCGATTAGCTACATCCAAAACTCAGCCTGCCTAGTCAAGTTAGTTTAGTTTGTCTTTTGTGGTATATTTTTCCGTCTGCAGATTGGCCGTGTGTATTTTGATTGGAGTTGGTGTATACAAGGAGGGAGAAAAGAAAAGAAAAAAAAAAGAGAGTTGAAATTGAAAAATAAAAGAGAAGTGAAAAATGTGAAAAGAAAAAAAGAAGAAAAGAAAAAAAATGAAAATTTGAAAAAAAAAAAAAGAAGAAAAAAATTGAAATCATACGTGAAACCAGGGGAAGAAAAAGTTTGGAAATTTTGTTGCCTGATTGTTTTTTCGAGACCGTATATGCTTTACCCTTATCCTGTGACGGTCTCACTCCTCCGTCTTATTCCATATCATTTTGAGGAGATGGTGTATTGGGCAGTGAGTTGTGTGCCAATGAAGGGCACTTGTGTTTATTTTTCAGTCAGTTGAGATTCAGACGGTCTTATATGGTCTTGTTTAGGAACTAGCTTGACGCTTTTACCTCCACATTACCATAACTTGTTTTGCCTTTTCTCACCTGAACCTCACTATTCCCAAATTATTTGTAAGCCCTCGGCTGTGACGGACATTATTGGTTGGAGTGTGTGCATTAGTGCTTGAATTGTCCTTCATTTTTGTTGCATGCATGATATGTAGGTCGCAGTTAGGTGAGTGACTGTCTTTTATTCCCTCTTTTACATATAATATTCACCCTTTGCTTCATGAGAGAAGAGTGACCACGAGAGAGTCCGATTTTGTTGGTCTTGCAAGGTCGATAGGTCGGCTATATTTCTGAACAGCTTATAATTCGTTTGCGTATTGACTGCTTAGCTTTAACTGTTAATTTTTGTTGCATTAAATTGGTTCAAGTAGACAAGTTAAGCTAGCTCTGAGTTATTTTTCCGTTCCATTAGTGTATAGTTTTGAGTTTACTCGAGGGCGAGTAAAAGTTTGGTTTGGGGAGATTTGATACGTGCCTAATGTATAGTCTTTTCAGCCTATTTCAGCACGTATTTCTATGCATTTTCATACTATTTTTATGGTATTTTGCCCCGAATTGGCTACTTTGGTTCGTTTTGTCCTTTTTGTAGAAATGAACGCAAGAGTAGTGAAATCGAGCCTTTTACCGTCCATTTAGCATGCATTTGGAGGAAGAGTGAATTTGGAGCGGGAATGTAGCTATTTTGAGATGCACAAAGAAGAAAGATAGCTAGGCGAGCAAAGGAAGAACTTCAAATTGCTAGTGCCTACTTTGAAGAGCCATATCTCTAGTTCTGCAACTGATATTCTGGTGATTCCAATTGGAGATAAAATTTTGTCCTCTTAGCTTTCCAACGCCATCGAAATCGCCCTGTTTGCCCAAGTAACGAAGAAATGGCAGCCGTTTGAAGTTCAGTGCGCAAAGCTGAGAACTGTTGCTGGAAAGTACTCGATCGAGTAGAATTTTGGTCGATCGAGTCCTTTTTCTACTTGATCGAGTAGTTGCTTTTTTTTTATTTGCTCGATCGAGTAGATTTTCTACTCGATCGAGTGGTTTAAGCTTTAGTTACTCGATCGAGTGGTTTTAAATCACTCGATCGAGTGGATTTGCTATGGGCTGGGCCTTTTAAGCTTATTTCCGTCATTAGGTTAGTGAATAATCCTATTTTTCTTATAAATAGGAAGGGATTTCGACATAACTAGGGGGCTTCTCCGTTCTTATCATTTCATATACACTGTTACTGTTACTGCTATTCTCTATTATTTCCGGATCTATTTCTACTGTAACTTCTTTCTCTCCCTTTTTCTCCTTAATTATTTAATGTTTATTATTCCCCCTTCCCTTGTTCTTACCCTCTTATTCATGTCTAGCTAAATACCTCTGCTAGGATTAGGTGATTCATTAGACTGATGTTAGTTGCTAATTAGGTTATTAGATCTGTCGTTGTTGTTGTAGTCTATGTTGTTAATCGCTGCTTTAACTGTATCCTGCTAGTTGAGTCGACACAATTAGCCTTTTAATATTGGTAACCCTTGACCTGGACCGAAAGGTTGGAATAGGGGAGACCCGCAGTGAACAATAGGATGCTTTAGTGAGGGCCAAAGTTAAGCTAATAGCATTTTAGGGCGAATTGAGACCGAAAGGAGATATTCGTTGCCCCTTAGACCGACACATCGACCGATTTGTGACCTTAGCTGCAATTGGCTGACGTTTATTGATGACCCGAAGTCCTAGTTCCTTCTCTCTATTGTTAATTTCTTCTATTTTTATCTCTCTTTCCTTAGTCTCTTTAGTTCAGTTGAAATAATCAAAACCCCCTTAAAATTCGTAGGCGAGATAAGACACTTAGAACTCCCTACCTCCCTGCGGATCGACCCTTACTACCGCTTGCTAGTTGTAGTTTGGAATTTATAAATATTATTTTTGGTACTCACTTCGACAGGTATCAGCGATAAAAATGTCTTAAAACGGATTAAAACTAATTATAGACGGGTTATAACTAATTAAAGACGAGTTAGAACTAATTACAAATTGATTAGGTTATTTACGAAAACGGAAACGAGTAAAAAAAACTGGAAATATATGTACAAAGGCGAACTCCAGAAACTTGATATGAACGAATCGAGTCTCTAAAAATCCGGGTTCGATTTAATGACGAAAACCCGCAAGTATCAATTATAAGGGATTTAAGTTGGAATTAAAGCGTGATATTGATTAAGACTATATATTAAAGTTATTATGTATGAAGAAAAGAGAAGAAAACAAGAAAACAAAGGAAAAAAAAGAACGAATTTACAGAGAAGCGAGGAAGAAGAAGAAAGGCAGGAACTGCGGCAGCCTCTGGAAGACGCGTAGGAGATGCTGCGACTCTTCGAAGAGGTGCGGCGATTCTTTGCGTTTCTTCTCGACGTCGCTCATCGTTAATCCGTAAAAACGGTTTGATAAAAGGGTTTTAGAAATCGGTTTTAAGCATACTTTTGACGTAAATCTTACATTAATTGGTACAAAAATAAAATACAATAATAAAAGATGGGATTTACACCCTCAGACTTACATATTTGACGAAACGAGATTAACTAAGTTAACGTTTTAGTGATTGCTCAACTTGAATGTATGAAGAAAGTGCCCTCGTAAGAGGATTTAGATTAAATTGATTGATTTATTGATTAATTATGGTGTAAGTGGTCAAATTGGTCGGTCATGCAACGTGACTGGTACTCAAAATGATCTGAGCTGACGTGGTCGATTGATCAAGCATGTAGACGTCAAAAGCTTAGAGCACGGTCTTAGAATGCAAAGGGAGAAGAGAAGGGCGGACACTCGCGTGAAAAATATGTGGAACGAAGGTCCCTATTTATACTAAAAAATATGGAGAGTTATGGAATGACTCGAACTTTGGAAAGAAATCACGGAAAAATATGAAAATACGCAGAAAAGTGGCTGGGGAAGAGGCGCAGCAGCTGCTGCGATCCTTCGAAGAGGCGCAACAGCTGCTGCGTCCTTTCCCCAAGGGTTTCCTCCTGCGGAAGAAAGAATTCCGCGTTTCTTTTATGGAATTGCGGTGGATCTCAACTTCCTTATTCCCTAAAATAAGATTTTCGGGATATATTTTGCCAAAAGATATAAAATTAAATTATGGAATAAAAATATCCGAAATATTCTAGGAGATTCCGACTCGGCTTTTTCAACGGTTTATTAGAAAATGAAGTGGTTTCGACCCGGACTCCAAATGAACTCTAATTACTATCAAAAAGTCCGTATCGGCGCGTAGATGGTGGCCAAGGGGTAGACGCAATTATTTGAGCTATCACTTGACGATAAACTTACGAACTGTCATAAATCGTTCGGCGTACTAAACATGTGGCCCAATCATCACCGGGTGGCTTGCGGGAGGTGCAGAAATGAGGTATCTACACCTGCCTGTAAAAATTTTAAGCCCCAGTCCTTTTGGTTCACATATCCATCTTTTCTCCCCCTTGTCTCTCAGACTTGGCTTGCGTTATCGACTTGTGTTCCCACCAAACTCTCCTCCCTTAGTACTATACTCTCTAAGTGGGCACCTGCTACTTTTGAAAACATTGCAAACAATAAAAAATCCCTTAATGCTCATCTCCTAGGAGTCCAAAGAGCCCTTTGTAACCACCCGCGCTCAAAGTTTATCCTTAACCTTAATGATTCCCTCCTTTGTGACCTTAACCGTGTACTTGGTCTTGAGCACCATTATTGGCAAGACAGATCCCGTATTAATTGGTTGGTTGATAGTGACAGGAATACTTCCTTTTTCCAAAAGTCTGTAACCCTTCGACGAAGTTTCAATCGTATCTTATCCCTTACCAATAAGGTTGGCCAAACCATCTCGGATCATGATGACCTTAACTCCCATATAACCATCCTCTTTTCTAAGCTCTACTCCTTGGAAAAATGCTCTGTGGCCCTTAAGACCCCTCCACCCCTCCCATCACCTCTTACCTTTTGCCCACTGAGGAAGAGATCCATTATGCCCTCTTCTCTCTTGGATCCAACAAAGCTCCGGGACCGGACGGTTTTCATGAGTTTTTTTATTTAAAACTGCTGGCACATTATTAAGCCCGACATTGTCCCCTTCATTCAAGAGATCTTCTCGCTTAAGAGAATCCCTGATAAAATTAATGTTACTGCTATATCCCTCATTCCCAAAATCCCTTCTCCCCAAACCATTTCCAACTTTCGTCCAATTAGTCTTTGTAACACCACTTATAAGATGGTTACAAAAATTATTGTTAACCATCTCAAGCCTCTCATGCATAAAATCAGTTCTCCTAATCAAGGTAGTTTGATCCCTGGAAGAGGAACAGATACCAATTTCATTATAGCTCACTCGATCAAGTGGGCGACCGATAGAACCTGGGAAGTTGCTGAAAGTTTCTGAAACGGAGTCACTCGACCGAGTGGAGCTTCACTCGATTGAGTGAACCAGGCACTCGATCGAGTGACCCGTTGCTGTCCAACTTTTTACACGAGGCTTGGTAAGTGGCCTATCAATCTCCAACCCTTATCCTTTAAGATTTCCTTCTCTTTAGCCACTCTCACCTTACCCTACCACTCTCTAAAACCTCTAAAAACATAACACACCTTATCCTCTAAGATCTAGCTCACACAATTGAGGATTCATCTTCCATTTCTTGATTCTTGCTCTTTTACTAGCATTGTAAGTTCATCCTTAAACTTTATTCTCTCTTCTTATTTTGTAGACCTTATTCCTCTGGTGTATGGTCTTATAATTAATTAGGTTTATGACTAATTAATTAGGTTTATGAATAAATTAATGGGGTAATTAGTGGTTAATTAATATTTTTAGTATTATTGTTGTTGTAGTAATTAGTAGTAATAGTAGTCATAAATTGTGTAGGAAGAGATTTCTTTGAGGAGTCCTTCTAGCTTGGTTGGTTGATTTATTGAAGACTAGAAAGAGGTAGGGTTTCCCTACTTAGCTTTAATAATATGAATGTTTGTTTGTGCATTAATTAGCATTAATGACATGGTAGTTGCATTATAACATGAATAATGGTAATTAGGGTTTGATGGTATGATATTGTTCGGCAATATTCATATATATGGAAAGTTGAGTAAGCATTGTTAGTCTTCTATTGGTAATAACTTGTATTATAACATGTTTATCAGACATTGGTAAAAAGGGTGAGATTGATGAATTAAGCAATTGTTATATGTCATGAATTGTACATTTGAAAAGCATGTTACTTGTTGGTAATCGTCGTTCTATGTGGCATTGGTTCTTGGAGAATGGTTGGAATTGGTGTTGGTTGTGAGACATGGTTGTAGAGGAGACGTAAGACGGTTGGGAGATCGTCTTGCGCTTGAGTCGCCTCTTGGAGCTTCCGACTCCAAGAGGGATGTGCACATTGAGGACTTGAGTTTTGAGGGACCCGTGTGGTTGAGACACGGCGTCTGGCAGGGGATCCGAGTTACTCTCGGCCCCGATACCACAGACGGGTTCTGAGTACCTAGTTGTGATGCGGTGTTGTAGGCGTGTCCCTGACATCGGTGCGTTGGAGGTGGATGATAGCGTCGTCAGGTACCAAAAATAAATACCTAAGTACAACTAACAGAAGTCAGTGGTAAGTAGGGTCGATCTCCACAGGGAGGCGGTTACTATCTACTTGTCAACTCGTTCTGTCTACGGTCATAGTTGGGGGTTTTGTAATTTGTTTTCTAAACTAATCAAGATTAAAGGCAAGAGAAAAGGATAAGATGAATTAATAAGAGAAAGAGAAAATTAGTATCATCCGGTCATCAATAAATATCGGTTAATTGCAGCTAAGGTCGCAGATCGGTCGCATGTGTCAGTCTAAGGGGCAACGAATATCTCCTTCCGGTCTCAATTCGCCCTAAAATACTATTAGCTTAGCTTCCGCCCACACTAAAGAATCATATTGTTCACTGCGGGTCTCACCCCTTCCAACCTTCCGGTCTAGGTCAAGGCTTACCAAGGTTAAATAAGCAAAATTAATCGATTCAAATAGCTAGTTACAGTTAATTGCAGTGATTAACAACACAGACATAACGACAGCGAAAGATCCATAACCTAATTAGCAATTAACAACAATCCATTGACTCCCCTAAACCCTAGCAGGATATTTAGCTTGACATAAATAAGAAAAGAGCAAGAACAAGGGATAGAAGAATAATAAGCATTAAATAAAGAGAGTAAGGGAAGGAGAAATTTACAGAATAAGATCCGGAAAATAGAGAGAAAAACAATGTTCCATTGAGAAAGGGAGAAAAGTAACGTATATTATGATGTATCCAGTGGTCCCAAAACCTAATGTCGTCTTTCCTATTTATAGGAAAGACAATTATTAAACCTAGAAAATGAAATTAAACTAAAGAAGCCCGAGCCTATTAGATAATTACTCGATCGAGCCATTTAAAACTGCTCGATCGAACAGAATCCAGCAAAAACCACTGGATCGAGGAACCATTAAAAAGCCCATCTCGATCGAGCACATAAAGTATTCGATCAAGTCTTCTCATCCTCCAAAAGTGCTCGATCGACTAATAAAGCCTTCGATCGAATGATCTTGACTCAGTCAGCTCATTATGTCGTTAGTTTCAACCTTGACTTGGTGATTTACCTTCCGAAATGACTTCACGCATCCCGTAACAGCAATATTTTCGCTCCAAATCCACTCATCCTCCAAATGCATACAAAACAGACGATAAAAGGATTGATTCCACCATTTTCAGGTCCATTCCTGCAAATAAAGCAAAACAAATCAAAGTAGAATATTCGGGGCATTTCGTAGCATAAAACTACGAGGATAGCATAGAAATACATGCATAAGAGGCTTAAAAAGACTATATAAAATGCACGTATCAAATATCCCCAAACCGAACCTTTACTCGTCCTCGACTAAACTAAATACAAACTATTGGAACGAAAAATAAAGCTCAGAGCTAGCTACAAATGTCCACTTAAACCAATTTAATGCAAGCACCACTTATAGCGAAAACTGTCAAATGCAAACGAGTTGTAGGATGTCTATAAAAAAGCTGAATCGTCGACCTTGCAAGACCTTTAATGATGGACTCTCACGGGTCACTCTTCTCTCATGAAGCAAAGGGTAAGCATATGAATGTAAGAGAGGAAGAAAAATAGTCGCTCACTTAAACTACGACCCACATAAACCTGCATGCAACTAATATGATAGACAATGCTAACTATCGTACATACATTCCAACCAAACAAGGTCCGTCACAGCTGAGGGCTTACAAAAATATGGTAAAGTGAGGTAATGGGTAAGAAAAGGCAAAATATTTTTGGAAATGTGAGGGTATAGGCGGCCAAGCTAGTACCTGAACAGAACCAAACTGACAACATCCATTTCTCATCCATTAAAATTAAGCACAATATAATGCCCTTAATTGACATCAACTCTCACCAAACCGAATAAAATCAACTCCTCAAATGATCAAAATAAAACATAGGAGTAAAAACCAACATATTCAGTCTTTATTTTTTCTTTCTTCATTTGTTTTATTTTTTTCTTTTCCTTCTTTTTCACGTTTTTTGTTTCCTTTTGATTGACATTTTTTTTTTCAATTCTTTTTTTTCATCTCATCCTCCTTCTTTCTTTTCTACCAACTCCAGAACGATATAGTATGAACCAAACTTTGATCGATAAAATATATACCGCAAAACACACACTAACTAGCTTGACAAGGCATGCTAAATTTGGGATGTAGTTAAGGGTCAAAAGTCAAATTTGGCTAAATGTGGAGTTAATGGATAAAAATGAAAGAAAGGGAATGTAAGCGCCTCCCTGCATGTGACACCAACCACTAACCCGAATGTATGCAGGCAAAAAACAATTGAATTTCATAATGTGCAAAATAATGAACATGTTATGCAAGGAATATACTAATCACAATCCTACATGAAACTGGTCATAAATGACACCAGTTATTAGGCTCTAAAACCTTAGAAATTATAAGTAGTTTGCCAAAATTATCAGGTCAAGTCTATTTGTTCCACTGTATTTTAACATTAACTCGTAGATTATGCGATAAGACAATGCTAAAAGATATTAGTTTGTGCAAGGCTTAAGCAAAGGACAAATTATAGTGCAATTTCATCATAGAAATCCACCGTTCTGACTCAACCTAAATGCAAAAATAAACGTGAAAATGTTTTGAATTTTATAAAAAAAAAATTTATATTTTTTTATGAGATTTTTGGTTTTTTATAAAAATGGACAACAATGCATACAGAAATTAAACGTGATAACAAAAATGCAGTAAAGTGATATGACCAATATTTGAGCATATTTAGTCCCCGAATTAGCCTCGTTCCTATGCTTTTTAGTGCATATTTGGGTCATTTACTATCTTTAGTCCTTTGTTTAGCATATTCTTTGAGGTTTTGTTCCCTTGGTAGGAGAGGAGTGCAAATCTTGCATTTTCGTGGCAAAATAGAGCTTAATTGATCGAATCTAATGACCAAGCATCAAAGTAAAGACAAGACTAGAAGGCCTTTGTAAATAATGTATTAGATGGGCAATGATGAAGAAGATCCTTGCATCCCCGACAAAATCCCGAAGGATTGTTGGAAGAAGAAAAGAAGGAAAGAAGAAAAAGCTTACTGGACTGGAATCCGCTCGTCCTAGCATCGGGCCGCTCGTCCAAGAGCCACAATCCGAGCGTCCCAGCACCAGGCCTCTCGTCCAAGAGCTCCAGAATCCGCTCGTCCCACACACCAAGCCGCTCGTCCACCAGCTCCACAATCCGCTCGTCCCGACCCTTTGGACGCTCGGATTGTTCTCTAGTGCAGCCCGACTTCTTCTTGTTCTACTCGGGATGCGCATATTTTCGAAAGACTAGGAAAAAGGAGACTCGCATCTTTCTTCGAGAGGAGCATTTCCTCAACTTTTCTGAAGGACTTAATCGTCATTTAAGCCCTTAGTAACCCTAATTTGTGCACCTAATCCCCATTATAAATACCCCATTATACTAATTAGATTATCATGTTCTTCTTATCAATCTTTAGTGTAGTCTATATTATTCTAATCTCTCTTTAATCTTGTAATCAACTTTTAATCAAGTATTAATACAAATCTCATTTCCTTAATTTCTCTATTGTTCATCCTTTATTTTGGGTAATCGAAGATTATTTGGGTTTATTTGGAGGATTGACAACCTTCCAATCATTCATCAAGTACTTCTATTATTCTTTGCTTATTATTTTGGAATCATCATTAGGTATAATTCTCTTAATCCCTTTTTAATTATTGTTAATCATCTTTACTTATTCATCATGTTTTGCTTTGTTGATATGATTGACAACCTTGTTAACATGTTAAACTTGATAATGAGTGAGTAGTTTCCTTAACTAGGGTTAATGGGGAATTAGGGGAAACCAACATGGGGAATGATTCATGCTTAATCTAATATGTTCACATAATTTATTTGCTTGCTTGTTGTGATCTCAACTTATGCACATGTTATGTTTGATGAATTGCGAGCCTATGAATCCTTGCATTTTTTACCCATCACTTACCTTTTCAATGAGACTTGTAAGACATAAACCAACTCGAGTCTCATTAGACCATGCATATAGTTGAGTAGGGAGGATTAAGTCGACTTGTAGGTGTTGTACAATCTAATCGATTCGGCTCCGGGACCCAAACCTTCATAGGATTGTAAGATATAAACCAACTCGATCCTATCACAACAATAATTGCTTGCTTATAATTTGAGAATATGTTTGTATGATCAATTCCCATGAATCCCCTATGAACCCATGACACCCTAGTGCTTTTAATCAATAGTTTACATCTCATTTTAGTCATCTTGCTTGTTTACTTTTATTGTTATTTAGTTTAGTGATCTTCTTATCTCAACCCAAATTGTGACACCCCTAGACACCACTACTTGCAATCGAAAATCCTACATCAATACCCGTCCCTTGGGATCCGACCTTTATTTGCCTCTTTACTAGTAGTAGAGTTGTTTGTGAAGTTATAAATATTGTTTTGGTCTAGGTTCTCCTAACGACAAGTAACCGAAATCTAAGCTCAAAGCGGACCAACCAAAAATGGCGCCGTTGCCGGGGACGGTGTTAACTTGATTTTATTTTCTTTGATTGTTATTAGTTGTGTCTTTCTTTGCCTTGGGGAAGTAAAACTCCTTAAGGTTTGTTCTAATTGTTTTCGAGTTGTTTGATATTTTGCATGTCTAGAAGATCACAAGGTAACTTGTTACCCATTGATCACGAAATTGAAAGGACTTTGACAACCAATAGAAGACTTGCTAGAAATACTTTGAGAGGTATTGGTGAGGTTGTAGATATTCAACCAAATACTATTGAGTTCATCAACCCTTTTGCAAGAGAAGGTGAGGAGAACCCAACACAAAATCAACCACACAATCAACCCACAATGCCTAAGTTTTCATCACATTCCGTACCAACCAAGGAGAACCTACCCAATGGTACTCCCACACCATAATACTTAACCGGAAATTTTATTGCAAAATCCGCATTTATCCAATTAGTCGAAAGAAGCCAATTTGGGGGGATGCCTTGTGAAGACCCTCATTCTCACATGGAGACTTTTTGTGACTATTGTGATGCGATTTCACAAACCGGAGTGACTCAAGACCAAATTCGATGGGTCTTATTTCCTTTCTCTCTAATTGGTTCCGCGAAACAATGGTTAAAGAGCCTTGATAAGGCTACTCTTGGAATTGACTCTTGGAATTGACTCTTGGAAGAAGGTTGCTCTAGCTTTCTACAAAAAGTTCTACCCTTCGGAAAAGACTAACATGCTAAGAGCTCAAATCACGGGTTTTAAGCAAAGGGACGAAGAATCTTTGTATGAAGCTTGGGAGCGATTCAAAGGAACTTGCCACTCATGTCCTCATCATGGACTTAGCGAGTGGTTCTTGGTACAACAATTTTGGAATGGTCTTTATGAAGACTCCCGAAACATTCTCAACATGGGATCAAATGGTATGTTCATCGAAGTTGACGATAATCAAACTTGGAACAAGATTGAGGAAATGGCGGTCCATAATTCACAATATAGTAGACCTCGCAAGGCTACTAGAGGAGGAAAGCATGAAGTGGACTCTATTACTCAATTGGGTGCTCAACTTAGCGTTCATATTGATACCATCAAGTTGAAGTTTGAAAAGGCTATGGCTAAGCTTGAAGAAGCCTCAAAATCACCAAAGCAACATGTTAATGCCATGGTAACATCTTCATCGATTCCAAGTGGAATATGTGAGAATTGTGGAACTTTGGGACATGACCAAAGTGAATGTAGGGGAACAAATGAGCAAGTGAATGCTTTTCAAGCATACAAAAGTGGTACCCCTTATTCCAACTATTACAATGAAAACACCAAATTCCATCCAAATCTCTCATACAAAAGCCAAAATGTTCAAAACCCTCAACCGACATACACCCCACCTCCAATGAGAAACCAAAATCAAAGACCCTTTTACAACCAAAACCAAGGTTACCAAAATCAAACTTCATACAATCAACAAAATGACCAAGGTTTTGATGTTCAAAAAGCGGTCCTCCAAATGTAAAAGAATCAACAAGAATTTTTCACTCAAATGCAAAAAGATAGCCAAGCAAAAGACATCACCATCAACAACATCCTAGCCCACACAAAAATGTTGGAAACTCAAATGACCCAACTAGCATCTTCAAGCTCTCAAAGCCAAAGGGGCAATTACCACCTCAAAGTAATCCCCCAAGACATGAAACGGTTAGTGCCATCCACTTGAGGAGTGGTACAAGATATGAAGGGCCAAATAAGCAAGTTGAGGATGAAATTGTAGAGGCTAGTGACAAGGAAAGAGTTGTGCAAAACTCTAGGGAAGAAGAACCCACCAATCAAGAAGTTTCAAAGAAAAATGAAGAAAAGGCCAAAGAGAAGGAGCCCATTGTGATTAGACTTCCATTCCCGAGTCTTCAAGCTAAGCCTAAGTTTGATGACCAACTTTGAAAATTCATGGAAATTGTGAAGAATTTAGAAGTCTCGATTCCTTTCACGGAATTGATCAATCACGTTCCGGCCTATGCAAAGTACATGAAGGACATCCTTATAAAGAAGAAATCAATCCGGAAGTTTGAGACTATTGCCTTCACTAAGGTGAGTAGTGCCATCCTTCAAGGGAGTTCACCTCCAAAGCTCAAGGATGCGGGAAGTTTCTCCACTCCATGCACTATTGGTGAAACTACAATCAACAAAGCTTTATGTGACCTTGGGGTAAGTGTTAGTGTCATGCCATATTCGGTTAGCAAGAGGCTAGGAATGGGAGAACTCAAATGCACCAACACCACGCTTCAAATGGCGGATAGATTGCCAAAGACACCTTTAGGGGTATGGGAAGATTTCGTTATTGCACACCGCGGGATTTCGTTATTGTTGACATGGAAGAAGACTCCAACATTCCTATTATCTTAGGAAGACCTTTATTGCACACCGCGGGAGCGGTGATCGATGTGAAGCATGGAGAGCTCACCCTTGAAGTGGGAGATGAAACCATCACTTTCAATCTTGACAAGACCATGAGAGCTCCCCGATTGCATGAGCCATGTTTTATGGTTGATCACTATAGCCGGAAGGATGATAGGAAGAAGTTGGAATTTCAATGGAGAAAGAAAGTGGATGGTACCCCATCAAAAGAGCAAGGAAATTGCAACAATGAGAGCTTGAAAAGCTCACCCATGACAAGTGAAGTGGAAGGCCTCATTGGCCATGACAAGAAAGAAGGAGAGTTGTCTTTATCAACTCAAGACTTTTTTAGTGAGCAAGTAGACGAAGTATGCGGTCTTTGGGATGATGAGTTTGAAGGGATATTCAATCCCTATATTGGTAATGCTATGACCCAAGACCATCATGGAGAACAACAAGTGCAAAGATCTATTGAGGATCTTTATCATGATAATGAGCAAGCTTTCGACTACTTCTTCAAGGTGTTGAGTAACATCAACAACACCTTGAACATGCCCCCTTGACATCTCACATTGGATGAGAGTTTGGTGGAGTCCTCCCTAAACCACCATTTGTAAATATTATAACTCCCTAACTTGCATTTCAATTATTCTATTGCATTTTTGTCATTTTTTTTTTAGATTTAATTTTTTGTGCCTTGATCAAGATATTCATCATTTTGAGAGAAGTGAGGGAGGGACTTATGAATTTATTGTTGTGTAGTGCTTAGACTTAGTGTGGGGATAGCAATTGCCTAGGCTATTCATGCCTTTGTAGTGCCCCTACAATGAAGAACACAAGAATCGGAGAATGAAATGACACGGGTTACGAAGCACCCACGGATGGACCTGAATCCGTGTGGTCAAGGAAGAATCCGAGCGTCTGAGGGATAATCCGCTCGTCCTGAAGAAAACCGAGCGTCCAAACCATCAGACCCTCGTCTGGTGAAGCTGCAGAAAATAATATTTGGGTCTGACTGTTAATCCGAGCGTCCCAGACAGAAAGACGCTTGATGCGTGTCTATAATATGATGTTTTACATATTTATTTCCACGCATTTTATGTCTATTATATGTAGTTTATTCTACTATTTCCCCTATTTCTGTCTACTCTCGTATTTTTATGTAATATTGCAGATTATTGCGGAAATGAGTAGAAAATGAACCAAATCTTGACCCCGGAAGCTAAGCTTAGGAAGGACATGAATATTTGATTCGTACTTGAAGTTTAGAATGCATTTCAAGGCCTGAAGATAGCAAAAGCATGGGTGCGTACGAGTTTAACAAGCAAAGAAGCACCTCACGACATTGCAGGCTGCTTCAGATGGCTATATCTCGAGTTCTAGAGCAGATAATCGAGTGATTACAATTGGAGGTGAAAGCTTATCCTCTTAGCTTTCCAACGCCGCGTAGAACGCATGATTTGACCGAGTAACGAAGAAATGGCAGCTGTTTTAAGATCGGTGCGCGCTGCAGGAATCGTCAGAATGCAATTCTGTACAGCGCTGTTGGTCGATCGACTGGTCCAAGTGGTCGATCGACCACCCCACGGGTACCAATAGCTACTGTTCGCTGCTACTCAGTCGATCGACCGCCATGCTTAGTCGATCGACCAAGATGCTACTTCAGACGAGAATTAAAAGATCGAGATTTATCAAGCCCACAAGTTATTAGGTTTAGGAATAATAGCTGCGTACTTTTCCTATATAACGTAGCTTTAGCTTTCAGTTTGATTATTCAGTTTTCATTAGTTTTAGTTCATAAAATTTATTAGGGTTCTTGTGTTATTTCATATTCAATACAATAAAGTTCCTTTCGCTTTCAGTTTTCGGATCTTTCTCTGCGATTCCTCTTCGGTATTCTTCTGTTCATTTTCGTTCTTTATTTCATTCATAGTATAGGAATTGCTAGAATAGTCTCCCGGAAGCCTATTTATCGTTTTATGCTAATTGTCTATTTCGTCGTTTCAATCATGAATTCTTATGTTTTATTAGTAAATTTTATTGTTGTTGTTATTCCTAGCATGAGTAGCTAAATTCATTGTGCTAGGATGTAGGGGATCTATAGCGTAGATGGCGTAGAATTAGGCGACCTGAATTAGGGCATCAGTCGATCGACTGGCTTCTCTGGTCGATCGACTGTGCTAGTTGGTCGATCGACTGCCTATAGTGGTCGATCGACTGACGCGTGTATGATTAGCATCGTTTTTAATTTACTAATAAGCAATATTTGACAGCGAGACCGAGAGGCTATTTGTTAAATGCTTAGTATTGACCAACCCATTAAGATAGCGAGATAGGGGAGGGAAATAATTAATGAATTAGAACAACTAAATTGCTAAGATCGAAAGACAGGTAATTTAGGCTTTAAGAATCACTTTTCAGTGCGAGAGCTAGCATTAGTGAGACTTAGGGGCTAGTAGCATAGGCCGAAAGGAGCTACTGGTTAACTTGGACCGCGAGGACTTGTTATTTACCCATCTACACGACTTTATTTCAGACTTACCTAGGATTTTGTGCCATCGCAGCTATAGTGAACCGACCATCTTAGCACCCTTTTTATATTTGATTTAATCCAGTTTCTTTTATTGTTCATTTAGTGCCATTAGTATAGAACAACTCAAAACACCACCCTTACTTGTTACTTCTGGACTGAAATATAGAACAACTGAAATTCCCTTCCTCCCTGTGGTTCGACCCTGACTGCCACTAGCTTCTGTTAGTAGTACTTAGGTTATAAATATTATTTTCGGTACTAAACGACGGTATCAAATTTTGGCGCCGTTGCCGGGGAGGTAGCGCTAGTTTTAGTTGTTTTTATTTTAGTCTGTCTTTAGCCTCAAGGGATTTATTCCTTGAGGCAGTTCTCATCTTTTTCCTTTAGTTTTGTTTTATAGGTCTCTCAGGTCCTATCTAAGCAGGATTTTGGAAGGAGAACATCAAAGGGAAGGCTTGAGTACCTTTGATTCTTTCACCAAGATGTCTAACGTCTCTAGAATTATAGCACAATTTGAAGCTCGGAATGAAAAATCTGACAAGCTGGAGAGTAGACAGTCGCGGAAAGCAAGTGTAGAGATGAGTACTGTTGCGGCACTTGAGGCTTCTGTTAATGCTCAATCTGAAAAGCTTGAGGTGGCACAATTGAAGCAAGAAAATTCGAGAGCGAGAATGCTTCGGTTCATGACACCAATGAGATTGCAGAATTGAGAACGGCAGTCCAAGCTCTTATGGCCCATATGGTGAAAATTGAAAGCCAAATAGCAATCTTAGCGGCTAATCAGCAAGGAAAGGATTCGGGAAATATGGAGAAGCTTGTTAAAATTTCTGATGCAGAAAGAGATCACGTTTCCGGTGCTCATGGTCGATCGACCAACACCACCGGTCGACCGACCAAGATACCCGGAAAGCGTAACGCAAAACCGTCATTTGATTTGCAAAATTCGACGACTAATGATGATGTGACGAGGGTTTTGAACATGGACAAGTCCGATATTGTCGATTTACGTGATACTTCGGCCCGAGTTATTGACGTGTCGTTCATAGAGCGAGCCATGAAGTCGCTTCCACGTGTTGATAAGGACAAGGTCCTTAATTCAAAGGATGTTTCAAGGAAGGAAGTAGAAGAGCGGGCCAAGTTGTCGATAAAGCCTCCATTTCCGAGCGGCTCCGTAAATCGGCAGATGAGGTACACTATCGATCGCATATTGATGATGTCCCATTTTTATTCCTACCCTTATTTCTCGCTCTAACACCTCCGCCCCGATTGGGAGCAAGATGGAAGATTTTGCTTTGACTATTTCAGAGTTTGGTTTGGGGAAGAAAGAGCCGCCCGATTTTCCGGCTTTGAAGAAGTCGAGCGAGGCATGGAGTATGATATGGAGTTCGATGAGCGGACGATACTAGAGCATGGAGGGCTAGAGTTGCCGACAATCCATTTAGTTACCTAGATGACGGAGATGGGTGGTCTCCATCTGCCGAGATTAGTATTCTTTGAGGCGATCGCATCTAGCCAAAGGCCATGGTCGGAGTTATCCCGCGTTTTTCGCGGATAAATAATTTAATGCTTGAGTTTTTAAGACAATTTATCGCATTTAAGACTTTTTACCGTTTTTGGTTTGCGCGAGACTTCGATTTTATAAGTTTGCTTAGGATTTATTTATGCTTTAAACTATTACTTTGGGTTGTGCGCAATTTTTGGCGCTCGTTATTATGTGCTTTTGCGAGGTTTATAGACCATATTAGCTCAAGTTATTGAGCTAATTTGAAGAAATCAGAAGTTACAGCAGGTTTTTCAGTCGATCGACTGGCCTATGTGGTCGATCGACTGACTACTACAGTTACAGAAGCTTTTGTTCGTGTCACCTTGGTCGATCGACTGGGTGATGTGGTCGATCGACCACTTTTTCTTTTGCACTGTTATCGATCATTCCCCCATTGTGTTTGGTCGGTTTGCGGAGTTGAGGGAGTCTTTTATCCACTTTATTCTCCGATTTATTTCTGTTTTCTTCCATTTCTTTATTTTACACATAATTTTGCGTTTAATAAATTGTTTTCTCGGATTTACGCACGGTACTTTTGTTTGTCTTTTCAGGTACTTATTGGTAGCACTGCTGGCTACTGAAACCTCCTAGCTCACGCTGGTTTGGGGAGGTTTCCTTTTGCGCTTAAAATCTTGTAAGTTTCCGAGTCCCAATTTCATGTCTTATTTAGTTATTTATCGCAAAATCCCATTTCCTTTTGCTTCTTTATACATGATTTCGCACAATGGGGACATTGTGTGATTTAGTTTGGGGAAGGGTTTTGCGTCGCATTTGCATTGTTTTTATTGCATTTCAGTTACACGTTTACATTTTTGTCTTACATTGTTGTTTATTTTCCCCTATATATACAGAAAATCCAAAAAATTGAGAAATTTCAAAAAATTCAAAAATATCACGTTTAATTTTGCATATTAGGTTGAGTCAGATTGGAGTATTCATTACTGATAGTTGTCATTTGCTTATAACCTGCATTTTATCACATCTTTTAGCAAAAGTTTTTGCAATATCTCGAATTTCGTTTCAAAATTTGTTGAACAATTAGACTTGACTTGAAATTTTGGAAACTACAAAACTTTCTAAGGAATTAGAGCTTTATAAACTGGTGTCATTCATGACCAGTTTTATTTAGGATTGTGAGTAGTTACTCCCTGCATATCGTGTAACATTAATTTGCACAAGTATGACATTTAATTTCTTTTTGCCTGCATACATTCGGGTTAGTGGTTGGTATTGCATGTTTGGAGAATGCTTGCGAAAATCCCTTTTGTTCATTTTACCCATTAGCTTCACATTAGCCAAAAATTGCCAGTTGACCATTTAGCTACAATCCATAAACTAAGCCTACCCTTTGCTGAGCTAGTTTAGTAGTTTTAGTGGTATTCGTTGTATTGTAATCAATTTTGGCTCAATTTGCACTCTATGAAGTTGGTAATGAATGAAGGAGAAAAGAAAAAGAAAAATGAAAAAAAATTGAAAAATAGTGACTGCCGAAAGAAAAAAAAAACGAAAACAAAAGAGAAAACAAAAGAAAAAGAAACGGCAAAGAAAGAAAGAAAAAAAAAAAGAAAAAAAAAAAGTTGACTCCTATGTTTGCTTTATATTTTAAGAGGAGTATTGAGTTTGGATTAGTGATTTGTATGCCATATTGATTAAGGCATTTGAACTTATTTCATTGGGTTAGTAGTGGATGTTTTATTCGGTTTGTTAGGATGCTAGCTTGGCTATTTCCCTCTCATTCCCATATTGTTTTGCCTCTTCTTACCCATAGCCTCACTTATCCAAATCTTTGCAAGTATTCGGCATGTGATGGACCCTGAATGGTTGGAATGTATGTGCACGGTAGCTAGAATTACTTATCATACTATATTGCATGCATGATCATGTTGGTTGAGTTTAGGTGAGCGACTCTTATTTCCTTCTCTCTTACACATATATATTTGCTTACCATTTGCTTTGTTGAGAGAAGAGTGACTCGGGAGAGTCCAATCTTGAAAGTCTTGCAAGGTCAAACGTTCAACATCTTTTCGAAATATGCATAAATTCGTTTGCGTGACATTGAGCTATTAGTAGTTGATTCATATGCATTAAATTGGTTTAAGTAGATGATTTTTAGTTTGTCCATGTTTTGCTCCTTTCTATCTAGATTTAGTTTTGCATTTAGTTTGCTTGGGGACAAGCAAAGCTTTGGTTTGGGGAAGTTTGATGCGTGTCTATAATATGATGTTTTACATCTTTATTTCCACGCATTTTATGTCTATTATATGTAGTTTATTCTACTATTTCCCCTATTTCTGTCTACTCTCGTATTTTTATGTAATATTGCAGATTATTGCGGAAATGAGTAGAAAATGAACCAAATCTTGACCCCGGAAGCTAAGCTTAGGAAGGACATGAATATTTGACTCGGACTTGAAGTTTAGAATGCATTTCAAGGCCTGAAGATAGCAAAAGCATGGGTGCGTACGAGTTTAACAAGCAAAGAAGCACCTCACGACATTGCAGGCTGCTTCAGATGGCTATATCTCGAGTTCTAGAGCAGATAATCGAGTGATTCAAATTGGAGATGAAAGCTTATCCTCTTAGCTTTCCAACGCCGCATAGAACGCATGATTTGACCGAGTAACGAAGAAATGGCAGCTGTTTTAAGATCGGTGCGCGCTGTAGGAATCGTCAGAATGCAATTCTGTACAGCGCTGTTGGTCGATCGACTGGTCCAAGTGGTCGATCGACCACCCCACGGGTTCAGTAGCTACTGTTCGCTGCTACTCAGTCGATCGACCGCCATGCTTAGTCGATCGACCAAGATGCTACTTCAGACGAGAATTAAAAGATCGAGATTTATCACACTATTGTTGAGGACATATACTCCAACAGGCGCAACCAAAGGAATGCCAGCTCAACCTACAATGGTAGGAACAACCATGAGAACTTCAATAAGGGGAGGCATTTGGAGACTTAACTTTAGAACCCAAGTTATACGATAAAATTCGGGAGAAGCAAGTAAGTGATGTCAAGATCCAAGAGTGGAAATGAGTGTTAGAGAGAGATGAAACCTCAAGGTTTGAGTTGCATGGGGACGGAAGCCTTAGATTCAAATGGAGGTGGTGCATGGAAAATGATGAAGAGTTTAAGAAAAAGATCATGAATGAAGCTCGTGACACACCTTACTCGGTGCACCCGGGTGGTGATAAGTTGTACAAGGATCTCAAGAAGACATTTTGGTGGTCAAACATGAAGAGGTAAGTGGCGGAACTTACAAGTTTCATCTTAATCAATCTATAACCACCTTGAGAGCTATAAAAGACGGTCTTTTTCCTTGAAATGTTCGCCTTGTTCCTCTCACTCAGAGCCTTCATCAAATAAATTGTATCGAGAAACGTAAGTATGACCAAACACTAAACTAAGTATACTTCTTTACTTATTAAGTTACCTTAAACTTTTCAGACTACCTATAAGCGATATAGCTATCCCAATGGTCCTGACTGACATACAAATACTTCTTTGTTGGTGGTAGCTACGTTGTCCCACCATACGCCACAGGAGGAACGCCAGTAATCGGTAATCCCTTTGGCTTTTATTCGCCAATCCACAACACACATACAAGAGCAGGTACTCCAATGGAGCAGCAGCTACAGGAGCTTAGGGCTATGCTCAGCAAGGTGCCGGGAATGCCTCGTCCAATGGAGATAGCAGCACCAGAGAACTATGCAGACTCGCCCTTTGTGGACAGCATATCGCTCGTCAACGTACCCAAAGGATTCACTCCACCAACCATGACCCTATATGATGGGACAACTTATCCATTGGACCACGTCAACCAGTACAAGCAGAAGATAATGGTAGTGACGACAAGTGGTTCCCTCAAGGAGGCGTGCATGTGCAAAGGCTTCAGATCAACCCTGTCTGGGGGAGCACTACAGTGGTTCGTAAGTTTGCCTAACAGGTCCATCTCCAACTTCGCAGATCTGGTTAATGCCTTTAACCAACAATTCGCCAGCAGTTGCAAGCTTGTAGACACCTCGTTTCTGCACCCCTCGCAAACCACCCGGTGATGATTGGGCCGCATGTTTGATTCGCGGAACGATTAGTGACAGTTCGTAAGATTATCGTCAAGTGATTGCTCAAAAATTAATGTCAACCTCTTAGTTGTCATCTACGTCCCGATACGGTCGTTTTGGCAGTAATTAGAGTACATTCGGAGTCCGGGTCAAAAACCGTCTCCATTTTCTGATAGCTGTAAAATCCCGAGTCGAATGTTGGAATGTTCCGGATATGTCTATTCCATATTTCTCAAATTTTATCTTTTGGCAAATAATATCCCGTAATATTCAAAAGATAATCGAATTAAATCCGTCCTACCATAACTTAAACACGGAAATCTTTCTTAAACAGGAGGAAACCTCCTGGGAATAGACGCAGTCTTTGCGCTTCTTCCAAGAGACGCATGTGGCTGCCGCGCCTCTTCCCAGTCCTTCTTTGCATGATTTACGTATCTTTTTTATATCTTTCCGAGATTCACTTCCAAAGAGTCTCCGAAACCCTATTCCGTCGTGTGATTAGTATAAATAGGAGCTTTCGTTCCTCATATTTCTCACGCGAGTGTCCGCCCTTCTCTTCTCCCTTTGCATTCTAGACTTTGTTCTTACTAATTGGCGCCTACGTGCTTGAACATTCGACCACGTAAGCTCGGATCCTTCCGGGTACCAGCCTCTCCGTTGCATGACCGACCAATTTGACCACTACACTCAATCAATCTAATTAATCAACTTGTTAAATCGTTTTCCTCTTACGAGGGCACTCTTTCCTTGCATTCGCGTCGAGCATCACTAATCGATCTTCTTAGTTCTTCTCGTTCCGTCAACATGTAAGTCTGAGGGTGTATTAATCTCTCTTTTATTTATTGTATTCAATTTTCGTGTCACCGTTGTAAGGTTCATGTCGAAAGTACCTCATTAAAACCGATTTCTAAAACCGTCTTTAAAATCTCTTTTTACGGATTTCCAGTAGACAGACGAAGAGAAAGGACGCAGCAACTGCTGCGCCTCTTCGAAGGAGCGCGGCACCTGCTGCGCCTCTTCGTGAGGCTGCCGCAGTTCCTGCTTCTTTTCTTCTTCCTCCGTCCTCTGTAATTCGCATCAAATTTACTTCTTTTGTTTTGTTCTTCCGTTAATTCTTCGTCTTAATGTCATAATAATTCATATGTATATTATTTATCATCTTTGACATGTTTAATTCATCATTATCCCGACTTAAATCCTAAATAATCAATATTTACGGGTTTTCGCCATTAATATTCAAATCTGGGTTTTAGAAGTTCAATTTGTCCATATTGGGTTTCTGAGATTCGTCATTGATATATTTGCATCTATGTTCATATGTTCATCGTCATATTCATCATGTTTAGTTAATAATTAGTTTAGTTAGTTTAATTAATCGTTCATTAACATCGACCCTTCACATAATTAATCTGTTTTGTTTTCGTCTCATTCATGTTTTACTGTTTTATCACCTCAATCATATGTAAATAATCTGTTAAATCACTTTCATCCGAGTCTATATTTAATCAATCCATAAAATTACCAATTAACATTAATGGTTTGCAGTTCCGGCTTCACAGCCAGAACTCACCCTTGGAACAGACGCAGCAACTGCTGCGCCTCTTCCAAAGGGCGCAGTGCCTGCTGCGCCTGTTCCAGAGTGAATTCTGTCTCTGAACTCCTTTTCTGCTTTGACGTAGTTTAATTGTTTACGTGTTAATCGACTAATATTAGTATTATCACCTTCTGACTTATTCATATTTCTTTGTTTTATTCTTTTATTCCTTTTTCTCAAATCATCCGTTTTAGCGGTATTTTCGACATAAATCGCCTTTTCCGTTGTAATTAATGTAATTTCCATTATTTTAATTTATATTTATTGTATTTCCTATCATTTGTATGCTTTCACATGTAAATGAGCATTAAATTCCAACTTCGACCCAATTGTATGCCTAACTAATTGTTCACCGACTTAGCCTAATTTTCACATGTTAGGATTAAAACTTGGATGTTGCATTGCATGCATATAGCCGACGATATATCAAGTACGAATAAACTCCCTAATCATTAGTAGAGGCCGCTATCGAGGCGGGCGGGATTAGGTGTTCGATCAAAAGAGCTTCCTAATACGTACCCTCACCCCTTACTCCAGATCTCCGTGAGCACCCGTGTTCATTGGCATCCACGAGAGTCATTCTAGACATAGAATGCTAAGGGTAACGATTGCTTAGTGTTCATGTCACTACTTTGTGTCTTGACATGACACGAGGTATTCGAACGGTTCCAATTTCCCATAAAAATTGGTGGCGACTCCTTACAAAATGCAAACGCTTGTTTTTCGAGCTCCCTTCGTCCCAAGCGCCCCTGTGGGCGGCCCGCTGTCCACAGTTTGGCGACTCCGCTGGGGATATATACACTTACGTGTAGCTAGGGTGAAACTCGAACAAGGTTAGGGAATAAGTTTGTACAAGACAATTGTCGGTTTTCATAACTCGGTCTTCCTAGACCGTTTAATTCGGCCTTCCTAGGCCCAACCCAACTCATTTGACCAATCGTCCCGTCTAAACGGTCCTAATTCTTATTTGGGCCTAAGGATGAATAGCGATTGACGTCATCCATACCATGATGCTTACTCTTGTTTGTATCAAGGGCCTTCACTACTTGAGGAAATGGACTAGGAATCGGCCTTACTCTTGTTTGGCACGAGCCTCTCCACAGACTTCGGGTTTGATGGTTCGGTATGGCAACCCACCCTTTAAACCAAAACCCTTCTAAAAACACTCAGCATCCCGTTATAATGCTTGTATAAATATGCAAAACCTTATGTGATCACCATTTCTAAACAAAAAAAAACCATGACGAATTTTCAAAAAAAAATCAAAACCCGTTTTCAATCAAGAATTTCGAAAATAGGGCCTTTAATTAGTACAAAATCCGGTCAAAACTCTGTCCGTTTGTCAAGTCAAAATTTGGGCCACAAGCCCATTTCAAAACCTCACTTCGAGTCCACTCCTACAACTACACTACAGTTGGCTAGGACACACATTTTCAAAGACCTTGTCTTTCTTCAAAAACTCACTCAACACAAGTGGCACACACCCACTTCACGAGTCAAAACTTTTCCTCTTTTAGCAAGTGTGATAGAATGGTCGATCGTGTTTTGATTCGTCGCCGGTCTCTTATCCAGTTTCCAAGATGCCTGGGTCAAGTGATGATACGAACCTCCAGCAAATTCAGGAGAGTAATGATCGAATCCTAGCCGCGATAGCCCAAATGCAAATCACTCAAGAACAAACCTATGACCGCCTTGAGCTTATCGAAGGCCGCATCTTTGATGTAGAGGGAAAGCTACCTCCCATTAAAAGTGAAGTACTACAATTTTCCGATGACGAGTCCAAAGATGAGAATCCTATCATGGGGACAACGCAGGAGAAAAGACTCCAATACCTAGAGGAGCAATTGATGTACCTTAAGGGGGATGACATTTACAGGGAGAACAATCGTAAGTATGAAGCCGTCAATTCCAAATTGCCCACTAACTTTAGCATGACGGATATCCCTAAGTTTAAAGGACACGAGAACCCTTTGAACCACATCCGCGCCTTCAAGGACTACATGTCTATCAAAGGCATCAAACCCGAGATGTTCTTAAGGATCTTTCCTTCATCTCTTGACACCATCCCAAAGCAATGGTTCTACACTTTAGATCACAAAAAGGTCGCTACTTGGGAGGACGCCGCCATTGAGTTCTCGAAACAATACGCGGATAACGCCGAGATCCAAGTCAACATGCGCACTCTAGAGGTTCTTACCCAAAATGACAAGGAAGGATTCACCGACTTTCTAAGTAGGTGGAGGAAGACTAGTACCCAACTAGTTGAACGCCCGGATGAGGCCACCCTCGTGGAAAAGTTTGTGGACAATCTCAAGCCCATATATGCCAACCATTTGAGATATCAAAACATCAAGACTTTCAAGGACTTAACTGTACTAGGGACACGAATTGAAGACGACATCCGTAAAGGACTGTTGTCCAAAACGGTAGGTCGAGGATATCAAGGGTCCGCAAGTCGTTCATACGGCTCTACTAGCAAGACCGACGAAGTTAACCTTCTCGAGCCATCCAAGAAAACTAGCCCACCAAGGAAGTTCACAAACCTTGGGGATACATACTCCAATGCTCTAAAAAGGCTAATGAAGCAAGGTAAACTCCAACCCATTGGACCTACTCCCGAACCCGAAAGGAAGTCCAAATTCTGGGATGAAAATTCCTACTGTGAATACCATAGGGGCAAGGGCACGACACCAGAAAAATGCTACAAGTTGAAACACGTGCTTCAGGATATGATTGAAGATGGTCGGCTTCCAATTCCACCAGGAGGTAAGCCCAACAACACTCAGAATCCTCTTGGAGTTCTAGTGATTACAAGTGACGAATCTACCTTAGATTGCTCACATCTCATTTCTCCCACCGAAAATGAAATTCATGCAATTGAGAAAGAAAGGCTCTACTCTACCATCTCCCCTACCATTTCCGACTTCATCGCATGGGCAAGGAGTGTAGATAGACAAGTGTGGGAACTAGAAAACATGGTAATGATCTTACGCGATCCCAAGGCAACGCCTAAAGAACGCGTACCTTTGACCTTCTCTCAAAATGCCACTATGCAAGAAGTAGTCGCCTTGGTCGATAGACTAAATGATCAAATCATACAACTAGAAAGTGACATCATGAGGATGAAAGAACTAGCTGCAATTAATGGGGTGTGGGCCGATGACGATGAAGACGAATATCTCACTGAAAACTCTTTGGTAAAAGAGATAGTCCAAAATGGCGAAGACCAAGATGTGGATCACCTAACTCGCTCGGGCCGTCCATACCAAAGTACTACTCAAAACAGTCCAACCAATGTCATCACACCAAATGACAACGAAGACGATCCCACTGATCATTTGCTCAAGCAATTACAGAAAACCAAGGCTGATCTTTCAGTCTGGCAACTAGTGGCAAGCTCATTTCCGCATCGCCAAGCTTTACTGCAAGCTTTGGCCAAATTGAATGTAGCGCATAACTCTACTCCCGAAGATGTAGTCAACTTGGTCTTCCAAGAATCACCAAAGTTAAGTAATCCTATTACTTTCTCAGACGAAGACTTGCCACCTTTTGGCGTTAGTCACAACCTTGCCCTATACATCACCGTCATTTGTCTAAAGAAGAATGTGCCAATGACCTTGGTAGATGATGGCTCCGCGGTCAACGTCATACCCCTCAAAACGGCATATAAACTAGGCATGAAAGAGTCGGATTGGACCCCTACAAGTCAAGGTGTACGCGCATATGACGGTACGCGACGAAAAGTGGTTGGACTTGCTAGCCTAACCATAGCCACGGGACCAATCGAGCGAAAGGTCAACTTCCAAATAGTGGACATCGAAGCTTCATTCAACATACTTCTGGGAAGGCCTTGGATTCATGCTTCCAAAGCAGTAACATCCACCCTTCACCAAAAGATCAAGATCCCACTCAATGGCAAAGTTGTGACGATCACTTCGTCGCCTATCAAGGCAATAATTGAGAAACAATCAAGCAATCAAGTCCTTGCGGATCCCATATACGAACTTGGGGGCTTCCAAAGTGTAAGTGTCATAGAAAGCGAGTTGGCACCCTTGTACTATAATCCCTACTCTAACTTGGTGGTCAATCACATACTCAAAAATCAGGGATACTTCCCTGGAATGCCTTTGAACCCAATTCGGAAGAACACCTTCGCGCCATACAAGAAAGGCAACTCATCGAAAATACCACTTGGACTAGGGTACAAACCCACAGCAGAAGAAGTTCTCGAAATGCTTGCTCAAGTCCAAAATCGCAAGTATGTAGGAGTCCAAATGAGGCCATATCTCCCCACCTTAAATGGATACTTCGTTCAAGAAGGAAGTTCGGAACTCTTTCACGGGTTTCCCGAACCTTGGCATTACCTTGAGAGGAAGTTAGCCGGAATCGAGATCTTTCACGATTGCTACTTCATCCCTCCAGAAACGGTTCCTACCGTCAAAACCCGTCAAGCACCTTGCTTAGACGAGCAAGTCATTAGCCTCCTATTCGGAGAGGACCGATTTGTTAAGGCGCGCGCAGATGAGATCATTACTACGATACTTCAAGACGATCGCTTCAACCCCACCGCATTAATCACAGAAATCGATACAAAGCGCGAAAGGATGGAGAAAATCAATCAAATGGACCAACAATCAAGGAAGACTCTTCAAGCTCACCCTTTGGAGAAGGAGAGATGTTCAAGGAAGAGCCGAAGACGACGAGTTCGAATCGAGTCGGAGTCGGAGTCGAGTCGAGTCTAGAGAAGTCATTAGAGAGTCTACTCTGTCGTCATCCCCACTCCTTTCGTTTCTCTAGCTTACTTTCAAGTAGTCACGGTAGTTCGGGAAATGCCCCAACTATGTTCCTTTGCCGCCACCGACCATGGATTAGTTGGCTTATTTGTTTCAACTTTACTCAAATCTTAATATGAATAAATCGGGTTACGCTTACTCTTTGCGTTATCTTGAGTGCAATTCTGTTTATGATGATGCTGAGGATGACCAAGACCCAGACTTGGCCGAAATACCTCCCTACGTAGCCAAAGAAATACTACAGGAAGGGAAGGGGGACCGTGGTGAGGACACCGAACCCATCAATGTAGGAACCGAACTAGAACCCCAAGAACTTAGGATAGGGACTACCTTGAGCTCTACCGAACGAGCCGATCTCATAGACCTCCTAAATGAATTCAAAGACGTTTTCGCTTGGTCCTACAAAGACATGCCAGGGATCGACGGGGATATTGCCGAACATAGGATTCCGATTAAGCGGGTTTCAAGCACTGTAAAACGAAGCTTGACGGATGAGAACAGAATGGGCCCTAAAGATCAAGGAAGAAGTTGATAAGCAATTCAAAGCCGGGTTCATCAAAGTTTCCGAGTATTCGATTTGGGTGGCTAACATAGTACCCGTACCCAAAAAGGATGGGAGAATCCGAGTTTGTGTTGACTTTAGAGATTTGAACAAAGCAAGTCCGAAAGATGACTTCCCTCTACCTCATATCGACATATTAGTAGACAATACTGCAGACCACGCATTGCTGTCCTTCATGGATGGATATGCGGGTTATAACCAAATCAAAATGGCCATGGAAGACATGCACAAGACCGCGTTCGTCACCCAATGGGGAACCTATTGCTATACGATAATGCCGTTCGGATTGATCAACGCCAGAGCTACATACCAACGCACCGCAACTACACTCTTACATGACATGATGCACAAAGAAGTTGAGGTATATGTAGATGACATGATCGTCAAATCCAAAGAGAGAGAGGGACATATTGCGAACCTTCGCAAGTTCTTCGCAAGGCTACGAAAGTACAACATGAGACTCAATCCTCAGAAATGCACATTTGGGGTAACGTCTGGCAAACTCCTAGGATACGTCGTTAGCCAACGAGGTATAGAAATAGATCCCTCGAAAATCAAAGCTCTGATTGAAATGCCACAACCTCAAACAGAAAAAGAAGTCAGTGGATTCCTGGGAAAAGTTCAGTACATAAGTCGATTCATATCGAAACTTACGATGATTTGCGAGCCTATCTTCAAAAAACTCAAGAAGACAGACCACACCATGTGGGATGATGATTGTCAAAAGGCGTTCGACAGAATCAAGGAGATATTGGCTAAACCACCAGTGCTCATGCCACCACAACAAGATCAACCTCTTGGTTTGTATCTCACGGTAACCGAAACCGCCATGGGTGCCATGCTAGCTCAAACCGTAGGAAGTGAAGAAAGAGCTATTTACTATCTAAGTAAGAAGTTCTTGGAATACGAGTGCAAATACTCACAACTCGAAAAGACATGCCTCGCTCTTGTGTGGGCAACAAAGAAGCTACGCCACTACATGCTTAGCTACTCCGTCAAAATATTCTCCAAGATGGATCCAGTCAAATACCTCTTCGAGAAACCTGTCCTCAACGGACGCCTAGCAAGATGGACCATGATGCTCTCAGAATTTGACCTCAAATACGTGCCACTAAAAGTAATAAAGGGTCGCGCCGTCGCCGAATTCTTCGCAGAAAATCCCATCAACGACGCACAAGCCATAGATACTTGGTCATTTCCCGACGAGGATAAACTTCAAACAGATATAGACTCCTGGGACCTATACTTTGATGGAGCATCAAACCTAAGAGGATTTGGGATAGGAGTGTTGCTCATTTCTCCTGAAGGTGAGCATACACCGATCTTTGTCAAACTCAACTTCGAGGTGACAAACAACGCGAGTATGAGGCTTGTTTAATTGGACTACAAGCGCGGTAAGCTTAGGCATCAAAAACCTCCGAGTGCATGGAGATTCGTCACTAATCATCAACCAAGTTACGGGATCTGGAAAATCCAAGCGAAAGCCTAGCACCCTATCAAGCTAGGATTGACCAAGTCGCTCAATTCTTTGATCACGTAACCTACTTGCACCTACCTCGGGAGGAAAATCAATTTGCAGACGCTCTTGCGAAACTTGCATCATTGATAAACATGCCAGATTACATGATGGAAATGCCTTTGTGTATCGAACGACGGTCAGAGCCGGCTTATGTCCATCAAATTACCGATGAAGAAGAAATCGCACAGGAGCCCTGGTTCCAAGCAATCCTGAACTTCAAGCTTAATGGTACCTATCCACCGGATATGGACAAGAGGGGACAACGAGCTATACGCCTACTAGCTTCACAATACGTCCTCATGCAAGGAGAATTATACAAAAGAACACCTCTTGGTGTAGTCCTACGTTGCCTTGATCATTCACAGGCACGAAAGGTGATGGAGGAAGTCCACGACGGAGAATGCGGTCCTCATATGAGTGGACCTATGATGGCAAAGAAAATCACGCGTCTAGGGTACTATTGGACCACAATGGAATCCGATTGCATCAAATATGTGAGACATTGCCACAATTGCCAAATCTTCGGGAATGTACAACATGTCCCTCCTTCGTTACTCTATACGATGACATCTCCTTGGCCATTCTCCGCGTGGGGAATCGACATAATTGGGAAAATAACCCCAAAGAGAACAGGAGGTCACTGTTTCATCCTAGTAGCAATTGACTACTTCACCAAATGGGTAGAAGCGGCTTCCTACACCGCTCTTACGGCCAAAAATGTAGCCAAATTCATACAAAATAACATCATCTGCCGATATGGTTGCCCACATGAGATCATCAGCGATAATGGGTCCCACTTCCAAGCCGAAACCGAGCAATTACTAGCCAAGTACAAGATCAAGCATCATCACTCATCGCCCTATAGACCACAGACTAACGGCGCGGTAGAAGCGGCTAACAAAAACGTCGTCACAATCCTCAAGAAAATGACTGACAATTATAGAGATTGGCCAAGCAAAATACCCTTCGCTTTGTGGGGGTATCAAACATCCGTCAGGACGCCCACTGGGGCTACTCCTTTCTATTTGACTTACGGCATGGAAGCCGTACAACCCGTCGAACTAGAAATACCATCCTTGCGCATCCTACTAGAGAGTCAGATCCCGGAGGCCGATTGGAAGAAATATAGATACGAAGAACTCATCCTCTTGGATGAACGTAGGCTTCGTGCCTTACATAATGTCCAAACATATCAAGCACGTATCAAACGAGCTTTCAACAAAAGGGTTAGGCCAAGAAACATCAAAGAAGGAGATTTAGTTCTCAAATCGGTCAGAGCTCTTTTACATGTCGACCCAAGGGGAAAATTCAAACCTAACTGGGCCGGACCATATCTAGTCAAATCAATACTCCCAGGGGGTGCGGTTAGAATCACAGACCTAGATGGGAATGAGTTCTCAAACCCCACAAATCTCGACCAACTGAAACGATACTATGCCTAGAACAGGAACAAAAACGCGCCTCGCGTAAACCCACGTGTCGCTCTTGCGGCACTAAATAAACGGCCCCTGGCCCATCTGAATGTCACTGTGCTCTTGCATCTTGGCAAACTTGTCACCCTCGTATCATCAAACAAACTAAATTCGCACCTACAGAGTAAGCAAAAGCTCATGCTTATTTTCTATGTTCATTACAAGCTCTTGCTTCGAACAATTATTCTTTTACATTTACTCGAACTACGCGCAAGGGTTTGATTTCGCTTTTTTAAGTGAATACGTAGGCAATCCTTCGCGGGATTCAACCCACCATTTTATTTAAAATGTAAATAGAAGGACATTTGCATTGCATTTGAAATTCGACAAGAATAATTAAAGAAAATCACAACGGTTTCGTAACCACTTAACCTTTTTTATTTCATTCAATTTCTAATAATAATACGGCAAATAATAAAAATAGACTAGGCTAGGATTCTAAAAACCCCTCCTTTTATTACAACAATAAATAATAATAATCAAATAATAAATAAGACTTGGGCTATTCCTCCATCTTTCCCTTGCCTTTGTCATTCTTGTCATATTTCTTGTCACGACCTCGAGCCGGGCGCTCTTGCACCACTTCAGACCTAATCACCAACGGTCTTTCTCGAGGCCTGACTCTCCCATTCTTGCCAACCACCACCTCTGTGACAGGAGTAGTCTTCGATTTCTTCGAAGGATGAATGACTTGGAACCCGGCTTCCTCTTCTCCTTCTGTCAGATGCTTCTCCTTCTCTTTCTCTCCCTCGCGCACCTTGTAGTCAACGGGCTCACGCTTCCTCAGTCTTTCGCGCTCTTCCGAAGTTGCGGCCTTTCTCCACCTCAGATAAGAATCCGACACCCACAAGGCATTGGAGGAGAAGCTCAAGAACCACATGTTTCTTTGGGCCCATTTCATAGCCCACTCTCTTGGCTCTGTAGTAAGCGCCATAGCGATCTGGAACGGTGTCAAGCCTAGGAATCATCCGCTTCAACCCGACTTGCCTCATCAATCTCTCGGAAAGATGCATACCATGAACTCCAATCCAGGAATGCGCACGGACCTAGTAGGATCCAAAGAAGACACTCCGGTGATGAGACTTGAGGTGCCACCACGGGGGACGACCCACCCGATCAACGGGCCATCATCATTCTTGACTTATTCTTCCAATAATCGCAGACCCGGGTGAAGTCCACTATGTACAGCCGTGTCCTCATCGAAATCATACGGGCATGATAGGAAAGTGCGTGAACTGGGGGCTCGAGCAATCGGAGCCGTTCCATAAGCCAAACCTACCAAAAACAGGTATTAGACACCCAAACAAAAAAAAAAAAAAAAAAAAAAAAAAAACAAAAAAAAAAAAAAAAAAAAAAAAAAAGAAAAAAAAAAGAAAAAAGAAAGGTGTCTTTTACCTGTAATATGACGGGACTCCCCAAGAATGGAAGATCGCGATTGGATTTCCTATTGTCCAAACCCAAGATAATCTCCCCTAAACACAAGCAAGCGGGCTCCGCGACTCCATTTGCTCAACGAGACCCAATAGGGGATCACCTCTCAAATCTTCATCAACATGTCCCCGAAAGACGTAAACGTGAAGCAAACAGAAACCGAATGCTCTCCTCCTAGCAACATAAGAGACAGTAGGGTCGGCCCTGTTGATGAATCGATCCATAAAGTCCAGCATCCTCACGCCCTTCGGAGTAACGAGACGATCTACCTCAAGCCTAGTAAGTCCAAGCAAATCTCTAAACTTGCTCTTATACCCTTGTGAAGTGGAGGGGATGGCAGGTAAATGTTCGGGGTCCCACCCGCCAATAGCAGCAATTTCCTCCGGAAGAGGACAAATATCACCTCCTGGGAACGTGAAAACATGATAATTTGGATCCCAATAATCAAGATAAGCATCCAAGAACGGTTTTACTACCTTAATGAGTTTCAAACTCAACAAAGACCCAAGGTTGTAAGCACCCATGTCATGTTTCTCAATATTCGAAAACTCGTTAGTCCATTCCTTCAAGCGAATTTCTAGGGTATTCATGATGATAATTTTCTCTTGGAAATTTATGGGGAATTTTATATGTGAATCGACGAAGAAGAGACGGAAGAATTGTATGATTTAAAGCTTCATCGACGCTTCTATTTATACTAATTGCTGTTTCCAAAAATCTGTCGGAACCAACTGCTTGGGAACAGGGCGCGGCACTTGCGCCTCTTCGAAGGGACGCGACTCTTCTGCGCCTCTTCCCTAGCATCACTTCTGTGATTTCCGCGTTTGGATCTTTCCTAATTCTATAAACGAATAATTTCCTATTCCTACGGGATTTTATTTTGGTAAGTCCGCGAAATTTACCATGCTTCAGGTTTCCTTGATCCATGAACGCGCATTTCGAGGCGACGTCGGCATTTTCGGCCATTTTTTCTCACACTTTTATATTTAGTTTTCATTTTAATTCTTTTCTTTCTTTCTTTCATTTTAACTTTTATTTAGTCATTTCATTTCTATTTTCTTCATTTTCTAACTTATAGATTTCTTTTTTCCTTTTTTTGCGGGGGTAACCCTCCCTATCGTCCGGTCATTTCCGACAAAATTTTTGCATTTTCGCGCCCTTTTCGAGTCTCATTTTGCACCAACTAAAGGCTTTATGTGTATATAAAAATGTAAATGAATGTGTTTTTTCTATGTAAATTTCGGCAGCATGGCGGTGCAAACCGTTGTCTACCAAACTTGTCCAAAAGCTAACCTGCAGGTACAAACAACACAACCCAGCAGCAAAAGGCACTCAGGCCGTCGTATATACAACAAAAAAAGCAAATGTACAAGCAAACCGGGGGCTTCGTCCCAAACAAATCCAAGTCTAAATAAACTGGGGGCTTCGCCCCAAACAAATCCAAAAATGTTCAAAATCAGATGTACAAGTCCACAAAACTACGCCAGACTACTGATAGACACCCTCCAACTCGGCAACCCTCGCCATAAGAGCGGCAATCTCGGCGTCCCGAAACTCGAGCTCCCTCGACAAACGAGCCGTCTCCTCCCGGGACTGGGCTAACTCTCGCTCCAGCTCACGATCGGCCTGAGAACAGCAACAAATTGGCTCATGTCAATCGATTCAAACAAAAATCAAAAAAAAAATCAATCAAAAGAGATCAAATAAGGTTCATACCTGACGACCTCGACCGCCGACAAGTGCCTCGATGGCCGTAGCTCGTAGCCGGTTGGCCACCCTCCATAGTGCCACAAACCGAGATGGCGCGACCTGCGTTTCAAAAGCTTCTCAGCAAACTGAACGAGTTCAATCAAATGTGTTCTTACACGAAAACTATGCAAAGTAAAAGCTCACCCTCCGGATCAGATGCTGCCAGTCATCTAAGCCAGCATCCGTCACAGCCACGTCAAAATCACGCAACTCGGAGATCGTCGTCCTCCCGGTCGCGTCGGTGTACTCGAGAGTCTCGGGATACACTGGGGGCTCGATGCCCGCCGCCTCAACCTCCTGCAAAGACAAATAAGCTTTCATTAATCGATGATCTTTCATCGTAATTCCCGAAGCCAATCAAGGAGAAACAAAGGATACTCACCACTACCGGCCAGTACGCCAACCTCCCGTAAAAGAACGCCGAGTAGTCCTCACCAGGCAGAAGGAGGTCATCGCCACTGGCACCAGCCAAGTCTGCCTCCCTCTCAGCCTCAGAAGGCTCCCTGAACATCGTCCTCGGAGGGTCAATGGGAACCGTCAATGCACCCCGAGAGCACTGACGAGCCAAACGCTCGCCTAAGTACCACACAGGACCCATCGACGTCCACAACAACAGCCGACTCGGGCTCCTAGGTCGAAGGACCTCAGCAACAAAAGGAGGTGCCTCGGCATACTCCGCCCAAGGTCTGGGCACCCACTGCGACAAGATAAAGACAGAGATCATTCCTATGATCAGATAAAGGGAAAGAAGTGTAAATGCATACAAGTAGGATACTCACGCTGCTCAGCTGAAGAGCGTTCACATCCCGCCGGTAGACATTGTGAGAAGAACGCTTGCTCTTCGTCCGGCACATGACCCAATCCCTCACCACGGGATAGGCCCTCTCCAACGGCTCCGTCCTCTTGGGCGCGAGGCCCGGGAAGTAAGAGTACACCCACGCCTGTAAAACGGGATAGTCAATGACGATCTTTCGATCTTTGATAAAAGAAAGGAATTTACTTTGGTCCAAAGGAAGTTTCATACCTCCAACAGTAGCCGGGTCCGACGGCACCGGGAGAGAAGTCCCCTTCTCCATCAACTCCGGACGAACCATGGCCCTCATAAAGCGGATGAGGACCGCAAAACCAGCGGTGACCGGTCCCAGCGCCTAGGGAGCTCAGTCGGCAAGAAAGGGAAGAAGCTTCGTCGACGGCCTCTCACCCTTGTCTCCGAGGTAAATCGAAGACAAGAACCACCAAAGCCACGACGAGCCCTCCGCTCGTGTACACAAGGAGGAGGAGCCGTCTCCCTCCCATCGATCACCACCGATGCCGGGGTCTTCCCCGCGAAGTAATCTCGAACATAGGTGCGGGTACCAAACCCAAGACACCAACATGACCTTCGGCGACAGGTTCCGGCCGATCAACCTCCTCGCCTCGGCCGAATCCGCCCTCATGCCGGTCTCCGGCCACACCATCTCCTCGATCCCGCACCTGGACCGAAATCATGCCGTAATCCTCCAGGGTGACTCCCACCTCACCAAAAGGCGGGTGAAACGTGGAAGTCGTATCCCAAAATCGATCCAAGAAAGCGCGGACCAGGCTAAGGTTGGCCCGCAACTTCCTCTTCACGATATCCCTCCGGACTGAACCGAGAGGACCGAACGCTCCACGCTCGATCATGGCCCTCTCCTCCTCCGACAGCCGCTCGTAGTGCTCCATCGCCGTCGTATACCCCGAGAACGACCGGATATTCCCGGCCTCCTATTATGATTCGAAATAAAGCTATCTTTAGTTTTGAAGTGAATTTGAAAGAAATTTGAACAAAAAAACAGAAAGAGGATAAGTAATGAGTTAGGGAATTCCTATTTACCAAGCTCTTCACCGTCCTGTAGGACAAGTGACCCTCTGCAGCCCACACAAGGTGCCTACTCTCCCGAGTCTCGGCCACGCGGAGCTCCTCTCACCGACGACCCCCTCGTCCGAGGTGGGCCCGTCGCGGAATCTCCTCCTCATCAGCAGCCTCCTCCTCAGGAACCTCGTCTGCAGCAGCCATCACCGCGTCGGTGAAAGCCTGCTCCAAAGCCTCCTCAACCGCACTGGCGTCTACCTCCATGGGAGTCCTCCCGGAAGTGGAAGCATCATCACCTGCAACATTAAAAAGCAAGTTTAGGCCGCGTCACGTGACGGCGAGCCTTTGATTAAGAAGTTTTCGAGCCTCCGGAGCCCTGGAAGCTATCCTTTCTGGCCATCCTTGGCCATGTTCTCACCAATTCAATCACTCATGTGACAAATTAGGTCAAGTCAAGTCAAAATCAAAGCCTAGTTCCGGGTTCGAGTCGAAAATTCGGCAGCATTTCGTTATAATGGCGGTTATGCCCTAGCAAGGTGCCCTGCAAAAGTTGTCACCAACCAAAATTCCGAGATGACAGGAAGTTTACCCGTCACCCAAGGGTCCCAAATATCAAATTTCATCACAAATGGGCAATCCTAAGGCCGTTTTCGAAGCCATTTTCGATCTAGCTGTGAAACCGTCTCAAAATTCGCTCAAGGGCTCAAAACTCGATGAAAATTCAAAGTGAATACATGGTTATGTTCCTAACATTGCCTACTATCCATTTCTGGCATCAATTTGGCAAGACAAATCCATTTGGGGGAAAAGCCCCAAATTTTCGAGTAAAAGGGTCGAAAACCCTAATGTTTGCGGCTCAAAATTCGACAAATACGGATGATTAATGCAAAATTAAAACACATACCTCGATTAGTCATATTTCAAGCAAGCTTTTGAATCCAACCTTGACGGAAATGGTGAAGATTTGAGAGAGAAATTGAAGGATTTGTGTTTCGAAATAATGAATTAAAACCCTTCTGATTTCGCGTTTTTACGCAGAATTGTCAAATTGGGGAAAGGACGCAGCAGGCGCTGCGCCTCTTCCAAGAGACGCAGCTCTTGCTGCGCCTCTTCCTTTTGTTCCCTCCTTACGAATTTTCGAAAATTCGTTATGAGTTCGTTATTTGTGGGCCCATCTTTGGTGCGCCTCTTCCTCGATGACATTTTTATCATTTTGGTCCGTTTCGACGATTTTTCTTCGTTCCGGCCCGCATTTTATCCAGCGCGACAATATTTTGCAGTATCGTCCAAATTCATTTTATCCCTCGCAGCAGTATTTTGCAGTATTGCTCATTTTGTTTCAGCGCAGTGGTATTTTGCAGTACTGCTCACTCAAGACCTTCTTCCCTGACGATCAAGATGTCCCTAATCGTCGGTGTGTTCCCCAACAAGAGTTCGCTTGAGACCAACGCAAGCAAATTCAACTTCAACCTCAAGTTTTCTTGCCTGAGTTCGCTTGAGACCAACGCAAGAGGATTCCCCCCAGCAGTTTCTACCGACGTCCTGCTGCTTCCAATATTTCTCGTTTCCCCGCGGAGTCCGACAGGGTGTCGCTCTCCAGAAGTTCCTACACTCAAACCTTAGGTCGGAACTCATGTTTGGCCTCCTTCCCGTCAATGCTTTCTTTAGGGCCCCACACCCTAGCACAATCCTTATATATCTTTTAGGTCTTACCCTTAGCTCCCAAGCTCAAACCTTAGCTCCTATGCACCTCCGAAAGCATCTCGAGAAGAAGTCTCAGGTATGGTCTCTTCTTATGGCTGGCGAGCCTCCTTACGTAGTCTAATGGACTTTAAACGACCCTCCCCGATAGTCGACAGACTTTAAAATGTTCCCGACGACAGGTCCTTGGCTCAGACCCCTTGAGCCGCCTCGCGTCGCCATAGTCGTCAGGTTGTAATCTTCGATTGACCTGATGGCTATACTTTGACTTTCGCCTTGTCCAAGCCTCGGTCAAAGTGGGGCTCAGAGACACCTCGTTTCGCACCCTCGCAAACCACCCGGTGATGATTGGGCCGCATGTTTGATTCGCGGAACGATTAGTGACGATTTAAGATTATCGTCAAGTGATTGCTCAAAAATTAATGTCAACCTCTTAGTTGTCATCTACGTCCCGATACGGTCGTTTTGGCAGTAATTAGAGTACATTCGGAGTCCGGGTCAAAAACCGTCTCCATTTTCTCGATAGCATGTTTGTAAAATCCCGAGTCGAATGTTTGGAATGTTCCGGATATTTCTATTCCATATTTCTCAAATTTTATCTTTTGGCAAATAATATCCCGTAATATTCAAAAGATAATCGAATTAAATCCGTCCTACCATAACTTAAACACGGAAATCTTTCTTAAACAGGAGGAAACCTCCTGGGAATAGACGCAAAGAAAGTCTTTGCGCCCCTTCCAAGAGACGCAGTGGCGCCGCGCCTCTTCCCAGTCCTTCTTTGCATGATTTACGTATCTTTTTTATATCTTTCCGAGATTCACTTCCAAAGAGTCTCCGAAACCCTATTCCGTCGTGTGATTAGTATAAATAGGAGCTTTCGTTCCTCATATTTCTCACGCAGTGTCCGCCCTTCTCTTCTCCCTTTGCATTCTAGACTTTGTTCTTACTAATTGGCGCCTACGTGCTTGAACATTCGACCACGTAAGCTCGGATCCTTCCGGGTACCAGCCTCTCCGTTGCATGACCGACCAATTTGACCACTACACTCAATCAATCTAATTAATCAACTTGTTAAATCGTTTTCCTCTTACGAGGGCACTCTTTCCTTGCATTCGCGTCGAGCATCACTAATCGATCTTCTTAGTTCTTCTCGTTCCGTCAACATGTAAGTCTGAGGGTGTATTAATCTCTCTTTTATTTATTGTATTCAATTTTCGTATCACCGTTGTAAGGTTCATGTCGAAAGTACCTCATTAAAACCGATTTCTAAAACCGTCTTTAAAATCTCTTTTTACGGATTTCCAGTAGACAGACGAAGAGAAAGGACGCAGCAACTGCTGCGCCTCTTCGAAGGAGCGCGGCACCGCTTTGCGCCTCTTCGTGAGGTGCCGCGATTCTCGCTTCTTTTCTTCTTCCTCCGTCCTCTCCGTAATTCGCATCAAATTTACTTCTTTTGTTTTGTTCTTCCGTTAATTCTTCGTCTTAATGTCATAATAATTCATATGTATATTATTTATCATCTTTGACATGTTTAATTCATCATTATCCCGACTTAAATCCTAAATAATCAATATTTACGGGTTTTCGCCATTAATATTCAAATCTGGGTTTTAGAAGTTCAATTTGTCCATATTGGGTTTCTGAGATTCGTCATTGATATATTTGCATCTATGTTCATATGTTCATCGTCATATTCATCATGTTTAGTTAATAATTAGTTTAGTTAGTTTAATTAATCGTTCATTAACATCGACCCTTCACATAATTAATCTGTTTTGTTTTCGTCTCATTCATGTTTTACTGTTTTATCACCTCAATCATATGTAAATAATCTGTTAAATCACTTTCATCCGAGTCTATATTTAATCAATCCATAAAATTACCAATTAACATTAATGGTTTGCAGTTCCGGCTTCACAGCCAGAACTCACCCTTGGAACAGACGCAAGCAACTGCTGCGCCTCTTCCAAAGGGCGCATGCTCTTGCTTTGTTCAGTGAATTCTGTCTCTGAACTCCTTTTCTGCTTTGACGTAGTTTAATTGTTTACGTGTTAATCGACTAATATTAGTATTATCACCTTCTGACTTATTCATATTTCTTTGTTTTATTCTTTTATTCCTTTTTCTCAAATCATCCGTTTTAGCGGTATTTTCGACATAAATCGCCTTTTCCGTTGTAATTAATGTAATTTCCATTATTTTAATTTATATTTATTGTATTTCCTATCATTTGTATGCTTTCACATGTAAATGAGCATTAAATTCCAACTTCGACCCAATTGTATGCCTAACTAATTGTTCACCGACTTAGCCTAATTTTCACATGTTAGGATTAAAACTTGGATGTTGCATTGCATGCATATAGCCGACGATATATCAAGTACGAATAAACTCCCTAATCATTAGTAGAGGCCGCTATCGAGGCGGGCGGGATTAGGTGTTCGATCAAAAGAGCTTCCTAATACGTACCCTCACCCCTTACTCCAGATCTCCGTGAGCACCCGTGTTCATTGGCATCCACGAGAGTCATTCTAGACATAGAATGCTAAGGGTAACGATTGCTTAGTGTTCATGTCACTACTTTGTGTCTTGACATGACACGAGGTATTCGAACGGTTCCAATTTCCCATAAAAATTGGTGGCGACTCCTTACAAAATGCAAACGCTTGTTTTTCGAGCTCCCTTCGTCCCAAGCGCCCCCGTGGGCGGCCCGCTGTCCACAAAGCTACAGAAATAAATGAGTGGCCTATACGGGGTAGTCCAGAGGTTTGAGGAATCCACCCCGGACTACCTGAACCGTTCAACAGAGAAAAAGTCTTCATCCCTAAATGTGACATACCAACAGCGGTAGAAGTGTTTAGGCGAGGAATTTACCACCATTCAGATCTATACAGGGAACTCACCAAGTAACCGTGTACCACCTTCGAGGAGGTACAGCAGCAGGCAGTGGCTGTAATGCGCCTAAAGGAGGATGAATCCATGAGGGATGTATACGATACAGAACGTACCAATAGGAAAATCACCACAGAAAAGAAAGGTGAAAGATCTAAACCATACAGCAAGAACACCGTGAACAAAGTTTCAGGAGACACTAATTGGACGGGAAGTGTCAGCTTGCCCCCCAAGCTGAGTGCGTATGGATTCACCACCGGTCTCACATGAGTATTGAAGGCATTGAAGGAGCTCGGACAGAGATTAAAATGGCCCAAGTTGCCGGCACCCAGGGAGAACGACAGAAGGGATGTTAGTAAGAGATACGAATACCGCCACGACATCGGACATAACACGGAGAATTGTGCGGTCCTACGCAAGGAGATAAAGAACCTTCATGGGGCAGGTTGCCTTGATCATTTTCTACTAAAAGCAGCCAAATATGGAAAGGTAAACACAGCAGATCAGATACTCCCCTCACCACCTCCGTTGTACTCCAAGGTTGTGAATGTTATCACAGGTGGATCATAAATATGTGGGCTGACCTACACAATTGCAAAGCGGTATGCAACAGAGACTAAGGGAGACAAACCAGAGTTCACCTGCCACGTCACTAGGAACGACTTGCCGTCAGTAACGTTCGATAAGACGGACATCCTAGATGAGGGGGAATAACATCACGACGCATTGATTATCACCCTCTCAATAAGAAATTACCTGGTAAAGAAAATCCTAATCGACACTAGGAGATCCGTCAACCTCATAATGCTGGGATCCCTGAAAAACATGGGATTCGGCGAGAAATATTTGCGGAGAAAGGCGGTGACCCTGGTGGGATTCAGTGGGGAAACAAAGCACTCCCTGGGAGAAATCGTAATCCTTACATTCGCTGGAAGAGTTAACAAATAGGTGAGGTACTTGGTCATCGACAGCCCATCCACTTACAATGTTATTCTTGGCAGACCCTGGATTCATGAAATGAAAGCGGTACCATCCACGTACCACCAGAGCCTGAAGTTCCCAACACCATGGGGAGTATAAGAAATATGTGGAGACCAAGAGAAAGCTAGAGACTATTATAAGGATGCTCTCAAACCAACAGCAAATCCCCCAGCAAAGCAATTACAGAAGTTGTGCGTCCAAAGGGACTACATTGAGCCCCCGCAGGCAGAACTCGATGAAGTACACTTGGACGTACAGCGACCGGAATGAACTGTGCTGGTTGGAGCGGATTGTACATGTAGTATCCGTCAAAAGATACTTGAGTTTTTGCGTACTAACATGGATTGCTTTGCCTGGTCGCACGAAGATATGGTAGGTATTGACCTAAGTGTTATAACGCACCGGTTGAACGTCGACACCAGCTATCAGCCAGTAAAACAGAAAAGAAGGAAGTTTGCTCCAGAAAGAAATGAGGTAATCAATTAGGAGGTTGACAATCTGCTAGCAGCAGGAAAGATCAGGGAGGTCAAGTACCCAGATTAGCTTTCTAATGTAGTGGTAGTACCCAAAGAGAACAACAAGTGGAGGGTATGCGTGGACTTCACGGACTTGAACAAATCATGCCCGAAAGATCCCTTCCCATTACCACACACATACGCAATAGTGGATGCAACACCAGGCCATGAAATGCTCACCTTCCTTGATGCATGGAGTGGGTACAATCAGATTATGATGCACCCGGATGATCAGGAGAAAATAGCCTTCAGATCTGAGAGGGGCTTGTACTGCTACAACGTGATGTCGTTCGGCCTCAAGAACGCCGGCTTGACCTACCATTGTCTGGTAAACACAATGTTCAAAGATGAAATTAAAATAACAATGGAGGTTTACATATATGATATGGTGGTCAAGTCAAAATAAGCATAATAGCACATGGCCCGCTTGAAAAATACCTTCGGAATACTCAGGGAGTACCATATAAAGTTGAACCCCCTGAAGTGTACATTTGGAGTGTCTTCCGGAAAATTCTTGGGGTACCTAGTCACCCAGAGGGGGATCGAAGAAAGTACAAAGAAGATTTGAGCAGTGCTACAACTGGAATCCCCCCAGAAACCGAAAGACGTGCAAAGACTCACAGGAAGAGTGGCAGCCCTAAACCGGTTCATTTCTAGGTCCTCAGAAAGGTGTCGGTTGTTCAATGACATTCTCAGGAAAAGCAAAAGGTTCGAGTAGACGGAGGAGCATGAGAAGGCATTTGATGAGCCTAAGAGCTACCTAAGCACACCTACGTTACTCTCTAAGACGGAACAAGGAGAACCCTTGTACCTGTAATTATAGGTCACAGAGGTGGCAGTTAGCGCTGTACTGGTACGGGAGCACGAGGGAGCAGAGAAACCTAGAAACTTGTATACTACATCAGTAAGTCTCTACTGCCTGCAGAGACAAGGTACACCTTACTAGAAAAACTCGTCTTAGCACTTGTTATTGCTTCATATAAGTTGCCTCCCTACTTTGAGTCTCACACCATCTCCGTTATCACGAACTACCCCCTGAAAGCTATAATAAGAAAACCTGAACTATCGGGTAGAATGGCTAAGTGGTCTGTCCACTTTAGTGAGTACGACCTGAAATTTAATCCCCGAACAGCTATCAAATCCCAAGCCCTAGCTGACTTTATGCCAGACTTTAGCCCGACCCTCCAACCACAGGCCGACAAAGATGTGTTGACCCTGAGTGAGAACAAGGGTGACCAAAGGTGGATACTGTATGTCGATGGGCCTTCAAACATGAGAGGAATAGGGGTAGGCCTGGTCCTCCGGTCACCTCAAGGGGAAAAACTTATTCAGGCGGTACGGTGTGACTTCAGGGCAACCAATAATGAAGCCGAATACGAGGCCCTTATCCTGGGACTACAGCTAGCCTTAGACCTACGAGTCAGTCACATAGAAGTGTACATCGATTCCGATCTTATTGTAAATCATGTGAATGACTCGTATGCAGCCAGGGATTCCAAAATGGTATCTTACTTGAAAGTGGTGAAGGATCTCAAACTTTGTTTCGTCACCTTCTCCATCAAGCAGGTTCTTAGAGACCAGAACGTTGTGGCAGATGCCCTGGCAATATTAGGGGCAACATTCAAGCCCGGGGTAATCTCAACAATCCCCATTATACATGTGTTTGAGTCAGCTATCTGCCAGCAAGAGCATGATAGGGCAGACAAGGCTACGTACTCACAATGGACACAAGAAGCGGGGGTACTGTGTACCTCAGCAGCCTGGGATGAAACTCCAGATTGGCGGCAGCCTTACCACGAATGGTTACAAAACGACGTACTCCTTGCCGACAAAAAGGAAGTTAGGGGTTTCAAAATGAAAGCTACCAGGTTCAGACTGATTGACAACATCCTGTTCAGGAGATAATTGGCAGGACCCTACCTGCGATGTCTGAGCAGTCAGGAGGCACATGCTGTTATGCATGACATCCACAGCGGGGAATGTGGAAATCATGCAGGGGGTAGGAGCCTATCTAATAAAGCACTCAGACAGGGGTACTTTTGGCCGACCATGCGCAAGGATGCAATGGAATACGTAAAGAAATGCGACGCATGAAGTGGCCCTTCATGAAGTGGGGAATGGATATTGTGGGACCATTGCCGTGTGCCTCAGGAAATAGGGTCTACATGCTTTCTATGATGGAATATTTCTCCAAGTGGATAGAGGTGGAGGCGTTCCCCCGGGTCCTTGAGTGACACGTGATTTCTTTCATCAAGCGTAACATCATATGCAGATTTGGCAACCCCTCAGAAATAGTATACGACAATGGATCCCAGTTTGTGTTTGACAAAACGGAGGCCTTCTGTGCCAGGTGGAACACTGGACTGTTCAAATCTACCCCCAGAAATCCTTAGTCAAATGGACAGGCGGAATCCAGTAATAAAATTGTCATGGAGAACCTGAAAAAGAGATTGGGTAGATAGGGGTAAATGGCAGATAGGCTCCCCCTAGTACTTTCGTCTTATAGAACCACTCCTATAGTGGCCACAGGGCAAACACCGTTCAGTCTAGTGTATGGGTCTGAAGCCATGATCCCTTGTGAGGTGCGACTACCAACACACGGGTATGGCTGTGTTGGGCCATATAGATATATATGTTTATGTTTTGATGATGTCAAGAGTGCTTTATATTCTATATACTCGTTCCGCGTAATTGTTTGTTTAATCTTTTAGATTGGACTTACTAATCGCAAGCATTAAAGAATTGTGATGGAAGTATACAAGAACATATCATGATCAAGCCCTCAATCAAGGATCAAGATACTACAAGCTAATAAAGTATTGTTCAAGCGCACATGAGAAGATGAAGCTCATTAATGATCAATCAAGCCTGAATAATGAAGAAGCCTACATTCAAAGATCTCCTAAGAAGATTAGAATAGTTTAGGTTGTTATTTCGTAATGGTAACTTAAGAATGCAATTCTTAGATTGGTAAAGTTATAGCTTCACAGCTATAATATTGCTTCTATAAGAACTCAATGTTATAGCTCTTGTACTATAACATTGAGATGTGCAATTTATATTATACACGGCTAAAATGTTTTCAAATTGTTTTTGAAAAATGTTCTTGTTTCTTTTAAATGTTTTGAGCAAAAAGTATTTATTATACAAGTGAGGTTATATTCTTATTGAGGATGGTTTATGATAAGCTTATAATTAGTAATTGTATTGAATCAACTTATGAGTTGAGTCATGTTACTAATTAGGGTTTCTAATATTACATACTCTAAAACCCTAAATCTAACTTAATAATATGCTAGGGTTTCACGAGATAATAAGGCATATGGGCCGTGTTGTTCTCGTGTAGGCATACTACTATAAGATAAATATTGTTAAGATTTTATTCTATAAATTATCTTAACATATCTTATATAATTAGCATAATATGGTTAGTATATATGACAAGATATTTTGTTGATAAAATTCTTATCATATCTAGGGATTTAAGGAAAATATATTAAGCATATATTTGATTGGATTATCTTATAATTATCCTATATCTTTTCTAAGATATTGCTTAAATAAAATAAGGGAAGTTGTTATCATCTGTCCTTATTTTTATTCGGTATATCTAGGGCTTTGAGAAAAGAATATCAGGTGAATATATGATAAGATAATCTATTAACAACTTATATCTTTTCCTAAGATTTTATGGATAAAAATAATAAGATATGATTCTATTTTCATATCATATTGTTTCGGCCATATTAGGGTTTCAAAGAAACCGAAACTCCTCTCACCCTTGCTCCTCTTTTACTATAAATACTTTACTTTTTGCTACAATTGAAAGAGAGACCTTTGAGCATAACTTTGATTTATTTCAAAAAGCAAAAACCGTGTTTTAAAGCAAGAAAACCATTTTGTTATTTTTTCTAAAAGGTCGTGTATTTTGTAACGTGTGCATTCATTCTTATTGTTATCGTTATAAGATAATAGTGCTTAATTGAATTCTTACTCGTTCATTAACGTGAACAAATTAGTGGAATCATTAGTGCTTTCTTATTAACGTAAGTTAGTCACTCGAATATTTAACGATACTCACTTGAGTTACAACTAGGGTTAGTAAATTTGTAATCCGTAGAAAGGTACTAAATTTATTAATCGATATTATTGGACGTAGATTTCGATTGGTGAAACTGAACCACTTCAAAAATCCGTGTGTCTCTCCTTCTCTTTCGTTTATTTCGTGTTCTTTCAATTCGATCAATTACTTGGTTAAAGTTTGATCAACAAACTTTAAATAAGTAATCAATCCTTACGCTTAAACAAATCGATTAAAAAGTGGGCTAAGTTTTTAATCCTCAATTCATCCCCCCCCCCCCGCCCTCTTTAGTATTTTGGATCGATAGACTCTTCAATTGGTATCAGAGCCTCGTGCTCTTGATTGCCTAACCGCAAAGAGGTTGATCTGTCTATTGACAGGCTAGTCGTATACCTATCAAAAATAACCAACTGGCTCTAACTAATATAGCTAGGGAAGTCGGGTCGATCTCCACAGGGAGATGGGAAAATGTCGGCTTTGTCTAAGTTCGTCACGGTAACCAATTTGGGGGTTTGAATTTGATTTCTAAACTAAGAGAGGTAAAGGAAGAGAAAAAGGTAAGAGAATGAAGATTAAGCAAATAAGGAGAAAGCAGCTAAGACAGTCCGTTCACCACGATCATTCAGTCAAGCAATCTAGGTCTCAGGTCAATGAAAGTATAGTCTATGGGGCAGTGAATATCTCCTTCCGGTCTCAATTCGCCCTAAAGCACAAATAGCTTAGCTTCCGCCCTCACTATGGTGCCCTAATGTTCGCTACGAGTCTCACCCTTTCCAACCTTCCGGTCCAGGTCAAGGTTTACTATGATTAAATGCCTAATTGCGTCGACTCAAATAGACAGAGACAATTAATTATAGCGATTAACAACAAAGACTACACAAGCATTAAACCTAATAAATCAACCACTATTCCTTCATAATCATGGATTCCCTAGTCTTAGCAAAGGGGAATTAGCTATGTACCATTATTGAATCAACAACAACAATGGATAGATAATCGGAATTAAACATGACAATAATGCTAATAGAGATTGAATAAAGTAATAATAAAAAGCAATAAGAGAAAGAAAGAATTAAAATAGAATTACGATTAAGAAATAAAAAGAAATAATAATACCGATTACAAGTTCCGAATCCGGGTAGAAAAGAGTAGCCAGGAGTAAAAGGAAGAGAAGAAGCCCGGAAAAAGAAGTGAGAAAGAGTTACGCAGTCTACTCAGTAAAGTAGCACACGAAATCTCTCCCTAAACCTAATCCAAAAGCCTAATTACAAAAGCCTATACAAAAATAGGCGGAAAAACAGAATTACAGGGTAAAACCACTCGATCGAGTGGAATAAAACCGCTCGATCGAGTAACTGAGCAGAAATTCCTCTCGATCGAATGAAAGAACCATTCGATCGAGTAAATCCCTTTAATGGCCTTCTCGATCGAGTATGAGAACTACTCGATCGAGTGATCTTCATGGTATAAAGCATTCGATCGACTAGAAAAGTGGTCGATCGAGCTATTTTAGCACATAAGGCACTTCGACACCATCCGAAATCAGCTCACGCATCCCCAAAGTGATAGGTTCCAAGCTCCGATTCCTTATTCTCCATAAATGTATGCAAATGGGGCGAGTTTGGGCTCGATTTATCTTCTTTCCGGTCCGTACCTGCAATTTACACAAGACAAACCAAAGTAGACTATTCGGGGGTATTTGTAGCTAGATGCTACATAAAATAGTACAGAAATGCGTGTAAAAATGAGGTAAAACCCTTATATAAAACACACGCATCAAATCTCCCCAAACCAAACCTTTGATTGTCCCCAAGCAAACTATGAATGCAACTAAGAATAAACAGTGGAACGGGACCAACGCATCGGCTACAAATCATCCGCCAAAACCAGTTTAATGCAACAACTAACAAAGTGGCAAGTGATCAGTGCAAACGAATTAAATCAATGTTTCAAACTTACTGAACCGTCGACCTTGCAAGACTCAAAGATATCGGACTCTCACGGGTCGCTCATCACTCAAATTTAGGCACAAGGTGAGTATATAAGTGAAAGATAGAAAGAAATAAAGACACTCACCTAACTCGACCTATAAGAACATGCATGCAGTTAACATGAATAAAGTCTCTACAGCCGTACATATGCATTCCAACCAAACTAATGACCAAGACACATGCCGAGGACTTACATTTGGGTAAGTGAGGTAATGGGTAATAAGGGGCTAATATGAATTTGGAAATGTGGAGTTAATAGCCAAACTAGCAACACGGATCCAAATTATAAAACTGCATCCCAACTTCATACTCAATATAATAATACAGAACGGTGCAAATTCGATGCACTCAACTAACAAAACACCATAAACTTGTCAACTCCCCATAAGATATAAATAAGACATGGGAGTAAAAATCATCTATACAATTTTCCATTTTTTTCGCATATGATTCTTCTTTTCTTTTTTTTCTTTTTTCTTTTTTCTTTTTCAATTCTTTTTTTTTTCTATTTTTTCTTCTTTTTCACAACATTTTCCTATTCATTCCTTTCAATTCTTCCACCGACTTCTGAAATCAGATATATAACCAAACTGCAATAAAGCATTCCAAACAGCTACTCATCACTAGCTCGGCTAGGGTAGGCAAAATTATAGAATGTAGCTAATAGGACAAAAAGGCAATTTGGCTATGTGAAGCTCATGGGTAGAATGAAATAAAAGGGAACCGCCTCTCCTAACATGTGTCACCATCCACAGACCGAATGCATACAGGTATTAAGAAAACTAGACTCATGCTTATGCAAATTGATGTTACACGCCTTACAGAGAGTACTACTCACATCCTAAATGAGACTAGTCATGAATGTCACCAGTTTATAAAGCTCTAACCTCAGAATGTAATGTAGCTTGCCAATATATGAGTCAAGTCTATTCGTTCAGATAAGAGAGAAATAAAAACTCGTAGATTATACACATTATCATGCCAACAATATGTCAAGAATATGCAAGGCAGAGGTAAGGATTTAATGTAGCGTCAAAGTTCTAACGTTTCTGTTGGAATATGTGTCCTCCGACAATAATGCGATCACAACTGTTGATCATGATGATCACATGTTTAAATCTCATTTTAAGAATACATGTGGGATGTAATTATTTACAGTCAACTGGTCCACACATATCGGTAATGATTGGCTGACTAGAGTTTGACATTACTGTCCTGCGACGGTGGTGATCAGTTGATCCCCTTAGGTCATACCTAAAGGGTGACACTCTTAATTGATTATTTAATTGATCATATGTCGATACGGGTTAATTAAATTGCTTAAAATTGACGGACGATTTTGTGAGTATTATTGACGTGTCTTATTGTAATTCGATTAAATAAGATACGGTCTAAGTAATCAAACTGTTTTATTACTTAGATAAAATTATTGTTTACGAAACAATTGAAACTGAATGAATAATTTATTATAAATACAAGACGTTGAAATTTATAATTTGATAAACCGTTTTGGTACAAGTAATTACGAATTACTAGTCGATTTTGTAAATGACATATTTTATGAGTATGTTCATTTTTAATATGTTAAAAATACATTACAATTTCACATGTCAAATAACATGTCACATATGTCACTATTGACAAATGACAAAATAAAATGGACCTTCCATTTTATGTTAAAAGTGCCGAAATAGTGGAGGGAGTATAATGTTTAAATTGTGTTAATTGTTTGAGTGGAAAACAAAATGATTACACACCTATTTGTAGACATGCAAGTCTATTTTCTTGGGAAGAAAATGAGTACCATGCATTGGCTCCCCTGCCACCCCTGCCACCGGTTTTTAGAGGTAAAAAATGCCAATGGTTTTTCCCTTAATTTATTCACTACTTCACAATATAATTTCTAGTGTAAGAAATTATAAAACCTCTCTCTACATCTTATGAAAAATTAGAGAAATAAAATCTCCAAAATCCTACCTCTTTTGGCCGAAAAACAAGAGAGAAAAATTTATATTTTGGGTCATATTAGTAAGATTAATATTGTTCTAGATATAATAATATTAGTCTTTTAAGAGGTTACCTTGGGTATAAACTTTTGGGAGGGATTCTATTTTGGATCCTTTGTTCATCCATTATAAGGAAGCTCAAGAACAAGTGAGAAGGAGAACTCATTTGTGCCCTAATTTCCGAAATCATATAGTAAGATTGATGATTTCTTCTCTTATCTTATTTATGTTTGCATGCATAAGATCTAGCTTTTATTTTATGACTAAATAAATCATTTCATATATGAATATGTAAATTAATGAGATAAATAATTCTAACAAGTGGTATCAGAGCCTTAGGTTATTTGCATGCAAATCGGTTTATAGTTTTTCCGAGTTATATGATTAACATACAAAACTAATTAATTTGGATTTATGAAGATAAACCTTAAAATAACTTTGCATGTTAAAATTTTCTGGTCCTAAGTGATTTTTAGGACATTTTGGTTCATTTAGGGATTTTATTGTTCATTTAGTAGATTATTGGCATTAAAATGTGATTTTTATGATAAAAATGTCATTTTTGGACGAAAAATAGCTAAACTTCGAATTTTTCAGTGATTTTTGGATATGTTTTCACATATATTATCTACTGATGGTCTGTAAATGTTCATGATAAAATGAGTTCTATTGCTCGAAATACGGATTTTTCAAGATAAAATCGTATTTAAATGGGTAAATAGGTTAATATGAGTTATATTTCGAATCTGGTCATGGAAATTTAGTATGTTGTCACATGCAATTTCACAAGATGTGTGTATAATAGTTGGCTATAATGAAGTCTTTATGCATCATTTATGAATTTTTGATGAAAAATCACATAAATAGTGACTATAATTAGTAATAATGCTAAAACATACTTCATGACTAAAGGAAAAACGTCACATGTTGAATTTTATCATATATTTCAGATCTAAAAGTGAAAAGTTGATAAAAATAATTTTTTCTTTTTTTTATGGTCATAATTGTTAAAATCGATAAACCGCAACATTGTTTTTCACGATAAATTTTCGACATTTTTAACCTAAGTTTTGAACATTATGAGTGTCATGGTATTATTCCAGAATGTTCATGAGTCTAAATTTCAAATTTTAAATTTATTTGAATTTTTTATAATTTAATTTGAAGTTTATAGCATAATTTTGTATTTTAGGTCCATTTATGAACAATATTAAGAAAACAAGTTTAATTATTGTCAAAATGTTAGTGGAGACTAATTTTGAGTCCTAATATGGTTAGAGTAATTAACTTGTACATAAATATGAATTTATGTAATTATTGTGATTTTAATAAGTTAAATCACGCAAATCCGTAAAAACCGATTAATATACGATATTGGCTCTTAAAAGGCGATTTAGCATAAAATTTAGCATGTTCATACATATTATAATGCTGCATTTTATTTATGAATGTCATATTTTAATTTTATGTAATTTTTAAATTATGTAATTTTACTTAGTATGGCCTTAGTTTTAATTGGTATTACCCGAAATGTATGAGAATATCGATTCGGTTGTAATTTTTGTGATCTCGTATCACCGTTTTGTAATTTAATAGATTTATTTTTTTTTTAATTACAAATGTATAATAGGAAATTATGTAATTCATTTTGTAATTTATTATTCCGGAGTTCCTTGAAGACGGTGCCATTCGAGAAGGCAATCCGTCAAAGAAAGTGTTGCCTTGAAATGCGTGCCAAGACCGAAGTTCAAGGGACCAAAGGAGTTGGTTTCCGAATTTGTAAATAGTTTATTAGATTTACTATTTTAGGAAGGCCATACTAGGATTTTTATGTTTTGCATTTTATTTATATGTTGCATGCATCGCTAAATCGCCATAACTAAACATGCATTTTAATCGAGTTTATCGACCGTGTCAATTACAATTATCGTAGTTCACCGCTTTAGTTCACTTAAAACGTGATAGATAATAAATTGACATGACCTCTCGCTAAAATAAACAATTGAGACTTAGCCTTACCAAAAAGTAGAAACCATGAAAACCTATTTCGTGAGGGAGTGCGCTCGGCCACACCGGGGTACAAACCTTGTTACGTAGGGGAAGTGGGTGATAAATGTCTATCCACCGAATTCATGTTGATAAGGGATGAATCGGCTACACCGTGCCCAAGTTAATGTGGATTTGGATCATGGACACATTTATTCGAAATTTGGGTTGAACTCAACAAAAGTATTGATAAGGGATGAATCGGCCACACCGTGCCCTTGTCGGATGTGTTTTGGGCTAAAGATAAATGTTAATGTAATTTTATCGACCAAGAGTTCTAAAAGTAGAATCGATTAAAAAGTTAATCCACCGAGTTATATTGATAAGGGATGAATCGGCCACACCGTGCCCAAGTTAATATGAATTTGGATCTTGGAATCATTTATTATAGTTGGGTAGAGGTCATTATATAAATGCTCATATCTTGTTAAATTTTATTTACAAGTATGACTAAAAAGACAAATGTTAATATTTCCTTTTCCTCCAAACTTGTAGTTCATTACAATGAATCCATCAAACGCTACTACACCGATAACTATTGAGTCTTGCCACAATGTTCTTGACGACGTTTGATTCAACAATGATTTCGACACAACTAGAGAACTTCATTTTGGGATAGGTTCGGATGAAAACATAAACTTCATCACTTCTTCTAGACCACCTACTACAATAAGATCTCTTGTGAGCCGGTCTCAGGAAGACCGCCTCATAAAATCTATAGGATCTTTATCTTTGGAAGAGAAAGATGCCAAAACTAGTGGGAGCTCAAGCAATCAAGCTCTTGCTTCTAAGGGAAAAAAGGTTCAAGAAGAAGGGAAAGAAAGGGAAAAACTTCAAGCAAGTTGAAGATGAATGCCATTATTGCTATGGCATGGGACATTGGCTTAGGAATTGTCCTATATATTTGCGAAATATAAGGGAAGGAATCATCGTTCAAAAAGGTAAAATTCCCTAGGAAATTTATGTTATTGATGTAAATTATACTTCCACTACGACATGGGTACTGGATACCGGTTGTGGTTCTCACCTTTGTAATCATTTACAGGGGTTAAGAGACGTGAAGAGGCTTAGCAAAGGAGATGTGGATCTACGCCTTGGAAATGGAGCTCGAGTAGCGGCTGAATCCAAAGGAACTTATGTATTAGCTTTGCCTAATGGATTTGAGTTGTATTTACATAATCGTTTTTATGTGCCTACACTTTCTAAAAACATTATTTCTATCGCCATGTTAGACATGGACGGTTTTTGTTTTGTCATTAAAAACAATCGTTGTATTATTTCAAGGAACGACTTGGTTATAGGCCAAGCTCCTTCCATTAATGGCATTTACATTTTAGAAACCTCGAATCCAACTAATGACATCTACAACATTCAATCAAAGAAACTCAAATCAAGTGATCCAAATGAATTGTTCATTTGGCATTGTCGATTAGGTCACATAAACGAGAATCGCATCAAAAGATTAATTTCGACTAATGTGATTACACCATTTGATTATCAATGATATGGAACATGCGAATATTGCCTTCTTGGCAAAATGACTCGTAATCCTTTTAGCGGTAAAGGAACTCGAGCAAGTGAACTATTGGGACTCATACATACCGATGTGTGTGGACCAATGAGTATCACCGCTCGAGGAAATTATGACTACTTCATAACCTTCACCGACGACTTGAGTAGATATGGGTATATCTATTTAATGAGCATAAGAGTGAAGCCTTTGAGAAATTCAAGGAATTTCAAAATGAAGTAGAGAACCAATTGAACAAAAGGATAAAAGCACTACGATCCGATCGTGGTGGAGAATATCTTAGTCATGAATTCGATTCACACTTGAAAGGTTGTGGCATAATATCACAACTATCTCCAGCCGGAATACCACAACTCAATGGTGTTGCCGAAAGGAGAAATCGAACCCTACTTGATATGGTTCGATCAATGATGAGTCAAACCGAGCTACCAAACTCGTTTTGGGGATTTGCGATTCAAACCGCAATTAGATCTTTGAATAATAGTCCCACGAAGACAACCGAAAAGACTCCATATGAGATGTGGACGGGAAGGGTTCCTAATATATCCTATATGAAGATTTGGGGATGTGATGCTTACGTCAAGGCAAAGACCGACAACAAGCTTGCCCCAAGATCCGAAAAATGCATCTTTGTAGGTTACCCCTCGACCTCTCGAGGATACTACTTCTACAAACCTCAAGAAAACAAAGTGTTTGTGTCTTGTGAAGCTGTCTTCTTAGAAAGAGAGTTTATTTCTAAGAGACAGAGTGGGAGAAATTTTGAACTTGATGAAGTTCAAGAGCCACAAACCGAGGTAGAGACGCAAGAAGATGTTCCTTCGTCGTCTAGCGCAGTTGTCCCTCCACCACTTAGAAGAACGGGCCGAGTTATTCGCCATCCCGATCGATATGTCGGACTTATCGAAGAAGATGGAACACTCGATGTGTTGCTTTTAGAAAGTGACGAGCCCACCACCTACAAAGCCGCAATCTCTAGTCCAAATTCCTCCTTATGGCTTGAAGCCATGAAGTCCGAGATGGATTCTATGCATGAAAACCAAGTTTGGAACTAGGTGGATTTGCCTAAAGGGGCAAGACCTCTTCAATGCAAATGGATTTTCAAGGTAAAAAATGGCATAGAAGGACATGATGATGTCTACAAAGCCATGATAGTGGCAAAAGGATTTACCCAAGTCCAAGGTCTTCATTATGATGAAACCTTCGCCCCCGTAGCCATGCTAAGATCCATACGGATTTTGTTAGCGATTGCCGCATTTCATGATTATGAAATATGGCAAATGGATGTCAAAACCGCTTTTCTAAATGGGAATTTAGAAGAGGAGGTGTACATGATACAACCCGAAGGTTTTATTGATTCTAAAAATCCTAACAAAGTATGCAAACTTAAGAGATCCATTTATGGACTTAAGCAAGCATCAAGAAGTTGGAATCATCGATTCGATCATGTGATAAAAGAGAATGGTTTCACTCGAAGTGTTGAGGAACCATGTTTATACATGAAATTTAGTGGGAGCAATGTTGTGTTCCTAATCTTGTATGTCGATGACATACTACTCATTGGAAATGATATTCCGATGTTGTCTTCGATTAAGAAGTGGTTAGGTAACCACTTCCAAATGAAGGAGTTAGGAGAGTCACAACGCATATTAGGTATCCGGATCCATAGAGATAGATCCAAGAGGATATTGGCACTAAGTCAAAAATCTTATGTTGATAAGATTCTTCGACGTTTCAGCATGGACAAATCAAAAAGGGGATTGGTACCTATGGTAACTGGGACAATATTGAGCAAGTCTCAATCGCCTTTCGAACCCCATGTTGTTGAACGCATGAAGTTGATCCCTTATGCTTCCGCTGTTCGATCAATCATGTACGCCATGATATGCACACGTCCTGATGTCTCGTATGCCTTGAGCATGATGAGTAGATATCAAGGAAATCCAGGTGAGAGTCACTGGATAGCCGTCAAGAACATCCTTAAGTACTTGAGAAGAACTAAGGATTCTATCTTAGTGTTTGGAGGAGACACCGAGCTCCGTCTTAATGGATACACGGACTCAAGTTTTCAAACGGATAGAGATGACATGAAATCACAAGCTGGTTTTGTTTTCATGCTCAATGGTGGTGCTGTTAGCTGGAGAAGCTTCAAGGAAGCTGTGTGATGCGTGTCTTTTATATAAGGTTTTCACCTCATTTTTACACGCATTTCTGTGCTTTTTATGTAGCATCTGGCTACAAATACCCCCGAATATTCTACTTTGGTCCGTTTATTGTAATTTGCAGGAATTGACCGAAGAGGAGCTAAATCGAGCCTTAATTGTCCCAATTGTATGCATTCATGGGAAATAAGGAGCCGGAGCTTGGAAATCTAACACTTGGAAGACGCATGAGCTGAATTCGGGAAGCAAATCAGGTCCTAACGTGCCTATATAGCTCGATCGAGTGGTTTTCTACTCGATCGAATGCTTAAATATACTCAAGGTTGGTCGATCGAGCTGTTTAGAGGGCCATCGAGGTGTTTTTGCAAGAGCTGCTCGATCGAGTGATTTGTATCCCCTCGATCGAGTGGTTTGGTGATGATATTGCTCGATCGAGTAGATTACTCCTACTCGATCGAATGGTTTCTCGTGCTTTAGTCAATTTCCGCCTAATCATATTATGGGCTTTTGTAATTAGTCCATAGATTAGGTTTTTGGATGTTTTTCTAGTATAAGACTGAAGAAGGGTAACTACGTGAGGCAGCTCTTCGACTACTACGTTCGTTCTACTCTAGTGCTGGTGACTGTTCTTGGATTTTGCTTTTCTTTTACTCTTTGCATTTCGATTTGGAACACGATTGGTATTATCATTCTACTTTTATCCCTAATTTTATTTATTGCTTTAATCCCTTCTTCTCTTTAATTGCTATCATAGTTGTTTCATTGGAATCCTTATTAGTTTCATCGCCATGTCTAGTTTTAATTATCAATTTGTCATTATCGTTAATTCATTGGCTATGAGTAACTAATTCCTTGCTAAGACTATAGGGGATCCGTAATATGAAGGGAGAGTAATCGATTTATTAGGTTAATGCCGGTACGGTCTTTGTTGGTTAAATGCTACAATTAACTGTATCTTTCTAATTGAGTCGACGCAATTAGACCAATAATTCCTAGTGAACCTTGACCTGGACCGAAAGGTTGGAAAAGGTAGACTAGTAGCAAACAATAGAGTATTGCAGTGAGGACGAAAGTTAAGTTGTTTACACTTTAGGGTGAATTAAGGACCGAAAGGTGACGTTCGCTACCCCTTAGACCATATTTGCATTGACCTGAGACCTAGATTACTCGACCGGATGATTATGGTGAACCGTTTGTCTTAGCTATTTTTCTCTATCTGTTATTTCCCCCCTTTTATTTCTCTTTCCCTTATTCTCTTTAGTTAGAAAACCACATTTTATAAACCTCTTTGGTTACTTGACGAACTTAGATTTAGCTGACATTTTCCTACCTCTCTGTGGATTCGACCCGACTTCCCTAGCTATATTAGTTAGAGACAGTTGGTATTTTTGACAGGTACGCGACAGACGTGTCAAATTTTGGCGCCGTTGCCGGGGAGGTGGCGCAATTTTGTTGCTTTAGTTAAGTTTGTCTCTTGTCTCAAGGAATTTATTCCTTGAGGCTGATCTCATTTCTGCAAAGTTTTGATTAGTTTTGCAGGTTAGTTGCTGCTTTGAAAGTTTATTTGCCAAGATGCCTACAATTACAGAGCATACAGAGCCATATGGTAGATGTGGCGAGGAGGGTCACGACCTTTATGAATGTATGGCAAGCGTAGAGCGCGCCCTTGCTTATAAGAAGTACAAGCAAGGGGTTCCTTTCTCTCAGCTATATGAAGAGATAAAGAGCGTCTCTACCCCTTCCACGCCAGCTCCGCTACCGATTCCTCCTCCCGCAAACGAAGAAATTACCGAGTTAAAGTCCATTATGATGAGCGTGTCAAATATGTCACGGCAATCTGAAACGGTTATATCGGAATTGAAAGAACAAGTCGCGCAGTTAACACAAGCCACGGCAGACCAAGCCAAGCTTCTTCCAATTTGCGATCCAGTCAGTGCAATGAATTTTCAAAATGACCTTACTCATGAAGAAGACGAGGTTTTGATAGCTGACGATAATTCGGATGATGACTTAAACGAGTTTTTGGAGGAAATACTTGCTGCGTGTGCTGTAACCACTCGATCGAGTGACTTTTCTGCTCGATCGAGCAGTTTAGCTCACCCTTCCACTCGATCGAGTAACAATAGTGGTCGATCGAGAGGTGCAGAAATCAATGTTGGTCGATCGAGCGACCATTTTACTCGATCGAGTAACTATGCCAAAGAAATCACTCGATCGAGTGATAAAAGTACTCGATCCAGTGCTTTAAGTGGCGGGGATCCTAAATTACTATCTAAAACCGCCACCGTGTCGTCTTCCCCTGCTGTGGAGACGTCATGCATTGATAAGGGTAAAGAAAAGGTTGCGGGACCGCTCATCGCTACCAAGGTGCCCTTCCCAAGTCGTCTGAAGGACGCAAAGATTGAGAAACAGTACGGTAAGTTCGTGGACGTCATGAAGAACCTCCAGGTAACTGTCCCTTTTTCCGAACTTGTTACTCAGGTACCCACTTACGCCAAGTTTATGAAGGACATTTTGACGCGTAAGAGAAATTTGAGTGAATTTGAGACGATTTCATTTATGGAAGAGTCTAGTAATTTGCTGTTGAATAAGGCCCCTCCAAAAATGAAAGACCCGGGCAGCTTTTCTATTACCTGTGTCATAGGCAATATGGTTATTGATACGGCCCTTTGCGATTTAGGTGCCAGTGTCAGTGTCATGCCCCTTCTTGTCTGCAAGAAACTGAAGATGAGTCATTTCAAAGTGACCAACATTACCCTACAGATGGCTGATAGATCTGTTAGGAGGCCCTTAGGTGTCTTAGAGGACGTGCCTGTGAAAATAGGCAAGCTTCCCAGTAGACTTCATTGTTTTGGATATAGTTGAGGACACTCAGACCCAAATTATCTTAGGAAGACCATTCCTTTGCTGTTTGGGTCATTATTGATGTCGACAAGGGCGTCGACTCTTGCGATAGGGGATGACGCTATCACATTCAGTTTGCCCAGTACTTTAGCCCACCCAATGATAGAGGACACTTGCTATTCGGTGGATATCATTGATGAGTCTATTTATGACTTCTGGTCGGGTTCTTTTATGAAGGACCCACTAGAAGCTCTCATGATTTTTGATGAGTGTGCAGATAGCCCAGATGACGATGACGCTGCGTTGGATTTGCTTGTTGATGATCTAGATGAGCATGAGGGAGAACAGGTGGAACAAATGATTAGCACTCTTTGCTCCATTGAGGTAAAGGTACCGGAACGTAAGCCTCTCCCTTCTCATCTTAAATATGCTTTCTTAGACAATACAGAGCAATATCCAGTCATTGTTAGTGCCAAGCTTAGTGATGATCAGCTGACCTCTTTGTTAGCTGTACTTAAGAAAAACAGGAAAGCAATGGGCTATTCACTGGATGATATCACGGGGATTAGTCCCGATATTTGTATGCACAGGATAGAACTGGAGGAAGATCACAAACCTTGCAGACAGGGTCGCCGGCTGAATTTTTGAGGAAGATGCGAGGATGTTGTGATGGCCGAGGTAATGAAGTGCTTTGGATGCGGTATTATTTATTCGTCGGTAATTCTAAATGGGTGAGTCCAGATCGGGTAGTCCCGAAGAAAGGAGGGACAATCGTAGTTAAGAATGAGAAGAATGAATTAATACCTACTCGAGTTGTGTTGGTTGGCGGATGTGCATAGACTACGGGACAATTTGAATGCCGCCACCAAGAAAGATAACTTTCCCCTTCCTTTTATTGATCAAATGGTAGAAAGGTTAGCTTCTCATAAGTTTTTCTGCTATTTAGACGGGTATTCAGGGTTCTTTCAGATCCCTATCCACCCAGACGATCAGGCTAAGACTACATTTACCTGTCCCAAGGGCGTTTTTGCGTATCGCAGAATGCCTTTTGGTTTGTGCAATGCCCCTGCCACCTTCCAAAGGTGTATGATGGGGATATTTTCAGAGTATATTAAGTCTATCATGGAAGTTTTTATGGACGATTTCAGTGTTTATGGAAGTGATTTTTCTAATTGTCTGTCTAACCTTGAGAAAGTGTTGCGGTATTTGTATTGAGGTTAATCTTGTCTTTGAATCGGGAGAAGTGTCACTTTATGGTCAACGAGGGAGTTGTCTTAGGGCACTTAGTTTCTGATAGGGGAATAGAGGTTGACAAAGCAAAGGTGGAAGTGATTCAGCAATTACCACCTCCTGTTAATGTTAAGGGGGTGAGGAGCTTCCTTGGTCACGCTGGCTTTTATCGCCGGTTTATCAAGGATTTCTCCAAAATTGCTAAACCACTTACACAGCTGTTGCTTAAGGATGCCCATTTTGTGTTTACTGACGCTTGTCTTTCTGCTTTTAACAGGTTAAAGAAGGCCTTAGTCTCTGCGCCGATCATACAGCCTCCAAACTGGGACTTGCCGTTTGAGATTATGTGTGACGCGAGTGACTATGCACTAGGAGCGGTGCTGGGCCAGAGGAAAGACAAAGCTTTGAATTCTATCTACTATGCGAGCCGAACTCTGGATGAGGCTCAATTGAAGTACACTACCACTGAGAAGGAGTGTTGTTTGTAGTTTATGCCTTAGAGAAGTTTCGTACTTATTTAGTTGGGTCAGAAGTCACTGTTTTTACTGACCATGCAGCTTTGAGACATCTCCTTGCTAAGAAGGAGGCCAAACCACGGCTACTGAGATGGATACTCCTTCTTTAGGAGTTTGATTTGCAGATTAAGGATAAGAAAGGAGCTGAGAACGTTGTAGCTGATCACTTGTCGCGGCTGATGCGACAAGAAGGGGAAGATTCTCTACCCATTGATGATTCTTTTCCTGACGATACTTTGATTGCTGTTATATCGTCTATTGTTGACCAAGAGCCTTGGTATGCAGATATAGCTAACTTCGTTGTCGTGGCAAGTGCCGCTTTGACCTTTCTCATCAGCCAGAAGAAGCGTTTTACGTATAACGCTAAGCGATTACGGGGGACGATCCTTACTTGTTTAAGGAATGTGCAGACGGTCTCTACAGATGGTGTATTCCGCAATGGGAGACCAAAATAGTCCTGGAAGGCTGTCACTCCTCTTCATATGGTGGTCACCACGGTCCATCGCGTCATCGTGGCTAAGGTACTTCGATCTGGTTTTTCTTGGCCTTCTTTGTTTGCGACGCTAAGTCTTTTGTTTCAGCTTGTGATGCTTGCCAACGATCAGGGAACATTTCAAAGAGACATGAGATGCCACAGAACGGCATCCTAGAGGTTGAGGTCTTCTATGTCTGGGGCATTGATTTCCAAGGACCGTTCCCCTCCAGTAAAGGTAATAGGTATATCTTGGTAGCTGTAGACTATGTGTCAAAATGGGTTGAGGCAATTGCTTCGCCTCATTGTGATGCTAAGACCGTGATAAAGATGTTTAAAAAGATCATATTCCCCCGTTTTGGTGTCCCTAGGGTCGTCATTAGTGATGGGGGGATGCATTTTAAAGAAAAGAAACTAACTTCCATCGTCTGCAGAGTTGGTGTCCAACACCAGCGTGGTTTGGGGTATCATCCCCAAACTAGTGGTCAGGTAGAGGTCTCTAATCGCGAGTTGAAAGAGATCTTGTCTAAGGTAGTTTCTAAATCACGGAAGGACTGGAGTCTTAAGCTAGATGACACATTATGGGCTTACAGGACTGCCTTTAAGACACCAATAGGTGCATCACCATATAGGCTAGTTTATGGGAAATCGTGTCACTTACCTGTTGAATTGCAATGTAAGGCCTGGTGGGCAATTCGTGCGCTTAATTATGATCCGAAGTTGTGTGGTGAGAACCGTCTTTTGCAGCTAGATGAACTGGAAGAGTTTAGGCTTAATGCCTATGACAGCTCGCGCATTTACAAGGAAAAGACGAAGAGATGGCATGACAAGAGAATCTTACCTCGTGAGTTTCATGTTGGGCAAAAGGTGCTTCTGTTCAATGCCCGGCTGAGATTATTTCCTGGCAAGCTGAAGTCCAGATGGAGTGGTCCTTATACGGTAACAACTGTTACTAAATTTGGATCCGTGGAGCTAGAAGATTCAGAGGGTCGTAGATTCAAGGTAAATGGCCAATATGTGAAGCATTACCACGAGACGAATGAAGCGGACAATCGTGTCGAAGTCTTACGCTTCGACGAGCTTGACGCGCCGGTAAATTGATGCCAGAAAGGTCGTGCGGGACCTCTTAAACCAGCACTCTCCGGGAGGCAGCCCGGACTGTTTTATTGTACTTTTGTTGAACTATTTAATTTTCTTTAGGCTTACGTTGAACTTTAGACGCTGTCTTATGAACTCCATCTGCATTTTCTTTGCTTTTAGTGCGTGTTTGCAGGTAAAAGTACTCGATCGAAAGATAATGTGCTCGATCGAGCGCTTTTTGAGGCAGATTTCACTCGATCGAGTGATATAGTTCTCGATCGACTAAAACCGAAACCATGCTTAATCGATCGAGTGGTGTTTTGCTCGATCGAGTTCCTCCATGCAGCAGTTCATTCGATCGAGCTGTCCCAAGTGCTCGATCGAATGGTATGACTTCCAGCAGCTGTTTTACGTCTATGGAGCCACTGCTTGACTTTTCTTGACCTCCCATGTTCATGGTCGGTTTGGGGAGGTCCCTCCTTATGACGTTTTGTAAGTTTTCCGACTCCACTTCTCCTTTTCCTTTCAGTTTGCATTTCTTTCCCTATTTTTGGTACAATGAGGGCATTGTACGGTTTGGTTTGGGGAGGTATGCATCCATATCTGTGTCTGCATGTTTTCTTGCATTTTTGTTTCCATGTTTATTATTTCCGCATGCATTGTTGTTTAAAAAATTATATAAAAATCATATAATTCAAAAATTTTCAAAAATTTCACGTTTAAATTGAGTCGGAACGTTTGAACATTGACGCTACTTTGAATCCTTACTTGAGCCCTGCATATTCTTGACATTTAGTTGGCGTGGTCATGTGCATAATCTACGAGTTTTTGTTTCTTCTTTATCTGAACGAATAGACTTGATTCATTATGTCGGCAAGCTACATTACATTCTGAGGTTAGAGCTCTTTTAAACTGGTGACATTCATGACCGGTTTCATTTAGGATGTGAGTAGTACTCTCTTTAAGACATGTAACATCAATTTGCATAAGCATGAGTCTAGTCTTCTTAATACCTGTATGCATTCGGTCTGTGGATGGTGACGCGTGTTAGGAGAGGCAGTCCCCTTTATTTCATTCTACCCATGAGCTTCACATAGCCAAATTGCCTTTTTGTCCTGTCAACTACTTTCTATAATACTTCCTACCCTAGCTGAGCTAGTAACGAGTAGTTCTTGGAATGTTTTATTGCAATATGGTTATTTCATCTGATTTCAGAAGATGGTGGAAGAAAATAAAAGAAAAAAAAATGTTGAATTGAAGAAAAAAAAGAGAACGAAAAAATGCGGAGAAAGAAAAAAAAATGGAAAATGAAGAAAAAAAAAATTTCAAAAATGAAAGAGAATGAGAATTGTATAATGATTCACACTCCCATGTCTTATCTATATTTTATGGGGAGTTGACGACTTTTGGTGTTTTGTGAGTCCAGTGCATAATTTTGCACCGTTTTATCTTGCTGTCATGAGTACGAAGTTGGGATGCAGGCTATATTTGGATCCGTTGTTGCTAGCCTGGCTATTAACCCCACATATCCAAATTCATTTTAGCCCCTTCTTACCCATTACCTCACTTACCCAAATGTAAGTCCTCGGCACGTGTCTTGGTCATTAGTATGGTTGGAATGCATATGTACGGTTGTAGATACTTTATTCATGTTAACTGCATGCATGTTCTTATAGGTCGAGTTAGGTGAGTGTCTGATTCCTTCCTATCCTTCACATTTATACTCACCTTGTGCCTGATTTTGAGTGACGAGCGACCCGTGAGAGTCCGACATCTTTTGAGTCTTGCAAGGTCGACGGTTCAGTAAGCTTGAAACATTAATTTAACTCGTTTGCACTTTTCAGTTGCCACTTTGTCATTTTGTTGCATTAAATTGGTTCTAGTGGATGATTTGTAGCTGATGCGTTGGTTCCGTTCCGTTGTTCACCCTTAGTTGCATTCATATTTGCTTGGGGACAAGCAAATGTTTGGTTTGGGGAGATTTGATGCGTGTCTTTTATATAAGGTTTTCACCTCATTTTTACACGCATTTCTGTGCTTTTTATGTAGCATCTGGCTACAAATACCCCCGAATATTCTACTTTGGTCCGTTTATTGTAATTTGCAGGAATTGACCGAAGAGGAGCTAAATCGAGCCTTAATTGTCCCAATTGTATGCATTCATGGGAAATAAGGAGCCGGAGCTTGGAAATCTAACACTTGGAAGACGCATGAGCTGAATTCGGGAAGCAAATCAGGTCCTAACGTGCCTATATAGCTCGATCGAGTGGTTTTCTACTCGATCGAATGCTTAAATATACTCAAGGTTGGTCGATCGAGCTGTTTAGAGGGCCATCGAGGAGTTTTTGCAAGAGCTGCTCGATCGAGTGATTTGTATCCCCTCGATCGAGTGGTTTGGTGATGATATTGCTCGATCGAGTAGATTACTCCTACTCGATCGAATGGTTTCTCGTGCTTTAGTCAATTTCCGCCTAATCATATTATGGGCTTTTGTAATTAGTCCATAGATTAGGTTTTAGGATGTTTTTCTAGTATAAGATCAAGAAGGGTAACTACGTGAGGCGGCTCTTCGACTACTACGTTCGATTTCTACTCTAGTCTTTGGTGATTTGTTCTTGGATTTTGCTTTTCTTTTACTCTTTGCATTTCGATTTGGAACACGATTGGTATTATCATTCTACTTTTATCCCTAATTTTATTTATTGCTTTAAGCCCTTCTTCTCTTTAATTGCTATCATAGTTGTTTCATCGGAATCCTTATTAGTTTCATCGCCATGTCTAGTTTTAATTATCAATTTGTCATTATCGTTAATTCATTGGCTATGAGTAACTAATTCCTTGCTAAGACTATAGGGGATCCGTAATATGAAGGGAGAGTAATCGATTTATTAGGTTAATGCCGGTACGGTCTTTGTTGGTTAAATGCTACAATTAACTGTATCTTTCTAATTGAGTCGACGCAATTAGACCTATAATTCCTAGTGAACCTTGACCTGGACCGAAAGGTTGGAAAAGGTAGACTAGTAGCGAACAATAGAGTATTGCAGTGAGGACGAAAGTTAAGCTGTTTACACTTTAGGGTGAATTAAGGACCGAAAGGTGACGTTCGCTACCCCTTAGACCATATTTGCATTGACCTGAGACCTAGATTACTCGACCGGATGATTATGGTGAACCGTTTGTCTTAGCTATTTTTCTCTATCTGTTATTTCCCTCCTTTTATTTCTCTTTCCCTTATTCTCTTTAGTTAGAAAACCACATTTTATAAACCTCCAATTTGGTTACTTGACGAACTTAGATTTAGCTGACATTTTCCTACCTCTCTGTGGATTCGACCCGACTTCCCTAGCTATATTAGTTAGAGCCAGTTGGTATTTTTGACAGGTACGCGACAGACGTGTCACTTTGACTGCGGATTCAACAACGGAGGCTGAGTACATTGCAGCATCAGAAGCTGCCAAGGAAGCTGTATGGATCAGGCAATTCACGGAAGGTATAAGAGTAGTACCTACCGCCAATGATCCCATCACTCTCTATTGTGATAATAGTGGGACGATCTTCCAAGCTAAAGAGCCAAAGTCTAGTAATAGATCTAGACATGTACTTAGAAAATATCATGTAATTAGAGATTTCATTGAAAGAAAGGAAATTGCGATATGTAAGGTTGGGACGGATGATAACATAGCTGATCCGCTCACCAAGCCTTTATCGCACGCTAAGCATGATGGACATGTTGCGTCCATGGGACTTAAACGCATGCCAGTTTTTGGTTAGATTTTGATATGAAATAAAAGAGTTATTTTATTTGCTCATATGCATAATCACATTTGTCTTTTATTTTTCCATTACTTTGTCATATTCAAATGGGTTGTGGAGACAAGATTGAACCCCATTAAAGTGAACTAAATTGACATAGTAATCGCCCATAGTCACATGTATGAGGTGACGTCTCGAAGTGACTAGAGTGTGATGCGATTGATGGCAAGTTCAAGTGCCATAGAGTCATATGAGAATGACTAGTCGATCACATAGGCAGACTGTTAGGAACACTTTGTCGGGCTAATGACCGCTTATAGAGTTCTGGCAAATTTATATAGCCTGGTCGTGGCGAGAGATACTATAGTATTCTAATGAGTCGATTCTTTTGACTAAAGACTGTTTGCCTAAGGTGGCACAGTTTCCGATTAGCTTTGATTTATGTTACTACGACCTTCGTAAATGGGGTCAAATGGGCATATTTTGGGTTATGATGGCTGTGGCTAGTCGAAGGGAATAAATGCGATAGGAATTTTCCACCCCTTGTCAGGGTTATAACAATATCTCAGGGCCACTCGAAAAGTAATGAACTGGAAATGCGTGGCCACGCTCGGAAGGTATCTATGGTAGATAATTTCGGTCAATCAGTTATTCTCCAGATCGAGGAACCCACTCTCGATATGATCACTTGCAAGTACGACCTGAAAGACACCTTGCATTGAGTGGGAGATAGTAATAGGACAAGAGATTTGGTGACGCACACTTGTCGAGGACAAGTGGGAGATTGTTGGAATATGTGTCCTCCGACAATAATGCGATCACAACTGTTGATCATGATGATCACATGTTTAAATCTCATTTTAAAAATACATGTGGGATGTAATTATTTACAGTCAACTGGTCCACACATATCGGTAATGATTGGCTGACTAGAGTTTGACATTACTGTCGTGCGACGGTGGTGATCGGTTGATCCCCTTAGGTCATACCTAAAGGGTGACACTCTTAATTGATTATTTAATTGATCATATGTCGATACGGGTTAATTAAATTGCTTAAAATTGACGGACGATTTTGTGAGTATTATTGACGTGTCTTATTGTAATTCGATTAAATAAGATACGGTCTAAGTAATCAAATTGTTTTATTACTTAGATAAAATTATTGTTTACGAAACAACTGAAACTGAATGAATAATTTATTATAAATACAAGACGTTGAAATTTATAATTTGATAAACCGTTTTGGTACAAGTAATTACGAATTACTAGTCGATTTTGTAAATGACATATTTTATGAGTATGTTGATTTTTAATATGTTAAAAATACATTACAATTTCACATGTCAAATAACATGTCACATATGTCACTATTGACAAATGACAAAATAAAATAGACCTTCCATTTTATGTTAAAAGTGCCGAAATAGTGGAGGGAGTATAATGTTTAAATTGTGTTAATTGTTTGAGTGGAAAACAAAATGATTACACACCTATTTGTAGCCATGCAAGTCTATTTTCTTGGGAAGAAAATGAGCACCATGCATTGGCTCCCCTACCACCCCTCCCACCGGTTTTTAGAGGTAAAAAAATGCCAATGGTTTTTCCCTTAATTTATTCACTACTTCACAATATAATTTCTAGTGTAAGAAATTATAAAACCTCTCTCTACATCTTATGAAAAATTAGAGAAATAAAATCTCCAAAACCCTACCTCTCTTGGCCGAAAAACAAGAGAACAAAATTAATATTTTGGGTCATATTAGTAAGATTAATATTGTTCTAGATCTAATAATATTAGTCTTTTAAGAGGTTACCTTGGGTATAAACTTTTAGGAGGGATTCTATTTTGGATCCTTTGTTCATCCATTATAAGGAAGCTCAAGAACAAGTGAGAAGGAGAACTCATTTGTGCCCTAATTTCCGAAATCATATAGTAAGATTGATGATTTCTTCTCTTATCTTATTTATGTTTGCATGCATAAGATCTAGCTTTTATTTTATGACTAAATAAATCATTTCATATATGAATATGTAAATTAATGAGATTAATAATTCTAACAGTTTCGACTCAAATCAAACGTGCAGATTTTTTAATTTTATGTGATTTTTTGTTTTTTTTTTTTTAAAAACGACAATGCATGCGGAAATAAGTAAACGTGCAAACGCAAAATGCAAGAAAACATGCAGACACAGATATGGATGCATACCTCCCCAAACCAAACCGTACAATGCCTTCATTGTACCAAAAATAGGGAAAAAAAATGCAAACTAAGGAGAAAAGGATAACTGGAGTCAGAATACTTACAAGACATCATGAAGATGGACCTCCCCAAACCGACCATGAGCATGGGAGGTAATAGGTAGTCACACAGCAGCTCAACAGACGAAAACTAGCAGCTGGAAGATGGAATGGCTCGATCGAGTGACTTAGGACAGCTCGATCGAGTGGTTTGGTGTCAAAAATGCTCGATCGAGCGACTTGAAACAGCTCGATCGAGTGATCGTGAATCTGCAGCTTATCGATCGAGTATAGCAGTTACTCGATCGAGTGGTTATCAAGGCAAATAAGCTCGATCGAGTAGAAAAACTACTCGATCGAGTTGCTGCACCTGCAAAACACGAATAAGGAGCAAAGGAAATACAAAAGACGCATAGTTCAGCGTTTAAAGTTCAACAAAAAGCTAAAGACAGAGAAATAGTTCAACAAAAATACAATAAAACAGTCTGGGTTGCCTCCCGGAAAGTGCAGGTTTAAGAGGTCCCGCACTACCTTTCTGGGATCAATTAACTGGCGCGTCAAGCTCGTCGAAGTACAAGACTTCAACACGATTGTCTGCTTCATTTGCTTCATGATAATGCTTCACATACTGCCCATTCACCTTGAACCGATTTCCCTCGGGACCTTCCAGCTCAACGGATCCAAATTTGGTGACAGCTGTCACCGTATAAGGACCACTCCACCTTGACTTCAGCTTGCCAGGAAATAATCGCAGTCGGGCATTAAACAACAACACCTTCTGCTCGACATGAAACTCCCGAGGTAAAATCCTTTTGTCATGCCATCTCTTCGTCTTTTCCTTGTAAATACGCGAGCTATCATAGGTGTTAAGCCTAAACTCCTCCAATTCATCTAGCTGCAAAAGACGATTCTGACCACACAACTTAGGATCAAAGTTAAGCTCACGAATTGCCCACCAAGCCTTACACTCCAACTCAACAGGTAAATGACATGATTTCCCATAAACTAACCGATAAGGTGATGCACCAATCGGTGTCTTAAAGGCGGTTCTGTAAGCCCATAATGTGTCTCCCAATTTAAGACTCCAGTCCTTCCGTGATTTAGAAACTACCTTAGACAAGATCTCTTTAATCTCGCGATTAGATACCTCAACCTGACCACTAGTTTGGGGATGATACCCCAAACCACGCCGGTGTTGAACACCAACCTTAGACAGAATGGAAGTTAGTTTCTTTTCTTTAAAGTGCATTCCCCCCATTACTAATGACGACCCTAGGGACACCAAATCGGGGAAGTAGGACCTTTTTAAGCATTTTTATCACAGTTCTGGCATCACAATGAGGTGAGGCAATTGCCTCAACCCACTTTGACACATAATCGACAGCTACGAAAATGTACCTATTACCTTTATTAGACGGGAACGGTCCTTGGAAATCAATGCCCCAGACATCGAAAACCTCAACCTCTAAGATACCATTTTGTGGCATCTCATGTCTCTTTGAAATGTTCCCTGATCGTTGGCAGGCATCACAAGCTGAAACAAAAGCCTTAGCATCAGCATACAAAGAAAGCCAGTAAAAACCAGACTGAAGTACCTTAGCCACGGTGCGCGATGGACCGTGGTGACCACCATAGAAGGATTAGTGACAGCCTTCCAGGACTACTTTGGTCTCCCACTGCGGAATACACCGCATGTAGAGACCGTCTGCACATTCCTTAAACAAATAAGGATCATCCCAGAAATACTGCTTAGCGTTATACAGAAAACGCTTCCTCTGCTGATGAGAAAGGTCAGGTGGCAGCTTGCCACTGACAACGTAATTAGCTATATCTGCATACCAAGGTTCTTGGTTAACAATAGAAGATAATACGGCAAATAAAGAATCATCAAGAAAAGACTCATCAATAGGTAAAGAATCTTCTCCCTCTTGCCGTGACAAGATCGCGACGGATGATGATCACTCTACAACGTTCTCAGCTCCTTTCTTATCTTTTATCTGCAAATCAAACTCCTGGAGAAGGAGTATCCATCTCAATAGCCGTGGTTTAGCCTCTTTCTTAGCAAGGAGATGCGTCAAAGCTGCATGGTCAGTAAAAACAGTAACTTCTGACCCAATCAAATAAGAACGAAATTTCTCTAAGGCATAAACTACAAAACTAGCGGCTCTTTTTGATGGTGGTGTACTTCACTTGAGCCTCATCCAGAGTTCGGCTCGCATAGTAAATTGCATTTAAAGCTTTGTATTTCCTTTGGCCTAGCACCGCTCCTAGTGCATAATCACTGGCATCACACATTATCTCGAACGGCAAATCCCAGTCGGGAGGCTGTATGATCGGCGTAGATAGCAAAGCCTGCTTTAACCTGTTAAAAGCAGAAAGACATTCATCAGTAAATACAAAAGGGGCATCCTTAAGTAGCAGTTGTGTAAGTGGTTTAGCAATTTTAGAAAAATCCTTAATAAACCGGCGATAAAAGCCGGCGTGACCAAGGAAACTCCTCACTCCTTTAATAATAACAGGAGGAGGTAATTGCTGAATCACTTCCACTTTTGCTTTATCAACTTCTATTCCCCTATCAGAAACTAAATGCCCTAAGAAAACTCCCTCGTTGACCATGAAATGGCACTTCTCCCAGTTAAGCACGAGGTTAACCTCAATGCAGCGCTGCAACACTTTATCAAGGTTAGACAGGCAGTTAGAAAAATCACTTCCATAAACACTAAAATCATCCATGAAAACTTCCATAATACACTCAATATACTCTGAAAATATCCTCATCATGCACCTTTGAAAGGTAACTGGGGCATTACATAAACCAAAAGGCATCCTGCGATAAGCAAAAACGCCCTGAGGACAAGTAAAAGTAGTCTTAGCTTGATCATCCGGGTGAATAGGGATCTGAAAGAACCCTGAATACCCGTCTAAATAGCAGAAAAACTTATGAGAAGCTAACCTTTCTACCATCTGATCAATAAACGGAAGGGGAAAGTGATCTTTCTTGGTGGCGGCATTCAGCTGTCTGTAGTCTATACACATCCGCCAACCAGTCACTACTCTAGTAGGTATTAACTCATTTTTGTCATTCCTAACCACGGTAGTCCCTCATTTCTTAGGGACTACCTGAACTGGACTCACTCATTTAGAATGACCAACAGAATAGATAATACCTGCATCAAGCAGCTTCATTACCTCGGCCATCACAACATCTTGCATCTTTTGGTTCGGCCAGTGGCGACCTGTCGGCAAAGGCTTGTGATCTTCCTCCGGCTCTATCATGTGCTGCAAATATCGGGACTAATCCCCTTGATATCGTCCAAAGAATAACCCAAAGCTTTCTTGTTTTTCTTAAGCACGCTAACAAAGATCGGTGATCATTATCAAGCTTAGCACTAACAATGATTGGATATTGCTCAGTATCGTCTAAGAAAACATATTTTAGATGAGAGGGAAGAGGCTTACGTTCAGGTACCTTTACCTCAATGGAGCAAAGGGTACTGATCATCTGTTCAACTTGCTCTCCCTCAGCGTCGGTGAGTTCACACTCATCTAAATCATCTTTAAGAAAATCCAACACAGCGTCATCGTCATCTGGGTTATCTGCACACTCATCCAAAAGCATAAGAGCCTCTAGTGGGTCCTTTATAAAAGAACCTGCCCAGAAGACATAAATAGACTCGTCAACAATATCAACAGAATAACATGTGTCCTCTATCATTGGCCGAGCCAAAGTGCTAGGTAGACTGAAAGTAATCACGTCATCCTCTACTGCAAGAGTCAAACGCCCTTGTTTGACATCGATAATGGCCCCAGCTGTACAAAGGAACGGTCTTCCTAATATAATTGGGGTCCGGGTGTCCTCAGCTATGTCTAAAACAATAAAATCTACTGGTATAAAGAACTTGCCTATTTTCACAGGCACGTCCTCTAAGACACCCAAGGGTCGCCTAACAGATCTATTGGCCATCTGTAGGGTAATGTTAGTCAATTTAAGGTGACCAATATTTAATTTCTTGCAGATAGACAGGGACATGACACTGACGCTGGCTCCTAAATCACAAAGAGCCTTATCAATTACTTCATTGCCTATAACACAGGTAATAGAGAAACTACCCGGGTCCTTCATTTTAGGTGGAGCCTTATTTAAAAGTAAATTACTAGACTATTCCAAAAAAGAAACGGTCTCAAATTCACTTAGCTCTCTCTTACGCGTAACAATATCTTTCATGAATTTAGCATAAGTAGGTACCTGGGTAATAAGTGTTGGAGTAAGTGTCCCCGACAATAATGCGATCACAATTGTCGATCATATTGATCACATATTTAAATCTCATACTAAGAATACGAAAGGGATGATACATTACATATATATAGTCAACTGGTCCACACATATCGGTAATGATTGGCTGGCTAGAGTTTGACATTACTGTCGTGCGACGGTGGTGATCAGTTGATCCCTTGAGGTCACACCTAAAGGACGATTCCCTTAATTGAAAAGGTTGATTAATTGTATGACGATACAGATTAATTAATTCCTTAAAATTGAACAAATTATTATAAGAGAGAAAAAATGACATCTTATTCTAATGTGATTAAATGAGATTTTATTTAGTAATTTAAGAAGTTATATTACTAAAATCGGTGTTTGCGAAACACGCTAGATGAGAATGATAAGTCTGTTATAATTACAAGATGTTTTTAATTATACTAACTAGTAATCAAATGACCATTTTATGAGAAAGTAATTTTATATAACTAGTCAATTTCTTAAATATGATTTATTTAATTTGTAAATGATATTTAATTTGTTAAATATGCATTTTAAATTAAAACATGACATAAGACATGTCACATGTCACATGACATACAATTGTACAATTGACAAAAATAAAGTTTGATGAATCTAATTTGTATGAATCAATAACTAATAATACTAGTAGTAGTATATGAGTATTAAGAATCAATTTTAAGGTAAACCACATTACAAATATCTAGTACATATTAGTTTGTGGGATTAAGGGATAGTCTTGGGTGCTACTAATTGGAGGGCTTCAATTTTGAAGTCATGTATGTTCATCCATTATTGGAAAGCTCAAGAATTAACAAGAAGGAGATCTTGTTGGTGCCCATTTGACCGAAATTTAGATGGTGAGAAATTGATTTTCTTATCTCTTCTTATTTAGTTTGCATGCATAAGATTTGTAATTAATTTTATGACTAAATTAATTTGAAACATATATGAATATGTTAATTAATGAGATATAGATTTCTAACAAGCGGTATCATGAGCCTTGGTTGTTTGCATGCAAATCGGTTATAGTTTTTCCGGGTTATACGATTAACATATAAAACTTGTAAATTTGTGTTATTATGATATATCACGAAATAAATTTATGCATGTTAAAGTTTCTGGTCATAAAATGTTTTTAGGATATTTTGGTTGATTTATGGTGTTTTATTGTTCATTTTATATAATATTGGCATTAAAATGTGATTTTTATGATAAAAATGTCATTTTTGGACGAAAATTAGCTAAACTTCGAAATTTTCAGTGGTTTTTGGATATGTTTTCACATATATTATTTTTAGATGATCTGGAAATTGTCAAAAGTTTTGGAGTTCTTATGCTCGAAATATGGATTTTTCATGATAAAAATCGGATTTAGATGAAAAATAGGTTAATATGAGATAAATTTAGAATCTGGTCATAGAAATTTAGTATGTTGTCACATGCAATTTTACAAGATGTGTGTAAAATAATAGGTTATATTGAAGTCTTTATGCATGATTTATTGATTTTTGATGAAAAATAGCATAAATAGTGACTTAATTAGTAAATAATTGCTAAAACATACTCCATGACTAAGGAAAAACGTCACATATTGCATTTTATTATCTTTTTCAGATCTAAAATTGAAAATTTGGTGAATATAATTTCTCTCATGTTTTTATGATTTTATTGTTAAATCCGATAAACCGCAACATAGTTTTTCCGATAATTTTACGAAATTTTAACCTAAGTTTTTGAACATTATGAGTGTCATGGTATTTTTCCAGAATGTTCATAAGTTTAAATTTCAAATTTTGAATTTATTTGGAATTTTTGTGATTTATTTGAAATTTATAGCATTTTATTGTAATTTTAAGTCCATTAATGAACAAGTTTAAGAAATATGAGTTAATTATAGTCAAATAATTAGTGAAGACTAATTTTGAGTCCTAAGAGGTTAGGGTAATTAACTTGTGCATAAATATGAATTTATGTAATTTTGTGATTATAAAACGTTGAATCACGCAAATCCGTAAAAACCGTGTAATATACGATATTGGCTCCTTAAAGGCGATTTAGCATAAAATTGGGCATGTTCATACATATTATAATGCTGCATTTTATTTATGATTTTCATAATTTTACTTTATGTAATTTTGAATTATGTAATTTTACTTAGTATGGCCTTAATTTTTAATTGATATTACCCGAAATGTATGGGAATATCGATTCGGTTGTAATTTTTGTGATCTCGTATCACCGTTTTGTAATTTAATAGATTTATTTTTATTTTAATTACAAATGTATAATAGGAAATTATGTAATTTGTTATGTAATTTAATTATTCCGGAGTTCCTTGAAGACGGTGTCACTCAAGAAGACGATACATAAAGACGGTGTTACGAGATTCGTGTCAAGAGCCGAAGTTCAAGGGACCAATGAAGTTGGTTTCCGAATATGTAATAGTTAATTAGATTTTCTATTTTAGGAAGGCCATACTAGGATTTAATTTATGCTTTGCATTTTATTTATATGTTGCATGCATCGCTAAATCGCCATAACTAAAACATGCGTTGTCATTTTAATCGAGTTTTTCGACCGTGTCAATTATAATTATCGTATTTCACCGCTTTAGTTCACTTAAAACGTGATAGATAATAAATTGACATGACCTCTCGCTAAAAATAATCAATTGAGACTTAGCCTTACCAAAAATTAGAAACCATGAAGTACCAGTTTCACAAGGGAGTTTAGCCGGCTTTATCGTAAGACAAATCTTGTTACGTTGGTGAAGTGGGTGATAAATGTCTATCCACCGAATTCATGTTGATGAGGGATGAATCGGCCCTACCGTGCCCAAGTTGATGTGGATTTGGATCATGGACACATTTATTCGAAATTTGGATTGAGCTCAACGGAAGTATTCGTGACCGTAGTCGCATGTGTTCCGGGTTAAAGATAAATGTTAATGTAGTTCTAAAAGTAGAATCGATTAAAGAGTTAATCCACCGAGTTATATTGATAAGGGATGAATCGGCCCTACCGTGCCCAAGTTAATATGAATTTGGATCTTGGAATCATTTATCATAGTTGGGTAGAGGTCACTATGTAAATGCTTTACTTGTTATTTACAAGTATTAATATAACGATGAATGTTTTGTTTTCATTATTCCGTTATCATATTGTTCTATTTCTTCACCACAATTCTTATACGATATCATTTCGATTCAAATCTCCATTAAAACATCGTAACTAAAGACAAATATGAATTTGCTTCTAAAACCTCAAATGAACCATTGCTAAGGATCTCTTGTAAAGAGTATAGATAAAAGTTATTCATTATCAAAACAGGTTTTTTAATTCTTGACTAATACATCTACTTACAATGAATTGTTTCTAATTTTGGTAACTAGATTTGTTGGAAATCAAAATTGACCAAAATATCGCAACCACTTCAATGAAAGTTTTAAGACTAAAACGAACATATGAAGAGTAATCTTCATGAATTCAATTTTGCTTCTCAAAGCAAAGACTCATTGAAATGAGTGGGAGCATTCTCTTAAACCGTTAAGATGAGGATGAGGTTCAAGAAGTAAAGATTATAATGGAATTGATACAAGGTAATGTTAAAAGTAAAGTTATTGAGAATAACGATACTAAACCTATCAATCCCGACCGATAAAGTTTCCATTGTCTTAAATGTTGGACACTAGAAAGGAAACTACCCCAAATTTTTGAAGAATCAACAAGTTAGTTGTGGGACATCTAATGGGATCTTCTTCTTTAAATGTTTATTTGATTGACATAAATCTTGCTAGAACTACTTCGTCAATATTAGAAACCAGTGGAAGTTTTCATCATTGTATGCGATACATAGAATGATTAGAATATGACGACTAGCAACCATGATATCGAGAGATAGAGTCATTGTGTAATCAATCTAGTTTTGGGTTTATAGTTGTACTTAATTATGAATATTAAGTACATAAACTCTAAATAAGAATATATACTTGTTAAGATACAAAAGAGGTTTCACTTTTGTGACCCTATACACCACGATTTGATGTATGGCTAGCCCATTATCAAGGTGATTATATTCTAAACCAAACTAGAATGATATATCATGAAGATGATGCAAGACTCAAATTTGTAACCCAAGATTAAACCTTAAATTCTGGAATGATTAACGCAAAGAGTTATCGAGTACTCTTGAAACCATTAGATCTTATGGTATATGCGTATCTTGTATTCAAAGCAAGATGTCCCGTGCCTTTTGGTTGAAAAGGAGATCGAGGTTGTAAATCATTGATCCATAATAGGTTGATCATTTTCTTTTACCAACGATTTAAGTTGACGCTAATGTGTTCACTTAATAAGGTAAATAGAGAAATCTTTGAAGAAGTTCAAAGAGTTCAAGGAACCACGATTTAATCGTGATGGGATTATCAAAGTAAAGACTTTGATATAAGCCAAATGAAATGTGATATAGTATCACAAGTTAATCTCTCTTAAACACACATTATGGGATAATGTGTGGTTGGATAAGAAATCAAACACTATTCGATATGGTTTGGACTTCAATAAAGTTACTTTGAGTTACTTGTTCCTTTTGGGGATTTTATCATTTTGTCTAAATTATTTTTCCACTAAATCTAAAACGATTCATATGAGATATGAAATGGTAGGGTACCATGTTTGTAAGTTTTCATAAGAAACAAATGCTTATTTTTCCCTTTTCAATTATCACGAGTACAACGGGTTTGCGGCTCGTGAAGCTGTCTTTCTAAAATACAAGTTTATTTCTAGAAGACAGAGTGGGAGAAATTATTCAAGAGCCACAAAGAATGCAACAGAGAATGTTATGTCGCAAGAAACTAGTCTTTCTTGACTACATGAGACGTTTTGTGTAAGATGTTGTTTCTTTAAAAACCTAGGAGGTTAAATTCGTCACTTGTTTAAGATGATGAATTCATGCTACTTTTATAATAATGTAAAGAGCTTATAACTTACAAAAGAAATCGTTTGATTCAAGTTGATTACTTCTAGAAAGTAATGAACATATGACTTACATGAGAGTGTTTAAAGTGACAACTCAATACAAGGCTTAGAGCCATGAAAATCCGAAATAAAAAGGCTTGATTAGTGACAAAGGGTTTTGCACTAATAAAGAGAGATTTCAAAGCAAGATTGGTGGCAAAGAGTTTTGCACTGGTTGAAATGCTTAAGTCTATTTGGATCTTCTTAGGGTTTGTGTTTCATTATTATGAAATACATAGCGAGTGAATCTAAAACCCACTTCTTCAATTAGAAGGAATGTATTCAATACATGTCTTGAGTTTTGTAGATTCTTGCAATCCTAAGATAATGTGAAACTTAAGAGAGAATCTTAAGTAGGACATCAATGAGTTGGAATCAATGTTTTGATCATGTTATAAAACTTTTCTCGATAAGTCGAGAAGTTGTGTTTATACATGGAGTTTAGTGGGAGTTACGGAAATTTTAATTAGTCTTATATGTGGATGACATATTGATCATTGAGAATGATTTAAGACTTTTGGAGTATTATAATACATCTTTAATATCCGGATTTATGAAGATAAATCCACATGATATTAGCGTCAAGTTGATAAGATTCATGACTGGTTCAATCAAATTGAACATATTTGATTGATTCCATTTGCTTCCGCTGCCGAATCAATTAAATAGGAAATGATGTATAACACTTCATATACTTTGAGTATGATGAATTGTTTCAAAATCGAATTTAAGTAATAAGTTACCAAGTAAGCCATAAAGATTACCCTTAAGTGCTTGCAAAAGCATTAAGGATATAATGCAAAGTGTTTTTGATGCAATTTTGTGTAAGGGTGTTACACAAGTGACAATTGACAATTGAGATTGCGCATGGTTTCCGACAAAACCATAATCAAAACACATTAGGATGGTTAAGATACCATTGTGGCTATGTTATTTAAGAAATAGATTTTCTAGAATCGTTCTAGGCAATAAAGAACAATGAGAGAAATTTATAACGGAAATTGAGTACACTTGCAATCATGAGATGTGCAAGACGATGAGTCCCGCACACTGTGAAAACAGTGGGAGCTATTCTTGGGCTAGAGGGCCTATGTCTTGATTGGATCTCGACACGTACTCAGAAAGTTTTGTGATGCAAATGTATGCATTACAAAGGAAAACGAGTATGTAGTAAGGTTGAGTAAGATACAAGAAGTTGATAAAACCTACTAACCAAAGCCTTCTCATAGGCTAAACATGATGAGTCATGTCATTTCAATTGAATTGAAATGAACAACTACATACAAGATCAAATTAGATTATAGAACATGAAATAGTAATCAGGCATTGACTATTCATATGTGATAATCGCATTTGTCGTTCGAGTTTTTACTTTAAAAACTCCTTTTATACTTTGTTACATCCAAACGGGTTGTAGAGACAACATTGAACCCCATTAAAGTGAACACGGATTAACATTGTATTCGCCCATAGTCACTTGTATGAGGTGACGTCTCGAAGTGACTAGAGTGTGATGCGATTGATGGCAAGTTCAAGTGCCATAGAGTCATGAGAGATGACTAGTCGATCACATAGGCAGACTGTTAGGAACACTTTGTCGGGCAGTGACCGCTTATAGAGTTCTGGCAAATTTATATAGCCTGGTCGTGGCGAGAGCTACTATAGTATTCTAATGAGTCGATTCTTTTGACTAAAGACCGTTCGCCTAAGGTGGCACAGTTTCAGATTAACTTTGATTTGTGTTACTACGACCTTCGTAAATGGGGTCAAATGGGCATATTTTGGGTTATGATGGCTGTGGCTAGTCGAAGGGAATGAGTGCGATAGGAATTGTCCACCCCTTTGTCAGGGTTAAAATAATATCTCAGGGCCACTCGAGGAGTAATGAACTGGAAATGCATGGCCACGCTCGGATGATATCTATGGTAGATAACTCCGGTCAATCAGTTATTCTCCAGATCGAGGAAACCACTCTCGATATGATCACTTGCAAGTACGACCCGAAAGACACCTTGCATTGAGTGGGAGATAGTAATAGGACAAGAGAATTGGTGACGCACACTTATCGAGGACAAGTGGGAGATTGTTGGAGTAAGTGTCCCCGACAATAATGCGATCACAATTGTCGATCATATTGATCACATATTTAAATCTCATACCAAGAATACGAAAGAGATGATACATTACATATATATAGTCAACTGGTCCACACATATCGGTAATGATTGGCTGACTAGAGTTTGACATTACTGTCGTGCGACGGTGGTGATCAGTTGATCCCTTGAGGTCACACCTAAAGGACGATTCCCTTAATTGAAAAGGTTGATTAATTGTATGACGATACAGATTAATTAATTCCTTAAAATTGAACAAATTATTATAAGAGAGAAAAAATGACATCTTATTCTAATGTGATTAAATGAGATTTTATTTAGTAATTTAAGAAGTTATATTACTAAAATCGGTGTTTGCGAAACACGCGAGATGAGAATGATAAGTCTGTTATAATTACAAGATGTTGTTAATTATACTAACTAGTAATCAAATGACCATTTTATGAGAAAGTAATTTTATATTACTAGTCAATTTGTTAAATATGATTTATTTAATTTGTAAATGATATTTAATTTGTTAAATATGCATTTTAAATTAAAACATGACATAAGACATGTCACATGTCACATGACATACAATTGTACAATTGACAAAAATAAAATGGACTCCATATTACTACAATAGAAACCGAAATTGGATGGGCATGCTTGAAAGTTTTGTCTTTTTCCATTTGTCTTATTCATTTGTCCATGACACTTGATAGTGACATGACTATGGACAAAGCCTTACACATTTGTCTTGTGAAGACAAAAAGAAAAAGAAAAATGGTCATAAGACCATACATGCCACCGGTTTTGAGAGAAAATTAGAGAGGATTTTTCCTCAATTTTTATCATTCTCGTATGTTTTTATATAAAACTACTTTCTCTCTCATGTTCATCATAAAATCAAGTTTGATGAATCTAATTTGTATGAATCAATAACTAATAATACTAGTAGTAGTATATGAGTATTAGTAATCAATTTTAAGGTAAACCACATTACAAATATCTAGTACATATTAGTTTGTGGGATTAAGGGATAGTCTTGGGTGCTACTAATTGGAGGGCTTCTATTTTGAAGTCATGTATGTTCATCCATTATTGGAAAGCTCAAGAACTAACAAGAAGGAGATCTTGTTGGTGCCCATTTGACCGAAATTTAGATGGTGAGAAATTGATTTTCTTATCTCTTCTTATTTAGTTTGCATGCATAAGATTTGTAATTAATTTTATGACTAAATTAATTTGAAACATATATGAATATGTTAATTAATGAGATATAGATTTCTAACAAGCGGTATCATGAGCCTTGGTTGTTTGCATGCAAATCGGTTATAGTTTTTCCGAGTTATACGATTAACATATAAAACTTGTAAATTTGTGTTATTATGATATATCACGAAATAAATTTATGCATGTTAAAGTTTCTGGTCATAAAATGTTTTTAGGATATTTTGGTTGATTTATGGATTTTTATTGTTCATTTTATATAATATTGGCATTAAAATGTGATTTTTATGATAAAAATGTCATTTTTGGACGAAAATTAGCTAAACTTCGAATTTTCCAGTGGTTTTTGGATATGTTTTCACATATATTATTTTTAGATGATCTGGAAATTGTCAAAATATTTGGAGTTCTTATGCTCGAAATATGGATTTTTCATGATAAAAATCGGATTTAGATGAAAAATAGGTTAATATGAGATAAATTTAGAATCTGGTCATAGAAAATTAGTATGTTGTCACATGCAATTTTACAAGATGTGTGTAAAATAATAGGCTATATTGAAGTCTTTATGCATGATTTATGGATTTTTGATGAAAAATAGCATAAATAGTGACTTAATTAGTAAATAATTGCTAAAACATACTCCATGACTAAGGAAAAACGTCACATGTTGCATTTTATTATCTTTTTCAGATCTAAAATTGAAAATTTGGTGAATATAATTTCTCTCATGTTTTTATGATTTTATTGTTAAATCCGATAAACCGCAACATAGTTTTTCCGATAATTTTACGAAATTTTAACCTAAGTTTTTGAACATTATGAGTGTCATGGTATTTTTCCAGAATGTTCATAAGTTTAAATTTCAAATTTTGAATTTATTTGGAATTTTTGTGATTTATTTGAAATTTATAGCATTTTATTGTAATTTTAAGTCCATTAATGAACAAGTTTAAGAAATATGAGTTAATTATAGTCAAATAATTAGTGAAGACTAATTTTGAGTCCTAAGAGGTTAGGGTAATTAACTTGTGCATAAATATGAATTTATGTAATTTTGTGATTATAAAACGTTGAATCACGCAAATCCGTAAAAACCGTGTAATATACGATATTGGCTCCTTAAAGGCGATTTAGCATAAAATTGGGCATGTTCATACATATTATAATGCTGCATTTTATTTATGATTGTCATAATTTTACTTTATGTAATTTTGAATTATGTAATTTTACTTAGTATGGCCTTAATTTTTAATTGATATTACCCGAAATGTATGGGAATATCGATTCGGTTGTAATTTTTGTGATCTCGTATCACCGTTTTGTAATTTAATAGATTTATTTTTATTTTAATTACAAATGTATAATAGGAAATTATGTAATTTGTTATGTAATTTAATTATTCCGGAGTTCCTTGAAGACGGTGTCACTCAAGAAGGCGATTCATAAAGACGGTGTTACCTCGAGATGCGTGTCAAGAGCCGAAGTTCAAGGGACCAATGAAGTTGGTTTCCAAATATGTAATAGTTAATTAGATTTTCTATTTTAGGAAGGCCATACTAGGATTTAATTTATGCTTTGCATTTTATTTATATGTTGCATGCATCGCTAAATCGCCATAACTAAAACATGCATTGTCATTTTAATCGAGTTTTTCGACCGTGTCAATTATAATTATCGTAGTTCACCGCTTTAGTTCACTTAAAACGTGATAGATAATAAATTGACATGACCTCTCGCTAAAAATAATCAATTGAGACTTAGCCTTACCAAAAATTAGAAACCATGAAGTACCAGTTTCGCAAGGGAGTTGAGCCGGCTTTACCGTAAGACAAACCGTGTTACGTTGGTGAAGTGGGTGATAAATGTCTATCAACCGAATTCATGTTGATGAAGGATGAATCGGCCCTACCGTGCCCAAGTTGATGTGGATTTGGATCATGGACACATTTATTCGAAATTTGGATTGAGCTCAACGGAAGTATTCGTGACCGTAGTCGCATGTGTTCCGGGCTAAAGATAAATATTAATGTAGTTCTAAAAGTAGAATCGATTAAAGAGTTAATCCACCGAGTTATATTGATAAGGGATGAATCGGCCCTACCGTGCCCAAGTTAATATGAATTTGGATCTTGGAATCATTTATCATAGTTGGGTAGAGGTCACTATGTAAATGCTTTGCTTGTTATTTACAAGTATTAATATAACGATGAATGTTTTGTTTTCATTATTCCGTTATCATATTGTTCTATTTCTTCACCACAATTCTTATACGATATCATTTCGATTCAAATCTCCATTAAAACATCGTAACTAAAGACAAATATGAATTCGCTTCTAAAACCTCAAATGAACCATTGCTAAGGATCTCTTGTAAAGAGTATAGATAAAAGTTACTCATTATCAAAACAAGTTTTTTGATTCTTGACTAACACATCTACTTACAATGAATTGTTTCTAATTTTGGTAACTAGATTTGTTGGAAATCAAAATTGACCAAAATATCGCAACCACTTCAATGAAAGTTTTAAGACTAAACGAACAAATGAAGAGTAATCTTCATGAATTCAATTTTGCTTCTCAAAGCAAAGACTCATTGAAATGAGTGGGAGCATTCTCTTAACCCGTTAAGATGAGGACGAGGTTCAAGAAGTAAAGATTATAATGGAATTGATACAAGGTAATGTTAAAAGTAAAGTTATTGAGAATAACGATACTAAACCTATCAATCCCGGCCGATAAAGTTTCCATTGTCTTAAATGTTGGACACTAGAAAGGAAACTACCCCAAATTTTTGAAGAATCAACAAGTTAGTTGTGGGACATCTAATGGGATCTTCTTCTTTAAATGTTTATTTGATTGACATAAATCTTGCTAGAACTACTTCGTCAATATTAGAAACCAGTGGAAGTTTTCATCATTGTATGCGATACATAGAATGATTAGAATATGACGACTAGCAACAATGATATCGAGAGATAGAGTCATTGTGTAATCAATCTAGTTTTGGGTTTATAGTTTTACTTAATTATGACTATTAAGTACATAAACTCTAAATAAGAATATATACTTGTTAAGATACAAAAGAGGTTTCACTTTTGTGACCCTATACACCACGATTTGATGTATGGCTAGCCCATTATCAAGGTGATTATATTCTAAACCAAACTAGAATGATATATCATGAAGATGATGCAAGACTCAAATTGGTAACCCAAGATTAAACCTTAAATTCTGGAATGATTAACGCAAAGAGTTATCGAGTACTCTTGAAACCATTAGATCTTATGGTATATGCGTATCTTGTATTCAAAGCAAGATGTCTCGTGCCTTTTGGTTGAAAAGGAGATCGAGGTTGTAAATCATTGATCCATAATAGGTTGATCATTTTCTTTTACCAACGATTTAAGTTGACGCTAATGTGTTCACTTAATAAGGTAAATAGAGAAATCTTTGAAGAAGTTCAAAGAGTTCGAGGAACCACGATTTAATCATGATGGGATTATCAAAGTAAAGACTTTGATATAAGCCAAATGAAATGTGATATAGTATCACAAGTTAATCTCTCTTAAACACACATTATGGGATAATGTGTGGTTGGATAAGAAATCAAACACTATTCGATATGGTTTGGACTTCAATAAAGTTACTTTGAGTTACTTGTTCCTTTTGGGGATTTTATCATTTTGTCTAAATTATTTTTCCACTAAATCTAAAACGATTCATATGAGATATGAAATGGTAGGGTACCATGTTTGTAAGTTTTCACAAGAAACAAATGCTCATTTTTCCCTTTTCAATTATCACGAGTACGACGGGTTTGCGGCTCGTGAAGCTGTCTTTATAAAATACAAGTTTATTTCTAGAAGACAGAGTGGGAGAAATTATTCAAGAACCACAAAGAATGCAACAGAGAATGTTATGTCGCAAGAAACTGGTCTTTCTTGACTACATGAGACGTTTTGTGTAAGATGTTGTTTCTTTAAAAACCTAGGAGGTTAAATTCGTCACTTGTTTAAGATGATGAATTCATGCTACTTTTATAATAATGTAAAGAGCTTATAACTTACAAAAGAAATCGTTTGATTCAAGTTGATTACTTCTAGAAAGTAATGAACATATGACTTACATGAGAGTGTTTAAAGTGACAACTCAATACAAGGCTTAGAGCCATGAAAATCCGAAATAAAAAGGCTTGATTAGTGACAAAGGGTTTTGCACTAATAAAGAGAGATTTCAAAGCAAGATTGGTGGCAAAGAGTTTTGCCTTTGGTTGAAATGCTTAAGTCTATTTGGATCTTCTTAGGGTTTGTGTTTCATTATTATGAAATACATAGCGAGTGAATCTAAAACCCACTTCTTCAATTAGAAGGAATGTATTCAATACATGTCTTGAGTTTTGTAGATTCTTGCAATCCTAAGATAATGTGAAACTTAAGAGAGAATCTTAAGTAGGACATCAATGAGTTGGAATCAATGTTTTGATCATGTTATAAAACTTTTCTCGATAAGTCGAGAAGTTGTGTTTATACATGGAGTTTAGTGGGAGTTACGGAAATTTTAATTAGTCTTATATGTGGATGACATATTGATCATTGAGAATGATTTAAGACTTTTGGAGTATTATAATACATCTTTAATATCCGGATTTATGAAGATAAATCCACATGATATTAGCGTCAAGTTGATAAGATTCATGATTTGGTTCAATCAAATTGAACATATTTGATTGATTCCATTTGCTTCCGATGCCGAATCAATTAAATAGGAAATGATGTATAACACTTCATATATTTTGAGTATGATGAATTGTTTCAAAATCGAATTTAAGTAATAAGTTACCAAGTAAGCCATAAAGATTACCCTTAAGTGCTTGCAAAAGCATTAAGGATATAATGCAAAGTGTTTTTGATGCAATTTTGTGTAAGGGTGTTACACAAGTGACAATTGACAATTGAGATTGCGCATGGTTTCCGACAAAACCATAATCAAAACACATTAGGATGGTTAAGATACCATTGTGGCTATGTTATTTAAGAAATAGATTTTCTAGAATCGTTCTAGGCAATAAAGAACAATGAGAGAAATTTATAACGGAAATTGAGTACACTTGCAATCATGAGATGTGCAAGACGATGAGTCCCCACATCGTGAAAAAAAGTGGGAGCTATTCTTGGGCTAGAGGGCCTATGTCTTGATTGGATCTCGACACGTACTCAGAAAGTTTTGTGATGCAAATGTATGCATTACAAAGGAAAACGAGTATGTAGTAAGGTTGAGTAAGGTACAAGAAGTTGATAAAACCTACTAACCAAAGCCTTCTCATAGGCTAAACATGATGAGTCATGTCATTTCAATTGAATTTAAATGAACAACTACATACAAGATCAAATTAGATTATAGAACATGAAATAGTAATCAGGCATTGACTATTCATATGTGATAATCGCATTTGTCGTTCGAGTTTTTACTTTAAAAACTCCTTTTATACTTTGTTACATCCAAACGGGTTGTAGAGACAACATTGAACCCCATTAATGTGAACACGGATTAACATTGTATTCGCCCATAGTCACTTGTATGAGGTGACGTCTCGAAGTGACTAGAGTGTGATGCGATTGATGGCAAGTTCAAGTGCCATAGAGTCATGAGAGATGACTAGTCGATCACATAGGCGTTGTTAGGAACACTTTGTCGGGCAAAGTGACCGCTTATAGAGTTACGGCAAATTTATATAGCCTGGTCGTGGCGAGAGCTACTATAGTATTCTAATGAGTCGATTCTTTTGACTAAAGACCGTTCGCCTAAGGTGGCACGATTTCGATTAACTTTGATTTGTGTTACTACGACCTTCGTAAATGGGGTCAAATGGGCATATTTTGGGTTATGATGGCTGTGGCTAGTCGAAGGGAATGAGTGCGATAGGAATTGTCCACCCCTTTGTCAGGGTTAAAATAATATCTCAGGGCCACTCGAGGAGTAATGAACTGGAAATGCATGGCCACGCTCGGATGATATCTATGGTAGATAACTCCGGTCAATCAGTTATTCTCCAGATCGAGGAAACCACTCTCGATATGATCACTTGCAAGTACGACCCGAAAGACACCTTGCATTGAGTGGGAGATAGTAATAGGACAAGAGAATTGGTGACGCACACTTGTCGAGGACAAGTGGGAGATTGTTGGAGTAAGTGTCCCCGACAATAATGCGATCACAATTGTCGATCATATTGATCACATATTTAAATCTCATACCAAGAATACGAAAGAGATGATACATTACATATATATAGTCAAGTGGTCCACACATATCGGTAATGATTGGCTGGCTAGAGTTTGACATTACTGTCGTGCGACGGTGGTGATCAGTTGATCCATTGAGGTCACACCTAAAGGACGATTCCCTTAATTGAAAAGGTTGATTAATTGTATGACGATACAGATTAATTAATTCCTTAAAATTGAACAAATTATTATAAGAGAGAAAAAATGACATCTTATTCTAATGTGATTAAATGTGATTTTATTTAGTAATTTAAGAAGTTATATTACTAAAATCAGTGTTTGCGAAACACGCGAGATGAGAATGATAAGTCTGTTATAATTACAAGATGTTGTTAATTATACTAACTAGTAATCAAATGACCATTTTATGAGAAAGTAATTTTATATTACTAGTCAATTTGTTAAATATGATTTATTTAATTTGTAAATGATATTTAATTTGTTAAATATGCATTTTAAATTAAAACATGACATAAGACATGTCACATGTCACATGACATACAATTGTACAATTGACAAAAATAAAATGGACTCCATATTACTACAATAGAAACCGAAATTGGATGGGCATGCTTGAAAGTTTTGTCTTTTTCCATTTGTCTTATTCATTTGTCCATGACACTTGATAGTGACATGACTATGGACAAAGCCTTACACATTTGTCTTGTGAAGACAAAAAGAAAAAGAAAAATGGTCATAAGACCATACATGCCACCGGTTTTGAGAGAAAATTAGAGAGGATTTTTCCTCAATTTTTATCATTCTCTTATGTTTTTATATAAAACTACTTTCTCTCTCATGTTCATCATAAAATCAAGTTTGATGAATCTAATTTGTATGAATCAATAACTAATAATACTAGTAGTAGTATATGAGTATTAGTAATCAATTTTAAGGTAAACCACATTACAAATATCTAGTACATATTAGTTTGTGGGATTAAGGGATAGTCTTGGGTGCTACTAATTGGAGGGCTTCTATTTTGAAGTCATGTATGTTCATCCATTATTGGAAAGCTCAAGAACTAACAAGAAGGAGATCTTGTTGGTGCCCATTTGACCGAAATTTAGATGGTGAGAAATTGATTTTCTTATCTCTTCTTATTTAGTTTGCATGCATAAGATTTGTAATTAATTTTATGACTAAATTAATTTGAAACATATATGAATATGTTAATTAATGAGATATAGATTTCTAACAAGCGGTATCATGAGCCTTGGTTGTTTGCATGCAAATCGGTTATAGTTTTTCCGAGTTATACGATTAACATATAAAACTTGTAAGTTTGTGTTATTATGATATATCACGAAATAAATTTATGCATGTTAAAGTTTCTGGTCATAAAATGTTTTTAGGATATTTTGGTTGATTTATGGATTTTTATTGTTCATTTTATATAATATTGGCATTAAAATGTGATTTTTATGATAAAAATGTCATTTTTGACCGAAAATTAGCTAAACTTCGAATTTTCCAGTGGTTTTTGGATATGTTTTCACATATATTATTTTTAGATGATCTGGAAATTGTCAAAATATTTGGAGTTCTTATGCTCGAAATATGGATTTTTCATGATAAAAATCGGATTTAGATGAAAAATAGGTTAATATGAGATAAATTTAGAATCTGGTCATAGAAAATTAGTATGTTGTCACATGCAATTTTACAAGATGTGTGTAAAATAATAGGCTATATTGAAGTCTTTATGCATGATTTATGGATTTTTGATGAAAAATAGCATAAATAGTGACTTAATTAGTAAATAATTGCTAAAACATACTCCATGACTAAAGAAAAACGTCACATGTTGCATTTTATTATCTTTTTCAGATCTAAAATTGAAAATTTGGTGAATATAATTTCTCTCATGTTTTTATGATTTTATTGTTAAATCCGATAAACCGCAACATAGTTTTTCCGATAATTTTACGAAATTTTAACCTAAGTTTTTGAACATTATGAGTGTCATGGTATTTTTCCAGAATGTTCATAAGTTTAAATTTTGAATTTTGAATTTATTTGGAATTTTTGTGATTTATTTGAAATTTATAGCATTTTATTGTAATTTTAAGTCCATTAATGAGCAAGTTTAAGAAATATGAGTTAATTATAGTCAAATAATTAGTGAAGACTAATTTTGAGTCCTAAGAGGTTAGGGTAATTAACTTGTGCATAAATATGAATTTATGTAATTTTGTGATTATAAAACGTTGAATCACGCAAATCCGTAAAAACCGTGTAATATACGATATTGGCTCCTTAAAGGCGATTTAGCATAAATTGGGCATGTTCATACATATTATAATGCTGCATTTTATTTATGATTGTCATAATTTTACTTTATGTAATTTTGAATTATGTAATTTTACTTAGTATGGCCTTAATTTTTAATTGATATTACCCGAAATGTATGGGAATATCGATTCGGTTGTAATTTTTGTGATCTCGTATCACCGTTTTGTAATTTAATAGATTTATTTTTATTTTAATTACAAATGTATAATAGGAAATTATGTAATTTGTTATGTAATTTAATTATTCCGGAGTTCCTTGAAGACGGTGTCACTCAAGAAGGCGATTCATAAAGACGGTGTTACCTCGAGATGCGTGTCAAGAGCCGAAGTTCAAGGGACCAATGAAGTTGGTTTCCAAATATGTAATAGTTAATTAGATTTTCTATTTTAGGAAGGCCATACTAGGATTTAATTTATGCTTTGCATTTTATTTATATGTTGCATGCATCGCTAAATCGCCATAACTAAAACATGCATTGTCATTTTAATCGAGTTTTTCGACCGTGTCAATTATAATTATCGTAGTTCACCGCTTTAGTTCACTTAAAACGTGATAGATAATAAATTGACATGACCTCTCGCTAAAAATAATCAATTGAGACTTAGCCTTACCAAAAATTAGAAACCATGAAGTACGGTTAGAAGGAGAGGAGTTGAGCGCTTTACCGTAAGACAAACCTTGTTACGTTGGTGAAGTGGGTGATAAATGTCTATCAACCGAATTCATGTTGATGAAGGATGAATCGGCCCTACCGTGCCCAAGTTGATGTGGATTTGGATCATGGACACATTTATTCGAAATTTGGATTGAGCTCAACGGAAGTATTCGTGACCGTAGTCGCATGTGTTCCGGGCTAAAGATAAATATTAATGTAGTTCTAAAAGTAGAATCGATTAAAGAGTTAATCCACCGAGTTATATTGATAAGGGATGAATCGGCCCTACCGTGCCCAAGTTAATATGAATTTGGATCTTGGAATCATTTATCATAGTTGGGTAGAGGTCACTATGTAAATGCTTTGCTTGTTATTTACAAGTATTAATATAACGATGAATGTTTTGTTTTCATTATTCCGTTATCATATTGTTCTATTTCTTCACCACAATTCTTATACGATATCATTTCGATTCAAATCTCCATTAAAACATCGTAACTAAAGACAAATATGAATTCGCTTCTAAAACCTCAAATGAACCATTGCTAAGGATCTCTTGTAAAGAGTATAGATAAAAGTTACTCATTATCAAAACAAGTTTTTTGATTCTTGACTAACACATCTACTTACAATGAATTGTTTCTAATTTTGGTAACTAGATTTGTTGGAAATCAAAATTGACCAAAATATCGCAACCACTTCAATGAAAGTTTTAAGACTAAAACGAACATATGAAGAGTAATCTTCATGAATTCAATTTTGCTTCTCAAAGCAAAGACTCATTGAAATGAGTGGGAGCATTCTCTTAACCCGTTAAGATGAGGACGAGGTTCAAGAAGTAAAGATTATAATGGAATTGATACAAGGTAATGTTAAAAGTAAAGTTATTGAGAATAACGATACTAAACCTATCAATCCCGGCCGATAAAGTTTCCATTGTCTTAAATGTTGGACACTAGAAAGGAAACTACCCCAAATTTTTGAAGAATCAACAAGTTAGTTGTGGGACATCTAATGGGATCTTCTTCTTTAAATGTTTATTTGATTGACATAAATCTTGCTAGAACTACTTCGTCAATATTAGAAACCAGTGGAAGTTTTCATCATTGTATGCGATACATAGAATGATTAGAATATGACGACTAGCAACAATGATATCGAGAGATAGAGTCATTGTGTAATCAATCTAGTTTTGGGTTTATAGTTTTACTTAATTATGACTATTAAGTACATAAACTCTAAATAAGAATATATACTTGTTAAGATACAAAAGAGGTTTCACTTTTGTGACCCTATACACCACGATTTGATGTATGGCTAGCCCATTATCAAGGTGATTATATTCTAAACCAAACTAGAATGATATATCATGAAGATGATGCAAGACTCAAATTGGTAACCCAAGATTAAACCTTAAATTCTGGAATGATTAACGCAAAGAGTTATCGAGTACTCTTGAAACCATTAGATCTTATGGTATATGCGTATCTTGTATTCAAAGCAAGATGTCTCGTGCCTTTTGGTTGAAAAGGAGATCGAGGTTGTAAATCATTGATCCATAATAGGTTGATCATTTTCTTTTACCAACGATTTAAGTTGACGCTAATGTGTTCACTTAATAAGGTAAATAGAGAAATCTTTGAAGAAGTTCAAAGAGTTCGAGGAACCACGATTTAATCATGATGGGATTATCAAAGTAAAGACTTTGATATAAGCCAAATGAAATGTGATATAGTATCACAAGTTAATCTCTCTTAAACACACATTATGGGATAATGTGTGGTTGGATAAGAAATCAAACACTATTCGATATGGTTTGGACTTTAATAAAGTTACTTTGAGTTACTTGATCCTTTTGGGGATTTTATCATTTTGTCTAAATTATTTTTCCACTAAATCTAAAACGATTCATATGAGATATGAAATGGTAGGGTACCATGTTTGTAAGTTTTCACAAGAAACAAATGCTCATTTTTCCCTTTTCAATTATCACGAGTACGACGGGTTTGCGGCTCGTGAAGCTGTCTTTCTAATATACAAGTTTATTTCTAGAAGACAGAGTGGGAGAAATTATTCAAGAGCCACAAAGAATGCAACAGAGAATGTTATGTCGCAAGAAACTGGTCTTTCTTGACTACATGAGACGTTTTGTGTAAGATGTTGTTTCTTTAAAAACCTATGAGGTTAAATTCGTCACTTGTTTAAGATGATGAATTCATGCTACTTTTATAATAATGTAAAGAGCTTATAACTTACAAAAGAAATCGTTTGATTCAAGTTGATTACTTCTAGAAAGTAATGAACATATGACTTACATGAGAGTGTTTAAAGTGACAACTCAATACAAGGCTTAGAGCCATGAAAATCCGAAATAAAAAGGCTTGATTAGTGACAAAGGGTTTTGCACTAATAAAGAGAGATTTCAAAGCAAGATTGGTGGCAAAGAGTTTTGCACTGGTTGAAATGCTTAAGTCTATTTGGATCTTCTTAGGGTTTGTGTTTCATTATTATGAAATACATAGCGAGTGAATCTAAAACCCACTTCTTCAATTAGAAGGAATGTATTCAATACATGTCTTGAGTTTTGTAGATTCTTGCAATCCTAAGATAATGTGAAACTTAAGAGAGAATCTTAAGTAGGACATCAATGAGTTGGAATCAATGTTTTGATCATGTTATAAAACTTTTCTCGATAAGTCGAGAAGTAGTGTTTATACATGGAGTTTAGTGGGAGTTACGGAAATTTTAATTAGTCTTATATGTGGATGACATATTGATCATTGAGAATGATTTAAGACTTTTGGAGTATTATAATACATCTTTAATATCCGGATTTATGAAGATAAATCCACATGATATTAGCGTCAAGTTGATAAGATTCATGGTTGGTTCAATCAAATTGAACATATTTGATTGATTCCATTTGCTTCATTTGCGAATCAATTAAATAGGAAATGATGTATAACACTTCATATACTTTGAGTATGATGAATTGTTTCAAAATCGAATTTAAGTAATAAGTTACCAAGTAAGCCATAAAGATTACCCTTAAGTGCTTGCAAAAGCATTAAGGATATAATGCAAAGTGTTTTTGATGCAATTTTGTGTAAGGGTGTTACACAAGTGACAATTGACAATTGAGATTGCGCATGGTTTCCGACAAAACCATAATCAAAACACATTAGGATGGTTAAGATACCATTGTGGCTATGTTATTTAAGAAATAGATTTTCTAGAATCGTTCTAGGCAATAAAGAACAATGAGAGAAATTTATAACGGAAATTGAGTACACTTGCAATCATGAGATGTGCAAGACGATGAGTCACACTTTGTGAAAACAAAGTGGGAGCTATTCTTGGGCTAGAGGGCCTATGTCTTGATTGGATCTCGACACATACTCAGAAAGTTTTGTGATGCAAATGTATGCATTACAAAGGAAAACGAGTATGTAGTAAGGTTGAGTAAGGTACAAGAAGTTGATAAAACCTACTAACCAAAGCCTTCTCATAGGCTAAACATGATGAGTCATGTCATTTCAATTGAATTGAAATGAACAACTACATACAAGATCAAATTAGATTATAGAACATGAAATACTAATCAGGCATTGACTATTCATATGTGATAATCGCATTTGTCGTTCGAGTTTTTACTTTAAAAACTCCTTTTATACTTTGTTACATCCAAACGAGTTGTAGAGACAACATTGAACCCCATTAAAGTGAACACGGATTAACATTGTATTCGCCCATAGTCACTTGTATGAGGTGACGTCTCGAAGTGACTAGAGTGTGATGCGATTGATGGCAAGTTCAAGTGCCATAGAGTCATGAGAGATGACTAGTCGATCACATAGGCAGACTGTTAGGAACACTTTGTCGGGCAGTGACCGCTTATAGAGTTCTGGCAAATTTATATAGCCTGGTCGTGGCGAGAGCTACTATAATATTCTAATGAGTCGATTCTTTTGACTAAAGACCGTTCGCCTAAGGTGGCACAGTTTCAGATTAACTTTGATTTGTGTTACTACGACCTTCGTAAATGGGGTCAAATGGGCATATTTTGGGTTATGATGGTTGTGGCTAGTCGAAGGGAATGAGTGCGATAGGAATTGTCCACCCCATTGTCAGGGTTAAAACAATATCTCAGGGCCACTCGAGGAGTAATGAACTGGAAATGCGTGGCCACGCTCGGATGATATCTATGGTAGATAACTCCGGTCAATCAGTTATTCTCCAGATCGAGGAAACCACTCTCGATATGATCACTTGCAAGTACGACCCGAAAGACACCTTGCATTGAGTGGGAGATAGAAATAGGACAAGAGAATTGGTGACACACACTTGTCGAGGACAAGTGGGAGATTGTTGGAGTAAGTGTCCCCGACAATAATGCGATCACAATTGTCGATCATATTGATCACATATTTAAATCTCATACCAAGAATACGAAAGGGATGATACATTACATATATATAGTCAACTGGTCCACACATATCGTTAATGATTTGCTGGCTAGAGTTTGACATTACTGTCGTGCGACGGTGGTGATCAGTTGATCCCTTGAGGTCACACCTAAAGGACGATTCCCTTAATTGAAAAGGTTGATTAATTGTATGACGATACAGATTAATTAATTCCTTAAAATTGAACAAATTATTATAAGAGAGAAAAAATGACATCTTATTCTAATGTGATTAAATGAGATTTTATTTAGTAATTTAAGAAGTTATATTACTAAAATCGGTGTTTGCGAAACACGCGAGATGAGAATGATAAGTCTGTTATAATTACAAGATGTTGTTAATTATACTAACTAGTAATCAAATGACCATTTTATGAGAAAGTAATTTTATATTACTAGTCAATTTGTTAAATATGATTTATTTAATTTGCAAATGATATTTAATTTGTTAAATATGCATTTTAAATTAAAACATGACATAAGACATGTCACATGTCACATGACATACAATTGTACAATTGACAAAAATAAAATGGACTCCATATTACTACAATAGAAACCGAAATTGGATGGGCATGCTTGGAAGTTTTGTCTTTTTCCATTTGTCTTATTCATTTGTCCATGACACTTGATAGTGACATGACTATGGACAAAGCCTTACACATTTGTCTTGTGAAGACAAAAAGAAAAAGAAAAATGGTCATAAGACCATACATGCCACCGGTTTTGAGAGAAAATTAGAGAGGATTTTCCTCAATTTTTATCATTCTCTTATGTTTTTATATAAAACTACTTTCTCTCTCTTGTTCATCATAAAATCAAGTTTGATGAATCTAATTTGTATGAATCAATAACTAATAATACTAGTAGTAGTATATGAGTATTAGTAATCAATTTTAAGGTAAACCACATTACAAATATCTAGTACATATTAGTTTGTGGGATTAAGGGATAGTCTTGGGTGCTACTAATTGGAGGGCTTCTATTTTGAAGTCATGTATGTTCATCCATTATTGGAAAGCTCAAGAACTAACAAGAAGGAGATCTTGTTGGTGCCCATTTGACCGAAATTTAGATGGCGAGAAATTGATTTTCTTATCTCTTCTTATTTAGTTTGCATGCATAAGATTTGTTATTAATTTTATGACTAAATTAATTTGAAACATATATGAATATGTTAATTAATGAGATATAGATTTCTAACAATAAGTTTGGTAAAAGGGACAGTTACCTGGAGGTTCTTGACAACGTCCACAAACTTACCGTACTGTCGCTCAACCTTTGCGTCTTTTAGACGTCCTGAAAAGGGTACTCTGGTAGCAATGAGTGGACCCGCGACTTTCTCTTTACCTTTATCAGTGTCTGGCGTCTTCACAGCAGGGGAAGATGACGCGGTAGCGGAATTAGATGTTGAAATAGGATCTCCGCTGGTTCTGGCACTCGATCGAGTACTTTCCTCACTCGATCTAGTGGTTTTGTCTTGGGATTTACTCGATCGAGATGTTTGAATAACTCGATCGAGCTCTTCTAATTCGGGTTCACTCGATCGAGTACAATTTTCACTCGATCGACTGACTTCTTCTGTCAGAACGTTCGATCGAGGGGAATTTATTGGTCGATCGAGTTCTTCTAATTCTGCACCTCTCGATCGAGTAGTATTTATACTCGATCGACCATCTTGATGGATAATTTCACTCGATCGAGGTAAAACTTCACTCGATCGAGTGCCTGGACAATATGCAGCAGGGATATCGTCCGTGAACTCTTCCAAATCATCATCCGGGGTATCATCAGCTGTCATAACCCCGTCTTCTGGTACTTTTGGCCCCTCATATGTAAGGCCACTCCGGAGATTTATGGCATTGACTGGGTCGCACGTCGGTGGATGGTTAGCTTAATTTTTCGTGAATGTTAACTGCGCGACTTGTTCTCTTAACTCTACAATGGCGGTATCATCCTTATTGCATTTATCCCCAAACTGTTGTGTTAAGTTCAAAACCAAGGATTTCAGTTCGGCGATCTCCCCATTTGTAGAAGAGGGGTTTGGTTGCGGTATTTGCCTATAGAGTAGAAACATTCGTCATCTCTTCATATAATTGAGAAAAAGGGACTCCTTGCTTGTATTTCTGATAAGCAAGGACGCGCTCTATTCTCGCCATACAACCAATGGGGTCATGCCCCTCCATACCGCATCTACCGCATATCTCCACATCCTCAGTAATAGCACAAACCTGTGCATGCTCACCCATAGTCTCCGTAATCTCCGCTCTACCTAGACTTTTGTTAGGACTCTCTACCTCAGTTGTTACCAACTTGCTAACTTGCCCACTTCCTCGGGGATTTCCATATTCGGAAACATGGATGGACATCTCCTCAATAAGACGCCACCCTTGATCATCCTCTACATTCTTCGTGAATCTCTCCTTAGCTACATTATCAAGGATAGCTCTCTGGTCCGGATATAACCCGTTGTAGAATTGGGTGCATAGGAACCAGCGCTTGAAACCGTGATGAGGCACAGAACGGACGAGCTTCTTGAACCTAGTCCAAGCCCCATTCAAGTCTTCAGTGGACAATTGCTCAAATGCGATGTCCCGAGCTCTCAACGCATTAGTGCGCTGTGGTGGAAAATATCGCCTGTAAAAGGCCAAGGCAAGGGCATTCCAGTCAGTTACACCGGCTGCTTCCCTGTCTAAATCCCTCAACTATTCCCGGGCATCATCAGCTAAAGAGAAGGGAAAGAGAACTCCCTTCCCTCTGTCTTGTGTCATCCCAGCAACAAAAGGATTGGTGGAACAGTATTCCGTAAATAGCTCTATGTGCCTGCACGGATCTTCTTCAGGTACCCCCCCTGAAAAGATTTCTCTCGACCAGCTGTATGTAGGATGGGTGGATTCCAAAAGTTCCCGATTCAGTAGTGGATAGTAAGAAACCTTTTGGAAGGGAATCCACCGTTGGCTCTGAATGGCTGGCTATATTCGGCATCCTGGCAGATAGAATTTACAGACTGGAGCAGGTATGACAATGTTCTCTTTCTAGAACAGATATCCTGCAAACTAATCAAACACTTTGCAAAAATGAGATCAGTCTCAAGGAACAAATTCTTTGAGACGAGAGACAAACTCAAATAAAGCAACAAAATTGCGCCACCTCCCCGGCAACGGCGCCAAAATTTGATAGGCTAGTCGTATACCTATCAAAAATAACCAACTGGCTCTAACTAATATAGCTAGGGAAGTCGGGTCGATCTCCACAGGGAGATGGGAAAATGTCGGCTTTGTCTAAGTTCGTCACGGTAACCAATTTGGGGGTTTGAATTTGATTTCTAAACTAAGAGAGGTAAAGGAAGAGAAAAAGGTAAGAGAATGAAGATTAAGCAAATAAGGAGAAAGCAGCTAAGACAGTCGGTTCACCACGATCATTCAGTCAAGCAATCTAGGTCTCAGGTCAATGCAAGTATAGTCTATGGGGCAGTGAATATCTCCTTCCGGTCTCAATTCGCCCTAAAGCATAAATAGCTTAGCTTCCGCCCTCACTATGGTGCCCTAATGTTCGCTACGAGTCTCACCCTTTCCAACCTTCCTGTCCAGGTCAAGGTTTACTATGATTAAATGCCTAATTGCGTCGACTCAAATAGACAGAGACAATTAATTGTAGCGATTAACAACAAAGACTACACAAGCATTAAACCTAATAAATCAACCACTATTCCTTCATAATCATGGATTCCCTAGTCTTAGCAAAGGGGAATTAGCTACGTACCATTATTGAATCAACAACAACAATGCATAGATAATCGGAATTAAACATGACAATAATGCTAATAGAGATTGAATAAAGTAATAATAAAAAGCAATAAGAGAAGGAAAACGATTAAGAAATAAAAAGAAATAATAATACCGATTACAAGTTCTGAATCCGGGTAGAAAAGAGTAGCCAAGAGTAAAAGGAAGAGAAGAAGTCCGGAAAAAGAAGTGAGGAAGAGTTACGCAGTCTACTCAGTAAAGTAGCACACAAAATCTCTCCCTAAACCTAATCCAAAAGCCTAATTACAAAAGCCTATACAAAAATAGGCGGAAAAACAGAATTACAGGGTAAAACCACTCGATCGAGTGGAATAAAACCGCTCGATCGAGTAACTGAGCAGAAATTCCTCTCGATCGAATGAAAGAACCGTTCGATCGAGTAACTCCCTTTAATGGCCTTCTCGATCGAGTATGAGAACTACTCGATCGAGTGATCTTCATGGTATAAAGCATTCGATCGACTAGAAAAGTGGTCGATCGAGCTATTTTAGCACATAAGGCACTTCAACACTTTCCGAAATCAGCTCACGCATCCTCAAAGTGATAGGTTCCAAGCTCCGATTCCTTATTCTCCATAAATGTATGCAAATGGGCCGAGTTTGGGCTCAATTTATCTTCTTTCCGGTCCGTACCTGCAATTTACACAAGACAAACCAAAGTAGACTATTCGGGGGTATTTGTGGCTAGATGCTACATAAAATAGTACAGAAATGCGTGTAAAAATGAGGTAAAAACCTTATATAAAATACACGCATCATCTATCTTTATTTATCTTACCGTTTTATATTCCGCTGCCTATCACGTGATAAATGGATTCCAAATACCTCAAGTGTCCCGTCTTTGATGGGAAGAATTATGGTTTATGGAAGAACATGATGACTCACTATGTGAAGGGTCATGATTGGGAGTGCTGGAGGATTATCCAAAATGGACCGCATAAAATTTTGGTTGCATCCACTGAAGGCACTACCTACGAGAAAAAGGAAGAGGATAATGTTGAGGCTGACTAGAAGAAGGCCGAAAAGAATTCTAAAGCAATAAGTCTATTGCAGAATGGTATGACTACTGCAGAATCCGATCGTTTCTCTTCTTGCACAATGGCCAAGGAAATATGGGATGACCTAGAACTAACTTATGAAGGTACTTCCATTGTTAGGAAGCACCGCATAGATCTGTTGATTCAGAAATATGAGCTATTTTGTATGGAGCCAAATGGGTCCTTGGATAGCATGTCCGCGCGTTTTTCAAGTATCATAAATGAATTAAAAAACCTAGGAAGAAAATTCGATACTGAGGATATTGCAAGAAAGGTTCTTAGGAGCCTAACTAAAAAGTGGTGCGCCAAGGTCACTGCAATGGAGGAATCGAGAGATCTTACAAATCTATCCTATCAAGAACTCATTGGTGCCCTCATGGCTCATGAACTCACTCTAAATGTTGATGAAAAAGAACCGAGTAGAGGAAAGAGCATGGCCTTGGCAAGTGAGGATGTCAGTTCTGATATAGAGGATGGGACCGTATTGTTTTCTCGCCGTTTTAAAAACAGAATTTTTCGAAACAAGCAAACAAAATCGTCTGCTAATAACAATAAATCTTTCAATAAGAAAGCAACAGAGCTAAATCGTCGTTTGCCAACAGAGGTTGCTTCAAGTGTGGAGAGTCTGATCATATGATCAAGGATTGTCCCATATGGGAGAAAGTTAAGGGCAAGACAAAACGTGAGAAGATAAAGAAGGAGTTTAAACAAGTAATGATGGCTTCATGCTGGGGAGATCTCGACTCGGAAGACGATGAGGGATCTGAAGATGACGAAGTAGCCAACCTTTATCTAAGCACTGTCAGTCTTGACCTATTTTCTGACAATGGTAATGATAGCTTGGATTCTCGCTCAAAATTACTGCTTTCTAGGAGAATCAGATGAAGATGACGATGATGAGGTAAGTTATCTTGAACTTAAGAAAAGAGTTAAGAAATTATCTAGAAATGCCTTAATTGAATTTTTTGAGCAATCCCTTGACAAATGTCATGAACAGGATATGGAACTTAAGGATCTGAAAGAACAGATTCTTGATATTGCTGAAGAGAATCATATTTTAAAGACGACAGCTAAGAAGCTGAAATCTGAAGTTACAGCTAATACAGCTACAACATTAGATTCTGCTAATGCTGAGAAGAAGGAACTTGAGTCTTAAGTTATAGCCAATGAAGCTATAACCTCAGACCTAAAGCTTAATATTAAGCACCTTCAAGCCAAAGTTATAGCTAATGAAGCTATAACTTTAGAACTTAGAAAAGCCAAAGAACTTTTAGAGTCTAAAGCCATAACTAATGAAGCAGTGATTTTACATCAAAAGAAAGAAATAGATTCTCTCACAAAGCAATTGAAGGAATCTAAAACTGACATGATCAATGTTAAGAAACAACATTCGTATGTTGTATTTATTCTTAACAAAAGGTTCCAAGACTTTCGTGACAATTTCAAGAAGGATAATTACGTAGATCAAACGAAATGTCTTGAGGAGATTACAACCCTGAACGACTTACTTTTACATGCTAGGAAAGTCCATGACAAGTGGGAAGGTAGCACAAAAGTCCTAAACTTCCTAACCGAACAATCTGACAATAATATGAAGATGGATTTAGGACATGAGTGCTACAGCCCTAGAGATCACTCTAAATGCAAATCAACACCTTCTGATCAAGATTTCAGAAAAAGAAAATATGCTGATCTTCCTGAATATCTGATTTGCAATTATTGTGCTCATACGGGTCATATCCAAGACAATTGTGTCAAACGTATACATGATATACGAAAAAAATGCCGAATTTGTTCAGACGGTTGACAAAACAGTCGGGGATGATGAATCCCCTATAGAAGAACCTAACGAAGAGAGGAATAATAACTTTCGTTGGTTCTACGACATGGCTTTTGATTACACCAAAAAGCCTAGAACTTCACAAACTTTTGGTCAACCTAAACAAAATAGACCCAAATACAAGGAGACTAGATATATGAGACCCAAGAAGTCCCCTAGACCTAGAACTCCTCCTAGACGAAACTACCCAAAGTTTAGAAGTACAAGTGTTAGACAAGTTTGGGTACGAAAGGATATGGTATATAGATTAACTAACCATAAAGGACCCAACTTAGCTTGGGTACCTAAAAACTGTATCTAATCCTTTTGCAGGTTATAGTGAAAGAAAACAACCAATGGTATCTTGACAGTGGTTGTTCAAGACACATGATTGGAGATGAGAATTTATTTCTTTCACTCAAACCTTTCAATGGAGGAAAGGTGAGTTTTGGGGACAAGAAGAAGGGTAAAGTGATTGGTGTTGGCAAAATTGGAATCTCTAAATCCCATGCAATCAGTGATGTTTATCTAGGGGATGGTCTCAAGCATAATCTACTTAGCATATCACAACTATGCGACAAAGGTAACAAGGTTGTGTTTCACTCAGATGTTTATCGTATTATAATTGAAGGTACTAGTAGTGTCATTCTTGAGGGACATAGGAAAAGAAAAATTTATATGGTCGATTTAAATCTTGTGCCTACTAATTCCTTTTTGGGCATGAAAGTAACACTTGATGATCCTTGTTTGTGGCGCAACCGTTTTGGTCACATTAGCTCACCTATTTTGAATAAGCTCAAGAGATGGGACTTGGTTGAGGAACTACCTAAAATCAGGTTCGATCAAGAGAATATGTGTGACACTTGTGCCCTTTGCAAGCATGTAAGGTCATCGTTCAAACCTAAAAGAGCGGTAAGCACAAATCAAGCCTTCGAATTGATACACATGGACTTATGTGGTCCCATGAAGGTAAGGAGTAGAGGAGGATCCCGGTATGTCTTTGTTCTCGTAGATGACTACTCAAGATATGTTTGGCCTATCTTTCTTCATTCTAAAGATGAGACTTTTGAAGAATTTGTTTGTCTTATGAAACTCGTTCAAAATAAGTATAAGTCTAATCTAATTTCCATTCGTACGGATCATCGCACCGAATTTGATAATAAAGCTTTTATAGACTACTGTAGAGTTAATGGTGTAGGACATAACTTTTCTGCACCACGAACTCCTCAACAAAATGGTGTGGTTGAACGTATGAATAGAACACTAGAAGATATGGCTCGTACAATGCTCTTGTGTAGCGGCCTTCCTCGTAGTTTTTGGGCTGAAGCCATTAGTACTTCGTGTTATATACATAACCGTGCTATGATTAGACCTATTCTAAAGAAAACATATTATGAACTTTTAAGGGGTCGTAAACCTAATATCTCTCATCTTTGTTGTTTTGGGAGTAAGTGTTTTGTTCAAAACAATGGTAAAAATAGGTAAAGTAAGTTCGACCCTAGAAGTGATGAAGCTATTTTTATAGGATACTCAGATCATAGCAAGGCTTATAAAGTCTTCAATTAAAGAACTCTTTGTATTGAAGAAAGTATTCATGTTATTTTTGATGAAGATAATGTGTTTGATAAGCCTGTACAGGACGAGGAAGAGGACATGGATGAACCTGATTTTCGTCTATCCAGAAATGATCCTCCAGAGTTGGAAGATGAGGAAAAGGAGATTGAGGGAATAAATGATGAGCTTCATAATTCCAATAAAGGGATGAGTACTAAAGTTATAGTTGATGATACTATAACTTCACCTAAGGATAAAGATTTTCAAACCAAAGTTATAGCTGATGAAACTATAACATTGAATCAAAATCATGGTAATGGATCTAGAGTTACACCTGATCCTACTATAACAGTAGGATTAGATTCAGGGGGAACAGTCTTCAATCCTGAAACTCATGAAGTTGGGTCAAGCTCAAACACTAAAGAACCAACAGTCTCAACAAAATGGAAATACAAGCACTCTCATCCAATGGGTAACATTCTTGGCAACCTTCAACGAGGTGTTCAAAAACGAAGGTCCTTGAATAAATTTTGCTCCTTTTATTCATTTCTTTCAACGATTGAGCCAACGAATATCAAAGAAGCTCTCGCTGAATCAGATTGGATAGTGGCTATGCAAGAAGAGCTATAACAATTTGAACGGAACAAAGTTTGGCATTTAGTTCCTAGACCCAAGGACCGATCTGTAATTGGAACCAGATGGGTGTTCAGAAATAAACTAGATGATGCTGGGGTCATTGTTCGAAATAAGGCACGTTTGGTGATTCAAGGTTATAATCAACAAGAAGGAATAGATTATGACGAAACCTTTGCACCTGTAGCGCGTCTTGAAGCTATTAGACTCTTGATAGCATTCGCAGCTCATAAAGGAATGAAGCTCTTTCTAATGGATGTCAAGACAACATTTCTGAATGGGTATTTACAAGAAGAAGTCTTCGTTGAACAACCTCCTGGATTTATTGATAATAAATTTAAAGACCATGTCTTTAAATTAGATAAAGCCCTGTATGGATTAAAGCAAGCCCTTAGGGCCTGGTAGGACAGATTGTCGAAATTTCTACTTGACAGTGTATTTAAGAGAGGATCTGTATATAAAACCCCATTCCTAAAATCCGAGGAATCCGAGGAATCTGACCTTCTGGTTGTTCAAGTCTACGTCGCCGATATTATTTTTGAGTCAACCAACCACAATCTATGCAAGTACTTCTCGTAGTTGATGACCTCGGAATTTGAGATGAGTATGATGGAAGAATTAAAATTCTTCTTAGGGCTTCAAATTCAACAAACTGAAGAGGGAATAAAGATCCATCAGCATAAATATATCAAAGAGCTTATAAGAAAGTTCGGTATGGAAAATTCCCATGCAATGTCTACTCCAATGATCGCAAACAAGAAATTAACTTTAGATGAAGACGGTAAGTCTGTTGATGAAACAACTTACCGATTATTGGGTCATTGCTATATTTAACTGCAAGTACACCAGACATCATGTTTAGCGTGTGTGTTTGTGCGAGATATCAATCATCTCCCAAAGAATCGCATATGACGGCTAGAAAAAGAATCTTACAATATCTTATTGGGACGTCCAAACTATATCTATGGTACCTATGGAGTGCCATTTCGATCTTGTCGAATATTGTGGACGCGGGCCCACGGGGGCGCTTGGGGAGAGAACAAGCGTTTGCATTTGTGGAGTCGCCACCAATTTATTGTGGAAAATTGGAAACCGTTCGAATACCTCGTGTCATGTCAAGACACAAAGTAGTGACATGAACACCAAGAACTCGTTACCCTTAGCATTCTATGTCTAGAATGACTCTCGTGGATGCCAATGAACACGGATGTTCACAGAGATCTGGAGTAAGGGGTGAGGGTACGTATTAGGAAGCTCTTTTGATCGAACACCTAATCCCGCCCACCTCGATAGCGGCCTCTACTAATGATTAGGGAAATTGTCTATAGTTGATTATATGCATGCAATGCAACATCCATTAGATTAATCCTAACATGTGAAGAATTAGACTAAGTCGGTTATCACGTAGTTTAGCATACAATTGAGTCAAAGTAGAGATTTAAGTGCAATTACATGTGAAGGCATACAAGTGATACAAGAAATATAATACAATAATGAGGAATACAATAATTACATCGGATTAGTGATTTATGTCGAAAATACATCTAAAACGGATAATTTGAGAAAGAATAAATAAACAAATTAACGAACAGGAATTAGGGCGATAATACGAGTAGTAGTAAATTAAATACGTAATTAATAAACTAGGTCAAAGCAACACGGGAGTTCAGAGACAGAAATCAACCAGGAACAGGCGCAGCAGAGCTGCGTCCCTTGGAAGAGGCGCAACAGTTGCTGCGTCTGTTCCTTGGCTCAATTCTGGCTGTAAAGCCGGAATTGCAAGTCGTTAATATTCGTTGGTGATTTTAATGATCAATTATATTATTTACTCGGATGAAAGTGATTAACAGGTTATTTACATGTGATTGATGGTCATAAAAACAATAAACATGGATGAAACGGAATTAGAACGAATATTACAAGATTAATAAGATATTAATGAATTAAACAAACTAATTAGGTTAAATATGATGAATTGATGATGGACCAATGATGAATATGATAATAAACAGGTAAGAATATATCAAAGGTCGAATTCCAGAAACCCAATGTGAATGAATCGAATTTCTACAACCCGGTTTGACTTTAATGACGAAAACCCGCAAATATTGGTTATAAGGGATTTAAGTCGGGAATTTACTGATAAATTATATGTTAATGATGATGAACAATATGTTAGATTATCGTGTGAATGAAATAAGAACAAACAAAGACGAAAGAAAACAAAAGGACGAAACCAACAGAAGACGAAGGAAGAAGAAGAGAAGCAAGAACGACGGCAACCTCAGGAAGAGGCGCAGCAAGTGCTGCGTCCGTTCCAAGAGGCGCGGCAGTTGTTGCGTCCCTTCTCGACCCCTGTCTCCTGTTAATCCGTAAAAAGGGTTTAAACAAAGGGTTTTTAGAAATCGGTTTTAATTGTATTTTCGACATAAATCTTACAATATGATTACAATAAATAAATAACAATAAATAAAAGAGAGATTTACACCCTCAGACTTACATGTTTGACGAAACGAGATGAACTAAGTTAACGATTAGTGATGCTCGACTCGAATGTAGACGAAAGTGCCCTCGTAAGAGGAATTAAAACAGATTGATTAAAGTTGATTATGGTGGAGTTGGTCAAATTGGTCGGTCATGCAAACGAGGTTGGTACTCAGAAGGATCCGAGCTTACGTGGTCGAAAGTTCAAGCACGTAGACGCCAAAAAGTAAGAACGTCGTCTATAATGCAAAGGGAGAAGAGAAGTGCGGACACTCGCGTGAGAAATATAAGAGACCTAAGGTCTCTATTTATACTAATCACACGGAGGAAGTAGAGTTTTCGGAGAAACTTTGGAAGTGAATCTCGAAAAGATATGAAAAGATACGAAAAATACGCAGAAAAGGACTTGGGAAGAGGCGCAGCAGGCATTGCGTCTCTTGGAAGAGGCGCAGCACCTGCTGCGTCCTTTCCCAGGTGGTTTCCTCCTGCGAAAGAAAGCTTTTCGTGTTTAGTTTATGGAATAACGGAATAATTTGGTTTTCCTTAATATTTTGTGTGAATATTACGGGAAATTGTTTTCCAAAGATTAAAAGATTGTAAAATATGGAATAGAAATATCCGGAACATTCCAGAACATTCTGACTCGGCATTTTAATGGTTATCAGAAAATGAAGACGGTTTTAGGCCCGGACTCCAAATGTACTCTAATTACTGCCAAAACGACCGTATCGGCACGTAGATGACAATTAAGAGGTAGACACAGGTGTTTGAGAGATCACTTGACGATAAACTTATGAACTGTCACAAATCGTTCCGCGTACCAAACATGCGGCCCAATCATCATCGGGTGGTTTGCGGGAGGTGCAGAAATGAGGTATCTACAGAGCCCCCTCTTTGACTGAGGCTTGGACAAGGCGAAAGTCAAAGTATAGCCCTTAGTTCAATCGAAGATTACAACCTGATGACTATGGCGACGCGAGGCGGCTCAAGGGGTCTGAGCCAAGGACCTGTCGTCGGGAACATTTTAGAGTCTGTCGACTATCGGGGAGGGTCGTTTAAAGTCCATTAGACTACGTAAGGAAGCTCGCCAGCAATAAGAAGAGACCATACCTGAAATTCTTGAAACTCCAGGGGAAACAAAACGCGATATTGGGAGACGATAGCAGGACACAGTCTGGAACTGCTGGGAGAAATCTGCTTGTGTTCAGCTTCAAACAAACTTCTGAAGGGCTTGGGGTCGATGTTGATCTCCATGTCTCGAGAGGGAGTGACTGTCGGTCGTGAACTCTCGCTGGGGAACATAATCGGGAACTGATCTCCATGTCTCGAGAGGGAATGTCTATCCATGTACTCTCGCTGGGGGAACATAATTGGGAACTGATCTCCATGTCTCGAGAGGGAATGTCTATCCGTGTACTCTCGCTGGGGGAACAGAATAAAGGCGTGTCGAAACACCTGTCAAAGAAGGAATGCTCGTTGTGACGAGCTAGGTCTTGGATAAAAATAAGGCGACAATTTGCTGTTGGCTTGGGAGATGTGGATCCGGGTGAAGAATATACGTCAAACGGACCAAATATGCGATATAGCATTAAGGAAGAGGCGCAGCACCAAAGATGGGCCCACAAAATAACGAACTCATAACGAATTTTTGAAAATTCGTATGAAGGGAAGCTGAGGAAGAGGCGCAGCAAGAGCTGCGTCCCTTGGAAGAGGCGCAGCACCTGCTGCGTCTATTCCTGGGTGTGTCTTTTCTGCGTAAAAACTCGATGAAACAGAGGGTTCCATTTCATTATTTCGAAATATAATTCCTCAATTTGTCTCTCAAATTCCAACCATTTCCGTCAGAATTTGATCCAAAAGCTTGCATTTGCCATGGCTAATCGAGGTATGTGTATCAATCTTGCATTTATCTTCCGTATTTGATCAAATGGGATCGATAAAATTAGGGTTTCCGACCCTAATTAGTCGAAAATTTGAGGCTTTTCCTCCAAATAATTTTGCCTTGCAAAATTGACTTTGCAAATGGCTAATTGGTAATATAAGGATCATAACCATGTATTTGTTTCGAATTGTCGTTGAGTTTTGAGCATTTGAGTGAAATTGAGACGGTCGCACAGCTAAACCGTAAATTGCTTCGAAAATAGCCATAGGACTGCCCCTTTGCGACAAAACTTGATATTTGGAATCCTTGTGTGATGGGTAAATTTCCTACCATCTTGGAATTTTGGTTTGTGACGGATTTTTCAGGACACTTTTCTAGGGCATAATCGCCGTTATAACGAAATGCTGCCGAAATTCCGACTCGAACCCATGACTAGGCTTCAACGTAGGCTTGACTTGACCCAAATTACCACAGGAGCAGACGGGTTTGTGGAAAAATTGCCAATGATGGCGAGAAAAGAGCGATTTCGGAGCTTCGAAAACTCAGGAATCCCCTAATCAAGGCTTGTCGTCACTTGACGCGGCCTAAATTTACCTTAATTTTGCAGGTGACGAGGCTTCTACGTCTGGGAGGGGTCCCATGGACGTGGACACCGCCGTTGACCCTTCTCAGGTGCTTGAGGAGGCGTTGCAGGAGGCTTTCACCGCTGCGGTGACGGCTGCTGAGGACGAGGTCCTAGAGGAGGAGGCTGCGGAGGAGGAGGAGGCCCCGAGGCAGGCCAACGTTAGACGAGGTGGTCGCCAGCTGAGGGGAGCACCTGCGTGGGCTGAGACTTGGGACAGTAGACACCTGCTTTCGGCTGCGGAGGGTCACCTGTCCTACAGGACGGTGAGGAGCCTGGTTAATAGGATTCATCACTCTTCATTCATCTTCTTTCATTTATGTTTATCACTCCTTTTCTTCTCCATTTGAGCTAAACATAGCTTTTGTTTTAAATCAACATAGGAGGCCGGGAACATCAGGTCGTTCTCGGGTTATACGCCGGCGATGGGGTGCTACGAGAGGCTGTCGGCTGAGGAGCGGGCCATGATCGAGCGGGGAGCGTTCAGCGCCTTGGTGCAGGCTTGGAGGGATATTGCGAGGAGGAAGCTTCGGGCTAACCTCAGTCTCGTCCGAGCTTTCTTGGACCGGTTTCGGGACACGACCTCCAAGTTTCACATGCCTTTTGGTGAGGTGGGGGTCACATTGGAGGATTACGGCATGATTTCTGGTCTACCTTTTCGGACTGAGGTGGTGGAGTGGTCGGAGACATCCATGAGGGTTGACTCGGCGGAGGCTAGGAGGCTGATCGGCTGGAACTTGGCGCCGAAGGCGGCTGCAGTACCTGGCTTGGTGCCTAGTTCCTACGTTCGAGACTACTTTGCAGGCAAGACCCCGGTGTTGGTGGTGATCGAGGGGAGGGAGACGGCTCCTCCTCCTTGCACTGCAGAGCAGAGAGTCCGCTTGTGGCTCTGGTGGTTCTTGTCTTCGATTTACCTTGGAGACATGGGAGAGAGGCTTTCGACGAAGCTTCTTCCCTTTCTTTCTGACCTGAGCTCCCTAGGCCGTTGGGACTGGCTCACTGCTGGTTTTGCGGTCCTCATCCGCTTTATGAGGGCAATGGTTCGTCCGGAGTTGATGGAGAAGAGGACTTCTCCTGCTGCTGTCGGCCCGGGACTACTGTTAGAGGTATGAGCCTTTACTTCATTTCACGAAAGATCATTTCCTTTTCTTGTCAAATTACGAAATATCGTTGTTGATTATCTTGATTTACAGGCGTGAGTGTACTCCTACTTTCCAGGCCTCGCGCCCAAGAGGACGGAGCCGGTGGAGAAGGCATATCTCGTTGTGAGGAATTGGGTGATGTGCCGCACGAGGAGTCGGCGTTCCTTCCACGACGTCTGTCGGCGGGAGGTGAACGCTCTTCAGCTGGACGACGTGAGTATTTCACCTTACATTTGTTTGTTTCTGTCTCCTACTTTTAGAACTGATCATAAGAATGACCCTTAGTTTGCTTTTCTAGTGGGTGCATAGGCCTTGGGAGGAGTACGCTGGCGCTCCTCCTTTCGTGGCTGAGGTCCTTCGACCTAGGAGCTTGAGCCGGCTGCTGCTGAGGACGTCGATGGGTCCTGTGTGGTACTTGGGCGAGCGCCTGACTCAACAGTGCTCTCAGGACGTCTTGACGGTTCCCATCGATCCTCCTCGGACGATGTTTAGGGAGCCTTTTGAGGCTGAGAGGGAGGCTGACTTGGCTGGCGTCGGCGGTGACGCCCTCCTTCTTCCTGGTGAGGACTACTCGGCGTTCCTCTACGGGAGGTTGGCGTACTGGCCGGTTGTGGTAAGTGCTTTACCCTATTTCATTTTTGATTGTTTGAGCATGTGATGAAAGATCATCGGTTAACGGAAATCATCTGATCTTGCAGGAGGTCGAGGCGGCGGGCATCGAGCCCCTAGAGTACCCCAAGACCCTTGAGTACACCGACACGACAGGGATGACGACGATCTCCGAGCTACGTGACTTTGACGTGGCGGTGAGAGATGCTGGCTAGGACGATTGGCAGCATCTGATTCGGAGGGTGAGCCTTCTAGCTTGTATAGTTTTCGTGTAAGAACACATTTGCTTGAGTTTGCTCAATTGCTAAACATTTTTCTTTTGAAATGCAGGTCGCGCCATCCCGGTTCGTGGCCTTGTGGAGGATAGCCAACCGGCTGCGGGCTACTGCCGTCGAGGCACTTGCTGGTTGCCGAGGACGTCAGGTATGAACCTTCCGTTTACTTTATTTTTGAGTTTCCTAATCTTCCTTTATGCTTGAAATGACTGACATGAGCCTGTTTTTGTCGTCTTCAGAGGGAGCGCGAGCTGGAGCGAGAGCTTGCCCAGTCCCGGGAGGAGACATCTCGCCTGTTGAGGGTGCTCGCGGTCCGTGACGCCGAGGTTGCTGCTCTCGAGGCGAGAATTGCTGAGCTAGACGGCGAGTAGCAGTAGCTTCCGCATTGCTTTCTTGTTTTTTGGTTGTATTTTTGTACATTAGGACCCACTTTTGGACACTTGGATCTTGTTTTGGGGCTCGAGCCCCCAGTTTGGTGTACATATCCCCTTTTTGGTTGTATATATGATGGCCTGCGTGCCTTTGCTGCTGGGTTGTTTTGTTTGTACCTGCAGGTTAGCTTTGAACTGGTTTGGTAGATGACGGTTTACGCCGTCATGCTGCCGAAATTTACACAGAAATCTCATAGAACATATATTTGTACACATGGCCTAAATCAGCGCAAAACAATGACTCGAAAATGCACAAAATGAAAATGCAAAAATTTGGCTGGAAATGGTAAAAATTTGGTCGGAAATGACCGGACGGTAGGGAGGGTTACCCCCTAAAAAAAGAAAAAATAAAAAACATATAAGTTTGAAGTGGAGAGTGGAATGATTCCCCCAAAAGGAAAAAAAGTAAGAGAGAAATGTAAAGTTCGAAAAAAAAAATGATATAATTAAATTAAATACAAAAAGGTAAGAAAAATGAATAAATTAAATTAAATTGGTGAAATGATTCCCCAAAAAAAAGAAAATTAAAAAGAAATGTACAAGTGTGCTAAAATGACGAAAATGTCGATATAGTCTCGAGATGCGTGCCCGCGAAATTAGGAAACACGAAATATGGCAACCTGACGCATTTACCAAAATAATAACCCGTATGATAAGGAAATTATTCGTTGAGGAATTTAGGAAAGATCCAACGCGGAAAATCACATGAAAAGTGCTGAGAAAGAGGCGCAGCAAGAGCTGCGTCCTTTCGAAGAGGTGCAGCACCTGCTGCGCCTGTTCCCCAGTGCGTCCGTTCTGACGGATTTTAGGAAACAGCTTTTAGTATAAATAGAGACGTCGAGGGAGGTTTTATTCACATAATTCTTCCGTCTTTCTTCGTCTTATTACACAAAACTCCCGAAATAAGTCTACATCATGAATATTCTTGAAATTCGTCTAAAAGAATGGACAAATGAGTTCTCTAGTGTGGAGAAGCATGACATGGGTGCTTATAATTTCGGAGCACTTTTGAGCTTGAAGTTGATCAAGGTAGTCAAACCGTTCCTAAATGCCTGTCTTGACTATTGGGACCCTAATTATCACGTATTTGCCTTTCCTGGAGGAGACATTTGCCCATTTCCCGAGGAGATTGCTGCGATTGGTGGTTGGGACCCGGAACATTTGCCTGCTATTCCCTCCACTGCTCAAGGGTATAAGAACAAGTTTAGAGACCTGCTTGGATTGGCCAGAGTTGATGTTGACCGTCTTGTTACTTCTAAAGGAGTGCAAATGTTGGATTTCATTGATCGCTTCATCAATTGGGCTGATCCTACTGTCTCTTATGTTGCGAGGCGAAGGGCATTCGGATTTTGCCTATTACATGTATATGTCCTTCAAGGGCATGTTGATGAGGACATGAGGGGTGACCCTCGTCTTTTGAGCCGGATTAAGCAAATGGAGCTGCGCAGGAGCCCAGCTTGTCTGTGTTTAGGAGAGATCCTATTGGGCTTAGATAACAGGAAAGCCAACCGCGACCTACCTTACTTGGGAAGTCCTATTATTTTGCAGGTAAAAGAAACTTTTTCTTTTTTTTTTCGTTTTCTTTTTTTTTTCGTTTTTTAATACCTGCTTTTGGTAGGTCTGGCTTATGGAGCGTCTTCGATTGATCGAGCCCCCAACTAATGTTCCTTCTTATCATGCTCGTTCGATTATAATGAGGACCAGGCTTTACATGGTGGACTTCACTCGAGTGTGCAATTACTGGGAAAAAAAATTGAAAAGTGAGGATGGCCCCTTAATTAGATGGATCGTACCATGGTGGCACCTCAAATCATCCGGAGTATCTTTCCGGATCCTACCCGATCCATTCGCATTCCGGCTTGGAGGTTATGATATGCATTTTCCAGAGAGGGTTGATGAGGCGCAGGTTGGATTGAAGCGAGAGGATTCCGAAGCTTGACACATTCATGCAGACGCCGTGGCGCTTACTACTGAGTGTCGAATAGAATGGGCCATCAAATGGGCTCAGAGGAACATTTGGTTCTTGAACTCTTCTGTCAGTGTTCTATGGGTGTCAGATTCCTATATGCGGTGGAGGAAAGCTGCTACTCTGGAGGAGCGCGAGAGACTGAGGAAGCGTGAACCTATTAACTACAAGGTTCGCGAGGTGGAAAAGGAGAAGGAGAAGCATCTGACAGAGGGAGAGGAAGAGGCCGGGTTTCGAGTTGTTCATCCTTCGAAGAAACCGAAGACTTCTCCTGCCGTCGAGATGGTGGTTGACAAGAATGGCAAAGCAAGACCACGAGAGAGACCATTGGTGATTAGGTCGGAAGTGGCGCAAGAGCGTCCGACTCGAGGTCGTGACAAAAAGTATGATAAAAATGACAAAGGCAAAGGGAAGATGGAAGAGTAGCCTAAGTCTTTCATTATTATTTTTTATTATTTATATTATTATTGCAATAAGAAGGTGGGGTTTTTAGAATCCTAGCCTATTTATTTTTATTTACGATTTTTATTATGTAACGTATTATTATTATTAATGAAATAAAAGAGGTTGATTGGTTATGAGACCGTTGTGATTTTCTTTTCATTATTCTTGTCGAATTTCAAATGCATTTGCAAGTGTCCTTCTATTTACATTTAAAGTGATCAAGTGGGTTGTATCCCGTGAAGGATTGCCTACGTATTCATTAAAAAAAAGAAATCAAACCCTTGCGTAGTTCGAGTAAATGTAAAAGAATAATTATTCTAAGCAAGAGCTTGTGATGAACTTTAGAAAATAAGCATGCGCTTTACTTACTCCGAAAATGCAATTTAGTTTATTTGATGATATGAGAATGACAAATTGTCAAAACGCAAGAGCAAGATGACATTAGCTTGATTCAGCTTGGCCAGGGGCTGTTTATTTCGTGCCACAAGAGCGACACGTGAGGTCACGCGAGGCGCGTTTTTGCTCCTACTCTAGGCATAATAACGTTTTAATTGGTCAAGGTTTGTTGGGTTGGCAAATTCGTTCCCGTCTAGGTCTGTTATCCTAACCGCACCCCCGGGAAGTATGGACTTGACTAGGAATGGCGCGGCCCATTTGGGTTTGAATTTTCCTCGTGGATCGACAGGTAAAAGAGCCCTAATGGATTTGAGGACCAAGTCTCCTTCTTTGATGTTCCTTGGCTTAACCCTTTTCTTGAAGGCTCATTTGATACGCGCCTGATATGTTTTCACATTATGTAATGCACGTAACCTTCGTTCATCCAGGAGGATGAGTTCTTCATATCTATCCCGCTTCCACTCGGCTTCTGGGATTTGACTTTCGAGTAAAATACGCAATGATGGTATTTCTAGCTCGACTGGTTGTACGGCTTCCATGCCGTAGGTCAAATAGAAAGGAGTGGCCCCAGTGGGTGTCCTAACGGATGTACGGTATCCCCATAAAGCAAAGGGTATCTTGCTTGGCCAATCTCTATAGTTGTCAATCATTTTCTTGAGAATTGTGACAACGTTTTTGTTTGCTGCCTCTACCGCGCCATTGGTTTGTGGTCTATATGGCGAGGAGTGGTGATGCTTAATTTTGTACTTGGCTAGCAATTGTTCAGTCTCAGCTTGAAAATGCGACCCATTGTCACTGACGATCTCATGTGGGCAACCATATCGACATATGATATTGGTTTGTATGAACTTTGCCACGTTCTTGGCTGTAAGACTGGTGTACGAAACCGCTTCCCATTTGGTGAAGTAATCTATTGCTACTAGGATGAAACAGTGACCTCCTGTTCTGGCTGGAGTGATTTTACCGATGATGTCAATTCCCCAAGCAGAAAATGGCCAGGGATATGTCATGGTGTAAAGCAACGAAGGAGGAACATGTTGCACATTCCCAGAGATCTGACAATTGTGGCAATGTCTCACGTATTTGATGCAATCAGATTCCATCGTGGTCCAATAATATCCTAAACGTGTGATTTTCTTTGCCATCATGGGTCCACTCATGTGAGGGCCACATTCTCCATCATGGACTTCTTCCATCACTTTCCGTGCCTGTGAATGATCAAGACAACCTAGGAGTACACCAAGAGGTGTTCTTTTGTATAGCTCTCCTTGCATGAGGACGTATTGGGAAGCTAGCAAACGGATAGCGCGTTGTCCCCTTTTGTCCATTTCTGGTGGATAGGTGCCGTTGAGTTTGAAGTTTAGGATTTCTTGGAACCAAGGTTCCTCCGTAATTTCCTCTTCATCGGTGATTTGGTGCACATAAGCTGGCTCTAATCGTCGTTCGATGCATAAAGGCATTTCTACCATACTATCCGGCATGTTAATCAAAGATGCGAGTTTTGCAAGAGCATCCGCAAATTGATTTTCTTCTCGAGGTAGATGTAAGTAGGTTACTTGATCGAAGAATTGGGCTACTTGGTCTATCCTGGCTTGATAAGGCGCCAAGCTTTCGCTTCGGATTTTCCAGGATCCCGTAACTTGATTGATGATCAAAGAGGAATCCCCATGTACTCGAAGATTCTTGATGCCTAAACTTACTGCCGCTTGCAATCCGATGAGGCAGGCATCGTATTCTGCAGCGTTATTTGTCACCTCGAAGTGGAGTTTGACAGAGATTGGTGTATGCTCGCCTTCAGGAGAAATGAGCAACACTCCTATTCCAAATCCTCTTAAGTTCGATGCTCCATCAAAATAGAGGTCCCAGGAGTCTACATCTGTTTGGAGTATATCCTCATCCGGAAATGACCAGGTGTCTATCGTTTATGTATCATTGATGGGATTTTCTGCGAAGAATTCGGCCACGGCGCGCCCCTTTATGACTTTCAAAGGCACATACTTGAGGTCGAACTCTGAGAGCATCAAAGTCCATCACTACAAGGATAACACGGCATAGTGACGGAACAGTAGGGACGGATGAAAATCCCGTCACAAAACACGGGTTTGCAACGGACTTGTGACGGATTTGTGACGGACTAATATTTGTGACGGACTAGCCGTCACATAACGTCACAAGAATTTGGCGGGTTGACAAAAACAAGGGCGCCAAAGTCTGTGACGGGTGATCCGTCACAAAAAAGAACTTGTGACGGAAAGTCCGTCACAAAAACAAAGATTTGCAACGGATATTCCGTCACAAGTCAACTATATGTGACGGATATTCCGTTACAAAAAAAAAGTAAACTTGTGACGGATATTCCGTCACAACAATTCAAAAAAAGCGGGTTTGCAACGGAAGTTGTGACGGCTATTCCGTCACAAATTTTCTTTAACTGACACACGTCACTTCTTGCTGAGGGAATCTAAAAAGTACGCATGTGACGGAATAATTAAAACTTGTGACGGATATTCCGTCACAAAAATTAAAAAAAAAGCGGGTTTGCAACGGAAGTTGTGACGGCTATTCCGTCACAAATTTTCTTTAACTGACACACGTCACTTCTTGCTGAGGGAATCTAAAAAGTACGCATGTGACGGAATAATTAAAACTTGTGACGGATATTCCGTCACAAAAATTCAAAAAATAGCGGGTTTGCAATGGAATTTGTGACGGCTAGTCCGTCACAAGTTTTTTTTTCTGATAAATCAAAGTCGCGTCCCCCTTTACCTTTCTCATTTCCCCCAAATCAATTTCCCTAATTATTTACCCCAAAACATCGACCACCACCATTGTTCACCACATAAACCACCGTCACTGTCAGGACTGCCGCTACCGCCATCCTCCTGCCGCCGCCGCCACCCTCCTGCCGCCGCCGCCGCCTATTCCCGCTGCCACCGCAATCAACCACCACCATTTTCAGTTTTAGTTAATTAGGTAATCTTTTCTTACTAATTATCTTTTTAAATTACTAATTATTATTTAAATTATGCTAATGACTCTAGGATAGTAGCCATTGTTGTTGTTGATGTAGTTATTGTTTATGTTGTTATAGTTGATGTTGTGTGTATTATTGTTGTTGATATTGGTAAAAAATGTAAGTTAGAAATGGTTAGGTTTGTAAGTTAGAAATTGGTTAAAAATATTAGTTAAAAATTAGTAGTATACTAGTAGAATATAAATTGTAAGTTAGAAATTGTTTTAAAATGTAAGTTAGAAATTGTTTTAAAATGTTGTAAATTGGTTAAAAATATAAGTTAGAAATTTGTTTAAAATGTAAGTTAGATATGATTAAAAACTAATGTCAAATGTTGAAAATTGATTTAAAATGTCATTTACAAATTGTTATGCTAGTTAGAAATTAGTAGTATATTAATAGTTTATAAATTGTTATGTTAGTTATAAAAGTTAATATATTAGTAAAATGTTAGAAATTGGTCAAAAATGTTGTAAATTGGTTAAAAATATAAGTTAGAAATTAGTAGTATACTAGTAGAATATAAATTGTAAGTTAGAAATTGTTTTAAAATGTAAGTTAGAAATTGTTTTAAAATGTTGTAAATTGGTTAAAAATATAAGGTAGAAATTAGTAGAATATAAATTGTAAGTTAGAAATTGGTTTAAAATTAGTAGCCATTGTTTTTATTGTTGATGTTCAAATTATTGTTTGTTTTGATGTTGACCTAGTACCCGTTCAAGAATTTCTCATTAGGAGCAATTCTTGAATAGTCCCCGTTTTGGGACTGTCTTTGTACGTTTCAAGTCACTTAGGTAGTAAACACGTACTTGTGATTTATTAATGACGAAAGAGTTTGGTGACAATTCCTTTAATGTTCTCTAAATACATATGTGGAATAATTATTTATTCTACATTGTGTATTTGGAGAACTAAGGGGAATTGCTGCCGAATTTTTTCCTCATTAATAAATAACAGGTGTGTGTTTACTAGTGACTTGAAACGTACATTGACGGGTTTAGGTTGGAGTGATAAGGACCCAATTCGAAGATGGAGTACTTGTTGACAATAATTATATATTTGTGTGATAATATTTATTGTGTATTATTGGTTGCTATTATTCTTATTTTACTATTGTTTGTTTATAACATAGATATATTGAAATGTAGATACATAACATGAAAAGATTAGAACGAGCGTGGATGTATGAAAGATTAGATGAAAAAAAGAAACCTAAGGTTGAATTTGCAAAGGGTGTGAGGGAGTTTATTGAATTCGCGGAACAAAGTACCGTGTATAAGGATGTAGGTGAAATGAAGTGTCCATGTAAGAAATGTAAGAATGTCGCTTATAGAGGGAAGAGGGATGTTCTAAGTCATCTTTACTCGTATGGTTTTGCCGATAATTACTATGTATGGACGCACCACGGTGAGAAGTTGCCTATACAAGAAAGTACGAGTAGCGTAGTTAGTGGAAATCCTTACCGGGAGATGGTAGAAAATGCATTACGCGATAATATTGAACAAATATTGGAAGATCAACTTAATCCCGACGACCTTAGCGATGAAGAAGTGCGTTATGAAACCCGAAACCCCCAAATTTCTTCCTTATTTAAAATGTTAGAACAAGCCGAACAACCAGTGTATAAGGGAAGTAATATGAGTTTGTTGCAAGCGGCTGCTAGGCTGGCATCACTCAAATGTGAGAACAACATATCTATTAGATGCGTTGATGGTTTTATGTCGTTCGTTGGTGACATTATTCCAAAGGATAATCAAATGGCGCGCAATTTTAATGAGATTAAGAAGGTACTTAAGGGATTGCAACTACCCCATGAGAAGATTGATGCGTGTCCTACTGGATGCATGCTTTTTTGGGAGGAAAATGCTAATCTTGAGGAATGCACAAAGTGCCATGCAGCTCGGTATAAGAGTGCAAATTTCTCAAGTGGGAGACGAATTCCTTGTAAACCACTAACTTATTTCCCGCTTGCACCAAGGTTACAACGACTATATGCAACCAAGCACATAGCAGGTGAGATGAGTTGGCACTATAAAAACTCTAGATTAAGAGAAAGTGGGACAATGGCACACCCAAGTGACGGAGAAGCATGGAAACATTTCGATAGAGAGCATCCAGAATTTGCAAGTGAGCCTCGTAATGTTCGCCTGGGTTTGTGTACAGATGGATTTGACCCTTTTGGGCAATTTGGGAAGAATTACTCATGTTGGCCCGTGATTGTCACTCCGTACAACTTACCTCCTTGGTTATGCATGAAGAGGCAATTTATGATGTTATCTTTGCTCATTCCAGGTCCTAAGAACCCTAAGGCAAATTTGGATGTCTACCTCCAATCGTTAATCAAAGAGTTGAAAGAACTTTGGGAAACTGGCGTGTACACCTATGATGTCTCTAGCAAACAAAATTTTCAATTAAAGGCCGCATAAATGTGGACGATCAACGATTTCCCTGCATATGGTATGCTTTCCGGTTGGTCTACAACTGGGTACCGTGCTTGTCCTTATTGTCAAGAAAAAGACCATAAATCTTTTTGGCTAAAACATAGTGGCAAGGTTTCTTGGTTCGATTGTCACCGTGAGTTCTTAAAACCTGATCATCCTTTCCGCAATAATTGTAAGAATTTTTTAAAGAAGAGGAAAACTGAAACCCGCATAGCCGCAGCGAAACTAACCGGTGACGAGGTGTGGGATACGGTAAAAGATTTACTAAAAGTAGTTGATGCTTCTGATCAAGAATTAAAAAGATTGAAAGACAAGAAGGAAGGTTGGTGGAAACAAAGCATATTTTGGGAACTTCCTTATTGGAAAACGTTGTTGATTCGGCACAACTTAGATGTTATGCACATTGAGAAAACCTTTTTTTAACAGATTATCAACACGGTGATGAATGTACCAAAGAAAACTACATTTGGACCTAAAGGTAAAGCTGACTTTATTGAAAATTGTTATAAACGGCCTATAACATCTAGGTTTGTTTTAACAACTGTTGAAAAAAAGGCTTTGTGTGATTGGGTTTGTTCTTTGAAATTCCCGGATGGTTATGCTTCGGATTTGAGTAGGTGTGTCGATCATGTGAAGTTGATCTTGCATTCGATGAAAAGTCATGATTGTCATGTCTTTATGGAGCGTTTATTACTTGTTGCTTTGAAACATTTACTCCCGACGGCTTCTTGGAATGCAATAACGGAGATAAGCCAGTTTTTTAGAGACTTATGTGCATCTACAATTAAGGTTGAATCTATGGAACGTTTAGAGTCAAACATTGCGGAAATAATATGCAAGTTAGAGAAGATATTTCCCCCATCTTTCTTCAATTCCATGGAGCATTTGCCCATTCACTTACCTTATGAAGCGAAAGTTGGAGGACCTGTTCAATATCGATGGATGTATCCATTTGAGAGGTAATATATCACTTATTTACTCCTTTAATCATTAATTTCGGATTGAAAATAATAACTAACTATTAATTTACAAATTCAATATATTTTTAGGTTCCTTAATCATTTGAAAAAAAAGATTACCAACAAAGCCCGGGTGGAAGGTTCCATATGCAACGCTTTTTTGTTAGAGGAAATTTCCAATTTCTGTTCTTTATATTTTGAAGATCATATTGACACAAAAGCGAAAGACTTGGATGTTGGTTTGAATTTAGAATACCATCTAAATTCAAACCTAACCACGTTATTCAATGATGACATGGGAACTACAACCGGGAAATGTATTGAGAGATTCTTGGATGAGAAAGAGTTCGAAGAAGCTCACTTTTATGTGCTAAGGAATTGTGAAAAATTGTTAGAGCGTTATGAAGAGTAAGTTACGTCTTCTTTACTAAATTCATTCATAATTATTATATTTGGCTTAAATTATAAATAATATATAACAAAAACATGTTATTGATATAGGGAGTTTGAGACACATATCAAACTAACATTTCATGACGTTGTTTCGTCGGATGACGTTTGGAGCAAACATGACAAAAGTTTTACGAAATGGTTCGTAAAATGAAGTAAGTTATACATTTTATTTAAAATAGACAACTAACACATTACTTATTTAAGAATGATAAAATTATAACACGTTAAAACATTTCTTATTGAATAGGCTTATAGATTGAAGGATCCTTTAATTAAGACTCTAGCAATGGGTCCTAGTAACATGGTGAGGACTTGGAGACGATATTCTATCAATGGTTATAAATTTCGTGCTTTTAAGAAGAAGGTTGATATTCCGAAAGCTACCTTAAGCAATGGGGTTTGTGTAAGTTCCACAGAAGGGTTGGACTACTATGGAATTCTAAATCAAATAATTGAGCTTGCTTATTATACCGGTCCAAGGATTTATAGGGTCATATTGTTTAAATGTGATTGTTTGATAATTCTCCACAAGGACTCAATATCCATAAGGTTTACGGACTTGTAGATGTAAACCAAGCAAAGAAACTTCGTGGACATAATCCTTTTGTGTTAGCTTATCAAGTCGATCAAGTTTGTTATTCTCCTTATCCAACCACTAAGGGAGATAATCAATGGTCTGCGGTTTTTAAAATCAAGGCTAGATCACATGTCGACGCTCCTGTTAAAGAAATTGACTTTCAAGAAGATGTTGATGTTGTCAATGATCATTCCATTTCACCAATTTTAGTGGAAGACATCCGGAGTGAAGATGAATACGAAGTGGTTATAGAAAGCGGCGAAGAGGATGAAGATAATGATGAAGAAAAAGAAGACGGAGTAGAGTGGGAAAATGAGGAAGAAGTTCACGAAGTCGGAACGCTTTTTTCAGAAGATGAAGCTCTTTTAATTCGTAGTGATAGTGATAGTGATGGAGATTAGCTGTAATTTTATTCAGTTTTTTTGGTTAACAATAATGTTAATCCATTTGTGTAAAACTATGATGTTTATTTTGAGTTAAAGTTAATTTTAAGACAATTTATTGTGTGATTTATTTTTGTTGACTTTCTTGTGTGATTTAGACATATATTGCGTTATGTATCACATATTTGACTAACAATTTGGAATGTTTATTGTTAGTAATTATGGTAGGTCGTGGAAACATAATTAGACGGATGTTTGGAGGTGGTAGTCGTGGACGACATGACCGGGAGGAGGAGGAGCAGGAGGTGCCACAGCCACAGCCACAGCCACAGCCACAGCAGCAGCAGCCAGAGGACATGCGAGTTGTTCTATCAGAGGATCCTGCCAGAGGATCCTGGTAAGTAATGTTTTCCCTTTTTATTTTTTATTGACTTTCTTGTATATTATTTAAATAATGACGCATTTCAAAATACTACCCATTATAGTCAATATTTATTTCATTTATTTCAAGGTGGGAGGACAAGCCGATCGGCGAATATTTGACCAAGTCATTCACAAACACGTACATAGAGTACGTCACCAATTGGAGTGAGATGACTCGTGAGCAGCGAGAGGAGATGTGGCAATATTTTGAGGTTAATTCTTTAATAATATTTTTATTTTTTAATAATATTTTTATTTTTTAATAATATAATTAAATTTATTTATCTACTAATAACAATTCAATTTTTTTAATTTCAGGGTAGTGTTCGGGCCGACGAACCAGGATATCCCCTTAGGACTGAGTGGGAGAGCCGGATCAAGAGGCGTATTACCCAGTGTATCGCCCATGCCGTCACCGCAAAGAAAAAGCCGGAGTGGCTTACCGTCACAAATTGGGAGAGATTGAAGAAAAAGCCAATAGAGAATCCCGAATTTGCTAAAAATTCGGAAACAAATAAGGCAAATAGAAGGTCGGGATCGAAAGATGGGAAAGCATTAGCAACCCACACCCTTGGAAGGAAGAATGCAGTTTTGGCTTTTAAGGAATTGGTAAGTTAGTTTTCTCATAATAAAGAATTAACGATTATCGATCTATAATACGGAGTAATATTTTTTTCATATAATTTTTTCAGGGTACTGAAGCCACGCCGTACAAGCTCAAGGAGAAGTCCAAGAAAGATAAGCATGGCAACTGGATTAACCCTCGAGCAGAAGAGACCGATGTAAGTTTCTTTAATCGACTTAATTAGAAAAAATGACAACCACTTGTCAATAGAGGCTAAATTAGTCTTCTTATGTTATTTTATAAATTAGTAAGGTATTATTCAATTTAAATTTTAACTAACACTTTTTTCCTACTTATTACTTTTTCAGGTTGGTTACCGTCGACTAATGAACCAGCCAATGCCCGAGGGAGTGCAACCAGATCCGAACGAGTCCTACTATACTGCAAGTGGAGGCTATAATGAGAAGATGCGCGTGTGGGGTATGGGGTCAGCGGCACCAGAGTTGTACGATCCTCCAGCTAATAGGCTTGCCCGTCACTCGGTTTCTTCTTACTCACCTAGTTTGCTTTCTCGAGTCACAATGGAAAATTCACAATTGCGAGAGCAAATCGGTAGGATGGAGGGAGAGATGATTACCCAAAAGTACAAAGGAGATAGCATGGAGGCGTTCTTGTTCGAGAAGTATGGATGGACTCCCCCTCCCCCCCCTCCTACGTGCCCAGGTGGCCCGCGTCCATTTCGTAGAGACGATTTCACGGATGACGGTCATCCATTTGGTAGTCAGCATGTCACCTCGATTAGGTAAACTCTTAGTTTCTTAAATAAAAATCAAATCTTGAACCTTGGTAGATTTGATAAAGTTTATGTAAACCACTAACTTAATTATGTTAGATTTTATTATAAAAGACAACCTTTATCTCTATGATTCGGTGTTGGTGTTAGTTAAAACGTATTGTTGATTGGTTCCCGCTTTGCGGTCGACTTGACATAAATTCCCGCTTTGCGGTCGACGGGGTTGTGGTATATTGCAGGTTTTACTGAAACAATGCTACGTGCATTGTGGCCAGCAGCAAACCTGCTGGTTTTTTAAAAATGCTGCTTCAGTATGTGACGGATTAGCCGTCACAAATCCGTCACAAACACTTCCATTTGCAACGGATAATCCGTCACAAAAACTTCCATTTGCAACGGATAATCCGTCACAAAAATGGTATTTTGCAACGGATAGTCCGTCACAAAATTTGCAACGGATAATCCGTCACAAAAATGGTATTTTGCAACGGATAGTCCGTCACAAAACTGCTATTTGCAACGGATAGTCCGTCACAAAAGTGCAATTTGCAACGGATTATCCGTCACAAGAAGAGTCATTTGTGACGGATTAGCCGTCACATACTAATATTTTGTGACGGTTTACAAGTGTCACTGTTGATAAACTATGTGACGGATTATCCGTCACAAATCCGTCCCAGATGTATTTGTGACGGATTATCCGTCACAAACCCGCTTTTTGTGACCATATACATTGACGACGGTTTGTGACGGGTAATCCGTCACAAACCCGCTTTTGTGACGGGAAATGCTATATAGCGACGGATTCGTCCGTCACTTTTCCGTGTTATTCTTGTAGTGCATCTTGCTAAACGTCCATTGAGAACGGGTTTCTCGAAGAGGTATTTGACAGGATCCATTTTGGAGAATATTTTGACGGAGTAGCTATGCATGTAGTGGTGTAGCTTCTTCATTGCCCACACAAGAGCGAGGCATCTCTTCTCGAGCGGTGTGTATTTGCACTCGTACTCCAAGAACTTCTTACTAAGGTAGCATATAGCTCTTTCTTCTTTTCCAACGGTTTGAGCTAGCATGGCGCCCATGGCCGTTTCAGTTACCGTGAGATATAAACCAAGAGGTTGATCTCATTGGGGTGGCATGAGCACCGGCGGTTTGGCTAGTATTTCCTTGATTCGGTGGAAAGCCTTCTGACAGTCATCATCCCACATGGTGTGATCTGTTTTCTTTAACTTCTTGAATATGGGTTCGCAGATCATGGTGAGTTTCGATAGGAATCGACTGATGTATTGTACCTTCCCTAGGAATCCCCTAACTTCTTTCTCTGTTTGAGGTTGCGGCATTTTGATTAGAGCTTTGATCTTTGAAGGGTCTATTTCTATACCTCGTTGGCTAACCACGTATCCCAGGAGCTTGCCAGATGTCACTCCGAATGCGCATTTCTGAGGATTGAGCCTCATGTTGTACTTCCGTAGCCTCGAGAAGAATTTCCGAAGGTTCGCAATATGTCCCTCTCTTTCCTTGGACTTGAAAATCATGTCATCTACGTATACCTCAACTTCTTTATGCATCATGTCATGTAAGAGTGTAGTTGCGGTGCGTTTGTATGTAGCTCCGGCGTTAATTAACCCAAACAGCATAACCGTGTAGCAGTAGGTTCCCCATTGAGTGACAAAGGCGGTCTTATGCATGTCCTCTAAGGCCATCTTGATCTGGTTATATCCTGTGTATCCATCCATGAAGGATAGTAATGCGTGATTCGCCGTATTATCCACTAATATGTCGATATGTGGTAGAGGAAAGTCATCCTTAGGGCTTGCTTTGTTTAAGTCTCTAAAGTCAACACAAACACGGATTCTCCCATCCTTTTTGGGTACGGGTACTATGTTTGCTACCCAGTCTGAGTACTCGGAAACTTTGATGAACCCGGCTTTGAATTGTTTATCGACTTCTTCTTTGATCTTGAGAGCCCATTCTGTCCTCATTCGACGAAGCTTCTGTTTCACAGGTTTGAAACCTGGTTTGATTGGGATTCTCTGCAATATCCCTGTCGATCCCTGGCATATCCTTGTAGGACCAAGCAAAAACATCTTTGAACTCGTGTAGGAGGTCTATGAAATTGGCCCTTTCGGTGGGGCTCAAGGTTGTCCCTATCCTAAGTTCTTGGGGTTCTAGTTCAGTTCCTACGTTGATGGGTTCAGTATTTTCTATCACTGGTCCCCCTTCCCCCTCTTGTAGTATTTCTTTGGCTATGTAGGGAGGTATTTCGATTGAGTCTGGGTCTGGGTCATTCTCATTATCATCGTAAACAGAATTGCATTCAAGATAACACGAAGAGTAAGCAGAACCCGATTTATTCATATTAAGATTTGAGAAAAGTTGAAACAAAGAAGCCACCTGATCTGTGGTCAGTGGCGGCAAAGGGACAGCGGTTGGGACATTTCCCGAACTACTGTTACTATTCGACACTAAGCTAGGAGAAACGAGGGGAGTGGGAATGACGATAAGAGGAGACTCTCTAGGAACTTATCTAGACTCCGACTTTGACTCTGACTCGAATCCATCGTCTTCTGGTTCTCCTTTGAACATCTCTCCTTCTCCAGTAGTGAGCTTGAAAAGTCTTCCTTGATTGTTTGTCCACTTGATAGATTTTCTCCATCCTTTCTGCTGATTGGTGTTGATTTCTGTAATTAACGCGGTAGGGTTGAAGTGATCATCTTGAAGTATCATGGTAATGATCTCATCCTTCGCGGCTCTAACGAATCGATCTTCTCCAAATAGTAGACTCACGGCTTGTTCGTCTAGGCAAGGTGCTTGACGAGTCATGACGGTAGGAACCGTTTCTGGAGGAATGAAGTAGCAATCGTGAAAGATCTCGATTCCGGCTAACTTCCTTTCGAGATAATGCCAAGCTTCGGGAAATCCATGAAAGAGTTCTTGATTTCCTTCCCTAACGAAGTATCCATTTAGGGTAGGGAGATAGGGTCGCATTTGGATTCCCACATTCTTGCGGTTTTGAAATTGAGCGAGCATCTCGAGAACTTCCTCTTTGGTGGGTTTGTATCCTAATCCAAGGGGTATTATTTGTGAATTACCCTCTTTGTAGGGTGCAAAGGTGTTTCTTCGGATAGGATTCAAAGGCATTCCTGGGAAGTATCCCTGGATTTTGAGTATGTGGTTGACCACTAGGTTAGAGTAGGGATTGAAGTATAATGGTACCAATTCACTCTCTATGACGTTTATGATATGGAAGCCCCCATGTTCATGTACTGGATCTGTAAGGACTTGATTGCTTGACTTCTTTTCGATGATTGCCTTGATGGGCGACGAAGTGATCGTCACCACCTTACCATTTAGTGGGATTTTGATTTTCTGGTGGAGTGTGGATGTTATCGCTTTGGAAGTGTGAATCCAGGGTCTTCCCAGAAGTATGTTGAAGGATGCCTCAATGTCCACTATTTGGAAATTGACCCTTCGCTCAATCGGCCCTGTGGCTATGGTTAGGTCGACAAGTCCCACCACCTTTCGTCGTGTACCATCATATGCGCGAACACCTTGGTTGGTTGGGGTCCAATCTGATTCTTTCATGCCCAATTTGTATGCCATTTTCAAGGGTATGACATTGACTGCAAAGCCATCATCTACCAAGGTCATTGGCACATTCTTCTTTAAGCAAATGACGATGATATAAAGAGCCAAGTTATGACTAGCACCGGAGGGTGGCAAATCCTCATCCGAGAAAGTAATAGGATTACTTAGCTTTAATGATTCTTGGAAGACCAAGTTGACCACGTCGTCGGGTGTAGAGTTATGTGCCACATTTAGTTTGGCCAAAGCTTGCAGTAAAGCTTGGCGATGTGGGAATGAGCTTGCCACTAGTTGCCAGACTGAAAGATCGGCCTTTGTCTTCTGTAGTTGCTTTAGTAAATGGTCCGTAGAGCCTTCTTCATTGTCATTTGGTATGACCACATTGGTTGGACCGTTTGCTATATGACCATTTCGAGAAGTACTTTGGTATGGGCGTCCCGAACGAGTAAGGTGGTCCACATCTTGATCTTCACCATTCTGGGCTATTTCTTCACTGATTTTGACTAGGTAGTGTTCAGTGAGATACATGTCTTCATAATTATCGGCCCATATACCATTGATGGTAGAAAGTTCTCTCATTCTCATGATTTCGGCTTCCAATTGGATAATTTGGTCGACTAGTTCATCAACCATGGCTACTACTTCTTGCATTGTAGTGTCTTGAGGGAAGAGTAGTGGTGCACGTTCCTTAGGTGTTGCGTTGGGATTACGTAAGGTTGCCACTGCATTTTCTAGTTCCATGACTTGCTTATTCACGTTTTTTGCCCATGCAATGAAATCAATGATGGTTGGGGAAATGGTAGAGTAGTTCCCTTCATTTTCTATTGCACGAATTTCTTCTTCAACTGGAGAGATAAGGTGTGAATAATCTATGGTAGATTCTTCACTTGTAATCACTAGAATTCCAAGAGGATTCTGAGTGTTGTTAAGCTTACCTCCAGGTGGTATTGGTAGGCGACCGTCTTCAATCATATCTTGAAGTACATTTTTCAATTTGTAGCATTTCTCTGTATCATGTCCCTTACCTCTATGGTATTCGCAGTACGAATTCTCATCCCATAACTTGGATTTCTTTTCTGGTTCGGGTGTAGGGCCTATTGGTTGAAGTTTGCCCATCTTCATCAGCCTTTTCAGAGCGTTGGAATATGTGTCCCCTAGATTTGTGAATTTCCTTGGAGGGGTACTCTTCTTAGATGGCTCGAGGAGGTTGACTTCATCAGTCTTGCTAGTAGAGCCGTAAGAACGACTTGTTGAGCCCTGATATCCACGACCTACCGTTTTGGACAAGAGCCCTTTACGGATGTCATCTTCGATCCTTGTCCCTAGTACGGTTAAATCTTTGAAGTTCTTAATGTTTTGATACCTCAAATGATTTGCATAGATGGGTTTTAGGTTGTCCACGAATTTCTCCACGAGGGTAGCTTCATCCGGACGTTCAACAAGTTGAGTGCTAGTCTTCCTCCACCGACTGAGGAAATCGGTGAACCCTTCTTTGTCATTTTGGGTAAGAACCTATAAAGTGCGCATGTTGACTTGGATTTCAGCATTATCCGCATATTGTTTAGCAAACTCGATTGCGGCAGCGTCCCAAGTAGCGATTTTCTTATGTTCTAGCGAATAGAACCATTGTTTTAGGATGGTGTCAAGAGATGAAGGAAAGATCCTTAAGAACATCTCGGGTTTAATGCCTTTGATAGACATGTAATCCTTGAAGGCACGGATATGGTTCAAAGGGTTTTCACGCCCCTTGAATTTTGGGATATCCGTCATGTTAAAGTTGGTTGGCAACTTGGAACTCACAGCCTCATATTTGCGATTATTCTCCCTATAAATGTCATCCCCTTTGAGATACATCAATTGCTCCTCTAAGTATTGGAGTCGTTTCTCAGCTGCAGTCATACCCATGGGAAGGTTTTCGTCTCCGAAGTCGTTCACAAAGTCATCGGCTATCTCACTTTCTCGAGGAGGCATCCTCGTTTCCACGGCATATATTCGGCCCTCAATGGTGTCAAGGCGATCATACACTTGGTCTTGAGTAACTTGGAGACGAGCTAACGCGGTTAGGATTTTATCATTACCATTCTGGAGTTGATTGAAGTTCGCGTCGCTTGTTTCAGGCATCTTGGAAACTGAATAAGAGATCGACGACGAATCAAAACACGCCCGACCATCCTAGCACACTTACTTGGAAAGAAATGTTTTGACTCGTGAAGTGGGAGTGTGCCACTCGTGTCAAGTGAGTTTTGAGAAAATGACAAAGTTTGAAAAATGTTGGTCCTAGTCAACTTTAGTGTAGTTGTAGGAGTGGACTCGAAGTGAGGTTTCGAAATGGGTTTTGAGACCCGAATTTTGACTTGACAGTTGGACAGAGTTTCGACTTGTTTTGCGCTAATATTAGGCCCAAGTTTCGAAATTTTATATTTTAAAGAAGGATTTTGATTTTACAAAATATCGTCATGACTTTGTTTAGAAAAGGGTGATCACGTATGGCACAAACAAAATACAAGCATTATAACGGGATGCTGAGTGCATTTAAATGGGATTTGGTTTAAAGGGTGGGTTGCCATACCGAACAATCAAACCCGAAGTCTGTGGAGAGGCTCGTACCAAACAAGAGTAAGGCCGATTCCTAGTCCAATTCCTCAAGTAGTGAAAGTCCTTGATACAAACAAGAGTAAGCACCATGGTATGGATGACGTCGATCGCTATCCATCCTTAGGCCCAAATAAGAATTAGGACCGTTTAGACGGGATGATTGGTCGAATGGGTTGGGTTGGGCCTAAGAAGGCCGAATGAAACGATCTAGTAAGACCGAGTTATGAAAACCGACAATTGTCTTGTACAAACTATTCCCTAACCTTGTTCAAGTTTCACCCTTTTGGCTACACGTAAGTGTATTATCCCCAGTGGAGTCGCCAAACTGTGGACGCGGGCCCACGGGGGCGCTTGGGGAGAACAAGCGTTTGCATTTGTGGAGTCGCCACCAATTTATTGTGGAAAATTGGAAACCGTTCGAATACCTCGTGTCATGTCAAGACACAAAGTAGTGACATGAACACCAAGAACTCGTTACCCTTAGCATTCTATCTCTAGAATGACTCTCGTGGATGCCAATGAACACGGATGTTCACAGAGATCTGGAGTAAGGGGTGAGGGTACGTATTAGGAAGCTATTTTGATCGAACACCTAATCCCGCCCGCCTCGATAGCGGCCTCTACTAATGATTAGGGAAATTGTCTATAGTCGATATATTGTCGATTATATGCATGCAATGCAACATCCATTAGATTAATCCTAACATGTGAAGAATTAGACTAAGTCGGTTATCACGTAGTTTAGCATACAATTAAGTCAAAGTAGAGATTTAAGTGCAATTACATGTGAAGGCATACAAGTGATACAAGAAATATAATACAATAATGAGGAATACAATAATTACATAGGATTAGTGATTTATGTCGAAAATACATCTAAAACGGATAATTTGAGAAAGAATAAATAAACAAATTAACGAACAGGAATTAGGGCGATAATACGAGTAGTAGTAAATTAAATACGTAATTAATAAACTAGGTCAAAGCAACACGGGAGTTCAGAGACAGAAATCAACCAGGAACAGGCGCAGCAGAGCTACGTCCCTTGGAAGAGGCGCAGCAGTTGCTGCGTCTGTTCCTTGGCTCAATTCTGGCTGTAAAGCCGGAATTACAAGTCGTTAATATTCGTTGGTGATTTTAATGATCAATTATATTATTTACTCGGATGAAAGTGATTAACAGGTTATTTACATGTTATTGATGGTCATAAAAACAATAAACATGGATGAAACGGAATTAGAACGAATATTACAAGATAATAAGATATTAATGAATTAAACAAACTAATTAGGTTAAATATGATGAATTGATGATGGACCAATGATGAATATGATAATAAACAGGTAAGAATATATCAAAGGTCGAATTCCAGAAACCCAATGTGAATGAATCGAATTTCTACAACCCGGTTTGACTTTAATGACGAAAACCCGCAAATATTGGTTATAAGGGATTTAAGTCGGGAATTTACTGATAAATTATATGTTAATGATGATGAACAATATGTTAGATTATCGTGTGAATGAAATAAGAACAAACAAGGACGAAAGAAAACAAAAGGACGAAACCAACAGAAGACGAAGGAAGAAGAAGAGAAGCAAGAACGGCGGCAACCTCAGGAAGAGGCGCAGCAAGTGCTGCCTCCGTTACAAGAGGCGCAGCAGTTGCTGCGTTCCTTCTCGACGCCTGTCTCCTGTTAATCCGTAAAAAGAGTTTAAACAAAGGGTTTTTAGAAATCGGTTTTAATTGTATTTTCGACATAAATCTTACAATATGATTACAATAAATAAATAACAATAAATAAAAGAGAGATTTACACCCTCAGACTTACATGTTTGACGAAACGAGATGAAATAAGTTAACGATTAGTGATGCTCGACTTGAATGTAGACGAAAGTGCCCTCGTAAGAGGAATTAAAACAGATTGATTAAAGTTGATTATGGTGGAGTTGGTCAAATTGGTCGGTCATGCAAACGAGGTTGGTACTCAGAAGGATCCAAGCTTACGTGGTCGAAAGTTCAAGCACGTAGACGCCAAAAAGTAAGAACGTGGTCTAGAATGCAAAGGGAGAAGAGAAGGGCGGACACTCGCGTGAGAAATATGAGAGACCTAAGGTCTCTATTTATACTAATCACACGGAGGAAGTAGGGTTTTCGGAGAAACTTTGGAAGTGAATCTCGAAAAGATATGAAAAGATACGAAAAATACGCAGAAAAAGACCTGCTGCGTCCTTTCCCAGGTGGTTTCCTCTTGCGGAAGAAAGTTTTTCGTGTTTAGTTTATGGAATAACGGAATAATTTGGTTTTCCTTAATATTTTGTGTGAATATTACGGGAAATTGTTTACCAAAGATTAAAAGATTGTAAAATATGGAATAGAAATATCCGGAATATTCCAGAACATTCTGACTCGGCATTTTAATGGTTATCAGAAAAGGAAGACGGTTTTAGGCCCGGACTCCAAATATACTCTAATTACTGCCAAAACGACCGTATCGGCACGTAGATGACAATTAAGAGGTAGACACAGGTGTTTGAGTGATCACTTGACCATAAACTTATGAACTGTCACAAATCGTTCCGCGTACCAAACATGCGGCCCAATCATCACCGGGTGGTTTGCGGCAGGTGCAGAAATGAGGTATCTACAGATATTCAGATGCCGACTACGCAGGATGTTCCTTAGACAGGAAAAGTACGTCAGGTGTTGCCACATTTGTTGGACCTTGCATTATAACTTGGGGTTCAAAGAAGCAAAATTCAGTTGCCCTTTCAACAGCAGAAGCCGAATATATTGCAGTAGGACTGGTATGTACCCAATTATTATTGCTTAAGCAACAATTATGTGATTATGGTATTAACGTAGGTTGTATTCCTATTTTATGTGATAATACGAGTGCTATTATTATTTCCAGAAACTCCGCGCAGCACTCGCACACTAAGCATGTTGAAATTAGACACCATTTCATACGAGACCATGTTGACAAAGGGAATATAACACTTGAATTTTGTAGTACTGAAAAACAATGGGCTGACATTTTGACAAAACCTTTAGCTAGAGGACGTTTTGAGACTTTATGGTTGGAAATTGGTTTAATTGGGGGCACCTAAGCTTCTATAACTGTCTAATCTCTCAATGATTGATTAGTGCAAGATAAGATTGTATGACCGTGTCCGTATATTCCGTTGCTTGAATATTTTCGATTTCTAGAAATTTATTTATCGTAAATATTGTAGATACCTCATTTCTGCACCTCCCGCAAACCACCCGGTGATGATTGGGCCGCATGTTTGGTACGCGGAACGATTTGTGACAGTTCGTAAGTTTGTCGTCAAGTGATTGCTCAAACATTAATGTCTACCTCTTAGTTGTCATCTACGCGCCGATACGGTCGTTTTGGCAGTAATTAGAGTACATTTGGAGTCCGGGCCTAAAACCGTCTTCATATTCTGATAACCGTTAAATCCCGAGTCAGAATGTTCTGGAATGTTCCGGATATTTCTATTCCATATTTTTATAAATATTTCACAATCTTTAGTCTTTGGTAAACAATTTCCCGTAATATTCACACAAAATATTAAGAAAAACCAATTTATTCCGTTATTCCATAACCTAAACACGGAAATCATTCTTCCGCAGGAGGAAACCACTTGGGAACAGACGCAACAGGTGCTGCGCCTCTTCCAAGAGACGCAGTGACTGCTGCGCCTCTTCCCAGGTCCTTTTCTGCGTATTTTTCGTATCTTTTTCATATCTTTTCGAGATTCACTTCCAAAGTCTCTCTGAAAACTCTATTCCTTCACGTGATTAGTATAAATAGGAGCCTTAGCTCCTCATATTTCTCACGCGAGTGTCCGCCCTTCTCTTCTCCCTTTGCATTCTAAGTCCACGTTCTTACTTATTGGCGTCTACGTGCTTGAACATTCGACCACGTAAGCTCGGATCCTTCTGAGTACCAGCCTCGTTTGCATGACCGACCAATTTGACCAACTCCACAATCAATCAACTTAATTAATCTTAATCGTTTTCCTCTTACGAGGTCACTTTCGTTACATTCGAGTCGAGCATCACTAAATCGTAAACTTAGTTCATCTCGTTTCGTCAAACATGTAAGTCTGAGGGTGTATAATCCTTCTTTATTTATTGTATTTTATTTTTTGTATCACTCATGTAAGGTTTATGTCGAAAGTACTTATTAAAACCGATTTATAAAACCATGCTTTAAAACTCTTTTTACGGATTACCAGAAGATGACCGTCGAGAAAGGACGCAACAACTGATGCGCCTCTTCGAAGGGACGCAGCACCTGCTGCGCCTCTTCGTGAGGCTACCGCAGTTCCTGCTTCCTTTCTTCTTCCTTCGTCCTCTGTAATTCGTCTTTTTTTTTGTTTTCTTTTGTCTTTAATTCTTCGACGTAATAACGTAGTAATTTCACATGTATATAATTTATCGTCATTAACTCGTTTAAATCATCATTAAGTCCGACTTAAATCCCTTATAATCCAATATGCGCGGGTTTTCGTCATTAAATTCAATTCGGGTTGTAGAAATTCGATTCGTTCATATTGAGTTTCTGGAATTCGACCTTTGGTACATTCTCACATGTTTATTATCATATTCATCATTAGTCCATCATTAATTCATCATGTTTAACCTAATTAGCTTGTTTAATTCATTAATTAAACAATCTTTCATCCATGTAATTAATTCGTTCGCATCCGTCTCATCCATGTTTTATTGCTTTCATGACCCCCAATTCATAAGTAAATAACCTGATAATCACTTCCATCCGAGTCAGTATATTAAACGATCATTAAAATCACCAATTAACATTAACGGCTTGCAATTCCGGCTTCACAGCCAGAACCGAGCCAAGGAACAGACGCAACGTCTGATGCGCCTCTTCCAAGGGACGCAGCTCTGCTGCGCCTGTTCCTGGTTGACTTATGTCTCTAAACTTCCGTTTTGCCTTGACTTAGATATTAGTTTACGTGTTAATTAACTATTTTTTTTTTGGTGGAAATGTAAGTAATATTAATCATTTCCCAAAGGGAAAAAAGCACCAAATACAACACACCAGTTCTGAAGCTTACATGAGCAGGAATAGACAAGCAATGCTAAGACATTACATTAAACCTTTCACTCTACACCATTCTCTATCACACAACGACATCTGACAGTAATTATATTTAATTATAGCCAACCTCCCGTCCTCTCTAACTGCTTGAATGATAGCTTTTGGATGTAAAACTTTCTGCTCCACACGACATAAGTTCCGAGCATGCCAAATATGGTAGTGTAAAGCAATCACCAGAGAGCATAACAGTTTCCTCAGAAAACCAGAGCAGCTCCTAATCTTCAACATCCTCTCAGCCAAGACAACACCATTACTTGGTAAGCCAAGCCAGATTTGAAAACTTGCATAACAGCGACAGGTAAAAGTGCAGCTACTGAATAAGTGATCATGGTTCTCATCCTGATAGCCACACAAAAAACAAGTTCTTTGAGAAGTGATGCCCATCTTATGCAACCTATCCAAAGTAAGTAATCTCCCATGTCTGATGAGCCAAGCATTAAACATATGCTTTGGAGTATTGAGTCTACTCCAAACAATGTTATACCAGGCCACTTTGGGGGCATGATCCTGCCTGAGCCACTTGTATCCATCCGCAATATTGTAATGTCCATCATTATCCTGCCATTTGCCATTGCTATAACCAGCTGCCATTTTCTCCTTGACCATACAGATTTGCCTCCAGGCCCAGGAACTATTAGGACTAGGTTGGTATTCAAACCAGTCCCGGCCTTTCAAATAGACTTTGTCAATCCACTTAATCCAAAGGAGGTCCTTCTTAGAAGCTATCCACCAAACTAACTTACCCACAGCTGCTAAGTTCCAGATTCTGCTATCGATGATACCCAACCCACCAGCAAGAGTGGGTGAGCAGACAATCTTCCAAGAGACGAGGGGAGCCTTAGAATAACTGTCAGAGCCTTCCCACAAGAAGTTCCTGCACAAGGCTTGAATCCTGCCATCACTCCTGCAGGAAGCACAAAGATTTGTGCCCAATAGTTATGCAAGGTAGCTAATACAGATTTGACCAAGATCAACCTACCAGTATAAGAGATTTTCCTCTTATTCCACCCCTTAATCCTCTTAACCATCTTCTCCACCAGCAAAGAGCAGTCCAGTTTAGACAGTTTCCTATGAGAAATATTGACTTCCAAATACTTAAAGGGAAACTTTCCCTTAATGAAACCAGTCCTACTCAAGATAGCCTGCTCCACATCAGAATGAACCCCATTGAGGACTATGTCAGTCTTGTCAGTATTAATATGCAAACCACTAGCCCTAGTGAAACAATCAAAAGTCTCAGCCAAAGTACAAACTGAAGCCAAATTCCCTTTGCAAAATAGAAGTAGGTCATCAGCAAACATCAAGTGGGATAACTTGAGTTTATGGCATAAAGGGTGATAAGTGAAGCTTGGACCATTACAAACTACCTCTAACAATCTGCTCAAATACTCCATGCATAAGGTGAATAATAAAGGAGACAAGGGGTCACATTGCCTTAACCCACGAGCCCCTTTGAAAAATCCATGAGTATTCCCATTAAGTGCTATAGTGTAAGTAGTAGTGGTCACACATTGCATCACAAGATGAATAAAGTGAGAAGGAAAATTAAGAGCCCTTAGCATTTGAAGCACAAAACTCCATTCAATAGAGTCATATGCCTTCCTCAAGTCCACCTTAAGCATACAACGAGGAGACACACTGGCCCTATTGTATAACCTGATAAGGTCCTGACTAATGAGAATGTTCCCCATAATGCTCCTCCCTTTAACAAACGCAGCCTGAGCTGGATTGATAATCATAGGAAGGACACTCCCAAGTCTATCACACAGAATCTTAGAGATAACCTTATACAAGGTGTTGCAGCAGGCGATAGGTCTAAATTCCTTCACAAAAGAAGGGTTCTGGACCTTAGGAATAAGCACCAGAGTAGTACTATTCAGTTGTTTCAGCATCCGCCCTTCATTGAAAAAATTAATGATAGCCTCACTGATCTCATTTCCCATAATATCCCAGCCTGCTTTAAAAAAACAACTCGAATATCCATCAGGGCCTGGACTCTTCTCATCAGGAATACCAAAATTGATACTCTTTATCTCCTCCTTAGTTGGTATTCTGTTAATAGCCTGCCAATCTGCATCAGAGACACACTTCCCCCTACTAACAATATTTTGAAAAAAATCAGTAGTAGGTCCCTGAGTCCCTAGCAGATCCTTATAGTAGTTTTCAAACGCCTGCATTATATCCTCAGGAGACTGACAGTTATGACCATGTACATCATGTATTTGCACCACCTTATTTTGAATATGTCTCTGTCTGATTGCTTTGTGAAAAATTGCAGTATTGTCATCACCATGCTGAGCCCAAGTGCATTTAGTTTTCTGTCTCAGAAACCCAATTTTAGCTTGATTCAACATCTGATAGCTTTCTCTAAGATTATATTCATTATCCATCAACACCATATTAGTTGGGTCTGCCTGGAGTTCCTTCTGAGAAGCCAGGAGGACTTCATAAGCAATGTCAGCATTCTTCTCATTATCAGAAAAAAGATCCTTGTTCAACTCCTTCAAAGAAACTTTCAGAAGCTTCAATTTCTTGACTACCCTGTACATCAGAGATCCATAAATGTATTGATTCCATCCCTCCTTAACTATCACCTTAAAATCAGGAACACCAGTCCACATATTGTAAAATTTGAAAGGTCTCTTCTTCTTCAATTGCACATTATTACATTTGATGAAACAGGGGCAATGATCATAATCACCTTCAGGGGCAAAGTAAGCATAGTGGTCAAGCCAAGTCTTAATCCACTCATCATTAACTAAAACTCTGTCAATCCTACTAAACACTCTAGTTGAACTGGGCTGTTTGTTGTTCCAAGTAAAAAACGACCCAGTACTCTTCAAATCCTGAAGACCACAAGTATCAATGGCATTCTGGAAAGGTACAGTCTCAGCATCCTTTATAGGTAACCAATCTTTTCATCAGCATTGAGTACATTATTAAAATCACCTAAGACAATCCACGGGTCCGTAGTGGTCAGACTAATAAGAGAATTCCACAGAGGAACTCTGTCTTCAATCTTATTGAACCCATAAACATAGGTAGCATAGAAACAACTATCAGTAATCTCATCTTTAACCTTAATGTGAATGAATTGAGCAGCCATATCCAAAACAGTCACATGAAACCTCTCCACTTTCCAAATCAACCAAATTCTACCTCCATCATGACACTGATGGTTAGTACAATAGTTCCAACCTCCACATAAACTAGCCACAACCTTATTTAGAGAACCATGTCTTACCCTGGTCTCTAGGAGCCCAAATAGGTCCACATTGGCATTATGTAGACACCATTTAATATCAGTTTGTTTAGTCAAACTATTCAGGCCCCTAATGTTCCACACACCTATTCTATCCATGAGGCGAAGCCTCCCCCCCCCCCTCCTCCTTTATCAACTAATTGGGTATTCTTAGCCATTTCCTTGTTAAAATTTACAACAAAAGCACCTTCCTTAGCCCCAGCTAGTCTTGACTCATGCCTAGTAATCCTAGTGAGAATCCTAGCAGAAGTTAAAACATCAGCTTGTGAATTATTCACAGGAGTAGTAGTCGGAGTTATCATGATCCCAGAACCATTACTCTGCACCCCAGTAATAACTCCAGACAATCCAGGTTGTGGGACAAAGAAGTACCCCCGAGGCGAGTCGGGGGTCGCGAAGCCCGCGATTTCTGCAGTCTCCCTTTTCTTCCATACTTGTTTAGGAGGGCCTTGATTACCAGATGGACCAGGCCGTTTAGCCCAGCCTGAGCCTTCCCTGCATTGCTTCTCCTGATGCCCAATACCCTTGCACTTGGTACAGGTAATAGGCAACCAGTCATACTCAATCAACACAGTTACATTTTGCCCCATTTCATCCACAAAAGTGATTTTATCAGGAAACTGCTGATCCACCTCAACCTCAACCATAACTCTGGCAAAACCAAGCAAAGTTCTATCCACAGTGAGGTCATCAACCCGTACAAATTTTCCAATTAACGAGGATAACTTCTCCAGGCACTTATCACCCCAGAATTTTAAGTCTAATCCCATCATTTTCACCCAAATAGGAACAGTCTTAACAGAAACCTTTGTGATCTTAGTATGAGGTTTCCATGGACGAATAATCACAGGTTTACCATCAAATAAGAACATTCCCTTCTCCAAAACCAAGTTCTTATGTTCCAGGGTAGCAAACCTCACCACGAAAAGACCATTAGGGAGGAAGGCGACCTTAGAGATCTCATAATCCCTCCATTCCCTCCTAAGATATCCTTCCAAAGCCCTCCAGGGAGGGTTAGCACCCATGACATAACCATAAACCGCATAAGACCAGTAATCGATTTCATCCTTAACATCATCTACAGTAAGTTTAAGCAGATTACCTACAGGAGTCTCTTCAGGCACAGGCAATTGAGCAGATTTATCAGCATCAGTCACCGGTGGTTGACGATCAGGAATCTCAACTTCTTCCGTATTTACTGTTTCCTCAGGAGTAGTCGTTGTATCACCAGGCTCTGGTAAAGGAATTCCAGCTCTGCGTAACATGGCAACAACCTCCTCCCGAATCTTCGCTACTTCCGCATCATGATCAAAAGGAATGGATGAATTACTACTATTATTATTTGAACTATTAAAATCATTTTTTTGTGTTTTTTCTGTATTAATGGATTGCATATTATTATTACTAGTGGATTTAGATTGTTGTAGAGTAGATGAATTAGGTTTAACAGATTTATTCTTCGCCATTGCAAAGAAGTGCGCAGGAGCTCTCTCTCTCTAACTCATCCCCAGCATGATTTATCTAGAACAATATTCTGTTCGTTATTTCATTCCTTTATTCTTTTTTTTCAAATTATCCGTTTTAGAGGTATTTTCGACATAAATCGCGAAATCCAATGTAATTATTGTAATTTTTATTATTGTAATTTTATCCATTGTAATATTTATTGCACTTTGTATCATTTGTATGTTTTCACATGTAATTGAACCTTAAATCCTACTTTGACATTAATTGCATGATAAATTAATTGTTAACCGACTTAGTTAATCTTCACATGTTAGGATCAAAACATGGATGTTGCATTGCATGCATATAATCGACGATATATCAAGTACGAATAACTTCCCTAATCATTAGTAGAGGCCGCTATCGAGGCGGGCGGGATTAGGTGTTCGATCAAAAGAGCTTCCTAATACGTACCATCACCCCTTACTCCAGATCTCTGTGAACATCCGTGTTCATTGGCATCCACGAGAGTCATTCTAGACATAGACTGCTAAGGGTAACGATTGCTTAGTGTTCATGTCTCTACTTTGTGTCTTGACATGGCACGAGGTATTCGAACGGTTCCAATTTCCCATAAAAATTGGTGGCGACTCCACAAAAATGCAAACGCTTGTTCTCTTCCTCCCAAGCGCCCCCGTGGGCCCCACATGTCCACAGTTTGGCGACTCCGCTGGGGATAATACACTTACGTGTAGCCAAGAGTGAAACTTGAACAAGGTTAGGGAATAATTTGTACAAGACAATTGTCGGTTTTCATAACTCGGTCTTCCTAGATCGTTTCATTCGGCCTTCCTAGGCCCAACTCAACCCATTCGACCAATCGTCCCGTCTAAACGGTCCTAATTCTTATTTGGGCCTAAGGATGGATAGCGATTGACGTCATCCATACCATTATGCTTACTCATGTTTGTGTCAAGGACCTTCACTACTTGAGGAAATGGACTAGGAATCGGCCTTACTCTTGTTTGGTATGAGCCTCTCCACAGACTTCGGGTTTGATTGTTCGGTATGGCAACCCACCCTTTAAACCAAAACCCTTTTAAATGCACTCAGCATCCCGTTATAATGCTTGTATAAATGTTTGTACCTTACGTGATCACCATTTCTAAACGAAACCATGATGATTTTTTGTAAAATCAAAATCCCTTTTAACATGAAAATTTCGAAAAGGCCCATGATTAGCGCAAAACCGAGTCGAAACTCCGTCCGTTTGTCGAATTTCGGGCCCAAGCCCATTTCAAAACCTCACTTCGAGTCCACTCCTACAACTACACTATAGTTGACTAGGACCAACAGTTTTCAAATCTTATCATTTCTTCAAAACTCACTCAACACAAGTGGCACACACCCACTTCATCGAGTCAAAATATTTCTTTTCAAGTAAGTGTGTTGGAATGGTCGATCGTGCTTTGATTCGTCGTCGATCTCTTATCCAGTTTCCAAGATGCCTGAAACAACTGACGTGAACTTCAATCAACTTCAAGATGGTAATGATCGAATCCTAGCCGCGCTAGCTCAACTCCAAGTTTCTCAAGACCAAATGTATGACCGCCTCGACACAATCGAAGGCCGAATGTATACCGTAGAAACGAGATTGCATCCTCGAGAGAGTGAAGTAGTTGACGACTTCGTGAATGACTTCAGGGACGAAAACCCTCCCATGGGTATGACTGCAGCCTAGAAAAGTCTCCAATACTTAGAGGAGCAATTGATGTATCTTAAAGGGGATGACATTTATAAGGAGAATAATCGCAAGTATGAGGCCGTAAATTCCAAATTGCCAACCAACTTCAACATGACGGATATCCCTAAATTCAAGGGGCATGAAAACCCTTTGAACCACATCCGCGCTTTCAAACATTATATGTCTATCAAAGGCATCAAACCCGAGATGTTCTTAAGGATCTTTCCTTCATCTCTTGACACCATCCCAAAGCAATGGTTCTACTCTCTAGAACACAAGAAGATCGCTACTTGGGAAGACGCCGCGATCGAGTTTGCTAAGCAATATGCGGATAATGCCGAGATCCAAGTTAACATGCGCACTGTAGAGGTTCTTACCCAAAATGACAAAGAAGGTTTCACCGACTTCCTAAGTATATTAGGTGGAGGAAGATTAGTACCCAACTAGTTAAACGCCCGGATGAGGCTACCCTTGTGGAGAAGTTCGTGGACAACTTGAAGCCAATCTCTGCCAACCACTTGAGATACCAAAACATCAAAACTTTCAAGGACTTAACCATACTAGGAACAAGGATTGAAGATGACATCCGTAAAGGGCTCTTGTCCAAAACGGTAGGTCGAGGATATCAAGGCTCAACAAGTCGTTCTTACGGCTCCACTAGCAAGACCGATGAGGTTAACCTTCTCGAGCCATCCAAGAAGAGTACCCCACCAAGGAAATTCACAAATCTTGGGGACACTTACTCAAATGCTCTAAAGAGGTTAATGAAGCAAGGCAAACTCCAACCCATAGGACCTACTCCTGAACCCGAAAAGAAATCCAAGTTCTGGGACGAGAACTCATACTGTGAATATCATAGGGGTAAGGGGCATGACACAGAAAAATGCTACAAATTGAGGAATGTACTTCAAGATATGATTGAGGATGGTCGACTACCCATACCGCCGGGAGGTAAACCCAACAACACTCAGAATCCTCTTGGAATTGTAGTGATCACAAATGAAGAATCTACCTTAGATTGTTCACACCTCATTTCTCCAGTTGAAGATGAAATCCACGCAATCGAGAATGAAGGGTTCTACTCTACTATCTCCCCTGCCATTTCCGACTTCATCACATGGGCAAGGAGTGTGGATAGGCAAGTTTTGGAATCGGAAAATGTGATGACGACCTTACATGACCCCAATGCGACACCTAAAGAACATGTGCCACTAACTTTCTCTCGAAATGCTACTATGCAAGAAATAGTCGCTGTGGTTGATAAACTAGTCGACCAAATCACACAACTAGAAGACGAGATCATGAGAATGAGGGAACTAGCTACAATCAATGGAGTATGGGCCGATGATGATGAAGACGAGTATCTCATTGAACACTCCTTAGTCAAAGCAATAATACAAAATGGCGAAGACCAGGATGTGGACCACCTAACTCGTTCGGGGCGTCCATATCAAAGCACTACTCAAAATGGTCCAACCAACGTTCTCACACCAAATGATAACGAAGATGACTCTACTGATCATTTGCTCAAGCAATTACAAAAGACAAAGGCTGATCTTTCAGTCTGGCAACTAGTAGCAAGCTCATTCCCACATCGTCAAGCTTTACTACAAGCTTTGGCCAAGCTAAATGTAGCACATAACTCCACACCCGACGAAGTAGTCAACTTGGTCTTCCAAGAATCACCGAAGCTAAGTAATCCTATTACTTTCTCAGACGCAGACTTGCCACCCTTTGGCGCCAGTCACAACTTGGCTCTTTACATCACTGTCGTTTTCTTAAAGAAGAATGTGCCAATGACCTTGGTGGATGATGGCTCCGCGGTCAACGTCATACCCCTCAAAACGGCATACAAACTAGGCATGAAGGAGTCAGATTGGACCCCTACCAATCAAGGTGTTCGCGCATATGATGGTACACGACGAAAGGTAGTAGGACTCGTCAACCTAACCATAGCCACAGCGTCAATTGAACGAAAGGTTAACTTCCAAATAGTGGACATTGAAGCTTCCTTCAACATACTCCTGGGAAGACCTTGGATTCACGCTTCCAAAGCGGTAACATCCACCCTTCACCAAAAGATCAAAATCCCACTAAATGGAAAAGTAGTGACGATCACTTCGTCACCTATCAAGGCCATAATCGAAAAGAAGTCAAATAATCAAGTCCTTGCGGATCCAGTATACGAACTTGGGGGCTTTCAAAGCATAAGTGTCATAGAAAGTGAATTGGCACCCCTATACTACGATCCCTACTCCAATTAGGTGGTCAACCACATACTCAAATCCCAGGGATACTTCCCTGGAATGCCTTTGAACCCTACACGAAGAAACACCTTCGCGCCCTACAAGGAAGGCAACTCAAAGAGGATACCACTTGGACTAGGGTACAAGCCCACTAAAGAGGAAGTTCTCGAAATGCTCGCTCAAGTTCAAAGCCGTAAGCACATAGGAGTCCAAATGCAACCATATTTCCCTACCCTAAATGGATACTTTGTTAGGGAAGGAAATCAAGAACTCTTTCACGGATTTCCCAAACCTTGGCACTACCGCGGAAGGAAGCTAGCCGGAATCGAGATCTTTCATGATTGCTACTTCATTCCTCCAGAAACGGTTCCTACCGTCAAAGCCCGTCAAGCACCTTGCTTAGACGAACAAGCTGTTAGTCTACTCTTTGGAGAAGATCGATTTGTTAAAGCCGCCCATGATGAGATCATTACCATGATACTTCAAGACGATCACTTCAACCCTACCGCGTTAATCACAGAAACTAACGTGAACCAGCAGAAAGGATGGAGAAAATCAATCAAGTGGACCAACAATCAAGGAAGACTCTTCAAGCTCACCATTGGAGAAGGATAGATGTTCAAAGGAGAACCAAAAGACGATGAATTCGAGTCAGAGTCAGAGTCGGAGTCAGAGTCGAAGTCTAGAGAGGTCACTAAGGAGTCTCCTCCTGTCGTCACCCTCACTCCCTTCGGTTCTCCTAGCTTAGCCTTAAATAGTAACAGTAGTTCGGGAAATGTCCCAGCAACTGTCCCTTTACCGCCACTGACCACAGATCAGATGGCTTCTTTGTTTCAACTTTTCTCAAACTTTAATATGAATAAATCAGGTTCTGCTTACTCTTTGTGTTATCTTGAGTGCAATTCGGTTTACGATGATGCGAGGATGACCGGACCGGACTCAATTGAGATACCTCCCTACGTAGCCAAAGAAATACTACAGGAAGGGGAAGGGGGACCAGTAATAGAGAACACCGAACCCATCAATGTAGGAACCGAATTGGAACCCCAAGAACTTAGGATAGGGACTACCTTGAGCCCCACCGAAAGGGCCAGTTTTATAGACCTCATGCACGAGTTCAAGGACATTTTCGCGTGGTCCTACAAAGATATGCCAGGGATCGACAGGGATATCGCCGAGCATAGAATCCCAATCAAGCCAGGTTTCAAGCCCGTGAAACAGAAGCTTCGTCGAATGAGAACAGAATGGGCTCTCAAGATTAAAGAAGAAGTCGATAAGCAATTCAAAGTCGGGTTCATCAAAGTTTCCGAGTACCACTACAACAAGATTTATATTACACGGCATTTATCTAACAGCATAAAGTGTAAATGCCACTTAATTGTACTTGTTGTGGCATTTAACCTGACATTTGATGTAAATGCCGCCTCATAATTTTAGTCACCCCAGCGCGCAAAACTTTTACTATCTGGCGCCTCATTCTCAAATTACCTCTTCAAAAAAAAACAAAAAAACGCTTTAATTATTCTCCGTATTTGCTAAACCTAACACCTAAATCTCATATTTTTCTCCTCTTTCACTCTCTAGAATCATCTTTTTGCTAATTGACTAAATCGTCGGTGAGAGAGCACAGAAATCCATCGTGCTGCAACATTGAAGGTAAATTTCTTTATGTTTTAAGCCCACTTTACCAATAATCCAATTTAATTAAGATGCTTGAGGAGACATGTGCGCTAGATTAGATTTTGACTTTGATAGTGCAGACTCTATGCACGATTTTGATAGATCTAAGGATCAGATTATTGTGGTATAATTGCTATTTGATAATTTCTAAGTGTTTGTGCCTTTGTGGTATGATTCCTATTTGATAATTAACTTATATTACATATTGATTATGATTATTATATGGTGTGATGTAAACGAAGTAAAAATGTATACAATTCATTGACACTTTATGGGTGTATTGCTTATCTTGTGTTTTGAGAAAATATAGTATTTGAATTCTGAAAATTAAGTTTGGTGTGACTTAAATTCACTTTGAAAACTAACAGAGGCATTTCTGTAGCAGTTTATGCTAATTGATGGCACTGTGTAGATGTTTTTCTATTTTCTAAGACATCTTACATTTACTTCTACTTCGTATTACTTTGCAAAGTGGGTGTGTTGCTACTTGCTAGTGATTTTTAACACTTCTTATGCTTGAAGTAGAGTTGGAGGTTAAGTGGTGCATTGTGGTTATAAAGATGTTTGTTGAAGGACCAAAGGTTCCCTTATTCCTTCCTAAAGTGGAATTAAAGAAGGTTTAATTATCACTTTCAAGTTTTAATAGTTGAAACATCATCCATTTGAGGTTAATTATTTTCAAAAATATGTTTGTTGAAGGACCAAAGGTTCCCTTGTTCCTTTTATTGCGTTTTTTGAACCCGACTTTCTGCAGATCTTTAACCCGGATATTTGACTATAGCTTTGTATAAGCAGAAGAGATCAAAGAAAGGGGAACTTTATATTTTTGTTTTATACTTTTCGACTTTATGTATAAAGTAAACGTAAGAAATTCATCTAGACGGAGTGAGTATTATTCTTGGTTCTGGATCAAAATGGAATGAATCAAAATTACGCACTATATACTCTAATTGACTCATGCCATCGGTGGTTTGCTTTTTGTTCAATTGTAAGATTTGTAAACTTACAACTCCAATAGAGATGATACCTCTTTTAATTGTAAGATTTGAATACTACACACTATTAATTGATATACACACACAAATATCTTCAATAGATGATACCTCATTGCGACAATGACTAAGTGACCATTACACCACTTCTATCGCCTTGAAGTATCATCTAAAATGAATATATAGTTCTGACCACCTCACAAGTATGTTTCATTTGATTATACTTTTTTTTTTTGTGAATTCAGGGAAGTAGCTTTGCCTTCGCTGCTCAGTTGTAGTTTCGGAACATTGCTTTGAATAGTTAGGGCTTTGGCGAACCGTCGGCTAATTTTCGTGACGTTTTGTTTTGTCGCTTCCTTCAAAGGTGAGTGGTGACTTGTTTATGAGTAATGTGAATGATAAATGTGCCAAGATACAAGATGACAATTTCGAAACTCAAAGAAAATGCAAGAGAAGTTAGCCATACTAAAGATGGCTTAATTTGGTAGAGATATTCTCAGTCACAACAACAATCCTTAATTTAGTTCTCATATACACCAAAATAAAAACTAAAGCAAGTCTTTATCTTGATATTTTACATTGTTACATTACATATTAGATTGCTTGTTCAAGATGCTTGTTTGTTGAGAACACGGTGTTGTTGGGATTGTTTAGCATGTTAATTTAGTTATTGGTGTTGTGTAATCAACATAAAACGCCGCCAGTTATTGTGACGTCAAGTTGTCTCATTGTCTTGTATGATGTTGGGCATATTTGATTTTAGGTTGCTGTGACATGGTTCCAAGGGTGCAGCAGGATTGCGGAAATCTACTTTCTACTTTTACTGGGCTTATTATAAGCGACTTTTGGTATCTTTTGCCCAGGATTTAACGTATTAGGAGGAGGATATATGGCATTTTCGTTTTGATGAATCCTTATTAGAATCAAGTTAGAAGTAATGGCTACGGTGCGAGATCAAGGATGTCAATCAAGTTAGAAGTAATGGATATGGCACGAGATCAGATGTCAATGGAAGTCTTATATTAGCTTTTTGTAAATGCCAGTAAATTAGCTTTTGTTAACTTTTGATTAGGTGGATATAAGTCCTCTGATCCTTTTAGCAACTGCTCCGCTCTCCGAGGCCGAGTTGAAACATAAAATTTCTGATATGGTTTTGTCCAACGGAACTTGGAATTGGTCTCTTTTTGATAACAAGCTACCTCTTGCTGTGATTATGAAAATTGCTAGCATTCCGGTCCTGTTTGACAGCGTTGAGGAAGATAGCCTAGTGTGGTCTGAAACGTCTTCCGGGCTGTTTTCCACGGCGTCAGTTTACAAGCTTATTTCCTCGAACCAGGACTCACGTACTCCTGATTTTGCGTGGGACGTTATATGGAATCTGAGAGTATCACAAAGAGTTCGCGTGTTTTTATGGCGAGCAGTTCTCAATAGGCTAGCCACTAACGAGCAACGGCTGAAACGCGGGATTTCTGATCATTCGGGGTGCCATCTATGTTCGTGTGGCCTTGAGGATGTCCGTCATGTGCTGATGGAATGTTCCCAAGCTACTGCTATTTGGGATAAACTTTTAACAGGGAGTAATCATAAAACTGTATTTTTTGCTGGAACTTTTCATGCTTGGATGTATAATAATTTGGTTCTAACTGATGTTAAAGTGCAGGGCATATCGTGGAATATTATTTTTGCAAAAACATGCTGGTGGTTATGGAAGTGGTGTTGTAACTCGATTTTCCAGTCAGCCAACACTCGTCCTTTTGATGTGCGGGGCTTTGTGATTTCACAGGCAAGAGATGTTGTCAAAGCGTGGTTTCAATATGGTCAGGTATATATGGAGAGGAACATGATACAAAAGAGGATTAAATGGGAACCTCCACATGGAGACGCCATTAAACTGAATGTTGACGGATGCTCTAAAGGCAATCCTGGACCAGCGGGTGCAGGCGGAATATTTTGAAATAATAGCGGAAATTGGATATTTGGCTTCGTGATAAATCTTGGACATTCTACAGTGATGTTAGCCGAGCTACGTGGGGTGTGGTTTGGTCTGAATTTGGCACGCAGGATGGGCTTGGAACAACTTATCATTGAGTCCGACTCACAAGTGGTAGTAAACCTCATCAATAAAGGGGGGATGATTGATAATCTATTTTACGGGCCTCTTATCAAGGATTGTAAGCGACTGTTGCAAGGTGGGCAGTATTTGATTCGACACGTCTATCGCGAAGCTAATTTCAGCGCGGACAAACTATCGAAGATGGCTTTGACATTTCCTTTTGGTGACTATGTCACATCCCTCCACACGGGATCCAAGACGTGATGGCTCGGGATGTTCAAGGAATGAGTGTTACTCGATCCATAGCTATATAATCGGCTTCGGCCTCCTTTTTCTCGTCAAAAAAAAAAACTTTTGATTAGGTGATAATGTAACAAGATCAAATTTATATTAGCCTTTTGTAATGACAATTTGACATATGGTACAGGTTATTTTAAAAGTTTTTTTAAATAGTTGCATTTTATTTTAAAAAAGCAATGTCAAATAGGCTGGAGCTGTAGTAACAAACGAACAAATAATAAAAAAAAAGTGTAACAAGAAAAAGGAATAATGCATATTGCTTTTATTAATTATTATTTTTATAGGAAATCAATTAAATTGCAAGCATATGGTAGTCTCGAAATGCGGGATTACCTGGCGTTTATATTGGCTTTCACCAGCAAATCTAATAAATGCCACTATTGACTTTTCCCGACATTGAATCTTGCGGCAAAAGAGTAAATGCTGCTAAAGCTTTTTGTGGCATTTACAAATGCCGCTAAAATACAATTTAAACGCCGTTAAAGGAGTTATCTGTTGTAGTGTACTCTGACTGGGTAGCCAACATAGTACCTGTACCCAAAAAGGATGCGAGAATCCGTGTTTGTGTTGATTTTAGAGACTTAAACAAAGCAAGTCCTAAAGATGACTTCCCTCTACCACATATCGACATATTGGTGGACAATACCGCAGACCACGCGTTACTATCCTTCATGGATGGGTACGCGGGTTATAATCAAATCAAGATGGCTATAGAAGACATGCATAAGACCGCCTTTGTCACTCAATGGGGAACCTATTGCTATACGGTCATGCCGTTTAGGTTAATCAACGCCGGAGCTACATATCAACGCACCGCAACTACACTCTTACATGACATGATGCACAAAGAAGTTGAGGTATACGTAGATGACATGATTGTCAAGTCCAAGGATAGAGAAGGGCATATTGTGAACCTTCGCAAATTCTCAAGGCTGCGAAAGTACAACATGAGACTCAATCCTCAGAAGTGCGCATTCGGAGTAACATCTGGCAAACTCCTGGGATACGTTGTTAGCCAACGAGGTATAGAAATAGACCCTTCCAAAATCAAGGCTCTAATCGAAATGCCACCACCTCAAACAGAAAAAGAAGTCAGGGGATTCCTGGGGAAAGTGCAATATATAAGTCGATTCATATCGAAACTCACCATGATCTGTGAGCCTATCTTCAAAAAGCTCAAGAAAACAGACAACACCATGTGGGATGATGACTGTCAAAAGGCATTTGACCGAATCAAGGAGATATTAGCTAAACCACCAGTGCTCATGCCACCTCAACGAGATCAACCTCTTGGTTTATATCTCACAGTAACCGAAACAGCCATGGACGCCATGCTAGCTCAAACCGTAGGAAAGGAAGAAAGGGCTATCTACTACCTTAGTAAGAAGTTCTTGGAATAAGAGTCCAAATACTCACAACTTGAAAAGACATGCCTTGCTCTTGTGTGGGCGACGAAGAAGCTACGCCACTACATGCTTAGCTACTCCGTCAAGATATACTCCAAAATGGATCCAATCAAATACCTCTTCGAGAAACCCGTCCTCAATGGACGCCTAGCAAGATGGACTTTGATGCTCTCAGAATTCGATCTCAAATACGTACCTCTGAAAGTTATAAAAGGGCGCGCCATTGCCGAATTCTTTGCAGAAAATCCCATCAATGATGCACAAACAATAGATACTTGGTCATTTCCAGACGAGGACATACTCCAAAACGATGTAGACTCCTGGGACCTTTACTTTGATGGAGCATCAAACTTAAGAGGATTTGGAATAGGAGTGTTGCTCATTTCTCCTGAAGGCGAGCATACACCAATCTCTGTCAAACTCGACTTCGAGGTGACAAATAACGCTGCAGAATACGAAGCTTGTCTCATTGGACTACAAGCGGCGGTGAGCTTAGGCATTAAAAACCTCCGAGTGCATGGGGACTCATCCCTGATCATCAATCAAGTTACGGGATCTTGGAAAATCCGGAGCGAAAGCCTAGCACCTTATCAAGCCAGAATAGACCAAGTTGCCCAATTCTTTGATCACGTGACCTATCTACACCTACCTCGAGAGGAAAATCAATTTGCAGATGCTCTTGCAAAACTTGCATCTTTGATTAACATGCCAAATGACATGGTGGAAATGCCTTTATGCATCGAACGACGATCAGAGCCAGCCTATGTCCACCAAATCACCGATGAAGAGGAAATCGCGAAGGAACCCTGGTTCCAATCAATCCTAAATTTTAAGCTCAACGGTACCTATCCACCAGATATGGACAAAAGGGGACAACGTGCTATACGCCTATTAGCTTCCCAATACGTTCTCATGCAAGGAGAGTTATACAAAAGAACACCTCTTGGTGTAATCCTACGCTGCCTTGATCATTCACAGGCACGGAAAGTGATGGAAGAAGTCCATGACGGAGAATGCGGTCCTCATATGAGTGGGCCCATGATGGCAAAGAAGATCACACGTTTGGGGTATTATTGGACCACAATGGAATCCGATTGCATCAAATATGTAAGACATTGCCACAACTGCCAAATTTTCGGGAATGTACAGCATGTTCCTCCTTCATTGCTCTATACGATGACATATCCTTGGCCATTTTCTGCCTGGGGAATTGACATAATCGGGAAGATAACTCCAGCCGGAACAGGAGGTCACTGTTTCATCCTAGTGGCAATTGACTATTTCACCAAATGGGTAGAAGCGGCTTCCTACACTAGTCTCACAGCAAAAAAACGTGGCAAAGTTCATACAAAACAACATCATATGTCGATACGGTTGCCCACATGAGATCGTTAGTGATAATGGATCGCATTTCCAAGCTGAGACTGAGCAATTGCTAGCCAAGTACAAAATTAGGCATCACCACTCTTCGCCATATAGACCACAGACTAATGGCGCGGTGGAGGCAGCAAACAAGAATGTTGTCACAATTCTCAAGAAAATGATTGACAACTATCGAGATTGGCCAAGCAAGATACCCTTTGCTTTGTGGGGGTATCGCACATCTGTCAGGACGCCCACTGGGGCCACTCCTTTCTATTTGACCTAAGGCATGGAAGGCATGCGACCCGGTCGAGTTAGAAATACCATCCTTGCGTATCTTACTCGAAAGTCAAATCCCGGAAGCCGATTGGAAGAGGTATAGATATGAAGAACTCATCCTCCTGGATGAACGTAGGCTACGCGCCTTGCATAATATCCAAACATATCAAGCACGTATCAAACGAGCCTTCAACAAAAGGGTTAAACCAAGAAACATCAAAGAAGGAGACTTAGTACTCAAATCGGTTAGAGCTCTTTTACCTGTCGATCCACGGGGAAAATTCAAACCTAATTGGGCCGGGCCATTTCTAGTCAAGTCCATACTTCCAGGGGGTGCGGTTAGAATCACAGACCTAGATGGGAATGAATTTACCAACCCGACAAACCTCGACCAATTAAAACGGTATTATGCCTTGAATAGGAACAAAGACGCGCCTCGCGTAACCTCACGTGTCGCTCTTGTGACACTAAATAAACGGCCCCTGGCCAAGCTGAAAATAAACTAATGTCACTCTGCTCTTGCATTTTGACAACCTGCCATCCTCATATCATCAAATAAACTAATCTGCACCTTAAGAGTAAGTAAAAAGTTCATGCTTATCTTCTAAGTTCATTACAAGCTCTTGCTTAGAACAATTATTCTTTTACATTTACTTGAACTACGCGCAAGGGTTTGATTTCATTTTCTAAATGAATACGTAGGCAATCCTTCACAGGATACAACCCATTAATTTCAAAATTTAAATAGAAGGACATCTGCATTGCATTTGGAATTAGACAAGAATAATAATTAGAAAATCACAACGGTTTCATAACCAATTAACCTCTTTTATTTCATTCATTTTTTTTCTAATAATAAAAATACGCTACATAATAATAAATGCCAAATAAAAATAAAAAAAAGCTAGGATTCTAAAAATCCCACCTTTTTATTACAAATAATAATAATAATAATAAATAATAAATAAAAGACTTGGGCTATTCCTCCATCTTCCCTTTGCCCTTGTCATTCTTGTCATACTTCTTGTCACGACCTCGAGCCGAACGCTCTTGCGCCACTTCGGACCTAATCACCAAAGGTCTTTCTCGCGGTCTAGACTTCCCATTCTTGTCAATCACCTTGTCCACGACAGGAGAGGTCTTCGGTTTCTTCGAAGGATGAACAACTCGAAACTCGGCTTCTTCCTCTCCCTCGGTCAGATGCTTCTCTTTCTCCTTTTCTACCTCGCGCACCTTGTAGTCAACAGTCTCGCGCTTCCTCAACTTCTCACGCTCCTCCGGAGTGGTAGCCTTCCTCCATCGCAGATAAGAATCCGACACCCACAAGGCACTAACAGAAGAGTTCAAGAACCATATATTTCCTTGAGCCCATTTAATGGCCCACTCCCTTCGACTCTCCGTAGTAAGCGCCACAGCAGTCTGTGCGACGGTATCAAGCTTTGGGATCATCTGCTTCATTCCAACTTGTCTCATCAGCCTCTCCGGGAAGATGCATACCATGAATTCCAAGCCAGGGATGCGCACAGATCGAGTAGGATCCAAGGAAGATACTCCAGTGACAGATTTGAGATGCCACCATGGTACAACCCACCTAATCAAGGGACGGTCATCACTCTTCAATTTATTCTCCCAATAATTGCAAACTCGAGTGAAGTCCACCATGTAAAGCCTGGTCTTCATTGCAATCGAACGAGCATGATAAGAAGGAACATGAACTGGGGGCTCGATCAATCGAAGACGCTCCATAAGCCAAACCTACCAATAGCGGGTATTAGGACAAGAAACAAAAAAAAACACAAAAAACAAAAAAAAAACAAAAAACAAAAAGAAAAACAAGAAAAAAAACGAAAAAAAAAAAACAAAAAAAGAGAAGAGGAAAATGTTATTTTACCTGCAAAATAACGGGACTTCCCAAGTACGGTAGGTCGCGATTGGCTTTCCTATTATCCAAGCCCAACAGGATCTCTCCTAAACACAAGCAAGCTGGGCTCCTGCGCAGCTCCATTTTCTCCACTAGGCCCAGGAGACGGGGATCACCTCTCAAGTCTTCATCAACATGCCCTTGAAGGACATATACATGCAACAAACAAAATCCGAATGCCCTTCGCCTAGCAACATAAGAAATGGTGGGGTCGGCTCTGTTAATAAATCGATCAATAAAGTCCAACATTCGCACTCCTTTCGAGGACACTAGACGGTCCACCTCAATTCTTGTCAACCCGAGCAAGTCTCTAAATTTGCTCTTGTACCCTTGCGAAGTAGAAGGAATAGCAGGCAAGTGTTCTGGGTCCCACCCACCGATCGCAGCAATTTCTTCAGGAAATGGGCAAATATCACCTCCGGGGAACGTGAAAACATGGTAATTCGGGTCCCAGTAATCAAGACAAGCATCTAGGAATGGTTTGACAACCTTGATAAGCTTCAAACTCAACAAAGATCCAAGATTATAGGCGCCCATATCGTGTTTCTCCATGTTGGAAAACTCTTTGGTCCACTCTTTTAGACGAATCTCCAAAGTATTCATGATGAAAGTTTATTTTGAGAATTTTATGTAATAAGACGAAGAAGAGACGGAAGAATTGTGTGAATAAAACCTCCATCGACGTCTCTATTTATACTAAAATCTGTTTCCTAAAATCTGCCAGAGCAGACAGACCTGGGAACAGGCGCAACACCTGCTGCGCCTCTTCAAAGGGACGCAGCTCATGCTGCGCCTCTTCCTCAGCAAGGTTTCTGTGATTTTCCGCGTTGGATCTTTCCTAAATTCCTTAGCAAATAATTTCCTATTCCTACGGGTTATTGTTTTGGTAAATACATGGAAATTGCCATATTTCGTGTTTCCTAAATTCGCGGGCACACATTTCGAGGCAGTATCGACATTTTCGTCATTTTAGCACACTTGCATATTTTCATTTTAATTTATTTCAAAACTTATATATATATACTTCTTTTACTCCTATTTATAATCATTTCATTTCTAACTTATAGGTTTCTATTTTTTTTCATTTTTTTTAGGGGTAACCCTCCCTACCGTCCGGCCATTTTCGGCAATTTTTTTTTTTTTTCATTTTTGCGTTTCCGGTCTTTTGAGTCATTCGTTTTGCGCTAATCTAGGCCATATGTATATACAAGTGTATGTTCTAAGTGACTTCTATGTAAATTTCGGCAGCGTGACGGCGTAAACCGTCATCTACCAAACCTGTTCAAAGCTAACCTGCAGGTACAAGCAACGCATACCCAGCAGCAAAGGCACTCAAGCCATCATATATACAGCCAAAAGGAGAAATGTACAATAAACTGGGGGCTCGAGCCCCAAGCAAAATCTAAATGTCCAAAATGAAGGTCCTAAAAAAATGTACAAATGTGCAAGATACAAACAAACAATAACCAAAACTACTGCCGGTCGTCCTCCAGCTCCGCAACTCTCGCCTCGAGAGCGGCAACCTCGGCGTCGCAAACCTCAAGCTCCCTCAACAAGCGAGTTGTCTCCTCTCGAGACTGGGCCAGCTCTCGCTCTAGCTCACGGTCCCCCTACAAACAACAAAATTGGCTCATGTCAATCATTTCAAGCAATCATAAAGTTGGAAAATCAAAGTTCAAAAATGAAAACAAGGTTCATACCTGACCACCTCGACCGCCAACAAGTGCCTCGACAGCAGTAGCTCGCAGCCGGTTGGCCACCCTCCATAACGCCACGAACCGAGACGGCGCAACCTGCATTTTCAAAAAGAAGTTCTCAATAATTGGATAAGTTCAATCAAATGTGTTCTTACACAAAAAATCATGCAAATTAGAGGCTCACCCTCCAAATCAGATGCTGCCAATCGTTCAAGCCAGCATCCGTCACAACCACGTCAAAGTCACGCAGCTCGGAGACTGTCGTCCTCCCGGTCGCGTCAGTATACTCGAGAGTCTCGGGGTACTCTGGGGGCTCGATGCCCGCCGCCTCAACCTCATGAAAAGTCAAAAGATTCTCATTGATCAATGATCTTTCATCGTAGTCTCAAAATCAACAAAGGAAGGAGAGTAAGATACTCACCACGACCGGCCAGTACGCCAACCTCCCGTAGAGGAACGCCGAGTAGTCCTCACCAAGAAGTAGGAGGGCGTCACCACCAACGCCAGCCAGGTCAGCCTCCCTCTCAGCTCATAAGGCTCCCTGAACATCGTCCTAGGAGGATCGATGGGAACCGTCAATACATCCCGAGAGCACTGACGAGCCAAGCTCTCGCCTAAGTACCACACAGGACCCATCGACGTCCTCAACAGGAGCCGGCTCGAGCTCCTAGGTCGAAGGACTTCAGCCACAAAAGGAGGCGCGCCAGCGTACTCCGCCCAAGGCCTGGGCACCCACTGGGGACAGACAAATAAGGAATCATTCTTATGATCGTTTAGGGATCAATAATTTGGAGCTAATGAATAAGGCCTTGATAGGCAAGCTGGTTAACTGGATAGCTGAGGATAGAGACACCATTTGGGTCAAATGGGTGAAGCACAATCACTTGAAAGGGGGGGGACTGGTGGCAATATCAACCTAGTGCTAACACTAGCTGGGTTTGGAGGAGAATATGCAGGGTTAAGCAGGAGCTGATAGCTGCCTACACCAATGGAGTATGGCATCAGCAGACTGGGTTCACTACAGCTAGTTGTTATCAATGGCTTATGGGGATCCGTCCTAAGGTAAGTTGGGAAAGGGTGATATGGAATGAGTGGGTGATCCCTAAACATCAGATCATGGGATGGCTTCTAGCTCATGGAGCTCTCAGAACCAAAGTCAAGCTGATCAGGTATGGGGTGGATATTGATGATAGTTGTTGGCTTTGTGGACAGGCACCAGAAGATTTGGAGCATCTGTTTTTTGGGTGTGATTACAGTAACAGGATAGTACATCATTTGCAACGAGAAAATCTGGGTTGATATTACCGATTTGCAATGCCTGGGTGGGTGTATGCAGGATATGGGTAGTAAGATGCAGAGGGGGGTGAGAGCAGGCCTGATTGTGGGAGCTGTTTATCACATATGGCATCAAAGAAACAAATGCCGGAATGAGGGTGTTCTCCTGAGGCCACACAAGGTTGCTGCAAACATAGTTCACGACATGAAGTTGAGAGTCCATGGTAAAGGCAGACATAAGTTTACTATCCTAGAGCTTGATTGGCTTAAGGATATTGGTCTCATGTAACTGAGTTTTGGTCGTTTTGTAATTCTTAAACTCCTTTTTTGATATATATATATATATATATATACCTCTCACATTTCACCAAAAAAAAAAAGCAATAAAGAAGCAAAACGAATATAAGTGAGATGCTCACGCTGTCCAGCTGAAGAGCGTTCACGTCCCGCCGGTAGAGACCGTGAGAGGAATGCTTGCTCCTCGTGCGACACATCACCCAATCCCTCACAACGGGATAGGCCTTCTCCAGCGGCTCCGTCCTCTTGGGCGAGAGGCTCGGAAAGTAGGAGTACACCCACGCCTGTGAAACAAGATAGTCAGTAACGATCTTTCGTAATTCAACAAGGAAATGGTTTTAATCTAAATGAAGGTTCATACCTCCAACAGTAGTCCAGGTCCGACAGCACCAGGAGAAGTCCCCTTCTCCATCAACTCCGGACGAACCATGACCCTCATGAAGCGGATGTGGACCGCAAAACCAGCAGTGACCCAGTCCCAACGCCCTAGGGAGCTCAGGTTAGAAAGGAAGGGAAGAAGCTTCGTCGACAGCCTCTCTCCCTTGTCTCTGAGGTAGATCGAAGACAGAAACCACCAAAGCCACAAACGGGCCCTCTGCTCAGCTGTACAGGGAGGAGGAGCCGTCTCTCTCCCGTCAATCGTCACCAGCGCCAGGGTCTTCCCCTCAAAGTAGTCTCGGACATAAGAACTAGGCACCAAACCAGGCACTGTAGCAGCCTTCGGCACCAAGTTCCAGCCGATCAACCTCCTAGCCTCGGCCGAGTCCACCCTCATGGCAGTCTCCGGCCACTCCACCACCTCGGTCCCACACGGCAGACCAGAAATCATGCCGTAGTCCTCCAACGTGACTCCCACCTCACCAAAAGGCATGTGAAAAGTGGAAGTCGTTTCCCAGAATCGGTCCAAGAAAGCGCGGACCAGGCTAAGGTTAGCCCGCAGCTTCCTCTTCGCGATATCCCTCCAAGCCTGCACTAGGGCACCAAACGCACCTCGCTCGATCATGGCGCGCTCCTCCGCCGACAGCCTCTCGTAGCACTCCATCGCCGTCGTGTAACCCGAGATCGACCTGATGTTCCCGGCCTCCTATTGTGATTTGAGACAAAAACTATCTTTAGTTTGAAAGAAAATTGGAAAAGATATGAGCAAATGAAATGAATGAAAAGAAGGAAGAAGGATGGTCAATGAATTCAAGATTACCAAGCTCTTCACCGTCTTGTAGGACAGGTGACCCTCCGCAGCCCAAAGCAAGTGCCTGTTGTCCCAGGTCTTAGCACACGCGGGTGCTCCTCTCAGCTGAAGACCTCCTCGCCCAACGTTGGCCCGTCTCGGGGCCTCCTTGTCCTCAGCAGCCTCCTCCTCCTGGACCTCGTCCTCAGCAGCCATCACCGCAGCGGTGAAAGCCTCCTCCAGAGCCTCCTCGATAGCACGAGAAGGGTCAACAGCAGTGTCTATCTCCATGGGAGCTCTCCCAGAAGTAGAAGCCTCGTCACCTGCAAGATTAGAGAAATGTAGACCGCGTCAAGTGACGACAAGCCTTGATTAGGGATTTTCGAGCTTTCGGAAGCCCCGAAATCGCTCTTTTCTCGCCATCTTTTGCCATATTCCCACAAATACGATCACTCACGTGGTATTTAGGGTCGAGTCAAGCCTAAGTTGATGCCTAGTCATGGGTTCGAGTCAAAATTTCGGCAGCATTTCGTTATAACGGCGATTATGCCCTAAAAAGTGTCCTGAAAAAGCCGTCACAAACCAAAATTCCGAGATGGTAGGAAGTTTACTCATCATCCAAGGATTCCAAATATCAAGTTTCATCGCAAATGGGCAATCCTAAGGTCATTTTCGAAGCTATTTACGGTCTAGCTGTGAAACCGTCTCAATTTCACTCAAGTGCTCAAAACTCAACGAAAATTCGAAACAAATACATGGTTATGTTCCTTATATTACCAATTATCCGTTTCTAATACCAATTTTTCAAGGTAAATCCATTTGGGGGAAAAGCCCCAAATTTTCGAAATAATTAGGTTGAAAACCCTATTTTTTCGGTCCAAATTAAGCAAGAAACAGAAGATTAAGCAAGAATGATACACATACCTCGATTAGTCATGATTAATGCAAGTTTTTGGATCAAATCTTGGCGGAAATGGTTAAGATTTGAGAGAGAAATTGAGGATTTTTATTTCGAAACAAATGAATAAAATCCCTCTGTTTATCGCGTTTTTACGCAGAAAAGACACCTCCAGGAATAGACGCAGCAGGCGCTGCGCCTCTTCCAAGAGACGCAGTTCTTGCTGCGCCTCTTCCTGAGGTTCCCTCCATACGAGTTTTCAAAAATTCGTTATGAGTTCGTTGTTTGTGGGCCCATCTTTGGTGCGCCTCTTCCTTAGTGTTACATCGCCTATTTGGTCCGTTTTGACGATTATCCTTCGTTCAGACCCGCATTTCCGAGCTGAATACAGACTTTTATACACTATTTATTGCCTCCGAGACCTTGCTTGTCACAACGAGCAGGTATTCCTTCACAGGTGTTTCGACACGCATTCGTTATATTTCCCCAGCGAGAGTAAGCGGATAGACAATCCCTCTCGAGACATGGAGATGAGTTCCCGACTATGTTCCCAACGAGAGTAAATGGATAGACATTCCCTCTCGATACATGGAGATACATTCCTGACAAGGTTTCCCAACACGAGAGTTCACGACATGCAATCGTCCTTCTCAAGTTCTTCCGAAGTTTGTTTGAAGACAACCCAAGCAGATTTCTCTCAGCAGTTCCCGCCTGTGTCCTGCTACTCGCGATATTTCTTGTTTCCCCGCGGGGTGCGATAAAAATGTCGTTCTCCAGAAGTTCCCATACCAGCCGTCCTTTTAGGTTCGCATACCCAAGTTCATATACCTAGCACTCTAAGTTCCCAAACTCCCTTTAGGATCTTATCCCTTTAGGATCACCTTATACCCCCTTTAGGATCACATCCTTTAGGATCACCAGTAGAGTTCTTACGCTCAAGCCTTAGCTACCCCTTAGTTTGAAATTATATTCGGGTCTCCTTCTCATCGATGCTTTCCTTTAGGATCCCACACCCTAGCACCAATCCTCTATATAACTTTTAGGTCTTAACCCTTAGCTCATACGCTTACCTCTTAGCTCCTATGCACCTCCAGAAGCATCTCGAGAAAGAAGTCTCAGGTATGGTCCCTTTTTATGGCTGGCGAGCCTCCTTACATAGTCTAATGGACTTTAAACGACCCTCCCCGATAGTCGACAGACTATAAAATGTTCTCGACGACAGGTCCTTGGTTCAGACCCCTTGAGCCGCCTCGCGTCGCCATAGTCGTCAGGTTGTAATCTTCGATTGACCTGATGGCTATACTTTGACTTTCGCCTTGTCCAAGCCTCAGTCAAAGTGGGGGCTCTGTAGATACCTCATTTCTGCACCTCCCGCAAACCACCCGGTGATGATTGGGCCGCATGTTTGGTACGCGGAACAATTTGTGACAATTCATAAGTTTGTCGTCAAATGATTGCTCAAACATTAATGTCTACCTCTTAGTTGTCATCTACGTGCCGATACGGTCGTTTTGGCAGTAATTAGAGTACATTTGGAGTCCGGGCCTAAAACTGTCTTCATTTTCTGATAACCGTTAAATCCCGAGTCAGAATGTTCTGGAATGTTCCGGATATTTCTATTCCATATTTTTATAAATATTTCACAATCTTTAGTCTTTGGTAAACAATTTCCCGTAATATTCACACAAAATATTAAGGAAAACCAAATTATTCCGTTATTCCATAACCTAAACACGGAAATCTTTCTTCCGCAGGAGGAAACCACTTGGGAACAGACGCAGCAGGTGTTGCGCCTCTTCCAAGAGACGCAGTGACTCTGCGCCTCTTCCCATGTCCCTTTTCTGCGTATTTTTCGTATCTTTTTCATATCTTTTCGAGATTCACTTCCAAAGTCTCTCCGAAAACCCTATTCCTTCACGTGATTAGTATAAATAGGAGCCTTTGCTCCTCATATTTCTCACGCGAGTGTCCGCCCTTCTCTTCTCCCTTTGCATTCTAAGTCCACGTTCTTACTTATTGGCGTCTACGTGCTTGAACATTCGACCACATAAGCTCGGATCCTTCTGAGTACCAGCCTCGTTTGCATGACCGACCAATTTGACCAACTCCACAATCAATCAAATTAATTAATCTTAATCGTTTTCCTCTTACGAGGGCACTTTCGTTACATTCGAGTCGAGCATCACGAAATCGTAAACTTAGTTCATCTCGTTTCGTCAAACATGTAAGTCTGAGGGTGTATAATCCTTCTTTATTTATTGTATTTTATTTTTTGTATCACTCATGTAAGGTTTATGTCGAAAGTACTTATTAAAACCGATTTATAAAACCATGCTTTAAAACTCTTTTTACGGATTACCAGAAGATGACCGTCGAGAAAGGACGCAGCAACTGCTGCGCCTCTTCGAAGGGACGCAGCACCTGCTGCGCCTCTTCGTGAGGCTGCCGCAATTCCTACTTCCTTTCTTCTTCCTTCGTCCTCTGTAATTCGTCTTTTTATTTGTTTTCTTTTGTCTTTAATTCTTTGACGTAATACCGTAGTAATTTCACATATATATAATTTATCGTCATTAACTCGTTTAAATCATCATTAAGTCCGACTTAAATCCCTTATAATCCAATATTCGCGGGTTTTCGTCATTAAATTCAATCCGGGTTGTAGAAATTCGATTCGTTCATATTGAGTTTCTGGAATTCGACCTTTGATACATTCTCACCTGTTTATTATCATATTCATCATTAGTCCATCATTAAATCATCATGTTTAACCTAATTAGCTTATTTAATTCATTAATTAATCAATCTTTCATCCATGTAATTAATTCGTTCGCATCCGTCTCATCCATGTTTTATTGCTTTCATGACCCCCAATTCATATGTAAATAACCTGATAATCACTTCCATCCGAGTCAATATATTAATCGATCATTAAAATCACCAATTAACATTAACGGCTTGCAATTCCGGCTTCACAGCCAGAACTGAGCCAAGGAACAGACGCAACGTCTGCTGCGCCTCTTCTAAGGGACGCAGCTCTGCTGCACCTGTTCTTGGTTGACTTATGTCTCTGAACTTCCGTTTTGCCTTGACTTAGTTATTAGTTTACGTGTTAATTAACTATTATCCGTATTATCGCCTAATCTCTGTTCGTTATTTCATTCCTTTATTCTTTTTTTTTTCAAATTATCCGTTTTAGAGGTATTTTCGACATAAATCGCCAAATCCAATGTACTTATTGTAATTTTTATTATTGTAATTTTATCCATTGTAATATTTATTGCACTTTGTATCATTTGTATGTTTTCACATGTAATTGAACCTTAAATCCTACTTTGACATTAATTGCATGATAAATTAATTGTGAACCGACTTAGTTAATCTTCACATGTTATGATCAAAACATGGATGTTGCATTGCATGCATATAATCGACGATATATCAAGTACGAATAACTTCCCTAATCATTAGTAGAGGCCGCTATCGAGGCGGGCGGGATTAGGTGTTCGTTCAAAAGAGCTTCCTAATACGTACCCTCACCCCTTACTCCAGATCTCTGTGAACATCCGTGTTCATTGGCATCCACGAGAGTCATTCTAGACATAGAATGCTAAGGGTAACGATTGCTTAGTGTTCATGTCTCTACTTTGTGTCTTGACATGGCACGAGTTATTCGAACGGTTTCAATTTCCCATAAAAATTGGTGGTGACTCCACAAAAATGCAAACGCTTGTTCTCTTCCTCCCAAGCGCCCCCGTGGGCCCCACATGTCCACAAATTTTCTATCTGCTTTTAAGTTATTGTGTTTCATACAAACTTATTCTCCTTAATAATTGTATACACCAAATCTCTTTAATTACCAATTTCTATCCAAAATATTTTCCTTATACTTGCTTTTTTAAAATTCCATTCAAATTTTATTCCTATTTCTATACGGAATTTTTCTCCCAAGATTAACTATCCAAAATTCTTTCCCATATTATCTTTTAGCTGCAATATTTCTATCTTTTATTTTCTTTCCTTATATGGTTTTTGCACCAAATTCAATTACCTAAGCTGTGTAAACTTCTAAACCCTACTCCTCACCCTAAACCGTATGATTTGGTCAAAACCACAACTTGCTTTTTACTTTTACCAATACCAAAATCATACTTCATCTCCATCATCATTCGTCCCTCAAACATGTCAAATCACCATACATGTGTACTCGTTCCTCCACCAGGAACCACCACCAACCACGACCATGCAATCAACCACAACCACCATCATCCCATCAACCCGTTTCCCCTACCTTCACTCCAACAACCCAACCCAACATCAATCATCACCTTCCTCCTTGTTTCATGGCCGAGATGAGTCCGTTTCAGAGGGAAAAAGGAGACGGTTAAATAAGGGGAATAATAATGTTGTAGCAGACGGTATTGGGGAAGATAGTGAACTAGAGATTGTTATTCGAGATGGAATTTCGAGAACTCTGTTTCGAGATCCTTCGAAGAGCGCAACCAAAGTCGGATTACACCGTGTTCGAATGACCAAGAACGGAAGCAGCTTGGTTTCTCGTGTCTTACAATATTCTATTCATGGCGGAAGGTACTATCCCAAATCTTGGTTGTCTAATATTCCGTCATTAAGGTTCTTTGTGGATTTTCTTGATTTCCAAGGATAGAATGATGTTAGTCGGTTCTCGGGTCCTACTTACCCGATTGAGGTTGTTCAATTTTTTGCTACGGTAAAGGCTAAAGGAGGAGTACTTCATGCGGTTGTTAATGGTGTCGACATTACTGTCACCATCGCTGATTTTTGCTCTGCATTCAAGGTTCCTCATGATGGAATCGAGATCAACCCGAGTCAAGAATGGTCTAATGTGGCTGATGATCAACAGTTGATCATTAAGAGGTATTTTGATGAGCATGCTTTGGAAAATAGCATCATCTTGGTTCGTCCTCTCGCCCCCAAACTCAAGTTATTTTTGAACTTTTTGTGGAACACAATTGTTCCAAGAAGAGGAGGACGTGACAAGGTGTCTAGCTACGAAACTATTATATTGTATTTGTGATTAGAAGGTAGGAAAGTAAATTTGGCTTGTCTAGTATTTAATCGCATTGTCCAAACTAGCTTAACTGTGACTAAAGAGAAGTATTGTACTACTCTTGATCTTCCGTACGGTATGTGAATTTCTAGGCTATTGGAAATTAAGAGGGTTGTGAGTCGGGAAAGCTATGGTGTGGGTTCTAAGGATGGTATGTGTGACCGTGTTATGAAGTTGATGGGGCTCGGTTTTGATGGGCCTGAATTGGTGTTTTCTAAGGGGAATGATAAGGGAATTAGTGAGATTGGAATGACGGGTGTGGAAGCTAGGCTTGATTCGTTTATGGGATCTGTTATAGCGAAACTTGAGGAACAAACAACTGCCTTGACTGCCGTGGTCTCCGGTATTGGACACGGGTCCACTGCAGGAGGCGTTTCTGATGCACGACTTGTAGCCTGGATGGAGGGGATTGATGATAGGCTTCAAAATTTGGAAAGGGGATTAGTGACTGTCCATGATGAAGTCTTTAGCCATGGTGATCGTCTCACTTTTCTTGCAAGTCAAGGAGGTGCTTTGGTCAAAGACGGGAAATATATTAAGGTGGATCAATCAATGACTTTGGCGGCAACGAAGGCTTTATGTTTGAAGGTTCTTAATTTTGAAACATGCCTTACTGCCCAAGCTGATCATGTTCGAAGTTGCTTTGACCGTCTCGATTCCTTAGAATTTTGTACTCGTCCTGGCTATGTAAACCCTCACAACATCAGACACCCTTGATCCTAATCCTACCCTTTCCCTGTTTCATTTTCATTCATCTGTTTGCTATGCTTTGCTTTCGTTTTCCCTTTCTATTTTGGTGTATTTTGCCTTCATCTTATCACTTGTTATTCGGCCCATTTTGGCATATCCTATTATTCGGCCCAGTGGCTTTAAGCATGTTATTTTCATTCGGCCCATTTGGCTTTAAACATGTTTTCTTGGTTTGTATGTTGCTATAATATCGTACAATGCTTATGGTTTAAATACGGTTTATTTGTTTTTATTAATTGTCTTTATATCTGGCTTCATCGTATATTATTCTGGTCATTTTATATTTGTTCTTATCTTTTCGATTATGTCAAGAGGGGGAAAAGAACGACCATGGTAAGCATTTGCCTAAGCTTGCTCCTTGTCAATACCTATTGTCTCTTAAAGTCCTTAAAGCCTCTGGACTTGAACATAATTGTTTTGATCTTGCGTTGATCTTTATCTATAAAGATGACGGTATTATATTGAGGGGGAACTACATACTTAGTCACAGTTTTAGGAGACTTGCCATCATCAAAAAGGGGGAATTTGTTGGGCCATATAGATATATATGTTTATGTTTTGATGATGTCAAGAGTGCTTTATATTCTATATACTCGTTGCGTGTAATTGTTTGTTTAGTCTTTTAGATTGGACTTACTAATCGCAAGCATTAAAGAATTGTGATGGAAGTATACAAGAACATATCATGATCAAGCCCTCAATCAAGGATCAAGATACTACAAGATAATAAAGTATTGTTCAAGCGCACATGAGAAGATGAAGCTCATAATGATGAATCAAGCCTGAATAATGAAGAAGCCTACATTCAAAGATCTCCTAAGAAGATTAGAATAGTGTAGGTTGTTATTTCGTAATGGTAACTTAAGAATGCAATTCTTAGATTGGTAAAGTTATAGCTTCACAGCTATAATATTGCTTCTATAAGAACTCAATGTTATAGCTCTTGTACTATAACATTGAGATGTGCAATTTATATTATACACGGCTAAAATGTTTTCAAATTGTTTTTGAAAAATGTTCTTGTTTCTTTTAAATGTTTTGAGCAAAAAGTATTTATTATACAAGTGAGGTTATATTCTTTTTGAGGATGGTTTATGATAAGCTTATAATTAGTAATTGTATTGAATCAACTTATGAGTTGAGTCATGTTACTAATTAGGGTTTCTAATATTACATACTCTAAAACCCTAAATCTAACCTAATAATATGCTAGGGTTTCACGAGATAATAAGGCATATGGGCCGTGTTGTTCTCGTGTAAGCATACTACTATAAGACAAATATTGTTAAGATTTTATTCTATAAATTATCTTAACATATCTTATATAATTAGCATAATATGGTTAGTATATATGACAAGATATTTTGTTGATAAAATTCTTATCATATCTAGGGATTTAAGAAAAATATATTAAGTATATATTTGATTGGATTATCTTATAATTATCCTATATCTTTTCTAAGAGATTGCTTAAATAAAATAAGGGAAGTTGTTATGATTTGTCCTTATTTTCATTCGGTATATCTAGGGATTTGAGAAAAGAATATCAGGTGAATATATGATAAGATAATCTATTAACAACTTATAACTTTTCCTAAGATTTTATGGATAAAAATAATAAGATATGATTCTATTTTCATATCATATTGTTTCGGCCATATTAGGGTTTCAAAGAAACCGAAACTCCTCTCACCCTTGCTCCTCTTTTACTATAAATACTTTACTCTTTGCTACATTTGAAAGAGAGACCTTTGAGCATAACTTTGATTTATTTCAAAAAGCAAAAACAGTGTTTTAAAGCAAGAAAATCGTTTTGTTATTTTTTCGAAAAGGTCATGTATTTTGTTAACGTGTGCATTCATTCTTATTGTTATCGTTATAAGATAATAGTGCTTAATTGAATTCTTACTCGTTCATTAATGTGGAAAAATTAGTGGAATCATTAGTGTTTTCTTATTAACGTAAGTTAGTCGCTCGAGTATTTAACGATACTCACTTGAGTTACAACTAGGGTTAGTTGTACGAGTTGGGTTAGTAAATTTGTAATCCGTAGAAAGGTACTAAATTTATTAATCGAGAATAGTGGACGTGGGTTTCGATTTGTGAAACTGAACCACTTCAAAAATCCGTGTATCTCTCCTTCTCTTTCGTTTATTTCGTGTTCTTTCAATTCGATCAATTACTTGGTTAAAGCTTGATCAACAAACTTTAAATAAGTAATCAATCCTTACGCTTAAACAAATCGATTAAAAAGTGGGCTAAGTTTTTTATCCTCAATTCACCCCCCCTCTTGAGTATTTCGGATCGATACACTTCAGGCTGCATAACAGAAGACAGGAATCGGGTGGAAATGGCCAGCAACCTGGACACTGTGGACGAACTAAGAACCAGCGCTCAGATCCGAGTGGCAGTCTACAAACAAACTGCTTCCAGGAGCTACAATCGAAAAGTAAGAATTAGAACCTTACAAGTAGGGGACCTGGTACTGAGAAAGGTGTTCCAGAACACCAAGAACACGCAAGAAGGGAAGTTTGTGATACCGTCGTAGAGTACCAAAGATAAATTTATATTTCCAAACTACTACTATAGCTAGTGGCAGTCAAGGTCGAACCACAGGGAGGCGATGCAATTAAAAGTTGTCTAATTTTAGTCTAAAGTAACAATTGTGAGGGGGGGTTTGATTTGAATGATCTATAGCTAAAGGCAATGAAATTAAAAGTAAACTAAGCAAATAAATAAGCAATAACTGAGAATGTATGAAATTAAATATTAAGAGGGTGCTAATATAGTCGGTTCACTGTAGTTTCGGCGGCAGTATCCTAGGTAAGTCTGAAATAATCATGTGAGACGGGAAAATAAGAAGTCCTCTCGGTCCATTCCTAACACGTAGCATCTTTCGATCTCGCTACGAGTCCCTAATATCACTAATACTGACTCTCGTCCTGAAAAGTGATTTAAAAGCCTAAATTAACTTATCTCTCGATCTTATTAATTTAGTCGTCTTAATTAGGTAGTCTATTTCCCTTCCCTATCTTTCGATCTTATTGGGTCGGTCAATTCCTAAGCATTCAACTAGTCGCGTGCACTCGATTCGTCAAATATAGCAATTTAATTAATTAAAACGTAACAAATCTCACGTGGCCAGTCGATCGACCATGGCGCGATTCAGGTATGCAAATTTTACGCCGCCTACACTACAGGTTCCCTAAATCCTAGCACGAAGGGTTTAGCTACTCATACTTACGATAAAAACAACAATAAGATTCACAAATAAAGCTATTGAAAGCATGATTAAATTAACTAAACAAGCAAATAACATGAAACGATAATTTCGGCTTTGGGAATTCTAAACTAGCAATTCTAATCTAAGGATGGATAAAAGTAACAGAAATTATAGAATAGAAGAATACCAGTTGAAAGTGGGAAGAATAATCCGAAAGCGCGAACGAAAGTAAATTGTATTGAATGATTATGCCCTAATGCTAAACTCAATATAGAACCCTAATTATTCCCTAAAATCTGATGATGATCCAGAATAGAGAGGAGTTACGTAATATAGGAAAGTTATACGTAACTTTATTCTAAAACCTAAAAATACAATGGGCTTTCTAATTCTCGTCCTTTTAATTCCCGTCAGATTAACGGTTTGGTCGATCGACCACTGGAACCGGTCGATCGACTGAACTGCGCTGTACAGGAGCTTCTGAAAGTCGTGCTCTGGTCGATCGACCATAGGCATCAGCGATCGACCACTGTAGCTGGTAGTCCGCTTCTAATTTCTTCATAACGTTGTCTTTCAGGCCTCGAAATGTGCACAAAGTTCGTTTCTTGAGTAAATACTTCACGTCAAATGCAATGCAAGGTACTTAGGGACGGATTCGGCTCGATTTCCGCTGGATTCTTCACATTTCTGCAATATAATACAAAAACACGAAAGTAGACGGAAATAGGGAAAATAGCAGCATAAACTACTTAAAAGAGCTCTGAAATGCGTGTAAAATGGGGTGTAAAACATCATATTTAGGACATGCATCAAACTTCCCCAAACCAAACCCTTGCTTGTCCCCAAGCAAGAACTAGACTCGATCTTAAAACCTAATTGGAACGATTTCATCCTCAGTGCGAAATGCAAACTGTAAAGCCTAAACCAATTTAATGCAACAACTAACAATCAGTTAGTAATATGAATCATGCAAACGAGTTATGTAGTCGTCAAAAACTGTTGAACTATCAACTAAAGAGACTTATCATTATGGACTCTCACGGGTCGCTCATATCGCACATAAGCACAGATGAATATATGTAAAGATAGAAAGAAGTAATATTGTAATGACACACACCTAACTACGATTTATAAGAACATGCCTGCAGTCTAATATGAAAATAATCTCTACAACCGTACATATGCATTCCAACTATAAAAGACCATGACACATGCCGAGGTAAATTTGGATATGTGAGGTATGGGTAAAAAGGGCTAAGATAAATTTGGATGTGAGGAGTATTAGCCAAGCTAGTAACAACTAAACCAAATTATAACAACATCCACTTCCTTACTCAAAATTAAATCGATGAAACGGTGCTATAACTAGCACTAAACTCACAACCCAACAACAACTAAACTCCCCAACAATTAGAAATAATACATGGGAGTACAAAATCACCAACTCATAACAATTGCAACATGTGATTTTTTCGAATTTTCTTTTTCTGCTGCAGTACTCAGTCGATCGACCACTTGGTTCAGTCGATCGACTGACCTCTTTTTTTTTCGAACTCTTTTTCTTTTTTTTTCCTTCTTCTTTCTTTCCCTTCAATCATTTTACCAACATATTCTCAACACGAGAATAAAACCAAAATGCAATAACATATTCCCGAACGACTACCAATACCAGCTCAGCAAGGGTAGGCTAAATATGGAATGTAGCTTATGGGACAAAAAAGGCAAATTTGGCTTTTGTGGGGCTTATGGGTAAAATGAATAAAGGGGAACCCCTTCCACATGTGTCAACAAACCACAAACCGAATGCATACAGGTATTAAGCAGATTAAGTTCATATTTATGCATATTGATGTAACATGTCTCATAAGGAGTAACTACTCACATTCCTAAATGAACTGGTCATAGATGTCACCAGTTATAGGCTCTAAACCTCAGAATATAATGTAGTTTGCCATAAATCTAAGTCAAGTCTCAAGTTCAGCAAGAAATTTAACGAAAACTCGTAGATATGCATATATGATTCTACTAATAACATGTCAATTAGCAAGGCTTAGGCATAAACAGATGAAAATGCAATGTCATCATTGAAATAATACCGTTCCGACTCAACCTATATGCTAAAATAAACATGCAATTTTTTGAAAATTTTCAATTTTTTTGGATTTTTGTATATAAGAGGAAAATAAACAAATGCAAACTAAAATGCAATAAACGTGAAACAGAAATGCAATAAAACATGTGAATGCAATGCAAAACCCTTCCCCAAACCAAATCACACAATGTCCCCATTGTGCAAAATCATATAATGAAATAAAAGGGAAACGGGAATTTGCGATAAAATTAACAAAATAAGACATGAAGAGGAACTCGGAAACTCACAAGATTTTAAGCGCAGAAGGAAACCTCCCCAAACCAGCGTAAGCTAGGAGGTTTCAGTAGCCAGCAGTGCTACCATAAGTACCTGAAAAGAAACAAAAGTACCGCGCGTAATCCGAGAAAACAAAATTGAAGCGGAAATTATGTGCAAAATACGAAAATAGAAGAAAACATAAATGAGTCGGAGAATATAGTGGAGAAAAGACTCCCTCAACTCCGCAAATCGATCAAACACAACAGGGGAATGATCGAAAACAGGTACAACAGCGGGCAGCGGTCGATCGACCACCTTACCCAGTCGATCGACCAGGGTGACAGGAACAGAAGCTCCTGGAACTGTAGCGCTCAGTCGATCGACCATGCAGGCCAGTCGATCGACTGAAAAACCTGTTGTAAGTTCTGATTTCTTCGAATTAGCTCAATAAAGTGAGCTAACATGGTCTTTTAACCTTCAAATACACATAATAACGCGCCCAAAATTGCGCAAAACCCAAAGTAATAGTCTAAAGCCTTTAAAAACCAAGCACACGACTAAGAGTTTTTATTTCTAAACAACTATGAAGTTTATTCAAAACAAAAACAAAACACATCCGGGTTGCCTCCCGGCTAGCGCTGGTTTTAGACAGGTCCCGCTCGACCTCTTTTTTTTCAGCCAACTACTCGAATTGAGCCCAATCAAAGCAGCTCAAAGCTCGCAGCAACCTGTCAAATAGCTGCGCATGTGCTACACAAAAATGTAAGTAGCACCATAAGATAGTAATAACATAGGAAATTAAAATGTAAAATCGTTTAAGTCTAACAAATTTCCTATGACAGCTCCCAAAATTGTCCACAAAGCTATTCGCCCTCCCTCCTAAGGGCGGAATATAAAAGCTCAAGTTAACCACAGGTGGAGAATTAACGAACTCAGGTGCATTCGACTCAATAATAACGCGAGTAGAATTAAAGTACTCTGACGGGTATGAAATGTGAGGTGGAGGAGTCTGGTCAACTAAGGGAGAAGGTGGATAATCATCCCAAATGCATGGGATACTAAAGTCAAATGGGTCAATGGGGTCTCCTAAAATAGGCTCATCATCGATATCATCATAAGTATCCCATTTAACTTCTAGACTATCACTCTCCTCATTGCTAGACTCGTCAAGATGGAGGTTCTCAAAGAGAGCCTCCAAATCGTCCTCACTAACATTGCAAGAATCATAAAGGGGTTCTAGACTATCCTCATAAAAAGGATTGTCAACCACGCTAATGGTCTCCTTTATGTCTCCGTCGGTATTTCCCAGATTGGTTTCTAAGATCTCACCCACCCCCTCATCTGAGTCAACATGAAGAGAAAAAGTAGGTTTAAGAGATTCAGTAGCAAACCAATTAAATAACTCTAACACCTCAATTACGGGGATTCCTTCGAAATCCCACTTACCTATAGACTCGAGGTATGCTCGCGTAAGGTCATTCATATGCCGGAAAATAGTGCAGCATATTTGGAGATCAGAAAAGGCATCTCGTCTGGGCTCAATAAACTCTTAAAGTCTGGCTAAATAAGCACCAAAGATTTCATCCTCTTCCTGTGGAAAACTCATAATATGAAACATGAGAACGGTCTCAAGGAATCGAAGTTCCCTGAGACTAAAGAAAGAAAGACTAAAATTAAAAACAACTAAAAATTAGCGCTGCCTCCCCGGCAACGGCGCCAAAATTTGATACCGTCGTAGAGTACCAAAGATAAATTTATAATTCCAAACTACTACTATAGCTAGTGGCAGTCAGGGTCGAACCACAGGGAGGCGATGCAATTAAAAGTTGTCTAATTTTAGTCTAAAGTAACAATTGTGAGGGGGGGTTTGATTTGAATGATCTATAGCTAAAGGCAATGAAATTAAAAGTAAACTAAGCAAATAAATAAGCAATAACTGAGAATGTATGAAATCAAATATTAAGAGGGTGCTAAGATGGTCGGTTCACTGTAGTTTCGGCGGCAGTATCCTAGGTAAGTCTGAAATAATCATGTGAGACGGGAAAATAAGAAGTCCTCTCGGTCCATTCCTAACAGGTAGCATCTTTCGATCTCGCTACGAGTCCCTAATATCACTAATACTGACTCTCGTCCTGAAAAGTGATTTAAAAGCCTAAATTAACTTATCTCTCGATCTTATTAATTTAGTCATCTTAATTAGGCAGTCTATTTCCCTTCCCTATCTTTCGATCTTATTGGGTCGGTCAATTCCTAAGCATTCAACTAGTCGCGTGCACTCGATTCGTCAAATATAGCAATTTAATTAATTAAAACGTAACAAATCTCACGTGGCCAGTCGATCGACCATGGCGCGATTCAGGTATGCAAATTTTACGCCGCCTACACTACAGGTTCCCTACATCCTAGCACGAAGGGTTTAGCTACTCATACTTACGATAAAAACAACAATAAGATTCACAAATAAAGCTATTGAAAGCATGATTAAATTAACTAAACAAGCAAATAACATGAAACGATAATTTCGGCTTTGGGAATTCTAAACTAGCAATTCTAATCTAAGGATGGATAAAAGTAACAGAAATTATAGAACAGAAGAATACCAGTTGAAAGTGGGAAGAATAATCCGAAAGCGCGAACGAAAGTAAATTGTATTGAATGATTATGCCCTAATGCTAAACTCAATATAGAACCCTAATTATTCCCTAAAATCTGATGATGATCCAGAATAGAGAGGAGTTACATAATATAGGAAAGTCATACGTAACTTTATTCTAAAACCTAAAAATACAATGGGCTTTCTAATTCTCGTCCTTTTAATTCTCGTCAGATTAACGGTTTGGTCGATCGACCACTGGAACCGGTCGATCGACTGAACTGCGTTGTACTGGAGCTTCTGAAAGTCGTGCTCTGGTCGATCGACCATAGGCATCAGTCGATCGACCACTGTAGCTGGTAGTCCGCTTCTAATTTCTTCATAACGTTGTCTTTTAGGCCTCGAAATGTGCACCAAGTTCGTTTCTTGAGTAAATACTTCACGTCAAATGCAATGCAAGGTACTTAGAGACGGATTCGGCTCGATTTCCGCTGGATTCTTCACATTTCTGCAATATAATACAAAAACACGAAAGTAGACGGAAATAGGGAAAATAGCAGCATAAACTACTTAAATGAGCTCTGAAATGCGTGTAAAATGGGGTGTAAAACATCATATTTAGGACACGCATCAGTTTGCATACAATTGGGAACGACCGTACCAGGTAGAAAGCGTAGTGGGTAATGGAGCATAAAAACTCATGTCTATGGAGGGGAAACTTATACATAAGCCCTGGAACATTACTCACCTGAAAGAGTACTACAATTAGGTTCCAGCAGTTGAACCATAAAAGTGTCACCTTCAGAAGGTACATAACAATACAAATGATAAACTTTGAACCAATGCCATCAGCGCCTGAAATAATTTCTTACAGTGCTTCACCATGAAACAACATTCATCTTAAGGGGTACAACGTCCAGAATCCAACCGCTAGAACCCCGGTCCTATTTCTCAGTATGTACGACAGAAGAAGTGAAAGCCCAAAACTTTGAGTTATGGCACCAACTTCTTATTTATCCGCCTGAACAGGTATCACATCGTTGCTTTTTGGAGCTCCACGGAAGGAACACTATCTGCCCGACAAGGTATCTTGTTCAGAACGTACGTGTTAGCCACCTTGGATCTGTCAGGTACTGCTAAAGGGGTAACAACTTAAATCGTTTTCTTAAATTCTTCCCAAATACTTGAAATTCTTTTTTTTTGTCCACCCTTGGGTGTTATCTGTCAGCAGGTAGCGCTAAAGGAATAAAATGTGGAGTCACATTTTTGAGATTTTTTGCAAGGGGCCCAGATTAAGTGTTGTTTTCTTTTAAATTTTTAGTTTTACTTCTTGAAGAAGTACATTTTTGCTTCTGAAATAATTTCTTTTATAATCCACTCTTATTTGTGATATTTACTTCCTTTTTAAGATTTTTTGAGAACCCTTTGAGTTGGAAATTAATCCTCATAAGTCTGAAAGAAAAAGGACTAGCAAAATGTTCCTCCTCCAGGACGTACATGGTGCGTGTGGTTGGACAGGGACCTGAGCATCCCGTAAGGACAGAAGACCCCAGGACCACCAAAGTTACCCCAACAGAACAGTGAGCCGGCCAACATACAATGCATGCATGACAAAAAAGCGCAGTACACACAGTAACAACGAAATTGAACTGAAGCACATAAGCATATACGGCCCTTAGAAGGGAGCAAAAACGAAAACCAAACAAATAGTTCAACAAAAAAAAAACAAAGCCAAACGCCTCACAAGGCTAAGGCCAAAATACCAACAAACTAAAAACTAACAAGAGGACATTCCCTCATCTAATCAGCCTGATCTGGAACAGGCACCTCATCAGAAGCAGGGGCAGTAGAAGAATCAGGGACGTCCTCCTCCACATGCACCACCCCTTCAGCAGGAACACCCTTCCCCTTAGCAAGAGTCGCCTCTTCTTCCGCCATCAGATCATTGATAATGCTGAAGTTAGGTTGGATGGGGAAGGTATCAACAAACTGCCTCTCCTCTTCTGCCAGATTCCAAGCGGTGTGCGTCCTAGCCTGAAACTCCCGCATACGCTTGATCTTGGACTCCCAGGAGCCATACAACAAGGCATTCAAAAGTAGCTTCTTCAGGGTCCGCACCTGATCCTCAGCAGCAGCAAGATTATCATCTAGGGAGGAGTTGGAACTCTGGGACTTTACCAGCTGAGTGATAGGCTATCGCACACCTATGCAAAGATAATATTTATACCCTAGGTAACAAATTAATGTAGTAATAGGGGTCGAACCCAAAGGAGATGGGAGTTTATAATTTAGTTGTTATGGATTGAATTTTACCTTGGTAGATTAACGTTTGCTTTGGTTGATTGGTTTGATGTAAAGTAAAAACAACAATAAAAAGAAAATGTCGAGGGAGGTCGGGTCACACATGCTAATTATGTAAATTCTCATGTCAAGTTAGGAAGTTGATTATACGATTAATGTTTAGGCTTAAAGACACCCACCTTACGATATTAGTGTCAACCATAGACCGGGTCCTGGAGAAACTCTCGTTCATGACTAGGTCGTCCTACTACACATGCTTTGTCTAATTCAATTCCGTGCCTCTCGACTTTTAAAATGAATGAACAAACTTAATCAATGAATAAGGCCTTTAAACATAGATTTAACGTGACGATACAAACATGTGATAGAAACAATTAGACAATATTAAATTATCCTTATTTTGACATTTATATATTACTTAATCATGCATGGCTACCCTTACTCCTTAGACAAATGAAACTACTCTAACATGATGGAAATGTAAATTAAACTAATGATAAATGAAATGGCAAACATAATGAAAATATGAAAAAGAAATTACCTTGCAATTGGAAACGGAAATGGAGATGGAAGAACAATACTTGTAATATAAATAACTTGTAAATGTAAATTGTTTTATAACTTGAAATGTAAATAGGAAATGTAAATAACATAAAGTAAATCAAAACTAAACTAAACTAAGTGCTAATCTAAACTAACTACTAAATTTAGAGAGAATTTCTATGTAAAAGTGTGTAGAAAGATGGTGTCCAATGCCTCGAGTCAAGTCCCCTTTATATAGGAGTAGGGTGTGTAACGTAAACAAGTGAGAAACACACGTCCCCGATCGGGGACACCCAACCCCGATCGGGGACACCTAACCCCGATCGGGGTTAGCATTGTCCGGGTATTTTCCATTTAATGCTTGATTAATGTCTTTGTGGAATCCAAAGTTTGTTGTTAATGCCTCCTTTAATCTCCGGATTAAGACTCTTTTGGCATCCCATGAGCATCCTATGACAAGCATCTTATGACATTTTTGTGGACTTTGCAATTTGGGCTTTGACTTTCATTTGCATTTGATTTCCATTTTCTCACATTAGTCCATCACTTTTACTTAAACAAGTCCATGCATTCTCTTCTTGCTAGTCCATACTTCTCTTTAACTTAGCTTTGTATCCTAGTGCTTGTAAATATGTGGAATTAAGCTCCTTAAAGCTGAAGTACCTACAAAATATGATAGAACATGCAAAAGCAACTAGAAATACAATATTAGCTCAAAATCACTAAGGTTAGTGCATAATGTCATACAAAATGGAACTAAAATATGGGGTTAGAGTGTATATAAAATGGACTTATCACTGAGCCTGAGTATGTGCTAGCTGCGACTGAGCAGTACTCTTTTCCTCATCAGCAGCAGAGAGCTGAGACTCCAGATCAGCAAACCTTTGATTGAGGTTGTTCACCTCGCCCATCAGACGAGGAACCTCCTTACGGATAAACAGGTTCAGCTGATGACTTTGCCAGAGAGTAAACAACAACTGTGAACAACCCACTCAGTAAGAACAAAAAGACAGAAATAAAGACAGCTGTACTTACAGCAAAGGCAGTTTACACTGAGATGTCCAACATCTCTGGCATGGGTTTGTTCCCAAGTTTTGGACAGCAACAGGGAGAAGGAACTGTTCCAGCTGAGGCCAAAGTGGAACACCAGTGTCGCCACCATAACGACGAGAGAAACGGAGGAGGGTCGTTGAGTTGGGCAGAGGCACCATAGGATGCACCGACGCCAGAGGAGGAACGGACTTTGGTTGCGGCTCAGGAGCCAGAGCAGTTTTCTTCTTTGGAGCAGGCTGAGGGGCAGAGAAAGCAAGTTTTCTCTTCTTCAACTCCATCGCGGAGTCAACACAGAAAGGGGCATTACCTAAGGAAAACGGTCATTACATCAGTTACATAGTATAAGGCAATCATAATAGATAGAAAGAACAAAGAACAAAAGCCTTACCAGATGACATCGACGGTTCCGTCTCAGGATTCTTTTCTAAGTAAGAGGAGGTTCCTCCCTCTTCTTCTCCGTGAGGCTCTTGGTTTTCTTCTTCTTCTTCATCCACCTTGAGTGGATGAGAGGAGAAACTTGTGGTCTGCGAGGTAAGGAGGGAGGGGAAAGTTCTGCCTTGGGGAGGGAGACAGAGGAGCTTGGTCACAATAGTAAGATCCTTGATTGGAGTCGGTTGCAACAGGTCTGCAACAAAAACCCAGTAAGAACAGTGAGATCAAAAGGGGAAGACAGAACATCAACAACAGAGATTACCTTCAACAGGAGCCCACTTGTCAAACAAGTAGTCAGGGGTAGGGGAGATTGTGCCAATTGTCACAAAGATGAAACGCTTGAACCAGTCCTCATCCCTCACTTTGGGATGAAGGATCACTCCCGAATTTATCTTGTTACAAGATCCGAGGCTCACTTGGCCATGCTTGAGGGATCTGTAGATGTGCAGCGCCGCCCGATCACCGAAAGTCAGACCCAAGTTATAGTCTTCATCCAGAACGCACAACGAGCAAAATACACGCCAAGCATGCGGCTTAAGCTGACAGATCGACAGCTTATTGAAAGAAAGGACTCGTTGAACTAGAGGAGGAAGGGGGAACGAAAAACCCAGATGAGATAGGTAGTGCTATAAGCAAGTCTACCCAGGGCAATAAAAGTCAGGAGCCTATTTGTTATCGAGTTGGCGGCGGAGAAACTTCACCGGGTTGGGGAAGGTGAATTTCTACTTGGTCATCCAACCCAAATTTCTGCTTCACCTCTGAAACATCAGAGTGAGCATAACAGGAGTCACACATATACAACTCAGAAATAACTCCGATGGTTCCAAAAGAATTAGAAGAAGAGGGCGGTGATGGAGAAGCGCGAGATGAGGAGCGGCGAGTGGATTTCTTGGTCATAGTGAGTGAAAGTAAGAGTAAAATAAAAGGAGGGAGAAAGTACCTGAGAAAAGGCATTTTTTGGAAAAGAGAAAGTAGAGAGACAAGAGAGATTGGGGGTATTTATAGAGAGAGAGAAGTTGAAAAGGGAGAGTGTTGGAAGTTGAGAAGAAAAGTCGTGGGGAAGTGGATAGGGGTAGTTAAGAGAATAGGCGGCGTCGGATTGATAGGACTTCTGTCGGATCAGCTTTTTAGGGATAAACAATTCCCATCATTACATTGAGCAAGTGAATGGAAATTACTTTGGGGGTAATTGTTTGGGTAATCTTTTACCGCAAATTTTACTAGTGACGTGGCAACAGATAATTGGCACAATGCAATGACAACGGATCAATGACGTGGCAATTAAATATCTTAAGCAAAAGGAACACAAACTGAAGTCCAAGCAAGCTGAGTCAAATCCATAAAACTCGGTCAAGTAACAAATCCCACGAAAGTAGGAAAGTTGAGCAGAAATAGGGAAGTGGGCGTTTAGGAGGAGCGGGTAAGAGGAAGCATCTATAAATATCAGGAAGAGGCAAGCGACAAGGGGCATTCAATCATTCACTCACTCACACTTCAAACCTCTACTCCAGAAAATTATCATTCATCATCATACAAGAGCATTAGACTTTATTTCCGTCATAATTGTTTACATTGTTCCTCGTCAATACCCCAGAAGTCATAGTGCATATATTTGGCGGGATACCGACCCCTCCCCCCCTCCCCCGCGGTTTTTCAATTCCCACATTTGGGTTTTCCGCATCACCATTTTCTTGTGTCCTTTACTTCTTTGCATTTCTTATTTTGTTCCTTCAGTTTACGAGTTCATACACATTACCTTAAATACGACTAACAATAGACCGCTTTAACCCACCAAAAGACAAAGTGAGTATTAGGTAATTTTTTACCAAAACAATTCTGCATTTTCCTTTTTTAAGATCAATTGAGCATGATATATGACAAACTTTGTTTAGTATTTCATGGAACTATTAATCGAGCATAAATGCATTACTAACATACATATCTAAAGTCCTAAAGCTAGCTAGATACATCCATTTCTTTCTTTTGAGGATAAAATCTCACATGAAAAGAATATGGTGTAGGGAATATAAAGCATCTCATTTGTCTCTCGTTTAAAAAAGAGATGTTTTAGTCTCACATTCTCACATTATGGGAATTTCTCCAAAGACAACAATATATGGGTTAAGATCTTCCGCAAATTCTTATTTCAGATGGGCAGTTTTCCCGTCTGAAATAAGACCGATAAAATATTGCCATTTTTTAAGAAAATGTAAGCAATGAATGTACAAAATGTTATCACTAAAGGTGTCACTTTTTACCCTGAAAATAATGGGAAAAATAATGGTAACATGTTATCGGAAAAATACAAACATTTTACTGTCAAATGATAACATGTTGTCCGTCTTATTTCAGACCAAAAGTAATGGTCTGAAGCAAGACGCACCGAAGATCTTCATTCATTATTGATGTACTACAAAAAAAAAGGGACTAAAATGCATCAACATAATGTATTTATTTATTTATTTGTAAGGGTTGAGAAGGGTTGGCTCTCGTTATCAAGGAGAGCATATGACTTCTCTTTGATCTCTGCGTTAATTGTCGGGCATCTTTTACTTTCTAAATTTTGGAAGAAAAATTTATGCATGTAAATGGAAACTTCCTCATGGTTTAATTCACCTCAATGAAAGTTCCTTTTTTCAATTTCTAATTATGTGGAAACAACAGTTTTACGATTCCTAAAATTTAATATTCTTACGGTGAACCAAAAAGGTCTTAAGTAAGATTAGATTTATTCGTTTTGAGTTGATTAAAAAAAACTTTTTCATGTATGTTGACTATTCCATGAAATATTTAACATATTGATTTTTCTAATGCCTGTCTTAAAAGTGCACATTAATAACTATTCTAATATGGTAAAATTTAAAGTATATTCTCATTAATTATTGTAAATAATGAGTTTTATACTTTGAATATCTCATCTCATTTCTTGTGAATCTTTTCTTATAGGTTATTAATTTGTATCCTTAAAACACACGTTAAAAAAACGTCTATATTTATATTTAGCAGCCCAAATTACATTTACAATTTGTTGAAATAAATTGAAGCAGAAGCAGAAGCAGAAGCAATGGCCATTTGTTCCTAGAAGCAGAGACCCGACAACTTTTGAGGTCAACAATTAAGCTGCACGATGTAATAGACGTACTACAAATTTTAACTGCAACTTGCACCATTACAATGAGGAGGGTTTCTCTCCGTTTCCTAAAAAGAAATGGAGAGGCTATTTCCTTTCGGTGGTCCAGATCGTATTCTGGTATCATCGAACGGCTCAAAATTAATGGGTAAAAATAAAGGAATAATGAGATTTGGTGGAAAAAATATTATTAAATGAGTTTAAGAGAGGAAATGGAGAGAAAAAAATGGAGAGGATCCATTTTGCATTACAATATATTCCTACTATACAATGGTATCAATTCTATCATATCGGAGTATTATTCTCTAAGCAAATTCTATCAAATCTATCATGAAACTACCCATAGATTTATATGCCAAGTTTGCTCTTTGACTCAGATTTGAGCCATTTATTTTATTTTATTAATTCGATTTTTTTAACGTGTGCCTTTTTTAACACACATTAGACCCGCTTCTTTGAGGATGTCAAGTGCGTACTTTCTTTGAGATATAAATAAACCGGTGCTATTGCGAGCAATTTCGAGGCCCAAAAAATACTTGAGGGGACCAAGATCCTTCATGTGGAAACATTTGCTTAAGTATGCCTTGAAATTTGTAATAGCCGTAGAGTTGTTTCCGCAAATGACAAGGTCATCAACGTAGACAAGGACGTGGATTTCGACGTCGGGCTTCGTGATAGAGAACAAAGAGTGATCGTAGGGGCATTGAGTGAATCCATACGAGGTAAGAGATGAGGCAAGTTTCGCATACCAGCATCTGGGGGCTTGTCGTAGGCCATATAGAGATTTTCGTAGTCGGCACACTTTGCTATTTGTATTCGTATAGAACCCAGGCGGAGGTTTCATGTAAACTTCCTCAGTCAAGTCGCCGTGAAGGAAGGCATTATGGACATCCATTTGATTGAGTTCCCAATTTTTAGCAGCGGCAATTGCAAGTAGAGTGCGAACTGTTACCATTTTAACGGTGGGAGCAAACGTTTCGTTATAATCAACACCTTCGACTTGTCGGTTTCCCATGACCACGAGCCGGGCTTTGTATCTTTCGATGGAACCATCAGTATTGTATTTGATTTTATAGACCCATTTTGAACCAATCGCCTTCTTATTCGGTGGTAGGTCTTCGAGAGTCCACGTGTTGTTTCTTTCGAGAGCCTTAAGTTCGTTTTGCATCGCGTCTCACCACTGTGGTACCTGCATAGCTTCACGAAAGGTGCTAGGCTCGTGATTGTTGGTCACGGCCGCTAGAAAATATTTGTGGTTAGTGGAAAACTTATTGTAGCTAATAAAGTGAGAGATGGGATACTTCGTACCTGAAGATGGTGTTGATGCGTTGGTGAGATGAGTCGATGGGTTTCTTGGTGGTTGGACGAATCCGGATAAACGGGAGTTGGGAAATTTGGTGCGCTGACCTTTTCCCATTGGCGTGGGGTTTGTGGTCGTGGGAGGGGGAGTCGTGGTCTGGGAGGGATGGGGTTCGTTCGTTGGGTGGACTGGTTGGGTCGATGTGGGAGTTTTTGGTGTGGAGGTGGGTTGGGTCGTGGAGGAAGCAGTTGGGCTGGATTGGGCAGTAGGTGGGTCGGTGGTGGGTTGATTGGGGGATGCCGGGTGGGGGTCCTTTGGTATTGGGCCATTGGTGTCGGGGGGTTGGTGGGTCGATATGGGTTCGAGTTCGATGGTGGTAGTGGATTCGTCAAGGAAGGATGTGGAGTCTGGGAGAGTGTCATCGAGATGGAGGGCTTGGTATGGGAATTTAGTTTCGATAAATATGACATCTCGAGACGAAAAGTAAGTCCCTGTATCCAAATCGTATACGCGCCATCCTTTTTTCCCAAAGGGGTACCCCACGAAAATGCACTTAGTGCTTCGAGGAGCAAATTTGTCATTGGAGCGATTTATGTTTCGAGCATAACAGAGGCAACCAAAAGTCCGAAGATGGTTCATTGATGGTGGTTTTTGAAAAAGGATTTCGTACGGAGTTTTCCCGTGGTGAATGGAAGACGGTGTTCGGTTTATAAGATAGACGGCGGTTAGAATGCATTCCCCCCAGAAAAAAATAGGTAAACTCGCTTGAAAAAGTAAAGCCCGAGCAACGTTTAAAATGTGTCGGTGTTTGCGTTCGACTCTCCCGTTTTGTTGAGGAGTGTCAACTTGGGAGGTTTGAAATAAAATGCCATTTTCAAGAAAAAAATCGTGAAAGGAGGTAAATTCGGTGCCATTATCACTTCGTAAAATTTTAATTTTCTTTTGAAATTGTCGTTCCACCATGGCGAAAAAATTAGTCAAAGTTTTTCGAGTATCGCTTTTGCGTCGTAGTAAATAAACCCATGTGGAGCGAGAGAAATCGTCAACGATAGTTAAAAAATATTGTGATCCACACGAAGCATTTGCAGAGTATGGACCCCATAAATCACAATGAATTAATTCGAAAATACCGTTCGCAATACTAGAACTTAAAGGAAAAGGTGCACGAGTTTGTTTAGCTCGTAAACAAATATCACAAGTAGTACTAGAAAATTCAGTTTTGTTCTTATTAAAATACGGAAGAAAGCGTAAAATAGTTGAAGAGGGATGCCCCAACCTCCGATGCCACATTTCATGGGAATTTGTGATGTCTATTGCGTGAATACGGGGAGTTGAATTCCGTACCCCTGTTAAAAAATAGAGCCCATCGACTTGTTCACCCGCACCAATCACCGTCTTCGAGGAACGGTCCTGTATAAGGCACAATTTATGCGAAAATTGAATAATAAGTGAGTCATCGTGTAATAGAGTAGAGACAGAAATTAAATTGCAATTTAAATTTTCGGCAAAATAAGCATTTTGTAAAATCAGACGGGTTGAAAAAATGATATCACCAATATGTGTGGCCACTGTGGAATCTCCATTAGGCAATCCCACAGCTAAAGGTGCAATAGGTCGTAAATTAGTAAACAAAGAACGACAACCGGACATATGATGAGACGCGCCTGTATCAATAATCCAAGGAGAAGAGGACGAGATATTACCATTAAGACGGTCCGCGGGCGAGTGTTTGTGCGCCTGGAATAGCTTGGCAAGGACGTCAAGCTCGGTTGGATTAAGGGTGTTGAGGTCGACATTGTCGAGACGAGATGTCGAACTGGAGCCGTGATCAGTGGCTTTTCCAGAAACCGGATGAGTAGAGCCGTGGTCAGGGGTGTTCCCAGTCACCATGTGTGCACGCGGGGTTGAATTCGACGTGGTGTGTTTAAGCTGCTCATATCGAGCTCTACCTTGGACATCGGGTATGACTGTGCGACTCATGTCTTTCTCATTTATAACGATTCGGTCTCGTGGACGCTCCCCCCACCAGTCAGGGAAGTCGCCTGTGACTCGAAAATAGACCGGGTAAAGGTGTCCATAGCGACGACATGCTATACAGTAAGGTCGATTGGGGTCATCAGTATGAGGTTTTGTATGCCTGTTATCACCCCCCCCCCCCCCCCCTGATTGTCTTGATCCATTAGGTATACGGGCTGCAAAAGCCATTGTTTCGGGTCGGGATTCGACTTTAGGAGTATTAAAAGACCTAACGCTCTCCTCTTGGAGGAGTCTGTTATAAATAAAATTCAGGGAAGGTAAAGGATTGATGCCAAGCAATTGAGAACGAGCGTTGTCAAAACGATCATCCAACCCCATTAAAAAATCGCGTACCTTCTTTCGTTCACGCCGAGCATCGAGGATGGTAACCCATGTACAAGTACACGGGTTACATGGGCAAGCAGGGATAGGGTCGGCCTCGAGTATTTCGTCCCATAGCTTGATGAGACGACCATAATACGCCATTATTGTTTCCGTTGGTCCCTGGCGGCAGGCTAAAAGGTCGGCCTGCAGTCGATATATTCGAGCATCATTATTTTGACAGAAGCGAGAACGGATGTCGAGCCATACCTGTTGTGCTTCGGTTCGTTTCGAGATCGATCGTTTGAGAGGATAGTCGATTGTATTAAAAATCACGTGATCACAAGAGCGTTTTGTGACTTCCAGGATTCGAAAGTGGCGGCAGTGGTGGCGGGTTTCTGGATGGTGCCATCAACGTAACCACTTTTGCCTTTGGCTAGAAGAGCAAGGAGAAAGTCTTGTGACCATTCATCATAATTATGGCCTGTGAACACCGTCTGTGTGATTTTAATTCCGGGATTTTCAATGTGAGCGTACTGATAGACCGGGTTTTTAGAGGAATCGATTAATTGATTGCTTTCTGTGGTTTGGGAATCGTTTGGATATGTCATCGTGACGATTTATCGAGATCGACGGAGAAGATAAAACCTAAACAGCTGATACCATGTTATGAATTGAATATCGATGTGTTATTTCTATACTGTCAAAACTTGTGTGATTTACATAGGAAGGTATGCTATTTATATGTACAGCTAGCTACGCTATTTACGGTAACGAATATACAATGCAATCAAATAATAGCAAATAAGGCAAGGGATTTCCGAAAAGGCTACAGATACACTAGGTGTACAAATTTTTTGTACACCATCCAATACGGACATGACATGTGGCAAACCATGCTAAATTAGGTTAAATGGATTTAGGGTTAGGTTAGTCATTTTGCATATGTAGTTAACTACTATATGGTTAGTTTTAATTCCTATTTCATTTATTTTGTTTCCATTTATATTTAGGCAATTACATAAAAATGAAATACTTAATTTATTATAAAATAACCATTAATGTTTACAAAATAATTAATTTTTGCATCAAACAATTATTTGCATCAAATTAACGAAACTCTAATTCAATTACACATCTAACTAAATTAGGGTTCATCCCTAAATTGAATTAGGGATCAAAACAATTGAATTTCGTATAACATTTCCCCCCTAATTTAATTGAATTAATAAAATTAATGGATCGATATATCAATTTTATCGAAATTGTTCATTGTTTTCGTCCTAAAATAAGTAATTCGAATGTAACCCTAATCCAAAATGCAAATAAACAGAAAAATTGTTTATTCAATTGATGATGAACCCTAATTGAAATCGTTCTATTAAGAATGATGAAACCTAATTTAATGACTGTGTGAATTTCATTGGTTTGGAATTAGTCGAAAATTTGAGGCTTAAAAAAACAAAAACAAAAAATGTTGTGTTGGGGTTCGAACCCGCGTTGATGAGAATTGGGTAAGTTAGTTTTTGCAAGCATACTCGTAACCAGTTAAGCAAGGAGTATCAGCACGTCAATTATACAATATAATTGCATTTTATAGTGTGAAATAATGTCAATATATAAAATAGTCAAACTTTCTTAATATATTGCATTAATATTCCGTCATTATTGTTGCCTATTTGGGTGCCCTAAATTTCGGCCATTTTGATTTATATGCATATTCTTTATTTTTGTAAATAAATTATTTAAGGAATATTTTCTATACCATTTACTTATTTAAATTTATTCTAAAATAATCTTATTATATTGTGTAATCTTATATTTTATATTTTTAATGGATTGTAAATTTATTCTTAAAGATTTGGTAATTCTTAAACGTGGGTATGATTTGTGGTTATTTTTGGAGGGAAATTTTGGAGGGAAAAAATGGAGGGAAAAAATGGAGGGAATTTTGAGTTGGGATTGTATTTAAGTTCAACCATTTGCTCATTTTAACTTGCACACAGATCATCCATAATACACAAAAAATTCTAAAACGTTATCAAACTAACCCTAAATTAGAAATGGATAAGCGAGATGAAAAAATTGCAAAACTTATGTTACAAAATCGTATGTTGAAGCATCGACTTGCAAAGGAGAAGAAAGGTCGCGCACAAGATGTTTTGGAAACAAGACGGTTCATTCAAGCAATGATGGAAATAACTACACAAAAGGAATTTGAAAAAGCTCTTTATGGGGTCCCTTGCCAAAATATCGAGTACATATATGAAGAGGAGTTTAATGCGAAAAAGGCTCCAATTCTACCCGATGACCATCTTAAATGGCGTCAAGTAGGTGACTTGGAGTATCTACCCATGCTGTTATGACGCCATTTGCAATAGAGGTTCGGGATGAGTTTGGCAATCATGGAGATCAACCTACACCTCCTCCTCCTATCTATTTTGGATGGAGGTCTAGGGATCGATATCGAATGCCGCCACACGCAATTAAAAGCCTCCAGTTTTAGTTTCTTTATAGTTTAGGGTTATTAATTTTGTCATTTCACACGTTTTGCAAGTTTAGTTTTGTATTCTTGAATTTCATTCAGTTTATGCTATAGAATTTTTAATTCAAATAAATTTGATAGTCATTTCATCAATATCCTTTTAATTATTTGTCTGAATTAAGAATATGTGTGAACATCGAATCGAATTAAACGAATTATGGTTCAAACGCAATTAAACTACTTGAAATAAATCGTAAAGTAACTTGAAATGGTAAACCCTAAAGTGATGGACATGGTGGAAAAAATGTGGTTTTTGTAGGATTCGAACCCACGATGCATAAGAAGTCCTAAAGGGATAGTCATGGAAAAAAAAAGTTGTGTTTTGTAGGATTCGAACCCGCGTTGCATTAGAAGAGATTATTGTTTGCATTTGAGTATAATTTGAATGAAAATCAATTGAATTAATAAATTAAAATGTGATCTCCCAAAATAATATGATTTCTGAAACTTAAGTAAAGTTTCCTAATTTTATGCCCTAAATTTTGGCCCTAAATTTAGTTTCCTAATCGTATCCCTATATTTTTGCCAAAATATCTTGGTATAATTTTTAAAATCTTGAAATGAATATATTATAGCAAGATACAATAAAATTAAAAACGGAAAAGATATGAAATATGTAGTTTATTATGAATAAAATTTGAAATGTAAATTTAAGAATAATGATTCGAAGATAGAATATTGCGTGAATCAAATTGAAAGCGGAAAATATATGTTGCTAACAATAAAAACGCAAATTCGGTGTAGTTTATATTTCAATTTAAGTGATTAGTAATCGTGCTGATACCCATTGCTCAACTGGTTTCTGATAATAACGCATAGCGTAGGCCAATCCGTGTTCGATTCTTCATAGACACATTTATTTGTTTTTTTTTAATTTACCAAATTTAAAAACATTGGCGCAAAATTAATTAGTTTGACTAAATTCAAACATCATTGGTGCAAAATTGAATAATTTAAATTAAGTTTGGGAAAAAAAATTTGAATTTCACACAGTTGGCGCAAAAATGAATATACTTGTTTTGGTATAGAATATAGGGTTTAGGGTATAGAATATAGGGTTTAGGGTTTAGAATATAGAGTTTAGGGTATAGAATATAGGGTTTGGGGTTTAGAATATAGGGTTTAGGGTTTAGAATATAGGGTTTAGGGTTTCTAAGTTTGATTGTATGGAATTACTTAATAATTCATTTTATGTAATTATGTGCTAACTAGTCCGACTATAGCTTACTATCGACAATTTACGTAAATTAGGAACTAACTTGTTTCGATTCGATTATAGCTTACTATCAAAATTTTACGTAAATATGGAACTAACTTGTTCCGATTATAGCTTACTATCGACATTCCATGTAATTATGTACTAACTAGTTCCATTATAGCTCACTATCGAAATTTTACGTAAATTAGGAACTAACTTGTTCCGATTATAGCTTACTATCGACATTTTATGTAATTATGTACTAACTAGTTCCATTATAGCTCACTATCGACATTTTACGTAAATTAGGAACTAACTTGTTCTGATTATAGCTCACTATCGACATTTTACGTAAATTAGCCACTAACTAGTTCAATTATAGCTCACTATTGACATTTTATGTAATTAGCACTAACTAGTTACGATTATAGCTTACTATCGACATTTTATGTAATTAGCCACTAAATAGTTTTGATTATAGCTTCATATCGACATTCCATGTAATTAGCCACTAACTACTTACGATCATAGCTTATTTTAACTATTTCATGTTAAAACGTAATTACGGAGCTATATTGATCATATCTTTGTTTAGGGTTTAGTTTTAGGGATTAGGGTTTCAAGGAATTTGTTTTAGGGGTTAGGGTTTCAAGAGCGTTAGCATCACCTTGAATTCTAAAGCGTCGTCGTTCTTGATTGAGCATGTTCCTCAAATCACGCTCAATGACTGTTAAATTCGCGTGACCACCGACTTCTCTGACCAAGGTGTTAAAGTTTTTAGCAATTGGGATACCGGCTTCATCATTCATCATGGCTCGTCTCTTAAAATATGCATCCCATACCCTATATCCGACCATATGTCGACTATTTTTAGGATTGAGATCATCATGATTGTGGTCCAATCTAACCTGCTTGATGACCATGAAATCATCAAGTAAAGTGGCTTCTACGACACATTCGCATGGCTTAAATGAGGAGACGTCAATGTTCTTTTTCCGTGGTTTAACCACCCTTGTGCAACATAATCTGACTCGTTTATACATGTAGAAACGAGGCTCGCTCTTTCCCACACCATATCGCTTTACCCCTTTTTCTGAATAGCATTCCAATAGTTTGCTAGTCCTGATATAAAATTGAAAGCCTTGATTATAGGCATATTGGTAACAATATGCACCAAGCTCATCACCATTTGCAAAATGCATTCCTTGTGTCGGAGGGTCAAGTTCAACATTGTCGGTGTATCCGCTTTTTAGGAACTTAGCGACCTTCTGCACATACCCCCCTTCAACAACAGGAGGTTCATGCAAGTCATCTACCTCATTTTTTTTTACGATTATCATCGTTGTCATTGACGTCACCCTCATCGTTGACGTCATCATCATGGTTGTAGTCATCTCCAATGTTGATAGGTTCACCATCAACACCGTCATCATATAAAAAATCATCTAAGCTAAAGTTGTCAAAGCTAACAACCTCCTCTTGATCATCCTCATCCAGTTGAACTTCCACGTTATTAACAACGTCCTCTTGATCATCCCCGTCCTGTTGATCTTCAACGTTATTATGAACATCTTCTAAACTGATATTGTCAAGATCGTCTTCCCAAGGCAAAGGCACATTAAGATCAAGCTCATCATCTTCCCCAGGCAAATTAAGATCAAAATCCATCTTCAATTACTAATGCTTGTGTTTTTCTTAAAAAAAATATCTCTTTGTTTTTGTTAATACTTCAACGTTGATACAAGAAAATAAAAATAATTATACCAAAAAAATCTCAACAAAAAGATATGATTTAGAATACGGTATTCAAAATTATACTCGTATGATTTAAGAATCAATTTAAATAAATAAATTTAATTGTATCAAATAAAAGATTCTTAAAATCATTTAGTTACCAAAAAAATCTAATATGAAAATAAAACAATAAAAGGAAACAATAAAAGGCGAATATTTAGGGCAATATAATAGGAAAATTTGACTATTTTATGAATTAAGATTATTTAACACTATATAATAAAATTAAATTGATTATTAGATGTGCTGATACCCCTTGCTTAAATGGTTAAACACCCTTCTAATGCACAATGCATCTCGTGTTCGATTCTTATTAACAACATTTTTTGGTTTTTGTATTCTTTTTTCCACTTTTTTTTCCCCCAAATTGCACGAATTAGGGTTCATCACGAATTAGGGTTCATCAATCATTAATGATAACAAATATCAAATTACATACTAGATCAATTTCACCTATTTAATTACGGTTCATAATCATTTGATTACTCAAATTAGTGCTAAATTTTTGCACCTATTGACGAATTAGGGTTCATCAAATCGCATTCAAGTTCAAAAAAAATCACGAATTGAATTAGGGATGGTATTTCGATTTTGATTATTGTATATGAAATAATAATCAATTTAACACTAGGTGTACAAGTTTAGAAAACTAAATTAGGGTTCCAATAATTGATTTTTCGGATAAAAATTAGGGTTCCAATAATTAGGGGTTTTTCGAAAAATTATGCAACCATAAAAAATGGTGAATAAATTCTCATAATGTTTACGAAAATAAAGAACACTAAATTGGAAATTTAGAAAACTAAATCAAATATAACAAACATAACCATAAATAATGTTAACTAAGTGTAGTTAACTAATTAACTATATATGTAAAATGACTAACCTAGCCCTAAACTAATCTAACCTAATTGTTCCGGGTGTGATTACGGAGCAGTGTTGTTTACCACGCGAGCTAGGTGAATGATGACTTTGCTTGACTCTTCTTTTCGGCCTCTCCTGAAACAATGAACAAACTGAGGGCTCGGCTTGGCACCGAGCGTACTCACTCCGACGCTCAAGTCAGTAAACTTAAAGGGATTAAGTTGTGTGTAACTTGGCAAAGTATGTTGTAGAGAGATAAGGGAGTTTATACCAGATTATGAGTGGTTTAGGTTATGTTTCGATATCCTTTCCTCAACGAGGGTTGAGGAGTATTTATAGACTTTCACCTTTTGTCACGTAGTGGCCAAGTGGCTAGCAGGCGGAAAGACCGTTCTACCCTCGGCCGATGGACCCATGGCAGGCCGGCCGAGGGGTCTTGGATATGAGTACGCGGATGTGTCTCCCGGCTGGCTGGTTGCCTAGCCGGGACCCAAGTGACAGGCCGATAGGCCGCATCGGCTAGGCTGTCCAAGGTGTTGACTTGCTGTGGATATCTTTGACCTTTGCTCAATATGTTGACTCGGTCAGCGGGTGCAGAATATGCCCCATCAATTTGCCCCCAGCGTTGTCTATGCCGTGGTATGGGCTCCGATGTGTGTTGAGCGTATATTCTGCGTATGTTGAAATTCTCCATCGGCTTCTTCTTCCTCGGCTTGGTTCTGCTCAGGCCGTATCATATTATCCCCCCTCCACATGGATGTGTAATGGACATTAAATGTGGAAAAGTAAATGGCGCTGGCTGAGACCGAGGTTGGGAGTGCCGGAACTTTTGATTGCCCCCAGCCGGTGCTGTCAAGCTGGGTTGAACAGCGGGCCGTTTGGAACGTAGGTACCTAGGAGCGTGCCAAAGAAGTTTGGTAACTGTTGTGTCGATTGACATTCCGTAGCTGCATGCGTGACACGTGTCCTGGTGTCGGTTGGTGGACGCTTCATGTGCCTTGCCCTGATTGGTTGACGCTTCATAGGCTGTGCCCTGATTGGTCAGCCTTCGTGGGCTTTGCTCTATAAATAGAGCAGTATGCCCCTTAATTTTCCGCACAAAGTTCATCTTCTCAAAAATTTTCTTCTTTCTTAGATTTTCAAGGGTTTCTTTCTCTTCTAATCTTCAGAATCGTTACTTCGGCGTAGCACTTTTTCTTCAAGGTAAACAAACAAATTTTTCAACTCTTATTTGTTAGGTATTTGTTGTTATGTCTTCTGCTGACGCTGGACCTAGTAACCCTGCGCCGGGGGGCTCCCCGTCGCGCCTTGATGAAGAGGAGGCGCTGGCTGCCGTCCCGATAAGATCCGGGGGCCCCAGGTCTCCTTCTCCTGAGGTTGACGATCAATACTTGGACGATTTCTCGGATGATGATGATGATGACGGTGATGATTTTTAAAGGACTCATCCTAATGAGGAGAGGCCGCATGTCTTGGACCACGGCGACGCCTGTAAGATCGGCCCTGATCGTGCTTGGACCAACAAGTTCGCCAGTTGCTCTGGTTCTGAATTTTTCGAACATCATTTCTCCTTCGGCAGGGAGTATAGGATTGTTATTCCTAGGGAAGGTCAGGCGGTCTGTTGCCCTCCCAAGGGCTGTATAGGCGTATACATCAGACACCTGGAGTATGGGCTCCGGTTTCCTCTGAATAATTACGTTATGGCCATCATTGAAGCCATGAACGTCGCCGTGGCTCAACTGCATCCGTTGGCCATTAGGACTATAGTTGGCTTCGTGTGGCTCTGTCTCTTCAAGAAGGAGGCCCCGACGGTTAACTTATTCCGCCGGCTTCATCACCTTCGGCTGTCGAAACCTGGTACCGTGGGGTGGTACAGTGTGCAGACGGAGCCGGGTTACGTCTCCGTATCCAAAATTACATCTTGTAAGGACTGGAAGGCGCGGTGGGTGTACGTCGAGGTGCCGGAGGACTATCCGCTGCCCCGATCCTTCCAACACCGCGTCAATTTGCGATGCGAGAGTAAGGGGGAGCATGACAAATGGGTCTCCCGGAGTAAGCTTAAGATGGACGCCAGCAGTGTCCCTCTTAATGAGGACGAAAAACGGGCAATGAAGCTGTTTGAGGCTGACAAGAATGGGTTGCCAAAGGGATGGATGCCCCCGACGCAGATCATTCTTCAGGATGAGCCGCTCTGCCACGTTGGCCTCATACCGGCCCTCGAACAGGGTGAGTGGGGTCGGTGTGAGGCCCATCTCTGCTTTTAATGTTTCTGTTTTTGAACTTTGATTTATTTCTTTCACTTAACTCTTGCTTCGTTTCCTTTGCAGACCGTTTTGGCCCGGATCTGTCCGAGGATTTCCTCAAGAGAATGGGGCTTGCCAAGGACAAGATAGTTGTTAATTTGCATCCTAAGGCTCAGACCCGTGATCGCGGACCGGCGCCAAATGACCTCATGGATCAGCAGTTGAAGGCCCTAGATGTCACGGCGGCCCAGGCGAAGGTTGCTGGTAACGTGCCGCGCCGGACGCGAAAAACAACGTCTTCGGCGGCGACGGCGTCGACTTCAGTTCAACCTCCAATCCCTGCAGTCCAAAAGGAGACGGTGGTGGTCGTCGATATTACTGAGGGGGAGGAGGTCACCGTTGCAGAGGAATCTCCTCTTTTTCGTAAGAGAAAAGAGACGGCGTCTGCTGCTGCTGTTGTTACCGAGGCCGGTAAAGAAAGGGGTCCTCCAACCAAGAAAGTCAAGGCTGGTACGGATCTAACCTGTGGCTCAGACTTAGCTGGTTCATTAGGCATTCCTGATGATAGGCTCTCTGACGTGTCAATGACTGTTGACATGGATGCTCTGTTTAAATTTTTTGTAGATCAACCGTCGGTTCACGGCCCCCTCGACGGCAATTGGAGCAGCGGCCAGTGCAGACGGGCAATCAAAACGTCGTCGTTGACTCCTCCTCCCCGAAGCCTTTCCCCGCCCAGATTAGGAAGATGCTGGCGAAGTGGGCTGACATGGCCGGTGCTCATATTATGGAGCAAGAAAAGGTCATGGCCGAAGCTGCCCCACAGCTTGAGCGGCTCAGGCTTGAGCTCGCTGCTGCGAAGGAGGAAGCTGAGAGGGCCAAGGTCGATGCTAAAAAGGTGGTCCTTGCTGAGCAAAAACTTAGGGAGGACGCTGAAAAGGCGCTCCTCGCCGAGAGAGCTAAGGTTGAGGCTGCGGACGCTGGTGCCGCTAAGCTGCTGGAGGAGCGTGACAATCTCCAGGCTGCCGTCGACTTCACTGCCAAGAAGAGGGAGGAATGGAAGTCCCTGTATGTGGCCCAGTCGAAGTCACACAGGAACACAAAGGCAATCCTCGACCAGAGGGAGGAGGACATCGAGACGCTTCAAAGCGTCGTCCTCCCTAAAATGTGCGCCCAATACCGGGACCTGGCCGAAGAAGCTGCAAGGGAAGTGATCGGGGAGCTCTTTCCTGAAGGCTCCTTCCCGTGGCAAAAATTTGACGAGCTGTTTGATGATAAGCTCGATGCTAAGGCGAAGGCCGCGGAGGAGAAGGTTGCGGAGGAGGCCAAGGTGAAGAAGGAGAAAGAGGAGGACGCGGAGAAGGCGGCCCATGCCGAAGAGGTGAAGGCGGCTAGGGAGGAAGCCGAGAGGGCAAAGGCGGCTGAGGCTGAAGCTGCCAAGACGGCTTCTGGGTTGCCCACTGAAGATGACGCTGCTGATGTCGCCGGTGGCGAGCAACAACAGGCATAGGGAGACGGGCGGTCGTTACCAGATTCACCCGGCATCTCGGATAGCTTCAGCTGTTCGGGGGCCAATTATTAAGCCTTTCCTCCCTGCCATCTTTTGGCACTTCATATCTTATGTCTGTACCCTTTTGCTGTTCCTTATTTTGTAAACCTTGGTAGGTAGAGTTTGGGCTACCCCTTGTGGGGACGGCCGTCGTCTTCTTTCTTGCACTACCTGTAAATATTTTAATAAGAGTTTGTTTATTTTGCCTCTGGCTTGGCCGAGGTCTTTTTCTCATTTTTGTCTGAGTTTTCTTCGTACGTTAATAGTTGAGCGCTCTTTTTCTTTTCGCTTTTACCCTCGGCTTGGCCGAGGCAGCTAGAATGCGTATCTCAACTGTACTTAACGTTTTTATTTTTAAACATGTTGGCATGTTGGTCGCTTCCTCTTACGCGCACGGTCTTAGCCGAGGCGGTCAGATTTGCTATCCCAACCACCGTTGTGAACATGTTACGTATCAGCCGTTGTATCCCCGTCATTCTTCGGGTTAACGGCCGAGGTGTTCGTATCTGTAGACGTGTTGACCGCTTCATCTTTCACTCTCGGTCTTGCCGAGGCGTCCGATTTGCGTCTCAACAGTGCTTATACGTTCCTAAGCAAGCTGGTCGTTGTGGCGAGTAACAACTTGCTGTTGGCAAGTCGTGTTTCCTAATAAGGATGGACTGCGCGGTTTTGTGCATGTTGGCATGTTGGTCGCTTCCTCTTACGCGCACGGTCTTAGCCGAGGCGGTCAGATTTGCTATGCCAACCACCGTTGTGAACATGTCTGTATTGACTGCCCGGCTTAATTTGCGGCGTCTACTCTGGCATGACTATGGATGGGACAAATGTTTTGATGGAAAAACTTGGATCACTTTTTATAAGGAATAATCATGCGTTGGGGTGCCCACAATGGTTTTGGGCACCTCCACCGCTATACAAAGTATTTCCTTAGAAAATCCGTGTTCCAATGGCACCCCCCATGTCTCTTGTGCCCCCCCCCGGTCCGAGACGTTTATTAGAGTCAGGGGCCGGATGGGAGTTACTGGATTACTCCTATCCGTTGAAAAACGGATTTTCTATCCGTCCCGTCGGAGCTTTGTCTTGGGTCTCCAGCTACATACTTGCTGAGGCTCCCCTTTCGGATTAGCTCCTCGATGGCGTTCTTCAGATGCTGACAGTCGTCGGTCTTATGGCCGGGCTGGCCGTGGTAATCGCAAAATTGGCTTGTGTCGCCTTCCGCCTTTGTCCTGGGGGGTCTTGCCCATTTCTGCCCTTCATTTTTGCTCAGGGCGAAGACCTCGGCCGCTGATTTAACCAGGGAGGTGAGACTGTTGTACCGCCTCGCGGTGTATGATCCCGAACTCCCCCCGGCGCCCGCCGAGTTCTGCTTTCTATTATCTTTCTCAGGCCGTGACCTATTGTTGTCACGGCGTCCTTCATCTCTGTTATCTCGGCGGCTGCTCCTCTCTGGGTGGCCAGCTTCGCTGTGTCCTACCCAGGTCTTGTGGTAATCTTCCACCTTTACGGCTTGGTCGGCCATCCTTCTGGCGGAGTCCAGGTTGAGGTCCGCGCACTTGATCAGCTCGTTTTTGAGCTCGCCTTTCGGGAGGCCCTTCATCAGTGCGAAGGCCGCCAGTTCGGTGTTCAGCTCACGGATCTGCTGAGCTTTCGCGTCGAACCTCTTTACATAGCTTCGTAGAGTCTCGTCCTCCCCCTGTCGGATAGTGAGGAGGTCCGATGTCTCCACGGCCCTCCTCTTGTTGCAGGCGTATTGGGCTACGAAGTTATCCCTTAGGTCGGCGTAGCAGTATACCGAACCATTAGGCAGCCCCTTGTACCAACTCTGGGCCATCCCATGCAGGGTTGTCGGGAAGACTCGGCACCATACCTCATCAGGCTGCTCCCATACCGACATGTAAGACTCGAAAGCCTCGGCGTGGTCGGTTGGATCACTCTCCCCTGTGTACGATAGGGCCGGCAGCTTCAGTTTGGTCGGCACGGAGACGTCGAGGACGTAGGCGCTGAGGGGCTGTCTGACCACGTGTCGAATGACACGTGGCGACCGGCTCCTCACAGCCCTAGTCCGGCTTCTCTCCCTGTGGCGGGAAGGGCTTCTTGTTCCCCGACTTTGGAAGGTCGGGCTTCTCTCTTCAGTTCTTCGGGGGTGGCCTCGACGATGTCGCGGCGACACTGTCCTCCCGCGAGTGTGGGAAGGACTTTGGTCGGACACCGACAACACGGGCACCGCTGGCGTTTTGGTACGCCCAACCTCTTGCAACGCTCCGGCTAGGTTGTTCGGAGTCACCTTGGGGACCTTTGGGTGCGCTGCTGTGACCGTCGTTACGACGGGCGTTAGCGGCGTGCTATCCATCAGGTCCAGGAATAGCTTCAATTTCGTTGCATCGACCACATGTCCCAGGACAGTGACTTGGTCGGCAGGCAGCGGTGTTTCTGGGAGTACCGACATCCCGTACGCCGGTTGAATTACCCGGCCGGTGGGGGACTGCCCGATACTCGAATTAGGGACTTCATCGTCTTGGTGGAATTCGGTTTCGTCACTCACAATTACCTCTGGTTGTTTTGACATCTTCGTAGCTTTTTGGGTGGGTTTTGTTTTGTGTTTTTAAGGGATTTGATTAACTTTTAGTATCTTTCCCCACAGACGGCGCCAATTGTTCCGGGTGTGATTACGGAGCAGTGTTGTTTACCACGCGAGCTAGGTGAATGATGACTTTGCTTGACTCTTCTTTTCGGCCTCTCCTGAAACAATGAACAAACTGAGGGCTCGGCTTGGCACCGAGCGTACTCACTCCGATGCTCAAGTCAGTAAACTTAAAGGGATTAAGTTGTGTGTAACTTGGCAAAGTATGTTGTAGAGAGATAAGGGAGTTTATACCAGATTATGAGTGGTTTAGGTTATGTTTCGATATCCTTTCCTCAACGAGGGTTGAGGAGTATTTATAGACTTTCACCTTTTGTCACGTAGTGGCCAAGTGGCTAGCAGGCGGAAAGACCGTTCTACCCTCGGCCGATGGACCCATGGCAGGCCGGCCGAGGGGTCTTGGATATGAGTACGCGGATGTGTCTCCCGGCTGGCTGGTTGCCTAGCCGGGACCCAAGTGACAGGCCGATAGGCCGCATCGGCTAGGCTGTCCAAGGTGTTGACTTGCTGTGGATATCTTTGACCTTTGCTCAATATGTTGACTCGGTCAGCGGGTGCAGAATATGCCCCATCACTAATTTAATACGGTTAGCCACGTGTCAAGCCACCATTGGTTTGTGTACAAATTTTTTGTACACTATGTGTATCTGTATCATCTTCCAGGGATTTCATATCCCTTGATGCTCTCCTGAACGTTGGAAGGTAGCCGTTGGGTAGGGCTTTTGGGCTTTGTAGCATATTAGAGCTCATCAAATCATCACACGTATTATAAAGCATGATAGAGCAATTTCTTTCTAGATTATATTAATTCGTTGATTATTTGGTTGACATCGAAATAAGAATCCTGACGAAATTTGTTCACATGAAATATCAACTTTCGCTAAAGTTCATATAAATGCAAAAAGTTTGTTTGGTTTATCATCATCATGTAAGAATTTATCTCACAAGAATATCCGATAATTAGAAGATTCAGAATAACCGATATTTTGACCATTTTCTTCAAAATAAAATTGATAATCAAATAACTTCACTTTTATACTTTAGAAATACGGGGTAATTTTAATTCTCATAATTTTTCTTTATGAACCAACCTAATTAATCTCTAGCATTCAACTACTAGCCTACTAACAAGTATCTAGTTAAGAAGGTGTTATCTAATTATGTGTGTTAATGTCAGGATTAGATTAACGGCTTTGCAGCCTCCAATTAAGGTTACAGTTCGCCACGTGCATCTTCAATCGTGTGTCTCTTCAACAGCTTCACAACCTTAACTTGCGTAAATGTTATTTGACATTAAAATAACTAGAAACAAAATTATATAATTGAAATCTTTCTAATTCTCTTCTATGATGTATTTGGGATGTACCTTTGTAATCCTTACGTTTTTGGTAAAGAAAAATAATCTTATTTGGGATGTACAATAAAAATTATTCCATCCTAGTACACTAGTATAGGGTCAAAAATTGATGGACAAACTAGGGTTTACCATAATAAGCATAAATATAATAGTTGGGCCTCAATCATCACCTTAAGGTTTTGGTTGAGTTGGTTCATCTATCATGGTATCAGAGCCAGAGTGACCAAGAGGTCACGGGTTCAAATCCTGGCAGCCTCCAATAACTCACGAAGTTGAAATTCAGCACATGGTATGAGGGGGCCTGTGCACTAACCACTCTTCGAGCCCAATGGGCACTCGAGTGAGGGGGCGTAATAAGCATAAATATAATAGTTGAGCCTCAACCATCACCTTAAGGTTTTGGTTTTGGGCCTCAACCATCACCTTAAGGTTTTGGTTGAGTTGGTTCATCTATCATACCATACTGCCATAAGAAGTTAAACGTAAGCAAGGAGCCAATGAATAACACGATGTGCGTCTTACTATTATACTCCATTCATCCCATTTTTTTTATTATCCTCCTTTCTTCAAACTTTATCCCACTTTTATTATGCCCTCCTTTCTTCAAACTTTATCCCACTTTTATTATGCCCTTACTTAATTTAATATGATAAATTAGTAAACTATCAAAAAAAAAACGATAATAAAAGTGAGATGGAGAGAGTATCTTGCCCGCGGTTTCATAATAAAATTTGTATAGTAAATAAATACGCTTGTGTACTTCATAATTAGACAAATATAATTTCTTTAGTACAGAGGGTATCTCATAAAGATCTAAAGCAAATAAAAAAATTAAAGAACCTGCCCTAGTCGGTTCTTCCAAAGTCGGAGTGAATGCCAATTATTATTGGTGTGTATATATATACACACAAGTATAGTCTTACTTGTCATTGCACTTCGCTCCTCCAAACCTTCTTAGAAGAATCAAAACAATTAATATACTCACTTTCAACGTTCATTAAAATGTCTCATTGGTCTGCTGATAATGCTACTAAAGCTTACCTAAGAACCATAAAAATGGTGAGTTTTAATGGAATTATATATAAAACAATATCCGACTCAATAGGTTTACGTTTTTAAGTTTTTGTTATGAGTATTTTAATCAAACATAAATAATCAGTTAAGTTAGAAGGAACACCGCTTTTTAATGATTCTTTGGTTTGACGAGTATATGTTATAATGCTAATTAACAATATGGTTTCTTTAAAATGATATTTCATATTTAATGTTGACGATTAATTTTTTATGGTTGTTTTTGTGTAGGGGAAAAGAGGAAAAGAGCCTGACGTGGCAGAGTTTATATCAGCCCTAGCAGGAGGAAATAATGCCCGACTCATGGTAGAGGTATGTGGGTCAACTTCCGGCCCAACTACCATAGGCCTAGTGGCAGCGGCCCAACAGACAGGCGGGAAGGTGATTTGCATTTTACCGGGTCCAAAAGAGGTCCAAACATCAAGATCCGAAATGTCAAGGTACTTGAACCGTGTAGAGTTTGTGACGGGGGATCCAATTACTTTGTTGACTGGTGATTACAAAGATGCGGACTTTGTGACAGTTGATTGTAACATCAACGGTCACAAATCAATTTTTAAGGCGGTTAAGAAGGACCGAACCCATGTTGAGGACGGTCCATTTGTTGTAGGGTACAATGCCCAAAATATGGTACCCTCATGTAGTGAATTAGGAGGTCATTTCTTACCAATTGGAGAAGGTCTACTAGTATGTGACAAAGTCCATAAAGATAATGGAATGAGGGGTTTTGGAAGTGCTTTAGGTGGTAAAAGGAGTAAATGGATAGTAAAAGTGGACAAGTGCACCGGGGAGGAGCATGTGTTTAGGGTCACTTGCCCTTAACATTAAGGGATAAATGCCTAATTAATTGGGGTAAATTAAAGTGTAAATAATTAAGGGAATTCAAACACATCTAGCTTTGTGGTTTTTGGAAAAGCTTAGATGTTTGTTGTAGTGTTATTTGTATTTTCTTTTTGAGTATATGTTGGAGGGTCCTTTAAAGTCACAAATAAGTACTTATAGATTTATTCTTATGATCATAGATTCATAAATGAAGGAAAAAAAATGTATTCTTATAAGTTTATTCTTTTTTTTTTAAGTTTATTTTCGGTCCCCTATGAATGTCAAAATAATTCATGTGTAATTTTTCAGAAATAAAGTGTAAGTGATGTGTGTCTTGTCTAGGTAATAAATACTCTTATTTCATTTTCTTATAGATTAAAAAAATTTGGTCCAAACTTTATTTTCTTCCAAGGAAAATCAGTATCTATCTATCTATCTATCTATCTATATTAATAAAGTAAGCTTTTTTCGAGCGATTTCAGAGAGTCCAACCTTTGCAAAATACCTATGGTTAATAAATATTGATTCTAAAAAAATAAAAATATTGTAAAAATTTAAAAAACTGACGTCCAGTGAAATCAGTTTACAGTCCTATAGACCGTGTACTTCCATATTAATAGAATTATTCTCTAAAACCATCTCAACAACCATTATAATATGTATATTGAAACATAAATAGAATCCCATCCAAACTCCTTCCTCCAGCTAATTCTCTCAGTCCAGCCAATTCCCACGTTCCTGTAGACATATTTTTGGATTCAAATTAGGATTATTGTACAAACTATGTAGAACATAATATTTGACTCAAAATAGGAGTATTGTACATACTATAAATACAAGTTTTTTTGTATCTCAGTTGCCACACAAATTCTATTCCATAATTCTATTTCATAATTTCATAATTCATATATATCTTCAGAACTACCTGTGACTATGGCGGTTACGTTCATGCTTCCATATATGGTAATACTCTAATTGACAGGTTCCGTTGAGTCCTGAGGGAGATGTTTACGTGATGAACCACTTTGGTATTGAAGCGAACAAATCACCATATCGTGTTGTTAGTGAGAGCAAAATTATGTTAAAGTTTCAGTTTAACACTTACATTAAAGTTTCAGTTTCAGCATTGACTTCAACGAATAAATAAAAGAATATCGTGGTCAGCCCAACATTATTGTAGTAGTGACTTCTACTTTAGTTAAAGGCTATAATATGGGTAAGCAATCCTCTTTGCCATCTTAATTCTTTTATTGTCTTGATTTTAATAGACAGATTTCTGACTATATTCATATCCATTGCATAATAAAATATCCTCGGCGACAGGCAAGATGTGGTACAAGCATCAATTAGTAGATCGTACATATGGGATGAATGCACTGTATATACCCTTAAGAAGAGCATGAGAGTTTCAGAAAGTAATAGTGACCCAGAAAAGCGAGAAAGAAATCGAGCATTCAATGACTGGTTGCTAGCCATGGGAGATGGAACGTTAGAGGCCAAAGCATGTGAGAATGACACGGAAGAAACGTGGATAGAAATACCAGAACAGTACATTGGTAGTAAAGGAGCATTAACCATTGAGGTAGTCGTCAACCAGATGTACCCAGATTTTGCGATCAACCATAAGAACGAAGACTATCTAAGAGAAAGAGCAATTCTCACACCTTTAAATGAGACCGCCGATTTGATAAACACCCACATGGCAAAGTTGGTGCCAGGTGAGGAGGAGGTGCTATACCGGAGTTGTGATGAGGTCTCTACGGCATCAACTGAATCCGAGGACCAGTTTACATCTTATCCAACAGAGTACTTGAACAGCCTAAACTTACAGGGGTTGTCACACCATGAGTTAAAACTTAAGGTAGGGATGCCAGTAATGCTGCTTAGAAACATAAACCCGTTACAGGGGTTATGTAATGGTACACGTCTAATTATAACTTACTCCGTATCTTAGAAGGTTTATAGTCGAAGGGAAAATAATAACAGGTTCAAAGCTGGGTGAAAAGGTTCTTATACCAAGAATAATAATGACAACAGCAGACCTTAACACATGTAGGGATTTATTTGCCAAAACCCGTATTTAGTCATGGGCAGCTGTATGTAGCAGCTTCAAGGACGACATCCCCAGAAGGTATAAAATTCTTCATAGACGATTCGGCACAAGAGTTCAAAGGTCACACGAGAAACATCGTCTATAAAGAAGTATTTAACCATCTACATTCCCTACCGTAAACATTCTATTATATGCAGGTTTACTATTAGACTTTTGGACTCAAAAGTGGATGTAAAAGCTTAAATTGTACGGAATCTAACCACGACTGACGTGCATTTTACTGAAGTATTCTTTTCAATATTTATGCTTTCTATTTACATTCGTAAGTCAAAGTTTGTTTAGTTATTTATGTGAGCAAATACAGTAGTAAGACGATGTTGACAGATAATTAACATCAGTCTAATCTTCCTTTTTTTTTCCTGAAAGGGAAAACTTATTATAGTAATAACGGGTCAAATAGCAACTAAAGAAGAAGATGAAGCATGTCGTAAGTAGCAACACCATGGAAAATTGAGATGGTATTCATCGAGCCATATGCTAATTTAAAATCAAACAAATACTATAGAATATTAATAACAAACAAGAAAGTTAGGACCTTTGAGGGATGATACCAGACCAGCTGATCAGGGACGGCAATAGATGCCGTAAATTGAATCTTATAACCAGTTCACAGTTGTTGGTGTTGTTATTAACCAAGGAAACCAGCAGCAAGTAACCCCTCCTCTACGACAACCTCATCTGATAAATTGAAAATCGTTATTTGGATTTTTGAATGTCAATCCGATAATTAGATGAGAGGATGACAACAAATGCAAAGATAATTTCAGCCAACCGTCAACATTAACCGTGATTTGGGTAGATGATAAATGTGCGATTGATCGGAATCGGACAATAGTAATTGAAATTCAATAGGCGACAAATGCAGGTGGAATGACAAGGGCGTAGGAGGTAGGCAGATCTGAGAATGAGAAAGCGATTGGTGGTGGTTTAGCAGATAGTTGCGGTGTTCGATTGGGGTAAGTGGATGGAGTTGATCGGTGCGTTGGAAGAGAGAGACGATTTTGGGGTTTTTTATTTTCTAATATTTTTTTGAAGGAAGAGGGTTGAGAGTGTTGGCCAGTTGGGTATGAACTATGGTACGTGTCCTATGCAAAAAGTATTGGATTGTTTACGCATATCGGGTAATGTACATAGTCATTTAACTTTGATTTATCTTAATAATGAAACACATTAACGTAGGAACTTAAATAGGTCGACCTAGAGAAATTTAAAGTCATACACTTACATATTACGGCGTACTACTCTTGGATGCGGTAATTTAATGAATAAATGAACATGTATCACACGTATACGAAGTAAATGTATAGACTTTAACAAAAATTTCATGATGAGGTATAAGCATCGTTCACCCGTTACGATTCTTACTACAGCACCAAACAATAGGCCCGTGCATCGCACGGGCATTAAATCTAGTATATATATAAAAGAGGCTTTTTTCAGGCAATTCTAGAGACTCCAACTTTTTAAAATTACCTAATTAATTTTTATTTAAAATAATATTATGTATAATTATCCCAATATTTATGCAAATTCTATCTACATATGGTTTTATTAATTTTTATTTAAAATAATTTTATGTATAATTAGTTATCCCACTTAAAAGAGGAACTTTTCGAGCGATATCATTGGCTACTGCTTTTTTAAATAATATTAATAGTCTTTACAAAAAATAATATTATATAGAATATGGAATTTGAAGTCAAACTCTATGCTTTACAAAGGCTTCATTACTCCGACAACCATAAAATCAATCAACATGATTACATAACGATATAATTTAAGTTTAACTGAAGTTCAACATACGGTAGGAGTCCTATTTTTAGAAGGGTGTTGCTCATTCATGTACATGATTTACTTAATCATGGACATGATTGTCAATTTTACCCTTTTTCATTTCAACACCCCTCTCTCTCAAACTTCTCAGTTCGCTCCCCATTTCAATTCCCCCCGTTTCAGTCCACCACACTTGCCGCCCACCACCTATCGATCTGCACCCCTCCGCTGCCGCTCTTCACCACTCGCGTCAGTCCATTCGGAATATCACTCATTGAAATATTGATTTTACGGTTAACACCATTATCCCCAAATGAATTGTTCAAACTAATTTTAGAAAAGTACCCATCTCCTTTGGTTGGTTCCAATTTAAGTCTTCTTTTTGACAATGTTAATAATTTAGTCGATGACATTGATTTGTTTTCTGCATAAAGAATGCCATTTACATTTCCCAAGTATTTGATATGGCTAATGAATTGCTTGCTGTCTTCGTCCTCTCTAACTTTGAATGCATAATTTGGATTCCACTCTCATGACATCCTAATTGTATAATTAACCCTAATTGAATTTGATTCTAGTTAATTTGATACAAAAGCTGATGCATAATTGATAAAAATATAATTATTACTTGTTTAATATGCGTATTAAAATCATAATTGATGAATTTAGTTAGAATTTGATTTATTTTTGAGTATATGAAAGAACGAAGAGATTTTTTTTCTCTCTTTAGAAGAAGGGTATGCGATAGAAAAGTTATGAAAATAAGTCCATGAAAGAGTAAAAGATGTACATGAAAGAGCAACTACGTTTTAGAAAACCATCTTGCCTAATAATTCTTATTTATATACATGTATAAAAGGATCAAATACGCGAGTTTCCTCACTCTCCTTCAACGTTAAACATGGTTGTAAACTTCTAATCTTATTTCCATTCAATGCGTTATTAATCTTATTATGTATTTTTTACGCTATTTTTTAACGTAAAGTTCTGTTACAATTAATATTTCAACGGTTTCTAACTTTCTAATATCTCTTTGTTTGCATTATGCATGCAGGAGTATTGATTATGCTGCTCAAATTAAGTGCAAGTTTGATCATATGCTTCAGATTTTATCACGTACACAGGTAAATTTATCTTCTTAAACTATACGATTATGTTCATGTTGGTATGGCGGTGTTTAATTATCAAATTTAAATATAGCTTCTCTACCAACCCTTCCCAGTTCATTAATGTGTGCTTATATTTTGTGAGATTAGTGCAAATGCTCAAAGGTGATCATTACTTCAAAAGGACGTAAATATGATCGGAATAAACAAGGCCCTCCATATTATCAATAGGCCTCCATATTATCAATAGGTCTTGGTATAGACGGGTGGGGCGAACAAACGGGTAAAGACCTCTAATAAAATGGGTAGGGGGACAAGGTGGGACACCCCCATGTGCTTCCCACTTTATGGCAAATGGGTATTTTGTGAGGGGAGGTGGTATCCGTCTATACGTATAGACGAATAGTGTCCGTCTATAATGAGAATTTGTGCCATATTATTTACCCCGCATATCTTCCCCTACTTTGGATATACGGAGCCTCAACAAAGAGCATCAGCCTGTACTCTTTTTAGTCCATTAGTATGTACAATTTATTATTTATGTAAAGCATTATTGTAATAGTCTATATCAATTATTTGGCAGGGGTGATTAGAATTAGTATGTACAAAGTACGAAGTACTCCAAAGTACTCTTTTTAGTCCATTAGTATGTACAAAGTACTCCAATGCATATCTCATCTGGCAGCGGTGATTAGAATTAGCGTTTGCTTAAACTTTGCAATTATTCTGCCAATTATAAGAGAATTACAAAGAATACATAATCCCCCTAACTAATGAGAGTAAAACTAGAGATCATTACTCGAGTCGCAAGTATTTGTGTTGTAATTCAAAAGATGAACCACACAGTATCAAGACAACTAAACTACTAATTTAACTGTGGAGCCACACTTAACCAAAAACACGTAAGAATAAATGGAGAATTATTCATTGTTATTGTCGTAGCCCATATTTGTGACGGATTTATTTATGGTTTGGGAGCTTATATTAAAAGAAATTCACAACTCTCTTACCCCAATCATGAAATTGTAGGTTCGATTCTCAACCGCGAGCCCGCGATATAGTTCACTCATTTGAACAAAAATAAAATAAAAACTTTCACAGCTAAGCGGGATTGGTGGGAGGTGGTCTTAAGATGAGCAACTTCTAAGAAATTCGAATGGTACATATCAGGGAGGATTTTTTTTTTATTCGAATAAGATCATTTTCGTTCGTTCATTAATAAAGAGTCCTACGATAATACGGCATCTACAAAATATGTCAACTTTGACGAGATAGAAAGAACAAACGAGTAGCAACTACAAAAAATATTGTACTATTTTGAGATATATTAAAAATTCCAATAATTGTAAACTATCTTAATTATTATAATTTAAAAATCTTTGTTTTAAAATTATGAAACTAATTATTGTTACGACCATTGAATCATTTAATCTTTAGTAGTCTACCATAGACTGATATATATATAGACAAAAACATTGGAAATTTACTTACTTAGATTTATGGTAATTAAGAAACCTTTATCTTATTAGTATTAGTTTTGTGTCTATTATATACATTAATTCAGGTAAATGGGTTTTAAGCAAAAATCTTTGGAAATTATATACTTCTTTTCTTTTGTTGATTTAAATACAAGAGCCAACCATATACAAATATTTGTTTGCAATATGGGAGCTTTATACAAGTATTTGTGTTCAAGCCCGGGCGTTGCCCGGGTCGTTTCGCTAACTTCGGCTAATTATCCTAATATTTATGCAAATTCTATCTACATTACGGTTATTATGTATAATTATCCCAATATTTATGCAAATTCTATCTACATATGATTTTATTAATTTTTATTTAAAATAATTTTATGTATAGTTAGTTATCCCCAATATTTGCGCAAATTCTATCTAATATTTGCGCAAATTCTATCTAATAGAGTTTTATAAGTTATGTACCAGTGGAAAATCATAAACTTATATGGCTATATATAGTTATATACCATCAAAAGATGGAATTCATATTTGCAATTTGCACAAACCAAGTACCCTGCAAAATTAACCCTAACTCACGTCCTAAATTAGCAAAATTAACACCCTTTTTGTCCTAATTGATTCAATCCTCAATAAAAGCAAAACAAAAGAATCAAAATAGTGCCAATCACATTTGCACCAGACTTAACACTGCGCTCCTTTCCCGTAGCCTTCCAGTCGCCTATCTCAAGTGCCCTCTTACTTTGTGACTCATTTGGATATTTTTTACCGCGAGGTGAAAAGAAAAACCACTCTTGATCCGACTTGATGATAGACTTGGCTAGCAAGGGACAAAAAGTTTGAAAAGGGAAAACTTAAAGGATAAAACTTTAAAATAATTTATAATTATCTTCTTATTCTAACAAATTGTAATTCTTATTCCTAGAATCCTTACGTAAACATACTTCTTAATCTTATATAAAATTAATAAGATAATTTTTAGTAATTGAAATATAACTTTTAAGTATAATTCAAAATGATATTAAAAGGTCTAAACAATTAGAGGAAGGACAAATTTGAAACTCGTGCAACGCACGGACACAAAATCTAGTATGTTATAAACTTATAATTAAATGTAGAGTGACGAAATACAATGTTGTGAATCCAAACAAAAGTTCTTCTTAGAATTAAGGCAGTTGATTCAATTGTTTTTATTGTAAAAACACTCTTTAAACGGTAATTTCAAATAATTTTTTAAGGACTAAAAAAAACCAATATGATATTCACAATCAAACTTCTTAAATAATTAAGAGTGGGTTGTTTTTCAATTCATTTTCAAGTCATGTGTGGAAGGAAGCATTATGTGCGTTTTGCTGGTTAATGTGGGAAAATGGGACATCACTTTAGTGATGTACTCCGTAGTATGTTGGGAAGATTTAGTATATGCACAACACAAGTTCTGGTTGAAGACGGATACTATTTGTTATAAGTTGAAAACGGATAGTGTTCTTTTTATAAAATGTAAATAGATAGTGCAAGTGGGGAAAATGGATACCCCAACTTGCCCTCCCACTTGCATTTTATGAGAGGGTCACTATCCGTTTTCAGCTTGTGACGAATAGTAACCGTATTCAATGAGACGGACTGTATGCGCAAATACTACTATATGACCGTGGTGCCATGCGACAAGAATAATGTGATTACTTTGGGTAAATATTGACCATTTTTCGCTATATAGTGACCGTTTTATGACTAAAAAATGACCATTTTTTCAAGGTTGTCACTATTTAACATAAATTGGTCACTATTTAACAAAAAGTGTCGCATTTTGCCAGAAAGCACAAGATAAACGGTTGTAAATAAGACTTTCCGTTTTTGGCTAAATAGTGACCAATTTTTATGACTAAAAAATATCCATTCTTCAGGGTTGTCAGTTGTCACTATTTACTAAGTATAAATTAGTCACTATTTACCAAAAAATGGTCGCATTTTGCCAAAAAGCACGGAAATAACGGTTGTACATAGAGGTGGCAAATGAGTCATTTGGGTCGGGTATGGGTCGGGTCATTTCGGGTTTGTCATACATTTCGGATCGGGTCGGGGTGGGTCATTTCGGGTTTCGGGTTTCGGGTTTACGGGTGACCTTTTGTCGGGTCACTTTCGGGTATGGATCATTTTGGGTCGGGTCGCTTTCGGTTTAATGGCTAAAACACTTTAGTTAGTACTATTTTGATTACGAAATAATATTTTGCAAATTTAATTATTTATAAGGGATGATTGTAACAAATGAAACTCTATTTGGTGTAAATAACATTAATTTGACTTAGTACTTGTCGTTTCGGGTCATTTTGGGTCACTTTAAGTCATTTTGAATCGGGTCATTTCGGGTCGGGTCATCTTGGGTCGGGTCAACATTGGGTCAATCAAGTTTCGGGTCGGGTCTGGGTCGGGTCAATTCAGGTTTCGGGTCATATCGGGTCCGACAAGTTCGGGTTAATTTCGGATCTCGGGTCGGGTCAGCTTTGCCAGGTCTACTTGTACATCAGAATTTTTGCTAGTATATGACCATCTCCAATTTAGCCCGGCCCGGCTCAGTTCCAATACTATCGTATAAAGATCCATTGTCAATTTGCCATCATAGATTCTTTGTGTGGGTTGGACCAGTTGTTAATCTAGAACGCTTGTATGGGTTGCATAAAAGTATAGATCTAGGCCAACTTACAAAGAACGGTATGAATTTATTGACTATTGCTCTCGAATTGTGCCTCCCGTTCCTCTTCTCTCTAATTAGGGTTTGTGTGTGATAAATGATAATAATGAGCAAAATATGTATAATCCGATGTTTAGGGAGTATTTATAGGTATAGATAAGCTAGGTAGGTCAATTATACATCATTCGCAAATTTATTTGTGACGGAGGGTATCCGTCACAAACAAGAGACGGGTACCATATTGTCTCACAAAAAACCCATAGGGGGTGAGAGAAGGAGCACATGGGGTGGGTGCCCACCTTGTCCCCTCTACCCATTTGCACTCACAAAATACCCGTCGCAAGATCCGACCCGTCGCAAGGGAGACCTACAGTACATCATTTAGGAAAGTCGGAAATAAGGAAATCAACCCGATGTACAAACCGGGTTCCTTGATCGAGTAAAGTCCCAACTCGATCGAGGGACCACACTCCCAGACCTACCCAATTACGACAATTCCACAACTCAACTCCATCAATTCCCTCAATCGAGTACCACCTTTACTGAGTTGAGGGACCCTCCCCAGACACCACACGACACTTAACACTTAGAATTTGACAGGTATTACACATACTCTCTAATATTAACGTTAAACCAAACGTGAAATGTAACACTCCCTTCTTACCCGACCAAGATAATGAGAGGATGTTACCATCTCGGTTTCCCGAGGCGGTGAAATCGGAATTACAGCTAAGAAACTATTTATATAAATAACAGGTTTAATGAATTACATATGAACAAATGATTAACAAATGTAAACTAAGCCATGTACAACTCAACTACTATCTATGTCATCCAACTAAGCAACTCGACTCCAAGTCCAAAGCGCGGCCCGAACTCCGAAAATGTCAACAAGCAAAACCTATACTCAAACTGCTCCCCATATGATCGGAAATATCATATGGATCAACACAGGCCACTCCGGAAATAGGTGACAATTTACACACAACCCAAACACGTCAGTTTCGATAATAAAACATGAAACACGACACGATATGTAAATATGCAACATGCTAAATGATATGAACAAGACTGTATTATAAGATCTTCATACCGTTACCGGAACACGCCCAGACGCACCCACAACCCGGTGACGGCACCGCAGCACCGCCCACCAAAAAGTCGGACCGCAGTCCGTAATAAGGTACTCGGGACACACTCGTGGTACCGGGTCCGGAAGCCATACGGATCCCCTGCTATACGTTGTGCGTCAACCACACACGTCCCTCCGCAACTCAAGTCATTAATGTGCACATCCCTCTTGGAGTGGGTGTAACACCCCCACTTACCAAGGAGCCTTAACAAGACCTTACCTAATAAGTAAGGGCGTTACCACCTCGGTTTCCAAGGTAAATATATCAAATAGACCATAAAAGAACAATTAAATATCTCTTTACAAATTTAAAGCGAAAACAAACGGACAAGAACTAACTATGACATTAAAAGAAATACAACTGATGACACTACTATCGACCAAGCCAACTTTATAACGTGCAACCTCTCCAACCCAGCAGCACAACAAAACAGCAACTATAGCAACCTGAAAAGTCTCACTTTTCGCTATTCCATAGAAATGCATCAATCATACTACGCCAAGCAAGAATCCATATCATACCCTTGAAGAACACACAGATGCCACATCGGCGACATCCTGACTCGATGGCTCCATGCATAAGCTATCTCCCTTCCCGTATTAGTGTTCAAGGTTAACCCACGATTGGTAGAGAGAGATGAGAGAATTGGGAGAGAGAGGAAATTAGGTTTAGAAATGATAAAATGTATCGTGGAAATGAACATATGAGTTTTAGCCTCCGTGTTTTATATTAACACGCTTTCATACGCGTTACTCGGTGAACATACTCGGCCGAGTACGCCGCACTCGGTCGAGTACCACAGTTACTCGGCCGAGTGACCTCTACTAGGTCGAGTAACGAGTTACGATGGCAACATAATCTCCCTTATCTCCCTTATTAAGGATCTCTCATGGTCAAAAGGTCAGTCAACGGGTCCCTAACAGGGCAGGTATTACAGTCTTCCCCCTTAAAAGGAAGTTCGTCCCACACACCAACCGTAACGCGACAAGCCAACATGAAGGTCACGCAATACTTATGCAATCATCAAATAACGCCAACGTGTATACTACAAAGTTATTACACCGTCACCAAGGTACTAACACTATTACATGCCAACTACCACAGAGTCACCATGACATTATTATAACAATCATAAAACTAATGTTTGCCACTTATAAAATAAGCGTTTGCTCAAAAACTACATTACTACCATGCTCTTTAACTAAGCCGATTAGAAAAAAAAGTTGGTAAGATTAAATAGATTAAATAGTAACCACTTAAAAGATTCAAAGCAACAGTTTAAAGAAATTTTTGCAAGTTTTTACCGCGATGTTATCTACCCCTCTTAAAAGGAAATTTGTCCCCGAAATTCGCCCCCAAATGCAACAAGAAAAGTATAATCGTTTGAACATAATGAATAACTAAAGCAATCATCACCTCTTCATATCAAACATAACCATGCACAAAATTGGTCCAATGCAACTATTCTCAAAGGTTAAATGGAATGATCAAACCTCCGAATCACAAATGCATGTAAAGACGTATAACAGTTGAACACAAAATAGTGCCATATTGTCGCCATGTTTCTATCCGCGCCAATTCACATTTCACATCCGTCTCAAATCTTAACTATGTTGTTGGATCATCACAATGCCGTCATACCAATACCGCATCATCCACACCTTGGCCCCAATAAACCTCACCAAGAAACAATCACAACTCCATCAAAATCATACAACAAAGCAACAGAACAACGAATTCAAAGCATGGTCTCTAGCTTAGAGTACTCGGTCGAGTACCAGAGAAGACGAGGCCGAGTATGTGGTACTCGGTCGAGTACCTTGATGCATAACGCAATTTTCTCAATTGACACCAAAAAAACTTAATCATTTACCTGCAACATGAAGTTCAACCATCGATTAACGTAGAGAATCAAGTCATAAACACAACGTAAACTAGGAAAAGTAGAGTCTTGGCCTTATGGCCAGATTACACATGCCCAAAATAAATCCAAATGTCGAAAACTAATAACAATTCCGAAACAAACATCCAAACTAAAGCAAATAACAAATAAAACAAGCTTAAGGGTCTACGCCCACATCATCATCCATGTAATAACCCGAACTTTTGAGTTCAGTCGACTTAGTACTCGGTCGAGTGGAAGTCACTCGACCGACTAGGAAGGTTACTCGACCGAGTAGAATTTGGGAATGTTAGACCTTGTTCTGTCAGCTGTCGCTCGACCAAGTGAGTGGACCACTCGATCGAGTGGGGTTTCACTCGATCGTGTGAACATCTTACTCGGCCGAGTGGATTGGGTCGCTATCGCTTAGAACCACATATCAGTGAGCCTTATCCACTTCCTTTACTTTTTAGATTTCCTGCATATTTCGCTCATCACCCTATCCACATCCACTTTACCCCCTTCACTTCACCATAATTTCCACCACAATGTATAGAGAGAAAAGAGAGAAGAGAGATTAGAAGAAAAGATAAGGATTATGTCACTCCGCCTTGAGACGCGAGGTAAGACCGTCTTACACTAGTTATACCTTAATTAAACTATACCATAGACCCGCCTTGAACCCGACTCACCTTAGGACTGCCTTTGACCGTCGTTTGACCACATTTGACCACCCAAAAATGAGTTTGACCGAACTAGATCTAGGATTGTAGTGTTGTTGTGTGACCGTCTTAAGACGAGTTTTTAAACCTCCATTCATGGCGGACTTGGGGTGGTATTGGGTGGAGGTTGGCGTGGGATGTGTGGAGAGTAGAGTGGTGGTCGTAGGTGGTGGGATAGGGGGCTGTGGTGGTCGTAAATAGGCGTCAAATGAGGGAATACACGGGTTGGGTGTTATCTTTGTTTGTGGGTCGTGTGGTGGATGTTGCGGCTGTTGTTGGTGGTTGATGTCGTCGCCATTGCTGCTCATGGACCTATTGTGGTCAGGGGAGACCACGGTGGTGATTGGCGTGGCTGGCCGTGGCTGGTGGCGGATGTGGTGGTTGTGTTTATCTCGCGTGTGGTTGTTGGTGTAGTTGTTGTTATTGTTGTTGTCGGGTATCGTGGTGGCTGTCGTGGCTAGTGGTGGTGGCCACGGTGGCACGTAGTCGGGATTTGAATTTAATTATAATTAGTTATTTAATTATAGTAATTAGATTAATTAGCAATTCGTATTTTATTTAACTAGATTAGTTAGTAATTATATTTAATTATCGTAATTAGGTGCCGATTTTATGGAGGAGCGCATTTATATCGGTTTGCTTGCTTATTTGACGGGATTGCTAAAAGGTAGGTTTATCCTACTCAGTTCGATAATGTGTTTAATTGTTAAATGAGTCATTTGTCATTTAATTGTATTGGATGAGTCTGTAATTGGCATGTTATACGGTATCTTGCATTATTGTGTTATTTTATATGTCGGAGGGCATGATTGGTTATTTGTTGTTGTGGAGACGGAAGGCGGTTGGGATACCGTCTTCCGCTTGAGTTGCCTCTTGGAATTTCCTGGTCCAAGAGTGATGTGCACATTAATGACTTGAGTTTTGGAGGGACGCGTGTAGGTGAGGCACGACGTCTGGCAGGGGACCCGAGTCGCTCTTGGGTCCGATACCACCGACGTGTTCGGAGTACCTTGTGTGGGTGTGGTGTCGTGGACGTGTTCCTGGCACAAGTGGTTGTGGGTACGTCTGGGCGTGTCCCGGTACCAGCTTGACGCTTGGATGATTGTGTATCATTCATATCATGGTCATGTTGTAGACTCACGCACTTGAGTAGTGTCACACTTTATTTATCGTTACTGACGTTTGTGTGTCTGTGTAATTGTCACCTCTCTCTGGGGTGGCCTGTGTCGATCCATATGATATTTCTTTGGTCATATGGGGAGCAGGTTAAGTACAGGTTGTTTGGATAGCACGTGGGAGACGGGACGAGCTTGATGAATCACGAGACGAGTATAGTTGGCTAGAGAGTATAGTTGTCATGAGTTGTACTTTTATTCATTTGTTTACGTTTATGTAATTCACTAAACATTATATTTATTTATAAAAATGTTATTTTATTGAAGTTTTGAAACACTACCTCGGGAAACCGAGACGGTAATGCTTCGATCATCTTGGCTGGATAATCGGGGTGTTATAAAGTGGTATCAGAGCGACGATTTTGGAACCTAAACCAATGAACTAAAATGAATCTAGAAGTATCTAATAAAATGAACCCGACTTGAGTGCAATAGGAGGTCAGTTTTGGGTCAGTAGGATCGCTCACTTCAAAACTAGATCCTATTGTTTCGGTTGGTCACTACGTTAGTGGTTATGAGTCGGAAACGCGAAGTGACATGTTGCATGATTGTATGCGTGGTATGAATTTGTTTTGCATCTTGCATGATTTATTTACTGAAATGAAATGTTGCTTGATTACATGTAGTTCTGATCATAGTTTAGTTCCTTGCCTTATATATGGGTCCATTCGATGCTGATGATATGTGAAATGTGGCGTGATTACGTGTTTACTATAACAAGTCGATAGGTTTTGCATGATATCGTTATTTATGATGTGGTGCATCTATCGTGTGAAAATTAGATGTAAGTATTCATATGTATAATGTGCTTTGATGAATGGTTATTACATGTTAGAATGTGATTAGTAATGATTGTTAGTATATTAGTCGTTAGTATAAAAATAATGTTTGTAAGTTGGGAATTACAAACCATAGAGGGGCATCGAACCGAGTGCGAGCTAGTACTCGGTCGAGTACCAGTCACTCGACCGAGTGAACCCTAGCACTCGACCAAGTGGACCATTTTTCAGAAATTTCTGGAAGTGAGTCACTCGATCGAGTAGAGTAGGCACTCGACCGAGTGGACTCAGCACTTGACCGAGTGCCATTCTTCGGGTTGTGAATTTTGCTAAAATTTGGTTATTGACTTATTTTATCTCTTTGTTCCTTCAATTAAAGTCATTTTCTTGTAAACGTCACTGTTGATTGTTTGTTGCTCGAATTCAAGTTTTTACCCTATTTTAGTCCCTTAAATTGAATGATTTCAACATGTATGTGACGTTTCTTTCCTCTTATTTTCACAACTTGATTTTGTTTAAACCTGTGCTAATCCCTTCAAATTTTGCAAATTAATGGCAGGTTTTGTTTGATTAATGATATTAATCACCTTTTTCGTCATTTATGATGTCAAATATGAAGTTTTCATGTTGAATTTTTCTCAAATTTTTTATGAACTCGAAAGTATATGTTCTTGAGTCGATAATTTGATTTTGCATTTATTGCTTGGTTAATGGTTTAGCAAGGACCAAAGTTTGGTTGTTATTGCTAATTTTGTCGTACATTTGAAATGTTGTCTTGAAAATTTTGAAACTTTAAGGTTCATTCTTAAACTTTGATTTGTTTGCGTTTGAAACTTAGTTTCATTAACCATGTAGGGTACTATCCTTGGTAGTAACGACATGTTCATCTTGAATTAAGATTTCATTTTGAAACGTTGCGCAAATCTTTTGAAATTTATCTCAAAATGAACAAATTGGATCTCTGCCTTCAAATGTGACCTAATTATTTCTTGGTGCTTAGTCTTTGTTGATGTAATATTGTGTTGGTCTAAATGTTGTACGATGATGTTAGGTATGATCTTCCAATTTGAAAATCTTGTTTTAAAGTTTTTCGGATTTAATTGAGTAATAAGACTCCAATCTCGTTAACAATATGATGCATTGCCTTAATTCGAGAATCTCATCTTAAAATTTTGCCAAATTTTTTTTATACCATAGGGTATATGATTAAATTTTACATTTTCATATTTAAATAAGGTTTCCTTGCTTCATAGACTTGTGATTTAGGGGATGTGAGACGGGAGTGAATCGGCAAGCTCGCTAGGATAAGGAGCAAAATGCTAATAATGTGCGTTGAGTGAGTGTGGCATCTTGAGGGTTATGAATGGGAAACAAGTGTTTTATTAGAATTGAGGTAAAATTGAGTAAGTGATGTGGATTTGAGTCAAGTACAGGGGTACATGTATAATGTTATGAGTGGTAAGTCATGGAATAAATACTATTGGTTTAAACCTTGAATGATGGTTAAGTAGTATTGTAAGTATTGTGGGTAAAAGAATATTGAACGGAAATGAGTCGTATGTGAGTGAATGTCTCGTTGCCTAGAGGTATTGATACATTTAAAGGATTTAGGTGAAGGGTTGAAGTGCGGAATTATGTATAGTCATCGAGTTTAAGAGTTTGGGAAACATAGGAAGGTATACTGGCCTATGCAACGTTTTGAGTAAGTGAGTTGATCATGAGAGACAACCTATAAATGATAAGTGGGGTGTGACCAAGGGTGGATATTTAGCGATTGTTTGTGGCTCATAATTAGCAAACGGAAATTAAAGGACATGTGAGAGTGAAATTGTAGATGTAGCATCACCAAGTTGATTATGGGTATAAGTTTGAGAGTGAAATATGTAATGCATGTGGGTTAAATGATGTTGTTAAGCTAGTTGATCATTGATGTTATATAGGGTAACCGTTTAATTTAAGTATGCATGCACGACGAGTGAAAGTAGTTGGTGAGATTTTGGCTTAGCGGTGATAGTATAGATATTGTTTGTAAAGTTGCCTCCCAATCGTCGAGTGAAGCGCCCATAGTGTACACCGTGATCTCGTTGTAGTGTCCATTTGAGGAGGTAGAATGATGGCCTTAGGGCCAAGAGTTTTTCTATTAGCATTTGTGTGACGAAATAGGGAAGCTTGGAAGCAAGTTTGAGAGCGAATACATTCTGCCCAGGTGACACTCGACCGAGTGCACCACGCACTCGACCGAGTGGCTGTCTATACTCGACCGAGTGGTCTGCTTTGACCCTTGTTTTGTTCATACTTGACCCAAATATTGGGTGTATACCCTTATATCGCGGTTTATGTTAGTTGACCTGTGTTGGATGAACATGTGGACCTTACATGGGTGATATTTTGCGAATTATTTACGTTTGACCATATTGGGTAGTTTTGCTATTTAAGAGTGAAATTCAAATGAAAGTTATTAATTGACATGTATAATTGGATGACAAGAATGATGTGATAACCTTGTTTGATGCATGTTAATTGAGATGATTTTATTTTCTTGTGTACAAGATGAAAATGCAAGTTATGTGTCGCCTAAGGGTCATTACATGATAGTGATTGTGGTCTTCTGTATAAGCGGAAATATTAATGATGAATGAGAATAGAAATGGAAACACATGTATGATCATGTGGTGGATTTGACGCGGTATATGCGTGGCATGATATCCGAAAATGGGAATGTGGAATATGGTTGAGTCACATTATATGAATTTTACATTAGTTGATTGTTTCCTAGAGTCCGTATAGTTGGTGTTTTGATGTGCATACATGTTAAGGTATGAGGATTGACGTGATATAGATACGTAGTAATAATCGAGTTATACCCTGTGATAAATACGTATTTATATAACCGACATGAGTTAGAAGTTATCTATAAGATTAGAGTTTTGAACCGTTGGTTAGACCTGGCGCTTGAACTTTGGGAGGCTCGTAAAGGTACCCGTAGAGAGACTTTTAGAGATCGAGGTTTCTAGATTGGGATTATAGCAATGTCATAAGACGATACCAGATTTGACAATGGATTTGCAATAGGTAAGAGAGTGTGTTGAACCTGAAATATAATCATTTGTGGAATTTAGTAACGATCGTATGAGACCGCAGTTTGAGGTTTGATAGTCGAACTTCTGGACGAAGTTCTCTTTTAGGGGGAGTAGATGTAATAATTTGAAAATTTAGGAAAGAGAAAGTACGGAATGGAGAAAGTAGTGAGAATTGAGTGAAGAACTTTGGAATGAGTGTGATGTTTAGAAAGAGCGTATACGAATGATAGACATGTGAGGTGCGAGAGAATGCATGACATTTGAGGAAAGGAGAGAGTGAGGTGAACTTCGGGGACGAAGTTATTTTTAAGGAGGGAAGATTGTAATAACCCGAACTTTTGAATTCACTCGACGTAGTACTCGGTCGAGTGGAAGTCACTCGACCGAGTAGGAAGGTTACTCAACTGAGTAGAATTTGGGGATGTTAGGCCTTGTTCTGTCAGCTGTCACTCGACCAAGTGAGTGGACCACTCGATCGAGTGGAGTTTCACTCGATCGAGTGAACATCTTACTCGGCCGAGTGGATCGGGTAGCTATCCCTTAGAACCATGTATGAGTGAGACTTATCCTCTTCCTTCACTTTTTATATTTCCTCCATATTTCCCTCATCACCCTATCCACATCCACCTTACCCCCTTCACTTCACCATATTTTCCACCACAATGTATAGAGAGAAAAGAGAGAAGAGAGATTAGAAGAAAAGAGAAGGATTCCGTCTCTCCGTCTTGAGACGCGAGGTAAGACCGTCTTACACTAGTTATACCATAGACCTGCCTTGACCCTGACTCACCTTAGGACCATCTTTGACCGTCGTTTGACCACCTTTGACCACCCAAAAACGAGTTTGACCGAACTAGATCTAGGATTGTAGTGTTGTTGTGTGACCGTCTTAAGACAAGTTTTTAACCCTCTATTCGTGACGGAATTGGGGTGTTATTGGGTGGAGGTTGTCGTGGGATATGTGGAGAGTAGAGTGGTGGTCGTAGGTGGTGGGATAGGGGGCTGTGGTGGTCGGAAATAGGCGTCAAAGGGAGGAATACACATGCTGGGTGTTATCTTTGTTTGTGGGTTGTGTGGTGGATGTTGCGGCTGTTGTTGGTGGTTTATGTCGTCGCCATTACTGCTCCTGAACCCACTGTGGTCAGGGGAGGCCACGGTGGTGGTTGGCGTGGCCAGCCGTGGCCGGTGGCGGCAGTGGTGGTGGTGTTTATGTCGTGTGTGGTTGTTGTTTATGTTGGTGTAGTTGTTGTTATTGTTGTTGTCGGCTGCCGTGGTGGCTTCCGTGGCTGGTGATGGTGGCCACAGTGGCGGGTAGTCGGGATTCGGGATTTGAATTTAATTATATTAGTAATTAGATTAATTAGTAATTCCTATTTTATTTAATTAGATTAGTTAGTAATTATATTTAATTATCGTAATTAGGTGCCGATTCTATGGAGGAGCGCATTTATATCGGTTTGCTTGTTTATTTGACGGGATTGCTAAAAGGTAGGTTTATCCTACTCAATTCGATAATGTGTTTAATTGTTAAATGAGTCGTTTGCCATTTAATTGCATTGGATGAGTCTGTAATTGGCATGTGATACGGTATCTTGCATATTTGTGTTGTTTTATATGTCGAAGGGCATGATTGGTTATTTGTTGTTGTGGACACAGAATGCGGTTGGGAGACCGTCTTCTGCTTGAGTCCCCTCTTGGAGTTTCCCGCTCCAAGAGGGATGTGCACATTAATGACTTGAGTTTTGGAGGGACGCTTGTGGGTGAGGCACGACGTCTGGCAGGTGACCCGAGTCGCTCTTGGGCCCAGTACCACCGACGTGTTCGGAGTACGGTCTCGTGGACGTGTTCCTGGCACCAGTGGTTGTGGGTACATCTGGGCGTGTCCCGGTACCAGCGTGATGGTTGGATAATTGTGTGTCATTCATATCATGTTCATGTTGTAGACTCACGCACTTGAGTAGTGTCACACTTTATTTATCGTTACTGACGTTTGTGTGTCTGTGTAATTGTCACCTATCTCTGGGTTGGCCTGTGTCGATCCATATGATATTCTTTGGTCATATGGGGAGCAGGTTAAGTACATGAGGTTGTTTGGATAGCACTTGGGAGACGGGATGAGCTTGATGAGTCACGAGACGAGTATAGTTGGCTAGAGAGTATAGTTGTCATGAGTTGTACTTTTATTGATTTGTTTACGTTTATGTAATTCACTAACATTATATTTATTTATAAAATGTTCTTTTATTGAAGTTTTGAAACACTACCTCGGGAAACCGAGACGGTAATGCTTCGATCATCTTGGGCGGATAATCGGGGTGTTACAATCCATGTCATCACCACCACCTGTGCCCGATGTCATAGCTCCCTGATATGCCCCAGCAGCGTAGTCCCCACCAACCCATCTTCTCTCCTCATCTAGCTGGTTACCATAGTTGGCTCCCCACGGCCAAACAGAGCAACCATACTCGTAGGTAGTCGGATGTCTCCATGTGTTTGGGTCCACCCCATAACTATGGAACAACCCGCTATCATCTCCCACTCCCCTCCTCCATACTGGCTGAGTAAGGTCGTCCCCACGTTCTGGAGGTGCGCCATCTCGTGCATGTTCCTCAGCACCAAAGTGGTAAATATCCTCTCAGTGAGCTTGCTAACCAGCATCCTAGGGTCATGAACCATAGGGTAGGACGGGTACTGGTACGGGTAGAAGCTCTGTGAGGTGTAAGGAGTCTCGGTCGCCACCTCTCTAGTCAGCCTCACCCTACAGGTCTCACGAGGTGTCGGGACGGCCTTCTGCTTACTAGAAGCTATAATCGGCTCAGGCAAGTCCTCAAGGAACTCGGAGGAGATAATATAGAACTGTGGCTGAGGCTCAGATGATTCCCCACTCCCCGGGTCGTACTCCCACAAGTGATCGATCATGGGTAGGTTCTCTGCATCAGGCAATCTCATCCACCTAGTTCCCTTCACCCTCCAGGCTAAGGCTCCGTCATCAAACCTCCTCAACAACTTGGTGTGCACAAGTAAGCCTCATGTATGGTAGGGGCGGTCTCAAACAAGAAGGATGTTGACTTGGCAAGTGCTACAAAGTCGGTCAGTCTCTGGGCCAAACGGGTCACTATGGCCCTGCAGCTAAG